>NC_035433.2:82135202-83410244 GCF_002127325.2 Helianthus annuus
CGGAGACGATTCGATCCTTAGTTCCAAACCATACTCCGGCAAGTACACGATCCCTAAACTGAATAAAGCAATTGTCTTTTTTTTCCGAATGTGATTGTTTCTAATAAATCTTGAAATATTATTGAAGGGGTATGGTCCCAAATCTCGCGTCAACATCGACCGCGAGTGACCATTACTCTTATCAAAACCATCACTAGCTAACAACCTACTTATGTCCATGCGGGAACGCATCGACATAGTGGTTGAATCCAATCTGTCCAGTGATAGAGGAGGACTTACCTGGAATAGTAGAATGGTAGAGTGATGCGGCATAACATCACATCTGGTGTATGAAAACGAAAGTATTCACAGCGATGCGGCCTCGCACCGCGTCCAGTGAACACTTCTATCAATACAGGGAAGCTGGATAACAGCAACAGTCACCACAGGCGACGATGCGGCTAGCACCGCATCTCGCGTATTTCTTGATCACAAGCAAGAGACGCGATAACACCAGATGTTACCGCAGGCAGCGATGCGGCTCGCACCACATCCTATACGCCCAACAAGTGGGACTGACACACCAGTGCAAGTAGCGCCACTGACAGTCATCTGTCAGGGCTACGTAAATAACAGACTGACGTGGCGTAACCTCCACACCCGACAAGCCTGACACACCTGCAAAGGTGCAGCACGTCGTCAGTCTGTCCATCATCCTCCTCCTTCACTCCTCGGCTATAAATACCAACCCCAAACCAGGTTTGAGGTATCTCTTCACAACTCTCTCAGTACTACTACTATCATACTTTGCTTCCCAAGCAGATTACTGATTCTCACGCCGGAGAGTGGTAACAAGGAGCACCCCCACCCCATCCTCCTTGTTACGAGTCACGGTTTGTTTCCTTGTGCAGGAGATCAACCCACCGGTGATCCAGTCAACGATCCTCGGGAGGAAGGGATTAACCCTTCTTGACGAGACCAGTGAGTTAACCCCGCCCGGTTAACCATTGTTTCATCATTAGCGCCCACCGCTACTCTTAGCACTTTTTCACCTATCCTTTTTCCTCTCTCAAGATCATGACTGATCATCAAAACAACACTGGGGATAACCAAAATCCCACAAACATAGGTCCGGTAGGAGTCAATCCCTCAACCTCGCAACCCGGACACATCGGCACGTCAACGCAAAGGGGCCCATCCCTTACGTTTGAACATGACTTATCACAGTACGCATCTGTGATCCCACCAGGCATGGACCTTCATGCCTGGTATGACCAGCAGGCAGCCCTCCTGACTGCAACATACAACCGCGCTTGTGCGGAAGCGCAAATACAAGCTGGGCCTACCCTAGCACCGCACACCCCTGCTGAACGTATTCTACAATATGAAGGCAGGGTACATTCACGTCCAGCTTCAAGAAGCAGACGTGAAAACCGCGGATCATCTTACTGTTCGATCCACACAGTCAACGAGGACGATTCCTCGTATGGGTCCCACACCAGGGGACCAGTGCATACCCGCCTAGGTCCTCATGTTGAGGACAGACGACGGTCCGCATCCCGACATGGCTTTGGAATTCAGAGCCGGTTGGGCCCGCAACCGTATACCGAAGGGTATGGTCGTACCGACCCGGACGACCACACATATATCGGGGATTCGCATGACACCAACAGCAGACCGGGAGGACACAACTATGTCCCTCCCACTCATCCCCGCAACACATACCTCAGGGCCTCAAAACGCCCTGAGAACCAGCCATACAGGTCCAAAGCTGCGGCCGAAAATTACAAATTTGCCCCGCGAATTGCACACGCCCATGTTACCACAACAAAATTCCCATTCAGTGTCGGGAAATACAACGGGTCGTCCGACCCGGACGACCACATGAATGTTTTCATGGGCGCAGGGTGCAACGGCCTGTGGGACGAACCCACCTGGTGCAACTTTTTCCCCCAGACCCTCACGGGCCTGGCCAGGGCATGGTTCGATTCTTTGCCAGTGGGATCACTGGCCTCATTCGAGTACTTGCACGCAAAGTTCCTCGCTCATTTCAGCCAACAACGACGTCACGTACGTGACTCGTTGGACGTCATGAACATCTGGCGAAGGGACGACGAATCTTTAGAAGCATTCGTTGTCCGGTACAATAAAGAGTGCCTAGAGATAGGTGACGTGCAGGACCAAATGGCACGGAACCATTTCATCAAGGCCGTTAGGGACAGGCAGACGGTCATGACCATCTCTGGCAAGGAGGGCTTGCCTAAAAAATGGGAAGATGTCATGGCCGCGGTCAAGACATACACCCAAACGCAGCGGTCCCTCGAACCGCATGTGGCAAAGGCACAGCCCCAAGCCGAAACCTCCCACCAAGGGTCCAAGCGTAACAATAAACACAACCGGGACGTTGGAAATCGCGATATTTCCAAACCATACTTCCCGCGGACCAACCCGTTTGACCCAAGGAACTACAATCCCCAACGGGACAACCGGGCCCCAAAGAAAGATTCTCGGGACCGCAACTGGACCGAGATCACTGTGTCGCCAAGCGAAGTCCTTCTTAGGGACGCACAGCTCTTGCGACCGGCCCAACCAATGAAGTCCAAGAAAAATCAGGACCTCACACTCTATTGTGAGTACCACAAGGACTCGGGCCACACCACAAACAACTGCATCAGTCTCCGGCTGGAGATTGAGCGAGCCTTAAAAGAGGGGAAACTGCAACATCTTTTGCCAGGTGGACAAAAACCCACCAAGCGCATCACCCCTCATGGCGAAGGCACCTCCTCCGGGAAGAAGACCATGTACGTGGCCTCCACGCACATGATCAACGGAGGTAAAGGTAGACCGCAAAAACGGCGATAATCTACGCACGAAGGGACATCATGATGTCGGACGAAATACGTCCGACCAAGGTCGCAAGGCCCACCCCCAACAACCAACCAGAAAAATGGGTTCTCAACGCGAGATACCCAGAACAAAAGGTTACCTTGGGGCACGCCTTGTCCCCGACCACAAAAGCGCACCTGAAGCAGCTTCTCGTCAGGAACCAAGACATTTTCGCATGGACACCCGCAGACATGACAGGGGTCCCGCGTGATATTGCGCAACATCACTTGAATACCTTGCCATCCGATACTTCTGCTAAATAGTTCATCGTTTCAATACCATCATCGTTGAAAATTTTTGTTGTCTGAGATATGCCCTGAAATGTGTACCCTAGTAACAATGAAAGGCGCACCGATTCTTTCTGTAGTTGAACATGATTACAGATTGAATCCACCAATTGGTCATACGACGATTTATGTCGCATAAGGAAAGAGGTTGTTAGCATGGATTGGTCAAACTGAACAGCCCCGTTAACAAAAGAAAACACACCGCCCCAATATAGTCTTACGAGGTTTGGCCGAAAAGAATCCATGAACTAAGAAAGTGAAATGTTAAGAAATGTTAAGGATGAGTGGGTTGTGTAAGCTAGATTTCGTTTAGTATCTATCTGTTTTAAGGAAAGTTAGTGTGGGTTGAGAACCTAATACAATTGGTATTTATAGTGTTGGAGTAACAAGATAGTTGGTGGAGCCCACCATCTTATGGGTTAATATACATATAATAATTATTTTTTAATATTCTAAAAAGTAAAAATGTAAGTTCTCTTAAAACAACTTTAAATACATATACGGCACCGTTCGTTTCAACTGGTCAGTTATTCGGATTTTATTATTCGTTTGAAGTGGTTCTAATTTTTTCGTTTGAACCATCATTGAAATTATGTTTACAACGGGTTCGCAACAACAAGGCATGTTACAACACAAAATTTAACAAGGTTATTTATTAGGTAATTCAACAACATTACAACATTACAATAGGATCTATCAAACTCGCAAATTACATAAATGCAGTACTATTTTAATTACATGCAGCCGAGGCCGCTTTGTTAAAAATAACAAAACCTAAAACTAGTGATACGGGCCCGCAAGAATTGGGTCCGTCGCATGATAGAAGATACATAGCATCCGTTCAAGTTGAGCTTCCTAACGCAACTTTTTTGCGAAAGGAAATGAGAGGTCTAAGGTTAAGGATGCTGATAATTCTGCAACCTTGGTGATGTTCAGCGAACAACATTACAATAGAATCTAAATCTTCTACCGAAAACAGGGGTGATGCCCCCACCAGAAGTTGCAGAATAATTTACGGGAGGAGGTGGTAGATGAGAACAGCCTCAGCGTCTGCTAAATCTTTCAGAAGACTCAATAGCAGTCGTAGAAGCATCCACAACAGCAGTTTTTATTATCCTCGTACACCTTACGGGAGGAGATGGTAGATGAGAATAATCTTTTTCCTCCACACAAGATCTTCCCACTTGGTATACGAAAATTAAAACTGAGAAAAACATCATGATGAATGAGGTCCCGAATGATCCAAGAGCATGATGATACATTGACCAAATTTTCGTATCGCCAGAAATATCAACCAACAAACATATTTTATAAAAAACATCATACAGACACAATTGAAAATTCAACATTATATTTTTTAACAAACACAGTATGTTGTTACATACGAATTGTTGTGCATCTGTTTTGTAATATAGTTGGGTTATAAAACTGAACATTTCAAATTTCAGAACAATCATAAAATTCTCCCTGCAAAACGACAAGGTCAAACACCAACTTTCATTAACATTGTAGGATGAATCAGCAACCTTCATTAACATTGTAGAATGAATCAGCAACCTTCAATAACATTGTTTTATGAATCAACAACCTTCATTAAAATTGTACTTTGAATCACCGACCATTTATATGAAAGCTGTATGATTTGGCGACTTTCAGCAACTTGGTTATATGATCTAGCGACTTTCAGCAAGGTGGTAACATGAAATAGCGACTTTCAGCAAGGTGGTAACATGAAATAGCGACTTTCATCAAGGTGGTAACATGAAATAGCGACTTTAACAAAGTTGTTATATCATACATACAACGACTTTAACCAAGGTCGTTGTATCAAACAGCAACTTTCACAATGTTTTGCAGCTTTTGCAGATGGTCTGATTTTTTGACAGAATCATCATTGAAGGTCGCTGTATCAAACAACAACTTACCTAAATATGAAAACAAAAAGGTTGACCACCTAATGGCACTCTTTTTCATCTCAATCCACCTATTTATGCAAAAAATTCCTAATTATAGCCATAATAATGTAACAATATTTAGGAATAGATGTTAGTTTCATAGAACTTCTTCACATTCATCTTTGTTTATTGCAAACTAGCCTAAGATCCCGCGAGTTTCGCGGGTGGCTTAATACAAACATATAATATCTACTGGCATTGAAGCCCATGTAGATCGTCATTTTTGTTCTAGGCCTTTCCAAACCTAGGCGTCACGTCTAAGGGTTAAAACAGGTCCCAAACAGACAATACACGACCCTAACCGGTTGGTAAAAGCAAATATCTTTATTATCACCGTTCATATAAAAATATGATTTTATACACGTTAAAACACAAGGGAATATATTAGAGTACATAAACTTTGAAATAAAAGAAAGTTCCATTACTTATGTAGATATTAAACTAAAATGAATCGGAAAAAAAATGAATACAAAAAATCACAAACCCTTAAATATGTAAATAGATGATAAAATATATAAACTGATGATAGGTAGGTTTAAACATAATTAACCAAAAAAACTAAAAAATTATAGTACTCTTGTAAAGTGCAAATCAACTATTATCTACACACAAGATGATATAAACATGAATAGAAGTAGGAAAATAGACCTGCATATACATGTAATATCCAATGCGATCAACCGCTGCTCTAGCCATTAGCATGATAAAGGGTTGAAATTGTCTTCTTCCATCAACCATTGAATCAAGTTGGTGCACTTGATTTTTGTTTCAATAGAACCATCATTTAACATCTCTACAACCAATCACACTTTTTTCAATAGAAGTAGGAAAATAGACCTGCATATTCACTTATTATTGATTAACACATATGTAAAATATCAATTTTACTATTTATGTAATTAGATGGTCTGTTTGAGAATTTACATATATGTAAATAGTGTGATTTGAAAAGTAAAGGATTAGCATGAAATTTACATACATATATTTCTAATCTACTTGTCTTAGAAATATATAATTCAACCAATACAAATATAGAATTGTTCAAGTAATACTTTAAGCATGAACCATGCATAGGGATCTCTTGCAAGTAAACAGTGGGAGGAAGAGATAGAGAAAGGACCTTGGACAGTGCAAACAGTTGAGAGTGCATGCCACTCTGATCACGGTTGAAATTTGGCCCAAGTCGTTCCAATAGAGAAACAAAACACCAGAATACTTCTTCTGATTCATCCTGCATTATGAATAATATTGGAGATAGGAGATCAGTCATACCCTAACAAAATTATGATATTTATTAGCAAAAAGATTGTGTATATCTACGGGGAGTGAAAGCATATGCTTTTACATAGGAACCAACATATCTAAAACATAAGCATAGTAAATCAGTTGAACAAAAAACTTCAAAAAGTAAATCAAAATAGTAAAGACCGATATCAGCTATTTACTTATCAATGGGTAGGTCAAAGTAGCATACCTTAGCAAGTAAATCCTCAAATAGACTACAGAATCCAATCCAACATGATCAATGAGCTCCAGTTCCAGCATCTTTAGCGTGTCCGACATCCAGTTAAGGAACCGTAAATACGATCGATAATCCAAATTCACAAACTTGCCTGCAAATGCCCCAGATGTTGCAGGGCTTGTTCTTAACCCTTTAAGATACCATTTTGGAAAATAAACTCTATCATTAAAAGGTCTATTCGTAAGACACTACACCAAACAAAACGTTTACATTATTTATCTTTAATGTACCCTTTGAAAGAAAAAAAGAGAGCTTCCAGCACTCTTGACTCTTGACGTTAATAAAAGTTTTTTTTTCCTTGAATGAGCTCTCAAACCTGGGTACATTATTTATCTTTAATAATCTCTCACAATTTTCTTATATTTCAATCACCAAATCAGATATGAAGCATTATACAAATATATACAATACATACATGACTAAAACCAAGTAACTCCTACGACCATCTAAATCGTACTCTGCTTATGAAAATTCAGACAACAAAATTGAAAACCCAATAGTTTAAACTAACAACATAGTTAACTTCAATTCAGTTTGTGAAAAGGTTCAAATTAGGTCAATAAAATTGAAAAAAAAATGCAAGAAAAAGAACCTGATTCTTTGCATACATCAACAGCTTCATCTTTGACCATGACCTTTAAATCTTTTGAATTCAACCCATGAAATCCCTTTCCATCTTTCAACTACAAATAACAATTAAGATCAACATTAACGGATTAAAAACGCCCAAAAATCTTAAAAGAATTGAAACCCAGAGATCTTGAAGAACCTTTGAATTACCTTGAAATTTAGAACCCGGATTACAGCTCAACGCTTGAAATCCTCGGTCAGAACCCTAGATGATTGATCTGACATCGCTTTAACCCCTGTTCCTGGCCACTATCGCATCTCCTTCTCTCTTTATTTCTTGGGTTGTATACTCATATATTCCAAACTGTAAGACGCAAAATTGGAACGGACACGTGTGAATGTATTTGTCCTATTATATTAAAGCAACGAAACTCACCAGTTGACTCATTCTCCAAGAACTCCTTAGGTTAGAAAAACGGAAAAACACTATGTAGTTACCATCTGATTGCTTCTCTTGTAGCACCACACCAGTTACCATGTACCACCAGAAGCCTTTCAAGAACCAAAATTGTTCGATCGCAAAGTTACCTGCCATCATAGCTTGCATAAATAACATCAAGTTTTTAAAGCCATTTTTACTCAACAATTTCCCACTCAAAACAAATTTTAGAAATCAATGATATGAAGAGACGGTGCACATTTTCATAATATGACAAACATGTATCCCTTCAACAGCACTTTTTCCAATGCCAATATCTGCTTCTTGAATCATTCCAACATCATTTGCACCATCTCCAAAGCGCTTTATTTCACCAATCTTGTAACCTTATTTTAAAAATAATATCAGTTATTGTATACCAGAACAAAAATAAAAGAAATCAAAAACTAATAACAGATTAAAATCGAAGCAGCTAACAATAACCCTAACCCTAATACGATAGTGAAATCGAAGGTTACAATCGATGAATCAAAGATATATAGGGTCTTATAAAAAATATCATCAGAATGAAAACCTAAATTCAGAATTAATGAATGAAACCCTATGAGAAGACAAAATGAAATCAGAATAAAACCCTAAAATTAGAATGAACCCTTAAAATCTTATAACAAAAAACAAAATACAAAATTAACATCAATTAATCATTAATCTGATGGAGCAGTACCTATGAGCTGATAAGTTGTTGATAAGGAACAAACATGGATCAATGGAAGAAGATGAAAGAAGATGAAGAGAGAATAACGAACAGAAGAACGAAGTTGATTGTTGCCGGAAAAACCTTCACGGTGACGAGAGAAGATGAGAAAGAATTCTGGCTAAATCGCAAATGTGGAAGATTGAGATTTAGGGTTTGTGATTTGAAAAAAAAAAGTTTGAAAAGAGAGGGTTTCATAATTATGGAAACAACAATTACATTGGAAGAGAAAGCGTGTGATTGAATAGTATGTGAGGGAAAAGAGAGTAGAGCAACCCCTCCTTGAATTGCCGCTCAAAATTGCTCAGAAAGGAGTATCACATTGCCAGGTGGCAATAAAAGGGATAAAAATATGCCAAGTGACATAAGTTTGTTTTGTTTTATTATAAGGTATAGATTGTGTTAGAAGCAATAAAGAAAGGGTATAAATGGATTTCAAACTACAATGTTTCTACTAAAAGGTTATTACATATTTCTCAAAATGGAAATATATAAATTTGCCTTTTCTACCGAAAGGTTATTACATATTTCTCAAAATGGAAATATATATAAATTTGCCTTAATTTGAGTTGAAAGAAATGTTACATGAGTTTAACCTACTGACTCAAAAGTGGCAACAATGGATGTATCTTTAATCTCCTAGTTGGTTTAAGCAATAAGCCAAATGAAGTCCGAGGCATTCCGAGTTCCAAGCTGCTTCCAAAGTTCCAAGAATATATAATCATCATCACCCACATGAGTACTTCTCAAACAAACTGCAAAAAGATCCAAGCAACCTCAACAAATGGGTATATAGTATACACTTACTAGGGCCTCAAAGGCTCGTCCAACTATCCTTTGACCCTTTTATAGGTGATATTCAGCACAAGCCTCACAAAATCACCACATGCGAGTAGGGGTGTAAATTCAATTTCTGATAGGTCTCAAAAACATGCCACGAACCTAACGCTTAACCCTGTATTATATGTATTTTTTATAATGTGTTTTATTTCATATATTAAACTATATATTAAACTGGATGGGTATTTTATGCCGTAATTATAACTTAAAAAGGAGAAATTAACATAAGATTTTATACTTAAAATGTAATTTTCCTATATACAATGTTTTTATAGTAAATTGTTAAATTTAATTTATCAATTTGCAAAGATATATCAAAAAAAGAAAAGAATCGTGTTCCGGTTCGCCTAAAAATTCCAGGTTCGGGTCGGGTTGGACCGCCAACCCGCGAACACGGCCCGTTTAGCACCTCTACATGGCTACATGTGAGCATAAAAAGCTAAATCGGTTATTGATATACATACTTGAGTCTTGCCGCATACAACTTCAGTGTGTGCGCGAGACCACGTTTGAGCCTGCGGGAATGTAAAAATCTCACAGATCACTGTTGTTACCTCCAGATGTCAGCCCAGGCCTGTTATTGACTATCATGGTTGCAAAAGTAGCTAGGCGCTCCCTAGACGGATTTATGAGTACTCGGCCTAGGCGGAGATTACTAGGGGAGTAATTAGCCTAGTCAAACAGTAGTCGGGCCTTGGCAACCAACCTTGTAGCGAGTACTCGGGGAGTACTCGGAGCCTAAGCGGGACTTTTACAACCATGTTGACTATCATTACATATCTGGGTACATATTGAGTAAAACGTAGGGGAAAGAAAAGAATCAACCATTATATCATCCTACTGTGTTAGGGATGAATTGACAATAATGCTGGTGTAAGGTAGCTAGAGTTCAACAATGGTGATAGGTGATCAGTGACAACTGTCAACGATGGTGATATGTAACATCCCGAAATTTCCTACTCTATATTATTTTGCGAGTAATAGCGGTCTTGCGAGCACGAGAAGAGGTATGGGTTTAGACGCAACGGTTTTGTAAGGGGTGTTATGTATTTAATTGAAACTAAATAGGCTGCTTTGGGCTAAAGTTATGTAAGTTGAATACTTGAGGGGCTCAAGTGTATCTTGCAATTTAAATCAACCCTTTAAAACCTCTCATCACCAACCTACCATCGGCAACTGCCGACCTCCACATTCTGTGAACATCCTCGCCATTGCAGACCAAGAAGAGAAATCGGAGACGATTCGATCCGTTAGTTCCAAACCATACTCCGGCAAGTACACGATCCCTAAACTGAATAAAGCAATTGTCTTTTTTTTTTTTTCCGAATGTGATTGTTTCTAATAAATCTTGAAATATTATTGAAGGGGTATGGTCCCAGATCTCGCGTCAACATCGACCGCGAGTGACCATTACTCTTATCAAAACCCCCGCTAGCTAACAACCTACTTATGTCCATGCGGGAACGCATCGACATAGTGGTTGAATCCAATCTGTCCAGTGATAGAGGAGGACTTACCTGGAATAGTAGAACGGTAGAGTGATGCGGCATAGCATCACATCTGGTGTATGAAAACGAAAGTATTCACAGCGATGCGGCCTCGCACCGCGTCCAGTGAACACTTCTATCAATACAGGGAAGCTGGATAACAGCAACAGTCACCACAGGCGACGATGCGGCTAGCACCGCATCTCGCGTATTTCTTGATCACAAGCAAGAGACGCGATAACACCAGATGTTACCGCAGGCAGCGATGCGGCTCGCACCGCATCCTATACGCCCAACAAGTGGGACTGACAGACCAGTGCAAGTAGCGCCACTGACAGTCATCTGTCAGGGCTACGTAAATAACAGACTGACGTGGCGTAACCTCCACACCCGACAAGCCTGACACACCTGCAAAGGTGCAGCACGTCGTCAGTCTGTCCATCATCCTCCTCCTTCACTCCTCGGCTATAAATACCAACCCCAAACCAGGTTTGAGGTATCTCTTCACAACTCTCTCAGTACTACTACTATCATACTTTGCTTCCCAAGCAGATTACTGACTCTCACGCCGGAGAGTGGTAACAAGGAGCACCCCCCACCCCATCCTCCTTGTTACGAGTCACGGTTTGTTTCCTTGTGCAGGAGATCAACCCACCGGTGATCCAGTCAACGATCCTCGGGAGGAAGGGATTAACCCTTCTTGACGAGACCAGTGAGTTAACCCCGCCCGGTTAACCATTGTTTCATCATTAGCGCCCACCGCTACTCTTAGCACTTTTTCACCTATCCTTTTTCCTCTCTCAAGATCATGACTGGTCATCAAAACAACACTGGGGATAACCAAAATCCCACAAACATAGGTCCGGTAGGAGTCAATCCCTCAACCTCGCAACCCGGACACATCGGCACGTCAACGCAAAGGGGCCCATCCCTTACGTTTGAACATGACTTATCACAATACGCATCTGTGATCCCACCAGGCATGGACCTTCATGCCTGGTATGACCAGCAGGCAGCCCTCCTGACTGCAACATACAACCGCGCTTGTGCGGAAGCGCAAATACAAGCTGGGCCTACCCCAGCACCGCACACCCCTGCTGAACGTATTCTACAATACGAAGGCAGGGTACATTCACGTCCAGCTTCAAGAAGCAGACGTGAAGACCGCCGATCATCTTACTGTTCGATCCACACAGTCAACGAGGACGATTCCTCGTATGGGTCCCACACCAGGGGACCAGTGCATACCCGCCTAGGTCCTCATGTTGAGGACAGACGACGGTCCGCATCCCGACATGGCTCTGGAATTCAGAGCCGGTTGGGCCCGCAACCGTATACCGAAGGGTATGGTCGTACCGACCCGGACGACCACACATATATCGGGGATTCGCATGACACCTACAGTAGACCGGGAGGACGCAACTATGTCCCTCCCACTCATCCCCGCAACACATACCTCAGGGCCTCAAAACGCCCTGAGAACCAGCCATACAGGTCCAAAGCTGCGGCCGAAAATTATAAATTCGCCCCGCGAATTGCACACGCCCATGTTACCACAACAAAATTCCCATTCAATGTCGGGAAATACAACGGGTCGTCCGACCCGGACGACCACATGAATGTTTTCATGGGCGCAGGGTGCAACGGCCTGTGGGACGAACCCACCTGGTGCAACTTTTTCCCCCAGACCCTCACGGGCCTTGCCAGGGCATGGTTCGATTCTTTGCCAGTGGGATCACTGGCCTCATTCGAGTACTTGCACGCAAAGTTCCTCGCTCATTTCAGCCAACAACGACGTCACGTACGTGACTCGTTGGACGTCATGAACATCTGGCGAAGGGATGACGAATCTTTAGAAGCATTCGTTGTCCGGTACAATAAAGAGTGCCTAGAGATAGGTGACGTGCAGGACCAAATGGCACGGAACCATTTCATCAAGGCCGTTAGGGACAGGCAGATGGTCATGACCATCTCTGGCAAGGAGGGCTTGCCTAAAAAATGGGAAGATGTCATGGCCGCGGTCAAGACATACGCCCAAACGCAGCGGTCCCTCGAACCGCATGTGGCAAAGGCACAGCCCCAAGCCGAAACCTCCCACCAAGGGTCCAAGCGTAACAATAAACGCAACCGGGACGTTGGAAATCGCGATATTTCCAAACCATACTTCCCGCGGACCAACCCGTTTGACCCAAGGAACTACAATCCCCAACGGGACAACCGGGCCCCAAAGAAAGATTCTCGGGACCGCAACTGGACCGAGATCACTGTGTCGCCAAGCGAAGTCCTTCTTACGGACGCACAGCTCTTGCGACCGGCCCAACCAATGAAGTCCAAGAAAAATCAGGACCTCACACTCTATTGTGAGTACCACAAGGACTCGGGCCACACCACAAACAACTGCATCAGTCTTCGGCTGGAGATTGAGCGAGCCTTAAAAGAGGGGAAACTGCAACATCTTTTGCCAGGTGGACAAAAACCCACCAAGCGCATCACCCCTCATGGCGAAGGCACCTCCTCCGGGAAGAAGACCATGTACGTGGCCTCCACGCACACGATCAACGGAGGTAAAGGTAGACCGCACAAAACGGAGATAATCTACGCACGAAGGGACATCATGATGTCGGACGAAATACGTCCGACCAAGGTCGCAAGGCCCACCCCCAACAACCAACCAGAAAAATGGGTTCTCAACGCGAGATACCCAGAACAAAAGGTTACCTTGGGGCACGCCTTGTCCCCGACCACAAAAGCGCACCTGAAGCAGCTTCTCTTCAGGAACCAAGACATTTTCGCATGGACAACCGCAGACATGACAGGGGTCCCGCGTGATATTGCGCAACATCACTTGAATACCTTGCCAGGTATCAAGCCGGTGATCCAAGGCCAACGCCACCTTGGATCCGCTAAAAACCAGGCGATGCAAGAGCAGGTCGAAGAACTGCTCTCCGCAGGCATCCTGCGGGAAGTTAAATACCAGACTTGGTTATCCAACCCAGTCATGGTAGAGAAACCATCCGGGGGCTGGCGCATGTGCGTCGATTACAAGGACCTCAACAAAGCCTGCCCCAAGGATTGTTACGCACTTCCAGAAATCGACGAAAAGGTTGATAATCTCGCACCATTCAGATGGAAGTGTTTCCTCGATTGCTACAAAGGTTACCATCAGGTACAAATGGCAATCGAGGATGAAGACAAAACGGCATTCCGCACTCCTACCGGGAATTACTGTTACACAAAAATGCCGTTTGGGTTGCGCAACGCGGGCGCAACCTATCAAAAACTGATGAACGACACTTTCCGCGGGCAAATAAGCAAGAGTGTCGAAATCTACATGGACGACCTAGTCGTCATGAGCATGGAGGAAGATACCATGCTCAAAGACATCGAAAGAACATTCCAGACTCTGCGAAGCGTTAACATAAAGCTCAATCCAGGGAAATGCTCGTTTGGAATGGAAGAAGGCAAATTCCTTGGGTTCATCGTGACTAAAGATGGATTCAAGGTAAACCCGGAGAAAGTTCAGGCGATCGAGCGCA
This sequence comes from Helianthus annuus, assembly GCF_002127325.2. NCBI lineage: Eukaryota > Viridiplantae > Streptophyta > Magnoliopsida > Asterales > Asteraceae > Helianthus > Helianthus annuus. The sequence goes on from NC_035433.2 coordinate 82,149,458, forward strand.
TGCCATCGCCTTCAACGATGAAAGACATGCAACGGCTGGCCGGCAGGCTAGCCGCACTAAATAGATTCTTAGCCAACCATGCAGCTAAGTCCTATCCCTTCATCAAGACCCTGCGGAACTGTCTAAAGATAGAACAATTCCAATGGACCGCAGAGGCAGAAAATGCTTTCCGGGAAATGAAGGAGTGTTTGATACAACTCCCGACTCTGACCGCACCACGCAAAGACGAACCACTCATATTATACCTATCTGCCGCGGACAACGCGGTAGGTGCGGTATTGATAGTGGAGCGGGAAAGGGTTCAAACACCCATCTATTACATCAGCAAGATGCTCAACGACCCAGAAACAAGGTACTCAATAACGGAAAAGTTGGTATTAGCACTAGTGCACGCATCAAGACGGTTGCGACGCTACTTCGCGAACCATGTTATCACGGTGCTAACCAATTACAGGATCGGCCCGATCCTATCCAAACCTGACATCTCTGGGAGATTAGCAAAATGGGCAATAGAGCTGGGCGCGCACACACTGAACTACCAACCGCGCCCTGCGATTAAAGGCCAGATCTTAGCTGATTTCGCCGCCGAAGTACCGGTGAATCGCATCCAAGAATGCGAAGAAGCACAAAGCCCTGCACCCACACCATCTTCCCAGAAACATGGGCACTATTTACCGATGGGGCCTCCAACGAAGAAGGTGCAGGCGCAGGTCTGCGACTCGCCAGCCCTGATGGCCAAGAACTTACATATGCAATCCGCCTCGATTTCAAAAGCACAAATAACGAGGCCGAATATGAAGCCCTACTGGCAGGACTACGTTTAGCAGTCAAACTCGGCGTACAACATCTGAAAGCGCACGTCGACTCTTTGTTAGTTGCAGGACAGATACGCGGCGACTATGCCGCAAAGGGTGATATCATGATCCTCTACCTCGAGCAAGCCCTGCAACTAACATCACAGTTCACTTCATTTAATATCCGCCATATTAACAGAAGTGAAAACAAATCCGCAGATGCACTCTCCAAACTAGCATCCACCAGCTTCCAACACCTGGCAAAGGAAATACGTATCGAAATTCTAGAAAATCCTTAAGTACCCCTGCGCCAGGTCAACGTCATCCAATACGGGACAACATCGTGGATGACACCAATTATTGCATATTTGCAATCAGGTGTGACTCCCGAAAGCAAGTCAGAGGCACGCAAGCTACAATACAAAGCGTGCCACTACCAAATGGGAGACGGTATCTTATACCGCAAATCATACCTAGGGCCACTCCTACGATGCGTCAACCCCCAGAATGCCACATACCTCATCAGAGAGATACACGAGGGTATGTGCGGCATACACGCAGGACCACGCATGGTAGTGGCCAAAATCATGAATGCTGGGTATTACTGGCCCGGCATGCACCTGGACGCCGTCAAAGAGTTGCGCAAATGTATCAACTGTCAACGACATGCTCCAAAAACTTTGCGCCCCAAGAACAACTTGGTCCCGGTCACCACCGCATGGCCCTTCCAGAAATGGGCAATCGACGTTGTGGGACCTTTCCCTGACGCACCAGGTGCGGTCAAATTTATCATAGTAGCGGTTGATTACTTCACAAAATGGGTAGAGGCAAAACCGCTCGCCTCGACCACTGCTATGATAACAAGAAAATTCATATGGGAACACATCATCTGCCGTTTCGGTATACCAATGTGCATCGTTACCGATAATGGCACCAACTTTGCTGCTGACGAATTTCAAAAATGGCTAGAAGAACTACACATTGAACATATATTTTCATCCGTGGCACATCCGCAAGGAAACGGCCAAGTTGAGAGTATCAATAAAAGTCTAGTCGAAGGCATTAAAGCACGGTTGGGAACAGCCAGGCGTGGCTGGGTCGATGAACTCCCAAGTATCCTATGGGCTCACCGTACGAGCCCAAAAACGAGCAATGGGGAAACACCTTTCAGCCTAGTCTATGGTTCAGAAGCGGTGATCCCCGCGGAAGTAGGCCTCCCTTCACCCAGAATGTTGGCTATTGAAAAAATAGACAACAGTATGGAACGCAGGATTGACTTAGACCTTTTGGAAGAAAGGCGTGAAAACGCTGCCATCAATGAGGCTAAGTACAAATCCAAACTGGAAAAGTACTACAACTCGCGGGTCCGTGTTTGTACTTTCAACCCGGGAGACTACGTCCTCCGTGACAATGAAGCATCTAATGCCGAACGCCCAGGAAAACTTGCCCCCAAGTGGGAAGGACCCTACCTCATCAATGAGGTCTTGGGAAAAGGCGCGTACAAATTGCAAACGTTAGAAGGCGAACCTATCGCACGTACATGGAATGCACAACAGCTTAGACGCTGTTACATGTAAGCCATGTTTTTACATTTTCATGTAACCCATCGGGCCGCAGGCCATTTGCAATTAAATAAACGAGCAATTCAATGCAATATTGTTTGTTACTACTATTACAAATGCGTGTTCCACTATGCGGTATCCGCAAAAACAGATTGGCAAAATCTTCATTCGCGATACCCACACAAAGTGCCAACCACACACAAATATTGTAATAGGCCAGCAAAAGGCAGAATAGTAAGTGTCTGTCCGGCTGGATAGACAAGTTTTTACAAAACTTACACAATTCCTAAACCCTAATAAGGTAAATAATGGAATTGACGCGTACTCATACGACAAATGTATGGAGTATACTTGACCCCATTCACAAATGGGTAGAGTTCCGGATATACAAGTTTTTACAAAGCTTACACAATTCTAAAACCCTAACGGGGTAAATGACGGAATTGACGCGTACTCATCCGACAAAGGTATGGAGTATACTTGACCCCATTCACAATGGGTAGAGTCCTGCATATACACGTTCAAACATGCAAGAAATTAACAAACTTGTACACATTGAACAGCAAACTTTATATTCAAAAAATTCAAGCACCCACACGATGCTTAATGGATTTACATAGAGTTTCCAACATTTACAAAAGGAAAACAAAAAAGAGGGCACACTAGCCAACCTAAACCCTATTTTGTACCGCTGGTACCCGCGCCATCTTGGCCGCCACCAGCGGGATTTTCCTCTTCTGCATCGGCATACAGCATCCGCAACCGGTCAACGTAATCCGCAGCCTCTAAACATTCGTCCAACTTCTCCACGCAAGAGAGGGACGTATCATAAAAGGAGGCAACAGCCGCGTTAAGGCGCCCTTCGGTATCCACGTCACGAAACCCGGATCGCTCTTCAGTAAAACCGCCTTCAGACATGACGTTCATGTGACCGATACAGCGGCTGTAACCAGCTTTAAAACCGGCATCGCGGGCACGTTCCTTGACCAGGTCCAAACCAGTTGCGGTTTCAGGAGCATCCATGATGGCCTGAACAATCTGCAACAAAAGGATAATAAGGTCATCATATGGTCAACCTTTGATACAAAGTCACAAAATACTTGCATATGCAATGCCTTGACTCCGCATCCACTCACGATCAGCCTCCAGTTGTTGGAACGAAGAAGTCAGAGCATCTCTGGCTTCAACGGCAACATTAGCCCGCTCTTCCGCAACACTAACGCGGCTGTGAGGTCTGTAACCGCGACCTCTCGGGCCTGAACTTCAGCCTTTCAAAGAGCAAAAAGCAGTTTACTCAAAATCGGTAAACATTCTCAAAAGGCGGAAAGAAATATACAAACCGAAATAACGAATCATACCTGAAGGCTGGCAACAACTTGATCCAAACGGGTGCGCTTCGCATTCGCCACCTTAAGAGCCTTAGAAGAGCGACTCTCCCTGTCATTGGCCTCCTCAAGGGCCTTTGCAGCACGAGCCCCCGCTTCCTTGGCCTCTTCAAGCGCCTTTACGGCCCGGGCCTCCGCCTGCTGCGCTTTAACTGCAATCGCCTCAGCTGCAGCTTTCTCTTTGCCCAAAGCAGTGTTCGCCACCTTGGCATTCGTCAACTCTTGATGAGCACGAAACAGATTGTCATTCTGCTTAGCCCAAGATTCATTCCACTTCTTGCGCTCATTGGAAAACTTTTCATTCCAACTCTTGCGTTCATCAGAAAGGAGCTTGGCAAGAGTACGAACCTGTTTTAGCTCAGCAATGGCAGCCCACTCTGCAGTCTGTTTCTACTTGTCAAAAGCAGCCCTATCTCTTTCAAGCTGCTCCGCACCCGCACGAGCAGCTTTCACCAACTCTTCTGCTTCAGCCCGCAAACGAGCAGCTTCTTCTTCCCTGCGGCCCAGCACTTTGTAGTCTTCCAAAATGGCATTCGCCACAATGGAACTTCCTACTAGCATTGTAGAAAGTTGGTTGATGCGCAGCTCACGGGGTGCGGCACGGGCACGTTCAACTTCAAAGGGGGTGCCCAGACCACCCAAAATCTCCTTGCACGCGGAAGGATCGTTAGAAATATCATCCCCCTGCATAACAGTCCAGGGGGTCGATGATACGCTGTACTTCGATCCTGCGTGTAGGTGCGGTAATAGTACTCCAATTCAGACTCCCCAGGCTGAATAGGAGGCCCATCATAACCCGCACCACCGGAAGAAGAACCGGTAACCTTCTCACCAGCTGAAGATTTCTGCGGCTCAGCACCATGCTGCCGCACCTCAGCATCTGACTTCTGTTTTCCAGCATCTGAAAACCTCAAGTCCAATCCATCACCCTCATTGGGAGAGATCAGATTGTCGGAGGAATCCACAGTATCAAAAATCTGGGCAGCAGTCTTCTCCACCGTCTTCTCCACCTGCACGGTGGGATCGCAAACAAAAGGTGCCGCAGGCTCCTTGATCACCACAGGCTCCTTCGGCACCCCCGCGTCCGCAGCAGCGGTATGCGTGGGAGACGAAGGGAAATCAAAAAATGAAAAACCTGCATCTTGTGATTCTGCAATACAAAGAGCAATAACTGTTAATCTAACACGTTGTGCATGCAAAACAATGAAAAAAGTTATACTCACCAGTAGCAACCGCAGGTTTCTTTTGCGCCGGAGCAGCCCTTTTAGACTGCAGCTTCCGACGTTTCGGTTCACCACCACCAGCAGCCTTTTGCTCTGGTTCTCTCTTCTCACCAACAACGGGGGGACCCACATCAGTTCCACTTGCAGCCGCACCACTACCTAGAACACCCAAACCCTCAAGGGTTTCAGATACTACCACATAATCGGTATATCTGCGATAACAGGATCGATAGGTACCTGCGGCCTGAGACACCGAAGGAGGGACAACTGAGCCTTCAGCCCTCCCCTTACCACGACCCCACGTGGTTTTCTTCACCTCCTTCTTCACTACGTGCTTCTTGGGGGTGCGCTTTTCAAACTTCCCCAAGTCCGCAAGCATAGCTGCATGGGGGAAATCAAGCAAACAAATTACAAGGGTGAACTGGGAAAACAAGTACAACTTAGAAAATACCTTTTGCGCCTTCTAGCACGGGTGCCTGCAGCACATCACGTTTGGGTACGCGGAAGTTGCTAACAATTTCCAGATTAAAACCTTCCCGCAACTCAACCGGAATCAGCTCAACCTGGCCCTTGAAATCGGGCTCGAACATCCTCCACAAGCCAATCGCATCCACTGATACAACACATGCATGCATATTATTACAAGGACAATGAAGCAAGGAAAACAATAAAGAGTAACAAGCTTATCACCACTCTTTTCCCGCAGAACGGGCCTTGCCTTCCTATCCGGCCTAGTAAGCATCATCCGCAACACCCACAACTGGTTGTTATCTTACTTCTTAAGTTCAATAGGCCGCAGCCTAGAGAACCAATCCACAGTCTTTGCGATGGCGACAGGAATATCCTCATCAGTAACGCCAACATTGACATTCCGGAAGGACATATTGGCATAGACCGCACAGGCTTTAACATAGAAGAATTTCTTCTTCCAGTCGGTCACACCCTTAGGAGGCGTCACCAACTTCAAACTCCCATTACGTTGAGTAAAAGAGAAAAAACCAGTGTTCACCGTCAACTGGTAAAATCGCCGGAAATTTTCAACAGTAATGGGCAAGCCATGGGCACAGAAGGTATACTCAAAGTTCCTGATTTGGAACATCCCAAATGGACTAAGTTGGGAGATATGGAGATGATAGTACTCCAACACCTCCGCAACGAACACCGTCACCGGCAACCGAAGGTTGCCTTCGGTGAAAAAATCTGCCCACAAAGTAATATAACCGGCCGGAGCATCGGCACCGGTATCCCCCTCTTGTGGGTAAGTAGCCTCCCACTCGCCGGCCATATGAACGGTGGTCATCAGGTTTTTAAAACTACCCTTTGACCACTTCAACACCGGTAACCCACCATCGGGAACATCAACGTCATCATCTTCGTCTTCATCAGCCGCTACCACCGGCTGTTCAGGGTTCTCGCCCTCCACATTGTGTGGATTCGACGGTTCAGCCATCAGGAATAAAGAAGATGAACACTACAAACTCAGAAAACCTCACCGGAAACTTCAAACAATTGATCGGAGAAGACAAAGTAACTTCTTTTCTCTCACCGGTAAAATTTTGAAATTTCGAACAAGTGAGGGGAAACCACGAACGGTTTCCCCTTATATACCCATCGCAATTAATGCGGAGGGAGAAAACGAATCATCACGTTCAAAAAGAACGAATTACGCAACACCACGTGTCAAGCGCCGTTTCCGCTGACGGTTATCACGCGCGCGTGGCCGCCCACGCGCCTGACATAAGAGACCTTTACACTCCTTGCTACAGTGCATTTAATGCCTCAGGCAGTGCAAATGTCCTTTCATTTCAGCACATGCCAGAATGACCTCACCAACTTCCACCAACCACACGTGAGGTCAGCCACGTATGCAACAAAAAGCGACTACATTATCCAACTATAAGCGGCATGCGGTTTCTCTGGTATACCGCACCATAACCCATACCGCATGTCGTTTTTTTTACATACCCCTAAAAATAGGCAAAAATATATATCTCCACACTATAAGGGGGTATAATACCTGTCCGCACTACCCACGAGCACACGTGGAATATGCGGAAATGACACACACGAGCCCGTTCAGGTGTGTCAGATACTCAGAACCAGCGTTGTTCTTTGGACTGAACCGTATCTCAGAAACAGGTAAACCGCATTGCCTTCATTCTCTTCAAGCTTCAAATCCCTCTTGTCCGGTTCACAACCACAGAGGGTGCATAAACAACTTCTTTAACAAGAAGAAGGAAGGGAATATACGTGAACGCACATCAGCAACCCTGACTCCTGATCCTTCAAGGGCCACATCCGAGCAACAAACCCGTTTCAAGCGAATATGGGGTGACAAAACCGCAGACACTCACGAGTCGCTGCGGACATAACCATAGCTTCCGCAAACGGTTGCTACGGAAGAGCCACAACTCACTTCACATCGAGGAACGAAACTACTTCAAGGAAAACTCCTCGGTATTGGAGCGTGAAGGAAGGTGCCTAAGGAAGAGATGCGGATGAGATCCCTAATGATCATACGAGCCCTTGTCGAACAACAAGCGATCGAACAAGCGACAACAAGTCTGCTTATGACTTTGTTACCCTACTTGTAACATGGATAGAATAAACAATGGTGGGCATTACCATGCCTATGACCATGTTTATTTGACCATTATCCAGAATCACATTGTTCGACCAAACATGGCCAACAATGACGCAAGTACTCAACGTTATTCCCACAACCGTGGCCAACAAGGTCAAGCAACGAGGTAACCGCAAAGGACGTGCGGTTACTAGAGAGCTAATTAGAAGAACACGAACACCCCACAAAAGGGGTCATCATTTGATGTCCAATCATGACATCAGAAAACTCTCTTCTTCGTTCACCACCTCAAAGGTTGGTTCGAAGTTTGTGCACACCTTCAACCACCATCTCAGAGATTGGTTCGAAGTTTGTGCATACACCCAGCAAGGTCTCAAGGTTGGTTCGACACACCAACATGTGGCACCCAACCCAAGGTTGAGAATTTCGCATCAGACGAAACATTTTCACCGGTACGGAAGAGGCGTCAAATGACCCTTCCAGACCTCCAGCTTGATTTACAAACAGCAAAGACCATCCACATGGTCTAGGATCTTCTCCAAACTCCAGACTACCTTCTAAACACCATAGTCTAGTACTCCTCCCACATGCAACTTGCATATGGCAGCAACACTAGACTGGGGGGACTTGAAGGGGTATGGTCCCAGATCTCGCGTCAACATCGACCGCGAGTGACCATTACCCTTATCAAAACCCCCGCTAGCTAACAACCTACTTTTGTCCATACGGAAACGCATCGACATAGTGATTGAATCCAATCTGTCCAGTGATAGAGGACTTACCTGGAATAGTAGAACGGTAGAGTGATGCGGCATAGCATCACATCTGGTGTATGAAAACGAAAGTATTCACAGCGATGCGGCCTCGCACCGCGTCCAGTGAACACTTCTATCAATACAGGGAAGCTGGATAACAGCAACAGTCACCACAGGCGACGATGCGGCTAGCACCGCATCTCGCGTATTTCTTGATCACAAGCAAGAGACGCGATAACACCAGATGTTACCGCAGGCAGCGATGCGGCTCGCACCGCATCCTATACGCCCAACAAGTGGGACTGACACACCAGTGCAAGTAGCGCCACTGACAGTCATCTGGCAGGGCTACGTAAATAACAGACTGACGTGGCGTATCCTCTACACCCGACAAGCCTGACACACCTGCAAAGGTGCAGCACGTCGTCAGTCTGTCCATCATCCTCCTTCACTCCTCGGCTATAAATACCAACCCCAAACCAGGTTTGAGGTATCTCTTCACAACTCTCTCACTACTACTACTATCATACTTTGCTTCCCAAGCAGATTACTGATTCTCACGCCGGAGAGTGGTAACAAGGAGCACCCCCCACCCCATCGTCCTTGTTACGAGTCACGGTTTGTTTCCTTGTGCAGGAGATCAACCCACCGGTGATCCAGTCAACGATCCTCGGGAGGAAGGGATTAACCCTTCTTGACGAGACCAGTGAGTTAACCCCACCCGGTTAAACATTGTTTCATCAATTATGCTTTCTGCGTTTATGCTTATTTTAAACAACCCCATGTGTGAATAAAGCAGTTGTCTTTTTTTTATTTTTTTATTTTTCCATGATTTTTCAGTGTTGCAGTAGTTACCACTTTTTTTATTTATTTATTTTTTTTAATTTCAGTTTACCTTTGAACCCACAAATCTAATTGTTAATTATATTAGAAATTTTTTAGTCAGATTCGCTAACAAGGATGAGGTTTATTAAGATCCGTCAAGCAAATCTCCAATGGCGTCTTGTTGAACGACACTCACAACAACAAGTATCTTACATGACGTGTTTTTGAGTTTCAGAAAGGTCAGTATTATGTTAAGTTCACTTCTTGATTTATAGATTATGTTAAGTTCACTTCTTGATTTATAGATACTGGTGGTTCGATGGATATACTATCATACATTATTTAACAAATAAGATAAAAACAAAAATCATCTCATTCGTGGTTGGGGTTAGTGATGGATGGGTTAGGCTACTGGGTACGGGGACCGTCGCCGGAGCGTCCAGGAACGGCGCCGCCCAGCACACCGTGGCCCCCCGTCCCCGTCTTCAGCGTCGAGAACAAGACGTAGGAGACGGCCATGTGAAGACAAAAAAATATGTGGGGACCGAGGCTATTTGACCGTTTAATAAAAAAAAATTATTTCACAATTTAAAAACTTTCAAACGGTAACTTTCCCCCATTATATAAAAATCCAACTTTTTTTCATCTCCATTTACCATTTTGACTCCTTTTCTCATCTCTCTTACTTTATTTTTTATAAAACATCTTCCACTTTAATAAACTTATATTTTACCATGGATCCATTCAACAGCCCGAACAATCCGAACGTTCCCAACAACCCGAACAATCCCAACAACCCGACCCAACCGAATGTTTTCTCGGTTTCGGGATATTATCCGATGATCGAACCAAATCAATTCTCTCAATATTCGTCAAATGCCTTTGCCGCATTCCAACACTCACCGAACCAATTCTCTCAATTCTCTCTAAGTCAAGCCCTTCAACAATTGATGATGCCGGGTGCTTTTAATCTCCAACTGAACCCGACGCAACCCGTTGAACCCCAATCGAACCCGACACAACCCGAACGAACCGAACCCGACGAGGATGTGGATGTTGTTCCTGAAACCCAACCGCAAAAAGAAAAAAGGCAAACGAAGAAAAGTCAAGCAAGTGGTGGGTGAGCAACCGTCCAAAGCAAAGGCAAAACCGTGGACGCCAATCGAGGAAGAAGCCTTAGCGAAGGCTTACATAGGCACGTCTACACACCCGACAAAAGGTTGGTAAAAATAACTTTTTTTTAAGTTTATATTTTTTAGAATTAGTTTTTTATTTTTTGTAACATATTTTTAAGGTAATAATCAAACGGGTGACGGGTTTTGGAAGGCGGTTTTGGCGAAGTTCCTTGGGCTAATGGACCAAGGCCCGTATCACTCGGTGTCATCAAAGTGGCGAAAAATGAACGGGTTCGTCAATAAGTTTTGCGAAGAATATAATAAAATATATTCAAGCGGGCGTCTTGGCGGCATGCGCGACGAGTATGTGTTTAAAAAGACGTTGGAGATGTACAAGGAGAACAATAATAATACCTCGTTCGCACACGTTCGCGCGTGGGAAGTTTTGCGAACGCACCAAAAATGGGTGCCGATTCCCAACGAGGTGGAGATGGCGAAGCGGCAAAGGACATTGGAATCCGGGAGTTTTAGCATCGGTGGATTGGACGCGAGGTGTCACATAAACTTAAACGATGACGCCGAGTTCAACGAAGAAGAATACGCTGTACATGAAGCGGAGCGTCCCCGGGCCGGGACAAATCAAAGAAGGAGCGGACGAAGGAGAAAGAAAAGAAAAAGGTGGACCCGAAGATGGACGAGTTTATGGCACAATTTAAAACGTACACCGAGGTCATGACCCAAAAGGCGAAGGCGAAGGAGCGGGCCATCGAAGAAAAGTCTCGTGTGGTGGGAGAAAAGTTACGCGAAAAGGTCCGATTGTCCGATGAAAAGATCCGATTGTCCGATGAAAAGATTCGGCTCAAGGAATGGGAAACATTAACGATTGATGTCGATAATTATCCTGAGCCGAAACGTTCGACTTTTAAAAAACTACAAAACGACATTATGAAGAAGCATCAAATTGGTTGATTTTTTTTAGTCTATGTTTTTTATTTAACTCTATGTTTTTTTTAAGTTTATGCTTTTTTTTTTTAAGTTTATGTACTGTTTTTTAATATTAATGAAAATATTTTTATTAATTTACTTGTTAAATGTTAAAAAAGTGGAAGATTAAAAAATATAAAATATAAAAGTGGTGGGATATGATCATCTAGGACCATCCTCCCATTTCCACTAGTTTTGTGGGATAGACCATACTTGGGAGGACTATGATGTGGCTCCTAGGTGGCGGATCATCCTCCAAGGGAGGATGGGCACCATACCATGTAGCCTTTTGGAATGGTGTTTAATGAGCTTTAAGTGTCAATTATTATGAGTTTTTATGTGTGTAATTGCTTGGAATTAGTTGATTATGAGTTATTGTGTTATTGCAGGTAAAACACATAATAGGACCACAGATGCGCGCTAATATTAAATACTTTCCAATCAGGTCCATGTGCTTAGGGAGGCCTGGCACCAGATGACACGCCACAAGCAACATTTTACACCACTCCCGCAGATTTGTCTATACTTGTATGCGGGGATAGTGATTTTGGTCACACTTAGTATTTGCAAAAGCACTCAAGGATCCCACAAAAGTTATCGCAACCACACTCGATACGCGCGGTAAGTATTTTGAAATCGTTTTTTATGTGTTTGTGTTTAAGATATACGGATACTTATCCATAAAGAATAATTATGTTCAATAGATGAGACATGCAACAAGTATAAGAGAGCGGCAGATCATATCAAGATGTTCGAAAAGTTAGGTGTAACAATTTTGTTCGGAATCAATGCAATCAAATTATTTGGATACGATAGGTTGAAGGATAAATCTTTTGACTGTATCGTTTTCAATGCCCTCATTGTGGGACTTTCAGAAAGGAATGGGATCTGATCAATATCGAGTGTGCGATGGTTAGCGGTCAATTTCTTTTATTGAGTATGAGGTTCTTTCTTTTATTCGAAAACTTTGCAATAACATGGTTTTGTATTTTTCAGGAAAACAAGAAACTAATTGATAATTTTATGAAGAGTTCCTTCGGCCACATGAACCCGGAGGGTCAAACTGACTTGACCGTCAAGACTATCGGTCCGTTTGTGAAGTGGGAGGTTACGAAATTGGCTCGCAAAAACAAATTCTTTACAAAGAGGTCAGAGGCCTTCCCCGACTTGGAATACAAATACTACATTTGCAAGATGGGGGACGGGAATAACCCGGACAACACGTTTAGCACCAAAGACATGCATACTTTTATGTTTGATAAACGTGTTTGAGTCTTGTTAGTGAGATGTGTGCTTGTTCTTGGTTTTATATCTTTTGTTAGTTTGAACATGTATATCTCATGAAAATCTAACGTTTTTGTTGTTATTCCTTATGGTGATATGTTGTATGGATGTTTTTTTTTGTGTTATTCCTTGGTAAGAAATATGCTTCAAATCACTTTCGGATTTTAGACTTAACAAAGTGAGTGAAACTTAACATTACACTTTAGAAAAAATCGTGCACATAATATTTTTAAGTATGCACTTAGACTTTCATGTGTGCACTTTAGTGAAATAGTGCACTCTGGTGAATAATGAGACTTTCTTGTATGCACTTTAGTGAGAAATAGTGCACATGAGACTTTCATGTGTGCACTAGTTTGTCTCTTCAGACTCCTCTTTTTAAGGAGACCTGGTATGGTGAGGCTCATCCTTAAGGGGATAGGGCCGTCACGTCATCGGAAATGAGGATGAGCCTAAAGGGGATGACCAAGGGGGTGGAGGATGAGGCTATATATATATATATATATATATATATATATATATATATATATATATATATATAGGGCAATGCTCTACAAGAAACCTTATATTTTTAGGAAACTTAGCAAACTCAACTTGTGGCCTACATCTATCCACGTATCCCACAGTCAACTGATCTTCCTTTTTGCATACAAGGGTATATCAGTAATTATACATATACCCAACCCAAGATCTTTTCCCAATTTGATTTGACATTATCATTAATGCCCATCACCTCATTTGTACAAATCACCAAACCTCCTATTTCTTTTACATTATTTCATTTTACATCTTTTTTAACATCTTCTCCATTAATGTCCCCCTCATATCTCCTTTAACATCTTCTCCTGCAAATCATCCTGTCTCCATTAATGTCCATGGAGGCAAATCCACCAACCTCCGAGTTAATGTCGCCGGTCCATAGTTTCCCCAACATGTTCATTACCAGTGACTTCCATACTGATGAGGAATTAAATGCTCAAGGTTTGTCTCTTTATCTAACTTAACTCCCTCGAATGTATGTTTTTTTTTGTATTAAAGACCCTGAAAATTAATCATTTTTAACATTAAACAAATTAAAGACCCTAAAAATTAACTAACCACGGTTTCTTTGCATTCCATTGCCAGAATTATCATCTGCGATGTCTTTTTTTCCCTGCTAATTAACCCGTGTTAGGCAAACTTCAAAGTCAGACCATTAATTATTTTGGGAAACAAAACAAATCAAAGCCAATAATATTTAACTAACCACGTTTTCTTTTACTTCCACAGCCAGAACTATCCCCGGCAATGCTTTTTTTCCCTACCATTTAACACATGTTAGTCAGGTTAAACTTGATATGCAAATACCAACTATTGTAACCAAAGGCACTTACCTTTATGATTTTTGCTCTGTCCCTCTTTGCTTTCCACATAAGCTTCTTTATGCCCTGATAAATTAGTAACAAAAACGATTACTCCAACAAGAAACGATACAAATTATACACAGTATTACTGGTTAACTTTTACCGGTTTTTCGTCGTTTCCCAGGGCCTGGTGACCCACTATCAGTATCATCATACACTGCAACGCAGCCAACAAAAGTCTGTTACGAACAGGAACTAATCCAACACACTATACATATATACATCACCTTCAACTGTGTTCAAGGTTCATACACACATCAATACTAACCTAACTCCCTTTGGGTCGGACCAAAGCCAGATTGTTGATTGGAAGGACCTTCCTTGGATTCGTCGGAGATAATAACAACACTACGCCTTTCAGACCTTTTCCGCCCTAATATAGGTCTCGAAGTCCTATATATATAAAACAAAACAAAATCAGTTGCCATTTTGGGGGAAATCGATTGAACAAAACCCCCTTTTACAGGTCCGATTACAAGAACTAACCTTTTACTTGAACTCTTCATCTTCCTTAATCGTTTCAGTTTAACCGACGACGACAAGATTATGAACGATTTCCTCATTCTCCATGATCGACACTATCGGCTTCTGTCTTAGGGTTAGAAAGTACGAATCGATGTTGTTTGGCGAGAGAGAAACATGAACAGTGAGTAATGAGTATCTTGTGGGAAAGATAAAGAAGAAAACATTTTGAATTGCTTTGAAGTTTTGATTAGACGCCTACTGCATGGCAGGGATTTGGTTTTCCAAATTTCATTTTCCACTACCGAAAATGCCCTTCCAGTTGTACTAATGGGAGTTAAGTGATTTCTTTTAAATATAATTCATACCAAAATTATCAGAGCCATTGATCAAGTTAGATGAAAGGTAATCAATGGATGACAATGGGTTTGCATAGTTTTCTTAAAAAGATAGAGTTTCCTATAGAGCCCAGCCCTATATATATATATGTATGTATGTATGTATAGTTATATGTTTGGAGGAGTGGCCCGTCGCAGGCGTCCTTAGGCCGACGGAGAAGACAGGACAGGGCAAGGGGGGCGGTGTGGGGGTGCGGCGCCGGGGTAGGGCCGGCCCCCATACTGGGTAGTCTAAGTCAGTAATAATTCCTACCTAATTTAGTAACGTTGACCAAATAGTCAACGTTGTCTAGAAGCAACATTTGAGTTCTCTTCATCAATGATCAGCGTTGACTATTTCCCCAAATGTGTATAATTTGCTTTTAGTCCCTGAACTATTGATTTTCATTCATTAGTAACCCAAACCTTTGAATTCTAACTATGATAGTGTGAGTGATCTTTTTTTAAAGTGTTTATTTTGATATAAAATACTAGTCGCCCATGCTATGCGACGGGGAAAGATCGATAATTTTTAACAAAATTGTTAAAAGAATGTAGATAGTAAAAAGCACTACTCAACAAAAAATTTGTATAAGAAAAAACAAAACCTAAAGGGAGTTTTAATCTAGGCCCAAAATTGATTTAAGCCGACTCGATTCGAGTTTTATACCCACCCACATGATCATACCTATTCTCATCATGTAGTCAAGAGTATGGCAAGGTAGTGAATTTGTAATTTTACATGTCTTGTATGGTAGTTTGAACATCTAAAGTAGGCATGGTGATGGTAAGGTTTAAATTACAAAATAATATGAAACAGCAGCTAGTTGGTGTGTTCAAGTTAACAAAAGGAAAATGACGTTGATTATTGGGATGGGATCATTTACGACCAAGAAAAAAAGAAAGAGATGTGACAAATGGTAAGTTGGTAACTCTAGTATGGGTGAAATAACAAAATTTCAGGAGCAAAAATTGATTTGTTTGTATATGTAAAAATAACAACCTTTTTTTAGTCATATTTATTTAAATTAGTATAAGGTTTATTGTATGATGCTTCAAATCATGTTATCTTTCGTTGTTTGGGTATATCTTTTAATGTCGAAGTGTGCACTCTAGTGAAATAGTGCATTGAACTTCCATGTGCGCGCTAATTACAGAAAATCAAGTCTAGTGTACGTTTATGAGATTTGACCTGATATTATGTTGGGTGTCACATTTTTCAAAGTGTTTATTTTTATATAAAATATAGTTAACATGACATGAACTAAGACCCCCGTAGTGGAGCGTTTTTTTTTTAAATAAAAAAAAACGCTGAAAAACACCCCCCCCCTCCCGATTACATATACGCGTTGTTTGGTGTTTTTTTGAAAAAAAATTGAAAAAGCGTTGTTTTAACCATGCCGCGAAAAGTTTGACTAGCCAATCAAAAACTAGCATCGGCTAGTTTATATTTTTTTAACCTTTTACCTATATATATATATATATATATATATATATATATATATATATATATATATATATATATATAGGGTAATGATAGTGTAAAAAGGGCCTAAAGTGTGAGAAGTGTATTATAACACTATATATAATACTATATAACACCATATAAACACCGTATAACAATATGTAACACCATATAATACCATATAACAATATGTAACACTATATACCATTATATAATGTTACATATTGTTATATGGTATTATATACCATTATATAATGTTACATATTGTTATATGGTATTATATGGTGTTACATATTGTTATACGGTGTTTATATGGTGTTATATAGTATTATATATAGTGTTATAATACACTTCTTACACTTCTCACACTTTGAGCACTTTTTACAGGATCCTCTACCTCAATATATATATATAAACTCTTTCAAATATAATACTCACTCTCTAAAAAACACTCCCATTTTATAAAAATTAATGGATTCCCCTAGTTCTTCATCCATGGTAAATTTTTTACTTCAAAGAGTTTTTTGCGGATGGCGATGATTCCACCGATGAGGTCGAGCAAGAGGCGATTACGAGTGCTTGTCAACTAGCGGTGAGATATGTGAAGCATTGTCGTCGCCCTGAACCAGAAAAAAATAAAAGAGGTTTGTCACACCCCAACCGATGGCGGAATCATCGGGGCATGGCAGTGAGCGAAACAGATTGTCCAGAAGTTCCCATAACAATTATTATTACTATTCAATTTATATAATACGTCCCATACCGTACCTCAAATAGCAAACAAATTATTACAGATAAAAAAATCCAGTCAAATATTCTGTTCCGACAACTCAGATTTAAATATAAATATAAATATTGTTCAATTGCTTTTAGAGACTCGATCTGCGAGATCTACAGACAACTATGCTCTAGACGCTTATTCTAAGCTCGCCTTCCTAGCAGATGAGCATCCTAATTGCCTGTCACATACGTTAAAATAAAGTCAATACATATAATGTAAAGGTGAGCATACAAGTTTGATAATAGCATATAGAGTTCGAAATAGTTTACGCATAACCAGCACGTACACAGAGGAAAACGAAGCATGTTAATTATCGACATGGATCTATCGATACCAATGACTGCGGGTTGACTACCCGAGGCAGTTCGCAATACATGATTACCACCGTAATCCACGCAAGTAATTGTCCTTAACAACCCCCGTGTGAACGGGTGCTGAGTCCAAACTATAGTACTATCGTCGTTAAGGCAGGTAGACATCATTCCACGTGTAAACATAACAACAAGCATTCATTTAGTCACCTAATACATGCGGTACGGTTAGCGTTCAAATAATTGAGTAGTGTGTTCGATTGTGACTTGAAATAAGTAACGTATGTAACACCCAAAAGTGCTAAAAGCAAAAAGGGATCGAGTATACTCACAGTGATCGATGGATTGAAGGGAGCACTTGAGAGTAGGGTTAGCCTGAATAATTCGATAGTGTAACGATAAGCAACGCGTAAAACGAGTACAAATGTTGATGGGTCGAACAGCCTGGTCGATCGGACGGTAGGTTCGATCGGACGGGTTGTTCGTTCGGTTGGACAGTCCGTTCGGACAGCCTGTTCGGTCGGCCGGTAGGCTCGATCGGTTGGGCTGTTCGAGTGGATTGTTTCTTCCTTTAAGTAGGATGTGTTTGTGTATGATGGCTTGTCCTTTTGAAGTTTTCGTTGTAGTATTTGAGAACATTGAAGTGTCCTTACCTTTCAGGTCGATCGATCGAACGGGCCGTTCGATCGGCCAGCTTAACCGATCGGTTAGGTGCTTCAATAATAAGTCCTCAGCAGGATGTCACCTGATCGGACGACATGTTCGATCGGGTGGCACTCCAATACGTCGAACGAGTTGAAAATCGATTAAGTGTTGAAGCATAGTATCTCATGATCCGAAGAGTAATTCAAATCAAACCGTAGTTCGATCGAATAGTACTTCGTTCCATACCAGACTTCATGAACATGTTAAAGTGTGGGACCATCTGCTAGCCGATCGGCTGGCCTGGTCGATCGGCTGACATGTCCGATCGGTTGGGCTGTTCGTTCGAACAACCTGTCCGATCGGTCAGCATCCTGACCTGGTCGGCCTGTTCGTCTAACACTTGACTGTTCTGATTGCTTGACGTTATATCGGGGTATTTTGACAACGAGTTGAATCATGGAACCTTCGTTCTTACTCGTTTCCCCTACTCGGACAGGAATCACCCAAGTCCGGCCGGTGAACTGTTTGGAACGGTAGTTTGACATTTAACCCAAAGTCGGTGAACCTCGTGGATAGAATCCCGAATCCCGAATCTCGAACCGCACAACTACTAGAGTGATTAGTGAGTGGGTTCAAGCTCCGTTTCTACCGGTTTGAAGGCATTGAGTGTAAAAGAGTTGAAGGAAAGTTGGAAAATCCATCTTTCACTCCTTTCCACCGAGAATATGTTTAGATCTGTGATAGATCTTTGTTTGCTTATGTGGAAATCGGTTAGATCCAAGCTATTCGTGGTGGATTGAGGCCAAAACATGAAGTTCTTCAAGAACACCATGATGACATCATCCTAGAATGCTTGAATCTTGATGATTTCACGGTTAAAAGTTAAGATTTGAAAGATAGAAAGGTGTAGGAGTGTGTGTAGGTCAAGGAAGTACAAGATTTAGGATGAAAACTTACCGGAATCGGAAGAAATCTGAGAAAAGAAGGGGAGCACGAGCTGGTCGGTCAGAGAGTTTCCAAAACTTGAAAGAATGACAATGACAGGGCTATTTATAGGCTTCCAAAGAGGAAAGGGCTGGCCCATTGGCCAGGCATCCCGATCGGACAGCCTGCTCGATCGGACAGTCCGTCCGATCGGCTGGGCTGTTCAATCGACTGGGAGCCTGATCGATCAACAACCTGTTTCGAGCGTTCGGTGCGACGATTTCTGGTATTTCGATTTCGATTGAGGGCGATACGAATACGATAGAGTTTCCTATTCAAATTACTTTTAGTCCCAATCACTATATCTAACATACAATCATCTATATCTCGCGTTATCTCTTCTCCACCAACTATCATGATTCGATTTCGATTGAGTTTCGAGTTTGGAGTCGAGTTTCGATTGATTACCACACATAACATAAGGTAAACATGCACAAGTAACACGTAAGGCACACACACACGTATATTAACGACCAAAGTTCGCGTAATTCGAGTTTCGAGTTCGATGACGATTAGATTAGCTTGATTATTGATCAGTTGACTTTATCGCATTGTTACTTCTTGTTATTCAATGTCGTAGATCGGTTCGCGTCGATAAACGTTCGATTACTTTGATTAACAACACTTACTCCACATAATACAACTAACAGAAATACCAACATAGAATAGACTAACTATAGTCAAAGAAGTCAATCTTGACTTTGACTTTGACATTCGGTAACGCGGGGTGTTACAAGGTTATATTGAACGAGACCGACGCGCAAAAGATTATTTTGATGAGGCGCCGACATTTTCGAACCAAATGTTTAGGCGTCGTTTCTGAATGAGTAAGCGGTTGTTTCTACGCATCGTCGACGACTTGGAAGCCAACTACGATTATTTTAAACAAAAACCGGATGCGAGAGGGGCACTTGGATTTACCGGTATCCAAAAGTGTACGTCGGCGTTACGAATCCTTGCTTATGGAAACACAACCGACATCAACGACGAGTATCTAAAAATGGGCGAGAAAACAACGCGAGACACCTTGGAGCATTTTTGTCGCGGTACAGTTCCTATACTTTATTATAATGTTTACAATTTTTTTTAAGCTTATGTTTGTGTATGGTTTTTTTTATAAAGGTATTATTGATGTGTATGGTGCGCGTTATCTTAGAACGCCCACATGGGACGACCTTCAAAAGATCTACGAGGTACATTCGGCGGAGCATGGTTTGCCTGGTATGATCGGAGCATAGATTGCATGCATTGGCGTTGGGATAACTGCCCGACCGCATGGCGAGGCCAACACACACGGGTGACCAAAAAGGACCCACTGTTATTCTTCAGGCGGTTGCTTCACATGACCTTTGGGTTTGGTCAGCTTACTTTGGCGAGGTCGGGTCATGCAATGATATCAATGTTTTTGAACAATCTTCGTTGTTAGAGGAGTGGATTTCTGGCAAAGCTTCAAAAGCGTCCTTTTACGCAAATGGAAACTACTACCCTCATGGATATTATTTGAGCAACCGAATTTATCCTAGGTATTCGATTTTCGTGAAGACGTTTAGTGATCCTGTGACACTCTAGGTTTTCCCGAGCAACTTTCTAGTATTAGCTTTATGTGTACATATATTATTAAATGAAAGTTTGTGAATTATCTTGGTGTGCTATATGATTCCTGTATTAAGTTATGTTGTGAAATATATATATATACATAATTATAATAGTGAACCGAGACCACAAGAACCCGACACGAGACCACCCGGTCTCGAGTAACCCACATCAGTTGGGCCGCAACCCCTTTAGCCCATTCGAGAACCCCTTAGGGTGCACCGGCTTGAGGCTAGTATATAACCCATGTGGATAGCCAACTTTGCCACTTTTCAATCATCATTCCCTTATACTCACTCCCACACTCTCTCTCCCTCTCTCCCTCTAAGACCCTAAAGCACCACCATAATCCTCCTTCCTCACCTCTCGGATCCAAACGGCAGCGGCAAAGCTAGCGGATCAGCTTGTGGTCTTCACTCGAGGATTATCGGACAACAAACCTACTCACCTCTACACTCAAAATCCTTAGCCGGTTAGTATTTCCTTGCAAACACATGTAAATGCATGATAAAAGTGTTGAGTATGTGATAATGTACATTGTGGCTATTATTTGAGCATGATGAAAGTGTTTGTTTGATTTAATGGGTCCTTGTTTGTTAATGATACATGCTTGGTTCCAATATCTAAGATGAACATGATCTCCTTTGTGAAAAGTGTGAACTTTTGTGGAATAACATTTTGTTAAGATGTTTTGAATGGTAAAAGAATGATGGTTTAGGATTGTTTATGACTATCTGATTTATGATTAAGTATTATAGAACAAATGTTTGGTTTGATGATGGTTTGCAAGATGACCTTGATATCTAGATTATGTGTTATGATGGTTATGAAGGATGAACATGTTTGATTGAATAGGGAAAACTTAAAAGATGAACTACTTGAAGATCATGAAAAACATTTGAAATTGTGGTGTTTGATCCGTTTCGTTTAGGATTTAGACAAGGGAACATGTTTGTGCAATTTGGTTGGTTAGTACACAAAATCATGAACATGAAATTCTATTGGTTAGTACAAGTCTTGGCAGGTGTTCTAGAATCATCAGACAAACGAGTCGAGACCTCTTGGTTGCGACTTGAGACCATCAAGTGACAACTCGAGGCTGAACAACAGACATCAAGGACTTGAGACCAGCAAGATCTCGACTCGAGATCTCATAATCTCGACTCGAGACTGAACTCGAGACCTCTGAGAATGCGACTCATTTATGTACCACTCGAGACCAGCCATTCGCAACTCGAGACCTCTTGGTTGCGACTCGAGACCGCGTGTTCTCGAGTCGAGACCACCTGGTCTTACCTGGGCTGCTTGTCTCCATTATTGGGCCAAAGTATGTGGACTATTCATGCTTGTTACTATTTAACCTGGACTCTGTGATACATGCTACTGATTAACTGTTAGTATGTTAGGATAAGCCCAATAACACTTGTGATTTGTATGCTATGTGTTAGCTGTTACTGCTTAATCTGGAATCAGCCCAATATTGGGAATGCTAGTATAATATGCATGTTATGTGTTAGAAACATGTGAGATATACGTGACTTGTTTGTATCCGAGCTTGACCCAAACTGGTAACCATGTTAGGACGTGGTGACCAGCGTGCTTGACCAAGTAAACTAATCTGCCGAGCAACCCAATGTGAGTTCACAACTACTAAAGCATGCGTTCCCGGTGGTTGGGAAACAGAACTTAAACAATACTATCCCCTTGAAAAGGGATACAAACCTACTTTTCTCCCCTATGCGGGACTTTTAGTTAATTACTGTTTATACTGGATGCAACAAGCAGCACTAAACGAAACTCTATCACTCACGTCCTCACCTCTTAATACCGATTAGTCGCCGGGACCTGGCGAACGGGTTGTTAGTTGATAGCGCTATTTAGGTCTCACCAACCTCACACCGTGCCCGTGTATGGGATCGGGCGTGAACTAATGTACTCTGGCAAAACCGTCAATGATGATAGAACAATGACAAACGGGGCACTCTACGGAAACGTACGGTCGCATAGTATTCGGTATTGTAAAACCATTTAGTGGCTCACTTATGGGGTAGCTCCCCATGGCATGTATAAATGAGTAAATTAACTGTTGAAACAAGTTTTTGGAATTAAAAACTGGACAAACTCGTGAACTCGCCAACATTATGTTGATACCCTACTACATGCTTTGCAGGTACCCAGTAACTCAGGAGCTTGCAGCTTGGGGATGTGTAGTGGTCGTCTTAACTCATGTGTTGGGTTCTAAATCAACCTGAACTATGAACTTTGTTTAAACTCTTTTTTCTATGCTTCCGCTACTTACTTAAACTGTTATTTGAACTTGAACTTTTGAACTTTAACTATGATAATTACTAACCAGTAAGGTTGGCAAACATTCTTACTATTAGCCACTGCTCAGTATAATTGGTGGCTGGATCCTGGTCATGCCACACGCCTCGTGGTGGTACTCCGCATGTGGATTTTGAGGGTGTGACAGATCCTATTGATGAAAAAAGATCATACTTTAAAAAGGTTCAAGAGTCTTCACGAAAAGACCTTGAGAGATGCTTTGGGGTTCTTAAACAACGCTGGCAATATTTGAAAAATCCTTGTCGTGCATGGAGCAAGCAAAAAATGAGAGATGCTATGTACGCTTGTATAATCATGCACAACATGATTTTCGAAGATGAAGGAAAGGCGATATGCCAGAATTATGTGCCAGAAGCCGTTCAAGAGGACCATCCACAGGCGTCAATGGAAGAAAGAGTGAATAATGCGCGAGAGTTGCGTTACGAACCGTACCATTCCAAGTTAATGGTTGATTTGGTACAACACGCATGGTCGGTTCGGTATGTACTACCTGAGGGTGAGGAAGAAACGGAGGACGAGGAAGACGAAGTTGGCGAGGGTGAAGAAAGCGAAGACGAAAACTAGTGTTTTTTTTTAATTTAGTCGGATTTTTTTTATTTCTAGTATTGTATTTTTTTAATTTAATGAAGTATTTTAAGTTTTTAACTAAAACAAATAATTGTTTAAAGATTGAAAGGGGCGTTATTGGGCATTATTCCCACTACGGCACTTTTGCAATAAACCCCAATAATGCCCCATGCTGACTGACTGGACTGCCACGTGTCGCAAAACGCCCCATGGTGGGGGCATTATTGAGCTAACCACTACACATGGTCTAAGACCCCCCGTAGTGGGGCGTTTTTTTTAATTAAAAAAAAAACTCTGAAAAACGCACCCCCCTTTACATATAGGCGTTGTTTGGCGTTTTTTTTTTTTGAAAAAAATTGAAAAATCGTTGTTTTAACCACGCCGCGAGAAGTTTGACCTGCCAATCAAAAACTAGTAACGGCTAGTTTATAAACGGCTAGTTTATATATATATATATATATATATATATATATATTCTCTAACCTTTTACCTATATATATATATATATATATATATATAAACTCTTTCAAATATAATCAAAACTCTCTCAAAAACTCTCTCAAAAACACTCCCATTTTATAAAAATTAATGGATTCCCCTAGTTCTTCATCCATGGTAAATTTTTACTTCAAAGAGTTTTTTTGCGGATGGCGATGATTCCACCGATGAGGAGGTCGAGCAAGAGGCGATTACGGGTGCTTGTCAACTAGCGGTGAGATATGTGAAGCATTGTCGTCGCCCCGAACCAGAAAAAAAATAAAAGAGGTTATATTGAACGAGACCGACGCGCGGCACACGATCGTTTGATGAAAGATTATTTTGATGAGGCGCCGACATTTTCGAACCAAATGTTTAGGCGTCGTTTCCGAATGAGTAAGCGGTTGTTTGTACGCATCGTCGACTACTTGGAAGCCAACTACGATTATTTTAAACAAAAACCGGATGCGAGAGGGGCACTTGGATTTACCGGTATCCAAAAGTGTACGTCGGCGTTACGAATCCTTGCTTATGGAAATACAACCGACATCAACGACGAGTATCTAAAAATGGGCGAGAAAACAACGCGAGACACCTTGGAGCATTTTTGTCGCGGTACAGTTCCTATACTTCACTATAATGTTTACAATTTTTTTTGAAGCTTATGTTTGTGTATGTTTTTTTATAAAGGTATTATTGATGTGTATGGTGCGCGTTATCTTAGAAGAACGCCCACATGGGACGACCATCAAAAGATCTACGAGGTACATTCGGCGGAGCATGGTTTGCCTCGTATGATCGGGAGCATAGATTGCATGCATTGGCGTTAGGATAACTGCTTGACCGCATGGCGAGGCCAACACACACGGAGTGACCAAAAAGGACCCACTGTTATTCTTCAGGCGGTTGCTTCACAGGACCTTTAGGTTTGGTCGGCTTACTTTGGCGTGGTCGGGTCATGCAATGATATCAATGTTTTTGAACAATATCCTTTGTTAGAGGAGTGGATTTCTGACAAAGCTTCAAAAGCGTCGTTTTACGCAAATGGAAACTACTACCCTTATGGATATTATTTGAGCGACGGAATTCATCCTAGGTATTCGATTTTCATGAAGACGTTTAGTGATCCTACTGATGAAAAAAGAGCATACTTTAAAAAGGTTCAAGAGTCTTCACGAAAAGACATTGAGAGATGCTTTGGGGTTCTTAAACAACGCTGGCAATATTTGAAAAATCATTGTCGTGCATGGAGCAAGCAAAAATGAGAGATGCTATGTACGCTTGTATAATCATGCACAACGCTTGTATAATATGCCAGAATTATGTGCCAGAAGCCGTTCAAGAGGACCATCCACAGGCGTCAATGGAAGAAAGAGTGAATAATGCGCGAGAGTTGCGTTACGAACCGTACCATTCCCAGTTAATAGTTGATTTGGTACAACACGCATGGTCGGTTCGGTATGTACTACCTGAGGGTGAGGAAGAAATGGAGGACGAGGAAGACGAAGTTGGCGAGGGTGAAGAAAGCGAAGACGAAAACTGGTGTTTTTTTTTTTAATTTAGTCGGATTTTTTTTATTTCTAGTATTGTATTTTTTTAATTTAATGAAGTATTTTAAGTTTTTAATTAAAAAAATAATTGTTTAATGATTGGAAGGGGCGTTATTGGGCATTATTCCCACTACGACACTTTTGCAATAACCCCCAATAATGCCCTATGCTGACTGGACTGCCACGTGTCGCAAAACGCCCCATGGTGGGGGCATTATTGAGCTAAACCACTACACATGGTCTAAGACCCCCCGTAGTGGGGCGTTTTTTTTTAAATTAAAAAAAAAACGCTGAAAAACGCACCCCCTTTACATATAGGCGTTGTTTGGGGTTTTTTTTGAAAAAAAAATGAAAAAGCGTTGTTTTAACCACGCCGCGAGAAGTTTGACCAGCCAATCAAAAACTAGTAACGGCTACTAACCAGTAAGGTTGGCAAACATTCTTACTATTAACCACTGTCAGTATAATTGGTGGCTGGATCCTGGTCATGTCACACGCCTCGCAGTGGTACTCCGCATGTGGATTTTGAGGGTGTGACAGATCCTATTGATGAAAAAAGAGCATACTTTAAAAAGGTTCAAGAGTCTTCACGAAAAGACTTTGAGAGATGCTTTGGGGTTCTTAAACAACGCTGGTAATATTTGAAAAATCCTTGTCGTGCATGGAGCAAGCAAAAAATGAGAGATGCTATGTAAGCTTGTATAATCATGCACAACATGATTTTCGAAGACGATGGAAAGGCGATATGCCAGAATTATGTGCCAGAAGCCGTTCAAGAGGACCATCCACAGGCGTCAATGGAAGAAAGAGTGAATAATGCG
This sequence comes from Helianthus annuus, assembly GCF_002127325.2. Lineage (NCBI taxonomy): Eukaryota > Viridiplantae > Streptophyta > Magnoliopsida > Asterales > Asteraceae > Helianthus > Helianthus annuus. The sequence goes on from NC_035433.2 coordinate 82,175,751, forward strand.
CGAGAGTTGCGTTACGAACCGTACCATTCCAAGTTAATGGTTGATTTGGTACAACACGCATGGTCGGTTCGGTATGTACTACCTGAGGGTAAGGAAGAAACGGAGGACGAGGAAGACGAAGTTGGCGAGGGTGAAGAAAGCGAAGACGAAAACTAGTGTTTTTTTTTAATTTAGTCGGATTTTTTTTATTTCTAGTATTGTATTTTTTAATTTAATGAAGTATTTTAAGTTTTTAATTAAAAAATAATTGTTTAATGATTGGAAGGGGCGTTATTGGGCATTATTCCCACTACGGCACTTTTGCAATAAACCCCAATAATGCCCCATGCTGACTGACTGGACTGCCACGTGTCGCAAAACGCCCCATGGTGGGGGCATTATTGAGCTAAACCACTACACATGGTCTAAGACCCCCCGTAGTGGGGCGTTTTTTTTTTTAATTCAAAAAAAAACTCTGAAAAACGCACCCCCTTTACATATAGGCGTTGTTTGGCGTTTTTTTTTGAAAAAAATTGAAAAAGCGTTGTTTTAACCACGCCGCGAGAAGTTTGACCTGCCAATCAAAAACTAGTAACGGCTAGTTTATAAACGGCTAGTTTATATATATATATATATATGTATATATATATATATATATATGTATATATATATATATGTATATATATATATATATATGTATATATATATATATAAACTCTTTCAAATATAATCAAAACTCTCTCAAAAACTCTCTCAAAAACACTCCCATTTTATAAAAATTAATGGATTCCCCTAGTTCTTCATCCATGGTAAATTTTTACTTCAAAGAGTTTTTTTGCGGATGGCGATGATTCCACCGATGAGGAGGTCGAGCAAGAGGCGATTACGGGTGCTTGTCAACTAGCGGTGAGATATGTGAAGCATTGTCGTCGCCCCGAACCAGAAAAAAATAAAAGAGGTTATATTGAACGAGACCGACGCGCGGCACACGATCGTTTGATGAAAGATTATTTTGATGAGGCGCCGACATTTTCGAACCAAATGTTTAGGCGTCGTTTCCGAATGAGTAAGCGGTTGTTTGTACGCATCGTCGACTACTTGGAAGCCAACTACGATTATTTTAAACAAAAACCGGATGCGAGAGGGGCACTTGGATTTACCGGTATCCAAAAGTGTACGTCGGCGTTACGAATCCTTGCTTATGGAAATACAACCGACATCAACGACGAGTATCTAAAAATGGGCGAGAAAATAACGCGAGACACCTTGGAGCATTTTTGTCGCGGTACAGTTCCTATACTTTACTATAATGTTTACAATTTTTTTTTGAAGCTTATGTTTGTGTATGTTTTTTTATAAAGATATTATTGATGTGTATGGTGCGCGTTATCTTAGAACGCCCACATGGGACGACCATCAAAAGATCTACGAGGTACATTCGGCGGAGCATGGTTTGCCCCGTATGATCGGGAGCATAGATTGCATGCATTGGCGTTAGGATAACTGCCCGACCGCATGGCGAGGCCAACACACACGAAGTGACCAAAAAGGACCCACTGTTATTCTTCAGGCGGTTGCTTCACAGGACCTTTAGGTTTGGTCGGCTTACTTTGGCGTGGTCGGGTCATGCAATGATATCAATGTTTTTGAACAATCTCCGTTGTTAGAGGAGTGGATTTCTGACAAAGCTTCAAAAGCGTCGTTTTACGCAAATGGAAACTACTACCCTTATGGATATTATTTGAGAGACGGAATTTATCCTAGGTATTCGATTTTTGTGAAGACGTTTAGTGATCCTACTGATGAAAAAAGAGCATACTTTAAAAAGGTTCAAGAGTCTTCACGAAAAGACATTGAGAGATGCTTTGGGGTTCTTAAACAACGCTGGCAATATTTGAAAAATCATTGTCGTGCATGAAGCAAGCAAAAATGAGAGATGCTATGTACGCTTGTATAATCATGCACAACATGATTTTGGAAGACGAAGGAAAGGCGATATGCCAGAATTATGTGCCAGAAGTTGTTCAAGAGGACCATCCACAGGCGTCAATGGAAGAAAGAGTGAATAATGCGCGAGAGTTGCGTTACGAACCGTACCATTCCCAGTTAATGGTTGATTTGGTACAACACGCATGGTCGGTTCGGTATGTACCACCTGAGGGTGAGGAAGAAACGGAGAACAAGGAAGACGAAGTTGGCGAGGGTGAAGAAAGCGAAGACGAAAACTAGTGTATTTTTTTTAATTTAGTCAAATTTTATTTTTTTTTTATTTCTAGTATTGTATTTTTTTTTAATTTAATGAAGTATTTTAAGTTTTTAATTAAAAAAATTGTTTAATGATTGGAAGGGGCGTTATTGGGCATTATTCCCACTACGGCACTTTTGCAATAACCCCCAATAATGCCCATGCTGACTGGACTGCCACATGTCGCAAAACGCCCCATGGTGGAGGCATTATTGAGCTAAATCACTACACATGGTCTAATCCATCTAATTGAACTCACTCATTTAATTTGTAAATTGTAATAATTGCCAATATTTAGGGCATGTTTGGCTAAACTTATTTAAGTTAAAAAGGACTTTTGAGAAAAAAACTTATTGACTTATGACTTTTTGAAAAGGAGTTTTTGAAAAAAGTGTTTGGATTAGCTTATGGGGTAGGAAAAGCTAATAAGTCAATAAGTTGTTTTTTAAAAAGTGTTTGGCTTAGCTTATTGATGTAAAATGGCTAAAAGCTAATAAGTCAATAAGTTAGTTTAAAAAGTCACAAGATTCTAATTTTTCAAAAATGAATTTTTGATAACTTTTTCTCATTCTCAAAAAGTTATTTTGAAAAGGACTTTTGCATTTGACAAATACTAAAAGTGCTTATTGGCTTTTTGATTAAGTCAATAAGTTGGTTGGAAAATTTTAGCCAAACATGCCTTAATATGATGGAAAAAGATCTAAATAATAAAGTTGAAATTTGTCAAAAAGCTTAGGGGAAAAAGAAATCATGTAACCAACTGGATTTAATTAATTGGTGGGCTAATATCCAAATTCAAGTTGGGCTAAGTTAATAACTAAATAGTTTGAGCAATAGACAATTTGGGCTACAACCTAAAAGAACACAAGACTCAAATGGTGTATCGTTCGTTAGTACAACTATCTAAGGCAACGAGTCCGGAGAAATTTGAGTATTGTAAAAATTGGTTATTTTGTAAGGGTGTAAGGGGCACTCCCCTAAGAGGGGAGTCCCCTCTCTTACGCTTAACCAAACCTCGTGTGCCACGTCAACTCCCCTCTTAAACTCACCTAACACCCTAAATTGATGGCGGCACTCCCCTCTTAGGTGACTTGGTTTTTTATTAAAAAAAAAAGGAAATTTTTCATTGGTCCACTCCTCCCCTCTCTTCGGTGAATTCCCACCGATTTCCTCCCTCTCTCCTACCTCACCGCCTTGATGGCGATACCCCCCTAATCGGCAAGCATGTCCCCGAAGAGACTCCCCGAATGTGCCCCGATCCCCCTAAGTTAAGTTAGTAAACAGAATATATGCATAAAATATAATATGTGTGTTGATGATTTATAGAACAACATAAAGCTCTTTTTTTTTCTTGTAAAACTTGATAGAGTTTAGTCCTTGTGGAAAATTTGAGTTTTAATATTTGTTTGAGTTTTTAAACTCCTAGAATGTAGGAATTAAGGGGTAGGGGTTATCATCACTCATCAGTTATCACCCACTCACAACTTCCAATCAAGTTCCGTCATGTCATCAAACATTATTCCATCACTCACCACACAGTATCAAAATCATTAAAAAAACAAAACAAAATTGAATTGAATCAAGTTCTTCACGCGTGATGGCTATAACGCGTGATAAGATCCACGCGTGATAAACATGATCGGCGGCGGTGTTCCCTTGCATTCCACGCGTGATGGCACCTCCATCTCGGACCGCCCTTAGTGCCCTTATAATTTAAAATTTTGAGTTTGATTTCCATATGTAGTAGATAATTGACTGATCTTCTCGTTACAAATAAAATTGTTTTGATGATTATAACGACTAACTTACTTAGCCTCCAATCCGACTCGTATATCTTTGTCCACCATAGGACTCAAAGGCTCAATCACTTGGGGAAGAAGACCATTAAGTATACACCTTGATACCACTAACTACAAGCCCTTTGATTCTTCATGATTAGATAACTAATGCATTCGAAAACATCGTTACCTAGTTGCCCCTTGTAAATTCGCACCTTCCAAACACTATAAGATTAAAACAAAAGTTACAATAGTAAAAAAACTGAGTAACTAACATCAATTTGTCACTACTAAAGAGCATTTTAGTAGTTTGACAAATGGTCTTGCTTTCAAGAAACCGATTATCTCAAAACTTTTATGGGATGTGTATGATAGACTACAAGATACCAATGTTACTACATCCTGAAGATCAACACCGAGAAGACAAGCATGTTGAAGATTTGCACCCTTCAAACTGGCTTTACTCATTTTAGCACCCTAAGAAAGTAAAACAAGAATTAATCAAAAGTTTCCTCACACACTATACCTTAAACCTTGTATTTTTAACAAACCGCTAAAATGGCTCCTTCCAGATTTGCTCCCTCCAAATTTGCCAATTTGACCTAAGAATACTTAGTGTATTTAATCCAGTTATCCAGAGTTGCCATGTGGGGAAGTCCCGGTTTCAATTTGAACTTTGAATTGAAGATTTGAGAAGAAAGACACATGTGAACTTGCGTTTATGTATTATTTAAGCCTATTGTGAACTTTTGGCAACTTTTGATTCACTAAACAGGTTCCCAGATACGTAATTATTGAAACATTCGTAAACAGATATTAACAGGTAATTATCGTGTATACCTGTTAAAAAATATTTCGTGTTCGTGTATGGAAAACTGGACACGAAACCTTATCGTGTCGTGTTAGTGTATGAGATTTTGTGTATCGTGTATTATCGTGTACAGGAATACACGATATGCCAACCCTAGTTTCAAATATCGCAAAAAAAAAAAAAAAAACAATTTAGAATAATTAATGTAATATAGCAGGAGTAATTCAAAATAAATAAATAAAATCCAGAGTTAAACATACCTGGAGACATGTGGATCTCAAGTCTGCATCACATAAATGACAACCTATCACACAAGCATATGCAAATATTAATGAAAACAATTTATTTTATTTAAAAAAAAAAATATGAAACAACGATATCTCCATTACATACTCGCCCAATTGCTTAAATTGCATTCTATAAAGTCATTGTATACAAACCAGGCATTCAACAAAGAACCAATTTCAAATATACCATTCAACTCGAAACTTACATGATATTATATTTACCCAACCGAAAAAATTAATAACAAATATATCAAATTCAAAATGATTCTTATATTTACAGATTCCACATCCGTTACCAAATTTCTAGATTCTGTGTCACATTCTTGAATCTGCCAAACCTCAACAACGAGCTCTCGAAGGACGAGCTTATTCAAATTGCTTGTATTGACTACAAGCACCATTTCGACAAGGATTTCACCCACATAGCGGCGTGGCGTATTTTTGCGAACTATATTTAAGTTGTAGATTTTTAGGTTTTATGATTTTAATTTTATGTAATGTTTTAAATTTTAAGCTTTACTTATGTGTAATGTTATAAGTTATAAGTAATATTTTAAGTTTACGTTTTAATTATATGTAACTAGGTTAGAACCCCGTGTATTACACGAATTGAATAAATGTAATTTTATATATTAAATAATAAAAAGTTATATCTTTATGAACCCCGTATATTGTACGGGTTAAATAAATGTAATTTTATGTATCAAATAAATAAAAAAAGTTATATCTTTAAAAACCATGTGTATTGTACGGGTTAAATAAATGTAATTTTGTATATCAAATACTAAAAACGTCGTATCTCTAAAAACCTTGTGCATTACACAAATTAAATAAATGTAATTTTGTATACTAAATACTAAAAACGTCGTATCTTTAAAAAACTCGTGTATAATCGGATTGAATAAATCTACCAAATAATAAAAAAAATTACATCCTTGAAAACCTCGTATGTTACACGTGTTGAATAGATTTAAAAAAGAGTCATATCTTAAAAACCATGTGTATTACACATATTAAAGAGAAAATTGTTAAATTCGTCCCTGAGGTTTTACACAAATTGCTAGATCAGTCCATGTTAATGCACTTTTAGTGATAAGTGCAAGTCTTCCAATTTATTATGGTCTTTATTGTACATATGGTCAAAATTAGTCCCAAGATGTTCCTAGGGACAACTTGTCCAAGTTTTAGGAGGATTTCCTTAGTCAGAGTTTTTTGTATAGGACTAAGGTCAGAGTTTTGTATGTGTAGCTTTTGTCTGAGTTTTGTCTAGGCAAAAGGTCTGAGCTTTGTGCTATCTGTTATGTCCGAGCTTTCTAGTTAGTCTTGAAAGTCCGGGCTTTGCCTTGTATATATACTTTAATATGGAATAGACAAGGTAGGCGATTCTGTGTGAAATTCTGTGCACCTAACCCTAATCATTGTGTTTTGTCTGGCGGCTGCTTTGTGTGAGTGACGTCATTCATCTTCATCAAGAATACTCAGTGTATTCTTGATTTCTCTCTCAAATCCTTGCATTCTAGTGTTTCATCTGCAGTGGTTGATCATCAGGTGGATTCCGCACACCTGTTGGTTGCTTTAGCTGAGTGAGATCTTGGATTAGGAGGCCTAACAAGTGGTATCAGAGCAGTGTGCTCATACTACTGTAGGTGTTTCTTAGTTTGAAGGTTTTGGTGAGAAAAGTTCATATTTTGATTGGGTTTAGTGAGAGTTTAGTGAGTTTTTGTGTTTTATTCATGACTCTTCATTCATATCTAGTGATTTGATGATGGATTTTGAGTAGTTTGGTGATTTTTAGTGTTTTCTTCATCTGGGTTTTACAAGGGTTTTTGTTTCTTGTTCATACAGAGGTTGAAGGTGAAAAAGATTCTGAGTTTGATCTTTGGAAGCTTGGTCCGTGGTTTACACCTTGTGTTTGTGTCTCCGGGTTATTGTTGAACCAGTGTGTAGTCACATTGGGGAGATAGTCCGAAGATTGGTTTCTTCTGAGTTTTGAAACTTGTCTGAGTTTCAAATCCTTCAGTCCGACCTTTGTCCTTGTCCGAATTTTCCTTTTAGAGATATTCAGAGTCTGAGTTTTTCCTTTAGATTCGTCCGAATTTTCTTTTTTAGGTTAATTAGTATCCGAGTTTTATCTTTAGTTTTAGTCCGACCTTTAGTTAATAGTTCGAGTCCGACTTTTATAGTGTTTAAGGTAGTCCGATTTTTATAGTGTTTAGATAGTCCGACCTTTAGTTAATAAGGGTCCGACTTTTCTTGTCTGTCCGAGTTTTTAGTATAGATATATAGAGGTCCGAATTTTTATATATTGCATTAGTAGTCCGAGTATTTTATATTACATTAGGTCCGACCTTTGATTGTTTTATTAGTTAAGTTAGAGTTTCATAGGTCCGACTTCTTTATTATTTTATAAGGTGGTTCCGACTTTTTAAACTCTAGTCCGAGATTTGTTGAGTCCGAATTTTCCCATATAGATTGAGTCCGAGTTCTTTAGTCTAAGTAGTCCGAATTTTATCAACTATATTAGTGATAAGTGCAAGTCTTCCAATTTATTAGGGTCTTTATTGTACATATGGTCAAAATTAGTCCCAAGATATTCCTAGGGACAACTTGTCCAAGTTTTAGGAGGATTTCCTTAGTCAGAGTTTTTTGTATAGGACTAAGGTCAGAGTTTTGTATTTACCATATGGAGCAATGATAGGTTCACTGATGTATCTTACTGCTTCACGACCAGATATTATGTTCTCTGTTTGTTTGTGTGCTAGGTACCAATCAACTCCGAAGGAGTCTCATTTGAAAGCAGTCAAGCGTATTTTCAGATATCTGAAAGGGACGCCTAAGCTTGGATTGTGGTATCCAGCTGAAGGTGGTCTGGATTTGATCGCATATGCTGACGCAGATTTCGGAGGGTGCCGGCTGAATAGAAAGTCAACCTCTGGCGGCGCACAACTTCTTGGAAATCGTCTTGTCTCTTGGCAATGCAAAAAGCAAGTTGCCGATTCTCTATCCACGTGCGAGGCCGAGTACATTGCTGCTTCAAGTTGTTGTGCTCAGGTTTTGTGGATTCAGCAGCAAATGAGGGACTACGGTTTGAATTTTACTCGAACTCCTATCCTTGTCGATAATAACTCTGCCATTTCCATAACAAACAATCCAGTTAATCACTCACGCACTAAGCACATAGATGTTAAGCATCATTTTATTTGCGACTGTGCTGAGAAGGGTTTAATAGAAGTGGTTAGGGTAGACACCTTGGATAATCTTGCCGACCTGTTTACGAAAACATTCGATCGGGCTAGATTTGAAAATCTGGTCCGAATGATTGGCATGATCAACCCTGAGTAAAATGCTTTCAAAACTCGCATAGAAACTTTATTTTATCTTTTCTGTACAGTTCTTACCGCTTTCGAAAAATTGAAAAACTCCAAAAATATTTTACTTAGTTGTAGGATAAATTTCAGAAAAATACAAAAACATTTGAAAAATTTAAAATGAAATCGTGTTGAGATATAAGGGAAATGATAGTACATCGTTTAGTCGTATCTGGTGCAGGACTATGGCTATATATATATATATATATATATATATATATGAAATTAACTGTTAAATATGACAGCTTCATTATATGTTGCTTCGGTAGGTTTTACGCGTAAATAAGAACCTGTCTTTGGTATATAAACATAATGAACTGCGTAACTCGTGTGGCGCATCTCTCGGATATATGGTCTTGGTACCGTAATTTCCTTTGATAGATTGCCGAGGTTCTGAGATACGTGGTCTTTATGCTGTTTATCATCTGGGTATCATGGTTGTTTCTTTTACCGGAAAACAACGGGGACGCAAGTCTAGATCTTCCATGATACCATCCATACGTGTAAATACCTTAGTACATGATGCATTCGACCCAAATAAGTGATAAACAATCACATGTCCCACAAAATCATGCGGGAGTCAAGTTCGTCTCTTTGTCTGTACGATGGTACTAACCTGTTCACGGACTTGCTCCTGTGCCCGTTGCATCTGAAATTCAAGTTCCTCCTCAATAAGTGATTCTATCACAAAGGACTTGTTTTCAATCCCAAATAAGTGAGTATCTCACATTAGCTTATACGTCAAAACAGATGATAAATGGTATACTCACCAGTAAGATGATCCCTCGTGCATACCTTGATACGGGAGTATATTCTGAGGTGGGTAAACATAGTTACTGTCAGCTATTAATACACTTAATTCCATATCTCGAAAACAGGGTTCGAAAGCGTGCTAAAACTTAAGTGGACCACAATACCGTTGAACGTCTTGAACTGTCAACATCATTCTAAAAGATTAAAGCTAAAAGCTATGGTTCTTGTGTTGGGTACTGACAGTAAAACCGATATGATTCCTTTGCTCCGATTTCACAAAAAAGATAATTAGTGTAAATACGTTCTAGGTTTATTTTCCATTCAGTCAAAAATTGAAAAATCTCAAAAAGATTTTGCTTTCTTGTTTCTATGTGCGAGTTAACTTATTTAGAATACTCTAGGGTTGTGAAAATAATTCAATAAGATATTAAATATCAAGTTCGGTAAGCTTAAAATAAGTTTTCCTCATGAAAAATCGGTCGTGTAAGATTTACCTAAGTGTTTGTGAGAAAATTCATCAGGTAAGGAAGTCGAAAAAATTCTTGTACCAAGCAGTGATATTTTCCTATCTCATGTAAAAGATGTGTTCTTTAAAACCTCTAATTCGTTAAATTGAGAGGAGTTTAGGGGTGTAAGTGGAAATTTAAAATTTACCTGGGTCCGACTTCTTTGAAAGAAAATCATGGCCGACCTTTATCAAAACATAATGAAGGTCCGAGTTTTCGTAACTCACACCATGAGTTAAAAAAAAGGGGGGGGGGTCCGACCTTTAATAAAAGGGGTCCGATTTTTTTTGTCTGTCCGAGTTTTTAGTATAGATATATAGAGGTCCGAATTTTTATATATTGCCTTAGTAGTCCGAGTATTTTATATTACATTAGGTCCGACCTTTGATTGTTTTATTAGTTAAGTTAGAGTTTCATAGGTCCGACTTCTTTATTATTTTATAAGGTGGTTCCGACTTTTTAAACTCTAGTCTGAGATTTGTTGAGTCCGAATTTTCCCATATAGATTGAGTCCGAGTTCTTTAGTCTAAGTAGTCCGAATTTTATCAACTATATTATTGATAGTGTCCGATTTTTTTTTTTTTTATAATAGTAAATTAAGTCCGAAGTTTAATAGTTTAAAATCTTGGAGTCCGAGTTTAAGTTTCTAACAGCGTAGTCTGAGTTTAAAATTCTAACAGCGTAGTGTCCGAGCTTTCTGGTTTGTGTTTTATTTCAGGTTCTGTGATCCGGGTTTTTCACACTCTGATTAAGGCTCAGACACTTCATTCCGTGTTTTCGCTCCGAGTTTGATCTTAGAAAAGGTCTACTGTGACACATTCGTGCTTGGAAGTTCTTTGTTGTTTTCTGAAATGGCAAACAACAATCTCACTGCAATGGTGCAAAACCTCAAGCACAATGCTGAGGTAGGAAGTAGCGACAAACCTCCTTTGTTAATAAACGAGCTTGATTTTCCTGAGTGGAAGGAGCGTTTTGAAAGATATGTGCGAGCAAAAGACATCAAAATCTGGTTGTGTATCGTTAAAGGATGTGGAGCTACTCCAGTACGTACGTTGACGATTGATACGTATCTGGCTCTCACTGACGATCAGAAGAAATTCTATGATTGTGAAGAGAAAGCTATGTCAATGATAACAATGGCAATGACACAATCTATACTTCATACGTTCCGTAAGAGAAATAGCTCAAAGGAATTGTGGGATAGTATGATCCAGCGATATGAAGGAAACGAAATGTACAAGAAACGACGTCTCGAACGTTTGAAGACTCAATTCGTCGTGTTCAAGGCTTTGAAGAATGAATCATTTGATGACACAGTGAATCGTTTTTATCATCTGCTGAGCGAACTTGATAGAAGTCAAGAGGGTATCTACACTGAATTCGAGAAGGTTGAGAAGTTTCTGAATTGTCTTTCAAGAGAATGGAATATGTACACCGCTTTGATCAGAGAGGGTGTTCTCTACGAAGAGCTTTCATTGGAAGAAGCTGTTCAGAAGCTGAGGGGTTACGTTTGGAATATGGAAAATCAAGCATCTGATTTCGAGAAGATCCAAGATCCTCAGTTATATAAGGCTTCGAAACCAACGGATAAGGGTAGTAATGGTGGTGTCGGTGTCGGTGTCGCCTTGTATTCGGAGAATGAAGGTCCTGCAAGTGAACACGCCTTCATAAGCAACAATGACAGTTCAGGTGGAACAAACAATTCAAATCAAGGGATGTACTCTTCTAGTGGAGCTCAGAAATCTCAAGGAACAAGCCTGAACATTCCTAAGATAGATGCAAGCTGTTTAAAGGTGATTGAAGAAAACATGAGTCTGTTGGCGTCCTTCATGACTGCCTACGAGAACTTCTGTCTTGGAAAGCTCGTTGAACCGTCAAGTCTTGATGAGGACTTTGATCAGATAGATCAAGAGGAAATGGAAGAACTTGATCTACAACTCAATATGGCACTGTTAGTCCGTAGAGCGAAGAAGTTTCTGTTGAAGACGGGTAGGAAGTTCATAGGAGGTCAGACAAAGACTCGAATGGGAGTCGACATGTCCAAAGTAAAATGTTACAACTGCGGTATCTACGGTCATTTCGCACGTGATTGTCGAAAGCCGAAAATGGAAAGATCTGATAACAATTCTCGAGGAAGTAATTCAAGACCTCACAACAATGCTTTAACGGCTACCTCTAACTCAAGTACTCGTTCAAGTGGGTCTGACAATCTTACACCTTCGACAAACAATGCTATGGTGGCTCAACCTCTACAGAATGTGACTGAGCCTTATGACTGGGGTTGTGCTTTGGAAGACATTTCGGGAGCTACTGTGTCACAAGCATTTATAACTGAAATTGTGAACGAAGAAGTGTGTGAGGAGATTGTCGAAGAGAGTAGCATTGAGGAACTTGCAGTTGTAGCTGAGGTTATTGGGGAAGAATTGGACTCCGGGAATGTTGCTGAAAATGAAGATCCCTCGATTGAAGAGTCTGTTGAGAAGTCTAGCAAGACAGAAGATGGAGAAAAGGCAGAACGCTTTGAATTCAACATCTCCACAGCTGAAATGCAGCAATTTGCGGATGCAGAAGCTAAAAGATTGGAAGAAAACTCCATAGAAAACGAGGCTTGTGCATTCATGGCTGGCATTGAGGTAAAATCATCTTCTGTAGATAAGCGATGTGCTAGATGTGTTGAGTTTGTGACTAAGATTGATAGATATGCACTTCATAACACAAACTTAATTGCAGATTTAGAAAAATCCAGAGAACTCATTGCTGTTTTGTCTAATTCGGATAAAGAACACCGAATTAAGATAAAAGCACTGAAAAATGATATCTCTGAATTTGAGAGACTTGTGGCTGTGGGTAATCTTAGAAATCAGGAATTAAAATCTGAACTTGAAATGAATCAAAATTGTGTTTTGGAAAAGAACAAAATCATTCTGGAAAAAGATAATCTGATTTTAGATTTGCAACGAAAGATTGAAAAATTCAGGGATTCATCCGAAGTGATGAATTTCTGTATTAACAGCCAACGTCTCAAAGAATCTGAGGAAGAAATGTTCGGCATTGGTTATACTAAGGTGCCTCCTCCGGTAAACCATAACTATACATCAATGCCAAGCATTGACCCTGAATTGGCAAATTTTGTGCCAAAGACTCCTCTGACGGTTGAACCACAAAGTGAGTCAGAATCTGAGCCAGATGAAGTTACTGACTCAAATCAGTCGAACATGAGTGGAGTTTCAAAGAAAAATGAAGTAAATCTTGAAAACATTGAAAATTTGATAAGCAATAAGATTTTGGAAATGCTTAATCAAGTTCAAAATGAGAAGTCGAAACCAAAGTCACGTGGGAAAAATAAAAAGGGTTTGAAAAATGTTCCTAAAACTGAGTTTGTTAAAGGGGAGGATTTTATCAAAGAAGAAGTAAAAATCGAGACAGGTTCCAACTCTCAGTTTGTGAACCAAATTTTGAGAAATTCCACCAACGACTCATCATCTTCGACCACTCACGAGGAACGTCCAAAGAATGCTGCGAAAATTCGCAAATGCTACAAGTGTCGTGGGAAAGGACACTTAGCAGCAGACTGTCCAGATGACAAGGGTAAATCTCTTGTTGATCCTGATCAAAAGAAACCTTTTGTTGAAAAACCACAAAATGAAGCAGTTAATGTTGAAAAGAAAAATAGTAAAAATCAGAAGGTTGAGAAAAACAAAGTGATTAAACAAGAAGTAAAACCAGTTATCAAACCAAATGTTAAATCACAACAAAATCAGGATCAAGAGGAGAAACCTGTTGTTATTAACCATGGGGACAGATCAGAAAATGTGCCTCAGAGACATGATACTCGTGAGAAAACCCCTCACAGACGGCAAAATCATGTCACTTTCCAAACAGTTGAGAATGAGCAACGTTCTGGAGGTTCGAACAGCAACTATGTTAGACCTCATGCACAAAACAGATTCGTGAATGATCGAAATGCGTCACCCCCCCCCCCGATTTCCAAATCAAAGACCGCATTCGGATAATCATCCACGATCATTCTCAAGACATGAAGATGCTCCTAGATTTGGTAGGAATTTTGAGCCATCCAGGAATCAAAATTACAGTTACCAAAACTATGGAAGCCGAAGGTATGGAAACTCTGGTTATACCAACAGATCGTCAACTCCGTATAATCCACGATTTGCGGGGACTCACTCCAACAATTTCCGAAATGGAAATGGTGGACACAGAGGCGATGATGGTTATTTCAAAGAGTTTTCTTATGTTGACGAATCAGGACGACCCAAGACCATCATGGCTTGGGTCCCACACTCTAACTAAATTCTTGTTGGGGAGTGTAGGAGCAGCTGAAGAGGGCTATCTATATTTGGTATATCGATAGTGGCTGTTCCAGACACATGACAGGAAATAAAGAATTATTGAACAATTTTAAACAAATCCGTGGTGGTTATGTGAACTTTGCCGGTGAAAAGGGTGGATACATGACCGGTGAAGGCTCTGTGTCAAATGGAAAAATCACGCTGCATAAAGTGAACTATTTTGAAGAACTGAAGCATAACTTGATGTCGGTTTCTCAAATCTGTGATAACAAGTACACGATGTTGTTCACTGATAAAGCTTGCTTCGTCTTGCGTCCGGGATTTGTTGTTCCTGAAGATTGGATCGTTATGAGGGCTCCAAGGGTGAATAACACATATGTCATGGATATGCGCCCGTTGGTTAACTCATCTGCTCCAGCGACATGTCTACTTTCGAAGGTGACTGAAGATCAATCGTATCTCTGGCATAGGAGAATGGGCCACGTGCATCTACGAAAAATGAACCACTTAGTGAAAAACAACTTGGTGTTGGGGGTTCCTTTACGTAGTTTCAATATGCACAACAAATGTGAATCATGTGAAAAAGGAAAAATCAAACGAAAGCCTCATAAACCGAAAACAGTTAACTCAATCCAAAAACCACTTGAATTGCTTCACATGGATCTTTTCGGCCCGATCCATGTTGCTAGCATTGGTGGAATGTCTTATTGCTTAGTTGTCACTGACGATTTCTCACGTTACTCATGGGTATTTTTCTTAAAAAATAAGGATCAAACTGCTGGTATTTTAAGAGACTTATTCAAACAACTTGAGAAAAACTATTCACTTCCTATTAAGAAAATCCGAAGTGACAACGACACTGAGTTTAAAAATCAGTCTATGGATGAGTTATGTCGGGAAATGGGAATAATTCATCAGTTCAGCGCTCCATATGTTCCTCAACAGAACGGAGTTGCAGAACGGAAGAATCGTACCCTGATTGAGGTGGCCCGCACTATGCTTTCTGAATCAAAATTGCCAATTTTCTTCTGGGCCGAGGCGGTAAACACTGCATGGTATGTGTTAAATCATGTGCTTACTGTCAAAAGAGAAGATAAAACGTGTTATGAATTGCTTGAAAACAGGAAACCGAACCTATCTGGTTTTCAGCCTTTTGGGATTAAGTGTGTTATCAAACGCACCAAAGATACTCCGAAAATGGGGGAAATTGGTGAAATTGGGTTCTTTTTGGGTTATGCCAATGGAACTCCAAACAAACGCGTTTATAACATCAAGAAGCGAATAGTGGAGATCGTGTTTGACATAACTCCTTTGAGTTTTGATCCTCCACCGTCCGAATTCGGTCCCAAAAGCGGATATGATTATGATAAATTGTTTGATTCGTTTGATCTTCCTGATGTTTCAGAAGAAGATTCGGAGGTTGTATACACACATCTTGTGAACAAAGATGAAGTGGATGCGAGCTGGAGAGCAAGTATTCCTACTAATGTGTCTTCGAATGTTCCAGTCGCTGATTCTTCGATCGTAAATGATGTTGTTGCTGAGCAGATCCCCAATGCAGCTGCTCAAACTACAAGTGGTGATCTATACGTTGACTTTTCAGCATATCCAAATGTTGTTGCGTCTTCTGGTAATGGTGAAGCTTCTAGTAGTAATGCAAATGCTAAGGGGGAGATTCAGTCGAATTTGGGAAACAATCTTCAAGCTCCGGCAATCCCAGTTCCTAGAACAAATATTCATCATCCTGTTGATAATATTATTGGGAATCCAAACGCTGGAGTGCAAACGCGAAGGAGTATTTCAGAGATGCAATGTCTGTTCTCTGCTATCAAGAAAGAAGAAATCTACAATCTTAGCCTGCATGAATGTTTTATCTCTCAGATAGAGCCGAAGAACTATCAAATGGCTCTGAAGGATAATTCTTGGTGTGAGGCGATGCAAGAAGAGTTAGCTCAGTTCGACAAGTTAAAGGTGTGGAATTTGGTCGATCTTCCAAAAGGCCAGCATGCAATCAACACGAAATAGGTTTTCAAGTGCAAGAAAGACGATAAGGGTGTCGTTGTCAGAAACAAAGCACGGTTGGTTGTTCAAGGCTTCAATCAGGAGGAAGGGATTGATTATACCGAAGTTTATGCACTGGTGGCAAGACTGGAAGCTATTCGTTTGTTTCAAGCCTTTGCTGCACACATGCGTATCAAAGTCTATCAGTTGGATGTGAAAAGCGCCTTCCTTTACGGGAAATTGCATGAAACTGTGTATGTGTCCCAACCACCGGGTTTCGAAGCTCCAAGGTTAGACAACAAAGTCTATTTGTTGGACAAGGCTCTCTACGGTCTCCATCAGGCCCCTCGAGCATGGTACGAGACGTTGTCAAAGCATCTTTTGGAGCATGGGTTCTCGCGTGGTGCGATTGACTCCACACTGTTCATTTTGAAGAAAGGGGGAGATTTTCTGATCGTGCAAATTTATGTTGATGACATAATTTTTGGTTCTTCAAATGAAGAATTGTGTCGTGAGTTCGAAGCGGTGATGAAGTCAAAGTTTGAAATGAGCGCGATGGGCGAGTTATCCTTCTTTTTAGGTCTTCAAGTGAGTCAAGAAAAAACCGGGACGTACGTGCATCAGACGAAGTATGTCCACGAGATTCTCAAAAGATTTGGACTGGAAGATAGCTTACCCTATGACACGCCTCTCCCGAATCAAGTTAACGCGAACCGACCTACAACCACATGTAGGAATATCGCTCGATACATTAATCTTCAAACCTAACCGGTAGCAGAAAGAAACATTGGATTTCCAATGCTCAATCTTGAACACTTCAAACTTCACAAAGACATGAAGCTCAGTTCGATAAGTTAATAACAAACTGAACTTTGTAAAAGTACATCCACCATCTTGATCAGAGTCTTCAACCGAGTGTCTGAAATCATTTCATCTTGAATCTTCAAGATCCAATCTCGTATCTTCACAAATCCACCAATTACCCGCTGTCTTTCGTCTCTGATCTCCCCCTCAATGTAAGAAAAAAGGGGTCCGATTTTTTTCCTAACCCAACTGGTGTCCGAGTTTCCCAAACGAGGACCGAGTTTTATTTATTTTTTTTATTTTATTTTTTTTTAAACCGTGACCTACCATTTACTACCCCTTTTGGTCCGATTTCTTTGTGTCTCCTTCACTATTCTTCTTTCAAAAACCTCTGAGGTTCTGATGTGCGTGAAGTGTGTTATAATTTTGATGAGTATTTAAGCCCTTTTTACACTTTTAGCCAAGTTTTAAATTTATAAAACACGATATTCACTAACACTAAACACACATATGGGCAAGTGCACCCATCGTGGACGTAGTATAGTGTTGGTAAGATACCGAGGTCGTCCAAGGACACAAGAGCTTTTAATACCGGTTTATCCTCAACGTCTAATCAAATCAAAAGGTTAGAAAAATGTTTTAAACTAAGAAAAATAAAAACTAACTAAATGCTGAAAAATAAAATAAAATAAAAACAGATAGACAAGATGAATCACTTGGATCCGACACGTGTATTAGTATAACCTTTGATTATTTTCGCACTTTTGCACTTGTTTAAGAGATTATCTTAGTTATTGTAGTAGGCCCCTCTTTTGAAGGCGACGTTACCCTCAACCCAGTAGTTTGAGTCAGCAAGGATACAATCCTAAAGGGTCGGATTATTGAAAGATAATGAATTAAGTTATTAATGCAAATTGTGGTAGGCCCCGCTTTTGGCGGTGACGTTACCCTCGGCTAAGTAGTCTGAGTCAGCAGGGATACAGTCCTAAATAGCCGGGTTATAGTATTAATAGTAGTTAACTTATGAGGGGGTCAAAGAGTTTGGATCCCCGCCATCCAATACCTATGGGCATTGAAGGAGATCCTACTAAAATTGACCCAGGTCCCAAGCAGGACCTCTAAACGCTGAACAAGGGCAAGACCCTTACCAAACCGTTCCCTTAACCCCCGACCAGGTAGCCAACATACCTCCATATAGACCGTGGAGATATGAATGGTGAAAATCTTTTATTTTATATAGACAGTAAAATAATGCCAAGACACCACGGACAAACGATATGGAAAGATCACCTTCAACATAAGTAACTAGTTATTAAAGTCATTAATACAAAACCAAATAAAAAGTGCAAAAGATTAAAAATAAAAAGTATTATACTAAACACTTGTCTTCACCAAGTGATGTAAGAGACTTAGGCAAACATGGCCTTGATTGTCAAGCACTCTTACGATCAATCTTGGATCCCGAGACGACTCACACACTCTATGATGGACAATGGATGATGGTGGTGGATGATGGTGTTATGGTGGTGGTGGGTGGTGGATGAAGTGTGAGAGAGGTGGTGTGCCATGGGATGAGAGAGAATGAAGCCAAGCTCCTCTATTTATAGGCTGAACAGAAGGCTGGACACGGCCCCGTGTCCGCTGGACACGGCCCCGTGCCCGTCTGACATTCTCTCTCTTCATTAATTGTAATTGCGAATTACAATTAATGCGCCTGCTGTACTTTCACCACGCCCCCGTGCCCGCTGGACACGGCCCCGTGGTGGGCATTGGAAGCTTCTACTGGTTTGTCTTTTCTGCTGCTTCCTGGGCACGCCCCCGTGTTCGCTGGACACGGGGCGTGTTCAGACTCTGTTTCTTCTCCTTTGCCTTGGGAGGTGCCGTTGAGGGTCCGGGCGGTCCACTTTTGTTCCTTTTCTTGTATTTATGCTAGAATTAGTTGTCTTTTTGCTTCTTTTGTGATTTTGAGCTCATTTCATCCTGAAAATACAAAAGGAAGACAAAAACACTCTTTTTCCAACATTAGTACTTAAAAAGGGTTAGTTTTATGCCTTAATTGATGTGATTTATATGTTGCATTTTACACACATCAGGTTCTCCTTCTTTCAAACCTTGTTGACACTTCCTCCTTCTCTCCATCTCTTCTACATTCTTACCTTCTAGCTTGCAAGTTCTTACTTTTGTTGAGATTACAACTAAGTGTTCATCTTCAAGGTATGTATTCTTAACTTTTACATCTCCATGGGTTTCTTTTTGGTAAGATTCTTGAATTATAGGGCTTGATTTGAACTTAGTGTTCATAGTTCTTGATAAATTCATGCTTGAAACTTTGTGTTTTCTTACAAATTGTTGATTTCATATGATGATTTTGAGGTTCTTGAAGTTAGGGTTTTATAGGAAATTTGGGGGTTTTGTGTTTGGCTTCAAGAACTTGGTGTTCTTGATGTTGGGGTTCTTGAATCTTGTAGAAAATTGATTGTTTGAGTTGATTTTGAGCTTTGTTTGGTTGAAAGTTTGTATGAATGTGTGTTTTAAGTTGTTTGGTTAGCAAAAATTGTTACTTGCTTGAACATGTTCTTGGCGCGAAAATTGGTTGTGTTTAGGAAGAAGATGAAGAAAATTTTGAATTTTTTACTTTTTGATTCACCATGAAAGGAGGGTTCTTGGTTTATTATGTTAAAAACTTTGAGATTCAACTTTTATCTCTTCCGTAAGTTCGGAGAGATCAAAGTTTGTGTCCCTGATAAGTTTTTAACTCTTTTTTGAGTTCATGTTCCGAGTTCTTACATATGTCTCCGAGTTTCTAATGTTCCAAGATTCCGAGTTTTTGTGTTCACGGGTTCCGAATTTTTGACAAACATCAAGTTTAAACTCTGTTTTGAAAGCGCTTATATGTCCGAGTTTTTTTTTTAACTTTTTGTCTCCGAAGTGTTTAAACTCTGTTTTAACCTCTGTTATCCGAGGTTCATAGATTTTTATTGTGAAACATAAGGTCCGAAGTTTTATTGTGAAGCAAAAGGTCCGAGTTTCTTAAACAGTCTCTGTATCACGGTCCAACTTTTGGCTATGTTCCGAGTTTTCTTTTCCTCTGTCAACATCTCCGACTTTTGCAGAGTTTCCGAATGTTCCGAGTTTATGCTAACAGTTCCGAATTTTACAGCACAGTTCCGAATTTTTTTTAAACATGAGTCATACTCCGAGTTTCATTGTTAAAGTCTCCGATTTTTTTTTGTTTGGTGCAGAGTTCCTGAGTTTGTTTTACACACTGTCACAGAGTTATTTTGAAAGTAAATTCTGTTAGTTATGAGCAGGTTTCTTTTCAATTGTCTAAGTGTCAACTCGCATCTAAGGTCTATTATATCTATTTTGACTGTGTGTGATTTATATGTTGCATTTTACACACATCAAATACCCCCACACTTGAACTTTTGCTTGTCCTCAAGCAAAACTCTCTAAATGTGGCTTACACTCCCAAATGGAATAGGTAGAAGAGAAGGTTTTTAGCTTGTCCTAGAGTGTCGGGAATCCAAGGTCTTTGTAAGTTTTATTTTTATTTATTTACAATCCTATTCGTTATGATTGATTTTGAACGTTTCATAAGATAAATTACTTATTTGGGCATAGCATGCCTTATTAAAATTCCATTTATATACAAGTTCACATACCTCACGGGGTATCACTCAACACTCGGCCGAAGGTGTATATTTTAGTGAATCACTCGAGAGCGGCACGGAACTTACGCCTTCCATAGGCTTGCCAAGCAATCAATCCTCCTCCTTTTTAACTTTTTACCTTTGTAAATATCAAGAGGACTTTTGGGTGAAGGGTTAGGCTTGGGTTAAAGGTGGGTGGTTGGGTTAGCGGTTAGTAAAAAGGGCTAAAATCGTAAAAAGCGTCGGTTTTCGTAAAATACCTTGTTTTTAGTGACTTTTTATTTTGAAGTATTTCTCCAAACAAGCTTTTATATAGCTTTTGTTTGTTTTTGACTTCACCATATATTTTTTTTTTCACATAAAAAGGCGAGTTTATGAAAAACCGAGCTTGTTACTAAAATAAAGGGTGAAAAATAAAAAGGTTTTTGGTGGGTAAAAAGGGTTTTTGGGGTAATGAAATGAAAGGTTTAGGCTCAAAGGGGCTATCTAGGGGGATTTTGGGTAGGTGATAAAAAAAATAAAAAATAATGGTTTTGAAAGAAAATGGTTAGTCCTAATGCCTCCATCATTTACTTACTTGGGTTTAAGTTGGTAAGGACCAGGAATGTATCGTCGTGGCAAGTTCTAGATTTGTAAGAACCAAGCGGCTATTCACACAAGAAACGAAAAATGAGCATTTAATCTAAAGATGTGTATATTTTTATGCTCAATAAAGGCTCAAAACTCACTTTTGTGGGAATGGGTTTTTATGTGATCAAGTATATATAATCGAATTTTTAACTAAGCTTGTCATGTCGTTTCATAATTTTCTTGTGTTGGTTCTTTTTATCATGACGCTATCGGTTGTAAACTTGTAAAAATATAACCTTTTTAGAACTTGTTATTCCCAACTTAAACTAAGACAAGTAAATAATGAAAAAGTTTTTTTTTTTTTTGAAAAAATTTGGGATGTTTAGCGGTTCCAATAGAGTTTTGTGTAAGGCTTGTGTTTAGGATTTTGCAAAATTTCAAGGTTTTAACATCCCCCCACACTTAAATTACACATTGTCCTCAATGTGTCCAAAAATAAAGTTTTTGGTTGATTAGAATGTGTATAAGTGGGTTTAAAAGCAAAGTTTTGTGTTACTGGCATCCTGGACACGGCCCCGTGTTGACCGGGCACGGCCCCGTGGTCAAGTGCCAGTAACAAAAATTAGAGAATAGAAACAGAAGCCTGGACACGGGGGCGTGTCCGCTGAACACGGCCCGTGTCCAGTTACCTGAACTGGGTGATTTTCTGCAGGGGGCTCAGCACGGGGCCGTGTTGGTTGGGCACGGCCCGTGTTGAGCCTTCTGTGATGGAGATTTTTGTCGGGTTGCTCTGTTCTTCTTGCATGGTTTCATTTTCCTCGTTCCCTTTTTCATCCATTACCACCATGAGTGTGTTTTATTTGTTAAAACAACCATCAATCTTAAAAACCGTCATAACATTGCAAATCATAGAGAGACATTACATAAGGATAAAGATAAAAGTACATAAATATTAAACTTATGGAGTTCTAGCCCTATGTTTTATTTTAATTTAGCAAAATTTCCAAGAAGCTACTAATCTTGGTTAGGTAAGGCTTTTAGAACTCCTTCTTCCGGGCGTGGTTCTCCTCATATGTCGGCAAGCCACTCCTCTACCTCCCTTGGAAGGAGAAAAGAGGGCTCGTTCGCATTAGTTTGAGGAGTTTCAACTTCCGTTGGAACTTCTTGTGGGTTTTCCATGGGAGGTTCTGCGGGAAAGTCTCCCCACCCGGTAGGGTTGTTAACCCCGAGTGCCAAGTTCCAGTCTTGTTGTGGAAGGACTGGTTCCATAGGAGGTGCTACCAAAATGTTTAACCTTTGGTGCAAAAGGTTAATCTCTTGGAAGCTGCTTTCAAGTCCCATTGTAAGATCGTTAATACGGTCAATGAGGACCTCCTCTACTGACGTCATTTCGTCGAGAGCTTCCCTTAGTGCTATCACGTAGTGCACAAGTGTAGCTTCAACGGAGGGCCTCCTTCCCCTTCGGCTGTTTGAGGAATGAACGGATGATGTTTCGCTGTTTTCACTCGCCATTCTACGAAAAATAAACCAAAAGCAGTTTATATGACGAAACAGTTTCTGGACACGGCCCCGTGCTCATTGAGCACGGCCCCGTGTTCATCTTTCTGCAGAATTTTGGAGCAAGGAATCTTGGGTTTTTAAGTTATTTCCTGGGTTTATGTAAACTTTTTGACAGTAAATAACTTTAAACAATGTTACACAACATGTTTTTACCAAGATTTCATGATCAAAACTCATCGTTTCCTACCACAAAAGTTGAAAAATTCAAACTTTTCATGGTAGCTTTTGAAGAAAGATGAAGAAGAAGGAAATGTCTAGAAGAGGAAAGGACAAGATGGGTTGTTGGAAACTTCTTTTAGACTTACCTAGGATTGTTTGAGAGAAGATTCCTTCAAATCTCTGTCCCAAGTTGGTCCAAATGTGCAGGATTTTTTTGCTGCATTTATAGAAAACGACAGCCTTCTGGACAAGGCCCCGTGTCCGCTGGACACGGCCCCGTGTGCAGATGAAATTCTGACACAGTTTGTCCGTATTCTGACGTTCTGATCAGAAGGGAATCTTTTGGTGGACACGGGGGCGTGTTGGCCGGACACGGCCCCGTGTCGGAAAGCTGTTTTATGAAGTTTTGTCTCTACTAAGGAGTTAATTTATATCGGGTGGCTCTTGACTTGTTGGAACAACCCCAAAGTGCCTAATATACCTTAATTGTCCTATACTAAGGCGAGAACGCAAGAGGTTGTCGGTGAGGGTAATTCCTATTTTCATTTTAGGTGGACAAGTCCAACCCTTTCCCGGGCTCTCGTTAAAGAAGGTGTATGCCGAATCGCTCAGGTCTATGTATGCACCGAACGAAGTCGATGGGGAGTCCTTCACGGTACAATCGGCACAGGGACGACTATCGTCCACGTCTTTTCTAGGTAAGAAGGTATTTTCGGGAGCAACGAGGTTGTCGGAATGCGGTTCCAACATTTCCTCATGGTCATCGTCTTGGGATGGATCTAAAAAATCCTTCCTAAGTTCTTTTGACCAATTGAGAAGTAGTTCTTCTAGTTGAAATAACTCGTCAAGGAGCATTTCTCCTAGAATATCTGGCTGGGCGCATTCGAGGGAGAAATAGTGCTTATTTTTACTTTCGCCCCTCTTAAGGTTACAGGGTATCGGTGGGTCTATATAGTGGGGCCTATAAGTGAGAAAAAAACATTTTAATTCCTCATGTTCGCCTCCACATATTCGACACCACAAACCATAAGAGTGCCGAAAGTAAAAAGAATTACTATCACTTATGTTTGTGTCAGAAATTACCAACCGCCGGGATTTAACGGTTCTGTTTTCAGCAACTGAATCTTGGGCACGGGGGCGTGTTGAGTGGACACGGCCCCGTGTTCAGCCTACTGTCTGACTTAAAACAGGATTGCCAGTTCCAATGATTGAGCACAGGGCGTGTTCAGCAGGCACGGCCCCGTGTTAAGCTCTGCAGAAGCGGAAAAACTTAGAAAAAATTCCTAAAAAATTAAAGAAAAATAAAAATATGAGTAGGCCGTTGATTCCTAACTTTCTTAAAATCCTTGTGTCCCCGGCAGCGGCGCCAAAAACTTGATGTGCGTGAAGTGTGTTATAATTTTGATGAGTATTTAAGCCCTTTTTACACTTTTAGCCAAGTTTTAAATTTATAAAAAAAAGATATTCACTAACACTAAACACACATATGGGCAAGTGCACCCATCGTGGACGTAGTATAGTGTTGGTAAGATACCGAGGTCGTCCAAGGACACAAGAGCTTTTAATACCGGTTTATCCTCAACGTCTAATCAAATCAAAAGGTTAGAAAAATGTTTTAAACTAAGAAAAATAAAAACTAACTAAATGCTGAAAAATAAAATAAAATAAAAACAGATAGACAAGATGAATCACTTGGATCCGACACGTGTATTAGTATAACCTTTGATTATTTTCGCACTTTTGCACTTGTTTAAGAGATTATCTTAGTTATTGTAGTAGGCCCCTCTTTTGAAGGCGACGTTACCCTCAACCCAGTAGTTTGAGTCAGCAAGGATACAATCCTAAAGGGTCGGATTATTGAAAGATAATGAATTAAGTTATTAATGCAAATTGTGGTAGGCCCCGCTTTTGGCGGTGACGTTACCCTCGGCTAAGTAGTCTGAGTCAGCAGGGATACAGTCCTAAATAGCCGGGTTATAGTATTAATAGTAGTTAACTTATGAGGGGGTCAAAGAGTTTGGATCCCCGCCATCCAATACCTATGGGCATTGAAGGAGATCCTACTAAAATTGACCCAGGTCCCAAGCAGGACCTCTAAACGCTGAACAAGGGCAAGACCCTTACCAAACCTTTCCCTTAACCCCCGACCAGGTAGCCAACATACCTCCATATAGACCGTGGAGATATGAATGGTGAAAATCTTTTATTTTATATAGACAGTAAAATAATGCCAAGACACCACGGACAAACGATAAGGAAAGATCACCTTCAACATAAGTAACTAGTTATTAAAGTCATTAATACAAAACCAAATAAAAAGTGCAAAAGATTAAAAATAAAAAGTATTATACTAAACACTTGTCTTCACCAAGTGATGTAAGAGACTTAGGCAAACATGGCCTTGATTGTCAAGCACTCTTACGATCAATCTTGGATCCCGAGACGACTCACACACTCTATGATGGACAATGGATGATGGTGGTGGATGATGGTGTTATGGTGGTGGTGGGTGGTGGATGAAGTGTGAGAGAGGTGGTGTGCCATGGGATGAGAGAGAATGAAGCCAAGCTCCTCTATTTATAGGCTGAACAGAAGGCTGGACACGGCCCCGTGTCCGCTGGACACGGCCCCGTGCCCGTCTGACATTCTCTCTCTTCATTAATTGTAATTGCGAATTACAATTAATGCGCCTGCTGTACTTTCACCACGCCCCCGTGCCCGCTGGACACGGCCCCGTGGTGGGCATTGGAAGCTTCTACTGGTTTGTCTTTTCTGCTGCTTCCTGGGCACGCCCCCGTGTTCGCTGGACACGGGGCGTGTTCAGACTCTGTTTCTTCTCCTTTGCCTTGGGAGGTGCCGTTGAGGGTCCGGGCGGTCCACTTTTGTTCCTTTTCTTGTATTTATGCTAGAATTAGTTGTCTTTTTGCTTCTTTTGTGATTTTGAGCTCATTTCATCCTGAAAATACAAAAGGAAGACAAAAACACTCTTTTTCCAACATTAGTACTTAAAAAGGGTTAGTTTTATGCCTTAATTGATGTGATTTATATGTTGCATTTTACACACATCAGGTTCTCCTTCTTTCAAACCTTGTTGACACTTCCTCCTTCTCTCCATCTCTTCTACATTCTTACCTTCTAGCTTGCAAGTTCTTACTTTTGTTGAGATTACAACTAAGTGTTCATCTTCAAGGTATGTATTCTTAACTTTTACATCTCCATGGGTTTCTTTTTGGTAAGATTCTTGAATTATAGGGCTTGATTTGAACTTAGTGTTCATAGTTCTTGATAAATTCATGCTTGAAACTTTGTGTTTTCTTACAAATTGTTGATTTCATATGATGATTTTGAGGTTCTTGAAGTTAGGGTTTTATAGGAAATTTGGGGGTTTTGTGTTTGGCTTCAAGAACTTGGTGTTCTTGATGTTGGGGTTCTTGAATCTTGTAGAAAATTGATTGTTTGAGTTGATTTTGAGCTTTGTTTGGTTGAAAGTTTGTATGAATGTGTGTTTTAAGTTGTTTGGTTAGCAAAAATTGTTACTTGCTTGAACATGTTCTTGGCGCGAAAATTGGTTGTGTTTAGGAAGAAGATGAAGAAAAATTTGAATTTTTTACTTTTTGATTCACCATGAAAGGAGGGTTCTTGGTTTATTATGTTAAAAACTTTGAGATTCAACTTTTATCTCTTCCGTAAGTTCGGAGAGATCAAAGTTTGTGTCCCTGATAAGTTTTTAACTCTTTTTTGAGTTCATGTTCCGAGTTCTTACATATGTCTCCGAGTTTCTAATGTTCCAAGATTCCGAGTTTTTGTGTTCACGGGTTCCGAATTTTTGACAAACATCAAGTTTAAACTCTGTTTTGAAAGCGCTTATATGTCCGAGTTTTTTTTTAACTTTTTATCTCCGAAGTGTTTAAACTCTGTTTTAACCTCTGTTATCCGAGGTTCATAGATTTTTATTGTGAAACATAAGGTCCGAAGTTTTATTGTGAAGCAAAAGGTCCGAGTTTCTTAAACAGTCTCTGTATCACGGTCCAACTTTTGGCTATGTTCCGAGTTTTCTTTTCCTCTGTCAACATCTCCGACTTTTGCAGAGTTTCCGAATGTTCCGAGTTTATGCTAACAGTTCCGAATTTTACAGCACAGTTCCGAATTTTTTTTTAAACATGAGTCATACTCCGAGTTTCATTGTTAAAGTCTCCGATTTTTTTTTGTTTGGTGCAGAGTTCCTGAGTTTGTTTTACACACTGTCACAGAGTTATTTTGAAAGTAAATTCTGTTAGTTATGAGCAGGTTTCTTTTCAATTGTCTAAGTGTCAACTCGCATCTAAGGTCTATTATATCTATTTTGACTGTGTGTGTAACTATTCGAGGCTTGATTTTATACACGTTAACTGTGTGTTTTGACTATGTGACTATTGTGTGAAAATTGAATGATTAATTTCTTTAACTGTTCGACAACTATATCTGATGCATGTGTTTCGTTTTTGGTTTGTCTTCAACAGAAATGGCAGAACAACCTCGTCCGATTCGTGAGTTCCATCGGAATCATAATCAAATTGCCTTGCTAAACGTGAACGTTGGTGGTGGAGCGGAATATGCTGATATTATTCGTTTTCTTCGAAATTCAAGAATTGGTTTCGCGATTTCAGAAAATATTCACCAAGTGCAAGCATATATTGATGATTTTTGGCGTACGGCTCGGACTGTTGATGATACTATCGAAGCTACTGTTTCTGGAAGTTCTATTGTTATCACGGAGGCAGTTATTCGTGCGGCTCTCCGTTTTGGTGACTTAGATCATGGTAACACGTGCTATGTGCGTCAAATACGAGAACGTGGAGTTAGATCTTTCGGCTATGCTGGTTCTTTTGCTAAGAAGGAGATCTACAAGGCTATGTTTCTTGGGCAGTGGAGATACTTCTTTCATGTGTTGATGCAGTGTTTGTCTCCACGAAAATCGGGAACTGGTACAATGGGTAATGATCTTGTGTCTGGAATGATTGGGTTAACTTACAACCAGCCATACAATTTCTCTCTAATGATTCTCCAAGCTCTCAAACACCAGATCGGTCTGAAGGCAAATGATAAGCGATTGATGATTTTGTATCCTCGATTTCTTTGTCTTATTTTTCGACATTTGTTGCCGAATCTTTCATTCGAAGGAACTTTGCCTGCCTACGCTCTAGCACCAATGCCTAGTCGTATTTTCACTGATTGTGCCAAAGTTAACAAGTCCACAAGGACTGATGCACGTCTAGTTCCGACTCCCTTGTGTGGTGTTATTCTTCAAGACAACTACAATCCAGAAATTGATTCGAAGTGGTTAAACATTAGAGATGGTATTGATCAAATCTTAGTTGGAGATGCTCAAGAGCCCGTGGTTGTTCAACCTCAGGTTGATCTTCAACAACCACCGGCTGCTATTTCGGAACCTGAACCTGTTCAAGAGCCAGTGATTTCTGAACCAGTTGTTGTTGCTTCTATTCAAGAAGCTGTGCCTGTTCAAGCTCCAGTCTCTACGTCTTCGGCAACAGGGGTTGCTGTAGAAACTGATGATGTGATTTTAGAGCTTGATGCTGCTTTAGAAGCGTGTCCGTCCTCCCGTACAGTTGACAAAGGGAAACGGCCTATGGAGGAAGTTATTGTGGATGAATTGATTGATGATATGCCATCCGAAAAACAATACCTTCGTTTAGTAATGTTTAGTAATGAAAGAAGTTCAAAATCGTCTTCCACCCTCCGAAAGAGAAAAGCTTGAGTTATTTCGAGCGAAGGTTGCTTCTCTCGGTCCCTCTTCCGATTGGAGTATTCGCCTAGCTAGCTGGAATGACAAAACAAACAATTTGGATTCAATTGATTTTAGCTCGTCCTCTTCTGATGATGATGATGAAGACCGTCGTCATCCTGTTTCTGATACTGTTCGTGTACCAGTTCCTTTCAGGATGTATAAGCGACAACGTGTTGCTGTTTCGGCTCTTCAGTCTTCGAGTCCGATGGTTGCTTCGGTCACGGTTACATCCAGTTCGGCTCCATCAGACTCCAGAGGTCTTCTTTATATGGAGTTATCGGTAACTCTCCCGTCACTATCTTCCTCTCTTCCATTCACTTCCTGTGTGGAAGCTACCAGTGTGGTTACTTCTTCTCAACCGGTAACGCCGATTATGTCGTCTCCAATTCCTGTAGTACCGTTATTTCTGTCGTTAGCATCTCAAACGGGTACGGGCAATTTGTTTGCCTTATCAGGAAGTTCCTCTCTGCCAGTGCAACCTAGTACTCTTATTGATTTGCCAGCTCCAGAGACACGGAGGACAGGTCCAAAGATCGCTTTTGGTTCAAGTCCGCCAGCAGTTCGACGGAAGAAAGGTTCTTCACGTCCTCCAGTGATACCATCTTCAGGTCCTAGGCCATCCAGGGCACAGCCGTCTGGCTCGAGATCTCCTGCTCCTAGATCTTCTACAGTTTCTGCTTAGAGACCATCCAGTTCAGGTAAAGAGCAGAACTTTCAAGAGTTTGTTCGTGACAAGTTTCAGGATGCAGCCAAGGTCATGGTTCAACACAAGACTCAGTTTTCTAGGCTGCAGAAAGAAATTGATCTCTTGAAGAAAAGGGATGCAGAACGAGACCAGCAGATGGCTCATCTTTTCCGTCTAACCAAGGATCAGAGTCTTCAGTTGGGTAAGTTCATAGCTCAAGAGGCATCGACGTCTGCTCGACAACAGACCTTGGTTAGTACTACGGATCGGCTTCTCGGGATTGTGACAGATCTCGTATCACTCCTTGCTGCTCAGGGGGAGAGTTCGGCTTCGGATTTTCAGGTTCAGGCTAAGTGCAAAATGGATGAACTTAAGAAAATCAGAGATGATCTTGACAAGGACAAGGATCCCAACGCATCGAAGCAAGGGGGGCAGTCAAGGAGCGCACGTGCTCCTGAAGCTGCGACTCCGGCTCTTGTTGAGGGGGAGTCCTCAAGTGTAGCAGCAGGGGGAGATAAGGGCCCTGTAGAGGCTGTTGCTGAATTAGTTTTGGAACCTGGAGAAGTGGTTGAGGAAACGTTTGAGGATTGGCGAACAGACGACGACCTGGCTGGTAAGTTCAGCTTCATTGAGACTGCGAAAGGGAAGACAATTGAGTATGAGTCCTTACCGGTCAACAATGATACTATCAGAAGCTTTGTGTTTGGCTGTGAAATGCCCGAAGAAATCTTTAATCCTATACGAATTCCCGAAGAATTCAGCGTGGCAGCTCGAAAATGGTTTAGAAATCTTCCAGATCTTACTCAAAGGAAGAGGTACTTGTCCACAAAAGGTGAGTACTCGGGACAAATTCGAAGTTGGGATTTCGATGAACAGCACGGCCTGGTAATGATCAAAACGACCGATGGGGTTCAGTACTTCAGGCCAAGGGCTAAGGATCTTCAGACTCTTCCAGCACGTGATCTTCATCACATTGCTCAACTCGATCTCAACAACCATACAAATGTTGCCAGTATCAGAGGATTGATTCCTCATCTTGTTGCTGAGAGTCGTGAGAGCAAGTGGAAGTTGTTCAAGCCAGCAGTCGGTCAAGGAGTTAAGTATCTAAACAAGTTCACTGGTAAAGACAGCGGGTAATTGGTGGATTTGTGAAGATACGAGATTGGATCTTGAAGATTCAAGATGAAATGATTTCAGACACTCGGTTGAAGACTCTCCAGCGAGTGGTAAAGAAGAATGGAAAGTGGTTTACCCTCCAACGAGTTGCCTTCGTAAAATTCCTATGCGAAAGTTTGATCTCGACAAATTCGACAAAATAGGTTATTGGTATCTCAATGGGAAGACTGGGGAAGCCGTGATTACTGAAAAGAATTTGACGGAGGAGATTGCTAAGATTCTGGATCCAATTTGGCTTGCCAACCTTAGAGAAGCTCAGTTGAAGAAGCTTCGGCGCCTGCCCCTAAAATACAATGAAGAAGATCGTGTTCTTGCGGACCAGTTTATCAAGGTGGTTCAGTTCTGTGTGAAGAACAAGGTCTGGGCAGAAAGCAGCTTTTCAAAGAGGGTTTGAAGATCTCAAGTTCAATGAAGACCATGCACTGATCAAGGGGGAGTTTGTTAATGCACTTTTAGTAATAAGTGCAAGTCTTCCAATTTATTAGGGTCTTTATTGTACATATGGTCAAAATTAGTCCCAAGATGTTCCTAGGGACAACTTGTCCAAGTTTTAGGAGGATTTCCTTAGTCAGAGTTTTTTGTATAGGACTAAGGTCAGAGTTTTGTATGTGTAGCTTTTGTCTGAGTTTTGTCTAGGCAAAAGGTCTGAGCTTTGTGCTATCTGTTATGTCCGAGCTTTCTAGTTAGTCTTGAAAGTCCGGGCTTTGCCTTGTATATATACTTTAATATGGAATAGACAAGGTAGGCGATTCTGTGTGAAATTCTGTGCACCTAACCCTAATCATTTTGTTTTGTCTGGCGGCTGCTTTGTGTGAGTGACGTCATTCATCTTCATCAAGAATACTCAGTGTATTCTTGATTTCTCTCTCAAATCCTTGCATTCTAGTGTTTCATCTGCAGTGGTTGATCATCAGGTGGATTCCGCACACCTGTTGGTTGCTTTAGCTGAGTGAGATCTTGGATTAGGAGGCCTAACAGTCCAAAATCAAGATTTGCTGCTAAACATTCCAAAATCAAGATTTGGTTTGCTAATACAGTCCAAAAACAGATGCCGTTAAATATAGCAGTTGGACTGTTCTAGCAACAAATCTTGATTTGGACTGTTTTAGCAGCAAATCTTGATTTTGGACTAATCTAGCAATTTGTGTAAAACCCCAGGGACGAATTTAGCAATTTTCTCAAAAAAAAATGATTTTTTAACTGTTTTTGATATTTAATGTGATATTAATACACCATTAATGAATTTCAATAAAAAAAAGTTCTAGTAATTTCTTCAAATATAATAAGTGATGTCATCTTAAACTTTAATTATGATACATATAATGCATTTCAAATTTACTAAGTTTTTTTTTGGTAATTAATATGATATTAAGACACCATAATATAATTTTAACAAAAAAAAAAACTATTCTTTTTTTCAACATCATAAGATTACCGGAGAAAACCCGTTTGGGTCAAGGATCGAACCCGAATCGTCCACCATCAATTCCAGAGAAAACCCGGTAACCCACTCGTTCGTAAGCACGACGGTAAAATTACCGGTAAATATATTTTTTCTTAAATATCGTGGTTTAGTGTTAAAACGAAAAGCTAAGAAACCAAATTAAATTTCTTATGATGTTGCCAATGACCTCTACTCCGAGGGTAACCCGTCGTCCACCACCAATTCCGGGGAAAACCCAGTAATCCACCCGCCGGTAGACACGACGGTAAAATTACCGGTAAAACCCGTTTGGCTCAAGGATCGAACCCAGGTTTCCCTGGGTCTCCTATCACTGCTCACCAATGCCTCACTCCTTTTTTTGCACCAAATGAGAATTGAACCTGAGTCTTCAAAGAATAACTCAAGTTTTCCTACCACTTAAGCTAGATGTCATTGGCAACATCATAAGAAATTTAATTTGGTTTCTTAGCTTTTTCTTTTCACTCTAAACCAAAGATATTTAAGAAAAAAATGTATTTACCGGTAATTTTACCGTCGTGCCTACAGGCGGGTGGGTTACCGGGTTTTCCCCGGAATTGGTGGTGGACGACTCGGGTTACCCTTGGAGTACTCTGTTTGTTCAGTGGATGCCCCGAGAGTGCTCGGGATTGATTTGTTGGCCGTTCAAAAAAATATTCTTATGATGTTGAAAAAATGAATAGTCTTTTTTTGTTAAAATTCCATTATGGTGTATAATATCATATTAATTACCAAAAAAATGCATTATATGTATCATAATTAAAGTTTAAGATGACATAACGATAATACAATTACATGGAAAAAAATAACTAACAAATAAAAAATCACTTACTATATTTGAAGAAATTACTAGAACTTTTTTTATTGAAATTCATTAATGGTGTATTAATATCAAATTAAATATAAAAAACAGTTAAAAAATCACTTTTTTTTTGAAAAAATTGCTAAATTCGTCCATAAGATTTTACACAAATTTCTAGATCAGTCCAAAATCAAGATTTGCTGCTAAAACAGTCCAAATCAAGATTCGTTGCTAAAACAGTCCAACTGCTATATTTCACGGCGTCTGTTTTTTGGACTGTATTAGAAAAACAAATATTGATTTTGGACTGTTTTAGCAGCAAATCTTGATTTTGAACTGATCTAGCAATTTGTGTAAAACCTCAGGGACGAATTTAGCAATTAACTCCATATTAAATAAATGTAATTTTGTATATTAAATACTAAAAACGTCGTATCTTTAAAAATCTCGTGTATAATCGGGTTGAAAAATCTACCAAATAATAAAAAAATATATCCTTAAAAACCCCGCGTATTACACGTGTTGAATAAATCAAATTTTACATAGCAAATGATAAAAAGTTATATCTTTAAACTTCGTGTATTACACACTAAAAAGAGTTATATTTTTAAAACCATGTGTATTACACATATTAATTAAATGTAATTTTGTATATTAAATACTAAAAACGTCATATCTTTAAAAATCCCATGACGGGTTATATAATAAATGTAATTTTGTATATTAAATACTAAAAACGTCGTATCTTTAAAAAACCCATGTATAGTCCGGGTTGAAAAATCTACCAAATATTAAAAAATATTATATCTTAAAAACCACGTGTTGAATAAATCTAATTTTACATAGCAAATGATAAAAAGTTATATTTTTAAAAACTTCGTGTATTACACGGGTTATATAAATGTAACTTTGTATAGTAAATAATAAAAAAAGTTATATTTTTCAAAACTCTGCATTTTACACGAGTTGAATAAATATAATTTTGTATACCAAATAATAAAAAAATTATATTTTTAATAAATTAGGATAACATTTAATATTAATTTATTATTTATATATTTAATATAAGATAAGTAGGAGAGAGATGTATTTGTTTTAAAAATATATTAAATTAACAATTTAGATTTCATGATAATATTTTATTAAAGGATGATAAGATTTAATATTAATTTATTATTTATTTAGTTAATATAAGATAAGTATAAATTTGAGGATACCTTCAATGAATGACCTGTGTCCAAAACTTGGTTTCTTTTATTATAGTAGTTAGATTAGATGTTTTAAGTTATTTAATCTTAAATTTTAAGTTTTAAGATATTTAATTTTGTAAAATATAATTAAAAAAAATAAAAAGAAAGTTTGTGGCTAGGGTAGGCGCAACCACCATTTACTAGTAAATGGGTACCTGGTGCAGTTGTTAGTTTTTGAGTTGGCGAATTGTGGTTGGTCGGGGTTAAGGTACTTACCATAAGGTGCCCCTTCCTCTCTTGTATGTGTTTATGTATTGTAGTTTGTTATGAGTGGTGGTGTGAGTGATGGATCATAAATGATTTAACACTCGCTGATCAGGTCCATGTGCTCATACGTGTTTATGTGCTGTGCTCGTATGTGTTTATGTATTGTACTATGGGTGGTGCAAAATTTGGGGAACAGTGTTTTTATGAGGTGTTTCTTTAGTGTAGTATGGTTTGGGTTGGTGAATTGATAATGGTCGCTTATGAGAAATGAATAAACTGCATGATTTGGGATTAGGTCACCATTGATTATACATTTGATCTAAAAACCATACATTAGGGATACTGTATCTCAAGTATGAGGATGAGGGGAATTTAAATTGAAAATTTTGAAAAATTGAGTTGTTACCTGCTTGTTTTTAAGTAGACGTCCTTAGTCATGGTCATATTCGTTGAAATGAAGAATGAAATGTTTTTTGAAAAATGTGTATGAAATATCTCTAGTTCCGATCTACTAGAAATTTATGTAATATTTGATTGATTGTTTGTTGCTGTTGAATGTGCTACTAACACGGAGATGAATTATATAGCATTGGGGGTAAGTCTTGTAGTTGTTAGACTGCCCGTAGTGGGGCGTTTTTTTAAAAAAAAAATAAAAAAAAACGCCCGAAAACGCCCCCCCTCCCACTACGCCCGGCGTTATAGGGCGTTTTTTTTTTGGAAAAAAATACGTTTGGCGTTTTATTTAAAACGCTTGGCATACACTTGACCAGCCAATCACCTTTAAGCTTTGACTGACAACTTTGACTTTTGAATATATAGGGACAAAAAGTGTGTGTGTCTGACAACTTTTTGAGATATCACATGCCTTTCAACCTCACATCCATTTGATTCTTTTTTTTTTTAGATTAAAAATAATATGGGCGTTATTGGAATAATGCCCCACTACACCACTTTTTTCTATAATGCCCCATGCTGACTGGGATGACACGTGTCGAATAATGCCCCATAGTGGGGGCATTATAAGTTGTTACCACTACACATGATCTTAGTGGTGGCACGCCAAGACCTGCTAGTGGTGGAAGGGGCTAGGGTTTCTATGGGGTACTCTGTGTATTTTTTTTTATCATGACCTTTAAACCATGACATACAACAATGCGTGTCATAAATCTTTTAGAATTTAGAAAAGATGACGGTTTTTTTATGACACACTTTTGAATGCAATAGGTCATAATTCACAGGTTATTAAAAACCTATTTTCTAGTAGTGTCATAACCTTGACCGTTTACCTGTTTTAACAAAATAAGGGTTTTTTTTAACGCAACAACACTTTATATATATATATATATATATATATATATATATATATATATATATATATATATATATATATATATATATATATATATATATAGGTAAAGAGTATGGTACAAATATGGTTATCGTACATTATGTACGTTATATTGTGAGCCGTACACGTGTCCAGATTCAGTTCGGTTTAAGAAGGTTAAATCAGACAATTAACCTAATCATCAGAGGGCAAATTCGTCTCTTCATTCATTCAGCGAGAAGTTCGTTACACTGATATCCCGGTAATTATTATTCAAATCAGTTTCAAATTTTTCATAATTCATAATTTGCAGTTTTCGTTCGTACGTGATAGGGTTTCATTCAATTTGTCTATTTTCGATGGATCCACAGAGTAGCACTGGACGAACAGAAGATGATTTTGAAGAAAATTGACCGATCGGTGATCATGCTCAGTTATCTGCTTATCAGAGAGTTTCGATTGAGGATGTTTTAAATCCGCGACCTGCAAATCCAATTCCAATTCCAGTTTCAAGTTCAAGTGCTGCAAACG
This sequence comes from Helianthus annuus, assembly GCF_002127325.2. Lineage (NCBI taxonomy): Eukaryota > Viridiplantae > Streptophyta > Magnoliopsida > Asterales > Asteraceae > Helianthus > Helianthus annuus. The sequence goes on from NC_035433.2 coordinate 82,211,760, forward strand.
AGATTTCTATTGGTAATTATGTTAATTCAGATATCTAAATTGTTCGTATAATTGTTTTTTTGTAGTTTGAATGTTTGATTACACTTTTGTATTTTTTTGAGAAGCAACATGTATAACTTCGCATGTTATTACTCTTTACAATTCGCATTTGGTTTTGTTTTTTTGTAATTTCACATTTGATTATGTAATAAATCGCATATGTAATTCAGATTAATCAATATCATCATTTCGCATGTTTTGATCAGATAATTCGCATGTGTTTTATATGACGTTTTATGTTTTTTATTTTTGAGTCATGTAGATGAAAGGGTTTACACTCCGGAGGTTCAGGCATCAGCTACACCTATTGTTGGAATGCAATTTATCTCTATTGAACAAGCATATGCGTTTTATCAATCATATGCTAAGTTAGCTGGGTTTTCTATTCGGAAAGGTGGTGAAGTATACAGTGGTGGTATAATCAAAACTAAGTATTTTGTTTGTTCTAAAGAGGGACATAAGCCTCTGTGTATTGATGATCATTCGAAGTCAAAAAAGCAATTCAAAACAAGGAACAGGGGGACTATTAGGACCGGATGCAAAGCTCAACTTATGATTTGCACTGTGGATGGTAGATTATATACAGTAAAGAAATTTGTTGATGGCCATAATCATAAGTTTGTATGTCAAAATGACATTCACATGCTCCCAGCTTACAGACAATTGTCAGATGTCCAGGAGGAGATGGTATGGGAACTTGGCACTTTAAACCTTGGTCCTGTCAAAGCTTTCCATATAATGAGGAAACGTTATGGTGGTTTTGAGAACGTTGGTGCCACGGTTGATGATTGCAAAAATTTTAGGAAGCGAATAAACAGCTATATAGGAGAGTATGACGCTGACATGGTTATAAATAGGATGACTGACAAAAAAAAAATTTAGCTGATTATTCGTTTGAATACTCTGTTGATGATGGCAAACGGTTAACTGGGTTGTTCTGGGCTGATGGTTTATGCAAGCTTAACTATATGGTATTTGGCGATGTGATATCGTTCGATGCAACCTTCAAGACAAACAGGTAACTGTTTCAAAGACAAACATTTTTTGTTACTGATTTTCGCATGTTTTGTCTGCTAATGAGTGTTCAATATCGCATGTGTAGACAACAGAGTGGTGTTGAATATATCGCATGCTTTTTCCCCCTGATTTCGCATTTGATTTTTATTAATTCGCATATTATAAACGTGATTTCGCATTTGTTGCTCAGGTACAAGATGGTGTTTTTTTCGTTCACAAGCATTGACAACCACTGTCGGAATGTAAGTATGTAACACTCTCAGCTGGGTTGTTGGCATCAAAGAGTATTGAATCATATAAATGGCTTCTAAATTCATTTTTAAAGTCATTTAGTCGGCAGCCTAATGTTGTAGTGACGGATCAAGACCCTGCTATGAAACAGGCTATTGAGGAGGTTTTCCCTATTAGCAGACACAGATTGTGTATGTGGCACATAATGAAAAAAGTGGCAGATAAGGTAGAGCATGCAACATTTTTTGTGTTTTTGTTGGTGTTATATTTTATTATTACAGCTTTTTGTAATAGACTGATATAAAATGCATTTATTGTTAAAGGTTGGGCACGAGTTGTGCAATAATGATGAGTTTAAAAGGAGGATATGCGACATTGTTTGGACTGATTCGATTGAGCCCGAAGAATTCGAGAGACAGTGGAAGTTGGTGATGATTGAGTTTGGTCTTACTGAAAACAAATGGATTGATGATATGTTTGGGATGAGATCCATGTGGATTCCGGCTTTTTATCGGCATGAGCCAATGTCAGGTCTTATGAGAACAACTTCAAGATCAGAGAGTGAGAACCATTTTTTTTGTCAGGTTGCTAATTCACAACTCACACTCGTAGAGTTTATGAATCATTTTGATGGGGCAATGGATGTTCAAAGGTTCAATCATAGAAAAAATGATCATATTTCAAGATATACTGAGCCAGCTGATTGGAGTCAAACTACATTGGAAAAAGATGCTGCTAAGATCTACACCAGGTCTATATTTTTTGATCAGCAATTAGAGATACATGGAACAATTTCCGAATGTTTGCCGATGGACACCAAAGTTGAAGGTCCACGTATCAGAATATTGTTGAAGGACTTTAAAGCACATGGAGATGGTTTATTGGAGGTATTTTTCATGTTTTTTTAGATATGCGAATTTGTTACATTACATATGCGATTTTAGTTTATTTATTTTACATCATTGTTTAGAAATGCGAAATTATTATGTTCCACACGCGATATTAATTTTACTCACTTACATGACTGTTTAAACATGCGAAATTGTTATGTTTATACATGCGATTTTAAATCTTATTATTATTTTTGTTTTTGGTTATTTTGCTAGGTGTGGTTCAAGAATCTTGAAAATGATGTAACTGCACAGTGTAGCTGTTTGCGTTTTGAGCAGTATGGGCTGCTATGTAAACACATCTATTTTCTTTTCAAGATGTTTGGTGTTAAAGAAGTTCCAAACAAATATGTTACGAAGAGATGGACGAAGGATGTTGTGCCCAATGAGTTAAATGTGAAGTATAATCTAAATATTGGTGGTAAGGATGTGCAACACAAGGCTAAACGGATTGCTCGTGAAATCATTCATACAGGGGAGTATTTGGTTAGTAATTTGATTTCCGACCTTGATCAACTTGTTTTAGTGAGGGATCAAATGATGCAGCTTAAAGAGAGAGTTGATCAGAGTCGCATAACCAAGCAACTTGATCCAAAATTTGACCGATTTTCAAAGTTGATTGGTTATCAACAACCAGTAACTAATGCCCCCTACTGTTCGTGTGCCGGCTGGTATAAGAAACAAAGGTCGCGGCTCGCATAGAAGGATTAAATCTAAGAAGGAACAAATGATCAGCCGCAAAGGGAAAAGGTCAAGGACATGTAGTGTATGCAATGTAAAAGGTCATGACATTCGGACCTGTGAGGAGCTGAAAGCCAAACAACAAGGTAAACAGCAAAAAAAGAAGATGAAGGGTGTCCAGATTGAAGATGGTTTGAGAGACAAAGACAATGAGGGTGAAGACGACGAAGAGGAAGATGATTTTGAAGATTACATTAGTGATGATGGATCTGAAGAAGAAGATCAGTGGGAAGAGGTGTCTGGAGATGAAGATGACGAGGATGAGTAATGTTTTTTTAAATGTAAATGCGATTTTATACGAAACACATGCGATTTTATATTCATTTATGTATATCCTTTTTCACATGCGAATTTAGTATTATAAACATGCGATTTTACATGCATCAGTTTATATTTAGTTTATATGATTTTTCAAATGCGATTTCTCTTTTAATACATGCGATTTTGAGTTATCTTTGTTTTTTTTATGTTATTGTGGCAAAGATCCCTTATTCATTCATGCGATTTTAAATTATATTAAAGCATAAGATTTGTTCAAATCATATATCCAAAAATACAAAATAGTGGTTATCGTCAAACACAGCTACAACCATAAAACGATTTAACAGAAATTTAGTTACTTGAAGCAAAGATTTTGTCACGTTCAGTAGAGCTGAACTCCATCTTCTCCTTCACAGTGTTTAGAGCATCTGTCAGGAAAGAGAAGGCTAAGTCATCAGCTCGAGATTGCTCTTTTATGTGATCCAAAGCTTTGTCTCTGAAGCTTGATGGTGGTTCTTGAAGTAGCTGTTCCCATACTGCTTGATTGTTCTTGATTTGTTCAAGGATTTTGCCCTGCACATCAAGAACCAGATGAGAAGAGGTGACATCAGTGGTTATTTCTGTCAACGTGCGAGTTGACAATAGCTCTTTGATTGCAATGTTTTTGATTTTTTCTATATCTTCAGATGCCATTTTTGTTTTGTCTGTGTTTTTGTGTGTGTTTTATTTGGTCTTCTATGTCTTAATATGGAAGGTAGTTATCTAGTTTTTTTATATTAATATAGTAAATTTATTATATAGGTAGGGTGGTAAGTTCAGTAGTATTTATTGTAAAATTCATCATTACATGTCAAATTATAGTCACGTCGTTAATAAATTAAGTTTTTTTTATATAAAATAATATCATTTTTAGTTTTTAAGATTGGTAGTTTTTTTTTTTCATTTTTATTACAAAGTATTTTTTTTAAGTTTTTTTTTTTTTGCACTCTTCCTTATTCGAAATCGCACTTGATTCGAAAGTAATTCGCAAACTGTAAGAGACAAACATTTAAATATCCTTTTTTATGATATCGCATGTCTAATTTATCTGAAATCGCACACTATATGAAGAGATTTTGTAAAGTTTTAAAATCGCATGTGCATCCCATGAATTCGCAAACTATATGAAATGCCAAAGAATTCCTTTTATACCGAATTCGCATTTGTATTGTCGACGTTTCGCACATGATTTGACAAACTGCATCATCTTCTTCGATAGTCAGTGCATACAGAATTTCTAAATTCATCAGAAGTTCATTTTCTCAGAAGCATTTGGTGAATAGGAATCGATCGATTTGGTGAATAAGAATCGATCGATTTTTGGTTAATTGTTATAATTTCGTTATTGGTTTTGATTTAGGATCGTTCGTTATGATTTTTGAGGTTTTGTTTGCCGTTTATCAGGTGTTTTGATCTTAAATTTGGCGTTTTTAACCTTGGCGGTTTCTTTTTTATGAATCCTATGTTGATAAAATTAATAGAAAAACGCGATGTTTAAGGAAGATGATCCAACGGTTGTGGACGACACGTACATAATGTACGATTAGAGTATTTGTATGATAACCGGCCTCTATATATATATATAGGACAAAGATCCGTTAGGAACCACCCTTTATTGCGAGAACCGCGAGAACCAGTGTGAACACAAACAGTAATACCTAAAAAAATCTAAAAAACACCCAAAAATTTTTTTTTTTATTTTTTTACTATTTTTTATATAAAAATCGCTACTTTTAGTATCCAAAAAAAAATTTTTTTTTTAAATTTTTTTTTTTTTTTTGGGGGGGGGGGGGGGCGGTGGGGGGTTTAGGTTTTTGGGGGGTGAGGGGTGGGGGTTAGGTTTTTTTTAGGGTTTTTTTAGGTTTTTTTAGCTATTTTAGCTTGTGTTCACATTGGTTCTCGCAATAAAGATGGTTCTCGCATGAACCTTACCCTATATATATATATATATATATATATATATATATATATATATATATATATATATATATATATATATATAAAGAGCCAGCAAGGGGCTGGATAAGGCCCAAACCCTCCGAATGCCCAAATCTTTTTAATTTTGTATAGAATTTATGTTGTATAAAATAGAATATATATATACACCGAATCAAGAGATAACATAAATGAGCCCTTTATTTATGTGGATGTAATTTAAATAGTTATTTTTAACTAAGTTTAGCTTTATATAGAAAAACATCCTTGGTTTAGCTTTAAAACATCTATAAACATTTTTTAATACGCTAGACAAGACATGGATACGTAAAAATATTCAACATAGTCATGGATTGCATTTATTTGACTTTAAAATTTGTAACTATATCAAGTTTTGTTGGTCGTTATTTCTATTTCTAGTATATTTGAAATTGCAAATATAACTAATTTCTATAACTTAAGATATTGAAAATTAGAAAATGATATTTCAACATAAACAATGAATAAAAATTTATTAAATATTGTAATCAAATAAGTTTGCATTAATAGGCTAATTAAATAGCCCTGACTTTTGTATCTCCAAGGCCCTTCTCAAATCTCAATACTCAGCTGATCAGATCCACACAACCACCATATTCCAGTATTCCATTCCTTCTTTTGTGACTCCATTTTGAGATCTGGTAAGTATTATTTGTAGCTTAATTATTTTCTTATTATAGTTGTAATTTGTTGAAGTTCAATAGCTAACTGTCTTATTATCTGGCCTGAAAATAGAGAGATTCTTTAGAAGAAAAATATCTTAGGGGTTGTGGGCTAGCTTGTTGATGGTTTTGGGTTGGTGGGTTGGCAGGATGAAATTGGTGAACCCGTATATAACCCATATATTTTTTTATCTCAAAGATGTTAAAACCATGTAACGGGTTTATCTTAACGGGTTGTAATAAAATTGTAAACGTGTTAAACAGGTTATAAACATGTTGCACTAAAGTTGTAAACGGGCTGCAGTTTAACTTTTAAATTATAAGTTTGATATTTTGATTCTTTAGAATTCTAAATTTACATGGTATGGCTTGTTTAATTATAGTACTAGTAGAATACGACCCGTTTATCAATCGGTTAGTGGGTTGCTCTTGTTGTAACTTATTTAGGGATTATTTAGGAATAGGATGACATATCATATTCTTGCTATTTCATAGGAATTCACTCAAGTAATGTTTGATCAGGTTGTCTTTTTCATTCAATCTATAGGTAATCAAATGAAAAATTATTATACAGCTAGCTATCAGTAATCTTTAACAATGTTAAAGTGTATTAATTATGTTCTTATTTTAACAGTCAAAACATAAATGCATGCATACTCTCTTACTCTTCAGTCTTAACTGGTCTAACTAATAATTGTAGAGGAAATAACATTTACTATTGCTATGGAAGAAGGTGATTTGGAGCTTGGAAATGTAGACGTAATCAAAGAGAGCGTCCGAAGTTTGCTTGATTGTGTAAGAAATGAAAACAACTGTATTAATCCAATTTCACCATCTATTTACATGGTACCTAGTGCACTACGAGACGTGAGCCCCAGTTCTTTCAACCCTCAGGTAGTCTCTATTGGACCTCTGCACAGAGAAGACGAGGATGTGCAACCGTTTGAAAAGCAGAAAGCAACTTACCTGATGAGTCTAATGAGTCGTTTCAATTCCCCACCAGAGGAAATACTGGAATTATGTATGCAAAAGGTGTACTCTTCAATGGAACAAATCAAGGCATGTTATGTTTGGACGAAGACCTATGGTGATGCTGAGATTGCCAAAATGATGGTTATGGATGCTTGTTTCATACTTGAATTCACGATTCAGATTTGGGAATCACATTATCATAAATCAAATTTACGAAAAAAAGTTCAAATCCGCACTATAATTTATGACTTGGTGTTGCTAGAAAACCAGCTCCCTTTCTTTTTTCTTGATGAAATATATCAGTGTACTATAGTGAAGATTGGCAATGACGCCTCCCTTGTTGAATTTATTTATCCGGTTCTATCTCGCCACAATCTCTTTGAAAGGTATATCAAAATTGACAAAGTTTCCATCAATACTACTCATCATATTCTTAGCCTTGTACATGAATGTTACAAGCCTCATGATAGTATCATTCCAACGGAATCCTTAAGATCAAGAATCCATTCGGTTGTGGATTTAGATAGAGCAGGTGTAAACTTCGAACCTAACAAGGATCCAACATGGTTGATGGGGATGGAAGTGAAACTATATAGGTTCCCATGTTTTTTTGGGTCTTGGAGTAAGCCTACTCTTAGAATGCCAGTATTGTGTGTTGATGATTCCACCGAGGTACTTTTAAGGAATCTCATTGCATACGAGCAGTCGTTTGAAACTGGTAATCATATTACATCATATGCGGTTGCCATGGATATGCTAGTGAATTCACAAGAAGATGTTGCCAAGTTGATAGACTCTAGAGTCCTTGTCAATGATATGGGTTCAAATGAAGAAGTTGCTAATATGATCAACAACCTAGGTAAACACGTGATAACATATTCTTTTTACTCTGAACAATGGGAAACACTGAATAAGTACTGCAATAGTTACTGGCCAAAACATATAGCTAGGATGAGGAGTACTTACTTCAATAGTCCGTGGAATATGATTGCTCTACTTGTTGGAACCATCATATTTTCTCTAACGGTGGTTCAAACCTACTTTACCGTTAAGTCCGCTTGATACAACTAGATTTTTATATATGTTTTGTTTTTTCTTTTCTTTTATTGTTCACTATTATAAGATATATGCTCAACGGTTATTATCTAGAAGTTTGGTTAACAAAACTTGTTAGGAATTGGAAAGAACAACAAAATTTTGATACATAGAAAGATCTATAAAAGAGTTCATATTTTTGCCAAATTTTGAGATGTATTTGTGCAATTGTGTACTATATTTTGTTCATGTACTCTGACCATTCTATCAATATTCAAACGGTCACATTTTGGGTAACTTTCATATTAGCCTCAACAAAATTGATTATCTAACCGTAAACTAGAATTTTAATAACCCCTTTGAACCATTATCATCTATTAATTTCTTAAATAATTTAAAGTTGTTAAATAGTCAAAACATCTTACTAGTACCACCTCCAAACGACAATAGCACATCCAAGCATTTTATTACCCAATGGCATGCCTCCTTATATGATCTTAATTATTCAATATCTCATCGATGGGCTTTTTTCATTTTCGTATCTATATTTAACAGCAACAGAGCCACACTAACAAGCATTAATCGTCACATAATAAGTGGTTAACAAAGTAATTCCTGACGTAGAGCGGAAGCAAGAAAATAACAAAAAAAGAATTCTCGAAGAAAAGTTGTAACTTTTGAATGCTTAAATAATTACAAGAGCCCTTATAAGGGAATTCTAAATTTTGCTGGTTTGCCAAATTTTCAGAATTACAAATTGGAATAAAAGTACTTAAATTAAATATAGAAAAAGACGCATAAATTGATTTATTCAATGATTCACGCGTTTAGAATTTAAAAAGGAAAGTACAAAGATTGCAACAACTTGAGGAAAACTTTGATTAACGAAATTGGAGTCCTTAATCAAGGAGTTAGGGTTTGACTGTTGGTCATGAGCCTCGTAACTCTAAACGTAGCCCATGTTTTGCCCATTTGAAGTTTGGACATTTTCTGCCTCATTTCCCCTTGTCCAATTGATCCAAGTAGTGTGCCAACTCTTGAATCTGCTTCTTATTATTTCCACACATGATGAGATCTATGGTGATGATTTTGTGGATTTTGAATATAACAGATGAATTTTCAATCAACTGTGTTTTCAATATGGGCCACAATTGATTTATTTCATTTGGGCTATTAACAAAGGTTTATTGGGCCAAAGTTTTGGGCTACTAAGAAAGGCGTTTCGTATTAGCTTGTTATTTTGTGATATTGAGTGTGCTGGGTTGAACATGCTAGTGGCCCGGTAATGTTGAACTAGTAAAATGATCAAATAGATAAAAAGTGGGCTTACATTATTCAATTCAACATTGGATCAGTTTGTTAATTACGAGTTGATACTTGGGCCGACAATTCAAATATATATAATTGGGTCGTGACATCATATTGGGTCGATGATGACTTTAAAAGTTATATGTTTGAGTTGCTCAAATTTTATTGCAAGCTATTAGTTGGGTCGGGTTTTATAAGCCTATACGTGGGCCTAAAGAATCGAATTTAGGCTAGGCTTCTTATAGTTGAATCAGTTAATTAGTTAGGGCCATGGTTTTTATATTAGTGGGCCGGGTCTTATAAGCCTATATGGGTTCCATCTTTTCTTTGAGAATGATTCTGAGTACTTAGGATTTGTATTCATTTGATATGGGCTTGTTTTTAAAGTGATTCAATTGTGTTTCTAGTTGTAAAAAGTTTGATCGGATTGTAACATTTCTCTAATGTCTTTCTTGAGAAGTATGGATCAGTTAAAGCCAGTTTGTCTCGTCCTCCATAGATCTTGTCAAATGACGATTCCCGAAATTGGAAGAATAAGATTAGGTCATTCATTTTCTTAACTGACTACACACAGTGGAACTCAAGTTTGTTCGGTCCTCACATAGCAACAATTACATGTTAAACGATGATCCCATGTCATGTACTGAAAATGACAAAAAGATACCGGAAAGGGATGATAAGGCCTATAATTATCCATGACACTTTCTAACAACATCAATTGTCGATATAATTGTCGATAAATGGAATTTAAGCAAAAAGGTTGAATCTCAAGTAGTGACTTTACTGGTTTTCACCTATAGTAGTTGTGAAATCCGACCGTACACACATATTGCTGGTGCTTTTATCTTCCAATTTGAGTGAGTCTTGAATTAATTAAATAGCTTTGTTGATTTTTGTGAGCATTTCCCTAGTAAAGTTTCAAATAAAAATCATATTGATAAATAACTTTTGTAGCTATTTATTGGTTAGAAGTTAACACGTATATATCTGCGCACGGAGCATCACAAGGCTAGCCTGCGCACTGGCGCGTGAACACGGCGCACCAAAGTGAGCCAATACGGCGCAACTGCGCGGCGTAATCGTATAGGTTGGTGACGTGGCACACGCGCGCATGAGTAGTGCAGACATGCAAGCGCATGAAAGTGAGCCAAAATGGCGCACGCGCGCATGAGCGTGCAGACCTGCGCGCGCATGAAATTGAGCCAAAATGGCACGCACGCACCAGCCTGTCTTACGCACGCGCGCGCAGAAGCTTCTAGCCATTAATGACAGAGCAGTTTCATTTCAGCATTTGAAACAGACGAGTCAACGGCTTTGACTGAGAATTATACTGTTTTGGCCCCTGTGGTTTCGTCAAGTCCGGCAGTACAACTGTTTAGGCTGTTGTATCCTGGAAACGAACGAGTTCTCCTGGGAGACTCGAAATTTGTTTAAGGGACCTATGTCTAACACGATCCACAACCAAGAACTTTTTTATTTGGTAATTTTTGTTCTTGTTTATCTTATTTTTCAGTTGTAACAGTATTGTTCTTACTGCTTTCCTTATCACTATATTGTAATTAAAGTTAATAAAATATTTTATTTATTTTATGCGAACGGATTCCTACACGAAGTTTGCTTGATTGTGTAAGAAATGAAAACAACTATATTAATCCATTTTCACCATCGATTTACATGGTACCTAGTGCACTACGTGACGTGAGCCCCAGTTCTTTCACGAAGAAGATGAGGATGTGCACGCATTCGAAAAGCAGAAAGCAACTTACCTGATGAGTCTAATGATTCGTTCAATTCTCCACCAATTATGTATGCAGAAGGTGTACTCTTCAATGGAACGAATCAAGGCATGTTATGTTTGGACGAAGACCTATGGTGATGCTGAAATTGCCAAAATGATGGTTATGGATGCTTGTTTCATACCTGAAATTATACATACATATGTATGTATATATGTGTGTGTGAGTGGGGGGGAAAGAAGATAACGCCGCTATGAGGATGGCGCCGGAGAAGAAAAACCACCTCATAGCGCCCGCCGTAGTGGTGTTGGCGGCGCTATGTGGGCGCTATCTTTGATTTGGGCGGTATATGGAGCCCCACTACAGAAGACCTTATGGTTTTTGAGGCCAATAGAAGTTTATCAGTTGTTGCCCACAGTGCGGTTTAAGTATATTATCATTGTCCTTAGAATTGCCAATGGTTTCCTCATGAGTAGTAGGAGATGGATCTGCAATCTCAACATCATGATTTACCCGAGTTGGATGTGCCTCTTCATCTTGTAGCATAAGAGATGCTTCTACTTGTTTCAGGACATTTTGTTGTGGCCCTATCTCTGTGATTTATTGTTGAGATTTCTCCATTTTGTGGAACAAGGGAATTCCAGCTCTTTCAAGATGTTGTTCGAAACTTGAATGTAGCGAAGTAGGTTTTTATGTTACAACATGATCCTTTTGTGAGGATTCCCTAGGAGTTGGGTTGGTTTGTGGTAATGAGAGCTGATGTGAAGAGATAACATTATTGTTTCTAGAGGTTGAGTTTGTGTTTCAAGTTTCAACCAGATTCTCAGGGACCTCATCATCTTGAGTAACCTTTTCCTTGACTTTTGTTTTGGATTTGGATTTAGATCACTTTTGGTAAATTCTGATGTGGGTTCCTTAGGGATGAGATCTTCCATGTGGTCAATAGGAGCATTGGGCTCAGGTTCATGAACCTCTTCCTCATCAATCAAAGCATTTTTTTTTTTTTTTTACTTTTGGTTTCATCCTTGCAAAGGTTTGAGGTTTAAGAGATTTGATGACATCAGAATTTTTGTTTTTGAATTTATATTTGACAACATATCATTAAAAATGAGTTTTGAAACTTTGAAAGTTTCCCATTTATTGATTAAGAGCATTCACATTCCTTCCACTATCTATACCCTATAATTACACTAAAAACTATACATTTTTTCTCTTCTTTCAATTAAATAATATTTTTATACATTTGTCATTATCTTTTCTCTCTTCCTCACTCATAACCACTGTCAAAATATATTAAAAAAATACAGAGGGTGAATAATGTCCCCTCAAATATATATATATGATTACAAAACATTAAGTTTATAATTTACATTTTTCGTCACTCAACCCGTGTAATACACGGGGTTGTAAGCTAGTATATATGATTACAAAACATAATTTGACAATAATAATGTGAATATTTGAATAAAACGATTTAGGAGGTTTGTGCATAAAAAAAATACATTTCTTGAGTCGTGCAAACCCTTTGTCCAATTGACTCATTCCCTATTTAGCTAAGTTTATTTTTTGATCATCTAGAATTAAAAAGAAACCCTATTCAACCCTTTACAAGTAGATGGGTCAAAACTTTCACCTCTTGGTATGAGAAAATGCTAATCAATTTGCATTTGTGTTTATTAGGTTACATGGAAATCCCATTTGTCGAAACACAAGCATACAGAACAAGGATTAGATTACATACATCTGATTTTCAAAACATAACCGATTGTCCAATTCAATCATGGCCCATAAAGGCATAAACAACTACTTTGAGTATGTGTTAGGATCCTGAATCCCATGTTTTTGTGCTTTGACACTTAGGATCGGGTACCGTTAAAAAGTCCAAGTTTTTCTTGATTTCCACCATATCAAGATCAATTTGAAATGTATGTCACTAGTTCTCTTCATTTGGACTTTTATCAACTACATATTGACTCTGTTAGGGGGGTGGTATAACTCACAAACAATTCCATCACTCATAACATCCAATCAGGTTCTCCCATGTCATCAACCATTATTTTCATCACTCACATCTTTTTTTGCTGGAAATGGTCATCACTTATCACTTGTACAAATTCAATCACTCACAAAATTTTTAATTTTTAATTTTTTTAAATTATGGCCATTCAAAAGAAAAAAAAAATCACATACATAATCACCATGAACCCTAGTTCAAGTTAACACAAAATTGAAGGAGATAAGCTTATAATCTCCTAAATTGATATGGGGCTTTCGCTCACACAGTGAAATCGACCCACAATCACCTAAGAATACCTGCTATTGGGGACCGAATGACGAGAATAGGTTGTTGCCGGAGCTCCGACGCCGACGGTTTCTCCGGTGGACACGCAGAAGATCAGCAACAATGGAGCTTTTCAGAGCCGGCCCTTAAGGAGGGCGGGGAGGACAACCGAACAGGGCCCGTGATTTCGTAGGGCCCGTAATTTTAAAAAAAATCCGATATTATATACGTAAAAAAAAAATTTAATAGGGTATAACCAAAAAAATATTAACATAGGCCCACTTAAAAAAATCATATTGTTTAAACTATTTAGCCCATTAGGTTAGTGAGCCCAATACCCAAATATTATCTAAAAACTAATTAAAAAAATAAAGTCTGGCAGTGGGCGGCAATCAGGAACAGAAACGTCGGAACTGGCCCAGTTGCACAGCCGATCACCGATCATCATTCATCATTAGCAGGCCTTCGTCCCTTCGATTTCAGTCACAGCAAGCAGGTCAACAGTAGTTCCAGAGCCGGCCCTTAAGGAGGGCGGGGAGGACAACCGAACAGGGTCCGTGATTTCGTAGGGCCCGTAATTTTAAAAAAAAATCCGATATTATATATGTAAAAAAATTTTTAATAGGGTATAACAAAAAAAATATTAACATAGGCCCACTTAAAAAATCATATTGTTTAAACTATTTAGCCCATTAGGTTAGTGAGCCCAACACCCAAATATTATCTAAAAACTAAATAAAAAAAATAAAGTCTGGCAGTGGGCGGCAATCAGGAACAGAAACGTCGAAACTGAGGAAGAACAGAAACGTCGGAACTGGCCCAGTTGCACAGCCGATCACCGATCATCATTCATCATTAGCAGGCCTTCGTCCCTTCGATTTCAGTCACAGCAAGCTGGTCAGCAGTAGTGCAGTCGCACAGCCTTTGTTTTATCGTTTATGTTGTTGTCTGTAACACCCCGTGTTTTCGAATGTCAAAGTCAAAGTCAAAGTCCAGTCAACTTTGACTTTCTTTGACTGTAAATAGTCGATTTTATGTTTTAGTTGTATTATGTGGAGTAAGTGTTGTAATCAGCAAGAACCGAAGTGATCGAATGTGTTTTAACACGAACCGATCTACGACTGTGTATAGTAGGAAGTAACAATGCGATAAAGTTAACTAATCAGTAATCAAACCGATCCAACAATCAATCGAACTCGAGACTCGAATTATGCGAATTATGGTATCGATATACGTGTGTGTGTGCCTTATGTGTTACCTGTGCATGTTTACTTTATGTTTGGTGTGGTATTCAAGCAAATCAATCGAAAATCGAATCGAAACTCGAAAGCAATCGAACTCAATCGAAACCGACATCGAAACGTGACTTATACGAGATTGTATGTTAGATATAGTGATTGGGATTGAAAGTAATTTGACTAGGAAACTCTATCATATTCGTATCATCGTCCATCGCAATCGAAAACGTCGAAAATCGTCGCAAAATACTCAAAGCGTGTCGCGGATCGAGCAGGAGGCAACATGATCGAACAGGCCAGCCGATCGGCTAGCATCTTGCCAGCCGATCGAGCGGCCCACTCGATCGGAGCCCCTGGCCGATCGGCTGACACTTTCCTCTTTTGGAAGCCTATAAATAGGGCTGTCATTGTCATACTTTCCATTTTTGGAAAGCTCTGGCCGAACCAGCTATCTTCTTCACCTTTTCTCAGATTTCTCTCAATCCCGGTAAGTTTTCACTCTAAATCTTGTACGATCTTGATCATTACTTGATTCTACACCTTTCTATCTTTCAAAACTTGGATTTTAACCGTGAAATCACCAAGATCTAAGTATTCTTGGGTGATGTCATCATGGTGTTCTTGAAGAACATCATGTTTTGGCCTCATTCAACTATGATTAGCTTAGACCTAACCGATTTCCACATAAACAAGCTAAGATCTACCAAAGATCTAAACATTTACAAGTTGTGAAGGATTGAAAGAAGGAATTCCAACTTTCTTTCAACTCTTTTACACTCAATGCCTTCAAATCAATAGAAACGAAGCTTGAACCGGCTAACTAATTATTCAAACAGTTAAAGGGTTCAAGATTCAGATTCTATGAACAAGGTTCACCGATTTCAGGTTAAACTTTAAACCAACATTTCGAAACGTTCACCGGCCGGACTTGGGTGATTCATGTTCGAGCCAAGGAAACAAGTAGGAACAGAGGTTATCATAGTTCAACACGTTGTCAAGTTACCTTGAAAGGATGACAAGTAAACAAACAGCCAAGTGTTAGAAGAAAGGCCGACCAGGTCAGAAATGCTGGCCGAACGGCTAGGCTGTTCGAACAGCCCAGCCGATCGGACACACCAGCCGATCGACCGGGCCAGCCGATCGGCCAGCACATGGCGTCCTACTTTTTTCAACCTTTTGAGGTATAGTATTGACGAAGTAGTGTTCGATCGAGTATGGCACTCGATTGGTGAACATTATTGTTCGGATCATGAGATACTATGTAACACCCCCAACTTTCCACTTGCGGAAACCCCGCGAGGCGTGTTACGCATCAGAGTTTGAGCCACCAATCACATTGAACCAATAATAAATATTTAAATAAGCCATGACATTAAATACTAAAATAAGATGTCATATATCAATTCTCAAAAGTTGAGTAGCGGAAGCATGTAATCGTTTAGCATTCGTTTCATAAAAATAATCAAAATCAATGTATCGTTTATAAGTAAATCCAAGAGTCTCGATCCATGACCACTCCAGCACTCCCAGATAGCAAGTCCATGTTCCAAGGCTAACGACCTACAAGCATGCAAACAAGTGTGTCAGACTACGCTGGTGAGTTCAAGGTTTTGTTAACGTGTTGAGTTACCAGATGTATGTTAATGCGATTCCATGTTGCGTTCCGACGTTGCTCATGTTAGATACCCTAGGGAGTGTGCCCATGTGTATCCGGGGAGTGGTTACCCCTTGTTTGCTATGTTGCCATCGTTAGATACCCTAAGGAGTGTGCCCATATGTATCCGAGGAGTGTGCCTCTAACAACCATAGCCCTATCCAGATAATTAGTTCACGCCCGTCCTTACGGCCCGGTGTGAGGTTTCCCACCTAATAGCGCTATCAACTAATTACCCCCATTGCCCTCCAGGCAATAACCAAAACCGATTTAGTTGTTTACCCAATGTTTCCCTTCCAAATGTTTACCCGTTGTCCCAAACCACCGGGACGCATGCTTGAGAAAATGCAATGAACTCACCTGGGGTTGCTCGGTATGATACACGAAAAGGTTCAGTTAAGCTATAATGTGATCAACCACGTCCTAGCAGGTTTATCATACAAGTCAGGTTGGGTTCAGGTAAAACACGTATGTTTACATAGAACTAGCAAGTTACGAACACGTAGTATTCATGCCATACACATAGAGTAATATCAGACGAGTTTATGTAAAAGCCAATTGTGAATAGCCGGCCCAATAAAACATATGCAGTCCAAGACTGGTGCGGCCCAACAATTAATCAAACACTTTAACTTATGCAATTCAATTAATCTTGTGCGACAACAACTGTTTGTGCGATTAGGAATGACTTGTGCGATTGGGTTTTGGGTTATACGGCCCAAATAACATAACGGATCAGCAATACATTCTTGGCCCAACAGATAACGTATAAGTGGCATTGTGCGATCCAAGCAGATTTGTGCGATCTGCTTGGGTTGTGCGATTCATTATATACCCGGCCCAAAGATTAGAAACCCAACTGATAAAGATATAGCCCAATACAATAAACAGATAACAAATCTTGTGCGATTCGAAACATCTTGTGCGACTGAGAATTCCTAGTGCGACCGAATCTGGGCTTTAAGGCCCAACAGTACAATACTTCGGTCTTGTGCGGTTCATGTGGATTGCGGGTTGTGCGATTGGAGCTGATCCAGTCCAACATGATATGCATAGCCCAACATTTAAATTAACATTACAGCTTGTGCGATTAGACCTCTCATAATAATCAGATCCATTTGTGCGATCAAACAACCAATTCCTTGAATCATGCCAGTTAGTTACATAACATTCAACAGTTTCCCTATTTACATTCTATCAATTAACACAATCACCGATTTCAACCAAATCAATTATCGATCAAACAAGCAACCTAGTACCCAATTCACATGAACCCTAACCGAGTCATAGTCATGAACAACGTATCTAAACTTTGAATAAACATGCGGACTTAACAACATGAAGCCGATTTATAAACATCAACAACAATCAACATCATATCCGATTCAAAAGACAGAAACATATCAGTCGATTAGCATCTATTCGATACTACCCATCAAATCTAATTCAACCCAACATCAACTCATCACAGCCGAGATTATATATATATGTCTGGTTTAGTTAGCAATTAGTTCATGCAGTTTATCAATCCTATGATCAATCATGGCCACACAAACAACCAACATAAGCAATAGAAATAATATTAACACTAACCGAATTAAAGAAGGAGAAGGGAGTGATCCGTATGAAGATCTTGTGCCGTCGGGTTCCAAGCAAACGAGAGAGAGAAGGAGTCTAGGGTTCTTGTGTGTGTGTTGAGATTTTGTAAAAAGTGGAGAATAGTTACAACTCTCCTAAGTGTTATTCGGTTTAAGGAAGGATGGGCCGAGCCCACCACTTGGGCCGCCCTAAAGCTCCAATACAGGTAACACGGCCCAATGGCCTTGTGCGGTCAAGTGTGGGTGTGTTGTTGTGCGACCGGGTTATAACCATACATACGTACATTACATTACATACACAAAGCATAACAATCATACTTTCAATTAATCGTTCAAGTTCATATAATCACATATCGTGCACATACATCATAACATTCATTAATCAAGGTATCACATAGACACGTAACGTTACATCAAAGTAAGTCTAAAGTTCGAGTTGTCACAGTATCCCCAACTAAAAAGAAATTTCGTCCCGAAATTTGGTACGCACTCACTGAGGAAACTAGGTAAGTTAAAGCAGCTAGATAAGTTAAAGCTAGGTAAGTTAAAGCTAAGTAAGTTATATCGTTTGTTGGTTTTCCTGGGGTGTCACATCCTCCCTAACTTGGAGGAAATTTCGTCCCGAAATTCATTAGTGGTATCAAGAGTTGGTTCAATCCCTTAAACAATTGAGAATATTGAAGTTTTAACATATCCTTTCGTTCCTATGTGAACTTCAGTCCACGTTTTGAAGTTTAACAAGTCCTCACGATTGTCATAAGACTCCTGCTAACGAACCTTGACTTCTTAGCCCATGCTTTCGATAGATTCCCTGATATATACAACTGATCCGATGACCTCAAATTCCGGTAACGGTATCACCAGGGTTTCATCGGGCAACCACTGCCTTAAACCTAGGGCACACATACCATTACGATAGTTATCCAATTTCATCAATTAGCCTGTGTTTGTGAGCCAAGTCACCGTTTGTTCCAGTAATCCGAATGTCTCACGCGTCGGAAAGTAAGCTTGCCAAAGAATGGGACCCAAATGTGTCCAGTTATGTAGTAAGCGCCATCTGCCTTCTGTTCTAATTGCTGTCGTGAGCCACGTATGGCTTCAGCATTTCGTATTTGTGCTGGAAGGCTAGGCTGAATCGTAAGCTTGTAGCGCTCGCACGCGCCGAGGTAAAGTGTCCTTCCGACTGAGGGCGTCAGCCACAACATTGGCCTTGCCTGGATGGTACTTGATAACGCATTCGTAACCGTTCAGTAGTTCAACCCATCATCGTTGACGCATGTTCGAATCCTTCTGCTTAAGAATATACTCGAGACTCCCGTGATCGGTGTGGATCGTGCACCTGGTACCGTACAGGTAGTGTCGCCATATCTTAAGCGCGAAAACTGCAGATCTCAGCTCTAAATCGTACGTCGTGTAGTCCCGTTCATGAATCTCGTAAGCTATGACCTTGTCGCGCTGCAGTAACACACATCCAAGACCTTGAATGGATGCGTCACAATATACTACGAAATCGTCCATGCCCTCTGGCAATGAGAGAATAGGTGTGCCTGCAAAGCCTATCCTTTAGGTGCTGAAAAGCAGTCTCCTGGGGATCTCCCCGCGGTAGGTGACACCCTTCTGTGTCAGTAGTGTAAGTGGCTGCGCAATCTTCGAGAAATCCTTGATAAACCGTCTGTAGTAACCTGCCAAACCCAAGAATTGGCGTATTTCCGTTGGCGTACGTGGTGCAGGCCAGTTCCTGATCGAGTCTACCTTGGATGGATCGACATGGATCCCATCCTTGTTCACTACGTGGCCTAAGAAGTGGACTTCACGAAGCCAGAAGTCACATTTCGAAAACTTGGCGTACAGCTGTTCCTTTCGAAGAAGCTCCAAAATAAGGCGTAGATGCTGCTCGTGTTCCTCCTGACTCTTGGAGTAGATCAGAATGTCGTCGATGAAGACAACGAAGAACTTGTCAAGATAGGGTTTGCACACCCTGTTCATAAGGTTTATAAATACGGTAGGTGCGTTCAATAATATCAAACCATCCATCATATCAAACATAAAGTATAGTAGTTAAATTAATTCATAAAACCCAATACGATTGATGTTCAAACCAAACTTTGTTTGAGTAGCGAAAACATAATAATGAAAACCCAAAATAAGTTATAAGTTCAAATATCGTTCATTGCGTCCCCTTGTCCTAACACGAAAGCTCGACCTCTTGCCTCGTTGCCATTGTTGTTGTTTCCAGCATTGTCGTCATTCGGGTGGTTGTTGTTGTTGGCGTTCTGGTTTAACTGAGGGCAGTCCCGTTTAAAGTGACCCTCATCACCACACTGATAGCACCCCTTCCTGAAACCCTGGTTCTGCTGGGAGGGTTGTCCCTGTTGTCTCTGATTCTGATGGCTTTGTTGCTGCTGGTGTCTGGGCTGTGGGGCCCTACAATCCCTGGCCTCATGGCCCGCCTTACCACACCTGTTACACATCCGACTACACGCCCCGAAATGATGATAGCCACACTCGTTACATCGTGGCTTCTTCCCTGCATACGAACCCTGGCTGTGGCCACTTCCCTGGCCTTGATTGACAGAAGACGACTGGCTGATGTTGCGGTTGCTGTTGTCTGGCCTTTTCTGAGTCTGGCCAGCACTGGATGCTTTGTCATGATCACTCCACTTCCGCTTGTTAACATTAGCGGACGCAGTGGCAGTGGGTGTAGCAGCAGTAGCGGCCGAAATACGCGGGGGTAACGAATCGCTTTCTACTTCTTGGTCCACAATCTTATGAGTCAGACGAACGATCTGTGTCAGATCATTGAGATGGGCTGCGGTGACCAAGCTCTTCACACGCGGAGGCAACCCCTTGATGAATAACTCAATCCTCCGAGACATAGGCCGGGACAAGTTCGGGCACATGTCGGCCAGTTCATACGATCGCTTCACATATGCTTCGACTTCAGATCCAACCATCTTCAAGTCGTAGTACTCGTTTTCCAACTTCTGGACTTCATCCCGAGGACAGTACTCCTCTCTGATCAGTTCTTTAAAGTCTTCCCAGGTTGTCGCATTCGCTGCCTCGATGCCCAATAACTGTACCTGGGCGTTCCACCACGTTAGAGCACCATCCGCCAAGGTACCCGCAGCATATTTCACCCTGTCCCCAGCGGGACAGTTACAGATAGCAAACACAAACTCTGCTTTCTCGAACCATCTTAGGAGTCCCACAGCCCCTTCAGTCCCGGTGAAGGTCTGTGGCTTACAGTCCATAAACATTTTGAATGTACACGCAGGCTGGTTAGGTTGAGGTTGCGCTTGTTGACCTAGATGACGGAAGGGAACACATTATAGGAGTGAAAAGACGTGTACGTGGTATAAGAGTAAAAGTACTTGGTACATTCCGTACCAGCTTGATAGGCTGCTAAAGCCTCAGCTACGCGAGTATTGATTAGGTCAGTCAACTCAGCCTGAGTCATGGTGATGTTACCACGTCCGTGTCCTCGTCCACTCATGTTTCTATAGTTGGGAATAAACCGATTTAGAAATCGAAACGAGATAGGAGTCAAGTATCATACTGATATTTACGTACTACCAAGTTCACACATAGTAAGGCAGAACCCTTCTCACGCTCGATAAGCCTCACTGGGACTTGCATGCACCCCGCGTTATTATTAAGTGTGCACCCATAATAATAAGGCAATTTGCATGCTTATCTCAGTGCCTCTTAGCTTGCGCTCAAAGCTTCCCCCGTTCAAACAACACAACAGATGGTATCACAGGTCTATGGTTCACATGAGTCGAAGGGTAGTGTCACACTATCAAGTCACTATGGTGTTTAACGTTTCAGTTCATATACGTTGTGAGTATGTGACTGCTAAGCAAGTAATGTATAAAGTGAGAGAGAGACGAACCTTGCAATCTGGAGCTGAGTGTCATGATCGATTTTCGAAGTTGTTCGGTTATAGTCTGGTTTTACAAAATGTTTTAAAACCTAGTTCACTATAACCAGTGGCTCTGATACCAACTGTAACACCCCCAACTTTCCACTTGCGGAAACCCCGCGAGGCGTGTTACGCATCAGAGTTTGAGCCACCAATCACATTGAACCAATAATAAATATTTAAATAAGCCATGACATTAAATACTAAAACAAGATGTCATATATCAATTCTCAAAAGTTGAGTAGCGGAAGCATGTAATCGTTTAGCATTCGTTTCATAAAAATAATCAAAATCAATGTATCGTTTATAAGTAAATCCAAGAGTCTCGATCCATGACCACTCCAGCACTCCCAGATAGCAAGTCCATGTTCCAAGGCTAACGACCTACAAGCATGCAAACAAGTGTGTCAGACTACGCTGGTGAGTTCAAGGTTTTGTTAACGTGTTGAGTTACCAGATGTATGTTAATGCGATTCCATGTTGCGTTCCGACGTTGCTCATGTTAGATACCCTAGGGAGTGTGCCCATGTGTATCCGGGGAGTGGTTACCCCTTGTTTGCTATGTTGCCATCGTTAGATACCCTAAGGAGTGTGCCCATATGTATCCGAGGAGTGTGCCTCTAACAACCATAGCCCTATCCAGATAATTAGTTCACGCCCGTCCTTACGGCCCGGTGTGAGGTTTCCCACCTAATAGCGCTATCAACTAATTACCCCCATTGCCCTCCAGGAAATAACCAAAACCGATTTAGTTGTTTACCCAATGTTTCCCTTCCAAATGTTTACCCGTTGTCCCAAACCACCGGGACGCATGCTTGAGAAAATGCAATGAACTCACCTGGGGTTGCTCGGTATGATACACGAAAAGGTTCAGTTAAGCTATAATGTGATCAACCACGTCCTAGCAGGTTTATCATACAAGTCAGGTTGGGTTCAGGTAAAACACGTATGTTTACATAGAACTAGCAAGTTACGAACACGTAGTATTCATGCCATACACATAGAGTAATATCAGACGAGTTTATGTAAAAGCCAATTGTGAATAGCCGGCCCAATAAAACATATGCAGTCCAAGACTGGTGCGGCCCAACAATTAATCAAACACTTTAACTTATGCAATTCAATTAATCTTGTGCGACAACAACTGTTTGTGCGATTAGGAATGACTTGTGCGATTGGGTTTTGGGTTATACGGCCCAAATAACATAACGGATCAGCAATACATTCTTGGCCCAACAGATAACGTATAAGTGGCATTGTGCGATCCAAGCAGACTTGTGCGATCTGCTTGGGTTGTGCGATTCATTATATACCCGGCCCAAAGATTAGAAACCCAACTGATAAAGATATAGCCCAATACAATAAACAGATAACAAATCTTGTGCGATTCGAAACATCTTGTGCGACTGAGAATTCCTAGTGCGACCGAATCTGGGCTTTAAGGCCCAACAGTACAATACTTCGGTCTTGTGCGGTTCATGTGGATTGCGGGTTGTGCGATTGGAGCTGATCCAGTCCAACATGATATGCATAGCCCAACATTTAAATTAACATTACAGCTTGTGCGATTAGACCTCTCATAATAATCAGATCCATTTGTGCGATCAAACAACCAATTCCTTGAATCATGCCAATTAGTTACATAACATTCAACAGTTTCCCTATTTACATTCTATCAATTAACACAATCACCGATTTCAACCAAATCAATTATCGATCAAACAAGCAACCTAGTACCCAATTCACATGAACCCTAACCGAGTCATAGTCATGAACAACGTATCTAAACTTTGAATAAACATGCGGACTTAACAACATGAAGCCGATTTATAAACATCAACAACAATCAACATCATATCCGATTCAAAAGACAGAAACATATCAGTCGATTAGCATCTATTCGATACTACCCATCAAATCTAATTCAACCCAACATCAACTCATCACAGCCGAGATTATATATATATATGTCCGGTTTAGTTAGCAATTAGTTCATGCAGTTTATCAATCCTATGATCAATCATGGCCACACAAACAACCAACATAAGCAATAGAAATAATATTAACACTAACCGAATTAAAGAAGGAGAAGGGAGTGATCCGTATGAAGATCTTGTGCCGTCGGGTTCCAAGCAAACGAGAGAGAGAAGGAGTCTAGGGTTCTTGTGTGTGTGTTGAGATTTTGTAAAAAGTGGAGCTCCTAAGTGTTATTCGGTTTAAGGAAGGATGGGCCGAGCCCACCACTTGGGCCGCCCTAAAGCTCCAATACAAGTAACACGGCCCAATGGCCTTGTGCGGTCAAGTGTGGGTGTGTTGTTGTGCGACCGGGTTATAACCATACATACGTACATTACATTACATACACAAAGCATAACAATCATACTTTCAATTAATCGTTCAAGTTCATATAATCACATATCGTGCACATACATCATAACATTCATTAATCAAGGTATCACATAGACACGTAACGTTACATCAAAGTAAGTCTAAAGTTCGAGTTGTCACATACTATGCTTCAACACTTAATCGTTTTCACAACTCGTTTGTAGTAGGGGATGCCAGCCGATCGAACAGACCGTTCGATCGAGTGACATTCAGTTGGGGACTAACCTTGAAGCTCCTAGCCGATCGAGTGAGCTAGCCGATCGAGTGAGCTAGCCGGTCGGACGAACCGTTCGATCGATCGACTTGAAAGGTAGGAACACTTCAGTGTTCTCAAATGCTGCAACGAAAACTTCAAAAGTTCAAATCCTCTAACACAAACACACCAGAGGAAGAAACAATCCACTCGAATAGTCCAGCCGATCGAGCCAACCGGCCGATCGAACAGGACTGTCCACTCGGATATACCAGCCGATCGAACGGGCCGTTCGATCGAACCTGCCGTTTGATCGACCAGCCCATTCGATCCATCCATACTTGTTTACTTTTCCGCGTTACTTATCGTTATGCTATCGAACTATTCAGGCTAATCTTACTCTCAGCGCTCCCTTCAATCCATAATCAATCACTGTGAGTATACTCGATCCCTTTTTGCTTTTAGCACTTTTGGGTGTTACGTACGTTACTTATCAAATCACAATCAAACACAAACTATTTGAACGCTAACCGAATGCATGTGCTATTTGACTAAATGAATGCTGTTTATTATGTTTACACGTGGAATGCTATCTACCTGCCTTAGCAACATAGTACTATAGTTTGGACTCAGCACCCGTTCACACGGGGGTTGTTAAGGACAATTACTTGCATGGATTATGGTGGTAATCATGTATTGCGAACCGTCTCGGACGGTCAACCCGCAGTCGTTGGTATCGATGGTCCCATGTCGATAATTTACATGCATCGTTTTCCTTTGTGTACGTGCCTGGTTATGCGTAAACTATTCGAACTCTATATGCTATTATCAAACTTGTGTGCTCACCTTTACATTTTATGTATTGACTTTATTTTAACGTATGTGACAGGTGCATAAGTTGCTAGGATGCTTAGGCGCATGGTGATGAAATCGAGGCTAGGGAGTCTAGAAATAATAAACACTTGCCTGTAATAATTAAATCTGAGTTGTCGGAACGGAATTACTTGTCTTGTTGTTTTCTATGATAACCTGTTATTTATTTGGGACATGGTATGGGACGTGTCATTTAAACTGAATTTATATTATAGTTGTTGTGGAAACTTCTGGACAATCTGTTTCGCTCAGTGTCGCGCCCCGATGATTCCGCCATCGGTTGGGGTGTGACAGATTGGTATTAGAGCCATAACTGTAGGGAATTAGGCAGACACGACCTAGTCCGGGTCGCTGTCTTAGAGACCTAGACTATAGTTAGGAACCATCAGACCCAGTGTATGTGCTTATTCTGCAATTCTTCCCTATCACAGCACTCGAATTTTCAATTAACGTCAGGCAATTCAGTCAGGAATAGGTGTGAAAACCGCAAACTCCCGACTAAATTTCCTGACTATGAGGATTCATCTCGACATTTTTACCAATAAACGAGGAGAATTACACCAAAACCGGTGTGAAACCCCCATTTTGATGAAGATTCTTCTCGATTTTACTAAAAACAAGGAAGAAATTGCTAAGCCAAGGGGTGAAACCCTAACCTTAGCAGTTTGTTCTGTATTTTATTTATCTCACCAAGGCTTCGATGGACTCCAACGACCTGAACTCACAAATATGACCTAGGAGACGCGTGTGGAATGCCCAAGAATCGAGGCAGAAACACGACCTCTAGAGTCGAAAGTGATGACAAGTCTACTGCGAATAGTCGAGTTGCCTTGGTTAGTCGATGTCTAGTAGCCGCAGACAATCTATCTCTCGATTTTATGTGTTTCGAATTTGACGAGTCATCAAGTACACTCGTTGATTTTGTGTGTTTATGTGTGCTTTCTCTGTTTTGTGTTATATTTGCTTTCTCTGTTTTATTTTAGGATGATATTCGATTCTGCTATCATCTTAATCGACACACACAACTCGTGCTGATATTCTATCCCTAATTGATCCCCAGTTATCACGATTCTAGACGGTATTATACTATGTTATGCTATAACGTACGATGCTATTCGATGCAATATTTCGAATGACATGCAAACTTTGAAGGATAGGTTTCTGTTTTCTGACTACTTCAGTAATTAAGTGCCTAGGTATTTACGTGTTTCTGTGTTTTGCGCTCTAGGTACTTATGTGCTTATGTGCTTCTCTGTTTCTGTGATTATGTGCTTCTGTGACCTACGTGTTCTATGTGCTTCGGTGCTTATGTGTATCTGTGGTTATGCGATTATGTGACTATGTGATATGTGATTCGACGTGATTCTAAGCTTTAGTAGTCTAGACGTGTGAGGAGAGATTCAATCTCGTTGTGTTGAGACTTGTGACGATGTCTAATGCAGACCATGTCGTCGTCTGGATCCCGACCCCGAGCCCCACTTACCCGCCAGGAAAAGAGGGACAGACGTCTCGCTGCCATCATCTCCAAAACTGTGGCGAAAGCTGTAAGTGAGGTGTATGAAAACGCTAGCAAGTCGTCAGAAGAATCCCGAGCCGAAATCCCTAAGGATTCAAGCAAGGCTGCTTTCAGCTTCAAGCAGTTTAAAGCATGCGGACCGAAGAGTTTACTGGCGAAGATGGTCCGACAGCCATGTTTCACTGGTTCGACTCAGTCGAAGTCACTCTGCGCCAGAGCGGATGTCCCAAGCATCTCCGCACACTCAATGCAACAGGCGTCTTCCAGTCCCGTGCTCTAGACTGGTGGACGGCCGAACGCAACAAGCGCGGAAACGATGCAGCTTACGGGCTATCATGGAAGGAGTTGAAAGCGATTATGATCGAAGAATTCTGCCCTCCTCATGAACGCCAAAAGCTGGAGGACGAGTTCTGGGGAATCAAGCAGAAGGATGGAGACAACGCTGCTCTCACTGCTCGCTTCAAGCAGCTTAGCATTATCTGTCCTGATCAAGTCAAGACCTCCGATCAAGCCATCAAGAAGTATATCCGAGCCCTACCCGACTGTGTAGCCGACTTTGTTCACGCTGCCAAGCCAGCAACAATCAAGGAAACCTACCTACTCGCCGCTGAGATCAACGATAAGCGAGTCAAGTCAGGTTTTTGGGATAAGCAAACCAAGTCTCTGCATCAAGCCACAGCAACACCCACCGACTCATCTGCTCAATCCTTAAAGTCTTCAAGAAGGAAGAAGAAGAAGAACAACAGCTCCAGCAACAAGAGCTGCGCTGCCGCAACCACTGCTGCTCCCCTACAGTCTGTACCAGCTCAACAGCAGCAGCACCAGCGCTCAGCTCCAGTGATCAATGCACCGCCAGCGAAGCGTGCATACACAGGCCCTCGCCCACTCTGCCCAACATGTTCGTACCATCATCCAGTGGGTCTAGCTTGCCGTTTTTGCGCTCACTGCAATCTATACGGTCATTTCACTGCGAATTGTCGCTATGGTCCTCGTCAAGCCCCGGTTCATGCCACTGCCAACCAAGCTCTACTCCCTGCTCCTCAAGGCCAACCAGCAGCTCCAGCACCAGCAGTCAATGCTCGAGTTTGCTTTGCATGTGGTGACCCTAACCACTTTGCAAATCGATGCCCGAACAGGGTGGTTAAGCAAGAGCCCCAACAGCAATAGCAACAACAGCAGCCTCGGCAACAGCAGCAAGCAGCCTATGCCCGAACCTTTAACATCAATGCCCGCCAGGCTCAGGCGGATAACAACGTAGTTAATGGTACGTTCCTTGTGAATGGTATTTATGCACCGTGTTTGTTTGATACTGGAGCCGATAACTGCTTTGTGTCATTTGAATTCGAGAAGCTCCTTAGTCGTAAGCGCTCTTATCTGTCCTCGTCATTCGAAGTCGAAGTTGCTACAGGAAGAACTATTGCCGTTAATTCAGTACTCCGTGACTGTACTCTCGAACTCAACAATCACATCTTCCCAATTGACCTTATTCCGATGCAACTCGGAAGTTTTGACGTCATAATAGGCATGGACTTTCTTCGCGAAAACCATGCTGAAGTTGTGTGCTTCGAAAAGATGATTCGATTCTCGCTCACAAATGGTGATCTTCTGTGTGTGTACGGTGAAACAACGTCGAAGGGTCTCAAGCTTATGTCGTGTATTCAAGCCAGCAAGTATCTCCGCAAAGAATACCGAGCCTTTTTGGCCAACATTGTAGTAGCGGAGAAGGGAAAGAAAAAGAAAGTCGAAGTCAAAGATGTTCCAGTGGTTCGTGAATTTCCTCAGGTGTTCCCTGATGATCTTCCCGGACTACCACCAAGTCGTGATATCGACTTTCGTATCGACCTCATTCCTGGAGCTAACCGCGTTGCCAAAGCCCCCTATCGACTCGCTCCATCCGAAATGCGGGAACTCTCAAATCAACTCCAGGAATTACTCGAAAAAGGCTTTATTCGCCCAAGCACCTCTCCTTGGGGCGCGCCAGTCCTTTTTGTCAAAAAGAAGGATGGATCGTTCCGGATATGCATCGACTATCGGGAATTGAATAAGCTAACCATTAAGAAACGATACCCCTTACCCCGAATTGACGATTTGTTTGATCAGCTACAGGGTGCAGTGTGTTTCTCTAAGATCGATCTACGTTCAGGATATCATCAGCTACGGATTCAAGAGGAAGACATACCCAAAACTGCTTTTCGAACCCGTTATGGCCACTATGAATTTGTTGTCATGCCCTTTGGTCTAACAAACGCACCCGCGGTTTTTATGGACTTAATGAATCGCGTGTGTAAGCCTTATCTTGATCGTTTCGTCATTGTGTTCATCGACGATGTCTTGATCTATTCCAAATCGAAAGCCGAACACGCGCAACATCTACGTTTGGTTCTCGAGTTACTTCAGGGAAACCAACTCTATGCCAAGTTCTCCAAGTGCGAATTCTGGTTGGAGGAGGTTCAATTTCTAGGTCACATAGTGAATAATCGAGGTATCCATGTGTAACACCCCGAAAAAAAATAAAATTTTATATGAGATTTATATAAAGTATAAATAAATGAGAATTTACCAATTAGAAATTTTAACCTAGTTGGTTAATAGTTTAGAAATAACCTATAGTAGGGTTAAAAGCCACTAAATTAAATGTTGACCAAAATGAAGGGACCTAGGTTGTCAAAATTTGAAACTTGTGTTACTAAGTTAGTAAAACAAAACCAAACACCCCATTTTGAGGTGTTGGTCGACCAGGAGCAAGGAAAGGGGCGATCCCCACTCTCAAACCCTAAATTCTGCTTAAAACTCTCAATTGAAGGAGCAAATCTGGTCCAAACGAAAATCCGAGCCTAGAATCGTGATCCTCATCGCAAGAGGATTATAAGGTATGTAAAATTTAGTGAAATCTCTTAGCTTGGAATTCTCATGAATTGGGAAAAATCTGAAATTCTAGTTGCATGTTTGTCTTATGATGATTTAGGAATAACTATGGTGTTTAGATGCAAACCCTAGACAAATAGAAGTTTAAATCATAAGAAAATTTGGTGAATTCATGAATACCATTGTAGGTGGTTAATGGGTTATGTGTAGATTGATGAACACTAGGAAATAGATTGTGAATCTAGTGTAATTTGACCATTTGGAAACGATTCCAGAAAGACTTAAGGTTATCAATCATGTAAAAGGGTTGAATGATGTAAATTTAGGGCTAAATAACAATCTAGAGAATTGATGTTTAATCATGTAAAAATCTGCCCATGAAGTGTTTGTTGAAATGCCTCTATGAGGGCTTAAAACTGAAATTCCAAGTTTAAACGCATAATCACGATGTTTAGTGTATTATGCGAATTATGATTTGAAAAGAGAGTTCTAAACATATGATAAATGAACTCAATAGGAACGGGCGCAGGAGCGTCAAGCGGACAAGCGGGTGGCGAACCACGTCTAAAAGGGCTACTTTGAAGGTATTTAACTTGACCCATTACATTAAGTAGTTTGGATGATTATTAAATGCATAATTGGATTTTTAGAATAAGTGTCGTTTTGTATTTAAGCGGTGATGTCGCTATATTGAATAATGGATCAAATTGGTTGGAACTCGTTGGTAGTCGTCACAATGGTGGATTCCTTAGACGAGCCAAACGGGTCGAATAATCAAGTACGGCATGGATAATGCTTCGGGTTGAGATGGATTGAATCTTTGATGATGGATAATATATAACATATTAGAATTGTGAGATTTAACTTAATGGCATCCTAGAAAACTGAAATCCGAGAGTTGGGTTTTAGTGTAATGACCAAACCAAACAAAAACATAAATTTCCAGGTACTACCGTAAGTTACGGTGGTACCGTAACTTACGGTAGAGGTCAGGGGTTTACGGTGGTTCACTACTGTTTTACAGTGGACCAAAAGACTTCCAGGACTCACCGTAACTTACGGTGACACCGTAAGTTACGGTGGAACCAGAAAAACTTTTATTTTCCTTTTGTCTAATATTTGATGTTGGACCTCATGATTATGTGTTCTTTAAAAATGTCAAAACTAATATTTTAACGGTTTTGATCCTAGGTGATGAGGTGGATCATATGGATGACGGTCAAGCAACGTAGAAGAACCGAACACGACTTTTTGAAGCTTCCGCAATATTTTAACCTTTGGTAGACTTTGTGTATGGGTTGTAAACACTTGTTAAACTACTTTTGTAATGTTTTAACCTAGTCATTATTTGACAAAGGTTAACGTACATATGAACTCCGTTAACGAATGTTATGTCACTTAACTAATATTTTGATAAAAATGGTGTATTTTATTATTAAAATCAAGTGAAAAATTTAAGGGTGTTACACCATGTCGATCCTGCGAAGATCGAAGCTGTCAAAAGCTGGATTACGCCTAAGAACCCGTCTGAAGTTCGTTCTTTTCTCGGACTAGCGGGCTATTACCGACGATTCATTGAAGGATTCTCCAAGATCGCTGTGCCGCTTACTGCTCTTACGCATAAGGACAAGCCTTTCGTGTGGGGAAACGCACAAGAGACTGCCTTTCATACCCTCAAGCATATGTTGTGCAACGCACCGATTCTTATGCTGCCCGACGGAAGCGACAACTTCATTGTCTACTGTGATGCTTCTAACCTTGGTCTCGGCTGTGTTCTCATGCAGCGAGACAAGGTTATAGCCTACGCATCTCGTCAGCTCAAAATCCACGAGAAGAACTATACAACCCATGACCTTGAGCTAGGCGCGGTTGTCTTTGCATTAAAGATTTGGCGACACTACCTGTATGGCACTAAGTGTACGATCTACACCGATCACAGGAGTTTACAACACATCTTTAATCAGAGAGAGCTTAATATGCGTCAACGCCGATGGGTAGAACTTCTCAACGATTACGACTGTGAGATTCGTTATCACCCAGGCAAGGCGAATGTGGTTGCTGACGCGCTCAGCAGAAAGAGTTACGTGCTCAGTACCCGAAACATCCAAGCCCAGCACAACCTCGAAACCCTCATCCGAGAAGCTCAACATGCTTGCTTTAACGAGCGTACATTGAAAAGAGAGAGAATCTATCACGACGGAGCTCAGTTAGTAAGCAAATCAGATGGGATATTCTATTATCTGGACCGAATTTGGATCCCTAAGCGGACCGATTTGCGAAAGATTATCATGAACGAAGCCCACAAATCCCGGTATTCTATTCATCCCGGCGCAGACAAGATGTACCAGGATCTGCGTTATAAGTACTGGTGGCCGGGTATGAAACGGGATATCGCTCTATACGTTGGAAGCTGTTTAACTTGTGCAAGAGTCAAGGCTGAACATCAGAGACCTTCTGGCTTACTCGAACAACCGCCGATACCTATATGGAAGTGGGAGAGCATAGCTATGGATTTCATAACGAAGCTCCCACCCACGCCATCAGGTCACAACAGTATTTGGGTCATAGTTGATCGTCTAACGAAGTCAGCCCACTTTTTGCCGATACGAGAAGACTACAAGGTGGAACGACTAGCTCAAATCTATACCGACGAGATCATTCGTAATCATGGTACGCCTCGTGATATCATTTCAGATCGTAACGCTCGGTTCACTTCGTGATTGTGGGAAACGTTTCAAGCGGCCCTTGGTACGTCGCTTAATCTAAGTACTGCATTCCATCCTCAAACCGACGGACAGACTGAAAGAACGATCCGTACTCTTGAAGACATGCTCCGAGCGTGTGTTATAGACTTTGGTGGTAGTTGGAACAAACACCTGCCATTGGTGAAATTCTCGTACAATAACAGCTATCATGCCAGCATCCAAATGGCACCTTTCGAGGCTCTGTATGGTAGAAGATGTCGATCGCCTATTGTGTGGCACGAGATCGGTCACTCGCAACTAACCGGTCCCAAGATTCTACAAGAAACGACTGACAAAATCCACCAGATTCGAGACAACTTGGTAAAAGCTCGGAACAGACAGAAAAGTTACGCCGATAAAAGGCGCAAGCCCCTTGAATTTGAAGTTGGTGACTACGTACTCCTAAAGGTATCACCTTGGAAGGGTGTAGTCCGATTCGGCAAGAAAGGGAAACTCGCGCCTCGATATGTTGGACCTTTTAGGATTCTGGAAAGAATCGGCAAAGTCGCCTACAGACTCGAATTACCGGAGGAACTCGGTAACGTCCACCCGACTTTCCACATCTCTAACCTCTGAAAATGCCTTGCTGATCATGATCTAATCGTACCACTCGACGATCTTCAGGTCAACGAAACGTTACACTTCGTGGAAAAGCCTGTCGAAATCATGGATCGCCAAACCAAGCAGCTCAGGCGCTCTCGCATCCCGATCGTGAAGGTCCGATGGGAAGGCAAACGAGGCGCGGAGTTCACTTGGGAACTCGAAAGCGACATGAAGGCCAAGTACCCGCAGTTGTTTAAATAAATAGATCTGAAGCATCAAATTGGTAAATCACGGCGTTGTGTAGCCTTCAAGCCTAATTTCAGGACGAAATTCCCTAAACAAGGGGAGGCTGTAACACCCCGTGTTTTCGAATGTCAAAGTCAAAGTCCAGTCAACTTTGACTTTCTTTGACTGTAAATAGTCGATTTTATGTTTTAGTTGTATTATGTGGAGTAAGTGTTGTAATCAGCAAGAATCGAAGTGATCGAATGTGTTTTAGTGCGAACCGATCTACGACTGTGTATAGTAGGAAGTAACAATGCGATAAAGTTAACTAATCAGTAATCAAACCGATCCAACAATCAATCGAACTCGAGACTCGAATTATGCGAATTATGGTATCGATATACGTGTGTGTGTGCCTTATGTGTTACTTGTGCATGTTTACTTTATGTTTGGTGTGGTATTCAAGCAAATCAATCGAAAATCGAATCGAAACTCGAAAGCAATCGAACTCAATCGAAACCGACATCGAAACGTGACTTATACGAGATTGTATGTTAGATATAGTGATTGGGACTGAAAGTAATTTGACTAGGAAACTCTATCATATTCGTATCATCGTCCATCGCAATCGAAAACGTCGAAAATCGTCGCAAAATACTCAAAGCGTGTCGCGGATCGAGCAGGAGGCAACCTGATCGAACAGGCCAGCCGATCGGCTAGCATCTTGCCAGCCGATCGAGCAGCCCACTCGATCGGAGCCCCTGGCCGATCGGCTGACACTTTCCTCTTTTGGAAGCCTATAAATAGGGCTGTCATTGTCATACTTTCCATTTTTGGAAAGCTCTGACCGAACCAGCTATCCCGGTAAGTTTTCACTCTAAATCTTGTACGATCTTGATCATTACTTGATTCTACACCTTTCTATCTTTCAAAACTTGGATTTTAACCGTGAAATCACCAAGATCTAAGTATTCTTGGGTGATGTCATCATGGTGTTCTTGAAGAACATCATGTTTTGGCCTCATTCAACTATGATTAGCTTAGACCTAACCGATTTCCACATAAACAAGCTAAGATCTACCAAAGATCTAAACATTTACAAGTTGTGAAGGATTGAAAGAAGGAATTCCAACTTTCTTTCAACTCTTTTACACTCAATGCCTTCAAATCAATAGAAACGAAGCTTGAACCGGCTAACTAATTATTCAAACAGTTAAAGGGTTCAAGATTCAGATTCTATGAACAAGGTTCACCGATTTCGGGTTAAACTTTAAACCGACATTTCGAACCGTTCACTGGCCGGACTTGGGTGATTCCTGTTCGAGCCAAGGAAACAAGTAGGAACGGAGGTTATCATAGTTCAACACGTTGTCAAGTTACCTTGAAAGGATGACAAGTAAACAAACAGCCAAGTGTTAGACGAAAGGCCGACCAGGTCAGAAATGCTGGCCGAACGGCTAGGCTATTCGAACAGCCCAGCCGATCGGACACACCAGCCGATCGACCGGGCCAGCCGATCGGCTAGCACATGGCGTCCTACTTTTTTAACCTTTTGAGGTATAGTATTGACGAAGTAGTGTTCGATCGAGTATGGCACTCGATTGGTGAACATTACTGTTCGGATCATGAGATACTATGCTTCAACACTTAATCGTTTTCACAACTCGTTTGTAGTAGGGGATGCCAGCCGATCGAACAGACCGTTCGATCGAGTGACATTCAGTTGGGGACTAACCTTGAAGCTCCTAGCCGATCGAGTGAGCTAGCCGATCGAGTGAGCTAGCCGATCGAGTGAGCTAGCCGGTCGGACGAACCGTTCGATCGATCGACTTGAAAGGTAGGAACACTTCAGTGTTCTCAAATGCTGCAACGAAAACTTCAAAAGTTCAAATCCTCTAACACAAACACACCAGAGGAAGAAACAATCCACTCGAATAGTCCAGCCGATCGAGCCAACCGGCCGATCGAACAGGACTGTCCAATCGGATATACCAGCCGATCGAACGGGCCGTCCGATCGAACCTGCCGTTCGATCGACCAGCCCATTCGATCCATCCATACTTGTTTACTTTTCCGCGTTACTTATCGTTATGCTATCGAACTATTCAGGCTAATCTTACTCTTAGCGCTCCCTTCAATCCATAATCAATCACTGTGAGTATACTCGATCCCTTTTTGCTTTTAGCACTTTTGGGTATTACGTACGTTACTTATCAAATCACAATCAAACACAAACTATTTGAACGCTAACCGAATGCATGTGCTATTTGACTAAATGAATGCTGTTTATTATGTTTACACGTGGAATGCTATCTACCTGCCTTAGCAACATAGTACTATAGTTTGGACTCAGCACCCGTTCACACGGGGGTTGTTAAGGACAATTACTTGCATGGATTACAGTGGTAATCATGTATTGCGAACCGTCTCGGACGGTCAACCCGCAGTCGTTGGTATCGATGGTCCCATGTCGATAATTTACATGCATCGTTTTCCTCTGTGTACGTGCCTGGTTATGCGTAAACTATTCGAACTCTATATGCTATTATCAAACTTGTGTGCTCACCTTTACATTTTATGTATTGACTTTATTTTAACGTATGTGACAGGTGCATAAGTTGCTAGGATGCTTAGGCGCATGGTGATGAAATCGAGGCTAGGGAGTCTAGAAATAATAAACACTTGCCTGTAATAATTAAATCTGAGTTGTCGGGACGGAATTACTTGTCTTGTTGTTTTCTATGATAACCTGTTATTTATTTGGGACACAGTATGGGGCGTGTCATTTAAACTGAATTTATATTATAGTTGTTGTGGAAACTTCTGGACAATCTGTTTCGCTCAGTGCCGCGCCCCGATGATTCCGCCATCGGTTGGGGTGTGACATTGTCGATTGTCGAACATATGGAATTCATTTATTCAGTTATATGTCGAATTCATTTATTCACAGCAGGATTGATTTTCATCTTTTCGATTTCAATTATATATGTTGAATTCATTTAACATTTATTTAGTTAACTTATGTTGATTTCGGATTTCAGTTCATTTATGTTGTTGTCGAACATTATTTAGGCGCTAATGACTTAATGGCTCCTAAACAACCATCCGGATGGCAAAAACATCAAAAGAGGAAACGACAAGAGGAATTGGTGAAGTCACAAAATGGTGGAAGTAGAAGACGAAGAACATGTTGAAAAGCAACAAGAACAAGAACATGTTGAAGAGCAACAACAAGAAGAGCATGTTGATTATATATTTGATCCAAGAAGGTGGGAAGGACTAAATGCGGATGAGATTAAACTATTGGTCGCGAAAGGTCCTAAAAGAGATACTAGTATTGAATTTGGTCCATATGATAAATTTAATAGACGATTTTCAGCAACTATTTATACAAGAACATTATCAAACTTGGAGAAGTGTGATAGAGAATGGCTAGTATATTCGAAAGAGCTAGATAAGATGTTTTGTTTTTGTTGCAAAGTGTTAAGGCAATCAAATTGCAACTTGATGATGTGCGGGAAGCTTTGCTTGAAGTTGGAGAGACAGATAGTGATGCTGCAATTGCAGAGGAAGCATTAGCTTTAGCAGAAAATCAACTTAGTGGATTTGATTTTTTGGTATCAATTGTCATTTAGTATGAAGTGTTAAACCGGGTGAATATTGTGAGCAAAAAATTACAAGCAAAGGATATGCATCTTGAAATTGCTATTCAAGAAATAAACAATTTGATTGAGTACTTTAAGGATTATAAAGAAACAGGTTTTCCTAAAGCGATTGAAGAAGCTACGGAGATTGCTAGTGATATGGAAATTGATCCCATATTTAAAGAAAAACGTAAGATTAAAAGGAAAAAAAGAAAAGATGAGACTTCTAGTAGCGAAGAAGTTGCATTTACAGTAGAAGAGAATTTCAGAGTAAACTTTTTCTTATATATTGTGGATCAAGCTATTGCTTCTTTAGAGAAAAGATTTGAACAATTTAAATGGTACGAGGGTTTATTTGGTTTTTTGTTTCCACGTACGTTGAGGATTATTAAAGATGAAGATCTTAAGTCGTCTTGTCATCGTCTTGAAAATGCAAGCAGGTTTAAAGAAAAATCGGATATTGATGGCGAGGCACTTTATACAGAGCTTAATTTATTTCGTGACTCACTAACCAATAAATTTAGCAGTCCTGTAGATGTTTTGGAGTATATGAAAGAAGACGGTTATTCCCCAGAAGCATGCATTGCATATAGAATATTGTTGACTATTCCAGTCACTGTGGCATCTGCAGAAAGAAGTTTTTCGAAGTTGAAGTTATTGAAATCTTACCTACGATCTTCAACGTCCCAAGAAAGACTTAGTGGGTTGGCGATGATTGCTATCGAGAACGAAGTCTTAGATGATATAAACTGTGGAGAGGTGATTCAACAATTTGCTATCAAGAATGCAAGGAGAGCTTCACGAATCATTGGTTAGCTATTAGCTTATTAGTTTTTACGGTATGTCATTCATTCGAATACTATATTTTGTACTTTGTTAATTGCATTGCTTATCGAATGCTATA
The DNA here is from genome assembly GCF_002127325.2 of Helianthus annuus. Taxonomy (NCBI): domain Eukaryota; kingdom Viridiplantae; phylum Streptophyta; class Magnoliopsida; order Asterales; family Asteraceae; genus Helianthus; species Helianthus annuus. The sequence continues at coordinate 82,249,253 of NC_035433.2, forward strand.
TTTTTGTCAACCGTTCAAAGTTGTATGAAAAAACTAGTTTAAATTTTTTTATTTAGTTAAAACCTAAGGGCACGTTTTTCGAGCTCGAACAGGGTACATGAATTCTCAGGACCGGCCCTCGAGCTTTTGTTGTTGCTGTTGTTGTTGTTGTTGCCGGAGCTGCTGTCTTGCTGCTGCTGTTGTTGTTTGTCAAATGCAGCAACAATCATCCCCCAACGGTCAAAAAAACGGCTACTTCTTCATTCTTCAACGCATCAAAAACTCAATGCGTTACAAACTCAACGCGTGAATTATCTGGGCGGCGGCGGTGTTTCGGAAACTTTCACGCGTGAACTTTGTGTATCACGCTTCCACCCCGGGTCACCTTATGTGGGAGAAAAGGCCTTGATTTAGGATGTACTTGAACCTTTATCCTAAAGCCAGCACCAAGCATTCAAGTACTTTTAGTACAAGTGAAGTTTTAAGGATTAGAGGCATATATTACCACCTGTGTATTTCCCGTGAGCGATTTTCTTGGACTATATGAGCTTCTTAATTTTACTCTTGCTGGCCCGTATGCACATTGTGAGTAAGCATTTTGTATGTGATTATTATGATATTATCGTGTGTTATTGTTAAGCTTACACTATGTTTTTTTAGTACATTTAGTGAATGTTGGAACACCAAGGAAACTTTGGTTTGAAGGTTTTTTGACCGAACCAAACTCAGTTAGTTCAAAACCAAACTGAAAACCGAATTCAAGCTTGGTTCGTTTCGGCTCCAAAAATATTGATCAAACCATTATTTGTTATGGATTGGGTTAGGCCAAATAAGTCCGGGCTAAAAATGTAATTGGATCGTGTCAAATAACAAAACTTAAATCAGGGCCGTCCCTGAGAATGATATAAAAGTTTTGGGCCTCGTGCGAGACAAAAAAATTGGGCCCCCTCCCTATAATATAAATTCATCAATCATATATCAAAAAACCATAATACGACGCTAATTGTGATCAAATAAACAAAACAAAAATAGTGTAACAAAATGGTAAACTTTCATGTTTAAACAAATCGTGACACTCCTAACGTTTTTGGAAGTAAAGCTCTCGATCAAGTATTTATAATCCATACCGATTCTTTTTTATATTTCAGTGTATCACAATTATCCATATTCATAAAGTAAAGTGACTGCACAACTCAAATTAGCATTGATTAGAAACAAGAAATCCTAGTTTTATCTTACAAATAAATTGATACACCTAACATTAGTTTCAACACCCTTTGGACAAACAAAAATAACTAACATTTGAATCTTCTTTAGCAAAAAGAATTGTAATATATGTGTAAACATATCTAAATTAGTTTGGCAAGACGAACCTTGTCATACAAATAAAATAAATAGAACTAGATACTGAGTTCTTTTAAGTTTATATTGTAAATGGTTAAATGAGGAACGAGAAATAAAAAACCTACAAATTTAAACAAGTAAACATGTAAAGTTTGTTTTGTAAATTGTTAATTAGAAGAAAAAAAATCAAATAACTTACAAATTTATGAAGACCTAAATTTAAAAGTGAAAAATAAAAATTTAAACTAAAACTAAAAAGTATGAGTTTCCCCCCACAAAATTAAAACTAAAAAGTAAGTTTCTTCCAGTTAATAAAAATTAGCCAGAATTTTGAAAAATGAGAACACAAAACAGTTATGGTGGGATTCGAACCCGGAATAATCAGTTCAACACATAATTTTGGAATCCATTAAGCGAAAGGGAGAATTTATGTATTGTGTTTCTACATCATTAATAAAAATTAGCCTAGAAAACAAAAGAAATTTAAAAAATGAGAACACAAAAGACTTATGGTGAGGTTCGAACCCGGAATAATCAGTTCAACACGTAATTTCAGCATCCATTAAGCCAAAGGGAGAATTTATGTATTATGTTTCTATATCAAATTTATATATTAAAAACATATATATTTTTTAAACAATTTTGGGCCCCTAGATGCTTTGGGCCCTGCGCGGTGGCACCTCTCGCACAGGCCCAAAGCCGGCCCTGACTTAAATAACCGTTATTTGTTTTGTTTATTTAACTAGAATTGAGACCCGCCGCATTTGCGGCGGAGATTCTTTAGTTATAACTAAGTCGACTTAGGACCCTCACGTTATGTTAAACCTGTCAAACGGAAAAAAATAGACGATGTAAAAAACGTTCACCCATACACGCACGTTGCGTCGTGTTAACTCGCAAAATTTAGAACGAAACGAAAAAACGTTAAACCAAAGACACAAATTGCGATGTGTTAAGTCACAAAATTTAGAACCAAACATAAAGCGGAAAATTTGCGGAAAATGAAAACTATAAAGGATCAAAGTTGAAAGTAAAAAAAGTTGTGAGGGTAGATTGTAAAAGATAAAAAGTTTTGGGTTAAAAGTAAGAAAAAAAAAAACAAATAGTTTTGATTTAAAAGTAAGGATTAGGATCAAATACAAAGGATCCTAATTGTAAGAAGTGTAAGAAGGATTTATAGAGTGACAAGTGTCCAATAACTTTAAAAAACCCACTACACAAAAAAACCCACTACAAAAAAAAAAAAAACCTTAAACATCCACCACCACCAAAAACCTACACCCCCACCCCCACCCCCCCACATCACCCACCCTAATTTTTTTTTTTTTTTTTTTTTTTTTTTTTTTTTTTTTTTTTGCCGAGGGGGTGGGGGTTTAGGTTTTTGGGTGGGGGTGGGGGTTTAGTTTTTTTTTAGGTTTTTGGGGGTTGGGGGGGGGGGGTTAGGTTTTTTTAGGTTTTTTTTTTTTTTTTTTTTTTGGGGGGGGGGGGGAGGGGTGGGGTGGGGGGGGGTTAGGTTTTTTTTAGGTTTTTGGTGGGTGGGGGTTGGGGGGGGGGGTTTAGGTTTTTTGGGGGTTTTTTGGTGAGGTATAGTTTTTTTTTTTTTTTGCCGGGGGGGGGGGGGTGGTTAGGTTTTTTGGTTGGGGGGGGGGAGGGTTAGGTTTTTGGGTGGTGGTGGGGTGGGTGTTTAGGTTTTTGGTGGTGATGTAGTGAGTTTAGTTTTAGGTTATTGGACACTTGTCACTCTATAAATCCTTCTTACACTTCTTACAATTAGAAGCCTTTGTAGAATAACTTGACCCATATATATAATATACACCAATTAATTTTCTTTATATTTATCATGTCCGCGTACTCCCCGGGTAATCTTCAAGTACTCCGATTACTCCCAACTCTCCAGTCGGCCGACTAAGGTCCGCCTTGCGACTTTTGCAACACTACATGTAATATATGAAAAAATAAAATAAAAAATTGGAGGGCCTATTTTTGGGTGGCCCTAGGCTTTTGTTTAGAATGCTTAGCCTATTGGTCCGGCCTTGTCTGAATAATGTATATCATATGTTGAATCCCGCAAGATGACTCAGCATACACAGCTTAAAATACACTCTCTCCAGTAGGTTACGTGAATTTATACCCCTATTCCGTGTATTATGGCCACTTCATTATAACTATTTAGTTATGTAAGGTTTCCTATCACTCTGCAATCTTGATTATGTAATTATGCATGAATTTAGTGTTAGGTGGAAACTGAAGGTTTGCTTGGCAGCTTTGCATGATTTGGTTTGATAAACTTATTTGGATAGATCATAGGGATGAGCAATTCGTTCCCGGTACCGGTACCGAATTTACCGAACCGGGTACTTTTTCGGTACCGATTCGGTACCGACTTTTAACATTTTCGGTACCGGTTCGGTACCGGTATTTACCGGTTTTTACCCTCAAATACCGGTACCGTACCGGTACCAAACCGTACCGAACCAGGTATATTCGGTACCGGTACCCACTTTTGAGGATTTTCGGTACCGGTTCGGTACGGGACGGTACCGAGCTCATCCCTAATAGATCATATGCATAATATCAGAGCTAAGCTCATTCTTCCGTTTATTAGCATTCTTCTTTTGTTAAATTTGTGGTTTTTTATGGGTGATAGGTGAGTTGAATTTATACACCCACACATGACTAGTGGCGAAGCTTGAGATTTCCGTCTGAGGGGTCGAAAACGTATATAGTTAAAAAAGTATAAACCGGGAGGGGGGGAGGGGTCGGAAACGTATATAACTAAAAAATTCTATACGAAAACTACATACCGGGCACTACTGAGCGAAAAGTTCGGGGGTCGGGCCCCCCTGCCCCCACCCACAAAGCTACGCCCCTGCACATGAACCATATATTTACTTGTGTCTAATCCAGCGTAACTTGAACACAATATGTCTAATCCAGTTTCCTAAATGAATGAAACAAGATGATGGGTTGTAATTTAGATGTAAACGAGTTGGCGGGTTGTAAGCATTTGATCTTATGTATATATATATATTTTTTATTTTTTTAATTTCAAATTGCATTTTTAATCTAACAGGTTAAATAAGTTAAATTGAACATTGCCCATTTGATTAAACAGGTTAAGTAGGTCAACCCAAATTTAACATGTTTATTAGATGACCTTCAAAATACAATATACTAATTGCATGCTATTAAGCATTAATGCAAGCTTAACCGAACGGCCCCCGTGACTAACCTAGAAGATGCGGCCCCAAGTGACTCACTTCTCAGCCCAAAGCCCATTAATCCATTAGCCCATAGGCCAGAATGTCACAACCTTTTGGGCTCATGATTCACACAAAATCAGACAAAACTCTCCCTTACTCCCCAGAATACAATCTGGATCGAACCAGAATATAGAATAAGGTGTTCAGTGGTTCCTTTTTCGTGTGTTTGGTTTGATGGTTTTATTGACCAATCCAAATTCAGTTAGTTCAAAACCAAACGAAAAAACCGAATTCAAGTTTGTTTGTTTGGTTTTTTTTTTTTGTTTTTTTTTTTTTTTTTTTTTGCTCTATAAAGATTGAGTAACCATTATTTGTTACTAGATTGGGTTGGGCTAGATAAGATCTAACTAAAATTGTAAATGGATTGTGTCGAATAACAAAACTTAAATACTTATTTGTTATTTGGTTTGTTTATTCAGTTTGATCCTTATTCGTATTTTTGGAATCGGGAATCGAATACCTAATAACATCTTTTAAAGCCTATTCAAACAACTTAAGCACATTCAAATGCTACCTTCTAAAGCCCGTTCAAACAATATAAACACATCTAATTAACGCTAAGGGGCTGTTTGGCAACTTATTAATGGGTAAATGCTGAACTAGTAATAGGTCTGAATCAAGTGCTGAACCAGTAACAAGCCTGAACCATTAAGAGCCAGTATAATGCTTAACCGTTCAGAGGTAAATGTCTGATCAATTAAGATAAGAGGTGTTAACTATTCAGACTTAGTATAATACTTAACCATTCAGAGGCAAATGTCTGAATCATTCTGACATGTGTTTCGAAACAAACAGTCTGAACCATTAAATGCTGAGTTAGTAAAAGATCTGACTGGGCAGGAGATAAGGGAAATCGAAGGTCAACATCAGGGTACTTCTCCTTGGTTGGTGGAAACCTTGTTACCTGGAGGAGTAAGAAACAAAAGGTGGTCGCTCTGTCGAGTGCAGAAACAGAGTTCAGAGGCATAGCTCGAGGGTTAAGCGAAGTTCTTTGGATCAGGAAACTTCTAGAAGACATTGATTTCTCCCAAAGGGCAGCACCCAGTAAAATTATGCGCGACAATACAGCTGCAATACAAATCTCAGAAAATCCAGTTCAGCATGATCGCATGAAACATGTATAGGTAGATCGACATTTCATCAAGGAAAAACTGGAGGAAAGGATCATAGAGCTTCCGTATATATCATCAAAAGATCAGCTCGCGGATATTCTTACAAAAGCAGTCAACAGAAATGCGTTTAATAGCTGTTTGAGCAATTTAAGTATTGGAGATCCCACTGCTCAACTTGAGGGGAGTGTCAGAAAGAAGGAAACAAATAGTATAGGGGCTAGTGTGTAATATGGTGGACTATATAAACATCATCTTTGTATAACCCTAATTTTGTAATATACAATTAAATACAAAAAATTTCCCAACAACAGTATTTTTTCTCTATGCCAAACAACAATTCTGCATAACACTATCATGTAATCAACCATGCGGTGTTTTTTATTGGTAAAAATACTATTTTGCCCTTGCTACAATATATGTCATCACCCACTTAACGAATTATTCTAACGGAATCAAATCTCAGGGACACAAGTGTGTTTCAAAGTACAGAGACTCAAGAGACGAAATTTTCATTTTAGGGACTCAACTTGACATTGGGCACTTTCTTTAGAGATGCAAATTGCAGTTTAGTTTTTTAAGTTTTTACTGCCTATCAAAATTTAAAATTCTTTGAATTCCTGAAAAAAATTGAAGAAATTCGTTACAATATTGATTATAAGTTTTTTAATTCTAATATAAATTTTGCGAACAAAACCCGTATAGAGAAAAATTCAGATATTATGGAACCAAAAATTCCACTTAATTATGACTTTTTTTTCTTCTTTGATCGTGGTGACGAAGCTTCATGTTCTAACTTTTTTTTGTGTTCATTGTCGCGTACCTAGGGCATGTTTGGCTAAGCTTATTTAAGTTAAAAAGAACTTTTAGGAAAATAATTTATTGACTTATGACTTTTTGAAAAGAAGTTTTTAAAAAATGTGTTTGGATTAGCTTATGGGGTGGGAAAAGCCAATAAGTTGTTTTTTAAAAAGTGTTTGGCTTAGCTTATTAATGTAAAATGACTAAAAGCTAATAAGTCAATAAGTTAGTTCAAAAAGTCACCACATTCTAACTTTTCAAAAATGACTTTTTGATGACTTTTTCTCCTTCTCAAAAAGTCATTTTGAAAAAGACTTTTGCATTTGTCAAACACTAAAACTTCTTATTGGTTTTTTGGTTAAGTCAATAAGTTGGTTAGAAAAACTTAGCCAAATATGCTCTTAAAACGGAACACCGTTGAACCCCTTTTTTTTGTTCCTACACCAACATGAAAGGCGCTATATTAAAAAATCTCTCCACAAAATATTGAACATTAGAATATATATTTCAAGATAAAATGATTAATAATAAAATTAATATAATGAAACATATTTAACACTACCTTTTGTAACGTACCACACTAGTTTTATCTCCGGTCGCGTTGCGGGCCGTTAGACCGAATATTTCTCAACCAATTTAAAAAAAAACATTATTATAGTTTTGCTATAAAAAAACGAAAACGATAGCAAGACTGTAATTTTGAGATAGGGTAAAACCGAATTTATCAGGACTAATGAGCGAGTGCTAAGCAGCTACCTGTCACAAATAAAAATTACATCAAGTCAACCAATTAAAAAAACACCTCCATGGTTTTGAAAAAAAGGTAAAACGATGGCAAGACTGTAATTTTGAACTAGGAGCAAAAGCGTAACTTTTAGCTAGGGTAAAATCGTAATTTGTCAAAAGCTAAACGATAACAATATTGTAATTTTTAACAAGAAGGTAAAATCATAATTTTTAACAGGGGGCATATTCATAATTTTAAAGTAAAGGTATAATCGTATTTTGTTCGGACCAATAGGGTGTGCCAGGCAATAGACTGGCACTATTCATTGCCCATGGAAATGGAAATGGAAATGGAAATGCAAATAACCCGATCAATGAAATATATTTTTATCAAAATTTATACAAATGATCCAAATAATCAGAAAACATTCAATAAAATATAAAACAGTCACAAATTATCAAAAGTAATTCTTTGGACCCGCACATTGTGCCGAGACATCGTTAAACCGAACCGAAAATAGATATAAAACGTTGAACCATGCACATGCGCTGTGGCGTGTTAACTAACAATTTTAGACCAAAACATAATTAATATTATCGCAGAAAATAATAATTAAGTCGAAATGGCAAGAAAACTCATGTAAAAAGAAATAATAATAATTTATATATAAATTATAGGGTTTATTAAAGTTCAAAGTAAAGTATAAGGGTTATTTTGTGTTCTTACTAATACAATATATTACATGCATTAAAGCGTATACATAGAACTGAAGAAATAAAAAAAAAAATTAGACAGTGGATGTCATATGATATTCATCCATTCATCTTATAAATGAATAGTAAAATTATGAGTAACATAAGTTGAATATATAGTTAATTTATTTAATTGGATGACTGGTATTATAAAAGTTTTAATAATAATAAGATATATATATATATATATATATGGTAAGGTTCATTTGAGAACCACCCTTCTTGCAAGAATCGTGAGAACCAATGTGAACACAAAATAAAATCTAAAAAAATCAAAAAAGCACTCAATTTTTTTTTAATATTTTTTTTTAACAAAAATCGCTATATTTAGTTACCAAAAAAAACTTTTATTTTTTTGAGTAACAGTTATCCATGCACATGTGCATACGTATCATTACTTCGACAAATTTCGTAATACGTTATCAGTAATAGACAATTGCACTTTAATTTATAATACCATCCGTAATACACTACTTTTTACATTACCAATATTCAAAATGCACATGTGCATCATTAGGTATAACCATGATATAACATGTTTTGGTATAAAAAGTTTGTGATTTTGAATGGAGAAGTATATACATGTTTTTTGGTTAGTTATATCTAGTGGTTAATGGTTTAGCTATAGTTGTTACTTTATGATGTAATATGATGATTGGATAGTATAAATGGTGTTGATATACATGTAATAAAGTGAAAATATTGGTAATGGTGTTGTATTATGGATGGTAGGAGGTAATGATATTGTATTATGGATGGTAGGAGGTAATGGTAGTGTATTATGGATGGTATGATAGATGAAAGGGAAAATGTATTCAAAGTAGTGTACCAAAACACCTTATTTCATGTTGATACATATAGATGCACATGTGCATTTCTAATATTGGTAATGTGAAAAGAAGTGTATTACATATGGTAGTGTAAATGAAAGTGAAATTGTCTAATATTTGGAATGAATTACGGAATTTGTCAAAGACATGACAAAAATGCACATGTGCATGTTTGTGTATTATGAATGGAATGATAGATGAAAGAGAAAATAGTGTATCAACACACCTTATTTCATGTCGATACATATAGATGCACATGTGCATTTCTAATATTGTTAACGTAAAAAGTAGTGTATTACACGTGGTAGTGTAAATAAAAGTTCAATTGTCTAATATTTGTAATGAATTACGGAATTTGTCAAAAAAAAAAAATGATACAAATGCACATGTGCATGGATAACTGTAACTCGAAATTAATTTTTTTTTGAAATTTTTTTATTATAAATGAAATATAGCAATTTTTCCAAAAAAAAAAAATAGTAAGAAAAAAATTTTTTTTTTGGGTGTTTTTTAGATTTTTTTTAGGTATTACTGTTTGTGTTCACACTGGTTCTCGCGGTTCTCATAATAAAGGATGATTCCTAACGGATCCTTCTCCTATCTATTATATATAATAAACAAAAAGATTTGGGCTGATGTGGCACGTTCTAAGGGCTTCTCAGGATTCATTTTGGCGGGAAAATGAGATGGTGCTCGCGGATCTCTTTTTGAGCAATCCAACCCAATAAATTCGGACCCTATGCAACCCTAATTCCTTTTCCTTCTTCCTTGAGAAGCTACTAATCTCTCTATCTCCTCACCGTTACTTCTTTTCTAAAACCCTAGAGAGCTTTCTTCTCCATTTTCCTTCATCTCCGTTCTCCATTCTGGTTCGCTATTTTCATTAGTGAAGCTGATTTCTAATTAGGGTTTCTAGATCTCATCACAAATTCCGCCCCCATCTGCTTTCTCTCTCTTTTGCCGATTCAAGAAGATGAAGGCAATGGCGATTCAAGTCGATTGGATCATGTGGTACCGGCGCTGATATGTATTGTTCTCATTCAATCGTATTTCGTTCAACGACATCAGAAGCATCAATTAATCGAATTTCATTCAATCAGTACCGTGTCTCATTCAATCTCCATCATTCAGTTTGTAATTATTACGATTTTGAAGTGTTTGTGATGAAATCCTTTTTCTCTGATCGAATCATCTACAATCCATTCTTATAATCATCAGGTATTTACTTTTCTATCTTTCATATTTCTATTAATCATAGGTATTTGATTGTTGGTGTTCTTTCGGGTGTTGCATATGAGGGACTTTTGGCCGAAGGGCTCTTCTGGATACCATCTTTTGCAAGTCCTACAACGATTGCTGGTTACTAGAGTGGATTGCGATAGATTGATGTTCTGTAAGTTTAGTTTTACGTATCCTTTTTTTCTACCTAACTATGTTCATTTATTTTGGTCAAATATTTCCTACAAGTTAAGGATTTGTTTTTGTAATGTTTTCTATGATTTTATATTGTTGATGGTGGCCTGGTCGGTAAATGTTTTATGTTACAGAACCTGATTTTGTATTCATATACGATTTGTAACAAACATAGCTTAATAGAGAAGTAGGAAGACAATGAAATCAGTTTAAGGCTTGCTCTTGGCGTTACAAACCAACCCGTTGAGACGTTTTGTGATGGAGATGCAGGTGCAAATGCAAACTCGAGGTCAACTGGTAACTATGTATTTCTTTACTCTTTAATGTTTAATTATTGTTTCTTTTCTGATTACATCTAAAGTTTAGACAATAACAATTTTTCGATTTTATATCATTCAGTATATGTATTTGGTTATTTTGCTTTTTTGGTTCTTATTAGTTTAATGTATGCTTATTTATTTTACTTTTGAAAAGTTGGAATCATGATATAACAGTATCATGTAGCCCATAGATTACATTTGTTATTATGATTACCGATTAGGAAAAGAAAAATAGGAGTCTGAGATTTGGTCACAACTCACAATGAAGTTGGAATTCAAAGGGGATTCTTGATTTTTTAGTTGTTTTGCCGATTTTCATCATCAGCTTCATTGTTCCGTTGATACAGTAAAACATTTGTAGAGAATCTCCAAAGAGCATAAGTGAAAGCATAACTGTAGTCGTACGAGGGGAAAAGTCACACGTATGAGTTTGTTCAGGTATATTTTTTTATTCATTCTAGCTTTATCGTATTTGTAAGTTGAGATGTATGAAAATGGTGTTTTTGCTACTATTGACCTCAAATTGTTGAGTTCAACATCATCAGTTGATGTATCTTAATTTTGATTTTTGAATTCACCAGTTTGTTAGTGAGTTGGTTCTGGTGGCTGTCCCCCGAGCCACCATATCATAGTCACATGGTACCATCAGTTGATGATGTATCTTAATTTTGATTTTTTTGAACTCTTAAAGGCCTCATTGTATTAACAGGTGAAGCTTCTAAATGACGAGCTCTGGATTGGTCCATAAGATTTTTCATTAGCTTTAGGATCTGCTCGAGGTAAGTAAACCTCATCTACACTTTGTGAACTTGAGGAAGTTGAACCCGTTGAGTCGTTTAGGGTAATAAAAAATATGCTAATTGGTATAAGTGGTTTGAGTTATAAATGTAGTGCTTATTGAATTGATGTTTCAGTGGTTTGATTGAATGAATTATTATGTTTGAGTCAGTGTACAGATGCATGCTTACGTAACATTTATTATGTGTTTTAGGTTTGATTTGTATTTTCGCAAGAATCCGTTTGGTGGTGAGTACACTGTTTTTGCTGGACTTGAAGAGTGCGTAAGGTTCATCGCAAATTTTAAATACTTAAAGGAAGAAATTACGTTTCTTCGAGAGACTTTATCTCCTACATGTGAGGTAATCATCAAACCAGATGAGTTAAAAGCACTAAAATAGTCTATGACTTTATTCACATTAAATACATATCGAAGTTAGATTTATTGCTTTACTATGGTGTTATGATCTAGACATAAGTTATGGTTAAATGTTCTCTAACGGATACTTTTATGATGAAATAGGATGGCTTCTTTGATTATCTTCAAGGGATTGATTTTTCGGATGTTGAAGTATACGCTATTCTCTAAGGGTCGGTTGTTTTTCCCAAAGTACCGTTGATGAGAGTTGAGGGCTCTGTGGCTGTGAGTCATAACAACTGCTTCGTTCTTCAAGCTATTATTCAAAACATTTTGAAATAAAGGTTATAAATCTAAGTATTACGATTCTCTTTTATTACAGGTGGTTTAGTTACTGGAAACGCCTTTTGTAGATCTTATTAATTATGCATCACTGGTGACTACAAATGCAGCAAGGCATCGTTTTGTTGCTAGAAATGCAAAACTTCTTCTTGAATTTGGGCTACGGTGGGCACAGGTTCTTATGACATTTCTGCTTTCGTATATCATGATTATCATCAGTAGATTCAGTGTTTATCGGTGTAACTATTCTTTTTAATTTCAAGTTTAGGGCCCAGATGGTGGCATAAGTGCATCAAGGTATTGCTACATGGGAGGATTTGCTGCAACAAGGTGACATTATTGACCACATATATTCTGTCTATTATGGAGAAACATGGGTTTTATATAATTTTTCATCTTATTGGTAAATATTTTTTGTATAACAAACGCCTCGCATACGTGATGCGAGCGCATCACGCATCGGCTTTTGGAATCAAAACGCATCGGAGCGCATTGAGCATTTTAAAACCAAGGCATTAACATTTAAAAACACAAAAATACAAAACTATAGACTATGTATATTTATTTCTAATCATGGGTTTCTTCATGTGTGTGCAGGTCATGTTCAGAACTTCTCAGCATCAGTTCGAGATGTTACACGAATCAGAAAGAAACCATGGGTATATAATAAAACAAAAAACAAAATGGCAAGCGACGAGAGAAAGTATTGAATAATCTTTAAAACATTAAAAAAAACACATGAGACGTTAGATATACAAAATATAAACAGTTAATCACAACATGTTAGATATTTTGCATCACATGACTGGAAGTGATTGTTGCATTCATCACGTCATAATGCCAGGCCCAATGGGCTTCTAAGACTAGACACGGGACTGGGGCCTCCAAATTCTTAGAAAGTTTTCATATGCAGTATGTGGATTAGGCCCAAAAAATGAAAAAATTAAACCAGTTTTTAAATAAAGGCCCCAATTATTTTTAAGAAAGGCCCAAAGCCCAGTCGTTCCAATTATGCGATTAGTTGATTCGACAATAGGGTTAGCGACATAGAAGTAGCAATCCTCACCGTTCCATCGTTTTTTAGAAAATGCGCCCTTCCAATTTGATTAATCCTGATTAATCGCTAATCGGTACCCCACTGGTCGCATAGTGCCTAATGATTTTTACAACCATGCTTATGGGTCTCATGCTTTTGTTTGCTCATTTATGATTGGTGTAATTTGTAAGTCTGTTACTAATATTTTTAGTTACTAACAATATGTTGATCTGTAGGGACCTGATGAGATTATAGAAAAATCTCTCAACACTCAGAACTGCTCTCGAATATGTGAGGATTTCATTAGTGTTGTGCAGACATGGTTAAGCAAACTAAAGGTTTGCTTATGTTGTATATGTAATTTATATGTTTATATATTATCTATTTTATATAGATATATGATATCCATATATATTATTTATTTGATTTGATTCCTCTACATGTTTCAGAGACCAAGTATATTAGACCTATCGTAGTGGGGCGCGAAGATGGTGATTTTTAAGGCATGGCGTCCCATAGCGCCCGGCAACACCAATACTGCCAGCGCAATGGGGGTGATTTTGGATGTGGGCGGTATGTACATAGCGGCGTGAAGGAGGAGAGGGGTGTGGAATGTTGCTGGCATTTATGGAGGAGAGGGGTGTTAAATGAAAATAATTAATAGAAAAAGGTAATGATGGGTAGTAGGGCTGTTCATGAGTCGAGCCGAGCCGAGCTAGGGCAAGCTCGGGCTTGACTCAATTATAAACCGAGTTGGCTTGGCTCGGCTCGGATTTGAAACCGAGCTGAAAATCTAAGCTCGAGCTCGGCTTAGTTTTAAACCGAGATGCTTCGGCTCGGCTTGGTTCGGCTCGATTTTAAAAATAAAAATTAATACATAGCTCTCGTAATTCAGTATTCTAAAATATTATTCAATACTTTAAAAGAACTTATTCAAAATAAGTTCAATCTAATACATTACAAGTCAAAATTACGTTCAACAACGAAAAATAAGTTTTATATTTCAAGTAAATACAATATTTGTTCGTTAGCAAGACAATCAACCTATAAATATGTCATAGATATCAAACTACAAGCCTAAATACGTGTAAATGATAATCACTTTTTTGTAATATATGATATCTATATAAAAATAAAATATATTATAAGTAAAAGAATTTAAGCTAAGCCGAGCTGAGCAACCAAGCGAGCCAAACCGAGCCAATTTGGCTCGTCACGAGTCGAGCTAGGCTCACTTTCTAACCGAGTCGAGCCAGTAAGGTCGAGACTGGTTTCTGTCGATTTCGCTCATGTCAGGAATTACCATATTGCTGAATGAAGATTCTGTAGATGTTGCTTATATGTAATTATATTGAACAGGTTGGAAACAAAAGTTTTCTAGCTGAGAGGGGTTAATATTTCAAGCGATGTTGAAAGTGTGGTGGTGGATCATGAAGAAAAGCGAAGACGGGGATATTGGTGGCATATGATGTCTCAACTCATCCGTGTTAAGGGAGTTGTGGATCCTATAAAAGAGAAGCAACTGTTGTTGTTGAAGGACTTTTCAAAATGGGCGTCCGATCTATCATGGTTACCAGAGATAATTCGCTTCTTGCTAGAGCTGTTCCATAAGAGGTTTGTTTGCTCTTCATGTTGACTATGTAAACACAATTTGACCCATTTAACCTATTGGAGATTAAGCTTAACCAAATCAACATGTTAACATAGCGTGTTGAAATCACATTTTTCTTGTAGGCTGGCATTCAAGACGTAAGGGTAGAGGTTTTGCCAGCCGGAAAAGTTGACGTCATTCATTAATTACAAAAATATAGAAGCATAGTGACTATTGTTTGTGATGGCACGACGACTCCCCAACCTTGGCTGCAACAGACGTTGGCATGACAATTGGGGCTGGAACAGGCATTGCAATGGAGGCTGATGACTATGTCTTAATGAAAAGCAACTTTTAGAAGTGACAATTTTATGATTCGTGTAACAATGAAGTGAAATCAAGATACATGGTCTTATCAAATTTTAGAGAATGTGCTTCTCTTGATGTTAAAACGGGTCCTGCAGGTAAACTTTTACTCAAAATGGGCCGATTAGTATAACGTGCTATCTAGCAAGTGGGTAGTTGAACGGGTCTGGTTGGCTGCGTAACGGATTAAATGGTAATTTTTAGTACGGATACAAATGGGTTGAGTTGGTGTAGTCGAGAATATGTGTTCATTTTTATTGTTTTATAAATAAATGATGAATAAATAAGATTGTAATATATATTGATTGCTAAACTTAGTGAAATAGTTTTAATAACTAAAGTGATTCAGTAGGTTTTAAACCTTTGTAAAAAACTTGGATAACTTTTGACCCGATCAACTTATTTGACCTGTTTCCTTTTGAGTTGTATCGTTTTTCTTTGTATTTGTTTTATTTATACATTTAAGTATGTATTAATCATAATTCATAAATAGTTTTTAATATATGGAACTTTCTCGAGCTCAGGAAGGGTCGAGTCGGTCACAGGAAGAAGGTGACCCGTTAAGAGGAAGTGAGAGTGATATGGAAACAGATCCTTTGTGTGTTGGAAACAAATGGAATAACTCAACTTGTGAAGATGAAACAAAAGTGTACATTTTGACTTTTTGGTCATTTTTTTACTTTAGAGCTGATGTGTTTTCTGCTTTTATCAGATTATGGAATTGTCATTTATACAAGTTTTACATATTGATATTTTTTGTTCAGGAAGGTGAAGATGGCTTCTGGTGGTCAAGATTTGATATAGCCTCTTTCTCTGTCGCCACTCTCAAAACCCTAGCGCCGCACCATATTCTTCAAAAATGAGGGTGGGATGCGACATAGATGATGAGAATCCGAGTCTAGATTCGACTTGCTAGGTTTGTATTCATCTTTTAATCGTTATATATGGTTTTAGGGTTCTTACGTGTGCTTTTAATTCAGCGAGTTTATTCATATTAGAAGAAATAATGAAGAAATTGTTATTGATTGATTTTTGGGAGCCGAAATTGAGTGTCAATTTAGGGTTTGTTCTTGTGTAGAATCAACTTTGTTCATCGATCAATCATTTTGTTTTGAAATTAGTTGAAATAAGGGATTGTTTATGTGATAAACCAATGTGTGTGTAGAATATTTTGTGCAGTTGCGTGTTTCAAAAACGAAGATGAAGGAGCGGAGGTGAAAGAGAACACAAACAAGATTGAGCCGTCTTTTTTGCTGAATTTGGTATCACAAGTGATGCAGCATTGAAGTTCGGTACGTTCGAGTTGGGTCGCGTCGGGTCATTTGTTTATTAAATGTATCCCGTGTGGGAATTGAGTTTGGTTAGGATGATAAGTAGTGGAGTTCTGTTTTTCTTTAATTTCTTGATCATTCAAATGAAGCTGGTTAAATTTTTCGCATTTTTATGTCATTGAATGACACTATTTACTTAAGTTGTTATTGTTAACATCTATGAAGACATTTTTTAATTTATTATTGTATTAACAATTAATCAATGTTGTGTAAAAGTTTAATAAAATAATATGTTACATTTTAACAAAAAAAACATGTTTATTAACTAATAAAAATAAACAACCCGGGAAGCATTCCCGGGTGATAACCTAGTAAATATATATATAATAAAAGAAACCTATGAGAGGACACGTGTCGAATTCCCCATTTTTTTCTCTAATTTAGTTGATATCCTTTAGGTTTAAATATAATTTATATATTTTCTAACTGATAAGTGATAAACAATAATTATAGATAAGTTTTATTTTTTATTTTACCTATTCTTTAGGTCTAATTATTATTTATATATTTTCTAACTGATAAGTGATAAGCCATAATTGTAGATATTGTTTATATATTTTCTAACTAAATGCCCCAATTCAGTTAATTTTTTGTGGTTAAATCTGACCAAATGGACCCCACATGAGGCTACCCTCATGTGGGGTCCATTTGGTCAGATTTAACCACAAAAATTAACTGAGTTAAGGCTAAAGGACATAACTTGCAAGAGTTTGCAAATATCGAGTACGTTTTCTGTAATTATTGAAGACAAATGACACAGTTTGCAATAAGTGACACACATAAAGGACGATTTTTGCAAATTTACTCTTATTATTATTACCTCCGTGGTAAATGTATTATTAGTAATATGTAGTTCTAAAATTAGGATGTTACACAAATGAAACTACATAAAAGATAATCGGCTTATAACCTAACACTATCATGAAGTGTGATAAATGTTATCATAAAGTGTGATAAATGTGTTCTTAGAAACTATCTACCAAACTGCATAAAATACTTTTATTATTGTTGTTGTTAGTATTATTATCATTTTGCATCATATATTAACTATATTTATTTTTTTCAACCCGTGTAATACACGGGGTTGTAACCTAGTATATATATATATATATATATATATATAAAATATTTCTTCAACCTAACAAAAAAAACCATGTGAAATTCAATTCTGTGCCACATATAATCATTTGCAATATTTATCTATTTTCACACCAGAATGTAAAGTAAAGTGTGGTGGTGTGTATTGCACTTATGTAAACCAGTAACAAAACAAACTAAAATTTGAATGGTAAATAGTGAGGGGAGTACAATCTTACTAAATAACACAAAGATAATAGTTTCCTGCAGCTTTGACATTTCTAAACTAAAAAGTAAAAATAAAATAAATAATATCAAATACATGTGTGGCAAATTTATGTGGAAATAAACTCGAAAAGTTGAGATGTCGGCATCACAAAAGTGGTTAAAATTTATTTCTATATTAAATACGTGGCCCTCTGCAGAAATGACCATGTGTACTCGTTTGAGCAATAATGCCCCCATCTTTGGGTGTTTTGCGTCATGTGACAGTCCAGTCAGCATGGAGACATTATTGGGGGTTATTGCAAAAGTGGCGTAGTGCGATTAATGCCCAATAACGCCCACTCCAAGCATTAAACATTATTTTTTTTAATTAAAAACTTAAAATACTTCATTAAATTAAAAAAATACAACACTAGAAATTAAAAAAAAATCGACTAAATTAAAAAGAAATACATTAGTTTTCGTCTTCGCTTTCTTCACCCTCGCCAACTTCGTCTTTCTCGTCCTCCGTTTCTTCTTCACCCTCAGGTAGTACATACCGAACCGACCATGCGTGTTGTACCAAATCAATCGTTAACGCGGAATGGTACGGTTCGTAACGCAACTCTTGCGCATTATTCAATCTTTCGTCCATTGACGCCTGTGGGTGCTCCTCTTGAATGGCTTCTGGCACATAATTCTTGCATATCGCCTTTCCTTCGTCTTCCAAAATCATGTTGTGCATGATTATACAAGCGTACATAGCATCTCTCATTTTTTGCTTGGTCCATGCACGACAAGGATTTCTCAAATATTGCCAGCGTTGTCTAAGAACCCCAAAGCATCTCTCAATGTCTTTTCGTGAAGACTCTTGAACCTTTTTAAAGTATGTTCTTTTTTCATCAATAGGATCACTAAACGTCTTCACGAAAATCGAAAACCTAGGATAAATTCCGTCGCACAAATAATATCCATGAGGGTAGTAGTTTCCATTTGCGTAAAACGACGCTTTTGGAGCTTTGCCAGAAATCCACTCCTCTAACAACGGAGATTGTTCAAAAACATTTATATCATTGCATGACTCGACCACGCCAAAGTAAGCCGACCAAACCCAAAGGTCCTGTGAGGCAACCGCCTGAAGAATAACGGTGGGTCCTTTTTGGTCACCCCGTGTGTGTTGGCCTCGCCATGCGGTCGGGCAGTTATCCCAACGCCAATGCATGCAATCCAAGCTCCCGATCATACCAGGCAAACCATGCTCCGCCGAATGTACCTCGTAGATCTTTTGAAGGTCGTCCTATGTGGGCGTTCTAAGATAACGCGCACCATACAAATCAATAATACCTTTATAAAAAAAATACACAAACACAAACTTCAAAAAAAAATTGTAAACATTATAGTAAAGTATAGGAATTGTACCGCGACAAAAATTCTCCAAGGTGTCTAGCATTGTTTTCTCGCCCATTTTTAAATACTCGTCGTTGATGTCGGTTGTGTTTCCATAAGCAAGGATTCGTAGCACCGACGTACACTTTTGGATACCGGTAAATCCAAGTACCCCTCTCGCATCCGATTTTTGTTTAAAATAATCGTACTTGGCTTCTTCCAAGTCGTCGACTATGCGTAGAAACAACCACTTACTCATTCGGAAACGATGCCTAAAAATCTGGTTCGAAAATGTCAGCGCCTCATCAAAATAATCTTTCATCAAACGATCGTGTGCCGCACGTCGGTCTTGTTCAATATAACCTCTTTTGTTTTTTTCTGGTTCGGGGCGGCGACAATGCTTCACATATCTCACCGCTAGTTGACAAGCACTCGTAACCGCCTCTTGCTCGACCTCCTCATCGGTGGAATCATCGTCATCCGCAAAAAACTCTTTGTAGTAAAAATTTACCATGGATGAAGAAATAGGGGAAGCCATCAATTTTTATAAAATGTTAGTGGTTTTGAGAGAGTTTTGAGAGAGTTTTTATAAAATGAAGGAGTTTATATATATATATACAGGTAAAATGTTTAAAAAAAATATCAAGTAGCCGTTATACTAGCCTTTGCTAGTTTCTCATTGGCCGGTCAACCCCCATCGAAGCATGATTCAAAAACGCCAAATCGAATTTTGCCCAAAATAACGCCCGAACACGCCGGGGTGTAATGGCGTGTCGGCGTTTTCCAGCATTTTCTTCGAAATTTTTTTACAAATCACGCCCCATTACGGGCGGTCTTACAATATTATTGCTCACAGCCTGTGATTTTCTTAACGGTCGACGAATCCTTTAAATGGGCTAGTGGTGAAATTTACCATATCGGGATACACTCGTCTCCGAATCGGGGAAAATTCTCACCTAGGGCCGAAGCCCGTGAACACTCGTCCGAAGGCACGATAGTGCGGTGAGGTAAAACCCGCTCAGTTCCAGGATCGAACTAGTGATTTCCACATATTTGCCTAGTCTCTCATCATCACCAAGTGACGCAGAAAATAATGGAGAGGGGCATGAATGGAACTTGAGTCCCTTAGAACACCAAGTCTCTCCCTTAGCACTCCACCACCTCCTCATTGACGCTCAGAGCCGATGATACATGGATGGTTTGTCAAGTTGACCAATGACCACATGCAATCAACAACTTCTATGTGGCTAGGTAGGGTTGAGAATTGAGATGGATCGCAACTCGCAAATTAAGTTTGACGTTAAATCACATGTTAGTTGTTGGATTATGGATCATAAAAGTGAAGATCGACACGCATGGATTCTAGTGGATAGGTTTATTAAACAAATATGCCTCTCCACACACCATCTTCCGAACGGCTTCTCCATACAAAAATGTTGATATGATATGGAAAGACTATGGGGTATGGGGCTTGGGTTGGGGCATAGGTTGGCTGAAAACGAAAACGCCCAAGCCACCACCCCAGGGGTTTGGGTTGGGGCGTGGCCCAAGGGGCGGGAGTTTGAAGCCGGGCGTGGGGCGGGCTAGCGATCCTATGTGGCGGACTCCTATTCGCTTTGTTGGCCATGTCCTATTCGCTTTTTTTAATAAACTGCCAAGCCACGCCCCAACCCAAGCCCCGCCATACCCCACAGACACGTCGCTCACCGGTGGGGGGGGGGGGCTCGAACTCCACGTGTCAACTCATGCCCCCAACCTAAGCCCCACCATACCCCACGGTCTAAGGGGTGTGACCCCAATAGAATTAGCTAGTGATGATACACAATATGGCTACATGTTCGTGATCAGTCTTTGACTCTTTTCTCACTTCCACTTCGGTAACTTAAAATTGTCAACCAAGTAGCGTTAGTTGATGTCCCAGACTGCGGAACAAGAACAAACAAAATTGATCTGTGACACTAAACCATCTCATGACTCTTTGTATTATTAAAAAACTTGAATAAAACCTTTACACTAATCTCATATAGATACTACTAGGTTATCACCCGCGAACTTCGCGGGTTGGACCATTTAAATTTTATCAATCACAACTCTATATACATTTTTAAAAGAGATATTGGATTTAAGTAACCTAAACTTTCATCAATTAGTTGATAACACTCTCAACTTTCGATTTGTAGCACACCACTCTCAACTTTTAACTAATTAGCAGATAGCACTTTATAAAAATTATAATAATAATATTAATAATAATAATAATAATAAACAAAAATATGTTATGATTATGTACAACGCTAGTATCAGTACCAACTACTATGACGCCAAAGAGGAGATGAAGTTAGAAACTCTAGTTACACGGGTTGAATCCATTCATGACTATTCACAAAAAAAAACGAAGATATAAAAACACATTCATGATTAGTGATACAGCAATAAAAAATAAACGAATGAAAAATGTATTGCATATAGTTAAAAAATCATGTTATACGGGTGGAATCCAACTACTAACCATACTCAGTGCCTATTAACCAACATGGTACCTCATTAGGTTTAATCTTGAATGCACCCAAATCCACTCCAAAATCATATACCATAATATTGACAGATGCAAATTTTGTGGAAAGAACTTGAAATTCATGTATTAAACAATAGCCAAGTAAGTTTATCTTCTCCAACTAATATAATTAAACAAAATAAATACACATACACCTCGACTTTATTAATTTGAAAGGGCCAGACATAATAATTTCATCTAATATTAGGGCCTTTCCAGTTACCCACATATCAATCAATTTAACATGAAATTGTGAAATCCTAAACTAAATTTATCTTAATAATTAAAAAACAAAGATAGAAGAAAGCCGGTTCACCTTGTCCGGAGCAATGGCTTGCAATTTCATTCATCCCTTTCATTCAGTACCACATGTGTAAAAGTTGATGCTTTTAACGTAAACAGCCAGCTGATGTGTTTCAAATATTTGATCTAACACAATCGTCAACATTCTTTATTAGATTCTTATATTACAACTTCAATTCAGATTTGTTTTCCTACCAAATAATATTGTTGATTTCAAACGCTTGAAGAATCTACTAATTTTAGCATTTACTCTATCTTTCTATTGAAAATCCTATACCTGTGTTAGTTAACCATTTACATGACCGATGGTTGTTACGATTATATGTCTTGTCTCAGCACTATTGCCATCGACTATTGCACGCTCCATTTCCTAATCGTCGTAATTAAAATTTGTATATGATTGTAGTTGTATACTAAAATTAGTAGATTGATTACAAAAACTTGATATATGTCATGTTGCCACTAACCGTGTCATGTGCAATTTCCATGTCTTATCTGCAAAGAAACGGATGTAGAACACTTAACCTTATGAACAAATAAAATACAAAACACATTCTTATATGCAAAGAAACGGATGTGGAACACTTAACCTTGTGAACAAATAAAATACAAAACATATTGATGAGACATAAAACTTAACTCTGAGGTGGTGAGTCCTGCCCGTTCACGTAATAAGTGGTGAGTAGGGCCTTCCAATCAAACTTCTTCCCAACATCCATCTTATCAAATAATTAAAAAAGTACGCGAAGAAAAAAAACTGAAAAACCTAATCCGAAATGAATAAATCCTAATTTGAAAAAAATCAAATCGATGAACATAATCTCGACTACCAGCAATTTTCTTTAGTAGATCAAGCCGTCGTGAATCTTTCATCACAGTCAATACTGATATCTACAATAAATGCACTTCTATTAGTAAAACACATGAGACTTCTGCTCCATGAAACAGGTTTTGTCAAAACATTTTACATTTCAGTCATTACTCAATAATCATTTTCCACTTATGCGTCCAGTTTATCCCGTACGAAAGTATCAAGAAACCGTGGAACAACAAATAATGTAAGAATACACATTGTGCTACTAAACCACAAAATAATATGTTTGTTTGTTCGATAATCATTTCTACAATGATAAACTTCAAAGTTAAAACACATCCCAAATGTTATATAATGTTTTAATAGTTAAAAAATAATAATAAAAAAAAAGAATCTTATCATTCAATGGTAATAATTACAAACCCCAACTTTTTCACCCGTTATACTTCTTGCGAGATTCTGGATTTTCATCGTATAACACCCCGGGGGGGTGAGGGGTGGCGGGATAGGACGCCTGTCGACATGAGTTCCTTGTAAGGATTCATCTTCAGGCAGAAGCTCCATTGCATCACAAAATGAAAGAAATTCCCACATATTCAAAGTTAGGCACATTATGTTAAAAAAGTTATACCTTAATTCGATAATGAACAACACCTTCAACTTAGATTGTAAAGTCTTCAAAATCTATATCTTGTCATCATTGTGTCCAGTTTTCTCAGTCAATTCAGCAAGATAAACTGGGACCTGTTCCCGAAATCAAAATCCTATATATGAATATTTTTCTAACACTAATATAATATATTTTAGGATAAAGAAAAAGAACAATCAAAGATCTACATAAATGAATAACATTTACCAGAATATACTTGAGATTTGTAGTGCTGGTTTCTTCCTTGGTCTTATTAGTTGAAAACAACCCTGATTTGCTAATAATTTTCTCGTAGTTTGCAAAGCTTCGCATCCTTTCTCAACGTCTTCTACAAATAATAATGAATAATGTAAACTTGATAAGTCTTATGATAACCAACAATAGATGGTTATTTAATTGTTAAAAATAAGGGGGTATAAGTGTGATCAGGGACGCACTAACCTAACTTAACTATGAATATACTATGAATCCTCCATTTACTCCAACTCGACCGCACATGTCCTCGATCTCGAACCCGATCTTGTTCTCGATTATTATATTTCTTCACATATAAACATGTGAAAAATTTCATTTCAGGCACAATAGAAATATTCAACATTGAAACTAATTCATAGATTTTGTTATTATCAAATTCGAATAATAACAATACATGTATCATTCGAGAAGCTGGTACTTACAAACGGGTAATGAGTACATTGCCATTTACAGGTTGTCCAACAAACAAAAATATCTCCCGCAAGTGTCCGCCATCGTTGAATCTGTAAAGAAAAATCAAGTATACATTTGACTAACAATCAAGAAACAAAGACCAGTCTGAATCATTGAACGATGACGAAGGAGGAACAAATCGATGTAACAAATCTAAACAAAAAAGACCCTAATCTGAACTAATTTGTAAAAAAAACATAATCTAAACACAAATAAACCCTAATGAACAGCACCTTCAACTTAGATTGTAAAGCCTTCAGAATCTATATCTTGTCGTCATTGTGTCCAGTTTTCTAAGTCAATTCAGCAAGATAAATTGGGACTTGTTCCCAAAATCAAAATCATATATATGAATCTGTTTCTAACACTAAAACAATATATTTTAGGATAAAGAAAAATAACAATCAAAGATCTACATAAATGAATAACATTTACCAGAATATACTTGAGATTTGTAGTGCTGGGTTCTTCCTTGGTTTCATTAGTTGAAAACAACCCTGATTTGCGAATAATTTTCTCGCAGTTTACAAAGCTAGGCATCCTTTCTGAACGTCTTCTACAAATAATAATGAATAATGTAAACTTTATAAGTGTTATGACAACCAACAATAGAGGGATGGTTATTTAATTATTAAAAATAAGGGGGTATAAGTGTGGTCAGGGACGAACAAACCCAACTTAACTATGAATATACTATGAATCCTCCATTTACTCCAACTCGACCGCACCTGCCCTCAATCTCGAACCCGATATCATTCTCGATTATTATATTTCTTCACATACAAACATGTGAAACGAAATTAGGTTTCATTCATGCACAATAGAAATATTCATGCAGAGAAGTCAATGATTGCAAACTATAATTCACTCAACAATACAAACTTACGTTAAAGAATTTTGACGATTCTGGCAGCATCCCGAGGTCTCTTGTGACCAATAAAGCTTGACGTATCAGCAATATTAACATCAACTGACATTTAATTTAAGCAAACAATAATAAGTTTATATGACCTTTTAATAAAATTTGTGACATGAGACTTGTTTTTCACTTACAATGAGAGCCATAAACCGGAGGTACGCATTGTTGTTATTACTTCCTACACCGTAATCTTCATAAACCGGTTCAAGAAACTGATCATCAGAAGCAAAATCCAAGAAGTGAGCATCTCGGAGATCGATTTGCGGGCCCCATGCATGCCTAAAAAATACAATGAGAATAAAAAACAGTAAACCTTGTGCAGAAAGATTTAAAAAAACGAAGAATAATTTTTTCGCCAAATCCTTGTAGCAACTTCACCTGATATCAATAGTCATGACATCTGGATTGGTTGTAGCTGGTGGAAGGGCGTAATCCGGTGAATAAATCTATGAAACATGTCAAATTCAATAGCATTTCAATAAAAAAAAAATTCACCAAATTATTAAAATTCTGAACCAAAAAGGCCAAACCTGATTGCAAATCTCACAGGTTATATGCCCTTTCTTATTGCAGCATTTCTGAATACATTTCCTATGAGCAAACTGCAACCCACAAATACAAAATTACAATCAAATGTGACAATCCAATTCAATTAGAAAAAAAATACTAATTTTGACTAAATTATCGTCTGCATTTAATAAATAAACCTGAATCTTAAATTGAACTAACCGATTTCAACAATAATACTAAATTAATGGAAGAAAAAATCGATTATGTATGAAGGCGATGGAATAATATTTAGGGATTTGAGAAACATACCGATGGATCGATGAAATACAATTGGGAATCCAACGCAGAGATGAAATGGCATCTTCGGAGGTTGATTAAGAACCGAATGATTGTGGTGGCGGCGTCGATTGATTTAGGGTTTCTGATTAAGGGAAAGAGAAGAAGCCACCAGTTTTAGAAAACCCTAATTACTCTCAAATCCTGATTAGAATACCTGCTAGTACCTGCTAGGTTTACATACCCGATGGATTGTATTGTCTGGATCGTAGATGCTTCAACCAGAAGGAAACGTTGTCATCTTGTGATCTTGTGGAACTGATGGAGGATATTGGCGGTGGTGATAAGAGGGAGAGAGAGAGTTGCAGCTTTGTTTTTATAGGGTTTGTGGATGAGTAAAAAGCAATTGTGTGAAAGAAGAATGAGAAAAAAAGAAATATAAAGGATCCATTAACTATGACCCGATTATAATTCGGATCCCGTGTCCAGTTCTCAATACATCTAATATTGTGTCTTCCCTCCCAAAATCAACCTCCACTCCACCATAACATGCCACATAAGGAAAATGGCTCCACCATTCAAAGACAAATGGTCCAAATCATCTCATTTATTAATATATATAGATATATAGATATCATCTTCACAACCACCAGTATGTTTTGAAGTGCTTGCTGAACATGTGCTGCATCTAGCCAATAATGTTCAGGCATGAGTATATCCATTGCCGCCAAAATACTTAGCAACACTCCCTGCAAAATCCAAACGATTGCTCGCTATGATTTATGACTTTTTACGAATCTTTTGCAACTCAAATGAGAACTGTACCGGACAATAACAGAAGAAGACAATCCCTTTGACACATAAAAACTTTGCAAGAGGGTTATGTGGGACTAATTCTTTAGCGAATACATGGTAGAAAGCCACAAGAGCATACAACGCCAATGAAACCGATATGTTTAATATTATAGTGATCGTCCAGCGAAGCCAATAATGGTATATTTCAAAGAGCCGAAGAACGATCATTACGACAGAACGGGCCGGATCACTACAAATTGCCATGTCCAATACTTGAGGAGTTTCAGTTTGTGAGGGTTCAGATAGACTTTATGAGGCCGTAATTCATATCATCTGTAAGTAATTTCTCTAGTAATATTCCAAAAAACACATTTTCTTGGTTTCTTGTATTAGTTAGTAATATGAACTTCATACATGACACGAACCTAACACAAAATTCGCGGGTTTGAGTCTGATCTAAACGGATACGGATCAACTTTGGGTCGACCTCACATACACTTTCAGACAAAAAGGTCGTGTTTGTCTCAACCCAATGGGTTCACGGATTGACCAGTTTAATAACTTACACTATTTGCCTATTTGGGTTTTTTTTGCCAGAACTTAAAAGTTTAAATATAACTTTACATACTTCAAAAATAATTACTTAATAAAAACAAAAATAATATGTAAATTTAGAAATTTAAAGTATTAATATGCCAAAAAAATAACTAAACAAACTTTTTAAGGTTAAAAGGGTCGTGTTTGTGTTGACCCGCGAATACTTGTGTGGTGTTCAGGTTCATGTGTGTGACACGATTTTCGGGTTATCCCATATTTCCATAACCGTGGGTTTGCCGTTTCGATTCCCACCCTTTGCTCATCATTTATACGTGTTCTAAGTCGGTTTTTATGCATTTGTAGTGCTCCTCCAAAGACCACTTTTTCTGCAGTATTTCGCCATAAAATGTTGTCAAAAGGGTGGTTTATTAAAATTTTTTGTTGTAAAAAAGTGCAATTCTGGCATCTTTTGCTGTATTTTATTTCCAAAAAATGGTATATTTTATTGATGTAAAAAGAGTGGTTTATTAATTTTTTTGCTATAAAAAGGTGTAGTTTTGGTGCACTACATGAAGCTTGCATATGGTTCCGTAAAGAAACTTTATAGTTGTTCCATTAAAAAGTGATACCATCCCACAACACCACTTCAACTTTGCATCATATTTTGGCAATGGTCTGTATGTGCACTAACTTAGTTAACACGATGTCGAGGTTTTTTTGGTTTTTGTGTCAACTGGAATTTGTTATAGATATACATATTTAAAAAAGAAAATACCATTTTAACGAACCAATTCTGATAGAATTCGCCTCGCGTCCGTGCAGCAACAACGTGGGTTGCATCTCGATAGTCACGCATTAAAATGTAACTTTTATAACAACTTTGCACCATAGGGACGACCCATGACAGTTGCACTCATTGTCTCAAATCCAAACCCAAGATACGAAATGTATCATCTTCAAAGAAAAGAGGATACATCCGCCATGGATGCAATCTGACAAGTAACCAAGCAAAAGCGAAGTGAATCACATGAAACCTATACATAAAAATATGACATATATAAGTGAGAAACAGGACACACCCGAACAACATGGCTAAAGAAAAGAGAAGATCACATGAAGTAAATGACACAAAGAAACATGGACATGTAAGATGGACTTACAATGCGAACAGAGGCAACATGTTGCTTGCACATGATTCTAGTTTCTCACCTTTGGTATCCAGCACAAAGTACAAAAACAACCCAATATAAACCCCTTTTCCAGCTTAGCTGTTTAACCCAGCTTGTCTCCACCAAATTTTAATCGTCTTCTCCATAGATTTAAACTAAGCCGGAATGGGGAGTTTGATCCATTAAAACGTTCCACCAAATCGCTTTCTCCGGAATGCTCTACAACACACAAAATCAGAATCCACTTAAAAATATTCATCAGACATTTCATCGAAGAACACGTATGCACTTTTCTAGTCACAAGATTTTCAAAAAACTCGTAGCCCCCATCGCATTCCCATCAATCTAATTACATTTAAATTCTACTAACACAATTCAAGTATCTAACAATGTTTTAACCAGAAAGCATGCCTAATTATATGACTTTTTAATAAACATCATAACGGTAGACATTCCGACCATCAGACACCGTGAAAGAACCTCCACAGACATCGATTTCGGTTCGAGCGTACCAACGATCTTCGTCATTGATGAAAATTACTCCACACAAAAACGATCACAAAACAAACACACAAGTATTATTAATAAATGAAAACGATTATTATCTGAATCATGAAAACGGTGAATGAAGCTTACAGATCTGGAAAGTACGTTAGATTGTTATCACAACTACAAACCTTTGAAGCCACATCAACACCAATCTCATCTAGCACATGCAAGATAAAACAAACTAAATACATAAATTTATTGTAGTGATTTGGTCCAATATTTTCTTAAACAATAGCATCTGATTAACCAATTGCTACAATGTCAGACAACGAAAGCACCTCCAAACAATATTTTATACAAACCCTCTTTATCGCAACTAATTAGCTTTCCTTTTAGAAAGAATATGTGTCATTATAGAAACAAAATATTCCGGTAAGAAGCTATATGAAGAAACATATATTTCAGGTAAGAACATATATTATATGAACAAAAAAACTGACCCATTACAATATCAATTGATTTTAGTAATTTTATATCACTTGATCACTTTCTAGACGAAACCAAAAAAACATTAATCATTAAAAAAAGAAGCAATTTTGTGAAGATTACCTAGTTTGTTAGCTCATCAGTTTCATCTCCAGCTTGTTTCATCGTCATCATGATTTTAATACCTTAAACTCTAGCCATAACCACAGGCCACACTCCACACCGATCCACAACCAAAGAATCGTCCTTTAATTTCATGTCGATTGAACCGAGAAACACTGAAGAACAAAAATATTCAGAACTGGGTAATATTTTGGATTGAACTTAGAACCCTAACTATTTCTCCGATCTAAAAAATCAAATAATAAAATATCTGATCAATAAAAACTTACCACTGCCCACCACCATCATCGTTTCTCCAACCCTAAACACCACCATCATCGGCTGATGAACGCACAACTAATTTTCGATAATAGTAACCGAAACAAATCGATGAAAGCAAATCAAACAATAATGGCGTTTAACTGTAACAAATCGAGAGATATAAGATTGGATGAATGAGCAAGCAGAGCATCAGCATCTTCTAAACCCTAAAGCACCGTCATGGTCGGCATATCAAACCACCATCGCTTGAATCCAACTATGTTACCTCTGATTGCCACAAAAATAAAAGCGGCGATGAAGTTTTTGGTTAGGGTTTACAGGGAGGATAGGAGAGAAAGTTGTCTCTGTGGATTTTATATATATCCGAAAACACGGGTATCAAATAACCCGAACAAAAACGGATCCCGCGTGGATTAATGATTTTGTGTATTGAGAATGGATTTCCCTCCTAAACTAAATTGCCACATCATCCTACATGGCCAAAGACAAATGCCACATAGCCCAAATCCATCTCATTTATATATATATATATATATATACTAATTCTAACTCAACTGAAATTCTATTTAATTAAATAAAAATAATCTAGCCATTCATATAATTAAACTAACCTTTTTATTTGAAAGTCACCCGAAGTAGTCCAACATAAATTTCCAATCTTTAGGGTTATCAAATTCTTTTTAGAGTAACTTACAATTTACCTTCCTGTGATTTGTCCTATTTTACATAATGAAACCTTATCTTCTAGATTTTGCCTCATGCCTCCCCGTGCCTAAGAGCATTCACATCCAATCCACTAAAAATATACATACATTCCACTAAAAAACAACTCCTATATCAATATATTTCCATTAAAAACAAATACTTTTTCTCTCTCCTTTTCAATATATATTACATTTTCTCTCTCCTCCAATCACAACCACTTTCAATATATATTAAAAAAGTATAGGGAGTGAACAGTGTCCCCCAAATATACAGATGAACAGTAACATTTTCTCTCTCCTCCACTTACAACCACTTTTTATACTTCTTATATTTTAAAAAACCCCACACAGATTTTGGTGGTTTGAATGAGAATGCTCTAATACATCATCACACTGACCTCAGGCGTCAGTCAAATCTTTGTTTGACCGTCTAAAAAGCGAGTAAAATCTATTATATCCTTTTTTCTATTACAGTATACGCCCCTGATTTTACTATTATTACAATAATCCACCACCCACCACCAACTGTAAAATGCAAGTTTGTTTAACATAAAAAAAGTAAATGAGATTATAGCCAAACAAATCATGAAAAAAGGGGGGGGTGGGGGGAAGAGGCGAATGGACAATTTCACCCCTCAGCTGGACGGTTAAACAAACGTATGATTGACGGCTGGGGCAGAGTGTGATGATTTATTGGGCACGAGAAGACATGAGATAAAATCTGAAAGATGAGATGTCATTATGCAAAATGAGACATACCATAGGGAGCCAAATTGTAATTTACTCTTCTTTTTAACCTATGTTCTTAATTTATTCCCAACTACCAAATTTAATTGCTTATTTAATTTTGTGTACGTTTGTGTTTCATTATCGTGTACGACACGATGGAGATGGTGAGGTGGCCCGTCCAGAATGTTGTGTCCGGTGCACTGGACTAGTCCTGTTGGATGATGATCTGCCCCATTGATTTAATATCTATACTATATAATAAAAGAAACCAATAAGAGGACACATGTCATTCATTGAATGCATATGTTTTTATAGATAATTAATATCAATTAAAAGATTATTATAAAATTAACTTTAATATAAATTTAAACAATTTGTATAGGAGATAATATAATATTTTAAAATATTATGTAAATAATTTATTTATTTTATTAAAGCTAATATTTAAATCAAAATAATTGGATTTATTGAATTTCATTTTCTGTCAAATTTTGGTACGTAAAAGAAAACAAAATATTCTATTTATTTTGTGAGAAAGTTTAGTAAAGGTATTTTAAAATAAAATTTACATAAAATTGTGAGTAGGAGAGTATCACATTAATTGAAACTATTTATTATAAATTAGATTTGAAGATTAGATATTTAAGTAATAACAAAATAAACATAAATAATCTTTTTTTTTAATTAAAATTACAAGTAACACTAAAATACATAAATAATCACATATAACAAAATAATGTGTATCTATCTATACTATATAATAAAAGAAACCATTTTAGGGACACTTGTCATCATATTAGGCCATATCTTATAGATAATTATTATTTTAGTTTAAAATCTTATAATTAATTATAGATAATCCTCCTACTAAATATTATTTAGTTTAATTATTACTTTTATATTTATCTATTTTACTTCAAATTCAAACATAGTTATCTAATTTGATATTAGAGTAAATTATGATTTTGGCCACTGTGGTTATATTACTTTTACCCTTTTAGTCTAAAAAGAAATTTTTTAACATCTAAGTCCTCGACGTCTTTTTTTCTAACCCTTTGGACCCCAACGTCTTTTTTTTCTAACCCTTTTGGCACCTAAAATTATTATTGGTATATAAAATTAGATTTATTAAACTCGTGTAATACACGTGATTTTCTAAAGATATACTTTTTTATTATTTACTATACAAAATTACATTTATTCGACCCGTGTAATACATAAGGTTTTTTAAGATATAACATTTATCATTTGATATATAAAATTTGATTTATTCAATTCGTACAATACACGAGGTTTTTTAAGGATATATATTTTTTATTATTTAGTATAGAAAATTATATTTATTCAACCCGTGTAATACACATATTTTTAAAGATGTAACTTTTTTATTATTTGGTATATAAAATTATATTTATTCAACACGTGTAATAAATGAGATTTTTTAAAGATGTATTATTTTATTATTTGGTAAATAATATTACATTTATTCAATCCGTGTAATACACGTGGTTTTAAAGATATAACTTTTTTATTTGCTATATAAAATTATATTTATTCAACCCGTACAATATGGTTCTTATAGATATAACTTTTTATTATTTAATATATAAAATTATATTTATTCAACCCGTACAATAAAGGAGGTTTTTAATGATATATTGTTTTATTATTTATTTTTAGTACATATATTTTATTTATTCGACCCGTGTAATACACGGGGTTATAACCTAGTAATAACATATATAAAACTAGAGTTGGATGCTCTTAATTAACTTGATATTTCATATCAAACATATATAAAAGTAGAGTTAGACGTTCTTAATTGACTTGACATTTGGTTTTCTAATTTATTTAACAGTTAAATTAAAATGTTACGATAAGTAAATAATATATCAAAGTCCGATTTTTAAGTTTATATCTTGATGGCTGTACGTTTTAACCAATTACATTATATTTATTTATCTATGTAATACACATGTTTTTTTTTAAATATAACTTTTTATTAATTCATATATAAATTATTTTTATTCAATACGTGTAATGCACGGGGTTCTAACCTAGTTTGTTTAATAAAAAAAACTTTATGTGCTTAAAAAACACCCTTTTGTTTTTTAACTAAAAAAACTCTAAACCTAATTAAATTAAACACAAAATACATAAACCTAATTAAACTATTACACAAACCTAAATTAAATATTAAGTCTTAACTAAACACATAAAATCCATAATACATCTCAACCCAATAATCTAGGTTAGACTTTGGAGATGACACATTACGATCGCTATCATGACCATTCAACCTTGCGTCTCGATTATGTGTTCCTCACCCAGGTCAGTTTCGTACCCTTCAACCCATCTAGTTACGACTTGTGTTGAACAAAGGATTATGACCAGAGGGGGTCTGGGGTGAAGTTTGTTTGAGTCTCCCCATGTTATAGTCGGTCAAATTGTAATTGTAGTTAGGCTATGATATAGTCATACACCTAGTTCAACTTCTGCCTGGACTTGGATCATCATCTTAAGTTAAATTATTTAAAAGTGTTTTCCGGTTCCTCACTTTTTAGTGTTCCCCAATAAAACTCACACTATCTATCTATACTTTCTATAAAAGGAGAGATCGCAATGACATAAGAAAAGCTGATGTGTCAGCAAGAGAGGCTGTCTAACAAGGCTTTTCTTATGTCATAATTACATCATAAACCTTAATATTAAAGGACTTTAAAATTCAAAGCTGGCCCACATTCAAAATCCAAAGGTTTGTTGAGCAAAGGTCCGCCCACATAAAGCCTAATATAAAATATCATTTAAAATTTTGTTTAAACATCTGCCCTCAGCATTTTATAATCAAACATCTGTCGAGATTCAAAATTATGGCTCCACATTCAAAATTCAAACCATATATTCTAATCCTATAAATAAGATATAATTATCTGGCTCCACATTCAAATCTCTCTCGCTCATATCTCTGAGCGTATCTCTCTCTCAAATGCATCTTTCTCGTGATTCAGCCGCTAATCTCCGATTACATTTCTTTGTTCGAATGTTTGTTGATTCTGTTTAGATGTTATCATTCCAGTATCATTGTTCCAACATCGTCGTTTCAATGAAGCTTCCCATCACACATCAACCTTTCAATATCGATGTTGCAGTATCATTGTTGCAACATCGTGAAAAGTTGCATGTGCTACCTTCTTTGATGGGAGAGTTGCATTGTTCGGTTTTCGTTAAATTGAAAGTCAGGTTTTCTTGCGTCAGTAAGATTTTCTCCTTTTATAGAAAGTATAGATTCATGCAATATTGTGAAAAGTCAGATGTGCTACAACAGTTGAGAAGAGACCTTTGCATTTTAGGTTTGTTTCTTATTTTGATTAACTGTTGATGATGTTGAGAGTTTTTATTTACACTGACATTTTAGAATATGTTAAGATGCATGTTTATATTATTAAAATGAACTACTACATAGAAAAATAGAAATTTAATGAAATATTTATAAAGTATTACACGCTAGAGTTAACACTTGCTAGGATTTCATAGACTTTGGCCTTTCTCCATGTGATTTCGTGCTCTCTTTTGAATTTCAGGTCAGTTAGCATGTTGCAGATTTTCTGATCCTGTTTTAGAAGTTGTGTCAGAAACTCTTCTGCATTCTTCTGGAACTCTGATGGAGGAGAGTGGAGGACTTCATCGAGTAATGCTATGTTGTTCCAGGTTTTGTTGTAATTAGTGTCATTGATTATGTCGACTTTCTTGTTTAGTTCTTTGTCTGTTCTTTGTTCTTTGAGTGACCACATCGAGAATTGTGTTTTAACATCGCTGGTGTCTGACCAGTGGTAGAAGCTGAAGTTTGCCATGTAGAGTTTTTGTTGGTTTTCTGATTTGGAACAATTTTTGACAGAAAGTGAATTGTAGGACAATTTGTTGATGTTTTGAATCAAAAGTAATCATCGGTCTTTTATAGAGTTTATGTTAGGATCTGAGGCTGTCATGATTGTGCTTGTTTGTAAGAATTTGACAAATCAACGAATATAAAATAAGATTAAGTGCAGCGGAAATGAAAACAAACTTTGTAAACACAATCAAAAGAGAAAATAGTTTGGTAAACAAATGCTTCTCATTCAGTTGAATGATTTAATTACAAAGCAAATGATTACAAGCATGCTTACAGAAATAAGCTCCCCCTCAGCCTGATACTCCAAGGTTGGTTGCACAAGATGAAAGGATTAGACTGGAGGAGAAGAAACCACTCAGTCAATCAAATGTAACAGTACAGGATACTGTTCCATTTATAGGCAAGCCAAACCACTAAGGCATCTCTGCTGACGTCACCATGATAGTGACATCTAACAACCTAACAACCTATAAACACTGTTCTATACAAACTACTGATGTTTAACAACTGATTATAAGTACAATACAAAATAAGAGATAACAACTGCTTCAGCGTTCCGCTGTTGTAGCCTGAGCACTGATGTTGAGCATCAGTGCTTTCTCCAAAGGTGATCAGTCCTTGAATGGGCAGTGCTTGTGTCTTCAACAGTACTTAGGAAACAACAGTAGATAGAGCAACAGTGTTTGTCTTCAGCAGTCTTTAGAGTTTCATCAGTGTTTGGTTCATCAGTTGCTATAGTGAGCAGTACTTAAGATCTTTCAGCTGTTAGATTACCACTGTCAAGGGGAAAGTTTAGTGCAAACCGCTGCTTATGATGAATCCACAGTTCTGAACCAGTTTTGGCTTTACATCATCTGTTCCTCTGTAGGGTTCAATCCCAACAATCTCCCCTGGAACAGATGATGCCAAAACACTTCATTATTCAGGATCTTTATTGTCTCATCAATAATTCCCTAAAATGTCCTTTGAATTGTAATTCAAAGTTCATGGAATCTGTGTCATCCTCATCCCTGCACAGTGTAAGCTCAAGGAGATCTTGCAAATCTTCAACACCCAGGCCAAGTGTTGTCTTCCTTGATATATGCTTCACCTCACCATTAGATCGGAGCAGAGTCAATACATGGGTCTTTTGATCAGACAACCATTTTAGTATTTTTGAATCCAGTGGGTTTCTTGGGAGAGATTTATTTGAAATGAGTTTGGAGATTGTGGCCTGGTGATGACAACTTGAGCAGTGCCTTGAGATTTTGTTGTTTCTTGTTGTTCTGCTCTAAGTGTCTAAAGAACCATCTTTATGATATATTCTTCTGAGGCTTGGTCTGGTTTTTGGTGGGGCAGTGGATTGTATAGTTGTTGTTGAAATGGTGAGAGAAGTGATTGAAGTGTGTGTTGATGTAGTATTGGTGGCAGTTGTTTGAGTGACAGATGTTGTTAATGGTGGAGGTGTAAGTGATTTTGTGGGAACAGAAGTTGTGGTTGAAGTAGTAACTGGCTTAGTTATAGAAGCTGTGGTGGTTGATTGCCTTGTTTTTCTAACATGACTCTTCTTTAATGAAGTACCAACCTCTTCTTTTTCTTTTTGCAGAACTATCTTTTTCTCAACCAAAGCTCTGCTCTCATCCCTTACCCTTTTAATATCAGCAATGGTTTTGAGACCAGCTGAATTGACTTGACTTTGAACGATCCTCATTTGTGTATCTTCATCATCTGCTTGAATTTTCAGGGTTTTATCACCTCCCTTTTCCTTTTCTTTGACAGATGTTTCAGCAGAAGTTACTGAAAGATTTTCCTCAGAGTCATTTTTCTCCCCCTTTTTGGCATCATCAACTCTTTCGAAGATAGGTGCAGGGGTTGAAACAAATTCCACAGCTCATCTGGAGTGGGAGCAGATGATGGAGTAGCTGTTGGAGGTGGTGCAGCAGTGGATGGTACCTTTTGTGCTTTCAACAACTGTTGCAGCATGTCTTTGATTTCTGCAACAGATGTATCCAGTTTATCAATTCTAGCCGTCAATTCTTGGTACATTAAACCATCACCCAACTTAATGGGGTCATCTGATTTCCCACTAGTAGTGGTTGTAACAGTGATTGATTTAGGAAGTGTATCCCAAAAATCATCCACTGTTGCCCCTTTGTCTTGGTACTGAGGACTTCTTTCTTCATAATGAGAAACACTTTTTAGTGAACCAGTGAAGACTGGATACACAAGAGTTCTTAGTGAAGAAATTGCCTTCAAGGAAGTCTTATTGATGAAACTACTGTCCAAGTGCAAACCAGTGGGTTCAGCACTTGTAGTAGCTGCTTCACTTGAACTACCACCAAGAGTTACTTGTAACTCAAGGGGTGTAACCTCCTCAGTTGTTGCTGGGTTAGCAGAGGTATAAGCATCAGACTCAGTCACTTGTTGGAGTGTACTCTCAGTGATAGGTGGTTGAGAGGAACTGATTTATGTCTGAGTTATATCCAAAGCATGCAACAAGGTCATTATTGATGGTGGTATTTGTGAAGTGATGATGGGAGTTGAAAGTGAATTTGCCCCAGGCAGTGGGCTGTGGATGATGGAATCAAGTGATTCCAGAGCATCATAATTTGGTGTCCCTGTTCTTCCAGCCTGTTCTTTTTGAGAAGAAGCAGGAGGAGTTTGAGGCATGGGTTGAGACCTTTCTACCATTTGCTGTGAGGAAGTAGCAACAGTGGTTTTTAGTGACTTTTGTGTTGTCACTGGCAGTTGCTCTGGGATCTCATCTTTCGGAGTTGCCTTTATTGTAGGTTTGGGGGCTTTTGAATTTTCTTTTGTTTTGGTCTTTTGGTGGATTTAGGTGTGGGTTTCACAGCAGGTGTGTTACTGCTGTGATCACCTTGAGCAGTGGGCTCAGCAGCAGGTGCCTGAGGAGCAATGGTAGCTGCTAAAATCTGCTCAGGAACCTCTGCTTTTGTTTTGGAAATTTTTGATAGCCTTGTAAATGTTTCAGATGTAAGGCCATTTATTTGAAAAAAGTGATCATGGCATCTGATGCACACAACTGTTGAATAACAATTGTCCATGTGTAACCTCCGTTGTAAATCAGTGTTTTGCACAAACAGAGGATACACTTTGGCAGTGAATAGATTTTACTATTAACAGAGTTTTAATGCCGTTAGTGCTTTGAACAGACTTTTGAGGATTTATTGAAAAATTCAATTTTAAACTATTTTTAAGGTTATTTTTGATTTTTCTAAAAAC
Organism: Helianthus annuus; assembly: GCF_002127325.2. Lineage (NCBI taxonomy): Eukaryota > Viridiplantae > Streptophyta > Magnoliopsida > Asterales > Asteraceae > Helianthus > Helianthus annuus. The sequence continues at coordinate 82,287,396 of NC_035433.2, forward strand.
ATTTTTATGCTATTTACACATGGAACACAAGAAAGCTTGCTTTAATCCATATTTAGCATTCCAATCATAGTGATCAAGTTTGTACAACTACCAACTGATCTTTAGGATGGACATGTTAAAGATGAAATCAAACCTTTTTATTGCAATCCCTCACAAGGTGGTGTCTGATGTCAAGTGATGATGGATGAATGAGATACTGGATTTTTGATGATATATTTCAGCTACTTGACATTCCTGCATAAAAGAAGTCTTTTGAGCAATTTATATCAAAATCCAATAACATATTTTGACGAAACAATCAGTTGGACTTTTCAGCAACAACAGCAGCATCATAATATTCTTCAATCAGTGGTTGTGGAAACATCTGCTGCATGTGTACAGTCAAAACACTAAGCATATTGCCTAGGAATTGATATCCCTCTATTGTAATCTTTCCACACTCTTGGTGTGACAACCCGAACTCTCATGGTTTGTAACGCGGAATCTTGTTATCTTAACTCCTCGAACTCCTTTCTCTCTGTATTAGACGTTCTGTTCGTATAACTCCGTTAAGTCTACTCGTACGATAACTTGTTATTTTAGGTAATGGCATTTTGGGCCGCACCTCTTTGGGCCGCAAGTTCACTATTTAAAATCTGTTAATGCATCAGTCCACAACATCCGGAACCCACTATACACTTGCATGTTTTCACAATTTGTATATCTTGTAGTCTCGGCCCAACTTTTGTATCGTCTGAATAATAAGCCCAACAGACCGTTGATTGGTTAACTGGCCCAACGCCCCATATGTATTGATCCTTAGTGATTAGTGATCGGCCCAAATACCTTTAGCCATAACAAACTATAATAATCTGATCAATAAGCCATAACCCTTATCGGCCCAATAAGCATACGTATTGTAATCTAACTCAACCTGATCTAGTTTAAAACCATAACAAACTCCTCCATATCTCTCTCTCTCAAATCCTCACACGGCACAGAAGATTTCCCCTCTCCTTTGATCGCACGACTCCAGCAGTCCACCCCCCCTGTTCGAAATAACATCCTTGGCAGCCGAATTCTTGGTTAGTTTTAATGATTGTTAACCTTTATGGTTGTGTGGGTTGATATTATATACATGCTATGTAGTGATGAGAAAACTGAAAACCATTTGTATGTTTTGATAACTGGTCCCGTTTATGTAAGTTAATTGTATTGAATGAGGTTTCCACATGTAATAGGACCGATTGAATGTTACTGATGTTGTAGATCATGATTTCATATGTATATTCGATTATGATAGTATGAGTTGTTGCACATAATGTAAACTGTTAATAGTTGTTTTTGTTCAAAGAGGAAACTATTATTAATTTGTTTATGAGAAACCGTCACAATGGGGGGTATTATTTGATCCAGAGGAAGTCAGGGGTTATGTTGAATTAAATTGACTAGTTCATGATAAATAAAGTTGCGTAGGTGATTAGGTAACACCTGGTTTGGGCCGGTGATATGTAAACTAATATGGCCTATTAAAGTGAACTGATAAGTTGTTAGCTGGGTACTGGGTAATGGGCTACCAAACGAGTAGATGTGTTGCTGGGTTGTCTGGGCCGCACTCGGATGGGGTTTGCCGATACATAACCTGGGCCGAACTAGACTATAATGAGACTGACTAAATTGGGCCTGTCATTAATGTGGTTATGTAATTAAGTGGCTATTTATTAATAACCGAGGATGTACAGGCACGAGGGTTTTGGATTTGATCATAATTAAAATAGGTGAATTATAAACCTGGTCGGTCAAGTGGGTAATAAACAGGCTCATGTTCACATGTTGGGGTTATTATTGTAAAAGGGTTGTTAAAGGGTTGTGGGCCGGTCAGATTTGGGTAGAAAGAGGATGGATTAGGCTATAAGGGTCGTGAGAACGTGATAGTTGGATTGGGCCGCAATAGGGTAGTGAGGCGTGGATTTCAAGCAAACGTAATTGGGTCAAGTCTGTCGGGCCCGCTGTGAAGTGAGGCTCCGGCTGGGTTGGGTTGAGTTTGTTAATGAGAGCTCACCACTAGGTTCAATGTGTTATTTGGGTTTAAGGTATTGGGCCTGGCTTCCATTTAATAGATATAATCGGAACTAATAAATATAGTGGGCTGAGCATTGTAATAGTTGTAAACTGGCTGGGGATTCAAGGGTCGAATGTATGGGCCGGGCATCAACATTTAACAACTTGGGCTGGTTAAGTTATGGGCCACATCCTTATTGGGTCGTGCTTGGTTGATGAGTTATTATATGTTGATACGTATTGAGGACTTTACTAAGTACTAATGAATGTGAATTGTATGTTAACGGTATGTGGCTAGTAGAATATGAAGCATGACTGCAATTTACAAGTGATTAGCACATGTGTGATAATTATAGGATAGTATAGCATATGTTACTGATGAATCTCATGACTGTTCATATGGTGATGTGTGAACTCTACTTGTGCTATGTGAACAATATACGTGTTGGTATAAATCATGCGTACATGGAATAGTCGTAACTAACTGTATCGATAACCCTTTTAGGACGTGTTTGAGTAATCATTAAACAAGTAATTTATCTTGCCGAGCAAACCAAAGGTGAGTTCATTGCTCTTTTCTCAAGCATGCGTCCCGGTGGTTTGGGACAACTGGTAAACATTTGGAAGGGAAACATTGGGTAAATAACTTAATCGGTTTTGGTTATTGCCTGGAGGGCAATGGGGGTGATTAGTTGATAGCGCTATTAGGTGGGAAACCTCACACCGGGCCGTAAGGACGGGCGTGAACTAATTATCTGGGTATGGCTATGGTTGTTAGAGGCACACTCCTCGGATACATATGGGCACTCTCCCTAGGGTATCTAACGATGGCAACATAGCAAACGGTCGTTAAGGGGTACCCACTCCCCGGATACTTATGGGCACACTCCCTAGGGTATCTAACATGAGCAACATCAAAACATCAAACATATTAACAACAAATAACGTAACGTTTTGCAAACTGTTTTACTCACATGAATGGTAACGCTACTTGGTAAACAAACACAAACCTTGAACTCACCAGCGTAGTCTGACACACTTGTTTACATGCTTGTAGGTAATTACTGAAGGAACTTGGGAGCTTGCCGTCTGATGCTGTTGGAGTGGTTATGGTCATGACAAACATTTATATTGATTGGGTTTTCGACACACATATACATTTATACTTTTATGCTTCCGCTCAGTACTTTGGGTTTGGTTTTTCAAACGATACATTTATTTCAGTCTGGTAATTTATTATAACTGGTGTTTGATATGATTGGTGGTTCTCTGTTGAATCGTTACACCTCCATTAGGGACACGCCCTAGGTGGAAATTTGGGGGTGTGACACTTGGTGTCTGTACTTGTTTGAGTATGATGAATCTTGACAACCATGCTTCTAGCATATGTGTTGTTCTTTGAGGACCCACTTTTTGCCAAAAGGATTCTCATCCTTTGGCTGTGGCACAAGTTTTTCAAGCTTGTTGTCACTGAACTGCTGAAGCTCTTTTTAGAAGACAACTACCCAACTTTCTGTCTTTCAGTGCTTTATGGCATTTTGACTTGTTGATGGAATGGTAGAAAGTCAGCAAGAAGACACATGTTTTAGGATAGCCTTTTTGAAAGAATCCCTTTTCATTGATGTTGCCAAGAAAATGGTGAAATGGTTGAATTTTAAAGAGGATTGATGTTTTTAACAGGTGAAGCTGCAAATGTGAATCATCTGAGCTAACCACTGATGGTGACTTTGATGATCCAGCAGTGGCTTGAAATGGATGTGAGAGAATTTTTAAAAATGGATTTGGCCAACTGATAATTTTTTATCCATTTTTGAGGGATATTTATCAACATTGGCTTGGGGGTGAAGTAGTGGTAGAGGTTTAGAAGGTTATTTTGGTCAAACACTATTTATACATCAGTGGACGAGCTTTAACAACTGTTTTGTACAACTGTTGCTCTGATGATGGAAATGATTTTAGTATCATGTCCAACATTTGTTCATGATGATTGTGAGTTACCTGCAGAACCAAATGCTTAACAAACACATTTTAAATGCAAGTTTATCAAAATTAATCATAACAACAGAGTTTACAGGGATTTTTAATGCAGAGAATTCACATGTTTCAGCATTCGAGGTTTTACCACATGTTTATTACAAGTTCTGAAGATTTTATAAATTCCTGACAGTGGTTTAGTACCCTAGATGATGGAAACCTTTTTACTATGGCATACTCATTTTGTGTCATAGTATTTGAATTAGAACATGAGTATCCAAGTATTTTAAGGTCTGTTAGCAAATAATCTTTGATCTGAGTTAAAACAAACTTGAGTTTGACATGACCTTGACACTTGCACCATTTCCTTTTGATCTATTTTCAAGGATAGTATCACCAAAAAAAAATAAGGGTTCTACATCCTGACAGGTGTTGAGACTTCTTCTATTAAAAACAAGTAAAAGTACAAAGTATATCATTCTTAAGGAAAAATAAAGAATAATATATCCTGTTTTATTTGAAGAAAACTTTACAAAGAAAAAGAGTGAAAGTTTTCTGATAATTAAATCAATTAGATCTGGTGTGTCTCAGAAATAACTTCGAATAAGGTCAAGATCACTTCATTCTCAAGCTTAAGACAATGGTTAGTGGTTTGAACCAAAATTCTGTAACCACTGTTTGGTACCATTTTCTTGTCAACTGATTGTTACTATGAGGAGCCTGTTCACAAAGGTTTTGAAAGTTCTTTATGAACCTTATTACCATGTGAATAATTTCTGAGAAATTTGGCCTATTCCTCTTTATTGAAAAATATCTGGAGATACTTTTGTTACCTGAACTTCACTGAAACAATGATTGTGCATGGTTGATTGATGACAAAAGTTTGACCAAACTGCAAATCTATTTTTGGTTTTCCTTTTGTAGGATAAACCTGTGGACTCTTAAGTGTTTTAGATTTATACTCTTTTCCTTTTAATTTCAAAAAGTTTTCGAGATAAACACACTTTTGAGTTTTTGTAATTTTTCTACTTTCCCTTTTTGCCCTTTCCATAGAAAAGTATTGAAAGCTCTGTTGGAAGGTTTTTTTTTTAAAGAAAGAATGTTCAATCCGAAATCATTTTCAGCAATGTTTTGAGAGATTTGGACATTTTTGCACTTGCTTATGCCAAATTCCACATTACTCATGATCTGGATATTTTGACTGCTGATTTTCTTAATGTATTCTTAACACAGTTGATTTTTGGTCCTTTTAGAGGATTTTCAACATGTTTTTCAATACATAAGATCTAAATAGCTAAAGTTTTAATTTCCCTCTTTTTATGCAAACAAAAACACTAATGTTATCATCCGAACATAGATTTTCGTTGACATGAGGTAAACACCTTAGCAGCAGTCATGATAAAATCATCACAAATTCCATAACAACAGTTGAAATCGATTTTGAATGAAGATAGTCATACATAGTTGCCAAACATGTTGTCAGATCTGAGAACTATGAGTGATTTGAGCATGACATCACTTGTTATTTGAAATTTGTGAATCTTATGACATCTTGGTTGTTTTACAGAGTATCTGGTTCATCATTTTGAACATGATTTCTCATTGCTCTGTTTTTCAACTAAATACAATCAACCTTAGTATCAATGAATTTTGAGCTGAAGTGTTATGTCAAATTGACTGTTTGATCGAATTTGACTGTCCAAGCTCTGATACCAATTGTTAGGATCCGAGGCTGTCATGATTGTGCTTGTTTGTAAGAATTTGACAAATCAATGAATATAAAATAAGATAAAGTGCAGCGGAAATGAAAACAAACTTTGTAAACATAATCAAAAGAGAAAATAGTTTGGTAAACAAATGCTTCTCATTAAGTTGAATGATTTAATTACAAAGCAAATGATTACAAGCATGCTTACAGAACTAAGCTCCCCCTCAGCCGGATACTCCAAGGTTGGTTGCACAAGATGAAAGGATTAGACTGGAGGAGAAGAAACCACTCAGTCAATCAAATGTAACAGTACAAGATACTGGTCCATTTATAGGCAAGCCAAACCACTGAGGCATCTCTGCTGACATCACCATGATAGTGACATCTAACAACCTAACAACCTATAAACACTGTTCTATACAAACAACTGATGTTTAACAACTGATTATAAGTACAATACAAAACAAGAGATAACAACTGCTTCAGCGTTCCGCTGTTGTAGCCTGAGCACTGATGTTGAGCATCAGTGCTTTCTCCAAAGGTGATCAGTCCTTGAATGGGCAGTGCTTGTGTCTTCAACAGTACTTAGGAAACAACAGTAGATAGAGCAACAGTGTTTGTCTTCAGCAGTCTTTAGAGTTTCATCAGTGTTTGGTTCATCAGTTGTTATAGTGAGCAGTACTTAAGATCTTTCAGCTGTTAGATTACCACTGTCAAGGGGAAAGTTTAGTGCAAACCGCTGCTTATGATGAATCCACAGTTCTGAACCAGTTTTGGCTTTACATCATCTGTTCCTCTGTAGGGTTCAATCCCAACGGTTTAAAAACGCGTCTACATGGTAAATGAAGAGGTTTAGTTGTAATTGTGATAATCTGCTTTTGTTCTTTGAACTTAGAAATTTTATCCCTTGGGTTTCTTGGTATTTAATTTTACAGTTTTCCCATAAAAGTTGGTGTTTGAAAAGGTTTTTGCATTAAAAGACTACTGTTTTGAAATATACATTAACTAGGTTAATGCCCGCGCGATGCGCGGCTTCATCCAAAACCATATTATTTACTTTGAAATATAATATTTTGTACAAACGCATACATTGGAAGAAAAAAAAACAAAAAACTATTCAAATGCCGGAAAAAACTTCCTTGTAGACTACATTTGTTGTTTTACTCGTTACATTCCCATCTTTGTCTAGTCTAATATCCCGCGAATTTATATTATCATTGGCATGATAAAACCAAAAAAAAATGTTTACTTTTGCATCACTTATCAAACGTATGCATATTTAGATTAATCATTTAAATTAAATCCAACTAAAATGATACACATATAAGAATAGAAAATAGGAGTTTGTACACGTAAATGTATATCATAAAAATAAATCAAGTAAATCATAAGAAAAATAGTTCACTTGTAAGCCATAATTTCTTTTGGACTATAAGCACAACATCATCTCCACCTGATTCTGATGTTGAATCTGTCATCGCTACAGTTTCCAAAGTGTATCACAGCTATGTATTTCTTCACGAAGTTTATAACAGGCTTGTTGTCCCGAACAACTAGGAAGCTCGTGGGCTTAGGAATACAATCAATCTAGATCAACAAATCTTCACCACTGCAACCTTTCCTTTCAATTATGTATGAGAACACGTTGCTAGCATGGAGAAGATCGTATGTACGCGGGTAGGTTGAGTATGCTTCACACCTAACAAGTCGAAGCAAGTTCAAGTTGAAATGGGCCGTTTTTAGTGTGGGTCCAAGTTGATGTGCACGAATTATAAAATATAAAGAAAATACATACCAGTTATGAATTGAATCGATGGCCTCTATCGTAAATAAGCTTCAATGTGTTAGATCCATCTTCAGGGACAACATTCATCACCCAAAGAAATGAACCCAAATTTTCCTTCATGTCCATCACAGATTTTAATTAGCACAATACCAATTTAACCCTAAGATAACAACGGAATTAGGGAACTTGCAACATTTAACAATTGGGGGTCAAGTTAGAAAAAAATGTACCTTCAAGTCTTCAATAATCAACAGGTTGTATGCAAGCCAAACTTCATTATAGTTGAGGCTTTAGTTGACCCATAATCAAATTTTAACCCATGTACCAAATATGTCCATGTGCTGAGAATTAACTACGACACCTGATATTATACCTAAATTACATCCAGATTACAGTTGATCACGAATTTAATAGACTAATCTATGTTGTCAAAAGCATCATAAGTGCAATTTACCCAAATCTAGTTTGCAACTGAGTATTTATATTTCTGCAATTTACCCAATTATAAACTTTTACCTAAAAATGAACTACACTGCAATTTTTTCAAGATAAAAACTATTGAGATCATAGTAATGGATATAGAGATTAACCAAAGGGTATACAACAACCTTACGTTCTATTGAAAAGTATTACAATTTCTTAAAGTATGCTTACTCTCAGATCTGACAGTGGTGATCACCTCAAGCGTCATGTTTCCCAAAACAAATCAAAATGAAATAACCTACAAAACAAATAATGCCCAAAATGAAACAACCTGAAAAAAATAAAAGCCCCAAAATAAAGGGATGCAATAATAGGAAGAAAACCGTCATCGTCTAATGCTTCGACTGAGCCATCACCAAACACACATCGTCGCTATACTTGCCATATCTTGCTCTATTGGGTAATGTAAGGCACGCGCCAAGATGGTTGGCAGAACCTCGTAGGAGTATGCCTTTCTCGCCGACTCACTCTCTATCTCTCACCGGTTGAACTCCTCGGTCGGAACCCTGGATGACTGATCCGACATCGCCTTATAATAGCCATGGTAAGTTCTTTTTAAATTAGGTAATCACGGGTACATATATAAGTTTTTTAAGTTAGATATAAACGTGAAGTACATTTAGTCTGTACTTAGCACTACCATCACCACCAGCCGAATCTAGTTAGAACCCCAAACACACTTTATAGTAATGGGTCGAGTGTATTTTTGTCATAAATACCAACTTAAAGTGTGTTCAGGTTCCTCTGCCCATTTCAAGTGTGTTTTCGGTTATCATTTTATCACCAACCCTGGTCTACTATCATGGTAAAATTATTGTTAATTAGTTAGGCTTTTACTACTTTCAAAAGAGGGCATAATGGCCAGATTTTTATGTTGTTTTTGCTGCATTTTTATTGCTGTCAAAAAATGTAGTTTTGTGGTGATTTTCGCTGTAAAAAAATGCAGTTTTACTGCATTTTATAGCTGCCAAAAGTGTAGTTTTTTCTACATATTATTGCTGTTAAAATAACTCTTTTTGCTGCATGTTTCTGTAAAAAGTGTAGTTTTTGATGCATTATTTTTGCTGTCAAAATACAGTTTTGTGGTATGTTGTTAAATAGTTCATTTTATTTTGTAATGTACCATACAACATTACATTCCAAAATAGATAATACAACAAATATAACCAAAATCAAATTCCAAAACAATATAACTTGAACTATTATATTTTATGTATTCAGGTCTAGGAATACTATTAGTTGGGCCTGATCCCAGGATAATTTTTTTTACTAAATACATAAGTATGTTTCATGAAGAAAATTGTTTATTTGACCCTAAAAGTTAGAAATATTAAAGTGGATTCTAAAGGTAGTTATTAACTTAAAATCACAATGGTTTTAGTTTTGACCGGTCAAGTCGATGCAAAAAAAAAAAAACAGAGATTTGCAACAGGAGTTTTGGCCGAGGTAGGATTAACAACGAAAGAACAAAGAAGTACATACCTATTAATTGATTTCCCCAGCTACATTAGTTGGTTATTTATTACTTGATCGTTAGTCTTCAAGCAACGATAATCTGTTTCAAAAACACAATCGAAATTTTTTAAAGCATATGCATAAAGGGGGAACAACCGAAAGACGCACTCAATAACATTTATTGAAAAAATCTGAAGACAGTCAAGAAACAAACAAATTGACATGTGTCTTTTATGAAACAAATTGTTACAGCAAATTGGTTGTGTCAAAGAAGCAAAAGGTTATAATACGAATCAGTTTCAAAAATGCAAATCCAAACACGCTATAATACTATTTGGTGAGTAACTAATTGAGATTTATATGCAACCCTTGTCATATATATATATACACAAACATGCATAAAGAACATTAAGATGTACCATTTTGATGAATATTTTGATGCTTTGAGACGATTCTAGTGAAATAGCTGCCATCATGTTGAGGTTGAGCTACAACTTGCTCGTCCATCTCTTGATCCTCATTCAAGACATCGTTTGAGGCATCATCTGGAACATCCTTATCCATCTTATCAGCTTGTTCCCTGGGCGGTATATCAATTTCAAGCCCATAACCATTAAGACAAATAAACAATAATGTAAAACGTAAATTTACCATATCAAGTTTCAATTATCACCACTGCTCAAAATTTTCCTAAATTTTGCTATAATCACACCATGTCAACTATCAGTTATCACTATTGAAATTCTACTTCGCAGATCAGCAAGAGAGATCTTCTAGTGCTTCAATGTTCTCTAGTGGACGAACGTAAAAAATTTGGCCAAAGAAATTATTATGAAATATTATGTTGACTCATTCTGAGTTACATAAGACATTATGTGTCTGTATATAAGCATGGATAACAGATCTACAATGAAGAACGGCAATTTCTTGGGTTTTAAATGCTTGGTTATCTACAACCTTTAAAGGACCCTGTATAATATTTGTGTTTTTAATGTATACAAATATAGCAAATCGACATTTGTGAAAATAAAAAAGCACCCTGTAAAAGAGGAAAAGGTTACCTGCTCCACAAACTAACAGATACTCTAATAATATATGAAACATAGAAAGAAACTATAGCAAAACCCTAAAACACAACAAAAAAGGCTACTGCTAATCAAGAAATAAGAGTACCCGAAGACAACAATTAAAACCCTAAAACACAAAACATAATCCGCCAAACATGATAATCCTCTATTACAAATCCTAACGAACAAACTGTAAACATGAAGATTGATTATACCTCTTCATTAAATCGCCGATTTGATCTCGAGGATTTGATTTCCTGCAAAATTAGCCCTAATTAAAACCTATAATCGATCATGAAATACTCTGATTAGAGAGTACCGTAGATGATTTGTCTTCAAATCCGTTGATTCTTGATCAAAATTATTGGATCTTCTTTAGTCTCCGTGTTCGCCAGAGAAGAGAAGAGAGAGAGTTCGAATTAGGGTTTTGAGAGGAGAGAGAGTGTGTTTAGCGTAAATGAGAAACCTTGTTCAATCCTCAACTATGAGATGTGCCAAGTGTATGATGACATGGCTGATTATTTGGCATCAACCATAGGGTGACATGTGTCCCCCAATGGTTTGCTTTATTAGATACATAGATATGTTTATATTAAATCTACACGTTTTCACAATTAGAAATTTCAGTATATAAACTCATAGTCACTTCACATGTTTTTCATCACGTTTTCCTACGAAGATATCATACTTTTAGGAAAGTCGAGTAATATAGTTTATTCAAATGGCGTCGTTCACAAATGCAAAATCAGATGATTTAAAGCAGCGTTTTGTCAGGCAAATCAAGGAACAAGTGTATGAAGATAGGGCTACTCTTCAAGAGCTGAAGAGATGTTTTGATGGATTGCAAGTTGGCCTGTTCACTAGAGAGCAGGTTTCCAGAGATCTTATGCGGATGCCTTCAACTTCCATTCGTGAGCTTTGTGTTGTCAGTAATATAGAGTGCGGTGATAGAGACGTGCAGTTCATGGCGATGCTGAAGTACATACATAGAGAGGTTCAGCAATCGATGGAGTTGAAGCTAAAGTTTCTTAATTCTTGCTGTTATTGTTCGATTTGAACTTTAATGTTGTTCAGTATGTGATGTAATTATTAGACTTTTAGTTTTAATGTCATGAATAAATGAATAAATTTTAATTTTATGAATCTATGTTGTGTTTAATTTTACTAATTTAGTGTTTGAGTAAGATTTAGATTATGTTGATGTTGAATTGTGTCTGAACATCTGTTTGGTAAGTCAACAGAGGTTTAATAGTATTGTCACACCCCGATTTCCACGTGTATCACCGGTGGGCCCGGTGGGGGATTACCGTGACGTAATTGGCAACAATATAGTTAAACCACACAATTATATAAATGCACAGCGGAAGCTTAAAGATAATTATATACTTCAACCTCTGGTTGTAATATCAAATGTATTACAGAAGTCGAATATATCCACAGCGGATCAAAATAATAATAAAATATTGTTCATTCAGATACGGCATCGAGTTTGCGAGACTATTCGTGATGCTTAGGAAGCTAATACCAGCCCATTTCGTATAGTACCTGCACTTAATCTTTTTGGGGAAAATACGTCAGTTTACACTGGTAAATACATTCAACTGACACATTTGAAAATGTTTATTAAAATTGATTTGAATGCACAAGGCACAAACTCTTTTATAACTTGGGAAAATTATTAAAATCTTGTGAACGTTTTACATGTTCTTTTATGCGTTCAGTAGCCCGGGTCGTGCCGGGTTAAAGATTTATAGACACGCCACATTGCGTAAAACCGTAGTATAAAAACCAACGGCTACGTCTTTTAATTTAATGTCGACAATATATACCGGGTGTACGCCTACACCGGGATGTCGATGGTCGTGGCCATTTCGTAAAATGATGCCAAGGATATCCGGGACGACGGTCATTAAACCCCCCAAAGGCTTTTAAGAAACAAAACTGTTTAAATGAGCCGATCATATTATTTAATTAACCACCTAAGCGATGGAAAAATATAATGCTCAATCAAGCGGTATTAACATACCGTAACCCAAGCCCGTATAGGGGAAATAAGTTAAAGTATTTACCTTTGCAAGTATTATTCCTTAGTTTGATTAAATCGCCGATAGCTTTTACTGGGCTCCTAATCTGGAACGAAGGTTTTAATTAACCTCTTAGAATCCTAACGAGTCTTTATAATGGCCGTAGCCTAGACTGGTTGGTTCCGATATGTGAATACGGTTTAATCGCGCGAAAAGGCGAAAACCGAGAATGGAATGTGATTCGGCCCCAAACAAGTTCAGAGACTTGTTTTATATGGGTTCCAAGTTCACACTCTGGATTTTGGGGTTCAAATGATATAATTTGACCCGTATCGGCTAATTTATGAAAACTAGTTTCATAAGCCGAACCGTGCGCGCAATAGGCGAAACGGTTAACCATGAGAGTCTTACGCTTATTTCCTGAGTCAATATGCCTTAAAGAGGTTGTGGTATCAGTAGGATACCTTCCGTGATGCCCGTAACGAGTTTAAGTTAATATTACGCCCCGTAGGGGTTTTTCGGTCATTTTAAAGACTTTTAAAGGGCTTTTCGAGTTCTACAGGAGATCTGAGTTTCCCGAACAGTTTATAAAGTCTAAAATACTTTATTTATTATTTAAAATCAGTAGCAACTGGAATCGGGTCAAAAGACCTTGTAGAACTCATGTTTTGGCCAAAAAGGGCATATTCGGTATTTACCGAACCGTAGCCATAACCGCAGGTTATGAGCAAGGTAAAAATTATTAAAAATCTCTAAAATTCCCAAAATATTATTTTATAACAGTGGGTAAAAGTTTTGGTGACGAAATCTTGGTTTAGATAGGTGTTATGCTAATTGCGCCGTTTATTACAAAAGTTTACTTTAATTGCGCTATTTAGCATAACTCTCATTCTAGACCTCGGATTGACGTGAAACTTTAAGGACATGCTTATAATTTAATAAGCAAGGTTCTGGTCCGTTCACGTGTCCGAAATACTCGTTTTATTTTAAAAATGGCGTTACGGTCAATTTTTAGGCAATTAACGGAAATGTGCAAAAGACTCGGATAACTCATGAACCGATCACAGAGGTTCGTACCATCATGTAACCTGGTCCTAAGAGAGTCCTAAGGTATATCTATACCTCACTAAAACGGGTCAGAACTGAAGTCAATGCAAAAGTCAAACTTTTGCGACATTCGGCTCCGAACCGGGTCAATATAGCAAATGGTCGATTCAAACGAGCGCAAACAGGTTTACATACTTATTTTCATGTTTTATGATTATCAAAACAGGTTTCGTAGCATATACATTACAGATTATGTACAAAATGGCAAAACGACTTTCTGTTGACTTTTTAAGTGCGCGTTTGACTCGATATTTGACATAGTTAGAGTGGTGATCAGAGGGAACCCTTTTAGGGGTTTATTACCCACATAAATACCAACTCAAAACTACTTTTGATCCGACAATTCACTGGACCATTTGTGATTTATCGCTATGACAACCGTTAGTTACGACGGTTGAGTTTATAAGCTAGAACTATGGAAATGTAAGACCAAAATGGGTATGAACGACTTACAGAAGTTATATCTTGCTTAGAGAGCAGAAGAGAATGCTAGAGAGCTTCTTAGAATGATTAGATAGAAGTGTTTGAGTTGTGTGAATGTTATGACCACAACATGGCTATTTATAGTGAAAAATGAGCTCAAGATCAACACACAACAGCCTACAACTGATCATGGATGATGGGCATGTGTCCCCTGGAGCTATGGGTCAAGTATAGGGTGCCCATGCCTCATTTATTGATGTTTGATCGTTCATAATGCTCAAAAGGCAAGAAAATACAAAGTTTCTGCATCTGGGCGTCCCACGCGGCCCGCATGGAGAATCCATGCTACTTTTACGCGGGCCGCTTGAGATTCAAACTTCAGGCGTGCAAAAGAGGAGGCTCGCGGCCCGCCTCAACTTAAGCCAAAACCTCACGCGGGCCGCGAGAGGTTATATTTTCAGAACTTTTAAATCTTTTGTAATGATTACGAAATCCTGGTAATTAATAACGAAATCTTTCGTAATGATTTACCTGACCTTTCGGGTTTGAAGGGGTAACTTTGCGGTTTGGCCCTCGGTTAATTACAACTAAGGACCTCGTGTTATTTACCCGCGTTGTTAAGTCCCCGGTTAGTTTATTAATTATTCAGAAAGCCTTAACTTTCATTATTGACGCTTTTAACCCTTCTCCTACGAATTCGATCGTAACTTTCTTGTTTCATAACGAAACTTCGCGAAATTTATATATTATATTTTAGTGAGTGTATAATACCGTTACAAAGCCTTGGGAACGTCAAAGGGTCACTCAGAGGTATAATTAAACATGTTGACACGGTTAACCCCTGTAGCTCGTAATCTCTCACTTTCTTTCGCGTTTCGCTTCTGTACGATCTATGATTTATTCGTTTGAAGGTTCAAGCATTATTTAGGGTTACTATACAGTATATTTACCCTTGTTGACATTTATAACCCTCGAATTTATATACTTTCAAGGTTTGTCAAAATTTGTCCTTTATTTAATATAAATGCCACGTGTAATCAAATGACACGTGTTAACACATTATTGGACGCAAAAATTCGAGGTGTTACATCCTCACCCCCTTAAAATAAATCTCGACCCAAGATTTACTCAAATAAATAGGGGTATTTTTCTTTTATTGTGTCTTCGACTTCCCACGTATATTCGGGACCTCTACGAGCATCCCATTTGACTTTTACAATCGGTACGTGCTTTCTTCGAAGCTTTTTCACCTGTCGATCTTCAATCGACAAAGGTTTTTCTACAAACTTTAAGCTCTCATCTATATGCACATCTGTGTGTGGAATCACCAATGATTCATCGGCGAAGCACTTTTTGAGGTTGCAGATGTGGAACACGTTGTGAATTCCATTGAGCTCTTCAGGCAAGTTCAACTTATAGGCAACTGATCCGACACGTTCAATGACCTCAAAAGGTCCTATGTATCTCGGACTCAGTTTGCCTTTCTTGCCGAAACGCATCACCCCTTTCCAGGGCGATACTTTAAGCAACACCTTTTCACCCACTTCGAAGTGAAAATCCTTACGCTTTGGATCAGCGTAGCTCTTCTGCCTATCGCGGGCAGCCTTGAGACGTTCCCGAATCTGGACAATCTTGTCCGTTGTCTGGAAAACTATCTCTGGTCCCGATAATTGGACCTCTCCTACTTCCGCCCAACAAACAGGCGATCTGCATTTCCTACCGTATAATGCCTCGAAAGGCGCAGCCTTTATGCTGGTATGGTAGCTATTATTGTAGGAGAACTCGATTAGGGGTAGATTCTTATCCCAGTTACCACCTAAATCGATCGCACACGCACGAAGCATGTCTTCCAACGTTTGAATGGTACGCTCACTCTGACCGTCCGTCTGTGGATGGTAAGCCGTACTGAAGTTCAAACGCGTGCCCAAAGATTGCTGGAAACTATTCCAGAAGTGAGACGTGTATCTAGTATCCCGGTCGGAGATAATAGACACAGGTATGCCGTGTAAGGCTACAATCTTATCCACATAAAGTTGGGCTAACATATCGGAGCTATACGTCTCCTTGATGGGTAGAAAATGAGCTGATTTAGTCAGCCTATCAACTATGACCCATATTGTATCGTTTCCTTTCCTGGTTTTGGGTAACTTGGTTATGAAGTCCATAGTTACGCATTCCCACTTCCACTCGGGAAGTTCAGGCTGTTGTAGCAAGCCAGACGGCTTTTGGTGCTCGGCTTTGACTTGAGCACAAGTCAAGCACTTTGCTACGTGGGCGGCCACAGACTTTTTCAAGCCTATCCACCAATAGTTTGCCTTTAAATCTTGATACATCTTGTCTGCACCAGGATGGACCGAATATTTGGAACTATGGGCTTCCTGGAGGATAACATCTCGTAGTCCTCCATAAATCGGAACCCATATACGTCCGTTCAGTCTAAGGATTCCATCCTTGCTAAGAGTTAACTGCTCCTCAGTTACTCCTAACTTTTCATTAGGATAATTAGCTTCCAACACAGCCTCTCGCTGTGCAGCTAAAATCCTTTCAATTAAATTGTTCTTGACCTCAATACTCTTGGCATTGATTCGAATAGGTTTTACCCTTTCTTTCCTGCTTAAGGCATCAGCGACCACATTCGCTTTGCCGGGATGGTACCTGATCTCGCAATCATAGTCATTCAAGGTTTCCATCCAACGGCGCTGCCTCATGTTCAACTCCTTCTGGTTGAACAGGTGCTGGAGGCTTTTGTGATCAGAATAAATCACAAATTTAATACCATAAAGGTAATGCCTCCACAATTTTAGTGCAAATACAACGGCACCCAACTCCAAGTCGTGGGTGGTGTAATTCTTTTCGTGCACCTTTAGTTGCCTTGAAGCATAGGCAATCACCTTGCCCTTCTGCATAAGCACACACCCCATGCCCGTGTGTGATGCATCGCAGTAAACTATGAATTCATCTGTACCTTCCGGTAATGTCAGCACAGGTGCGTTGCTTAGCTTTTGCTTCAGTATTTCGAAGGACTCTTGCTGCTTTGGGCCCCAAATAAACTTTTCTTTCTTCTTGGTCAGGGAGGTCAAGGGCGCAACAATCCTTGAAAAATTTTCAATAAACCTCCGGTAGTATCCTGCTAATCCCAGGAAACTACGAATTTCGGTAGGCGTCTTTGGCTCTTGCCAGTTCATGACTGCCTCTACCTTAGCGGGATCCACTTGGATACCACGCTCTCTCACAACGTGACCTAAAAACTGAACCTTTCGTAGCCAGAATTCACATTTCGAGAATTTGGCGTAGAGTTTCTCACGCTGTAGTAGTTTGAGAATGCAACGGAGGTGCTTCTCGTGGTCAGCTTGGTTCTCGGAATATATAAGGATATCGTCGATGAAGACTATGACAAATTTGTCCAAATACGGCTTGCAGACGCGATTCATGAGATCCATGAACGCGGCCGGTGCATTTGTGAGCCCAAAAGGCATCACTAGGAACTCGTAATGACCATAGCGAGTCCTAAATGCTGTCTTATGTACATCCTCATCTCTGACCCTTAGCTGATGATAGCCCGACCTCAAGTCGATGTTCGAGAAATAGCTTGCTCCTTGCAGCTGATCGAATAGATCATCGATCCTCGGCAAAGGATATCTATTCTTTATGGTAACTTTATTCAGCTCACGATAATCGATGCACAACCGCATCGATCCGTCCTTCTTCTTTACAAATAGGACTGGTGCTCCCCAGGGAGATGAACTAGGTCTGATAAAACCTTTTGCCAGCAGTTCATCCAACTGGGTCCTCAGTTCTTTCATTTCCGTTGGAGCTAGCCTGTAAGGTGCTCTTGCTATCGGAGCCGCTCCAGGAATGATGTCTATTCTGAACTCCACTTGTCTATCTTGTGGCAAACCAGGTAGTTCTTCAAGAAAAACCTCGGGGTATTCAGAAATGACAGGAAGATCCTCGATCTTCGGCTTAGGTTCTTCTATTATCACCTGAGCCATGTAAATTACACAGCCTCTGTTTAAACACCTTGAAGCCTTGAGCATAGATACGTCCTCGGGTAACCCGTACTGCGTATCTCCTCGAACGGTAAGCGATTCACCACTCGGAGTCTTTAGCACTATATGCCTCTTGCCGCAAATGATTTGGGCCTGATTACGGGATAACCAGTCCATGCCTAGGACTATGTCGAAACCCGCTAGTTTGAAAGGAAGTAGAGATAGAGGAAAAGAATGGTTCTTAATGGACATTTCACATCCCTCTAGCACGGTGGAGACGGTTTCTATCGTGCCGTCTGCTAACTCTACCTCGTATTTTACATCTAGGGTTTTGATCGGCATGTTCAATAGTTTACAAAACTTTTGGTCTACAAAGGACTTATCAGCGCCAGAATCGAAAAGTACTCTTGCAAATATATTATTTACGAGAAAAGTACCTGTAAGCACATTGTCGTTCTGTACTGCCTCCTTTGCATCCATGCGGAAGACTCTAGCATTAGTCTTCTTTGTCTCCTCCGCCTTCCTAGCGTTCTTAGGGCAGTTACTCTTGATATGCCCCTTTTCGTTGCAACCATAGCAGGTTGCATCCTTGATCTTCTTGCATTCCACATTCTTATGATCCTTGGACTTGCACAGTCCACAGGAAGGAGTCTTTGGTTGTGACTGTGAATTTGATGCAAACCTGCACTTCCCAGAGTGGGGTTTCTTGCAGATTTTGCAGTTGGGTCTTTCACCAGCTTGCCCATCCTTCTTCGTCTCAGCCCTTTCTTGCCGTCACCGTTTCCACGGTGCTTCTTTCCAGATCTTCGTGAGGTATCATCCTCACGTTTCCTCTTCTCAGCCTCCTTGCTCGTTAGGGTCCTCAGACTGACCGCGTCTAAAGTGAGAGACAAGGAGAGGTCAGTAACTGACCTGAAGGTCGTCGGCCGGGAGGCCTTTACACTCGCCTTTATCGCAGGCTCCAAGCCCCCAATGAAACGGGCGATTCTTCTAGACTCTGGTGTCACAAGGTACGGAACCAGGCGAGACATCGTATTGAAGCTCGTCAAATAAGCCTGGCAGTCCAGGTTCGTCATTACCAGTGACACAAAGTCAGCCTCGATCTTCTCAACCTCATGCTGAGGGCAGTAGTTTTCCTTAATGAGAGCAATAAATTCCTCCCATGTCATCTTGTATAAAGCAGACTTACCTGATGCCTGCACCAAAGCTCTCCACCATGCCAGGGCCTCGCCCTTAAATGACTGGGACACATACTTCACCACATCCCTCTCTGCACACCCGCTGATGTCCACAATAGTTTCCATCTCATCTAGCCAGGTGATACAATCAACAGCACCTTTCTCCCCTGTAAATTCCCGGGGCTTACAAGATACAAAGTATTTGTAGGTGCAACCCTTAGCATTGGATGCATCAGTATATTCTCTATCGCGATGAACGCTGTTCTCAGTGGACGAGTGTTTGTCGTCATCTTTCTTGGGTTGAGAGGGTGGTTTGGAGTGTGTCTTTGGTTTAGAGGGTGGTTTTGATACGGTTCTGCCTTGGGACTCAGTATATTGACGATCAAGAGCTGCCTGAACAACATTGTCAATCAGAGCCTTTAGCTGTGCGCCTGTCAGATGCACTGGCGCATTGTCGTAGTCATCTTCATTTGTATGGCTGTTCTCTCCATTGGGATCCGCCATCGTAACTTGAATCTGCTACAGAAGATAACAAAATTTTATTCAGGAGATTTTTATATAATTGTCTTTTATGACAATTTGTCAACCATGGTAACAGAGACCATATTTGGTTAACTTATTACTCATTAATTATTAGGATTTGAATATATCCTATTTCAGCTATATCAATAACATTGGCGGCATAAAGCCTAATTACGAGGATGTTTTATATTATTAGCCGAGATTTCAGAGAATCAAAGGCATAGAGATTTGAACCGTAGTTCTTTTATCTCTTTCTGACAGAGAGTCATAAACCACCACTGCCTTTTATCTTTATAAGACAATTATTATGGCCCATAGGCACTACACCTCTAATGGATGTTTCAATATGGTTGGCCCGTAGGCACTACATCACTAATGGATGTTTTAATAAGATTGGCCCGTAGGCACTACATCATTAATGGATGTTTTAATAAGATTGGCCCGTAGGCACTACATCACTAATGGATGTTTTAATAAGATTGGCCCGTAGGCACTACATCACTAATGGATGTTTTAATACGATTGATCACTTGCATAGGTGATTTAACCCACGATTTATAAATCATTTAGTTGGGCTTTGAAATCCTTAAAGGATTATTGTATAAGAATGACGCGCGTGATTTTAACGAATCACATCTGCCATGGTTGTTAACATGCTTGCAGCGGTTAACAAGGAATCTGAATCTTTTAATTAAGTCCTACCATCTTGACCGGATCTTAAAAGACACCAGGCTAGATTTCACTCGTAAGATTCTTTATTTAGGCAGATCAATTTAAAAGGATTGGTTTTGATTTATTTCATACATATTAAAACAAAACTCATAACATACATTCCATAATCTTAAATACAATTACATATTGCCCTAAACGGGTCTTTCAAATAGTACATACCTCCATAGAGGTTTAAAATAAGTGACAAGTCCACGCAGGGACTAATACAAGATAGGTGTCCATGTAAGGACTAAAAGATAAGTCCACGTAGGGACGGAAATGCGATAAGTGTCCACGCAGGGACTTATTTCAAAGTAGAAATTACATTAGTACAATTATTAAGGGCTAGTGGTCACGCTTCTTCTTTTTGCCCTTTAGTAGGTTCGCCAAGCCTTTGAGAAATCCTCGGTGGCTTTTCTTCTCTTCCTCGAACTCTCTCTCCACACGATCTAGTCGATGGAGTATTTCTTCCTGTTCAGGAGGAGGAAATCGTGGTTGTGGCGCGTGTTGCGGAACTGGAGGTCTGGGTGGGATTGGATACCCATGAGCTGAGTAGTCCGGTGCTCCCATGTTCCCGTGAGCTCCGTCAGGGTAGCGTGCGTTATATCTAGCCGACACCACATAGGGGTCGCGCTCATAATTGTAGTTGTATTGTGCTTGTGACGGTTCGAACGGGTTGTAAGCCGTTGGACCCGTGTAAGCAGGTATGGGTTGGTCATACCCAAATGGTGGCGAATTTGGTGCAGCTGGTGCGGAGTTCGCCTCCTGTATAGGACTTGAAGGTCCTTCTTCTTGTAGTGGCGGATAGTGGCTACTACTAGAGTGTCGAGGGGTGCTGAAGTGGATACCCCCTCCTCCTCGTGTGGACATACGAGCATTTGTCCTCCTACGCCTTGGCGGATCAGGCATTACTGGTTACGCCGGTGGCGGAGGTGGTGGCGTAACTGCCACAAAGCGTGAATCCTCGGAGGGATCCTGTGGATGTCGCGGTTGTTGTGATGTCTGTTGAGGTGGCGTGTAGTACCACTCATGTCGGTCAAACAACGCTTGGAAACTGTCTGGTCCCTGATAGGGTGTGCCATGGAAGGATGACCCATCAGAGACTTCTATCGGATGCGTAGGCGTACCACGAGCAGGTTCAGTTGGATCAGTATCTTCATCCATATGGTCTTCGGAGAAGTGATCTTGTGGCCCTAATGGAACAAAGCCTGAAGGTTCCTGTATGTAGTCAGCCGGATTAAACTGACCTATGAAGTATGGAGTAGGGTCGTCGTAATTTCGGTGCGATACCGAACGTTGTAGAGGTATGAAGGAAGGTTGTGGGTTGTTGGGATCATTTTCTGAGTTTGGTCCAAAGGAGTGCCGGTAGGATGGCGTCGAGCTGTGCGAGGTGGAATGCCTCGCGGGTTCGTAAAGGTCTCTTCGTCGTTGTGGTTCTTCGCTCCTTGTC
This sequence comes from Helianthus annuus, assembly GCF_002127325.2. Classification (NCBI taxonomy): domain Eukaryota; kingdom Viridiplantae; phylum Streptophyta; class Magnoliopsida; order Asterales; family Asteraceae; genus Helianthus; species Helianthus annuus. The sequence goes on from NC_035433.2 coordinate 82,309,313, forward strand.
ATTGAAGGAGGTCTTGTGCCTGACGATCCAGCTTCGTGATCGTGATGTGTAACGATATCTCCTCTGCCTCTTCTTCCCCTTCCTCTTCCTCGGAATATTACGGGCGGCATTTTTCCTGCTTTATAAAACTTTAAATACCAATAATAAAAGAAAAAGACAAAATTGGAATAACAATTCGAATTTGTCCTAAGTTCTTGTCTAGACTCAAGTATGTGCAATTGTGTCATTGAGATTAAACACAATAAGATAGTGTTTAATTCACTCAATGTTGGCTCTGATACCAACCTGTCACACCCCGATTTCCACGTGTATCACCGGTGGGCCCAGTGGGGGATTACCGTGACGTAATTGGAAACAATATAGTTAAACCACACAATTATATAAATGCACAGCGGAAGCTTAAAGATAATTATATACTTCAACCTCTGGTTGTAATATCAAATGTATTACAGAAGTCGAATATATCCACAGCGGATCAAAATAATAACAAAATATTGTTCATTCAGATACGGCATCGAGTTTGCGAGACTATTCGTGATGCTTAGGAAGCTAATACCAGCCCATTTCGTATAGTACCTGCACTTAATCTTTTTGGGGAAAATACGTCAGTTTACACTGGTAAATACATTCAACTGACACATTTGAAAATGTTTATTAAAATTGATTTGAATGCACAAGGCACAAACTCTTTTATAACTTGGGAAAATTATTAAAATCTTGTGAACGTTTTACATGTTCTTTTATGCGTTCAGTAGCCCGGGTCGTGCCGGGTTAAAGATTTATAGACACACCACATTACGTAAAACCGTAGTATAAAAACCAACGGCTACGTCTTTTAATTTAATGTCGACAATATATACCGGGTGTACGCCTACACCGGGATGTCGATGGCCGTGGCCATTTCGTAAAATGATGCCAAGGATATCCGGGACAACGGTCATTAAACCCCCCAAAGGCTTTTAAGAAACAAAACTGTTTAAATGAGCCGATCATATTATTTAATTAACCACCTAAGCGATGGAAAAATATAATGCTCAATCAAGCGGTATTAACATACCGTAACCCAAGCCCGTATAGGGGAAATAAGTTAAAGTATTTACCTTTGCAAGTATTATTCCTTAGTTTGATTAAATCGCCGATAGCTTTTACTGGGCTCCTAATCTGGAACGAAGGTTTTAATTAACCTCTTAGAATCCTAACGAGTCTTTATAATGGTCGTAGCCTAGACTGGTTGGTTCCGATATGTGAATACGGTTTAATCGCGCGAAAAGGCGAAAACCGAGAATGGAATGTGATTCGGCCCCAAACAAGTTCAGAGACTTGTTTTATATGGGTTCCAAGTTCACACTCTGGATTTTGGGGTTCAAATGATATAATTTGACCCGTATCGGCTAATTTATGAAAACTAGTTTCATAAGCCGAACCGTGCGCGCAATAGGCGAAACGGTTAACCATGAGAGTCTTACGCTTATTTCCTGAGTCAATATGCCTTAAAGAGGTTGTGGTATCAGTAGGATACCTTCCGTGATGCCCGTAACGAGTTTAAGTTAATATTACGCCCCGTAGGGGTTTTTCGGTCATTTTAAAGACTTTTAAAGGGCTTTTCGAGTTCTACAGGAAATCTGAGTTTCCCGAACAGTTTATAAAGTCTAAAATACTTTATTTATTATTTAAAATCAGTAGCAACTGGAATCGGGTCAAAAGACCTTGTAGAACTCATGTTTTGGCCAAAAAGGGCATATTCGGTATTTACCGAACCGTAGCCATAACCGCAGGTTATGAGCAAGGTAAAAATTATTAAAAATCTCTAAAATTCCCAAAATATTATTTTATAACAGTGGGTAAAAGTTTTGGTGACGAAATCTTGGTTTAGATAGGTGTTATGCTAATTGCGCCGTTTATTACAAAAGTTTACTTTAATTGCGCTATTTAGCATAACTCTCATTCTAGACCTCGGATTGACGTGAAACTTTAAGGACATGCTTATAATTTAATAAGCAAGGTTCTGGTCCGTTCACGTGTCTGAAATACTCGTTTTATTTTAAAAATGGCGTTACGGTCAATTTTTAGGCAATTAACGGAAATGTGCAAAAGACTCGGATAACTCATGAACCGATCACAGAGGTTCGTACCATCATGTAACCTGGTCCTAAGAGAGTCCTAAGATATATCTATACCTCACTAAAACGGGTCAGAACTGAAGTCAACGCAAAAGTCAAACTTTTGCGACATTCGGCTCCGAACCGGGTCAATATAGCAAATGGTCGATTCAAACGAGCGCAAACAGGTTTACATACTTATTTTCATGTTTTATGATTATCAAAACAGGTTTCATAGCATATACATTACAGATTATGTACAAAATTGCAAAACGACTTTCTGTTGACTTTTTAAGTGCGCGTTTGACTCGATATTTGACATAGTTAGAGTGGTGATCAGAGGGAACCCTTTTAGGGGTTTATTACCCACATAAATACCAACTCAAAACTACTTTTGATCCGACAATTCACTGGACCATTTGTGATTTATCGCTATGACAACCGTTAGTTATGACGGTTGAGTTTATAAGCTAGAACTATGGAAATGTAAGACCAAAATGGGTATGAACGACTTACAGAAGTTATATCTTGCTTAGAGAGCAGAAGAGAATGCTAGAGAGCTTCTTAGAATGATCAGATAGAAGTGTTTGAGTTGTGTGAATGTTATGACCACAACATGGCTATTTATAGTGAAAAATGAGCTCAAGATCAACACACAACAGCCTACAACTGATCATGGATGATGGGCATGTGTCCCCTGGAGCTATGGGTCAAGTATAGGGTGCCCATGCCTCATTTATTGATGTTTGATCGTTCATAATGCTCAAAAGGCAAGAAAATACAAAGTTTCTGCATCTGGGCGTCCCACGCGGCCCGCATGGAGAATCCATGCTACTTTTACGCGGGCCGCCTGAGATTCAAACTTCAGGCGTGCAAAAGAGGAGGCTCGCGGCCCGCCTCAACTTAAGCCAAAACCTCACGCGGGCCGCGAGAGGTTATATTTTCAGAACTTTTAAATCTTTTGTAATGATTACGAAATCCTGGTAATTAATAACGAAATCTTTCGTAATGATTTACCTGACCTTTCGGGTTTGAAGGGGTAACTTTGCGGTTTGGCCCTCGGTTAATTACAACTAAGGACCTCGTGTTATTCACCCGCGTTGTTAAGTCCCCGGTTAGTTTATTAATTATTCAGAAAGCCTTAACTTTCATTATTGACGCTTTTAACCCTTCTCCTACGAATTCGATCGTAACTTTCTTGTTTCATAACGAAACTTCGCGAAATTTATATATTATATTTTAGTGAGTGTATAATACCGTTACAAAGCCTTGGGAACGTCAAAGGGTCACTCAGAGGTATAATTAAACATGTTGACACGGTTAACCCCTGTAGCTCGTAATCTCTCACTTTCTTTCGCGTTTCGCTTCTGTACGATCTATGATTTATTCGTTTGAAGGTTCAAGCATTATTTAGGGTTACTATACAGTATATTTACCCTTGTTGACATTTATAACCCTCGAATTTATATACTTTCAAGGTTTGTCAAAATTTGTCCTTTATTTAATATAAATGCCACGTGTAATCAAATGGCACGTGTTAACACATTATTGGACGCAAAAATTCGAGGTGTTACAAGTATCAAGGGTTGGTTTGATTGTGAACAGATGAGTGCAAACATAAAACAGATGTTTAGAATTTCATCATTGATATCAGTTTTTTGAAAAATCTGTGCTTCTCCAAATTACAGAGAGTCAATATTTGAAGTTGTAAAAGGTATGTTGTAGTTAAAATTTGGTAAAAAGAGAACATCTGCTGATGATGAAACAACTGTGTATTCTAACGACTGTTGATTTACCACTGTTGACTAAATGAATAAATTTTAATAGTATTAATCTTTGTTGCCGCATCTTCATTTTAATTATTTCAGTCATTCCTAAGTATTATTGTATAATTTTGTTTATCAATAACAATTTTTTAAAAGAATTTACCGTATATTTTGGTGTTATAAAAGGTGTGTTGTAGCTAAAGTTTGACAAAAGAGAGCATCTACTGATCAATAAATGTGTGAAGATGCAAAGGTCTGCTATGGGTCAACAGATGTTAACTAACAACAGATGATATTCAATCTTAAAATGCTTAACAGAGGATTTGATACTAACAGTGGTTGGGCTAATGATGAATAAGTATTATTATATAGCGTCCGCTATAAGTATTATTATATAATTTTGTTTATCAATAACAGTTTTTTTTGGAAGAATTTACAGTATATTTTGCTGTTATAAAAGGTGTGCTGTAGCTAAAGTCTGACAAAAGAGAGCATCTGCAGATGAATAAATGTGTGAAGATGCAAAGGTCTGCTATGGGTCAACAGATGTTAACGAACAACAGATGATATTTAATCATAAAATGCTTAACAGAGGATTTGATACTAACAGTGGTTGGGCTAATGATGAATAAGTATTATTATATAACGTCCGCTATAAGTATTATTATATAATTTTGTTTATCAATAACAGTTTTTTGGAAGAATTTACGGTATATTTTGCTTTTATAAAAGGTGTGTTGTAGCTAAAGTCTGACAAAAGAGAGCATCTGCTGATGAATAAATGTGTGAAGATGCAAAGGTCTACTATGGGTCAACAGATGTTAACGAACAACAGATGATATTCAATCTTAAAATGCTTAACAGAGGATTTGATACTAACAGTGGTTGGGATAATGATGAGTAAGTATTATTACATAACGTCTGTTATAAGTATTATTATATAATTTTGTTTATCAATAACAATTTTTTTGGAAGAATTTACGGTATATTTTGCTGTTATAAAAGGTGTGTTGTAGCTAAAGTCTGACAAAAGAGAGCATCTCTTGATGAATAAATGTGTGAAGATGCAAAGGTCTGCTATGGGTCAACAGATGTTAACGAACAACAATGATATTCAATCTTAAAATGCTTAACAGAGGATTTGATACCAACAGTGGTTGGGCTAAGAATAATGAATAAGTATTATTATATAACGTCTGCTATAAGAAATATTATATAATTTTGTTTATCAATAACAGTTTTTTGGAAGAATTTACGGTATATTTTCCTGTTATAAAAGGTGTGTTGTAGCTAAAGTCTGACAAAAGAGAGCATCTGCTGATGAATAAATGTGTGAAGATGCAAAGGTCTGCTATGGGTCAACAGATGTTAACGAACAACAGATGATATTCAATCTTAAAATGCTTAACAGAGGATTTGATACTAACAGTGGTTGGGCTAATGATGAATAAGTATTATTATATAACATCAACTATAAGTATTATTATATAATTTTGTTTATCAATAACAGTTTTTTTTGGAAGAATTTACGGTATATTTTGCTGTTATAAAAGGTGTGCTCTAGCTAAAGTCTGACAAAAGAGAGCATCTGCAGATGAATAAATGTGTGAAGATGCAAAGGTCTGCTATGGGTCAACATATGTTAACGAACAACAGATGATATTTAATCATAAAATGCTTAACAGAGGATTTGATACTAACAGTGGTTGGGCTAATGATGAATAAGTATTATTATATAACGTCCGCTATAAGTATTATTATATAATTTTGATACTAACAGTGGTTGGGCTAATGATGAGTAAATATTATTATATAACGTCTGCTATAAGTATTATTATATAATTTTGTTTATCAATAACAGTTTTTTGGAAGAATTTACGGTATATTTTGCTGTTATAAAAGGTGTGTTGTAGCTAAACTCTGACAAAAGAGAGCATCTGCTGATGAATAAACGTGTGAAGATGCAAAGGTCTGCTATGGGTCAACAGATGTTAACGAACAACAAATGATATTCAATCTTAAAATGCTTAACAGAGGATTTGATACCAACAGTGGTTGGGATAATAATGAATAAGTATTATTATATAACGTCTGCTATAAGTAATATTATATAATTTTGTATATCAATAATAGTTTTTTGGAAGAATTTACGGTATATTTTGCTGTTATAAAAGGTGTGTTGTAGCTAAAGTCTGACAAAACAGAGCATCTGCTGATGAATAAATGTGTGAAGATGCAAAGGTCTGCTATGGGTCAACAGATGTTAACGAACAACAAATGATATTCAATCTTAAAATGCTTAACAGAGGATTTGATACCAAAAGTGGTTGGGCTAATAATGAATAAGTATTATTATATAACGTCTGCTATAAGTAATATTATATAATTTTGTTTATCAATAACTGTTTTTTGGAAGAATTTACGGTATATTTTGCTGTTATAAAAGGTGTGTTGTAGCTAAACACTGACAAAAGAGAGCATCTGCTGATGAATAAATGTGTGAAAATGCAAAGGTCTGCTATGGGTTAACAGATGTTAACGAACAACAGATGATATTCAATCTTAAAATGCTTAACAGAGGATTTGATACTAACAGTGGTTGGGCTAATGATGAATAAGTATTATTATATAACATCTGCTATAAGTATTATTATATAATTTTGTTTATCAGTAACAGTTTTTTTTTGAAAGAATTTACGGTATATTTTGCTGTTATAAAAGGTGTGCTGTAGCTAAAGTCTGACAAAAGAGAGCATCTGCAGATGAATAAATGTGTGAAGATGCAAAGTTCTGCTATGGGTCAACAGATGTTAACGAACAAAAGATGATATTTAATTATAAAATGCTTAACAGAGGATTTGATACTAACAGTGGTTGGGCTAATGATGAATAAGTATTATTATATAACATCCACTATAAGTATTATTATATAATTTTGTTTATCAATAACAGTTTTTTTGGAAGAATTTACTGTATATTTTGCTGTTATAAAAGGTGTGCTGTAGCTAAAGTCTGACAAAAGAGAGCATCTGCTGATGAATAAATGTGTAAAGATGCGAAGGTTTGCAATGGGTCAACAGATGTTAACGAACAACAGATGATATTCATTCTTAAAATGCTTAACAGAGGATTTGATACTAACAGTGGTTGGGCTAATGATGAATAAGTATTATTTAACGCCTGCTATAAGTATTATTATATAATTTTGTTTATCAATAACAGTTTTTTTTGGAAGAATTTATGGTATATTTTGCTGTTATAAAAGGTGTGCTGTAGCTAAAGTCTGACAAAAGAGAGCAGCTGCAGATGAATAAATGTGTGAAGATGCAAAGGTCTGCTATGGGTCAACAGATGTTAACGAACAACAGATGATATTTAATCATAAAATGCTTAACAGAGGATTTGATACTAACAGTGGTTGCGCTAATGATGAGTAAGTATTATTATATAACGTCCGCTATAAGTATTATTATATAATTTTTTATCAATAACAGTCTTTTGGAAGGATTTACGGTATATTTTGCTGTTATAAAAGGTGTGTTGTAGCTAAAGTCTGACAAAAGAGAGCATCTGCTGATGAATAAATGTGTGAAGATGCAAAGGTCTACTATAGGTCAACAGATGTTAACGAACAACAGATGATATTCAATCTTAAAATGCTTAACAAAGGATTTGATACTAACAGTGGTTGGGTTAATGATGAGTAAGTATTATTATATAACGTCTGCTATAAGTGTTATTATATAATTTTGTTTATCAATAGCAGTTTTTTGGAAGAATTTACGGTATATTTTGCTGTTATAAAAGGTGTGTTGTAGCTAAAGTCTGACAAAAGAGAGCATCTGCTGATGAATAAATGTGTGAAGATGCAAAGGTCTGCTATGGGTCAACAGATGTTACGAACAACAAATGATATTCAATCTTAAAATGCTTAACAGAGGATTTGATACTAACAGTGGTTGGGCTAATGATGAATAAGTATTATTATATAACGTCTGCTATAAGTATTATTATATAATTTTGTTTATCAATAACAGTTTTTTGGAAGAATTTACGGTATATTTTGTTGTTATAAAAGGTGTGTTGTAGCTAAAGTCTGACAAAAGAGAGCATCTGCTGATGAATAAATGTGTGAAAATGCAAAGGTCTACTATGGGTCAACAGATGTTAACGAACAACAGATGATATTCAATCTTAAAATGCTTAACAGAGGATTTGATACTAACAGTGGTTGGGTTAATGATGAGTAAGTATTATTATATAACGTCTGCTATAAGTATTATTATGTAATTTTGTTTATCAATAACAGTTTTTTGGAAGAATTTACAGTATATTTTGCTGTTATAAAAGGTGTGTTGTAGCTAAATTCTGACAAAAGAGAGCATCTGCTGATGAATAAATGTTTGAAGATGCAAAGGTCTGCCATGGGTCAACAGATGTTGTGACAACTCGAATTTCCACGATTTCTATCTTCGCATTTATTACACGTTAATTGTTTGGATTGTTTATGTTCACGACATGTTTGTATGCGTACACTGTACACGTGCAGTGATTTATATGATTTATATGATTTATATGGTGTGGGGATTTAGTGTGGATGTAATATATGTGTTGTCTAATAGCGTGCCTAATATCAACAAACTTGGAATGTATGAAATCACTTTCACTTGAAAACACCCCCTGGTGAAAACCCCCCCTACCTAACGAAAACACAAGTGATGAAAACACTTGGTGTTTTCGTCCACTGATGTCCAGCGAAATCAAATGGGCTTTGGCCCAGTAGTTCCTTTTATATTTTTGTTCTTAGCCTTTACGTGATAATTCTAATCGGCAAACCCTAGAACCTTACTCACTTGTGCGACGGCAACCACAAGACTTCATCCTTTCCTCTAATCAATCTTGTGATCTATCATCTATCCTCACGGTTAGTTGCACTATTGTTTGAAATATGAATGATTTCATGTTTGAATGCATACGTTAGACTGTATAGTGAATGTTATGTGATTATGTTATGGTTTCTCGATGATTAATCTCATGATACAAACGCTAATTGTAAAATCGAATGGGTGGATGTACATGTAGATAGATCGACTGATTGATACTATTGTCTGTGTTCGAATAATGTTGATGATTTCGTATGATAACTGTCATATATATATTGGTTAATAATATCGATCACGCATGCCTGTTATGATAGGATGATGATTACAAACTGATTGCTCTGTTATTGAAACTGTTAAATAAGATAGGGATTTATGTATCCTCGTAATCTACTGTGATGTTGTTGGTGATGACTAGCCGATGAAAACCCCCCCCCCCCTACGAAATCCCTTACCCCACGAAAACACATTGGTGTTTTCGGCCCAAGTATGGTTTTCGGCCCAAAGGGATTTCGACCATAAGTGATTTCGGCCTAAGTGTTTTCGGCCCAAATAGATTTCGGCCCATTAGTGTTTTCGGCTATAACTGTTTTCGGCCCAATTGTGTTTTCGCCAATAAAGGATCTCGGCCCCCCACTGTTTTCGACCCAAGTGGATTTCGTGATTTATGTGATGATTTTTCTTGTGGTCTCTGTTAAGTTTGTAACTTGATTAGTTAATAACTCAACTAAGTTATTAATTCTGATGAATGTAACTTGTTAAGCTAGGCATGTAACCTTGTTAACTGTGTAATCTTGCTGGTATGTGCTAACCCAGTTAAACTGATTAACCCCGTCAAAGTGTGTTATTGGTAACTACACTAAATTGTATTGCATAATATTGACTACGGCTTACGTGATACCTACGATTAATTACCAAGCACTTTGTGACATAGATTGTGTGTGAAACTTATCCAACATGAACTAACTGTGTATAAATGCATACTCTAGGCTTTGATTGACTTCTTGTGAGCACTTAACTTTAGCATACCGAGCAAACCAAGGTGAGTTCACACAGCCAAGGCATGGGTTCCCGGGTGGGAATGGGATTTGTTGAATTATTGTACATACACAGCTGATAGAATCGAACGATAAGATACAACTAGACTAGTAACACCTATTGAACTGATCTTCGCACACCTGCCTTTGGAAGGCCGCGAACTAAACTTGCTAACCTCTTCGCACACCTGCCTTTGGAAGGCCGCGAACTAAACTTGCTAACCTCTTCGCACACCTGCCTGGTAGGCCGCGATACAAGTAAACCTAGTCTAGAATACTCGGGATGAATATCCCCTAATATCTTCGCACACCTGCCTGGGAGGCCGCGATGGAAATATGATACATGATATAAACGAACGAACATACTATTACTCATACCATACTATTACTGAACTGTTAACTGTGAACTCGCTCAACTAGTTGTTGACTCTCTGCTGCATGCCTTGCAGGACCTTAGGTACTTATGGAGCTTGCACAAGGAGGAGCAGGTCATTGTGGGATTCGGATCGAAGACTTTATGTTAAACAATTGAACTTATAACTTTACTTTGGATTTTCATTATTACGCTTCCGCTATTGATACTATGTTTGGTTTGGAACATCAATCGTATTGATTTGGGTTTTTACAAACTATCTTATTTATATTATGTTATGTTCAATATGATTGATGGCTTGATCCTGGTCAGTCACGCTCCCAAGCGGCGATACTCCGCAGGTGGATTTTGGGGGTGTGACAGATTGGTATCAGAGCCATTGGTTATAGAGAACTTGGTTTTAATATGGGAAAACGTTTTTATTAAAACCAGACTATAACCAGAACAGTGCTCTCAACGATCCACAACGACGCTTTGCTCCACGTGCAAGACTCGACATACTAGGTAATAAGGTTTATGTTTATTACCTGCTTGCTAGAACTGCATAGAACTTTGCTCGTAGTATGCTTACATTACTTTGCTCACTACTTGTTACTGCTTGAGAACACCTATATGCCTACACTTTTCTGTCATCGCACTACTCACGAACCATTCATACTTACGCTACCTATACTGTTCGATCATGTCTGGACGTGTTAACATGACTCAAGCCCAGTTGACGGCTCTCATTAACGAACAAGTTGCTGCGGCACTTGCAGCCGCACAAGCAGGAGGTATAACTTGCTAATACAAACCTATCCTAGGATGTTAGAATCCTACTCTTGTGACCCAACTCTCGCGCTTAACCTTGACCTATCTTTCTTGCGCAACGGGTCGGAACGCACAGCAACCTGTCTGCACATTCAAGAACTTCATGGACTGTCGTCCAAGCACATTCAGTGGCACAGAAGGAGCAGTGGGACTACTCCATTGGTTTGGGAAGCTCGAGTTAGTATTCGGGATGTGTGAATGCACTGAGACTCGCAGGGTCAAGTACGCCACTGGCACTTTGGAAGAAATCGCGCTAACCTGGTGGAACGCGCAGGTACGGATACTAGGGTTGGCAGCCGCTAACGCCACCCCATGGAACGAATTCAAAGAACGCATTAAAAGGGAATACTGCACGCGTGATGACATCCACAAGTTGGAAGTGGAGCTTTACCATTTGAAAATGACGGGGTCAGAAATTGAAGCTTATACGAAACGGTCGAACGAACTGGCCAACTTGTGTCCAACCATGGTGGACCCTCCAAGCAAGCGTATCGAATTGTACCTCAAGGGTCTAGCCTCAGAGATTCAGAGCCATGCTACATCGGCTAACCTCGACGATATCCAAGACATTCAGCGTCTTGCTCACCGCCTCACGGATCAGGCAGTAGAACAGAACAGGCTGCCTAGTTGTATCAGCACTATTACTACCGCTATCACTTCTACTACTCCCGCTACTCCTAGTGACAACAAGCGGAAATGGGATGAGTATTCCAGCAAGGGTTCAGCTACCGTTCAGTCTCAAGCACAACAGCAGCGCAAGAATAGTGATCACCAGAGCCGAGTCAGCCAACTTCTGGTGGTCAGGGGCAGGGTAGATATCGGGGAATTCACCAAAGTGTAACTAATGCAACAGACACCACGGTGGTTAGTGCAACGAGGGACGTTGCCAGAGGTGTCTCATGATGGGCCATGAAGCTAAGAATTCAGGAGCCCACGGCCTGCAACTCGGAATCGCCAGCAGCAACAGCAAGCAGAAATCCTATGCAAAGATTGTTCGCATTCCTCGTTCTGGTCAAGAACCTCTCGAAGTTCAAGGCGACAAGAGTGGTGCTGTGGTTGGCATCACCTCTTTCTTGAAGGCTCAGAAATGTCTGCGGAAGGGCCACACCGCAATTTTGGCTCTTGTTACTGACGCATCAGCGAAAGAAAAGAAGTTGGAAGACCATCCAGTTGTACGCGACTTACCTCAGGTGTTTCCTAAAGATTTACCTGGTCTACCGTCTCATCGTCAGGTCGAATTTCAAATCGAGCTCGCTCCAGGAGCAGCACCCATAGCTCGAGCACCGTATCGCTTAGCTCCACCAGAATCGGAGGAACTATCGACGCAACTACAAGGAATCTTGGATAAGGGATTTATTCGACCTATCTCTTCGCCTTGGGGAGCTACAAGAACTCTTGGATACCAATTATCTGTGAAAAAGAAGGATGGCACCTTCAGGATGTGAAATTGATTACCGTGAACTGAACAAGGTCACAGTGAAGAACCGTTATCCTCTTCCACGCATTGACGACTTATTCGACTAGTTGCAAGGGTCGAGTTACTACTCCAAGATTGATCTAAGGTCTGGTTATCATCAGCTGAGAGTCCGGGATGAGGACGTCTCCAAGACAGCATTCAGAACTCGCTGCGGCCATTACGAGTTCCTAGTCATGCCATTTGGGCTTACGAACGCGCCTGCAGTTTTCATGGATCTTATGAACAGGGTGTGCAAACCCTATCTTGACAAGTTCGTCATTGTCTTCATCGACGACATTCTGATCTACTCCAAGAGTCAGGAGGAACACGAGCAGCACTTACGACTTATCTTGGAACTTCTTCGAAAGGAACAACTGTACGCCAAGTTTTCAAAATGCGACTTCTGGCTTCGTGAAGTCCACTTCTTAGGCCATGTGGTGAACAGGGATGGGATCCATGTCGATCCATCCAAGGTAGATTCGATCAGGAACTGGCCTGCACCACGTACACCAACGGAAATACGCCAATTCTTGGGTTTGGCGGGGTACTACAGACGATTCATCAAAGACTTCTCCAAGATCGCGCAACCACTTACACTACTGACACAGAAAGATGTCACCTACCGTTGGGGAGATTCTCAGGAAACGGCTTTTCAGTACTTAAAGGATAGGCTTTGCAGCGCGCCTATTCTCTCATTGCCAGAGGGCACGGAAGATTTCGTGGTCTATTGTGACGCATCGATACAGGGGCTTGGTTGTGTATTGATGCAGCGGGATAAAGTTATTGCCTACGCTTCGCGACAACTCAAGGTTCATGAACGGAATTACACGACGCACGATTTAGAGCTGGGAGCTGTTGTTTTTGCGCTCAAGATATGGCGACACTACCTGTACGGTACCAGGTGCACAATTTACACCGATCACAGGAGTCTCGAGCATATCCTTAAGCAAAAGGATTAGAACATGCGTCAACGGAGATGGGTCGAACTGCTTAATGATTACGAATGCGCCATTAAGTACCATCCAGGCAAAGCCAATGTTGTGGCTGACGCCCTCAGCCGGAAAGACACTCTACCTAAGCGCGTGCGAGCGCTACAGCTTACTATACAGTCCAGTCTTCCTGCACAGATACGAACTGCTCAGATAGAAGCATTGAAACCCGAAAACGTCATGGCTGAAGCCTTACGCGGTTCAAGGCAACGAATGGAACAAAAGGAAGACGGCGCCTACTATGTAACGGGGCGTATTTGGGTTCCACTTTATGGCGGTTTACGCGAGCTGGTAATGGATGAAGCACACAAGTCTCGCTACTCAGTACATCCAGGGTCGGATAAAATGTACCACGACATCAGAACAACATATTGGTGGCCTAGTATGAAGGCCCACATCGCTACTTACGTCGGCAGGTGTTTGACATGTGCGAGAGTCAAGGTTGAATATCAGAAACCCGCAGGCCTACTTCAACAACCCAGGATACCACAATGGAAATGGGAAGAAATTTCCATGGATTTCGTTACGGGCTTACCTAGATCTCAGCGTGGGAACGATACGATATGGGTGATCGTGGATCGACTCACCAAGTCTGCACACTTCCTAGCGATAAAGGAAATGGATAAGTTCTCCACTCTCGCAGACATCTATCTTAAGGAAGTTGTTTCAAGGCACGGGGTGCCCATCTCCATCATTTCGGATCGGGATGCACGATTCACGTCAGAGCTATGGCAAGCGATGCATAAATCTTTCGGCTCACGGCTAGACATGAGCACAGCGTATCACCCTCAGACGGATGGGCAGTCTGAGCGCACGATCCAAACTCTTGAAGACATGCTTCGGGCATGTGTTATCGACTTCGGCAACGGCTGGGAAAAGCACCTCCCTTTGGTGGAGTTCTCATACAATAACAGTTATCACACCAGCATACAAGCCGCTCCATTTGAGGCATTGTACGGGCGTAAATGCCGGTCACCTCTCTGTTGGGCAGAGGTGGGGGATAGTCAGATTACGGGTCCAGAGATTGTAGTGGACGCCACAGAAAAGATTGCACAGATACGACAACGCATGGTGGCAGCACGCGACCGTCAGAAAGCCTACGCGGATAAGCGTAAAAAGCCATTGGAATTTCAGGTCGGGGACCGGGTATTACTTAAAGTCTCACCCTGGAAGGGTGTGGTACGTTTTGGCAAAAGGGGTAAACTAAATCCGCGGTATGTCGGACCGTTTGAGATCATTGAAAGAATAGGCAAAGTAGCCTACCGATTGAACCTACCAGCTGAACTCGGGGCAGTTCACAATGTCTTTCACGTGTCGAATCTGAAGAAGTGCCTATCAGACGAGACCCTTATCATTCCTTTCAAAGAACTCACTATTGACGAGCGGTTGCAGTTTGTCGAGGAACCTTTAGAAATCACGGACCGGGATGTGAAGGTCCTCAAACACAAGAGAATCCCTCTTGTTCGAGTTCATTGGAACTCCCGACGTGGCCCAGAGTACACCTGGGAACGCGAAGACCAGATGACAGAAAAGTATCCCCAGTTATTCGAGAACCGTGCAACCACTACTGAGGCTGAAGCTACTACTACAGAATTTCGAGACGACATTCCAAATCAACGGGGGGATGATGTGACACCCCAGGAAAACCAGTAAACGATACAACCTACCTAGCTTCCTCAGTGAGTGCGTACCAAATTTCGGGACAAAATTTCTTCTAAGTTGGGGATAATGTGACAACTCGAATTTCCACGATTTCTATCTTCGCATTTATTACACGTTAATTGTTTGGATTGTTTATGTTCACGACATGTTTGTATGCGTACACTGTACACGTGCAGTGATTTATATGATTTATATGATTTATATGGTGTGGGGATTTAGTGTGGATGTAATATATGTGTTGTCTAATAGCGTGCCTAATATCAACAAACTTGGAATGTATGAAATCACTTTCACTTGAAAACACCCCCTGGTGAAAACCCCCCCTACCTAACGAAAACACAAGTGATGAAAACACTTGGTGTTTTCGTCCACTGATGTCCAGCGAAATCAAATGGGCTTTGGCCCAGTAGTTCCTTTTATATTTTTGTTCTTAGCCTTTACGTGATAATTCTAATCGGCAAACCCTAGAACCTTACTCACTTGTGCGACGGCAACCACAAGACTTCATCCTTTCCTCTAATCAATCTTGTGATCTATCATCTATCCTCACGGTTAGTTGCACTATTGTTTGAAATATGAATGATTTCATGTTTGAATGCATACGTTAGACTGTATAGTGAATGTTATGTGATTATGTTATGGTTTCTCGATGATTAATCTCATGATACAAACGCTAATTGTAAAATCGAATGGGTGGATGTACATGTAGATAGATCAACTGATTGATACTATTGTCTGTGTTCGAATAATGTTGATGATTTCGTATGATAACTGTCATATATATTGGTTAATAATATCGATCACGCATGCCTGTTATGATAGGATGATGATTACAAACTGATTGCTCTGTTATTGAAACTGTTAAATAAGATAGGGATTTATGTATCCTCGTAATCTACTGTGATGTTGTTGGTGATGACTAGCCGATGAAACCCCCCCCCCCCTACGAAATCCCTTACCCCACGAAAACACATTGGTGTTTTCGGCCCAAGTATGTGGTTTTCGGCCCAAAGGGATTTCGACCATAAGTGATTTCGGCCTAAGTGTTTTCGGCCCAAATAGATTTCGGCCCATTAGTGTTTTCGGCTATAACTGTTTTCGGCCCAATTGTGTTTTCGCCAATAAAGGATCTCGGCCCCCCACTGTTTTCGACCCAAGTGGATTTCGTGATTTATGTGATGATTTTTCTTGTGGTCTCTGTTAAGTTTGTAACTTGATTAGTTAATAACTCAACTAAGTTATTAATTCTGATGAATGTAACTTGTTAAGCTAGGCATGTAACCTTGTTAACTGTGTAATCTTGCTGGTATGTGCTAACCCAGTTAAACTGATTAACCCCGTCAAAGTGTGTTATTGGTAACTACACTAAATTGTATTGCATAATATTGACTACGGCTTACGTGATACCTACGATTAATTACCAAGCACTTTGTGACATAGATTGTGTGTGAAACTTATCCAACATGAACTAACTGTGTATAAATGCATACTCTAGGCTTTGATTGACTTCTTGTGAGCACTTAACTTTAGCATACCGAGCAAACCAAGGTGAGTTCACACAGCCAAGGCATGGGTTCCCGGGTGGGAATGGGATTTGTTGAATTATTGTACATACACAGCTGATAGAATCGAACGATAAGATACAACTAGACTAGTAACACCTATTGAACTGATCTTCGCACACCTGCCTTTGGAAGGCCGCGAACTAAACTTGCTAACCTCTTCGCACACCTGCCTTTGGAAGGCCGCGAACTAAACTTGCTAACCTCTTCGCACACCTGCCTGGTAGGCCGCGATACAAGTAAACCTAGTCTAGAATACTCGGGATGAATATCCCCTAATATCTTCGCACACCTGCCTGGGAGGCCGCGATGGAAATATGATACATGATATAAACGAACGAACATACTATTACTCATACCATACTATTACTGAACTGTTAACTGTGAACTCGCTCAACTAGTTGTTGACTCTCTGCTGCATGCCTTGCAGGACCTTAGGTACTTATGGAGCTTGCACAAGGAGGAGCAGGTCGTTGTGGGATTCGGATCGAAGACTTTATGTTAAACAATTGAACTTATAACTTTACTTTGGATTTTCATTATTACGCTTCCGCTATTGATACTATGTTTGGTTTGGAACATCAATCGTATTGATTTGGGTTTTTACAAACTATCTTATTTATATTATGTTATGTTCAATATGATTGATGGCTTGATCCTGGTCAGTCACGCTCCCAAGCGGCGATACTCCGCAGGTGGATTTTGGGGGTGTGACAGATGTTAACAAACAACAGATTATATTCAATCTTAAAATGCTTAACAGAGGATTTGATACTAACAGTGGTTGGGCTAATGATGAATAAGTATTATTATATAATTTTGTTTATCAATAACAGTTTTTTGGAAGAATTTACGATATATTTTGCTGTTATAAAAGGTGTGTTGTAGCTAAAGTCTGACGAAAGAGAGCATCTGCTGATGAATAAATGTGTGAAGATGCAAAGGTCTGCTATGGGTCAACAGATGTTAACGAACAACAGATGATATTCAATCTTAAAATGCTTAACAGAGGATTTGATACTAACAGTGGTTGGGCTAATAACAGATGTTAGACTTACGACTGTTGAGTTACACCGATTGAAAACAACTGTTTTTGAAACTTCTGCTTGCCTAAAAATACATCCACTGCTAAAGGGTACCGCCTGTTGTCATAATTTCTGGTTATCCTAATGACTGTTGATTTACTATACTGCTGACTGTCATCCATTATGACAACAGAGGTTCTGACGTGGACAGATGTTAACTAAAAATAAAACAACTGTTGAAAGTTATCATCTGTTCTCATAACTTCCGTTTATCTAACAACTGTTTGACTCACACTATTCCCAACGACCAACAGAGGTTTCCAAACAATTGTCATCAGTTGTCGCAAGAGAAGTTCTGATGTGGACAGATCTTAGCCATCAAATATTTGTAACTACTGCCACGCCAGCATTCACTTCTTCTCTCTATATAAAAGCTGTTTCATCCCTAAATCGAGGTTCTACCACTGCCGTCTCGAATTCAAAATTCTCAAACAGTTTCCAACATATTAAAAACCTTCCCACTTAAACCCTGTTTCATCCCCAAATCACCTTCTTCTCCGATCATGTCTCTGAACATCAAAAACCCTCACATGTGAACTGATGAAATGTTGTTATTATATATATTATATGAATGACTGAAATGTTAATATATATATTAGACTTTAAGGTACTTTTAGGTGGTTAAATGTAGCTAGGCCATAAAGATGGTTCGTTTAAGTGCATATAGCAAAATACCAGCTATCACTCAATAATTGACCTTTTAACGTCATCAAAATACAATTCAATTCTTACTGCTGATGCTTCGGTTCATACAGAAACACTCCGACAATTTTGGTTTAATCCTACAGAAATTGTATCCCCTGCTCAACCTAAATCCCAACCTTCTCCAAAAAACCACCACAAAAGAAGGAGAAAACACCTTCCACACCATCATCACCTATTTTGTCAATAGATGCTGGGAACACAAAAGTATCAGCAGATGTTTACCAAACAGCTGCTGAGACACCAGTTGTTTCAGCAGAAGTTTCTCAAACATCTGCCATGATCATTTTCACTACACCAACCACAATCGAACCATCTCCAACGTCACAGAGATTTCCCATACATTCATCTTCACTACCAAAACGTTTTCCTTCACAAGAAATCATCTCCACACGTAAGAGAAAAACTCATATCGACAGAATCACAAAAATGAACAATGATCCTCTGGTAAAGCCAACTCCACCTAATTGGAAGAAAGTCAAAACAGTGGATTCAGATGAGGTATTGAAGTTTAAAAGAATGAGAGCAGAGCTTGTGGCTGCTGGTTTTGGTCCAGTTAGATCCATTTTCAGATGGTCTAAACTGAAGATAGTTGAGACCTACAAAAAGCTGGAAGAAGTTAGAGCTGAACATTCAAATGTTCTTCAAAACCCAGTCTATCCTACAACTGCTGCTCTGTCTCTAAAAATCGGTACTCCGAAAAACCTTCTCTCATCATCTGATTTGTCTGAATCAATTGCAAATTTAGTTAGCAGACCACAATTACCAAACTCATCTTCAATAATTCTTTGCCCAAGAAACCAACTGATCCAAAAATAGTAAAGTGAAAGTCATGCTTAAAAAAACCCAAGTATTGACTTTGATCAGATCAAATGGTAGTGTTGAAGATATTAAAATGGATAGTGCATATAATCTGAATGCATAAGATCTCCAAGATTTGTTGGACCTTCAACTTGATAGGGATGATGAAGAAGACATGTTCTCCCTGGACTTTGAACTACAATTCAAAGAACAAATCAGGGAGATGTTGATGAGAAATAAAAATCAGTAATAAAGAAGTGTTTTTGTATCATCTTTTGTATAGGGAGATTGTTGGATCAGCAGCTGTTACATTGTTTGCAGTAGCATATTTAACCACATCACAACATGTAGCAAAGGACATGTTGCTGCGTAACAAATTCTTGAGTGAGGTTTGATGTGTGTTGTTTAGGCAGATGATCGTATGTTCTTAGTTAATGTTTGTTAAAGTTAAGTTGTATTCGAATTTTATTAAGTTTGTTAGACATCTTTTATATGTACTTATGTTTATAACAATTTACATTATCAATGGGTGGATACTCTCTTTTTTGCATAAGAGAATGGAAATAATCATATGTAACTGATGAATTTTATTAAGTTTGTTAGACATCTTTTATACATCTTTTATTAAGTTTGTTAAATATCTTTTATATTTACTTATAGTTGTCTTTTAGCTATAATAGATAAAAGAGAAAAATGCCCGGATAGTTCCTGTGGTTTGCCTTTTTTTCACATTTAGTCCCCAACTTTCTAAAATTACAGCTATAGTCCCCAACTTTTGCAATTTCGCTCCCGGATAGTCCCTAGCATGGATGGGGGTTAGTTTTTTTATGTTAAATGGGTATGAAATGACCTAAATGCCCTCCCTATTAAACATTATCATCCTTCTCTTCTTCATTGTCTACCATCCCACCCAGAACTGCCTTCTGACCAACCAACAACCAAAACCCCCACACCCTCGCTCCCCTCCAGTTGACGATGCCAGAGCTACTCATGAACCTGTCGGATCTACAAACAAACCTGCAGGAAAATGAACCGGCAAACGAGCATGCCGGCTCATGAACCTGTCGGATTTGCTCACCACACACTCTCTCTCCAATACTTTTTCTTTCCTTCGCAGGTCGGCAATCCATCTGGTTATCTTGATTAAATCTGGGATATGTTTCGATTGCACCATCAGGTGTCTCTGGTTATCTTGTGAAGTGTTATGTACATATT
This sequence comes from Helianthus annuus, assembly GCF_002127325.2. Classification (NCBI taxonomy): domain Eukaryota; kingdom Viridiplantae; phylum Streptophyta; class Magnoliopsida; order Asterales; family Asteraceae; genus Helianthus; species Helianthus annuus. The sequence continues at coordinate 82,329,750 of NC_035433.2, forward strand.
TTCTTTCTATAAGATAATCCTCTTTGTATACCATTGATTTTGTGTTTGGTGTGTTAATGTATTCTTGTTCTTCAAAAATTGTTTTCGTAACTTATTCATTCTTTCTGTAGTATACCCCATATGCTTCATTCAAACTATTTGTCATATGTTTATTTTGACAAATATTTTCAAAAACTAAAAACTAATAATTATAATTGTGTGGCCTGTTCACTAACAATTTAGTTTATCAGGCTTTTCATCGAACACCTTACGAACATATATATCTTAATTAATTCTGTTATTATAGTTGTTCTAGTTTGGATTGATTGTGTATGATCTTCTAAATTGAAGAGGGAGATCGAGGGAGGTGATGTTCAGAGAGAGTGGGAGAGAGAGAGAGTGAGAGAGGAGGAAGAAGGTAGGTCATCCCTTTTATTTTTTATTTTTTAATTCTTTAGGGGTAAAATAGACATTTCACACACAGTTAACATAAAAAACTAACCCCCATCCACGCTAGGGAGTATCCGAGAACGAAATTACAAAAGTTGAGGACTATATCTGTAATTTTGGAAAGTTAGGGACTAAAGGTGAAAAATAGGCAAACCACAGGGACTATCCGGACATTTTTCTCTAGATAAAACATTTTCGTACAATATCTATACATGTATCTAATTGTTCTATCAATATGTGTTATGTATGGTTTTCTAAGAAACGACCCGTGTTTGCACACGGGTCTTACCGCTAGTCTACTATAATAAAAGAAACCAAATTTTGGACACGTGTCATTCATAGAAGGTATCCTCAAATCTATACTTATCTTATATTAACTAAATAAATAAATAATAAGTTAATATTAAATCTTCTCATGCTTTTAATAAAATATTATCCTCAAATCTAAATTATTAATTTAATATATTTTTAAAACAAATACCTCTCTTTCCTACTTATCTTATATTAAATATATAAATAATAAATTAATATTAAATGTTATCCTAATTTATTAAAAATATAACTTTTTTTATTAATTGGTATACAAAATTATATTTATTCACCTCGTGTAAAACGCAGGGTTTTTAAAAATATAACTTTTTATTATTTACTATACAAAGTTACATTTATATAACACGTGTAACACACGAAGTTTTTAAAGATATAACTTTTTATCATTTGTTATGTAAAATTAGATTTATTCAACACATGTAATACACGAGGTTTTTAAGAATACAATTTTTTTATTATTTGGTAGATTTTTCAACCCGACTATAAGGATGTAATATTTTTATTATTTGGTAGATTTATTCAACCCGTTTATACACGAGTTTTTTAAAAATATGGCGTTTTTAGTATTTAGTATGCAAAATTTACATGTACTTAATATGTGTAGGCAAAAGATCAAATACAAATAATCTTAACATACTAAACATACAAATTGAAGGAAAACCCAAAAAGACAAGGTGGCATTTTTGTAATTACCACCAACTATCAAAGTTACAACCAAAAATACCTAAAAAAACACAAATTTTTTTTTAACATTTTTTATTAAAAAATCGCTACATTTCGTTAGCAAAAAAAAAAAAAAAATTTTTGGCTGCTACTAAAAGTAGCGATTTTTTAATAAAAAATGTTAAAAAAAAAATAAAATAATTTGTGTATTTTTTTTTATTTTTTTAGATTTTTTTAGGTTTTTTGGGGGTTTAGTTTTTAGCATTTTAGCTTGGGGGGGGGTAGGTTTTTTTTAGGTTTTGGGGGGTGGGTTAGGTTTTTTTAGGTTTTTGGGGGTGGGGGGGGGGGGGGGGAGGTTAGGTTTTTTTTTAGGTTTTTGGGGGTTGGGGTGGGGGGGGGGGTTAGGTTTTTTTAGGTTTTTGGGGGGTGGGGGGTAGGTTTTTTTTTTAGGTTTTTGAGGGGTGGGGGGGGGGGGTTTAGGTTTTTTTTGGGGGTGGGGGGAGTAGTTAGGTTTTTTTAGGTATATTTGTAGAGTAACTTTGATAGTTATTGATAATTACAAAAATGCCACCTTGTCTTTTTGAGTTTTCCTTCAATTTGTATGTTTAGTATGTTAAGATTATTTGTACAAGAACTTTACCCAATATGTGTAATACACATGGTTTTTAAAGATATAACTATTATTTGATATATAAAATTACATTTATTTAACCCGTGCAATATACGAGGTTTATAAAAATATAACTTTTTATTATTTAATATATAAAATTACATTTATTTAAATCGTGTAATAGAGAAGATTCTAACCTAGTATATATATATATATATATATATATATATATATATATATATATATATATATATATTAGAGTCCTCCAACTCCATGTGGATATAAACTAAAAATGTCAAGAGGGTTATTGTAAAATTAAAAAAAAAACGTCGGCCCCTCAAAACACTTAATGTCGCCTCACTATTTTTAGCCTTCACAATTTATACTCGAACTCACTCTCCAAGTCGCCTCTCAAGTCTCAACCGCTCAACGCTCACTTCATCAGTTCTATTCGACCAATACCATATTCCCTCTTTTGTGACTCTTTTTTAAGGTATGCTTTTTTCACTTTGTTATTTGGTGACAGGGAATTTTGCTAATTGCTGTTGTAGAGTATAAAACATCATTAACTTTAAGAAAATCATGTGATTTCTTTTATTCCCTCAAGCCATTTTTCTAAGTGTCTCCAATTTGTAACCTAATGAACAACATAATAGTTTACACAAAACAATTCCTAATAATATCTATATATTATGATATACGCATTCGTAGTTCACATTCAGTATCGCGTTCAGTATAACATTCAGTAGCGCATTTAATGTCACGTTCAGTAACACATTCAGTGGTTCATTGGTCGCCTTTCGATGCAGCAGTTCAATGGTTAACTTCCGGTGATATCAAAATACGACAAATATATCTATATACAATCAATACTATATAATATAACAATTTCAGTGTCACGTAATAACGAATTTAAATTCCCAACTACGAGGTAGCGGAAAACCAAATTCGTACACATATACGGTTCCGAGGCCAAACCTTAATCGCGTAGATCCAACCTGAAAAACTCCAACTTCTATTCTGCATATCATGCTGACCTAATGACTAGTAGTGAAACACATAGGAAGTACTTTTCTTTTTCAAGTCTGAATATCCGTATGAAGGCAACTCGAATCATCTCATCGGTTATACTTGAAAACTCTATTAATATGATTGTCAAAAACCATTTAAATACAAAATCATAATCCACTTGGGAATAGCCCAGTGGTGTTGGTGAATTTAAATATAACTTAGAATAGGAGTAGTCTGGGGTTCAATCCCTATGGTGTCCAAATTTAGCCATTCAGAAGAAAAAAAAAAAAAAAAACAAAAAAACAAAATCATAAGCGACGTCGGTAGCATCTTGACTAGCATATCTAAATCACTTAATTCATTCATATTTAAGTATTTAGTTTTCAAATTTGAATCCATTTGAATATTTATATACATCCATTTAAATGTCCACGTAAATCCTAAAATTTGAGTTCAAATATAATTGTTTTCTTTTGATTTGAATACTTATATACATCCATTTAGATGTCCACGCGAATCCTAAAATTTGAGTTCAAATATAATTGTTTTCTTTTGATATAAACCGTAAATTTGTTTCTGAAACATATGATAGAACTAGTAATAAGATCAACATGCTTTGCGGCATGGGTACCTCGCAAATATCAAACGGATTAGTACAAGCGTTATGTGATGTGTTAACCATATGAAAACGCATGTTTTGACGTATCCGATTGAACTCAATGTATCCTATAGTTGCATTGCGATTGGATCAAAATGTAACGTAAATCGAATTTATATCGTACAATCATAACGTATTATACGCGACCCGACTAACTCGAATTTATATTGTCAAGACAAAAACTCTTGAAGGGGTCAAAGTGGCATTTACAAAGTTCTTAAAAAGTTAACTAGTTAAAAATTGCATTTTCTAAACTTAAGGGCTAAGAAAGTTTAAGATAAAATTTGATAAAGTTTTGGGGTAAGAAGGAAACTATAATAGAATTGGGACTGAAAAGGAAACTACCACGAAGTCGGGGTGTCAAAAGCAAACTATTTATACAATGGAGTATTAGTTTAGGGACTAAATTTGCCATTTTATGAAACTTTGAAGATACCAAAGTCAAGGGGCTAAAATTGCAGCATCCGTGAAAGTATGGGGGAGGAAAGCAAAGCCGGTGTCGTCAAGACAAAAACTCTCGAGGGGGTCAAAGTGGCATTTACAAAGTTCATAAAAAGTTAAGTGGTTAAAAATTGCATTTTCTAAATCTAAGGGCTAAGAAAGGGTAAAGATAAGATTTGATAAAGTTTTGAGGTAAGAAGGAAACTATAACAAAGTTGGGGCTAAAAAGGAAACTACCACAAAGTTGGGATGTCAAAAGCAAACTATTTGTAAAATGAAGTAGTAGTTTAGGGACTAAATTTGTCATTTTATGAAACTTTGAAGATACCAAAGTCAATGGGCTATAATTGCAACATCCGTGAAAGTATGGGGGAAGTCAAAGTGGCATTTACAAAGTTCATAAAAAGTTAAGTGGTTAAAAATTGCATTTTTTAAAGTTACGGGCTAAGAAAGGGTAAAGATAAAATTTGATAAAGTTTTGGGGTAAGAAGGAAACTATAACAAAGTTAGGGCTCAAAGGAAACTATCACAAAGTTGGGGTGGCAAGAGCAAACTATTTGTAAAATGTAGTGGTAGTTTAGGGACTAAATTTGCTATTTTATGAAATTTTAAAAATACCAAAGGTAAGGAGCTAAAATTACAATACCTGTGAAATTAGAGGCGGAGGAAGGCAAAGCCGGTAGGTTTTCCACCGACTTTGTCTTTTAAGATGTAGTAGAATTGGCATGTTCTATTTCGGTAAAAAAAAATCTCCAAACGTACATCTCACCATTCCAAAAGATTCTAGTTACCAAATCAAAACTATATTTATCTATTATTATTATTATTATTATTATTATTATTATTATTATTATTATTATTATTATTATTATTATTATTATTATAACTTTTATAAAAGTCTTTAAAAATTTGGGGCGTTACAGCTATACTATTTTTTTAAATGGTTAACTGATTTTGTGAAGTTCAAATATGGTAAAAAAAATCTCGAGTTATTTCCTTTTCTATAGTTAGTGATTTTAAGCTAACAACACCCGCAATGGTGTGGTTTTTGTGTCGTTTTTTAGAGAGAGAAGGGGTAGAGTTGACAAGAGAGGCGGGATGCAAGTGATTTATCTTGTCTATCTGTTTTTATTTTATTTTCAGCATTTTTAGTTTTTAATTTTCATGTTTAAAATCTTTTCTAAAAAATTTTGGTTTGATTAGACGTTGAGTATAAACCGGTACTAAAAATCCTTGTGTCCTTGGACGACCTCGGTATCTTACCAACGCTATACTACGCTCACGATGGGTGCACTTGCCTATGTGTGTGTTTAGTGTTAGTATAATATCGTGTTTTATAAATTTAAAACTTGACTAATGTGTAAAATGGGCTTAAAATATTAATAAAACATATTACACCTTACACACACCAACTAACACATCCTCAACTACTTTCATTGATTTTATTATTTTCCGATTAGAAAGAAAAATGAGTATTTGAAGTGGAGAAAAATCACTAATACTTATCTTTTCGAAAATGTAGTTTGGCATTATATTAATACAAAGATCTTTATCAATTGTTATATTACTAATTAAGGTGTTTTGAAAAAGACATGAAACCAGTGTAATGTTAATTTCAAATGAATCATCTTTTATTAGCGTAGTTTGATCATTTGTTAACTTAATGCTTTCCGTTTCGTCAATTTTAGTTTTAGTGTTTAACTCTTTTAAAAACTTAGCATGAGTAGGTACCAAACAATGGTTTTCGAAAGAAGATGTTAAGAGATTAATTTCTTGAAAATTAGACTCTTTTTGAAGATTAACGTTGTCAGACTTACCTTTTTCGTGGTTTGGTTCATGCGTCGGTTTTTCACTTACTTGTTCTTCCATTTTTACATCTTCTACTATCACCTCTTTACCCCAAATTACCTCTTCCCTTGCGCGGGATTCTTTTATATAGCGTTCGATAGTTTTGAGATATTCTATTATCTTTTCGGCTACGGGGAGGATAGTTGGTGGTTCGTCAAATTGAGCGGAATAAGTATCCCAACAGCTTGAGTTCGGAAGTTCGATCCTTGGCTCCTCATAATACTCATATGAGGTAGATGGTTCACACCATTGTTCCTCATTGTAAGTATATGATGGATAAAGGTTGTACCTTGGTTCTTCATAATACCCATATGAGGTGGGTTGTTCACACCATTTTTCCTCATAGTAAGTATATGAAGGCTCATACCTTGGTTCTTCAAGATATGAGTATCTGGGAGAAGGTTCATACATTGACTCTTCATAGTGTGTATATGAAGTGGTTGGCTGGTACCTGGGCTCCTCATGGTATGTATACGAAGTGGATGGTTCGAAAAGGTCACAATATTGTACCGAGTGAGGATTACCACAAATGGTACAATACACTTCTTCATAATCATCGTCTACATAGTGGTACTTGTAACCTCCTGAGTATTGATCCATAAGAATCACTCATCAGACCACAAAAGAGTCTCAGGACCAGAAAACAAAAATAAAAACGGAAACAGAGGCTTACCACGAAAAAGCAATTAATGTAATAAGACAAAAAAGGTAATAAAAAACAATAAATATAATAAGACAAAAAAGCAAATTTACTTAAATACCTTTTTGACATTAAAATATTCGAGTAAATTACACTTTTCGTCCTTTATGTTTGTATATGGATAACCTTTAACTTCAATAATTACAGTCGCAGTCCTTTTTTTAGAAAAACTGTCACACCCTGCGTCCTTTGCCCATAACCTGGTTAAAATCTCCAGTTTAATATGGCGTGTGCAAGACATACGAGGGCCCTTTGGTAATTTTAACCATATAAAACTCACTCTATTTCCCTTTCATTTTTCTGTAACACTTTTTCTTAGTATCTCTCTACTTTTCTTCATTGTGCTTCAAAATCAAGAATCTCATCATCACTATCAACCATAATAACACCACCACTGTACAACCTACCACCACTAAGTCAGCCGTCGAAGAGATCGTCGCCTCCCCTGCCTCCGTTGTCTTCAAAAAACTCGCTTTTAACCTTCTCCGAGCCACTCGTCTCACCACACATCTCTGGAAAACAACCCGCTTTAACACTCTGACGAAAACACAAGTCTCGAACCTAGGAGAGTCTCTTTGTTAATCTGTATGTTACAGAGATGGTTGATTGTGGTGTTTTATTTAGGGTTTAGTGGGGATTGTGATGAAGAGAGAGAGTTGAAGCTGAAATTTGGGAACTTGTTGAAGTGATGTTAGACCTTAATCTGATTGTTCATCAGAGCGATTTAAATCATTTAACGTTGAATTATACGGAGGATAATAGCAGTAAGCAGGTTTTGGAGGTGTGTAGAAGAGGCGGTCAGTTGGAAGACTTGGGTGGAACATCAAATTCCTCCGTCATCAATGTGTAGGTATCGAGTAATGGTGGAGATAAGGAGCAATCGTATTCGTGTCCGGATCTTGCTTATAGGTTTGATATATTGAAACCGAGTAACCGAACTGATGATCAGGATCTGGGTTTGAGGTTTGGTGATCTGGCTAGTGATCTGGGTTTTAGATCATGATCTGGGTTTGAGGTTTGGTGATTTGGGCTTGAGATTTGGTGATGATGATGTGGGTTTCAGATTTTTTCAATTTGATTTGTTTTATTTATAAATTTATTTTAGAAAAATGAGTAAAATTACAAAAGTACCCTTATGTTCCTTGCACATGCCATATTTAACTGAAAATTTTAACCAGGTTATGGGCAAAGGACGTATGGTGTAATGGTTTTTTCTAAAAAAGGACTACGACTGTAATTATTGAAGTTAAAGGCAATCCATTGCAATCCGATACAAACATAAAGGACGAAAAGTGTACTTTACCCAAAATATTAAAAACATAATTAGACAAAAAGAATTTTTTAATGGTTTAATTGCTTTTAATCTCATCCATCCATTTCCAAGATCTAATGGTTGGAAAGCGGTTCTCACGGTTTTCGCAACTATAGATGGTTTTCATTTTAACGGTCCCCTATATATATATATATATGTATATATATATATATATATATATATATATATATATATATATATATATATATATATATATATATAGGATTAGGTTCAAACGTGAATAAAATCCCAAGAGTGAACTGTGTGAACTGATCTGGGCCCTTGATTTTTATGATCTTGAGATTAAAGTGAGTGGCATGATGGTAATTATTTGGTTAATTTTTTCCATTTAATTAAATACAAAAAGGGTATATGTGTAATTTCAATCTTAAATTGATTGCATAAATATCTCACAAATCAAATCAAGGATTAGGAAAGATGTAACTTAATTCAATTATTAAAATAATTATTTGTTTAAATGTGATATACACATGTGTATTTTGATTTTGCCCTCTTTTTAATGCGATGTACACATGTGTATATCGTCTGTTTTTGTGATATCTCAGAATTTTTTTTGTATTGAATGTTGATGTACGCCTGTGAATTACTGTACACATATGTACGATGCTGAGTACACATGTGTACTGTTCTATTTATATCCAAGTACACATGTGTATACCGTTGAAATATGAAAGTTACGTGGATCTTAAAAATCAAAATTTGAATTCTGGTGATGAAATCTGAAATAAAAATTAAAATTGAAATCTGGTGATTTGTTGTTTGTTTTGATAATTATCTTATTAATAAATAAACATAATGTGGATAATGAATTTAAATTAGAAAAGATGTAACTTAATTTAATTATTAAAATAATGATTTAAATCTAAGTTTTTATATAATTACAATCCTACCCTTAACAACTTAAAAGGAAATCAAGGGTCCATATCTGTTCACGCAGTTCACTCTTGGGAGGTTGTTCACGCTGGAACCCTACCCTATATATATATATATATATATATATATATATATATATATATATATATATATATATATATATATATATATATATATATATATATATATATATATATATATAGGGTGGGGTTCTAGAGTGAACACTAGTGTATTTGCGAACTGAGTGAACAAATCCTATCCTGGCCATTGATCTACAACGTGTATGGCCAGGATTAGTTCACTCAGTTCGTAAGCTACACTAGTATTCACTCTTGAACCTAATCCAATATATATATATATAACACTCATAAATGCAAGAATAAAAAGAACAAATTCTAGCCAATCAATTTTTTTTCTTTATAAATTTTATTCAACTTAATGATAGGGCATTATAGTCATTATCTATTTACTTAATTTTACTCATATCCACTAATTTAAGGATAAAAAACTTAGCCTCAAGATTTGAATTCAAATTCAAAATTAGACTTATAGTGAAGATCAGTTTTTTAATCAAATTTCAAACAACTAACTGGATAAAATTTGAAAGGCTATTCAAAATCACTTTTGTTTTGTTAGTCGATTATATCCATATATTGAAGCTATCAAGATTCGATTTTTTTACTACTGAGTGCTAGTTGAAACGAATATATATAGAGGATCTTGTACATTAATCCAGAAGTGTGAGAAGTGTATTATAACACTATATATAACATTATATAACACCATATAAACACCGGGTAACACTATGTAACACCATATAACACTATGTAACACTATATAACACTATATAACAAATATAACACTATATTTTGTCTGATAGCATGTCTATGATAGATGTATAGTGTTATATATTGTTATATAGTGTTATATAGTGTTACATAGTGTTATATGATGTTATGTGGTGTTACATAACGTTATACGGTCTTTATATGGTGTTATAATACACTTCTCACACTTTTGGATTGATGTACAAGATCCCTACCACATATATATATATATATATATATATATATATATATATATATATATAGGGTCAGGATTTAGAGAGAACGGTGAAAAGTGTGAGAACGATTTTGGTGGTAACATGTGACATTAATGTTAAATTACACTAAGGGGTAATATTGTCAAAAAACCCATGTGCATGTGTATGTTTGTGTATTATGGATGGAATGATAGATGAAAGAGAAAGTAGTGTACCAACACACCTTATTTCATGTTGATACATATAGATGCACATGTGCATTTCTAATATTGTTAACGTAAAAAGTAGTATATTACACGTGGTAGTGTAAATGAAAGTGCAATTGTCTAATATTTGTAATGAATTACGGAATTTATTAAAGAAATGATACAAATGCACATGTGCATGGATAACTGTGACTCGAATTTGGTTTTTTGAATTTTTTTTATTATAAACGAAATATAGCGATTTTCCAAAAAAAATAGTAAAAAAACAAAATTTTGGGTGGTTTTTAGATTTTTTGGGTATTACTGTTTGTGTTCACACCGATTCTCGCGGTTCTCGCAATAAAGGGTGGTTCCTAACAGATCCTTCTCCTATATATATATATAGTGCCGGGATCAGGAAAAAACGCCCAAAAGTGTGAGAACGGTGAGAACGCATCCTGGCCAACACATGGCGCGGGATATGATCAGGGCTGAGGGGTTTTTTTGTCTTTTCAATATTCTTTTATTTTCCCAACGCGCTACAACATTTCCTGGCGTCTAAGATTATTTTGGCGTTAATTGTATTTATTAAACGTTTTGGCGTTAAATTAATTGTTTTTGTGTCACTTAGATAAGGTTTTAGCGTTTTAGCGTTTTCTAGTCAATTTTTTGGCGTTTTGTTGCGTTGTATAATAATTTACTACGTGTCATTAATATTTTCATAAGATTACAATAAGACCAAATGTTTTTTATGGCGTTTGGTCAACTTTTCTGGTGTTTAATACATTGACAAGGTGCTTTGCCAGCACCCGTTCTCATAGTTTTCATACTACTAGCGTTTTGGTGTTTTCAGTTTTTGGAGTTTTATATAATAATGTATTTTATTTGTAGAGAATTTGATAACAAAACAAGAGATAATTTGATAACAAAACAATATAATGTGAAAAAGGAAAAAAAAAAGTAAAACTGATAATCTAATTTCTCATCCGAATCTTCACTGTTATTAGCATCTTCTTCTTTAATTTGTTTTGGCGTTTTGAACCTTTGAATACCTTAGCTAGATGCCAACTTTCTTACATAAACCCCGTCTTTTTTGGACGAAGTTTGTTAGTGGCATCCTGTGTTTTGGTGTGATATTCTCGTTTGGTGGCATGTCATTAAAGATCAACTCTTGCTTGAATGTTATTTATAATAATGGAGTCCAAAATAGCATTTTACACTTGTGTTGATACCTTCATGCCATGCCTATATTCATCAATAACAAAGCTCACATGATGACATATCACTGTCATCAGTCTCTTTTTCTTGAATATTTGTCCATCTCATTCAGCAAAAGATTATAGAGATAACCCCCTCAGAGAAGAATCCATTCAGTGAAAGCTTTGCCATCTGTGGTTATTTTAACTAACCTTTCTTGGCGTTTTAAAGTGAGTGGTTTCTAGAGAACATGGTGTTTGTTTTCTGGGTGTGATCAATTCATTGTGTGTAGACCCCTCTCTTAGACCCATCTTCCAAGTTTGGCGTATTTTTTAAATGGCGTTATGCAGACCAAGATGACAAAATACAATAACGGAGAAAATAAAATATCAAGCAGGAAAAATATTTTTTGTTATTTCTGACGTTTTGTAAGTAATAACCGTTTGTAGTATTTTTTTGGCATTTTGTGAATAAATAGAGAAATATATCATTTAATTATCTTAAAAAAAGGAGATTACACAAAAGAAAAAAAAAATTAAAACCCTTCGTCAGAAGCTACTTTATCTGAAAAGTATCCATCACTTGCGTCATCTTCTTCCTCTTTTTCATCTGGATCTTCATCCATGTCATCACCTTCACCTTCATCGGCTTCTTGTTGCTGAAGATTATGAAGCCTTCATTTGAACATGTCTTGCATTAACGCCAATTTTGGGTCGATTTCTGTGTTCAAACAAGTGGCGTTATGCAATTCTTCCATGAACCCAAGCCCCTGCTTTGTCATGATGTTTTCAAGCCAATAGTCTTACTGCGCTCCGCTGTCGTATATAACGGTCACCATGTCTGTTTCATCATCAAAACGCCATGATGTCATGACAAGGTCCAGCTTTACATCTGCTTTGATTGGTCCAAATTTCCTTGTTAATGTTTTCATAAGCATATATGTTTCATGGCATTCGTTATCCAGAGCGATGCCAAGAGATAGGATACTCATCTGTACCTCTTTTTTCATCTTCAAAATTGCCTTGATCGTCCTAACATACACCCTCCCTCTGTTGTCAAAACGCAGGACGAATCGCCTGATTGCCTGAGTGTATCTCCACCAACCGATTGTTGCCATTTTTTGCGTTTTTGTTTAAAGATGTTTTTGCAGAAATGATAGATTGAAGTGATTATGGAAGCGATGTTTTACGTCGTTTATATAATGATGTTTTTGGCGCGTAATTTAGGAGGGAATTTCTTCCAATAAATGTTAATAACTGAAATTCAGTTCTTGTGTTGTTTTCTCTTCCTGTAATATCCAACGCGTTTTATCACTAATTTTTTGGCGTTTTGTTTTTAGTGGCGTGTTATCATTTGTTGGCGTTTTGAATTTGAGCGGTAAAAGACCCTTTTACCCTTAATGAAGCGCGTCCCACATAATAAAATTGATGTTATTTACGAAAACGCCACCGCGTAATCTAGTCCATGGATTGTTTTGATCTGACGATCCATAAGCGTTCTCACCGTTTTCACACTTTCCTCCGTTTACCCTAAATCCTGACCCCGTATATATATATTTATATATATATATGTATGGGGAAAGATGTATAGAAAACCCACTTTAATTTAGAAAACCCGGGAAACTCAAAGCTCCCGATGTTTTTTTTTTCTTGAAAAAATTTACACATGTTATATACATGTTTTTAAGGGTTTTGGTGTAACACATGTTACAAATATGTCAGATGAATGTAACATGTGTTACATCAAAACTTGTTTATTTTTTAAAAAAATATATACTCGGCGCTTTTTTGATTTTTTTTGCCCAAAACCCTTAAAAACATGTATATAACATGTGTAAATTTTTTCAAGAAAAAAAAAACATCGGGTGCTTTGAGTTTCCCGGGTTTTCTAAATTAAAGTGGGTTTTCTATACATCTTTCCCCTATATATATATATATATAGGACCGTTAAAATGAAAACCACCTCCGGTTGTAAGAACCATGAGAACTACACCGTACGGGGCGAGTTGGATCAATTTTTTTTTATAAACGTAGATGCGTGTATTATAAACACATTTGTAAAAAAAATTCAAAAAAAATGTCGTGTGTGTAGTTTTGAGCACCACAAGTTTGTGTTTACGGGTATCGTAAATTTTAAAGAGTAAATTACAAGTTTTGTCCTTTATGTTTACACCAAATTGCAGGCGCTGTCCTTTAGCGCAAAAGTTGACAAGTTTTGTCCTTAATGTTTCAAAATCTTACACGTTATGTCCTTTAGGCCAAACACAGTTAGATTTTTTTGTTAAATCTGGTCATGTGCTTTGCACATGAGGGCACATGAAGGTATTCTTGTCATTTCATCTCTTCAGGGACTATTTTGTAAAATAGCTTATGTTTAGGGGCTAGTTTGTAAAAAAATAAAAAGATTTATAAATAAAAAAATCTGCCATTTCTCACTCTCTCTCATGCTCTCTCTCTCTCTCTCTCTCTCATGTTCTGTCTCTCTTCTCTCTTCTCTCTGTGTATCTCTTGACCGGTGAATCCAACGGTGATGGTGGAGGTGTTTGAGAACGACGGCGACAGTGGAGGTGTTTTCGTAGATCTAGATTTTTGTGGTGGTGGGTTTGTAGATGGTGAAGATGGATGTGGTGGTGGGTTTGTGATGGTGGATGCGGTAGGGGGTGTTGGTGGATGGTGAAGGTGGGTTAGCGGTAGTGGAGGTGGTGTTAGGGGTGGTTGCAGGTGGTGGTGGTCGGAGTGGTGGTGGAGGTGGTGTTAGGGGCGGTTACAGGTGGTGGTGGCCGGAGTGGTGGTGGGTTGTGGATGGTGACCAACTGCGGCGGAGGGTTAGGTGCGGTGGTGGAGGTGGAGGTGGTGTTAGGTGTGGTGGTGAAGGTGTGGCGACGATGGGTTAGGTGCGGTGGTTCGATTAAGTAATCGATCTGAAACTGTTGACTGTTTGAATAATTGATGTGAATTTTGTTGTTCGATTTGAGATATTTGAAGAAGTTTGTTGCCGAAGGTAAGCTGGTCAAAGTCAAAGCTTCTTACAAGCAACCTAGCTTATCTTTTATTGTTTCATCTTTTATTCAACAACTTCAAATCTTATTTCATGAAGTTTCTGGTGATTATTAGATTAATTTATGCAGCTTGATTTTATATAGTTTCTGGTGATTATTAATTGAATTTATACAGTTTCTCGTGATTATTAGTTGAATTTATTGTTTATGGTGATTATTAGATTAATTTTATACAGCTTGATTAATAAAGGTTCTACCTATCTTTGATCAGGGTAATTCATTAGTTTCTTCTAACTAATTGTAGATTAGAGAGAGGAGAGAGAGAGTGTGTATTTATATAGTGTTTTATTTTTAAGTTTTGTACAAAATGACCCCTTAATAAAAGTTCTTTACAAAATAACCCCTGGGAAGGTGAAATGACAAGAATACCCTCATGTGCAAGGCACATGACCAGATTTAACAAAAAAATTTAACCGGGTTTGGCATAAAGGACATAACGTGTAAGATTTTGAAACATTAAGGACAAAACTTGTCAACTTTTGCGCTAAAAGACAGCGCCTGCAATTTGGTGTAAACATAAAGAACAAAACTTGTAATTTACTCAATTTTAAATAAAATTTACGGTACCCGTAAAAACAAACTTGTGGTGCTCAAAACTACACTCACGACATTTTTTTTTGATTTGTTTTTACAAATGTGTTTATAATACACACATCTACGTTTATGAAAAAAAAAAAAAATTGGTTCAACTCGCGCCGGATCAAAAAGTTCTCATGGTTCTTACAACTGGATATATATGCATTTTTCGTTCCGCTATTTTGCCTAGTTTTTTCTGTTGTTCATTTTCAATCCAGTTTTCCTCTTTGAATCAAGTATGGTTCGTTTATTTACAAATGGATGGTCAGGGAAATGACAGAGCATGGGGAATCAAGTGGTCAAGCAACAAATAATGAAAATCGTATGATGCTTGCTACATGCCTTCTTTTTCCTTTAATTTTCTACATTAGCAAATTTATTTATGAAAGCGGATTTCATTAAGCTTTCGTGATATTTATTTATGAATCCAGATATTTTAATTAGCTTTTCGTTATATAATTGTGTGTTTATGATTTTTTTTCCTTTTGTTAGCAGAAATTAATGAGGATATTCAAATTGGAGGGTTAAGTGTTAATCCTAATAACAACCAACAAGGTAATTAATATTTTTCATGGGCAAACAATGTTATGAATCTTAAATTCAATAAAATAAGATTTCTTATTATTTTTTTTAATATTATTATTTTGCCTGATGCAACTTCATTTATTTTAACAAAAAAAAAAAAAAAAAAAAAAAACCCTACAGCCTCCGTACTGCCAACGTTTATCTTCAACTGTCATCGGCTCCTTCCCTTTCAGGCTTTTCTCCGGACTACTTTCAACCAAGCTTTTGGATTGAGGTATGTTAACATTCCCTGTTAGGATGTTACCGTCATTTTCAAATAGACTGCGGTATTTCTTTGACAAAATCTTTAGGTCCTCAAGGGCCGGCCCCGAGAATTCGTATACCCTCTTCAAACTCGGAAAAACATGCCCTTAGGCCTTAAAGAAATTGGATATTAGGCGGTCTAAACCTAATGACAATGGTCTAATAACTAATCTAAACCATAAAAATAGTTGTGTAAGTGGGCCTATGTTGGTGTTTATATGGGTATACTCTATTAATTTATTTTTTTTTACATTTAAATATCGGATTTTTTTAAAAATAACGTGCCCTTCGATTTATCGGGCCCTGGCCGGTGGTCCTCCCCGCCCACCTTCAAGGCCGGCTATGTCCTCATCATCAGGAAACTTTCGCAATGCTTTTATTATTGTACACTCGAATTCATCTTTGTCACTATACAAGAATGCAATCAATCCATCTAGCTTGTCCAAATAATCCTACAAAATATCGTAAGCCAAACCAAATAAGACCATCAAATGACTTACTTTGTTGAAGCAAAGTAAGTATGTAGAATAACAATCAACCTACATATATAATGAAATTACAAACACGTATACAATGTTGATAATCGAACATGCGAATCACAGGTTTGAATATAAAAGAATTGAGAATCAAAGAACAATAACTTGCTTGTATTGAATGAAAAAGTGATCGATTACAATTGACTACATGAACCCTATATATACTATACGAATAGATGCGATTGTAGAGACATATCTCTTCACGAACGGTTGCGACTCTTGAACTTGTGGTTGAGATTGATCTTGAAGAGGTGTGTCTCCTTGAAAAACCTTGATACTGTCGCACATGAAGGGATGCGACTCCAGGGATGTGTCGATCCCTTAAGGTGTAGGTTACAATCTTCCAAAGTGTCGCATCTAGTCCTCGTACTTTCTAACTAATCTAATTACAACATAAACTAACTAACTACTAATTACAGAATGACCCCTATACTTATATTTAGTTTAAAACATCAATACTCCCCCATAAACTAAATATAGTTTAACAAAAGTCTTCAACTTGCTTGACTTGCAGTAGCATTGGTTCCTCTTCCAATGCGAGGTTGGCTTCTTGTTGCGTGTCTTTCTCCTTTTCCTTCCACTTGGTGCAATCTCTTGCAAAATGACCAAGTTCTCCACAATCATAACATCTGAACTTGCTCTTGTCTTGGTTTCTTAGACCCATATCTTTTCCACGTCCTCTTCCTCCTTTGAAGGTTCCTTGTCCTTGACTTCTGCCATAGTTTTGAACACCATGGCCCTTTCCATGATGCAAACTTTCAAACTGATTATTTGTACTTGCCATCATGAGTCCTCCTTGATTATTATCTTCTTGCTTGTCTTGACTTTTGAGATGTTCTTCAAAAGCTATTATTCTTCCCACTGCTTCTTCAAATGGCATTTTGTCTATTTCCGAATATTGCTCGATATTTGCCACGATGGGTAAGACCTTCTTTGGAACGGAGATGAGTAATTTCCTTACGAGTTTCTTGTCTTTGATAGTGGTACCGAGAGTTTTAAATTTGGCTTTTATACCACTCAATTTGCTTGCGAAACTACTTACGGTTTCGTTCTCATCTATCTTTAAAACTTCTAGTTCGCTCCTCAAAGTTTGTAGACGTGCTTTCTGAACCATATCTGCTTCGAGATAACGAACTTTGATTGCATCCCATACTTCCTTTGCTTTTCCGTATTGCGCAACTTGCATCAAAACATCTTCCGGTAACGTTTGGAAGATAATTGCTTTCGTTGTGTGCGCCTTCTTTTCGTTTATCCCTTCCGTTGAAACAACTGTTTCCCAAAGACTATATGCCTTCAAGATTGTTTCCATCATAACTGCCTATTGGGTGTAATTCGTCTCTTTCAATTTTGGGCATTGAAGAGACACATTCCCTTGCTCGTGGAGTGACGTTGATCCACTTCCTTCTTTTTCTGTCATGCCTCCTTTCTTTCTCGCTTTGTGTTTCTTGCCTATCTTGCTTGTGATCGGATGATCCTTTTCTTGACCGTGTAGATCAAATTTCTTACTTAGTACTTGTGTCTGGCCAACTTGCTAACCAGATTCTTGCGTTTCTGACCGACTTCCTAATCAGATTTTATGTACCCTGACCCACTTGCTAATCAGGTTCTGACCGACTTGCTGATTAGATTCTTGCTAACTTGCTATTGCGAGTGATAAAAACTATCCAACCAACTTGCTAATTGGACTTAATTTGATCGACCCGCTATACTTGCTTTTTCTTTCTTTGAATCGTGATGATTCAACGTGCTACTTGCTATTTTGAACCAAAAACGGTCCAGAACTTGCTATTTGAACCAAGAATCGGTTTGACTTGCTAGAACCGATACGGGTTTGATTTCTTTCTATACGTATCGTTTATGATTCGAAATTGACTTGCTACTTTAGAGACTTTCAAAAAATTTACTTGTAATTTGTGTTGGAATCATTTGCTAAAATATTGATTTGATCAGATTATATTTAAATTCACATAAACTATCAAAAAGTCAAAATATAGTTTGTTGCCCTTTACGAGAAGACAAACAATTTGAAAAAAAAAAACAAGTCTGACCTTTCAGAATTTGTTTAAAACTCGTTCCTTGTTGACTTTCTTTGCTTTTCAAATAACAAGAATAATGAATTTTCATAAGATCATTAAGAACTGAAAAACAAAATCTGACCTTTACGATGCTGGACAAACTTCGATTGTTTTTCACTTTGATTCCAACACAGTTGTATTCTTTTAAAAAAACTTCTGATACGGTTTCGATGATGATCACTATCCCTACTTGTTCCTTTCTTGTGGTTCGACTAAATCAAAAGAAAAAACGCACTTACGAAATCGAACATCGTCGCCCGGTTATCTGATTCAATCGACAAACCCAGATTATGGTTTCTTGCTCGTAATCTTGCACTGAGATTTTTCTTTCTTGCTTCCTGGATGGATTAACGTGGTGCTCTGATACCACTGTTGATAATCGAACATGCGAATCACAGGTTTGAATATAAAAAAATCGAGAATCAAAGAACAATAACTTGCTTGTATTGAATGAAAAAGTGATCGATTACAATTGACTACATGAACCGTATATATACTATACGAATAGATGCGATTGTAGAGACATATCTCTTCACGAACGGTTGCGAATCTTGAACTTGTGGTTGAGATTGATCTTGAAGAGGTGTGTCTCCTTGAAAAACCTTGATACTGTCGCACATGAAGGGCTGCGACTCCAGGGATGTGTCGATCCCTTAAGGTGTAGGTTACAATCTTCCAAAGTGTCGCATCTAGTCCTCGTACTTTCTAACTAATCTAATTATAACATAACCTAACTAACTACTAATTACAGAACGACCCCTATACTTATATTTAGTTTAAAACATCAATATACAACAGCCGGTATTATATGCAAATATAGACAACTGTAGGTACAAACAATAATAGTGTACCATATTGTATGTTTAAACTTTAACCACATTTGTTCAAAGAATCTATACTTACTTTTAGCGTATCGTATCACTATTGGATTTATCTTCACTTGCTATGTTATTATCTTCCTTGATAACTCTAGCAACTTTAACAAATAGCTCTCTTATATTTCCTCTACCAAATCCTCCACCTTCAATCTCGATCTTCTCCCTAAGCTTCATTCTCCCCATGTTCCATGCGGCCATTGCGAAATTCCTTCTTTGAAATTGTATTCCATTGCATGTTCTATAATCAAGATATAATTATAACTACACGTCAAATAACAAAGATTCTTATAAATCAGATGCATGTGTTAATCAACTATTAAATATACTTTATACAATAATTTGTCTAAACTATACTAACCAGCAATATTGTAAGAGGACCGTTGAAGACACTCTTTGCATCATCTCTTACCCAATCAACCTTACAATTACGTATAGCTGAGTATATCATTGAACACCAATCAACCATGCAGATATTTTTACCCTTGGGAAAGAATGGAAGATAGGACAATTTACAATTTCCATTTTTTGACAATCTATCATGATTGTCAAAAACAACATCACAAAATCTACTCTGAACAGCCAGTAAGCTTGTGTGTATGTTTTTAAACTTCTCACTATATCCGAAGGGCTTATATCAGACTTCCCATAAACATTTTCCCATACTTTGCTTACATTTTTGTTTTCTTTTGAGTCTGAATTCTTTACAAACATCAACCCACCAATAGGAACACCAATCAACGTATGAATCGCCTCTTTTGTTATCTTTATTGAGGCGTTCTCAATATCTGTAAGTGCACCTAAGTTTGATAAATGCTGGATTCTGCAGAAGAATGAATCTTCAGAGACTTGTTATGCAATTGTTGAAAGATACAATAACAAATGCGGACAGGTTATGGCTTATATAGGTCCACATTTGTCAAGTCAAGCTTGTCCGAATTTGTGGATTTCGCATGTAAGAACTTATAAGTTCTTTGTCTAGGGTTCGAATTTGTAATTCTAGCTTGTCAGAACATGTAATTCTTTGATGAATGTCCGTATTTGTAGTTCTTAGGGGTGTCAGTACTTATTTGTTAAGTACTGACTAGGGTTTCTTTGTAAGGACTCATGTGTCCTTATTTGGGATCTCGTGGGCGTACTTCGTCTAATAAATATACGTGCCATTTGCTTCTTGATCCACTTGCAACTCGAGGAAAAACTTCAGCTCACCCATTGCACTCATCTCAAACTTCGATTTCATAACTTGTTCGAATTCCCGACAAAGCTCATCATTTGAAGAACCAAAAATAATGTCATCGACATATATTTGCACAATCAGGAAATCTCCCCCTTTCTTTAAGATGAAGAGAGTGGAATCTATTGCACCACGAGTGAATCTATTTGCCAACAAATGCTTTGACAACGTCTCATACCAGGCACGAGGAGCCTGATGAAGACCGTATAAAGCTTTGTCCAGCAAGTACACTTTATTCAACGATTCTAGAGCTTCAAAACCTGGCGGCTGAGATACATACAAAGTTTTTTGCAACTTCCCGTAAAGGAATGCACTTTTGACATCTAACTGATAGACTTTAACACGCATGTGAGCAGCAAAGGCTAAGAACAAACGAATTGCCTCTAGTCGAGCTACTAGCGCGTAAAATTCCGCGTTATCGATCCCTTCTTCTGATTGGACCCTTGCACCACCAAACGAGCTTTATTCCTGATAACTACGCCTTTATCGTCCTTTTTACATTTAAAAACCCATTTCGTGTTGATCACGTGATGGCCCTTAGGAAGATATACCAAGTTCCAAACTTTCACCTTGTCAAACTAAGCCAACTCCTCCTTCATCGCCTCACACCACGAGCTGTCTTTCAGCGCCACGTGGTAGTTTTTCGGCTCTATCTGTGAAATAAAGCACTCGTGCAGGCTTAAGCTGTAGATCTCTTTCTCTTTGATTTCTGTTAACATTGCATATCATTAAGACTTCTGCTTCGAGTCATTATTTCTTCACGCGGATCTCCGATAACATTATCAATAGGATGATTCCTATTTGTCCGAGTGGCACGAACAACTGGAACTTGCAGATTTGTACCCAAATTTGACTTTATCTCCCCCTCAACAGATGCGATACCAGATGCTTGAACATTTCCAGAAGACGTGCCAACATTTAGTTATGTTGAAAAATCAACATAAAGATCACCAATTGTATTTTGAGCAGCTTCAGCTTCAGGAGCAGCTTCGACATCATCATCAGAATCTTTTGAATCTGCATCATTAGAGGTTTGAGTAGCTCTGGCATCATTTACATTTGACGTGCTGGCAACGTTTACTCCTAAATCACCATTTGAAGAGACATTTGTAGGAAGCTGGTACGCCAACCTGCATCCACTTCATCTTTGTTGATCACTCGTGAGCACACTAGTTCAGTCTCATCATCTGTTAGATCAGGTAAAGCAAAAGAATCAAATAACTTATCATATTCGTAACCAGTTTTCGGAGCGAACTCAGATGGTGGTGGAGGATCGTAACTCAAAGGAGTTATATCAAAGACTACTTCCACCATCCGTTTCTTGACATTGTATACTCGTTTGTTCGGAGAGCCTAGACCGTAACCTAGGAAGAAACCAATTTCTCTGATCTCCCCAAAGTTTGGAGTATCCGATTCCAAAAGGCTGGAAACCTTTCAATTTTTTTTCTTTTTCTCAAGAAGTTCATAACAAGTTTGTTTTACTGTAAGCACATGATTCAGCACACAACGTGCGATGTTTATAGCTTCGGCCCACAAGAATATGGGCAATTTGGATTCTGAGAGAAGGGTTCTTACGGCCTCGATAAGGGTCCTATTCTTTTTTTCAGCAACCCCGTTCTGTTGAGGAACATAAGGAGCGCTAAACTGATGAACAATACCCATATCACGACATAACTCATCCATATTTCGATTTTTGAATTCAGTTCCATTATCACTTCTGATTCTTTTGATGGGTAATAAGTAATTTTTCTCTAATTGCTTAAATAAATCTTTCAAAGTGCATAAAGTTTGATCTTTCGATTTTAAGAAAAATACCCACGAATATCTTGAAAAATCACATGTGACAACCAAACAGTAAGACATACCACCAATGCTGGTTACATGGATCAGACCAAACAAATCCATGTGAAGCAGCTCTAGTGGTTGTTAGATAGAGTTTATGTGTTTAGGCTTATGAGGTTTACGTTTAATTTTCCCTTTCTCACATAATTCACTTTTACTATGGATATTGAAACTACGTAAAGGAACACCCAACACCAAGTTGTTCTTTATCAAGTGATTCATTTTGCGTAGATGCACATGTCCCATCCTTCGATGCCATAGGAAAGATTGATCTTCTGTTGCCTTTGATAACAAACACGTTGCCGGACGAGAGGAGTTCACAACCAACGCATGTCCATCACCAAGTTGTACACATTCTTTTAGTATCCAATCAGTCCACTACATAATGCCCTAACATCCCAGAAATCCCATCAATAGGTAAAGAATGTTCAGAACCGGGGAACACTCTTAACAATTTAACTTAACATGTTAAAATCAATTAAAAAAAATTTCGGCGCTTTTCTTTATATATACTTTTAGCAGCATTTTTAACAAAAAAAATCAAAAACTAAAAATATAAAAAAACAGTTAAAAAAGGCCTATTTTTTTACAAAAATGTTTGTTTTTATTGAAATAGTTTCTACCCATTTTTATAAGGAAAAACGTTAAAAAAATCTAAAAATTTGATTTTTAACATGTCAAGTTAATTTTATAAGATTATTTTTTTAAACTGTTTTTAAAACATTTTTTAATATTTTTTAGTTTTTTTATTTTTTTATTAAAAATGTTTCTACATGTATTTATAAGGAAAAGCGCCGAATTTTTTTTAGAAAAAGTTAATATTGTGGGAACCTTGAGAACGAATAAAAAAACCATGAGAACTTGGTCAAAAACAATTAAAATTCAAAATTTCTTTTTACACTTATCATTATTATCCAAATACAATATTAGAAATTAAATTTACACGTTTAAATTTACGTGAATTCGTAAATAAAGATAATTTACACATGTGTAAGTTTGCCATTTACACATGTGTGTAAATTTGTTATATTTACACATGTGTAATAAGAGTGATTTTAAAAGGAGAAATGAATTATTTGATGTTGTAAATTCTTTTTTTTTTTTTTTTTGATGTTATATTTTAATTTCAATGAGGGTTGTATTAAAAAAATGGTTTTGATTGGTGTTCTCATTCGTTCTCATCGTTCTCGCAATATTTAGCGTTCTCAAGATAACCCTCCCCTATATATATATATATATATATATATATATATATATATATATATATATATATATATATATATCCTTGATAGTGAACACTAGTGAACTAATCCTAACCCTTGATTATCAATACATAAGTGTAAATCAATGGCCAAGATTCAGTGGCAGATCCAGAATTTTTTTTTACTGGGTTCACTTTTTAAGGCACTCGAATTTTGGTCAACTTGACGTTAGAATTCCCGCCGGGTCAGGTCAGACTTTATCACTAAAGTCACTTTTTTTTCCTATGATGCTTTAGAGCATTCCCGTCCCCATTCTATCATCATCTCTAAAAAAACACATTTCTCTAACTTTGTCCCTAAATTAATTTGTAATAAACTTTTACTGAATTAATTTGAGTCAAGATGGGTCCGTGTCAAAACCATATATCTAATGGTTATTTTAGTTTGGGTTTCGCAAAAATCCATAAACAGATATACAAATTCGAGTCAAGATGGGTCCGTGTCCACCTTTAAACCTTTCACTCTTCCACCAATATACAAATTCATGCTAAAGTTTCTAATCTCAAACCAAATAAAAACCATAAAAACAAATATGGCATTCAAAGCAAATAACAAAAATTCTCAGCCTTGATCCACTGAAATTAAAACCTTCGAAAATCCAAATAGCTTTGCAAGTAATAACAGAAATCAACTAGAAAGTAAGACTAAGTTTCAAACTTATAATACCTGAATGATACTAAATACCATATCTCAACTACAAAGCAACTTTCAACAATTTACACTCATTAATCAACAAATCAAGCAATTATTTTAGCAAATTGAGTAAAAAAAGTTATAGAAAAAAATACCAGCGAGCGAGAGATATTTACGGGCGGGTCGGCAGTGGCTGCCGGAGTTGGACGATAGGGGGCCGTGGGTTCACAATGACGAAGGGGTTGTTGATTTTGGGGGGTAACAGTGTGTTTGTGTGGGGTTCTGCCTTTGTTTCTACGACGGAGAAAGATAGGAACTAATGAATTAAAAACCCAAAGAATGAATCCAAAAGGTCAAAAGCCCAATTCATTAATTTAGGTTTAAACAAATTGCAAACATGAAAACGTTTGGAGGCGGAATCGAAATCGTGACGTAGTGGATGGAAAAACGGCGCCTAACCAGTGGACAAGTTTAGCCTTTTTAGCTATGGGTTCACTTTATATTTACTATCTACATTTCTACTAATAATTCAAAACAGAATGGGTTCCTGGGAACCCGTACCCTTCAATGTAAGTCCGCCTCTGCCAAGATTTGTTCATCCAGTTCACAAATACACTGTTGTTCACTCTAGAACCCCACCATACATATATATATATATATAGGAAAAGTGTATTGTACAATTGCCAATAACGTACATTATGTACTCGAGTATAAACCGCACGTTATAAAAAAGTGCGTTCATGGATCTGGGAAATCGCATGAATAAAATCGCATGGGGGATGAAACCGCATGTTGTGTTTTTATGGGGTGAAATCGCTTGGGGGATGAAAATCGCATGGGGGATGAAGATCTGGCGGCTGGGGTTATCGCGTACGCAATGTACGATAAGGCATTTTGTACGTTAACATGCCCCTATATATATATATATATATATATATATATATATATATATATATGTAGGGTAATGCTAGACAAAAAACCCTAAAATTCTTAGAAAACTCTGGAAACCCAAATCTCCCCCCATTTTTACCCAACCTCCCGACATATTTTTTTGAAAAAAATTACACATGTAATATACATGTTTTAGAGTGTTTTGGGCCAAAAAAAACAAAAAAGCGCCGAAGGGATTTTTTTAAAAAAAATAAACAAAATTCAGCGCCTAACACGTGTTAGACAAAAATGCTGAAAGTTGCTGAATTTTTTTTTTTTAAATTATCCCTTCGGCGCTTTTTTGATTGTTTTGGCCCAAAACTCTTAAAAACATGTATATTACATGTGTTATTTTTTTCAAAAAACAAAAAAGTCGGGAGGTTGGGTTTTCTAGGGTTTTTTATATAGATAAGGTTTTCTATCTAGCCATACCCTATATATGTGTGTGTGTATATATATATATATATATATATATATATATATATATATATCCTTGACAGTGAACACTAGTGAACTAATCCTAACTCTTGATTATCAATACACAAGTGTAAATCAATGGCTAGGATTTGTTCATTCAGTTCACAAATACACTAATGTTCATTCTAGAACTCCACCCTGTATATATATACCCCACCCTATATATATAGAAACAGGATCGGGAGAAAACGCCTAAAAGTGTGAAAATGGTGAGAACGATTTTCAGCCATAAGATCTTTGTGATTTGTGGCTAAGATGATGCGGTGGCATTTTTTTAAATAATGAGAACCTTATAGTTATAACTACCAGGAGGGGTAAAATTGGAAGATTCAAACAAGGGTGCACATGCTAATCACATGCCATTTTCCCCCATCATATTTAAACGCCAATAACTTTTTTTTTATCTTTTCAGCGAGTATACTATTGATATATTTTTCGAAAAAAATGAACTGGGTTTTTTCTAGCGTTTTGAACTTTGTTACTTTATGGCGTTTTCAACTTTGTTTTTATGTCATTTTTCTAAAGTGGGTGTTTTTATAGCGTTTTCAACTAGTTTTTTTATGACGTTTTCAGAACTGAGTGTTTTTATGGCGTTTCAACTGGGTTTTCATGGGTTTTTTTTCTGAACTATGTGTTTTATGTCGTTTTCAAGTAAGTATTTTCATGATATTTTTCTGAACTGAGTATTATATGGCGTTTTTATTCAAACACCCAATTCATGTCATTTTTTAATTTCAAAAGTATAACAATAGTATACTCGTTGGAAAGATAATAAAATGCTCGATTTTATGGTGTAATTTTTTAAAAAAAAATATAATCACGTATAAAAAAGTTACGAGAGTTTAAAAAGGATGGTGGAATATGCATGTGACTTGCATATGGATGGTTTTTTGCATGTGAGTGGCATGTGGATGGATTTTTTGACAATATTACCCTTAGTGTAAGTTGGCACCACCGCTAAATGTCAACACCAAAATCGTTCTCACCGTTTTCACACTTTTAGGCGTTACCCCTAAATCCTACCCATATATATAGGGCAAGGTTCATTTGAGAACCACCTTTATTGTGAGAACCGCGAGTACCAATGTGAACACTAAATAAAATCTAAAAAAAATCAAAAAAGCACTCAAAATTAAATTTTTTTTTTTAAATCACTATATTTCGTTACCATAAAAAAACATTTTTTTTGTAACAGATATCCATGCACATGTGCATATGTATCATTACTTCGACAAATTCCGTAAGACATTATCAGTAATAGACAATTGCACTTTAATTTACAATACCGTCCGTAATACACTACTTTTTACATTACCAATTATTCAAAATGCACATGTGCATCATTATGTATAACCATTATATAATGTGTTTTGGTACAAATAGTTTGTGATTTTTGTAGGATCGTGTTGTGACCCAAACGAGTCGTTCAGAGGAGTTTTAATCTATTTCAAAGGCGGAAACAGAGAAATAGACTTCGAAACAGCTTGCAAATCACTTTAAACCTTTTTCTGATTGATATAACACTGATTACATGCAGAAAACAAACCGGCAGCACCTCGGTATCAAAATCCAGAACTGTTACTACTGATTTCGCTTGGAATGCTATTTATAGAGATCTGATTTCGCTTGAACATGCTTCAAGCGGAATAAGAATTGATGTGATTCCGCTTGAAAGTGACAAATGTCATTTCAAGCGAAATCAACTCCCTCAAGCGAAATCACTTTTAATCCTATTTTCTCGAACAACGTACCCTGATCTAATCAATCTAGTACAAGACTCGATACAAGACGAAGTCGACAGATGTATGCACCAACAGACTCCCCCTCAGATGTTGACGAATCTTCAGTGTCGAGTCTTCTCATCTTCAATCTTTATCAGTCTTTGGGCTTAACTCTTTCAATCAGCACCAACATGCTCCCTTTGATCTAATCCTTCTCTCGAATGTCTTCAGACTCCCCCTTTCGATGTGCTAGAATTCCTTAAGTTCATCAGCATCATCAGCTTCAGGATCATAATCTGGTTCTCATTTTACTCAGGTATCGAAACCTGGCTCTCTTCAATCACAAGCTTCTCAGGATCGATTAACCCAGCTCTTACTCAAACCTGCACAGTCTCTTCCATAAACATAAGTTCCATAAATTTTAACAATTTAATATTAAGATGTATGCACCAACTCAGACTTTCCTATTCAAAATAACTAGAATATCTGTGAACACTTGCAGAAGAATATTCAAACATTTTTAGATTAAAACAGACTCCCCTCACAAAATAGTCATCATGTTTAGCACTTTGGAATTTTGAAAATTAGTTTTTCAATATCAGCTGCCGAAAATCTTTTTTAAATTTTTCAAAATTTATGCTAAAACACACTGAAAATCTTTTTGGAATTTTATGAATAAAAAGAAAATGCAGTAAAGAAATATTTACAGACACTATTTTTGTGAGTTTGTGAAAGAGGATCATATCAGTTTATGAGACAAATCACCAGCACCGTTAAGCTTCATTTCATTTTAAGTTCTAAACAATTCACTTAGATTGTCAGTATACTGGTCCACTTAAATTTTCACACAAAGTTCAACTGTTTCGAGATACGATATTAGTGTTTTAAGCACTTAGACTTATTCGCGTGTCCCACCACTTGAATATACTCCCGTATCCAGATCCCAATATTCAGTCTTACAGGTGAGTATACCACAGATGATATCTGTAATGGGTTAGATGCGAAACCGTGAGAGCTCAAGTCAGAACTTCCGTTCAGCAGAGAGATGACGGTTCGACTTTTGGTGTGTCCCCTTTAGAGGATCTTTTCTTCAACAGCACATGATTAGCATTTTTCAATGTTTCATCATTTTTTATGCTGAGGGCGGTGCTATATTTCAAGCATTTGTAGAAAGTATTATACGGGGACTAGGCTATTGCTTCCGCAAAATCAGAAGTCCCGGGATAATACCCCAGATATCACTGAGTATAAAGACCTAGTATCTCAGAAAGAGGGACCTTTCAAACAAGATTTCGGGGGTTACCCATATATCCAATAAATGTTCCCCACGATATAAGCAAGTTTGAATTTTAGGTTTATATCTCGTCACAATTTACTAAATGTGCAAAAACCTACTGGCACATCCACAGTGAGATTGTTTATCACATTTTTAACTTTCCATTTCTTTAGCATGTTGTGATAGTCCACTGATGTACTATCATTTCATCTTTTTCACAACAAACTCGTTTTTGAGTTTATCATGTTTTTGGCTTTTTCAAATTTTCTAATGTTTTTGGATTTTCTGAATTTTTTTACTCCCCCTAAAATGCAAACACATTTAAAGAAATTTGAAAACAAACTACACAGAAAGATGACAACTGATATCAAATCGCTTCAATTCGCCATCCACTAGGCATAAACAATCAGAACTCCCCCTTTCAACAAACTATTTTCCCATTAAGATTTCAAACACTCAAGTTTGTTTTAATGAAAATGGTTTTTCCGGAAAATAAGTTTTGTTTTAACCACTTGTAGGTTCGGGGATCAATTCATCACCTTGTTCTTTAACCACTTATATGAGGATTACATCAAGTTCAAATTAATGACCTTGAATAATCACTTTGTCAGAACAAACCTCTGTATCACTTGAAAGAAAATCAAGTACAACTTAATGTCCTTGATTTGCCACTTGTAGGAATACCACATCTACACAAAATCATTTTACCAATAAAAATGTCGATTCCTACTTCACACTTACCAACCTGGAAGCTCCGGCAAGTCACACTTATCCTGTAAACATTTAAACAATTTTAAAATCTTTCACAAAAACTATTTTACCAAAAATGATGCCGATTCCTGCTCCACGATTACAAACTTGGGAGCTCCGGCAAGTCAGATTTTTTAAGGGAAAAGAATTTCCACCCAATTCTGACCAACCTTGGGTGATTTTAACTCTTGTTCAGTAGGGTTATAAGTTTCCTTCTTTGTAGCATAAAAATCTTTAACCCCTTTGGCCTTTCCCTCGACCATTTTTCCAAAAATCTTTTTCACACTTCCATTTAATGCTTTCTCAACATCAAATTCCTTCTGTTCAGAATAGAATTGATTTGAGATCTCAACCTTACCAACTTTTTGTTTAACATTTTCATCCTTCAAAGATGGAAAGTTAACATCATCTACTGAAGGCACTGAATTTTCCTCTTTAACCTCAACCTTTGGCTCCTCTAATTTTGTAGAATCAGGTTCATCGTCGTCTTTCTCAGAAAATTTCTTAACAACCCACATTTGGTTGTCCTTGGCTCTCTTTTTATAAAAATTTTTCTTAGAACATTCACCAACTTCATAGGTTGAATTTTCAAAACTTTTGAACTTTTCAAATGGTGGATCAACATCGACAACTTTTTCTTTAAGTTTTTCAGAAACTCCCTGTTTTGTTTTTGTTGCTTGAGAACAGTTCCATGCAATGTGACTAACTTCATTGCACTTGTAACAGGTTCTAGTTTCCTTTCGATGAAATACTCCAGTTCCTATTCTCTTCTTCTCAGCAAGAAACTCCTGGTTTGATTGTCTCCAGAAAGGTTTCTTCTGTTCTTCTTCAGCACTTCCACCTGAAACAAATTTTGTATTTGTTTTAGAAATTTTCTCATTTTTATAATTTCAGGTGGAATAAAACCAAGACCTTTCTTTTTGAAATTACCGTTATGGTTTGGTTTCTTTTGAAAACCAGAACCAGAACTGTAACCTTTTTTCTTGTTTAACCGTTGTTGAACTCTTGAAGTGTATTTTTTTAGGTTTTTCAGTAAGATTTAAATCTTTTATTTCAGAAATATTAATTTCTGTCATTTTGAAAACCTTTTTGATCATTTCAAATCTAACACTTCTTATTGGAAACTCTTTGTCAGAATATAATTTGTCAGAATCATTCAAAGTATATGCTACTTCGAATGTTTCATCATTCAAATTTGATTTTGATAACAAAAACTCTTTACTGTAAGCCCGTATAACCGACGGTTTTGGACTGTTGACTGACGAACTTGAACCTCCAGACTCAGACTTTGACTCAGAGTCCTCATCTATATCCAACACCTGATCGACCACCTTTTTTATTAACTCGATCAGACTCATGATCAGTGTCAGACGATGTGAAAGTGACGTCAATGTTTTCTGGTAATTCATCGGTTATATCAGACTTCAGTTTTATATTAACTGCCTTTTGAACTTGCTCCTCATTAGGTTTTCTGGGAGAATAACCTTCCCAGATTGGAGGCGGACACTTGTTATAGCTAACACTCGGTTTCTTACCAGTATCCTTCTTCTTTGGCTTCTCATCCTGAAATGCTTCAAAACCTGCAACAGTTGGATAAATTCGATCAATAAGATAATCAGAACTAGAATAACTCTGTAATAAGCATCTGATTCTCTCATTCTCAATTTTCTCAGTCTCCAACTCTTGTTTCAGCTTGGCACATTCCTCAATGTAATAGTTTATAGCTTTTTGTTTCGTCATCATCGTTGCATTCATCATTGTCAAAGCGTCTTCTCTCTCAGAATTTGTCTTTTGAAGACCAGTTACTGTTCTATTCAATACATCATAAGATTCCTTCACGTAATTGATATTGAACAGTAATTGTTCCTTCATCTTCTCAAGCTCAGCCAACTTCTCGTCTTTTGCTGTACATTCTTTGCAAGATTCTAGACACTTTGAACAAGGCTTGATGACTTCCACAATCTATTCGTCTTCAATGATCTTTTCATAATCATTAACCTTCTCAGCTTTAGTTACCTTCTCAGTTTCAACTTTAATCTCTTCATTTTGAACAGTCTCATCGTTTTGAACAACACTTTGCTTTTGTTCTTTTGCTGCTCGTCTCTCCTTCAGCTTATCCAAGCGATCTGCAAAATAAAAATGAAAGCTTTCAGGAGATAGATGAGTTTTTGCAACATTAATATGTCTTTCTTCTTCATCAACACTACTGTCATCAGTTGGTGATTGGTCAAACTCTATTGACTTGTCAGAACTATCATCTGAAGAACTAGAATCAGATGGTGTTTGATCAAAAACAATTTCTCTTTCTGAACTTTCATCTGAACTTAGTGAACTTTCATCTGATGAGACAGACTTTTCTTCTTCACTCTTCACACTAACACCAATAGCTTTCATCCACTCGGTAAACATATTTGGTTCTTTCACAATTTTAGCAATGAAAGCTTTAAACTCTCCCTTTTCATCAACAAACATATCCCAGCTAAAACCTTCAGGTAACCTTTCATCATCCTGATTGATTAACATGCTTTGCTTTCGGATGAAATGTATTTATCCCAGCTGAAATTTTCTTGATTGACTAAACATGCTCTCTTTGAAGAATCCTCTATCACTTTTCTACCATGAGCCACTTGTGGTTCTTGTTATTGTTGTTGTTGGCCAACTTGCTGATATATGGCTTTCCGGTAGTAGTCATCTTTTCCAAACGGATTCTTTGCTTCGTTGGCTTCTCTATTTTTGCATTCCCTTTTGAAATGACCTTTCTCCCTGCATCGAAAACAAGTAACTTTAGATTTATCAAAACCTAAAGTAGAAACATGTGCATCAAGAAAATCATTTCTTCCAGTAATCATCTTGAACTTTTCAGCTCTTCTTAGAACACTAGCTAGACACCATTTGATGTCCATGAGCTCCACTTCTTCAGCGTCTATTTGATCGTAATCTTCCTTTGTTAGCATAGGATTCCCGATTCTCCCTGCAACTAAACCTTTATAAGATTGTAGCACAGTTGCAAGTAAAGACATGTGATCTTTTGCGATTTCTTCAGAAAAACTTTGACCCTCTGGAAGATTCAAAGCTATATTGCACTGTATCACACAACCACCACCTTTTGTACTTTGAGAATGAAAACTCGAAGTTGAACTTTTTGGATTGACACTTGGGTATGAAGAGAAACCACTGCTGCTATTAGGACTTTGTTCAACATTTTCAGATGAGTTTCCAGCACTAAACGCAGTTTGTATTTTCGGACTTCTTTCAATCTCTTGAACACTGCCTTTGTAATACATTTTCACGTCATGTTGACCACTCGGATTATTCATCCTTGCAATCTTTTGCTGTTCAAGTTCTTGACCCTCAATCTTCTCGATGAACTGAGAAATTGTCAAACCATCATACATTCCAGTGTTCTGTAAGATCATCAAGTAAGTACCCCACTCCTTTTGAGGTAAAGCGTCAGCTAACCTGTCGACCCATTCTTCACGATCTTTGGTTATGCTTAACATTGACATGGATCGCACTAAATGGCAATATCTTTCAATTAATTTCTTTGTATCTTCCCCGAGCAAACTGGTGAATAGATCAAATTCTTTCTTAAGTAATGCCTTTTTACTTTTAATCATCTTTTCACTTCCCTCAAACTTGATTTTAAGAGCATCCCAGATTGATTTTGAGGTCTTGTCATGTTGAAGCAACACAAAGATGTCTTCTTTGATGGCTTGCTGAAGTAAACTTATCATCATCTTTTCAACTTTGTACATGTCACGTTCTTTGTCATTGAATTCCGAGATTTCTTTTTCAACTTGCAGATCTGTACGTGGTAGAACATACTTCTTCAAAATACATTCCCATGATCTCAGATGGTTAGCTTGAACCCAGTTTTCAAACCTATCTTTCCATCCGTAATACTCCTCAATGCTCATTAGCTTAGGGGGTTTTTGCATTGTTCCAGTCTCATTTTCCAAAGTCATGTTTTGAGCAATGGAGGCCGGAGTAGTCGGAGATGTGGCAAATGCGTTATAAAATTCTTCACTCATGATTCGGTAACACGTTTTTCAAAAACAGCACACTTCAAGCGAAATCACCTTTTTAGTCCATTTTTATCACTTTTAATCCGAATTTTAGACTGAAACTCTCAAGGGTTTGTTAAAACCCAGTTTCACACAATATATGAGAAAATTAGCCGATTTTAACCGTAAAAACTTGATGATTCTGAAAAGAATGTGTAGAAAACATAAATTTTCAAGCTGAATCGGTAAGAGCTCCTCTTCCTGGGCTCTGATACCACTTGTAGGATCGTGTTGTGACCCAAACGAGTCGTTCAGAGGAGTTTTAATCTATTTCAAAGGCGGAAACAGAGAAATAGACTTCCAAACAGCTTGCAAATCACTTTAGACCTTTTTCTGATTGATATAACACTGATTACATGCAGAAAACAAACCGACAGCACCTCGGTATCAAAATCCAGAACTGTTACTACTGATTTCGCTTGGAATGCTATTTATAGAGATCTGATTCCGCTTGAACATGCTTCAAGCGGAATAAGAATTGATGTGATTCCGCTTGAAAGTGACAAATGTCATTTCAAGCGAAATCAACTCCCTCAAGCGAAATCACTTTTAATCCTATTTTCTCGAACAACGTGCCCTGATCTAATCAATCTAGTACAAGACTCGATACAAGACGAAGTCGACAGATGTATGCACCAACAATTTTGAATGGAGAAGTAGGCCCATATACATGTTTTTTGGTTAGTTATATCTAGTGGTTGATGGTTTGGTTATAGTTGTCAGTTTATGATGTAATATGTTGATTGGATGGTATAAATGGTGTTTATATACATGTAATAAAGTGAAAATATTGGTAATGATATTGTATTATGGATGGTAGGAGGTAATGATATTGTATTATGGATGGTAGGAGGTAATGGTAGTGTATTATGGATGGTATGATAGATGAAAGGGAAAGAGTATTCAAAGTAGTGTACCAAAACACCTTATTTCATGTTGATACATATAGATGCACTTGTGCATTTCTAATATTAGTAATGTAAAAAGTAGTCTATTACATATGGTAGTGTAAATGAAAGTTCAATTGTCTAATATTTGTAATGAATTACGGAATTTGTCAAAGAAATGACAAAAATGCACATGTGCATGTTTGTGTATTATGGATGGAATGATAGATGAAAGAGAAAGTGTATTCAAAGTAGTGTACCAAAACACCTTATTTCATGTTGATACATATAGATGCACATGTGAATTTCTAATATTATTAACGTAAAAAGTAGTGTATTACACGTGGTAGTGTAAATGAAAGTGCAATTGTCTAATATTTGTAATGAATTACGGAATTTGTTAAAGAAATGATACATATGCACATGTGCACGGATAACTGTTACTCGAAAAAAAAATTTGAATTTTTTTTATTGACGAAATGTAGCGATTTTTCCAAAAAAAAATAGTAAAAAAAAATTGGGTGTTTTTTAGATTTTTTTAGGTATTACTGTTTGTGTTCACACTGGTTCTCGCGGTTTCTCACAATAAAGGGTGGATCCTAACGGATCCTTATCCTATATATATATATATATATATATATATATATATATATATATATATATATATATATATAGGGAGCCGCTAGAATGAAAACCACCTCGAGTTGTAAGAACCGCGAGAACTACACCCCACGGGTGGGCGTTCACCACGATTTTTTTTTACAACTAGATGTGTAAATTATAAACACAGCCGTAAAAAAAAATTTAAACACCGCGGCCGAGGGGGTAGTTTTTTACACCACAAGTTTGGTGTTTTTAATTTTTTTTTCTTTTTTCTTTTTTTTTTCACCAAACTTGTGGTGTAAAAAACTACCCCCTCGGCCGCGGCGTTTAAAATTTTTTTTTACGGCTGTGTTTATAATTTACACATCTCACTACAACAAAAATGGCTTTTTAGGACCTTTTCTGTGGGACGCTTGTAAAAGAGGGTCCTAAAAAACTATTTAATAGGACTAATGAACTTTTGGGGTCCTCTTATAATATACTCTACTAAACCGGTGTCTTAAAAAACTATTTAATAGGATGGATGATTTTTTAGGGTCCTATTATCATATAATTTAATAGGACACTTAAAGTGTAGATCCTAATAAAGTACTTTATAAGACATTTAATTGTTAGTGTCCCATTATGTGGTACTGTATTAGGACACTTGATCATCTGAGGTCCTATTATAACATAACTTAATAGGACACGTTGTAGTTAAGTCATAAATGTTCAGTGTTATAGGACCCTTTCTAGTCGAAGTCATATTAGAACTTAACTTAATAGGACACTTAACACTTGGGTCTTATAACTTTAAACTTTATAGGACGCTTAATCATTCTGGTGTTATTATAATACACCGTAATAGGACACTTGATATTTGAGTCATAAAACATTAGTTTTATAGGACGCTTATTCGCTAGAGTTTTATTATAATATAACTTCAAAAGACACTTGACACATGGGTCTTATAAATTTAACCTTTATAGGATGCTTAATCATTGTGGTGTTATTATAATACACAGTAATAGGACACCTGATATTTGAGTTATAAAACATCAATGTTATAGGACGCTTATTCGCTAGAGTTGTATTATAACATAACTTAATAGGACACTTGACACTAAGGTCTTATAACATTAACCTTTATAGGACGCTTAATCATTATGGTGTTATTATAATACACCGTAATAGGATACTTGATATTTGAGTCACAAAACATAAGTTTTATAGGACGTTTATTCGCCAGATTTTTATAATAAAACTAGGTTGTTGACCTGTGATTACACGGGATGGTATTAAACAAACAACAATGTTGAAACTAAAGTTTCATCATTCATCCTGCTACATTCATTTCCACCTTCGGTTATGGTTTTCTCTAGTTGAAAGTGGGACACAAACTCAATCAAATTTTGTTTGAATGGCCAACTCAAACTTTCATTCATAAATTAAAACTGAGCAAGGTGTTGGGTATACACCATCCAAACCCCACGGTTACACCATTACATTAAAGTACATAAGAATTTTTGTCTAGCCCAAACATAACAAGTCAAAACTACTCCATTTATTCCAAGTGAGTTCCAACCCCAAGTACTTATGATAGAACATCCGAGGCAAGATCTGATCTAACCCAGCAGATGTACTAGTTGTGATACAAATCTGTTCACATAGACGTAACTATTAAAAAACAAGCAATAGCGATGAAAAAATAATTATTATCAGCGATGCAGAAAAAAAATTAAATACATGTACTGAATATGCGATGAAAAAAATCATACTACTAAATAACTAATTGAAATCATCAAGCAGCTTTAAATAGCTCTTCATCTCCGTCAAAAAAATCAACAACGGTCCCATTTAAACCCCTTCTAACCAATTCAATATTCATATTTTCATCAAGTTGAGGACCCGTAGTTGTGTCACTCTGCAAATGTGTTTTCACATTCTCAAGACATGTTTGTTCATTCATGTCATAAGAATCTCTAGGCGTTGTCTTGATCACAACTTTCCATCCTTTGTCAACACGATCTGCAACATAAAATACTTGTTGTGCTCGACAAGCTAGTATAAAAGGGTCATTATGAGGGTTCAAACCATCAAAATTGAGTAGAGTAAACCCATTCTCATCTTCCTTTTTCCTTGAACCATTCAAGATCCAATCACAATGGAACAAAACTACTTTCCTGTCAACTGCATACTCCAACTCAATGATATCATTCAAAACCCCATAGTATGTTACATCTCCCACGTTAGGATTTTTATCTTTAGCACTTGAGAAGCTATTAGTCATGGCCTCAAGCATAACTCCACTTTTTTGTGTTTTCCTATTCTGTTCCAGATCTTTTATGTGAAATCGGAAACCATTTATGATAAATCCCTTATATTTTTTCACAAACTCAGTTGGGCCACTTGCCAAGTTTCTTAGATCTTCCGTGATTCTATGATCCCCTCTGGTATGCAGCTCCTCAACCTGAATTAAGGCAAGAAATGTTAAATTTTTCGTTATACATCTAGCGATTAGAAGCTTGAAAATGTTATATCATTAAAATTGTATTTTAAAGTAATACATCTATGTCTATTCCATACATGATCTTGAAACCACGACTCAAAAGTCTCGCTATGTAAACGCTGAATCTCACGCTCACGTAATTTTCGATTTTAATGACGAACATTCGTCAGATGTTTTCTGCATTCGTCAAGTAAACTAAAAATTTGTTTAACACGACTATAACACTTAAATTAGCAATTAACCAAACTACCTTTTAATTTATAACACTTAAATTACTAATTAACCAAACTATCAGAGAAGATTAATCAAAACTAACCAAATTTTAGATTGCTCTCTACATTTGCCTATTGATCTTCTTAATCTCTTGAGTAGACTTGGCAAACAGGTTGGGTCGGGTCAAAACGGGTCCGGGTCAAAACGGGTCAACTATAAAAAGGGTTGTTTTGGTTCAGGTCGAAACGGGTCCGGGTCGGAACGGGTGAACAAATGCAACCTGTTTCCCGAACAAAGCAAAAAGATTGGACACACATGTATTATTATTTCTGAAACATTAAAAAGTTGTTGTTTATCCTTCCATATTTGAGAGCTTAATATCACAAGTGAGTTTAAGTTTCTCTGGTGTTTGTTTGTGTGTGTAAACTGGGCCTAAACCAACATGCAGAATATAGTAGTAGGCACTTACACTACAAAACTTAAATGTAATAGTAGCATGTGCCATTGGTTTTAACTTCTTTGTGACAATTTTATTCATTTATTAGTTAGTTAACTTGATCATCTTCTTCAATAGAAATAAACAACAGAAACTCGAAACGTAAACCACCACCTACTGTTATTAATTAAGAATCAATTGCAGTTTTATTGTGGTTATATATAAAAAAATGATACAAATCAAGTTGATCGGAGTAGAGGTATACCGAAAACGATTCGTGCCTTCTTTGTCGCAGTTCCGGTGTAACCTCCAGTTGGCTCCGGTGAAACTCTGATCTCCAGCGAGTTGCGGGTGGGTTGTTTCTTGTATGTTTTTCCTTCTGAGTCAGAGGGGGAACGAGTATGGGTGGTTTAAGGATTAAAACAATAGTGAGTAAATAGTGATTTCGAAATCAAGTTCCATTTTTTTTTACTTTCCGAAATAGCATGATTCATTTATGAGGTTCACAATTTGGTCTACATTCAGTGGTTGTGTATTTGGAAAGATTATATATTATATGATAAGTTTATTTCATAAATTTTATTTATATAAAATCTTTTTTTCTATATATATTATATATATATATGTATGTATATGTATTTGCAACATACGACAATTCTGATCGATATGGTTATAGAAAAATAAAACTCGAAAAAAAATTCAAAACGGGTCGGATTTGGAGAGCCCATTTTAACGGATGTTACATGGAATGAGTCCAATCGGAGTTCGTTTGAGTCGGCTCCCCACTTTTCCCCACTTTTTTAGTGTTCCCCAATGAACCTCACACTATGTTTGTATATATAATATTTTTATTTTTGTAAAACTTTTGTTTAAAGTCCTTTTTAAATTTTTAAAAAAGGTTGGATATTTATGTTATTACACAATTAGTCCCTGATAAGTGAATTGACAAAAATGCCCTCATGTGCAAGGCACATGACCAAATTTAACTGAAACATTTACCGAGTTGGGCTCTAAAATGGTTTAACCGGTTGAACTGGGTTTTATCGGGCGGTTGAACCGGTACTACGTGAAAAGGGGCTACGACCACACTTTTGGCAAAACCGCCCTGCCACACATTTATAAAAATGTCTGGCTAAAGGTTATTTATAACATTTTAAAACAATTTTAGCCACACATTTTATTATTAATGTGACCATTTATATCAGTTCAGAACCTTTAACCTTTATTGGGCTTTACTGGGTCACAATGGCCAATAGTGGTCATAGATATGTTAATGAACCATATTGGGTCTTAATGGATCATAGTGGACAATAGTAGATCACACATGTCTTAATGGACCATATTAGGTCTAGATGAAGCACAATGGACAATAGTGGATCGTATATGTCTTAATGGACCTTATTGGGATTTGATATGTCACATTGGCCAATAGTGAATCATATATGTCTTAATGAACCATATTGGGCCTTAATGGATCACAAGGTCAATAGTAGATCAAAATTTCTTAATGGACTATATTGGGCCTTAATGGATGACAATGGCCAACAGTCGATAATACATGTCTTAATGGACCATATGGGCCTTAATGGAACACGATGGCTACTTGTGGATCATTTATGTCTTAATGGACCACATTGGGCCTAAATGGATTACAATTACCAGTATTGAATCGTACATGTCTTAATGGACCATATTGGGCCTTATGGACCTCCATGGCCAATACTAGATCATAAATGTATTAATAGGCTATATGGGCTTTAATGGATCACAATAGACAATAGTAGATCATATATGCTTTACGGTGGGGCCTTAATGAATCACAATAAACAATAGTAGATCATACATGTCTTATGATATAGCATGACTTACTAGAACCTTATATAATCCTTTAACTCCCAATACAACATATTAAAGCCCATCATGTTCCAATATCAATCATGAAAACTATTAATGGTATATCATCCGTCAAAAAATGGGCTCCCAAAATCCGACCCGTTTTGAAATTTTGTTTGAGTTTTATTTTTCTATAACCATTTCGAGCAAAATCGACATATAAAATGACACTTTATAATTTTTTCCTCATAAAATTTAAACAGGGACTATTATTGTATTTTTTTTAAAGGTGAAGTTCAAGAACTAATTGTGTTAATAATGAAAATAATAATTTTTCAAATAAAAAAAATAACGGAGACCACAGGACTCGAACCCGGGTCTCAACGGTACACACACAACGAACAGACCACTGCACCACCTCGTTGTTTGGTGCAAGACTAATTAATATTCAAACTCATTGTATACACCCATTTCAATTAAACTTCTTTTTGAATTACAAACTGCCGCCCATACACGACTGCAACAATGGAAACCACAATCTTATCAAAAATTGATTCCAATTTCCATATATAAGTCGGTCACAGCCTGTAAACGTGGTTTCGAGGAATAATCTGCATCATCGATCCAACGTTAAAGACCAAACACCCTAACCTACCGTCAAACACTCCCTCTTTCGCTCTCGCTATTGATAAACAGCGGTTGTTTCATAGTCAGACGGAAACGGCCGAAAACCACGGAAAACCTGGTCACTGGAGAACTGGGACTCTATCTTTGAAACCTGCACGTTCACCGGAGACTCCAGAAACAAACTCACGGAGACGGCCAAAGTTTTACATCTCGACCCTTTCGTTTCGGTATAATTCTTGTTAATTTTCCTTGTGAAATGATTTTTTAAATTTCATCATGATATTCAAAAAAATCATTTCACAAGGAGAATTATTGCTCGAATTATGTGTTGGTGTAGATATAGGATATGGCTTTTTTTTCGAGGTAAAGAATGATTTTTTTATTGTTCATCTTTAAGCACCATATTTGTCAAATGTTATTTGGTTCTATCAAGAAGTGAGTATTTTAATAGTACATTTGTTTACATATTTTTCAATGCACTTCAAAGTATACTGATGTTGATTTGGGGGGTTTCAAGATATTTATCACTTTGTTGTCTAATTTATATGTGTTTCTAAATGGCTTTTATATTATCTATTAATCGTTTTAGTATGTAATAATAAGGAATGCAACAGAGATGTTGTGGTGAAATTTGAATTATTTTCTTTATTTTTAAAAACTATCCTATTAATGTTTTTGTTTATTTTCTTACTAACAGTTATTTAAGGGACAAGATCCAAGTCGATTGGAAATGTTTCGTGCATGTTTCTCCAAAGATGGAACTACCAAAAATTTGGAAGCTTCAAATGCAATTGTAAGTAATATGCTTATATATTCATATAAATATTTTTTCTATGTGTTCTTGATGCTGTTAAAAATACATACCTTATTTTTTTTTACTATGCACAGATGCAACAACTTAGTTCTAATCTTCCCGAGGGCTCGATCGATAAGCTTGGACCAGATGATGTTTTTTCTAAAGTAATGGGTAATGATCGAAATGGTGATGCGGTTATGTATGGTCTAGGTGTTCGTGCTGCTGATGTTTGGGGTGTAATACCAAGTCGTTCGGCATGTCATAGAGAAAACATCCAATTGAAGTCTCAATGTGAAGAACTTACTAGTACTGTGGTCCAGTTACGAGCCCAAGTATCAGAGATGGAAGTGTTGAGGGGTGGTTCCAGTGTTCAACCTCTTGCATTACAACATTTCCCCAATGTAACCAATGGACATCAACGTTTACGGATATTTTTCTATATAAATCTTTAAAAACCATTTTTCCTTAGTTTTTGTATAAAAATGTTAGCCTGCCAGTGTAAAACTTTATTAATTTTTTTTTTTTGTAAAATGATTCTTTGGACAATTATGACTAGAGTCTAATAAATATTTGTTGAAAACTAAAATCTAGGTCGGAGATGCAGTTTTCCTCAAAAGCATTCTAAACTCTACCGAGATTGTAGCAAGAGGAAGGGTCCAGAGCTTGGACCCAAATGATCTAGTTGGTGGTACAGAGGTTGGACCAGAATGGTGTGAGGTAAACGTTCAAGTACCAATAAAAAATATGAAAACTTGGTAAGACCATATGGTTTATTTTCT
This sequence comes from Helianthus annuus, assembly GCF_002127325.2. Lineage (NCBI taxonomy): Eukaryota > Viridiplantae > Streptophyta > Magnoliopsida > Asterales > Asteraceae > Helianthus > Helianthus annuus. Next base: position 82,371,869 of record NC_035433.2, read on the forward strand.
ACAATTCAAGATTGTATTGGTGCATCCATCGCATGGCCCTATCCATTCATCTCGGTATGTATTTTTTAAACTTGTGATACAAATAATTTTAATATCATGGAACTTAATGCTTATACATGGATGGTTTATTTGTAGGTAGTCCATGAGGATTGAGGACGCATGATGACTCAAGATTTTTGCTTCTTATTTCTTTAATTGCTTTTAATTTATTTGTTAAATGTTAAGACTTTATGTTAGATAATGTTATAAATTATTTATGGTTAGTGTTTTTGTTATGAACATGCTTATTTGAAATATAATGATTTTTTCATTAGTTGATGTTATACAATAGCTATTAGGATGTTATATGTTGATGTTCTGTTTATAAAATTGGTTTTATAATCTTATTTGGGATATTAGGACCATTTTCTTGATATTAAATTAGCTATAACGTTACATCATAAGGGTCCTATATATTAATTTTTAAGGACGCTTGTATGTGTATCAAAAGATTAAAAGTAGGTAATCACATATTAGAACATTGTAAAAGTGTCCTAATATGTTCTTTTTAGGACGCTATTTAAGTTGTCTATAGTCATATTATGCGACCATAAAATTGGTTTCATAATCTTATTTGGTATATTAGGACCCTTTTCTTGGTACTAAATTAGCTATAATGTTAGATCATAAGGGTCCTATCAATTAATTTCTAAGGACGCTTGTAAGTGTATCAAAAGATTAAAAGTATGTAAGCACATATTAGAACATCGTAAAAGTGTCCTAATATGTTTTATTAGGACACTATTTTGGTTATTCAAAGACATATTACGCGACCATAAAATTGGTTTCATAATCTTATTTGAGATGTTAGGACGTTTTTTTAGTTCCGGGACTTATTACGACCCCTTTACATGAAACGCTTTTACCGTTGGTCCTATTAAATGAAAGGTCCTATAAAATAGCATTTTAGGACGCTTTTGCATGTACTAAAAACCCAGTTTTCTTGTAGTGTCTAGTTGTAAAAAAAATCGTGGTGAACGCCCACCCGTGGGGTGTAGTTCTCGCGGTTCTTACAACTCGAGGTGGTTTTCATTCTAGCAGCCCCCTATATATATATATATATATATATATATATATATGGATGAGGTTTCTCTATAGGTGGAGAGTTCAAATGAGAAGAAATCACAAATTAAGAATAAAAAGAATAAAAGGCACAAAGGTAATTTAAACCAATCATTTAATTAGTTATCATTTATTTTTGCTATTCTAATTAATGAACTTTAATCATTTAATGAGTATATCCTATAAACTAGCTGTGCACCTTACACAATAAAACCATTCTTGCACATGATCCTACATATTCAATGTTTCCTACACTATAAAAACAATGTTTCCTATACCATAAAAATAATGTTATGGTGTAGGGTACAGAATGTGTAGGATCACAAAACTTTTAAATAATTTTGTGAATCATAATAAAATGTGTGTAGGACACAATACTTTAAAATAATTTTGTCATTTCTAAAAAAGTTGGTGTATGACCCAACACATTAATGGTGATGAATGAGAAAACTATGGTGGCATTAATTAAACTTGAGTAACCATTTATAACATTTATTAGTATTCTACATTAAATTGTTTATCCTACCCTTACTAATTAAAGATTAATTAAAAGTGGACAAAAATGAAATCTTAATTCACAACCATTGATCAAAAAAATATAGGGTCTAGATTAATTTAGTTTTCTTCTTGCAAAAAAGATTCTTATCAAATGAACCTTCCCTTCTTTACAAAGTGTATTTTGTCTACAAAGTCTAAGAGGTATTGTAACTCATTGAATGGTTGAGATTTATTGGGTGACATTATTGTAATATTTTTTGTAATTATTCATTAATGTATTGGATTAAGGTTAAATTCAGCGTGTCCTAAATTCAAGAAAATCCACATGGAAATTCCTCCTGTCTTTTTAAACAACAATAACTTTATACGTAATTTGTTTTTAGAAATAGTATACCATAATAATGAGCGAATTTTTATCTTTGATATGAGTACCATATTGGCACATATATACACACACATTTCAACTAGTTGATCTGTTTTACTTGGAATGAAGTTCTTATATGACGGTGTAATTATAGATTGGATTGTATATCGTTTAAAGTTTAGATGATCTGTTTTAAGTAATAATGTGTTTTATGGTGAGGAATTTTGTGTTTTAATAGTTGTTTGGGTGAGTGTATGTCTTTTAGAGTTTGGATAATATGTTTTAAGGAATGGTATGTTTTTAAGTTTCAATGGTGTGTTTTACCAAGTCCTATAAAATATCATTGATCATTGCAAAAAAAAACGTATAACAAAATAGTTACCAAATCTGTAATGATAAAACACTATGTGGAGAAATAAAACATTGGTACATGCAGTTAAAACACTATGCTAAAAAATAAATATTGGTACATGCAGTTAAAACACTATGCAAAAAAATCAACTGGTACTGCATGTAAATAAACGCAAAACACATCATCATATAAAACAAACTTTGTATTAAACATCTGAAGTTACAAAGAAATTATTATTGAATTAGACATCTAAAGTAATAAAAACATTCGCAACAATTTTTTTTTTTAATTTTGTGGTTCGATATGTTGCTACGATGAAGATGATAAAGCTAACTGAAGATTGCCATGGGTTAAAGTATGTAATTATAATGAGGGTTTTCATGAACATCTCTTGTAATTAAACTGAATTATCTATTCTGTAAGTAACATAATTACACAATTACTAATATGTAATTATTTGGAGATTATAGAAATGTCACATGTCATTGTTAAAACTCTTCTTAAACTTTGAAGACAAATACACTTTGTAGCCAACTCCCAGAGAAATTTAACGTGAGAAGAGAAAGAACAAAGAATGTAATAATAAATTTAAACACTATATACTTTATAACTAACTTCATTAATTATTCTTTCTAATTAATCAGACAAAAACACTTTATTCAACACACAAGAAAATTTACTACATACGTATCAAAATTTATCCTATATATATTCCACACGTATCAATTTTTTTTCACATTATGTTTGTTTGAAAGAGCATATTTTAAAAATGTGTCATTAATTTAAATTAGTTATCTAACTTATGGGGAATAAAATAAATTATCAATTATGTATATTTATCCAAATACACTTAAAATAACACTAAATACAATTATATTATTGGAACATTATATATATATATATAGGATAAGGATCCGTTAGAAACCACCCTTTATTGCGAGAACCAGTGTGAACACAAACAGTAATACCTAAAAGAATCTAAAAAACACAAAAAAAAAATTTACTATTTTTTTCGGAAAAATCGCTATATTTCGTTGATAATAAAAAAGAATTTCAAAAAAAAAATCTCGAGTAACAGTTATCCATGCACATGTGCATATGTATCATTTCTTTGACAAATTCCGTAATTCATTACAAATATTAGACAATTGCACTTTCATTTACACACCACGTGTAATACATTACTCTTTATGTTAACAATATTAGAAATGCATATGTGCGTCTATATGTATCAACATGAAATAAGGTGTTTTGGTACACTACTTTGAATACACTTTCTCTTTCATCTATCATTCCATCCATAATACACAAACATGCACATGTGCATTTTTGACATTTCTTTGACAAATTCCATAATTCATTACAAATATTAGACAATTGCACTTTCATTTACACTACCATATGTAATACACTACTTTTTACATTACCATGATATAAATGCACATGTGCATCTATATGTATCAACATAAAATAAGGTGTTTTGGTACACTAGTTTGAATACACTTTCCCTTTCATCTATCATACCATCCATAATACACTACCATTACCTCCTACCATCCATAATACAGTACCATTACCTTCTACCATCCATAATACAATACCATTACCAATATTTTTACTTTATTGCATGTATATAAACACCATTTATACCATCCAATCAACATATTACATCATAAATTGACAACTATAACCAAACCATCAACCACTAGATATAACTAACCAAAAAATGTATATGGGCCTACTTCTCTATTCAAAATCACAAACTTTTTGTACCAAAACACGTTATATCATGGCTATACGTAATGATGCACATGTGCATTTTAAATATTGGTAATGTAAAAAGTAGTGTATTACGGATGGTATTGTAAATTAAAGTGCAATTGTCTATTGCTGATAATGTATTACGGAATTTGTCGAAGTAATGATACATATGCACATGTGCATGGATGACTGTTACTAAAAAAAAGGGTTTTTTTTTTGTAACTAAATATAGCGATTTTTTTAAAAAAAAATATTAAAAAAAATTCTTGAGTGCTTTTTTTATTTTTTTTAGATTTTTTTTTTTTGTGTTCAAATTGGTTCTGACGGTTCTCGCAATAAAGATGGTTTCTCAAATGAATCTTACCATATATATATATATAAGAGTCGGATCAAGAGAAAACTTCATTGTTTTTTTTTTTTTCTTCTTTTAAATTCTTTTATCCTTTTTTTTAATTATCTAAGTTAACATTAAATGTCAATTAAAAACAGTTATTGTTAAAGCTAACTAATTTTTTAAGACATGTTTTAAACACAGCTGTAAAAAAAAAAAATCGAAGTGGCGTTTTCAGCCTATTGCAGCTGCTATAAAAAGCCGCTGACATCAGCATGAAACAACATTTACAACAGCTATAAGCGTTTTTTACGGGTAGTGTAAATCAATGAAAACTATTTTTTAAAGGTTGATTGTTTTAGGATTTTTGGTAAAAATATTTTAAGAAAAAAAAAACTTTCATAAGGCTGAGTTCTCAAAATTCTCACAACTCGGAAGAGGATTCATTTTGTCTTGCGAGTCTAATCAAACCTTGTATGTCAAGCTCGAGTTCAAGGTTGTTTAAGTTCAAGTGGACAACATATTAAAAAAAAGAGTTTCAAACAAAGGAAAACAATAATTTTAGAAAATAATTAAACTGTTTTTTAAAGTTTAAAACATGTCTCTAAAAAATTGGTTAGCTTTAACAAAAACTGTTTTTTTAATTGACATTTAATGTTAACTTAGATAATTAAAAATAAGGATAAAAGAATTTAAAAGAAGAAAAAAAACAATGAAAACCTTCACTAACTGGGGAAACTCACACACAAGACCTCTATGGAGGTGTGGGTGGGGTTTGCTATTGTGATTCAAGTCAAACATAATAATATAACTTAGCGCCGACCCTAGTAAGAGTAACTTATTGTTGTGGGCTTGCTGAAGTTAGCTTATTGTTATTTAAAGTTGAAAACCGTCCATATAGGTCACAACCGTGATAAAGGTATAAATGGATTAGACATGGCGTTAGCAACATAGCTTGTTTAACTTATAACTGATATATTTAAAAAAAAATCAAATTTCAAATTTAAATGAGTTAAACCGTTTACTTTTAATACAAAACGACCCACTTATTAATCATAAGGGGATAGGATAACATGGGTTGAGTTATAATACAAAGTATTTAAAAATAAGAAGGGTAAGAAGCCACCAGAGAGTGACAAGTGTCCTATGAGGAATTAAATGCAAAAGGATAATTTTGTATACAAGAGGAAAGAAAATATGCACATGCAAGTCACATGTTATTCCCCCCCCCCCCAATTTTTAAACGTCCGTAACTTTTTTATACATCATTTGTTTTTAGAAAAAATTTTTACCATAAAATCGAGAATTTTTTATCTTTAATATGAGTACCATATTGTTATTTTTTTCAAAAAAAATTCAAAAACCCAGTTGCATATTACACAATGGACATGATGTAAAACACAATGTAAAGTAGATCAAAAACACAATCAATGACAACAGATAAAGACACAATGGACAACATACTAAAACACAATGACCATAACGTGTAACACAATGGCGATAACATATAACACAATAAGTATCAAACAAAATAAAAACACAATTGATGACAACAGATAAAAAACACAATTAATGACAACAGATAAAAGACACAATTAATGACAACAGATAAAAGACACAATGGAGAGCAGATGAAGACACAATGGAAAACAAACTAAAAACACAATACACAACAAAGTAAAACACAATGAACAAAGATAATAAAAAAATTGAACAAATTATTAAAACACAATGGACAACATATTAAAACACAATGAATAAAATATTAAACACAATGACCTGAACTAATAACACAATTTATAGAAAACCCAGATATAACACCATCTTCATTGTGTCAATTATTGTGTTATAGGTTCTTATAAAAACGCAATGGATAGAACCCAAATTAACATTGTGTTATAGGTTTTGATAATAACACAATGTATAGAAACTCTAATGACCAAAACCCAGTTAAAAGACACAATGACCTGAACCTTTAACACAATGCAAAAAAAAACCCCAGTAAAAATGAAATTTTTTATTTTATTTTTATATGATAATATGGTACTCATATTAAAGATAAAAAAACCCTCGTTATTATGGTGAAATTTTTTAAACAAAAAATGTCGTATGAAAAAGTTATGGACGTTTTAAATCGATGGGGGAATTGGCATGTGCCTTGCATGTGGAGAGAGAAAATCCATAAATATAGGATTCCCTTTATACCCTTCTATTATCTTCTTTTCCCTACAACTAATCTCAACCCTCCAAATCTAAGATCAATGGACTATAATCCTTCTTACTCTTCTTATTTATTTTATCCTTTGTATTTGATCCTAACCCAGGATAACATACTGTGAGATAAGTTATTCTCAAGTAAAAGCCACCACTTCTAAGTAAGGTTGCTTTTTACCCTTCAACGAGTTGACGTCAAGCCGCGCGTTGCGGCGGGATATTGAGATATGAAAATTATTAAGTTTATAACCAAAATTATTAAAATGAGTATTGGTACCGGTTAATAAACGTTATTAACCTCGAAACGCCATGATCGGAATACCCATCCAATAGGTAGCATAAGTAGAGGATCCTGTAAAAAGTGGGACTTTTGTGAGAAGTGTGAGAAATAATTTGGGAATGACAAGTGTCCTTTATCCTAATTAATTCAAAAGGGCATATTAGTAATTTGACATTTTTATCATTTAATTGATTTCCAAGAATAACTGCCAAAAAAAAACTGGCAATTAGTTTTTTTAGGGTTTGAATCGAATTTTGAATTAGGAGAAATTTTAGGAAACATTATACATCTGATTGTTTTATATTCTTCATCATCTTTTAATCTCAACATCTTTTAATCATACATTGTTTATGGCGTGGTGTTTTAAACATCTGGATACATTGTTCATGGCGTGGTGTTTTAAAAATCTGGAAACATTAACTATGATTCAAGTCATGGTGTTTTATCTGGAGACATTGTTCATGGCGTGGTGTTTTAAACATCATCTGGAGACATTGTTCATGGCGTGGTGTTTTAAACATCTGGAGACATTGACTATGATTCAAGTCATGGTGTTTTATCTGACTTGAATTCCAGATAAAACACCATGACTTAAGTCAATGTCTCTAGATGTTTAAAACACCACGCCATGAACAATGTCTCCAGATAAAACACCATGACTTGAATCATAGTCATGGTGTTTTAAAATCTGGGAATGTTTTGTATTGATTGTCCAGATAAAACACCATGACTTGAATCATAGTCATGGTGTTTTAAAATCTGGGAATGTTTTGTATTGAATCATAGTCATGTTTTGTATTGAATCAAAGTCATGTTTTGTATTGAACAATGTCTCCAGATAAAACACTATGACTTAAGTCATGGTGTTTTCTGGATTCCAGATAAAACACCATGACTTGAATCATAGTCAATTTATCCAGATGTTTTAAAACACCACGCCATGAATCTGATTACAGTTCTTCTAAACGTAAAACACCACGCCTTGAATCTTATATAAAACACAGAGGCTTCCGATTTAGATATTGATTATTAATTCCGATTTTTATGGAAAAATGAGTGAATGTAGGTGTTTTTGGTTGTGTAGGATACGGTTACCATATTTGAAACATTGAAAAAGACACTATTGTCCTTCAATTTTACATAAGGTCCCTCTAATTAAAACACAATTTACATTTTTATACCCTATTGATCTCAACCATTAGATCAAATATCCAATGGTTTAAAACACTTCTTATCCTTCTTACATGTTAGACACTTTTTACCATATCCCTACCCTATATACCCAGGTAGCATATGCAAAGTTAAATTACAGGCTTTGACAATGTTACTTATATTATGTCCTTACTGTCCATACATACATACTCTCTTACCCTTTGGTCTTGGTCTAACTCATAATTGCAGAGCATGCACGACGGAAAACAATGATTCGGAGCTTGGAGACGCTGTGATGATTCAAAAGAGCGTCCAAGGTGTTTCTGAACGTTTAAAACTACATGAAAACAACGATGAAAATAACGATGAAAACAACGCTGCTGACCAATTTTCTCCATCAATTTACACGGCACCTCGTATGTTACGAGATTTGAGCACAAGTTCTTTCAGCCCCCGGGAGGTCTCTATTGGACCCCTACACAGAGAAGGTGAGAATGTGCAAGCCTTTGAATGGCAGAAAGAAACTTATGTGATTAAGCTGATGAGTCGTATCGGTTCCGGTTCCTCACAAGAGGCCATACTGAATTTATGCATGCAAAAGGTGTACGTTTCAATGGCAAAAATCAAGGCATGCTATGGTTACATTCAAATGATGACACGTGATCAGGATAATATTAAATTTGCTGAAAGGATGGTTATGGACGCTTGTTTCATACTTGAATTCACTCTCCCGATAGAATCTATAGATGAATCATATCGAGGAAACATGTTGCCAGACCAAACCATAATTTATGATTTGGTGTTGCTAGAAAACCAGATCCCTTCCTTTATTCTTAATGAAATATTTCAATGCACTGTTTTGAAATTTAGGCAAGACGCTGGATCCCTCATTGATTTTATCCGTCCACTTCTAAACCTTCTTAACATCTTTAAGGACAACATAAAAACGGAGAAAATATCCATTAGTAACACTGATCACATTCTCAGCCTTTTACATCAATGTTACAAGCCTCAAGGTCCAATTAGATCAACTTTCTTAACCTCAACAATGCCTTCGGCTCTAGATCTAGACAATGCAGGGGTCCACTTAAAACCTAGCCAAAATCCAACATGGTTGATGGAGATGGAAGTGAAATTACCTAGGTTCCCATGTTTTTCATGGTGTTGGGGTAAGCCTACTCTTAGAATGCCAGTATTGTATGTTCATGATTTCACTGAATTGGTTTTAAGGAATCTCATTGCGTATGAGCATCGTTCAAGTCAAACTCATAATTATATTACATCGTATGCTTATGCCATGGATATGCTAGTGAATACTCAACATGATGTTGCCAAGTTGGTAGACTCGAGAGTCCTTGTCAACAGTATGGGTTCAGATGAAGAAGCTACTAAGATGATCAACAACATATGTAAAGAAGTTGCACAAGTACATTTCTTTTACGGTGAAAATTTTGAAAAATTGAACAAGTACTGTCGTGGTTACTGGCCAGAAAGAATGGCTTGGTTGAAGACGACTTACTTTAGTAGTCCATGGAGTTTAATTGCTTTAGGGGTTGGAACAATCCTATTTGCTCTAACTGTGGTTCAGACCATCTATGCCATTAAGTCTACTTGAAGCAACAAGTGGATATTCACTGTAAGTTTATCTTCTTTTCCTTTTCATTTTTTTACTACATATACTTAACGCATTATTATTCATAATATTCATGGAAATTGCAAGTGGAATTAATTTGATTAAAAAACGTGGTTGATTGATTAGAAATGAAAGAGGAATTGGATTTATGTTGAGCTATTGCTAAGATACCCATTCATATAATGGTGGCTTTTTGGTGCAAATAAAGGGGGTGAGAAATTTTGTAGAGCCATTATTATTTGGGGTGTTTAGCGGCTCGAATATCGTTTTGTGTGAAGTGTTCGGATTAGTTTATTTGCATTTGGATTTTTTTCTCACTAACCAATAACCGGACCGATCCAAATTCACAATTGTCTCACTGAACCATTTTTAAACTGAATTCAATTCGGGTAGGTTCCGATAGGATATTCAAATCATTGTTCATACTCACTTCATCTATAATAAGATTTATGCCCCTTTTATTCTCAAATTCAATATCTTTAATTTTGAAATAGCAAATAAGTAAATAAGGTTGAAATTGAAGATTTATGGTTAGAACTCGAGAATCCATTATCAATAGCGACTGAGTGATTGACGACTAACGAGAGGGTGCGATCTATTTAGAGTTTTGGATGATTGGACTATGTGCTACAGTAAAACTTGGTATATGGGCTCAATAGTCAATTGGGCTGGGTCATTAACAACCTTACAAACAATACATATTTAATTTGTTGAACCGGTTAAGTCGATTTCACTAAAATATCCAAGTTCACAATTCGGATACGGCTAAGAAACACCGAATTAACAACCCGGAACGTTTTTTTTTTTTTTTTTTTTTTGTTACCGGTATGGTTCAGTCTTCATATTTTTCGGTTTTTTTACACCTCTAGCCATTATATGCTTTCCTAAATTTATCTTAAGCATATCATATTTTTCGGTTTCTTTTACACCTCTAGCCATTATATGCTTACCTTAATTATCTTAAGCATATGGTGAGGGTATTGATTACCCAAATTTATGCACTTTCTATGCCTCCCTTATGTAACCGATCTCCTCCATACAACTCTATATATAATACAAACGATATCTCCTTTTCTTAGGGTTGGATATGCCTGAATCGCTAGAATATACATATTCCGATTATATCTATTAGCATGAAAGGTCACCGTAAGGCTATGGGTACTTCATTGTAACCTAATCGAGGACTCGGTATTTGATTTCAAAATGTTTTTAAATATGTTCGATTACATGTTAATTATTGTATGGTTGTGTACTGGCTTAGAGTTATGCTAATGAGTTGTTTTCTGTTGTGAATATTCAGGTGAAGGATCGATTGTATCGTGTGCATAAGTAATTTTCATCGTTCTACATTTGGATGGGTGCTTATAATGTGTTGCCTATTTATGTAATGTCGTGCTTGATTTAAGTTTTCATGTCTGTGTTGTACACCTCTAGTTATTGCCTTTTGAAATTTGTAATTTCTTTGTAGACTTTTGAAACAATTGGGAGCAAGCCCGAGCTTGAGCCTTAAAATAAATTCATTTACAAATGAGTATCTGCTTGAGCCTAAAAATATCTTGTTGATAAATAAGCCGACCTTTATATCAAGCTTGGCTAGATCCGCAATGAAAGTTTTCAAATCTACTAATAATGTTTTTACTAATATAATATATGTGTGAAGTTCAACTATAGGGTGTGTTTTGTCTATAAAATGTAAAAAAATGATGTGAACCTTAGGATTAAAATAATTTATAGATTGTTAGGGTTCGAATATGATGTTTTAGTAATTTCTCTCTGTTATATTATATTTGGGTTTTTGGTGTGTCAAAAGCATATAAAGGTTTCTAGGTTAGTGGAGGGTTCAAATGAGAAGAATTTTTTTGAAAGAAGAAAAAAGAAAAGTTTCAACCAATAAAAGTGCTTCATTTTATTTCATTTAATATTTGCATTTAATTTTAATATAAGGGTATATTGGTAAACTTACATAAATCATTAATTTATAATCTTTCCATTTAATAACTAACTAAATTAAATTTGTAACTCTTTTTCAAAATATATATTTTTCCAAATTAAAAAAAAAAACTTAGTTTAAAATGTAGAATAAATTACTAGTTGTGTAGGATAAATTACGAGTTGTGTAGGATATATTTCGAGGTGCGTAGAATAAATTTCGACCGTGTAGGATAAAATTCTATAATGTGTAGGATATATGTGGGAAAATTTTGATATGTGTAGGTTTTGTAAATTATATGTAGGAAAATTAATAATTAGTTGACTAATTAATTAAAGAGATAAAAAATAATGATATGAGTCATAAATGAAATAGTATTTTACTAATATACCCTTTCTTCTTTTTCTTCTAACATTAAATTTCTTCTCAAATGAAACTTTCCCTTCTAGGCTATATTACACAATAGATATAAATGTTTACATCTAATCAAACTTATATCTGGAACCTCTGGAACCGGTATCTGCTCCATAATTCGCGATCCAGTAGCTTTAGAGATTCTAGCGGGGTTAATTGTCCGTTAGCATAAAATTATAAAAAAAAGAGTACAAATAATGACACATGACATTATCTCCTTCAACCTCATAAATTTTATTTATATTAGTTTACTCTATTTCTTTTAATATTAATAACTAATATATAGATATCACTTATCTTTATCATTATCATTATCTTTCTCTAAGATTGATATATAACTTCAATTAACGTCACATGACATTTTCTTCTTCAATCTTTTAATAATATTATTAATATCTATTAAATTATTAATATCTTTTGAACTTATATGAAAAGAATTAATTCACAAATATTAAACTAATCAAAGAATAATAAATAAATTGAAAACATATCATGTATTATGCAGATAATAAATAAGTATTTAACCAATAACTAGAGTTTACTTTATTAATATATATTAATATATAATATATAATAATTTATTCAAGTTTTACAAAAATAATTTTTTTTACTTTTTTGTACCATAACCTCATGTAGAGGTTTTTTTTTCTTTTTTCAATTCTAATCCAAAACTTTTCTTTTTTAGCAATTTAAACCCTTTGTTTTTTTACTTTTAACTTTAAGCTATTCATCTTTTACAATTTAACCTCAACTCTTTTTTATTTTCAGTTTTGGTCCATCATATTTTTCATTTTTCTCAAGGTTTTCGTTTCGTTCTAAATTTGGTGAGTTAACACGCCGCAGCGTGTGTGGGGGGTTCAACAATTTTTCGTTTAGTTTTCCCCTTTGACTGGCTCGTCGCAACACATCTATTTTTCTCCGTTTAACAAGTTCGTCGCACCGCGTTGGTCGTATATTAACTTGGTTATTTTTTTCTACATTTTACATTTCGGTTTATTTTTTCTGCAACGAGCGTGCGTGATTCAAAGTTTTTACATCTGCTTTTCGCTCGGCATTATTTTTTTCCGTTTTTATTTATTTTGTTTTTACGAGCTTTTTCGGTATTGATGGTCGTTGACAGTGGTATAACATTGGTATTACTTGGCACAGTTTTACGACAACCGCTGCAACGCAGGGGCTAATACTAGTGTTTTTGATAAAATAATAATTAAAAAATGTATATATAATTATAAACATATATTAAAATAATTATGGGTCTGTTTGGTATGGGGAAATAGAATGGACGGGGGAATGGAATGGACCAGGTAACGGAATTGATCATTAGCATTCCATGTCTTGTTTGCTTACCATGTGTAAATGGAATGAACAATTACTTTTTGTTGTATGGTATGCGAAAAAAGACGAAAGAATAAAATCAGATGGCGGTGGTCAGTGATGGGCGATGATGGGGCGTGGTGCTAGGTATCAGTTGTCGCGGTGGCGGTGGTGGTGGGTGGAGACGACGGCGGATACGGGCGATGCGTTAATCCTATAGCGCTATAATAAGATCATTTTGTTTACTTAACATGACCCTAAGAATACGAGCAATGCATTAATCCTATAGCGCTATACATGTTAAGGGAGGCTTGATCGACGTTAATGACAAAGCATAGTGAAAATTAGTTTCTAGCATGTATGAATTCCTAGCATAACATATTAAACATGTATATTGGATTGTTTGTTTGTGATTTAAGCATAAAGTATGTGATTGACTGATTTTCATAATGTATACATATTGCACCCAATGTGACGTAAATTTAAAAGGGGCCATGTACACTCACGGTTTTGCAAGCTTTCCAAGTTAAACCGTGAAGTTGATAAGTTGTTAGTGATGGAACACTGAAGTTACCCTACACGGAGGAAACAGAGGTGTGTGAGTATTCGGATTTTGTGGAAGATTTAGATTCGGAATTTATAAAAGGATAAGTAAATGAAAGTATATTTTGTCTAAATACTTGTTTTGACACTAAGTTCGTATGTGATTTCATGGGTCTGAATTTGCCCATTAGAATCAAAACTGAGAAGTTTAGAACAAAGACAAAGTAACCTATGTTCATGACATATAACCATAATCCGGTTAATATCACAAATTTGGTTAAATATATACACATTATATGTTATGTAGTATAAGTTAATATTTGTCCATCATATAATATCATAGAATTCATGTAAGTCAAACATGGAGGTATGTATACCTCTTTGTATGATTCATCAAAGCACAAAGTTTACCAACATAGTTGGTAAACCCGGTTGGTCATGAATGAAAAAAAAAAAGACTAACTAGTTCATCAAGTAGCCAAGTAAGATCAACCCAGGGTTTCATACCCATCATGGAAAATGTTGGAGATGCAGCGGGGTTGTGTTACATTAAGACTAAGAAATTACTTAGAATATCATGGTAAAACATCAAGTGAGGTGGTGGAATGAGTTTGGATAGACAAGGCTTCCATGTTTCACACATTTACCAAAACACAAGTCTTACCACATGAACTATGGTAGACTTGGATGGTTTCATCACTTGTGGGTTTTCTAAACCCTATCAAAACAGAAAGTTTATAAGGTTCTTGGACCTCTAAACTTATGAGAATCAACCTTAAACAAGTCCCATAATCATAGATGAGATTAAAGACAAGTTAGACACAAAATTCATATGAAAAAGTAAAGTTTATAAAGATTTACATAAAGTTCTTCCAAACTAGAAAGTTTGGACCTCAAAATGGTGATGTTCCACCTTAGTTTACCATGGTAAACTTATAGAAACACTCCTAGAGGTGTTCCAAGCTTTGTAATGGAAGAAAGATAAAGAAATGATGAAGAAAAGTGAGTTTGAACTCACTTTGAGACTTAAGACAAATATGTCTCTTCTTGCAATTCCAGTAGATTATGGAGTGATTTGAGAGTGCTTGAGGGTTTGGAAAAGTGCAAGAGAGGTGTAGGAGGCTGGTTTGTATAATGGGTTAGTAGGGTTTTGAATTTAATGAGGTTTAAAGGTGACTGGGGAGGAAAAAAGTGGGAAAAAGGTGACCAACCTGTGCTCAAGAAACAACTTGATGCGGATCAAGGCCTCTGGTGGCCCGCGAGAGAAAAGGGGAATGGCTCGCGCCTTGTGGCACCTTCTTGGTTCCAGGAATTTGTTTATGTACATTTTGGCCCCTGAACTTCCATTTGTTATCATTTTATGCAATAACTTTGTATTTTGACATGTTTTTAAGCATAGAAAGCGTACATAAGTATAATTCAAGTATAGTGAGCGTATGTATGAATAATTGCACGTATGTCAAGTGTCGATTTGCAAGTAAACACATATTTAATTGATTGATTGTACGAATAACAAGTATGTATAAAATGTGAATTTCATTATGATCAAAGTCTCTCGTTACAAAACTGGAAATGGAATACGAACATGATATGAATACAAGTTTCCACAAATAAAAATACGATTTCACTTTCTAAATAAGGAAAGTACAAAAAATGATAAGCGTTACATTCATTATGTTCAAGTTGCCAAAAATTATTTTATTTTCCCTTCAAGACTATGTACTTTCTTTTAGAATGAAATGAAATATTGTTATTTAAATTTATCGTCATTATTAGCAAGTTATGAAGTCTCGAACAATCTATTTTGTCCCGCCTCGATGTTTTCGCTATCGATTGGGGTGTGACAATCTACCTTAACTTAGGTTAGTCTACTCTAGGTTTGTTGATAGTTGTTTCAACCATATTCAAAGTGGCGCAAATATAATTGACTTGTTTTGCTTCTAATAAACTATTTCAATAAATGACGCATGTTAGTATCCTATCATCCTTAAAAAAAAATCGATTTTTAATCAAAATTGTTTTCTTTCATAGCATGTGTATTTTGTTTTGTTTATATTAAAATCCTTACCTTAACCTTTTCATTTACTTTAAATATAGATTTAAGTTGACAAATATTTTTTGATATATTAGATCTGATATTTCTACAAAATCCGTCATTACATAAAATATATCTTAAATTATATTTTATAATTTATAATTTATAATTTATAATTTATAATTTATAATGGTATTTTCGATATAAACCTTACAAAAAGCTGATTTTTATAAAATTTTATATTTATAATGATAATGATATTTTTGAATTAAATTACCTAAAAATTCTAAAATCTATGAATTTTTAAATATTATGATAGACAACATAATATGTTTAAACCAAACTTTGAGTTACTATAGAGAATGATCAAATATAAACCTAACTATAAAATTATTTTTTTATTTATTTAAATTACATTACATGATGAACAATTTCGTATTCTTATTTAAAAACATATATGTTTATCAGTTTAGCCTAATAGTTTATTAAGAGAGCTCAATAATTTTTGAAATTATAGGTGGGGCAAGATAGGTTAATTGCATAACAAGATAAGGACAAATAAATTTATGGGTTACATATATATTTTTTGAATATTTAATTATACAATATAAAAATAAGAGTTAATTACATAATTAGTCCTTGTGGTTTGCACAAAATAATATACTTAGGTACTAATAGTTTAAAATCAACTTCTAGGATATTAACTTTTCATTTTGTAACGTTTGGAGGTATTAACTTCTAGGGAATTAACATAGTTAGTCCCTGTGGTTTGCACAAAATAACATACTTAGGTACTAATAGATTGTGATTTTAAAAACCTACAAATAACTTTAATACCTTCAAACGTTACAAAATGAAAAGTTAATACCCTAAAATGTGATTTCAAACTATTAGTACCTAAGTATGTTACTTTGTGTAAACCACAAGGGCTAACTATGTAATTAACTCTAAAAATAGTTAAGAAACTTCCTATTGAATTAATAACTAAGCATTTTAGAAGCGAGTTACGTACATTTGTACAATTTATTTGCATATATGTTTTACGTGTAGAAGTATGTAATAAAGCGCAAAGTTATGCCCCCTTCCCCCGAGTAGTCGAACGACTATTTGACAACATGGAATGGCGTAATATTAGAAAGCGAGAATATGTATACCCTATGTTATATATGCTCATTCTTTAGTTTTTTTATTAATCTAGTTTTAATAACAAGTGTGAACCGGGCCAAACAACTTTGGTACATTTGTTCTTTCGTTAGTTGATTATCTTCTTGACAATGATCCCCGAGGATAACTAGGTGAATATCAAATTACCGAATACTATAATTTGTAACATTTTAGGCATGGAGGTGTTGTATCTTATGCTTTGAGAGTTTTTCAAAGAAAAATTGATTTTTTTTTACTTTTAACCTAAGACTATTTGATTCTTTATTTGAACCAAAGCGCTATTTGATTTTTTTACTTTTAACCCCGAAACTTTTTATCTTTTACAATTTAACTCACAACTTTTTTAGTTTCAACTTTAGTCCTCTATATTTTTTATTTTTCGCAAAATTTTCGTTTCACTACTAGAAAATCAAGTCTTTTCTCACGGCGTATTTTATGGAAAATTTGTGGGAAACAAATAGTAGCAACAAATTTCCCAGGAATTCTTTTGGTGTGAAAAAACTTCGTCGGAAATGGCATGAACGACAATTTTCCTACAAAATTTCTGGCAATGTTCCAACAAACTAAACTCGTCGCAACATTTGCATCAACATTCCCACAAAGTTTGTTATAAACTTTTTCTTTCTGTTTAACGACAAATTTGTCACAAAACATATATTTTAATATAAATTAAATATTTTAATTTGGCGACAAAATTCCTACAATTTTTTGAAATAAATGTTGTGACAAAGTTCCCACGCTTCTTACAATCATTTTTTGAAGTTTGTGACAAAATTACCACTGTTTTTAAATTTACTCTGTGACAAATTTCCCACGATTTTAAAAAATAAAATAAGTTCCTTTAAACTTTCTGACAAAATTCCCATTATTTTATAAATCAAATTAATATTTATTTTAAAATAAAAACTTGAAAACCAAATTCTTTTAAACAAATTGTAGAAAATCCTAAAATATTCCAAAAAAACATGTTTATAATCTTAGAATTAAAAAACAAAACGCATGTTTCTGTAACAAAACTAACACGATCTTTAATATACACAAAAAAATTATTTTTTTCCAAATTTATTAAACTTTGCTTTCATGTTTTTCTGCCATCGAGCATGTTCGGTACGCTCTCGTTCACGTTTAACTCTTTCTTGTTCCTGCTCTTGTTCAAATTATTCGAAACAGGCTTCTATGTTTTGTCGAGTCTCGCGTTACTTTTCTTGTTATCCTGGAATAACAACTAACTTTGACTCTTGTTGCGTGTGTAGACTTTTTAGTTACTATGATATTCATATTTGATGCAACTAGCCAGCTAATAATCGACTTACAATTTGGTTATTCTATTAAAGGTTTGTTGGTAGTTGTTTCAACAAAATTTGAAAGTGGCACAAATAACATTGATTAAATTAAGTATATTATATTCGAGAGGAGTTAATCAATGATCTACTATTTAATAATAAATACAAAATTGGTCACATTTCATTATCATTTCACCTTATCAATTTTCCCCCTCTAAATCCCTCAGTTACCCTAAATAAAGAAATTATATTATAAAATAGGAAAGTGTAACTTAATCTCATTTTTATATTATTAACTAGTTTATAGACCCGCGTATTACATGAGTTTGTACAATATAAATAATATAGTTATATAATCTTTAAAAAACTTTATATTACTAACGACTTATGTTAATTAGTAATGAAACTTTATATATACGAATTTCTATTACCATATAACGGTTCACACAATTAACTTGAATTTATCACAAAAACTGGCCCATCTTAATTAGTAATATTGAAAATACATAATAGCCGTGTATTACAAAGGTTGAATACTGAAAAACATATAATAAAAAATTTTTGTATATTGTTAATATGAATGAAATTATGTATTACGTTACATATAACAATGTATAAGTAATAATAATAATTTTTATCATAGTGTATCTTTTAAATATAACTTTAATTAAAATAAATCTCTAAGACCTCAATTTTGTTTATAAAATTTATTATTTAAGTTATTCTTTTTCTCTTTATTGGTAAAAAGGCCAATTTTATTGGTATGATATAAATTAGATTTGTTATTCTTATTAATAATTGTTATGCGAATTTAATTAATAAATAGTATTTGTAAAGTTATGATATAAGTTAAAGGTTTATATATGATGAATAAAATCTTTTCATTATTAAAGATTAATTGACTATGTCACAAATGGGTATAAGATGACTCTTAGCTCTATTAAATTGAATACAAATCATAAATCAATGTATCTACAAATGTTAATATTATCTCATCTATAAAATTACAAAACGTTAAGTTCTCTCCGTCTATTATTTTAAAACAAAGTTCAATAAATTTTTAGTCTTGTTGCGAGATAGTCCTCTGGTTAGACCATGGGGTATGGTGGCGTGGGTTTGGGGGCATGAGTTGACACGTGGAAAACAAACCCAAACCCACGCCCATGGGGTATGGTGGGGCTTGGGTTGGGGCTTGGGTTGGGGGCATGAGTTTGGTTTGGCCATTGAGAGCCCGCCATGTCACCTTGCTAGCCCGCCCCATGCCCGACTTCAAACCCAAGCCCCAAGGGCCACGCCCAAACCCACGACCCAACCCAAGCCCCCGGGGTGGTGGTTTTGGCGTTTTCAGCCAACGCACGCCCCAACCCAAGCCCCATACCCCATAGCCTTAGTTACTCTTTTTTAGCTTTTATTTATATGTTAGAAAAACTCATATATTAATTTTATAGATAATCTCATATATGGATAACAGTTTTTGTTTTTTTTTCCTTTTATACTATAAATTATTTTATTTTAAAAAGTACTAAAATCATAATTTTAAATATTATAAATCACTTATATATATTTTTTAATCATAAATTAAAAATAGTATTAATTATTATATATTATTAATGAATTATCATAAATTAGAATTAGATATTAATTATTATATATTATAAATGAATTAAAGATGAAAATGCCATGTAGCATTAATTGGAAGGGATGTTAGAAGAGAAAATGGTACGTGGCATTAGAACTATTCTTTTATTAGTATTAGATTTAGTTTTTACCCATTTGTAAAATAGTAAATTAATCATTAATTATGAAAATTTTTACTTGCCTATATAAACCGTTAACTTGCATCATAATTTTATAATAACTAACTATTAATTAAAATTAAATTTGCATAACACTTATTAATAAAAATAACAAATCTTATTAATTTATGACATAACAATAAAAATATTTTTATTTACTTTAAATAAAAGTTATATTTTAAAGATACATAATGACAAATATATCGTTTATATACATTATTATATGTAATGTAATACATAATTTCGATTATATGAGTGTGTGTGTGTGTGTGTGTGTGTGTATATATATATAGGATAAGGATCCGTTAGGAACCATCATTTATTACGAGAACCGCGAAAACCAGTGTGAACACAACCAAAAGTACCTATAAAAAATTAACAACACACAAAAAATATTTATTTTTTTATTAAAACTCGCTAAATTTCGTAACTAAAATAAAAAAAATTTAATGACGAAATTTAACGAATTTTAATCAGTTCTATTAAGTTTTTACAAATTTTATAATCAAAACTTTTCTATCATACAATCATGGGCAATATATGGTTCTATAACCTATGGTTCTATAACCTAGTTAAATAATAAAAATAAACTATTATATTGTATTTCGGTATACATAACTTATTTGGAATTATATGCTACTAATATATTAGGATACTTAAATTTTGTAATCGAAATGAGTTAGCATAAATAGGCTATATAGTCCATTGACTTTTGTTTTTCAAGGTAGCCTCTCAAGTCTTAACACTCAGCTGATCATATCGTGAAGAACTCCCCTTCTTTGCTACTCGATTTTAAGGTCTGGTACGTGGTAAACCTAACTTAACCTTTTCAGTTTTAAGGGAAAATCCGATTGCTAGTTCTAATTCCATGCATTTGTTATTTGAGTTATTTTTTTATAAAAAACAAAAGGTTACTGCACCATATTTTCTGATTTTCAGCTTGTCATTATGTGATATAGTGTGCTGTTGTTTGATTCTTACTATGTTACTTATTTTATAAATTTCTATATGGTAAAAAAAATCTGTAACCTATTTTTTGATGGTTAGTGGTTATGAGGGTCATATTTAAGATTCGGAAGCCCTGCACAACTAGTAAAAGTTAACCCTTAAAACAGAAACTTCTACATATAAACAAAATTCATTATTACAATGATGACTAATATAATAATAAACAAAAACAAGATTATTGTAGAAAAAATGACTTATTTTATATAGTTAAATGAACGTAACGCTCTCCTAGCGTTATTCAAAGCAATGTTGTTGATCAACTTTTCATAATTCACTCTCCGATGTATCGTTCTTGATAGACATCAATGCCAATTCATTAATTTTTTCTTGTATCATTGTGGATTATAAATAGAACTTCAACAATAACCTTTATAACCCCAAATTAACCAGCATGTTGTTTTTTTTTTTTTTTTTTGAAAGTTAACTATTATTCACAACGGCACACCCTCGAACACAAGGGCAGCCAAAAACAAAGACAACAACCGATTACATCAAAGAGAAAGAAGCCCAATTCGCCCAAGAGACGTCTTTACATTTGGACCTATTGCTATACCATAAGAAACCTAGGGACTTAATATCTTCAACAATGCTCGCGGCCGAAAAAACGCTTGTTAGAAAATCTAGTGTCGTTCCTCGCTTTCCAAATACACCACCATCCAACCAAGATAATACCTTTAAGAATAACCTTCGCTTTAGACCCCAAGCCGGAAAATTCATGAACTTCGAGCAAATCGGAAAGAGAAAAGGCAAAGATCGGACAGATTTTGAGCCAATGACTAATACGAAACCATACCTCCGTAGCCACCGCACACGAAACGAAAAGATGTTCAGCAGTCTCGTTGCCATCGCCACACAAAACACATCTATTGTCTCCATTATAATAATTCCGTTTGGAGAGAGCATCTAAGGTTGCTATCCGACCCATTTGAGCTCGCCAGGCCAGGATATTAACTTTCTTAGGAACCTACTTCGACCACTTAAAAAACATAGTTGTCACTATAATCGATGCCGCTACGGAGAAAACATTTGACCGCTCCCACTGAGAAGTTATTATCCGAGCCGCCGACCCATTCCCATCTGTCCTCTCTATCTGCCAGCTTTATAGAGTCCATTAAGGCGATGAATTCGTTCCATTCAGACCATTCTTCAGCTGAAACCGGATTTCGAGACCACCCCCATTTATCCGTAAAAGCTTGCAGATCACCGTTGTAATGGGAAAAAACACGACAGTTTTTTTCAGTTTCCAGCCGAAATAACAACGGAAACCGATCCCTAAGAGGCATGTTAGAGGCCTAAGGTTCGAGCCAGAACCTAATCAAACGACCATTACCAGCCAGACCTTTGAAATTTTGAACCAACGAGACACCTTCCACTTTGGTTTTAAAGACATTAGAGACTATACCTTTCCACACTCCTCCAATATTGTTTTTTAACGGAATCGAAGACCAGCTTCTATTCGAATAATGGATCGAATCCACAACCTTTCTCCAAAGAGCAGTATCCTCATTCCGGTAACGCCATATCCATTTACTCAGCAAAGCAATATTGATGTCCTTGAGCATCGAGAGCCCAATACCACCCTTATCAATCGGAGCCGAGGTCCGATCCCACGCAACCCAGTGAATCTTGCTCACCAAACTTCCCCCACCCCAAAGAAATCTCTTTATAATACCCTGCAATTTATTGATGACCGAAACCAGAGCCTTGAAAAGAGAGAAATAGTAATTTGGCAGGCTCTCAAGAATTTTATAAGGGTGACACGACCGCCTATAGACAACAAAGAAGCCTTCCATAACGCAAGACGCGATTCAAAGATGTCGAAAATGAAATTCCAATTGACAACTCTACTCATCTTTGCTCCCACCAAGATCCCCAAATGGAAAAAAGGCATAGACCCAACCGAACAATTAAGAAGAGCCGACATATCTTCGATGTCGGAATGATCCACCCCCACTCCAAAAAGGATAGATTTTTTCATGTTAATCTTCAAACCGGAACAAATGTAAAAACACCTTAACATCAACGCCACCTTTTTGATGTTATTTCTGGCCCACTCTCCAATCAACACATAATCATCGGCGTAAAGGAGATGAGATAAAACCGGCCCCTCCAACGGGAGCGACACCCCCCTGAACGCCCCCACCCCACAAGCTTTCTTGACCATGCTAGAGAATGCTTCCATAACTAATAAGAAGAGAAAGGGCGAAATCGGATCTCCTTGACGCCTGCCTTTACCACACGGGAACTCGAAAGTCGGCGAACCATTAACGAAAACCAAGGACCGAGCCGAAGAAAGGATACCATGAATCCAAAGACACCATTTTGCGGGGAATCCAAGTTGTTGCATTATAGACAAGAGAAAATGCCAATTGACGTTATCATACGCTTTAGCAAAGTCGATTTTGAAAAGGAACAACTCGATACCATTCTTCCTTGCCCAAGCCAAAACCTCATTGAGGATGAGGGGGCCATCCATTATGAACCTATCCTTAAGAAAAGCCGTCTGGTTTTCTGAAATCACTGATCCGATAACCGTTTTGAGTCTATTCGCCAACACTTTCGAGACCAATTTATTAATAATGCCCACAAGATTTATAGGACGGTAGTCGCCTAAGCCATCCGGATCATTAGTTTTGGGAATAAGAGCAATAAACGAGGATGAAACACCACGGGAAAAAGAACCTGTCTCGAAAAAATGCTTGAAGATGTTTCCAAAATCCTCTTTAAAAATATCCCAGAACCGTTTAAAAAATTTCATGTTAAATCCATCTGGCCACGGAGCCCGCTCACTACCGCAGTCGAAACAAGCCTTCTTAATCTCCTCCTTCGAGAAATCCGAATTCAGAAAAGAGGCATCCGCTTCAGACAAAATCTTATCGAAAGAACAAACTAACTCCGGCCGAACTGGCTGATCTTCTTTAAACTTTTGCCTGAAAAAGTTATAGACCAATTTTTTAACCCAACCTAGGCTTAGAGACCCAAACATCATTATCGAACAAGCCTGGAATAGCATTGGAGGCCTTCCTTTTATTGACAAGCCCATGAAAAAATTTAGAATTATCATCCCCATCAGAGGCCCACCTAGCTCTAGACCTCTGTTTCATGTCCTTGGCCTTAAAACAATCAGCCTCGAGTAATTTTTTTTATATTCCAAACGGACCCATTCTTCTTCCTCAGTTAGATCCCTTAACTTCATCTCTTCGTCAAGCTTTTCTAACTCCATTTTAGCCTCTTCCTCCTCTTCTCCTTCCCTTCGTCGAATGCCATCCCTCCATTCCTTAATTTTTACCCGAAGAAGCCTAAGTTTGAGAGATAAAATCAGATCCGGGGGACCCTCTGCAGAAAAATTTGAAAGAGCCGACTCCACGACAGAGGCAAAGTCCGGCCTCTCAAGCCAAGAACTGAAAAAACGAAAAGGTTTCGCTCCGAAATTCAAATCCTTATCACCAAAAGAAGAGGGTTATGATCAGAATAGGCCCTCGGGAGGGCCCTAACAAACGCCTCAGGCCACAAATTCTGAAAATTTTTACACACTAAAATCCTGTCGATCTTACTGAATTTCCTCCCATACTCTCCTTCCACCATGAAAGTAAACCTGCTTCCTTTTAGGTCAAAATCACAAAGATCAGCATCATGGATAAACTGGTTAAAATCCCTCGCACTACGAGCTTTAAACCTGGAATTTTTACGTTCCTCCGCACCACGGACGGCGTTAAAATCCCCTAACAAGGCCCACAACCCGTTCCTGCCCGCTTTCTCCACCAAAATCCGTTGCCATAACGCCCGTTTGTCAATCGATTTTTGAGGCGCATAAATATTTAGAATACTCAGCTCCTCCGAACACCCTTTAACCCTCCCAGACAACAATAAGAAATTCGGATCTTTAACCACCGACAATAAACTAAAAATACCTGGGTCCCAAACACAAAGAAGGCCGCCAGATCTACCGGCGAGGTCCACGATTTCCTTCGCCCAACCTGAACGCCCCCAATAGCGATCAATGTCGACATCCGGGATATTCGCCTTATTAGTTTCCTGGAAAGCCACAAACGACACCTTTTCTTTCATTCGAATATCTTTAATCCAACCCGCTTTTCTCTCCACACCAAAACCCCTAATGTTAATTGAAAGAAAATTCATTGGCGAACCTCATTAATACCTTTTTCCTCCCTGATAGCTTGCTCCACCCTGCCCTCATGTCCTTCCAGATTCACACCCACCAAACGCCCAAATTCCACGGTATCATTGATTTCCATAACCTTCGATCTGTCTTGCGTGTCTTCAACTAAAGGAGAATCCTCAGAACTAACCTCGCATCCCGCATCTTCCCCTCTTTGGTCAAGCGGCTTTTCAATTGAGACCTCCGATGGAGTATTCAAATTTAGATTCCCTGTATCTTTAGGTGAGCCCCTTACAGAAACATTGTGCCCAGCTAGGATGTCCACAAAATCTTCATTAAAATCTGAAGGCCCACTCCTCTTTCTTTTTCTGGGCCTGGAGGAAGGTTGGCCCACAAGGTTAGCCTAATGGTCATTTAAAGATTGCCTAGAAAAACCAGCATGTTGTAAGTAATAAAATTTATGCGCAACGAAAAACCAATATATATTACAAAGTGAAAGAGTTTATTTATAACGGTATTAGGTTTAGTTATACGAAAGCTAGCCCACGTGACTAAAAACTACATGTTCAAAAGGTTATCAACACATGTTTTACATCAACAGTAACTATGTATATAATTATGAAAATGTGTCTCGTATTTGTCTTTTCATTATATAATATATATAGAGAAACGGGATCAGGAGAAAACACCGTAAGGTGTAAGAACGGTGAGAACGGATTCTGATCAAAGACGTGGCGCACGATATAATCAGGGCGGAGGGGCTTTTTTGTCTTTTTATCTTCCCTTTGTCATAGAACTGCTTCATTTTTTGCGTCTAAGATTTTTTTGGCGTTTAATTAGATTCAATAAATATCTGGCGTTTTACTGGGTTTTTTTTTAGATCTGCCTCGTTCTATTAATCGTTTTTGTGTCACATAGATAATAGTTTGTCATTTATGGCATTCTCAAATTCAATAAAATTAATTAATAATTCTAACATCTTGCCGTCCATGGTGTTACCAAATTCATTATATACCTTTAACAATTCAAACTTTACATTTTTTGGCGTTTTGTAGATTTTACCGGTTGAATTAATCCCATATATGTTATAAAGGTAAATTTTTTTGGCGTTCATGGCGTTCTTAATAATTCATTATAATTCATTAATATTTCAAAAGATTACAATAAGGCGAAATCAAAACAAACTAATAGTTTTATTTGTATGGGATTACATCAGAGATGTACCCATCGCTTTGTTCATCACTTTCTTCAGATTCATCATCATCATATTTTGTATTTGCGTATAACGCCATCATCTCATCTCGTCTTTGCGACAGCCTATACTTAAATATCATGACAACCCTGGATCTTGCATCGTTCGAAGGTGCAAAATCACAGAGTTGTTCAAGAAGATGTAGTTTCTCTGTATTCAGTATTTCGTCCATCAGCAATGAATATTCCACCCCGTGTTGATAAGTCAATTTAACCGTTCTTGCTTGTTCATCCAACCCTCAACTGCTAACTGTTGGTAGACCAGTATCGTCAATATCATCATCATCATCATCAATCTCTTGGAAATTTTCTCTTTAATCTTCTTATTACCTTTCGAGTCCTTTCACAATCGTCGGCCCTTGGAATCCCAATGGCCAGAATAACCCTATGAACGACTTCATCCATAATAAGTATGGCCTTAATTGTCTTGACCTTCACCTTTCTCCTATCAGATAACTTTAGGACGAAACGTCTCTCCGACCTCTCAAACCTCCAAGCAATAACCTTAGTCATTTTTTTAAGTTGTATGGCATTTTTGTATTTGTCGTGTGTTAGATAATGTGCGGAGTGTTAAGTTATGTTTACCTGTTCTACTTTTATAATGACTTTTTTTTGCCGCCATGTAGGATGTAATCCTATAACATGACAGGTAATTATATATGGCGTTTTGAAAAGATAAATAAATTCAAGTACCCATGGAGTGACTTTTAATATAATAAATGTTAGTAACAAAGTTTCTGTCGTTTCAGTTTACTGTTTGTTCAGCTTTATCTGTTTATGGCTTTAATACGTCCCATCTTTTTAGATTCTGGCATTTTGTATTTTTAATGGCGTTTAGATAAAGATGGCACTTTGTTCTATTCTCTTGCACATTGTTTTATACATTTTTTTGAGTTTTTAATAATACTTGTCTAAAGTAATTTTATTATAGTCGGGGAGTTTGGCGTTTGTCGCATCATGGCGTTTTACAAGCATTTTTTTAGAGAAATAATGTATTATTCTTAGCTCAAAATTAGATAACAAACCACAGAAAAAAATAGAAGCGAAAAAAATAAATTAAAAATCTGAATCCAATTTGTCTTCCAAATCTTCACTGTCATCAGTCTCTTTCTTCTTTTGAAAGTACAAGAACTGTCACAAATAAATGACATTTTGGTTTTGGTGTGGTTTTTTGTTGTTAGTGTACTGAAGTAGCTTTGTGGATGTTGGAGACATAGATCGACGCCGTGTGGGTGGATGCTATTTGTCTGTCATCCTCATTATCATCAGAGTAAATTACAAAAATCATCCTCTATGTATGTCACTTATTGCAAACTGTGTCATTTTTCTTCAATAATTACAGAAAACGTACTCGATGTTTGCAAACCCTTGCAAGTTATGTCCTTTAGCCATAACTCAGTTAATTTTTTGTGGTTAAATCTGACCAAATGGACCCCACATGAGGGTATTTTGGTCATTTTACTCTCATGTGAAGTCTATTTGGTCAGATTTAACCACAAAAATACCCTCATGTGGGGTTCATTTGGTCAAATTTAACCACAAAAATTAACTCAGTTAGGGCTAAAGGACATAACCTGCAAGGGTTTACAAACATCAAGTACGTTTTCTATAATTACTGAAGACAAAGGACACAGTTTACAATCAATGACATACATAAAGGACGATTTTTGTAATTTACTCTTATCATCATGGAGTCCAAAATAGCATTTACACTGGGATCGGTCTGTTCTCCTCATCCAAGCCTTCTTCAAGAACAAAGAAGACAAAATGACATATTATTGTCAGCAGTCTCTTTTTCTTGAAGATTTGTTCATCTCATGCAGCAAAATCATACTCCCCTCACCTAACAAATCATTTAGTGAAAGTTCACACAGAACAATACTGAATATCCAAGAAACGATGTTTGCCATCTTTGATTTTTTTAACTTTTTTGGCGTTTTACAGTGAGTGGTATTTAGGAATCATGGTGTTTGTTTTTTTGGTGTGATTAATGGAAGGTGCTGAGGACGTTTCTCTTTATAGGATGTTTTTGGCGCGTAGTTTAGGTGGGATATTATTATAATAATAAATGCAAATAATAAAGTATCCGGTTTTGCTCAGCTTTATCTGTTAAGTCTGTAACACGTCTCATCTTTCAAGTTTGACGTTTTATATTTTATGGCATTTTATATTTTATGGCGTTTTTGTAGGCCAAGATTATAAAATACACTAACTAAAACAAAGAAATACTACGCAGGAAAAACATTTTATGGCGTTTTGTATTTAGTTGGCGTTTTCTATTAATTGGCGTTTTATGTAAGAAACGATGTTCACCCTTTGTACCCTTCATAAAGCACGTTCAAGTAATAAAATTGATATTATTTACAAAAACGCCACCGCGCCAATCACTTAGTCCATAGATTGTTTTGATCTGACGATCCATAAGCGTTCTCACCGTTCTCATACTTTTCACCGTTTTCTCTAAATCCTGGCCGTGTATATATATATATATATATATATATATATATATATATATATATATACACATATGGGGTTTTTTACAAAGTGTATTTTGTCTACAAAGTCTAAGAGGTCTTGTGAGTCATTGGATGAGTTATATTAATGGTTGAGATTTATTGGGTGGCATTATTGTAATATTTGTTGTAATTATTCACTAATTTATTGGATTAAGGTTAAATTCAGCGTGTCCTACATTCAAGAAAATCCACATGGAAATTCCTCCCTTCTTTTTAAACATCAATAACTTTATACGTAATTTGTTTTTAGAAATACTACACCATAATAATACCATAATAATGAGTGGATTTTTATCTTTAATATGAGTACTATATTAGCACATATACACACACATTTCAACTAGTTGATCTGTTTTACCTGGAATAAAGTTTTTATATGATGTTGTAATTTATCAATTGGATTGTATATCGTTTAAAGTTTAGATGATATGTTTTAAGTAATAATGTGTTTTATAATTAGGAATTTTGTGTTTTAATAGTTGTTTGGGTGAGCATATGTCTTTTAAAGTTTGGATAATTTGTTTTAAGGAATGGTGTGCTTTACCAAATCCTATAAAATATCATTAATTATTGCAAAATACTTATAACACAATATTTACCAAATCTGTAATGATAAAACACTATGCGAAGAAATAATCATTGGTCATTGCAAAATACGTATAACACAATATTTATATGAACATCTTGTGACTACGGTGGAAAAATATAGGGGAGACAATTGTGGGTTTGGTCGTGGATTGATATGTATGTGTTTTTGGTTTGAAATTAATAACGTGAGCATACTATCCCTACATTTATTTGTGCCAGAGGTATCAACTTTAACCAAAAAAAATACTTAAACAATGTAATCTGGACACGAACCATGAAACCCTATTATCTATGCATGTTGGCAAGTCAAAGCAGGTTAGGCTTGTCAATGAGTTGTAACAAAGTTGAAAACCGTCCATACAGGTCATAACCAAACCGCAATAAAGTTATAAATGGATTAGACATGGCGTTAACAACATGGCTTGTCTAACTTATAACTAATATATTTAAAAAAATATTTAAATTTCAAATTTAAATTTAAATGAGTACAACCTAAATACGACCCACTTATTAATCATAAAAGGGGATAGCTAGGATAACATATTGTGAGATAAGTTATTCTCAAGTAAAAGCCAACCATTGGGTGTCAGTCCAGTGGCCACCGACCCCACTTTAAACCGGCTTGAGGATTCATAGAGGTCACGAGTTCGAAACCTGGTAACCCCAGGCTCTTCATTTCCCCTCGAGTTGGCAGGGATTTCTCCACTAGACAGCGTTGTCGGGTCGCTAGCTTGGGAAGTGGGATCACTTTCGCGATCGGGGGTACCGTGCGGAACTTGATTGGAAGTTGTGAGTGATGAGTGAATGATGAGTTATGGGCGCCCCTACCCCCCTTATAAGGGGAGTGGGGGTGGTTACAAGTGATAGAATTTCATCACTCACAAACATCCAATCATGTTCCGCCATGTCAGCAACCACTATTCTATCACTCAAAAGCATTTTTTTGTGGCGGTGGTCATCACTAGTGATAGAATTCCATCACTCACAAATTTTTTTAATTTTTTTTAATTAGAAATTAACGATAAAACACTAAAATTATAAATTTCATTAAAATTAAAACATACTAGTTCAATTTAACATACTAGAAATATTTTAGGCTACAATTTAAAAAAATACTAAAAAAACTCTACTCCTCGTCCGACTCATGAAACTCCAAACCTAAAGAACCTACTATTTTTCGAAAGTGAGATACCATCCCCAAGAAAAAATGCCTAGTCTGTAATATCATCCGTTAACATAGAATGGACAGAAGGGTGCGGTACCATCCGTTACGGTTTGAAACAACGGGGACGTGTGCAACACATTGATGTCGTTGTTTGAACCTGGAACACTGAAATATGAATGTCAAATCCATAAATCATTCGATGCTACTGCTTCTAGTATGATGGTTGGTCTTTTGATGTCACCCCTAACATGCCCCTCGCAACTCTCTTGGACAATTTTTTCACTCGATATGTGTACAATCGATGCTACCGAGCATCCATGGAAAATGCCATCTAGCCTCATGTGCGGCGTAAATACGTGAGATGTCGTGTCTCGTCGGTTTACGTAAAAACTCTTTACCATACAACTTAATGACCACGTTGCAAAAAAATTGCAGACATTCACGGGAAGTTCTGGACGCCATAGCTAGGTATTCATCAAATTGATCGGGAGGGTTACCTGTCGGTATTTGGCGAATGGCGGACGTGCATTTTTGTATCACCGTGAAACTTGGTTTGCCCCTCGCATCGTAACCTTCTTGAAACCATTCCTCGCTTGCTTCGATTTCTCCAACAATCTTTAAAATTAATTCTTTTGGTAAACGAAACTGATCTCTAAACGTTTCGGCATTATAGAGCGGATTCTCCACAAAATAATCGTTCGTTAACACTTCGTTGGCATGTATACGATCACGATCACGATCTACCATCTTCTTCTTTGGGCGGGACGAACTAGTATCAAGTTCGTTATACACCGACACAAAATATTTAAGCGTCTCATTGTCGGAAGACGACTCGGTATCGCTATCGCTATCTATCGGAAACGTCGAATCCGTAGAAAACTCCATTTGAGAAAGATGTAGATTGTGTGAAATGTGTTTGTGTTTTAGTGTGGGTGAAATGTTTAAAAACTGAGAAGTATATATAAAAGGTTTAAAGGTTTTTTTAAATAAAGTTTACCGTTAAAAAACGGTCAAAATCAACCCACAACGTTCGAATTTTTGAATCTTCAACGCGTGATGTGTTCAATGCGTGCTTAATTCCACGCGTGGTGGATTATGGTGGCGGCGGTGTGCAACTGTTTTTCACGCGTGACAGATGGTCCATCACGGACCACCCCGCCTCCCCTAAGTTAGGTTGCTTTTTACCCATACAATAGGTAGCATATGCAAAGTTAAATTACAGGCTCTCAATAATCTTTGACAATGTTACTTATATTATGTCCTTACTGTCCATACATACATACTCTCTTACCCTTTGGTCTTGGTCTAACTCATAATTGCAGTGAGGAAAGAACATTCACTATGGAAAACATTGATTTGGAGCTTGGAGACGCGGGGGCGATTCAAAAGAGCGTCCAAGGTGTTTCTGATCGTTTAAAACTACATGAAAACAACAATGCTAACCAATTCTCTCCATCAATTTACATGGCACCTCGTACCCTACGAGATTTGAGCACTAGTTCTTTCAGCCCTCGGGAGGTCTCTATTGGACCCCTACACAGAGAAGATGAGAATGTGCAAGCCTTTGAATGGCAGAAAGAAACTTATGTGATTAAGCTGATGAGTCGTATCCATTCCCCACAAGAGGAAATACTGAATTCATGCATGCAAAAGGTGTACGATTCAATGGAACAAATCAAGGCATGCTATGGTTACACTCAAATGATGACACGTGATCATGATAATATTAAATTTGCTGAAAGGATGGTTATGGACGCTTGTTTCATACTTGAATTCACTCTCCAGATTTCGGAATCTCAAGTTGAATCATATCGAGGAAACATGTTGCCCGACCAAACCATAATTTTTGATTTGGTGTTGCTAGAAAACCAGATCCCTTTCTTTATTCTTAATGAAATATATCAATGCACTGTTTTGAAATTTAATCAAGACGCTGGATCCCTTATTGATTTTATCCATCCACTTCTAAACCTTCTTAACATCTTTAAGGACAATATAAAAATGGAGAATATATCCATTAGTAACACTGATCACATTCTCAGCCTTTTACATCAATGTTACAAGCCCCAAGCTCCAATTAGATCAACTTTCTTAACCTCAACAATGCCTTCGGCTCTAGATCTAGACAACGCAGGGGTCCACTTAAAACCTAGCCAAAATCCAACATGGTTGATGGAGATCGGAGTGAAATTACCTAGGTTCCCATGTTTTTCA
This sequence comes from Helianthus annuus, assembly GCF_002127325.2. Classification (NCBI taxonomy): domain Eukaryota; kingdom Viridiplantae; phylum Streptophyta; class Magnoliopsida; order Asterales; family Asteraceae; genus Helianthus; species Helianthus annuus. The sequence continues at coordinate 82,404,896 of NC_035433.2, forward strand.
TGGTGTTGGGGTAAGCCTACTCTTAGAATGCCGGTATTGTATGTTCATGATTTCACTGAATTGGTTTTAAGGAATCTCATTGCGTATGAGCATCGTTCAAGTCAAACTCATAATTATATTACATCGTATGCTTATGCCATGGATATGCTAGTGAATACTCAACAGGATGTTGCCAAGTTGGTAGACTCGAGAGTCCTTGTCAACAATATGGGTTCAAATGAAGAAGCTACTAAGATGATCAACAACATATGTAAAGAAGTTGCACAAGTACATTTCTTTTACGGTGAAAATTTCGAAAAATTGAACAAGTACTGTCGTGGTTACTGGCCAGAAAAAATGGCTTGGTTGAAGACGACTTACTTTAGTAGTCCATGGAGTTTAATTGCTTTAGGGGTTGGAACAATCCTATTTGTTCTAACTGTGGTTCAGACCATCTATACCATTAAGTCTACTTGAAGCAACAAGTGGATATTCACTGTAAGTTTATCTTCTTTTCCTATTTATTTTTTTTACTACATATACTTAACACATATAAGTATTCATAAAATTCATGGAAATTGCAAGTGGAATTAATTTGATTAAAAAACGTGTTTGAGTGATTAGAAATGAAAGAGGAATTGGATTTATGTTGAGCTATTGCTAAGATACCCATTCATATAATGGTGGCTTTTTAGTGCAAATAAAGGGGATGTGAAATTTTGTAGAACCATTATTAGTTGGGGTGTTTAGCGGCTCGAATATCGTTTTGTGTGAAGTGTTCAGATTAGTTTTTTTGTATTTGGAAAAACAAAAAATCTCACTAACCAATAACCGAACCAATCCAAATTCACAATTGTCTAACCGAACCTTTTTTTAAACTAGATTCAATTCGGCTAGGTTCCGATCAGATATTCAAATCAATGTTCCGAACCATTTTTAAACTGAATTCAATTCGGCTAGGTTCCGATTGGATATTCAAATCATTGTTCATACTCACTTCATCTATATAAGGATTTATACCCTTTTTATTCTCAATTTCGGTGTGTATAATTTTGAAATAGCAAATAAGTATAACATCAAATAAGGTTGAAATTGATGATTTAGGGTTAGAACTCGAGAATTCATTATCAATAGCGACTGAGTGATTGACGACTAACAGTGGCGGATCTAAGAACTTTTTTCACTGGATTCCTTTTGGTAGATTCTCACTATTTTTTTCCAAATCATACCAGATTCTCACTAATTTTTCCCATTTTTTCTAAACCGAATGGGTTCCTAGGAACCCACAAAAGTGGCTTAGATCCGCCCTGACGACTAACAAGAGTGTGTGAGCTATTTAGGGTTTTGGATGATTGGATTATCAAATGTGTAGACATCAGACCAGATGTCTAATGGATGATTCGATTATTGGCTACCATAAAACTTGGTATATGGGCTCAATAGTCAATTGGGCTGGGTCATTAACAACCCTACAAACAAAACATATTTAATTTGTTGAATCGCGATTTCACTAAAATACTGGAGTTCCCAATTCGGATACGGCTAAAAAACACCGAATTAACAACCCGGATTGTTGTTTTTTTTTTTTATTACGGGTATGATTCAGTTTTCAGTTTTTTTTTGGTTAATTTTTTCACCTTTATTTATCTTAAGCATATAGTGAGGGTATTGGTTACCCAAATTTATGCACTTTCTATGCCTCTCCTATGTAACCATTCGATGCATGAAAGATCACCGTAAGGCTATGGGTACTTCGTATTGTAAACTAATCGAGGACTCGGTATTTGATTTCAAAATGTTTTTAAATATCTTTGAGAACATGTTAATTATTATATGGTTGTGTACTTGCTTAGAGTTATGCTAATGAGTTCTTTTATGTTGTGAATATTCAGGTGAAGGATCGATTGTATCGTGTGCACAAGTAATTTTCATCCTAGCTAGGTTGTACATTTGGATGGGTACTTATAATGTGTTACCTATTTATGTAATGTCGTGCTTGATTTAAGTTATGATGTCCTTGCCTTTTGAAATTTATAATTTCTTTGAAGACTTTTGAAACAATAGGGAGCAATATTTCTTGTTCTTTAAATTGTGATGTGTTTAGCCTTTTGTATCTCTTTCTATAACTTAAACGTATTCGATTTATAAAATGAAAAATGTCAATCATCCATCTTTTCTTTGGAACATTTTCCCGCAATACATGTATGATGTAAAACTGAAATCATTATGGAAACTCTCACGTGTTGTAACTAATTAACCATAGGTTCTAAATCACCATTTATTATTCAAGAACATTTTACACTAAACTTAGCGACCATTAGGTTCTGGGTTTGATTCCCACAAGGGGGTTTTCCCAGATTTATTGGGTTTCCTTCTGAATTGGTGTATAGGCATTATAGCTTAGTGGAGATGGATATGATCGGGTGATTTTGCTAGTGGCACGATGTAACTCCAGTGGTCCGTCAATGATCCAAATTTGCCGTTCAAAAAAAAGTATACTTCTTAACATTTGCGATAAATCAGTTTGCAATATCAAAAGAAATTTCATTGTTTGTGGTAGCAGTAAGATTGAATTACACCTAGGGGTGTACACGAGTCTAGCCATTATGAGCTAATCGAGATTAGTTTGTTGTAAGCTCGAATTGATCCGAGCTGGAACAAGCCCGAGCTTGAGCCTTAAAATAAGTTCATTTACAAATGAGTCCGTGTTTGAGCCCAAAAAAAAGCTTGTTGATAAATGAGCCAATCTTTATATCAAGCTTGGCTAGACTCACAACAAGCCTGTTTTATATACGAATAATGTTTTTACTAATATAATATGTGGGTGAGGTTCAGCTATAAGGTGTGTTTTGTCTATTTTATTTTATTGAAAATATAGGAGAAAAATTTACATCGAAATAGTTGGTAAACGGGCAACAAGCTGTGCCGCTACCCCTTTTTGAATAGCAAAACTAAGCCTTTTAAAAACTACGTTCATAGATCTCGGGGTCATAACATTACTATGCATGACCCTTTGAACTCGACTAAGTAGGTCCACAGCCTCTGGCGCCAGAAAACCAAAAGTATCAAAAGCAAATGGGATAAACACGTGTTGGTTGTCAAGGCACGCTTTCTCATGTTTGGTCACTTTACCCGAAGCAGCCTTTAAAGCAGCCTGACCCACCGTGAAAGCACTACCCCCTAAGCCCACAAGCGGGGAAACCCCTGTTAGATCCACACATGCATGTTTTCCTCCTACCCATCCAAAGACCAGAATGTCGGCCGGTCGAAGGGTAGATCTCCCTTCCAACGGGTCTGTTAAGAAATTAACGGGTGCCTCTTTCTTAGCAGAAATACCAGCGCACCTGAATATGTCAAAAAGGACATCCCTAATCAAATCATGTCGGTATTTGAACCCCGGGAGCTCTTTACAATGAACCGCATGCTCCCCAAAGGAATCCAAACACGCCTTATGACAAACAGGGCATACCTCATCAACTGGGAATAAAGGAATCATGAGGCGATACTTAAGGATAGTACGATACTCAACCGGCGACATATGCTGGCCTAACCCATCTATAGGTATAGCAAGAAGGAAATCTTGTGCATGTGGTGCTCGGAGACACTCAAAAACGGCTTTTTGTCTAACAGTCAAGTCAAACTGTACTTCGATTTTGTTGACAATTTTACTAAAAGAGCACTCGCCAATGCATGTTGGGCTTTAGGGGGGGCGGTGTCCTTATTAGTGAAACCGCTGAAGTCAAAGCTTGGAATCGTACACGAAGACAAGCCAAAGCACAAACATAATCAGAATCCATACCACATATGCCACTGTCTCTTAAGATGTGGTCCTGTAGCACCCAGGATAGGGCCCTCGAGGCCACAAAAGCATAGGATGAAGCCTCTACAGCCGAATACAACCCCAAACCCCCAAACCTAATAGGTAAAGAGGCAAGTCGCCACTGGAGGTCTCCAAAGAAAGGACCTCCACAAACCACCAATTCCTCAATCGCCTCACGCAAACCTTTGTCAAAGAACAACGCTGCATCTTCCATGTGTACAGGTTGGCATGTCCTCAAGCCAAAGAAAAGCTTGGCAATGCCCATACAGGATCGAAGCAAGAGTAGTTCGCTCTGCGGGTCACCTAATTTCGGTAGAAGACGCATCAAATCTACCGCCTTAGCAGCTCTTTTCTTTGCCAACCCACTAATAAAGCTTGCGTCTCTACTAACGCCCCCCCCAAGAAGCTTCACCCCCACTGATGGCCTCCCGATGTCCTTAGGAAATAACCCATCACGAAACTTGCTACCATCACAAGAAGGCCAAAATAGCTCAGTTTTCTTAATATTGAGTTCAAGACCCAATGTTGGACCCGTCACCTTGATGATGTCCAACACTCTAGCCACCTCTTCTGAACCTCCAATGATAGTCCCATCATCAAGATACCAAGCATGAAGGAGAAGCTTGCATTTGTCTCTAATCTGATGCACAAGGGGGTGCAAAACAAGAGTGAAAAGAAGTGGTCCCAATGGGTTCCCTTGCTGAACTCCCGTGGTAGACCAAATGTGTCCATCTCCAAGATACAATCTTGCTGGCTGCCCATATAGAAATTCCACCCACAAAGAAATAGAAGGGCACCTCATCCTGACCTCACGAAGTAAGGCTGATCTATCCACCTGGTTAAAAGCATTAGAAAAATCTACAGTAAGCATTGCAAGAGACCCATCAGTGTGACGTTCACTTAGAACCCTGTTGACACTATGTAAAATGGCCTCAGCGCCACCCGACACGCCGACCGCGAACTGAAAATCATTAAGGTACTTGGTCATTTCTTTACCAACACCCTTCATAGCAACCTTGGAAACCAAACGCCTCCATATAGTACCCACTGCAATAGGCCTAATCCCATTGTCGGGTTTTAAAAGTGGTGTGAGGGGAGCAGACGCTACAAACTCTGCCAAACACGACGGGCATTTCCCCCCTAACCATAAGTTGACGACCGCAGTGATAGCGCACAAAAGATCAGTGGCAATAGCAGACCCCTCTCCACATAAAGCATCCAAAATGTGTTGTGCCCTTAAGCCATCCCTCCCACATGAGGTTCCTTTAGGAAACGATTTAATGCAACAAAGGACACTATCCACCTCTGCTACAAGGGGAGGCTCAGAATATATAGTACCTGGCATAGATGGAGGTTCTCTGTACAGGTGTTTAGCCTCTAAAGCCTGTATGGTATTATCATCATACGGAGCAACACCGGATGAACATAACACCTTCACTGCAGCTGTAAAGTGGCCATCGGCAACCTTTCGAAGGCACTGCCTAACATTGGTGTTACTAACAGTACTCTCCTCAGGATTATCAACACCTCCTTGACCTAGAGACCCCAAAGCAGGACTATCAAATATATTTTAGCTAACATGAAAATACCATCTTCTTTCCCCCATGTGGCTAAAGAATTCAGAATTGATCTTTGTTGCAATGCCTTCCTATTCCCAGACCTTCTTTCTTGCCTATTTTTTGGTCTGACCACTTGCAAAGTGCAGCGAGGAAGAAGGAACAACCTAACCCACGCTTCAACGGATTTAGGTTGGGCAACCACTTTGTAGAGAGCGGTTTTCAACGCCTGAGAGAAAGCCAACCGACAGCTATGAGGGATGCTCTTCACGGTGACAATGGGTGCTTTAAAGACACGATCTAGTAGAACAGTATCCAACATGAACGACTCATGAACATTGGTCACGTGCGCCTTGGGAGAGGGCCTCGAAATCCCTATAATGTAGCTATCTATGTCATTATCATGATTGGTAAAACGGACAAGCCCATCGGGGTGATGGCATGCACGACTCAATGCATGTATACTCAAACACTTTCCACACATCCATTGGCCAAAAAACTTCAAAGTACCTTCTACGTCCATGAACAACCCATGGTCCGTAGAAATAGCCTCACGCAACACACTTCTACGTTGTAACACCTCGAATTTTTGTGTCCAATGATGTGTTAACACGTGTCATTTGTTTACACGTGGCATCTATAATAAATAAAGGACTAATTTTGACAAACCTTGAAAGTATATAAATTCGAGGGTTATAAATGTCAACAAGGGTAAATATACTGTATAGTATCCCTAAATAATGCTTAAACCTTCAAACGAATAAATTATAGATCGTACAAAAACAAAACGCGAAAGAAAGTGAGAGATTACAAACTACAGGGGTTAACTGTGTCAACATGTTTAATAATACCTTTGAGTGACCCTTTAACGTTCCCAATACTTTGTAACGGTATTATACCCTCACTAAAATAATATATATGAATTTCGCGAAGTTTCGATATGAAACGAGAAAGTTACGATCGAATTCGTAGAAGAAGGGTTAAAAGCGTCAACAGTGAAAGTTAAGGCTTTCCAATATAATTAATAAATAAACCGGGGACTTAATAATGCGGGTAATTAACACGAGGCCCCTATCGGTAAATAACCGAGGGCCAAACCGCAAAGTTACCCCTTCAAAACCGAAAGGCCAGGTGAATCATTACGAAAGATTTCGTTATTAATGGCCAGATTCTGTAATTATTACAAAAAGATTTAAAAAACCTGAAATCTTAACCTTAGGCGACCCGCGTGAAGGTTAGGGATTAGTTGAGGCGGGCCGCGAGCCTCCTCACTAATTCGCCTGATTTCTTAACCTTTAGGCGACCCGCATTAAAATGCATGGGAACTCCCATGCGGGCCGCGTAAAGTGCCCAGATGCAGAATGGTTGTAACTACTTGGCTTTTGGAGCTTTTGAATGATCAAACACCAATGTATGAGGCATGGGCACCCTACACTTGACCCATAGCTTCAGGGGACACCTACCCATCACCCTTGACCTGTTGTAGTGCTTGTAATGATCATGCTTGCTTGACATTGGCTATAAATAGCCAAGTTTGGCACATAACATTCACACAAATCAAACAACACCTCTCTGATCATTCTAAGTGCTCCCAAGCATTCTCTTCTGCTCTATAATCAAGAAGCAACTTCTGTAAGTCGTTCATAACCATTTTGGTTTCACATTTCCATAGTTATAGCTCATAAACGCGACCGTCGTAACTAACGGTTGTCATTACAATAACTCGCAAATGATTCAGTCTTATGACGAATCAAAAATGGTTATGAGTTGGTATTTATGTGGGTATTAAACCTCTAAAATGGTTCCCCCTGATCACCACTCTAACTATGTCAATTATCGAGTCAAACGTGCGGTTAAAAAGTCAACAGAAAGCTATTTTAGCGATTTATGCATAATCTGTAATGTATATGTTATGGAACCTGTTTTGACAATCATAAAATATGATAATAAGTATATAAACTTGTTTGCGCTCGTTTGAATCGATCATTTACTATATTGAACCGGTTCGGAGCCGAAAGTCGCAAAAGTTTGACTTTTGCTTTGACTTCAGTTCTGACCCGTTTTAGTGAGGTATAAATATACCTTAGGACTCTCTTAGGACCAGGTCACATGTTGGTATACGCCTCTGTGGTCGGTTCATGAGTTATCCAAGTCTTTTACGTATTTCCGTCATTCGCCTAAAAGTTGACCGTAACGGCCTTTTAAAATTAAAACGAGTATTTCGGACACGTGAACGGACCAAGACCTTGCTTGTTAAATTGTAAGCATGTCCTTAAAGTTTCACGTCAATCCGAGGCCTAGAATGAGAGTTATGCTAAAAGGCGCACTTTTAAGAAAGTTTTGTAATTAACGGCGCAATTAGCATAACGCCCATCTAACCCAAGTTTTCGTCACCAAAACTTTTACCCACTGTGGTAAAATAATATTTTGGGAATTTTAAAGATTTTTAATAATTTTTACCTTGCTCATAACCTGCGGTTATGGCTACGGTTCGGTAAATACCGAATATGCCCCTTTTGGCCAAAACGGGAGTTCTACAAGGTCTTTTGACCCGATTCCAGTTGCTACTGATTTTAAATAATAAATAAAGTATTTTAAACTTTATAAACTGTTCGGGAAACTCAGATTTCCTGTAGAACCCGAAAAGCTCCTTAAAAGTCTTTAAAATGACCGAAAAGCCCCTACGGGGCATAATATTAACTTAAACTCGTTACGGGCATTACGGAAGGTATCCTACTGATACCAAAATACTTTTAAGGCATATTGACTTAGGAAATAAGCGTAGGACACTTATGGTTAACCGTTTCGCCTATTTGCGCACACGGTACGGCTCATGAAACTAGTTTTCATGCAATAGCCGATATGGGTCAAATTATATTATTTGAACCCCAAAATCCAGAGTATGAACTATAAACCCATATAAAACAAGTCACTGAACTTGTTGGGTCCAAATCATACTCCATTCTCGGTTTTCGCCTTTTCGTGCGAATTAACCATATCTATATATCGGAATCAACCGGTTTAAGCTACGGCTAACATAAGGACCGTTAGGATTCTAAGAGGTTAATTAAAACCTTCGTTCCAGATTAGGAGCCCCAGTAAAAGCTATCGGTGACTTGATCTAAATTAAGGATTAATACTTGCAAAGGTAAATACTTTAACTTATTTCCCCTATATGGGCTTGGGTTACGGTATATTAATACCGCTTGATTGAGCATTATATAATTCCATCGCTTAGGTGGTTAATTGATTAAATATGATCGGCTCATTTAAACAGTTTTGTTGCTTATAAGCCTTTGGGGGGTTTAATGACCGTTGTCCCGGATATCCTTGGCATCATTTTACGAAATGGCCACGACCATCGACATCCCGGTGTAGGCGTACACCCGGTATAAAGTGTCGACATTAAAACTAAAAGACGTAGCCGTTGGTTTTCATACTACGGTTTTACGCAAACGTGGTGTGTCTATAAATCTTTAACCCGGCACGACCCGGGCTACTGAACGCATAAAAGAACATGTAAAACGTTCACAAGATCATTATGAATTTTCCCAAGTTATAAAAGAGTTTGTGCCTTGTGCATTCAAATCAATTTTAATAAACATTTTCAAATGTGTCAGTTGAATGTATTTACCAGTGTAAACTGACGTATTTTCCCCAAAAAGATTAAGTGCAGGTACCTAAACGTAATTTGGCTGGTATTAGCTCCCTAGCGTCGGGATAAGCCTCGCAAGCTTGATTGCAGTATCTGATGGAACAATACTTTATATTTAATTACGATCCACTGTGGATATATCCAACCCCTGTAATACATTTTGATATTACAATCAGAGGTTGAAATTTTATATATTTATCTTATGCTTCCGCTGTGCATTATATAATTGTGTGGTTTGACTATATTGTTGCCAACATCGTCACGGTAATCCCCCACCGGGCCCACCGGTGAGACACGTGGAAATCGGGGTGTGACAGGTTGGTATCAGAGCCAACATTGAGTGAATTAAACACTATCCTATTGTGTTTAATCTCAGTGACACAATTGCACATACTTGAGTCTAGACAAGAACTTAGGACAAATTCGGATTGATACTCCTTTTTGTCTTTAATTTTTCGATTCGATTTTTAATAAGTTTTAAGCAGGAAAATGCCACCTGTTATATTCCGAGGAAGAGGAAGGGGAAGAAGAGGCCGAGGAGAAATCGTGACACATCACGATCAAGAAGCTGGACCATCTGGTACAAGACATCCTTCGATGACAAGGAGCGAAGAGCCACAACGACGAAGAGATCTTTACGAACCCGCGAGGGATTCCACTTCGCACAGCTCAACGCCATCCTACCGGCACTCCTTTGGGCCAGATTCAGAAAATAATCCCAATAACCCACAACCTTCCTTTATACCTCTACAACGTTCGGTATCGCACCGAAATTACGACGACCCTACTCCATACTACGTAGCTCAGTTTAATCCGGCTGACTACATACAGGAACCTTCAGGTTTTGTTCCACTAGGGCCACAAGACCATTTTTCTGAAGATCCCATGGAGGAAGATGAGGATCCAACTGAACCAGCTCGTGGTACGCCCACGCATCCGATAGAAGTATCTGATGGATCTTCATATCATGGTCCGCAGTATCAAGGCCCAGACAGCTTTATGGCCTTGTTTGACCGACATGAGTGGTACAACACACCATCTCATCAGACATCGCAACCGAGACATCCACAGGATCCCTCTGAGGATTCACGCTTTGAGGCAGTTACGCTACCACCTCCGCCACCGGCACAACCCGTAATACCTGATCCGCCGAGGCGTAGGAGGACAAATGCTCGTATGTCTACACGAGGAGGAGGGGGTATCCACTCCAGCACTCCTCGACATTCTAGTAGTAGCCACTATCCGCCACTACATGAAGAAGGACCTTCAAGTCCTATACAGGAGGCGAACTCCGCACCTACTGCACGAAATTCACCACCATTTGGGTATGACCAACCCATACCTGCTTATACGGGTCCGACGGCTTACAACCCGTTCGAGCCATCACAAGCACAATACAACTACGGCTATGAGCGCGACCCATATGTGGTGTCGGCAAGATATAATGCGCACTACCCTGACGGAGCACATGGAAACATGGGACCACCGGATTACTCAGCTCATGGGTATCCAATACCTCCCAGACCTCCCGTTCCGCATCAAGCGCCACAACCACGATTTTCTCCTCCTGAACAGGAAGAAATACTCCATCGACTAGATCGTGTAGAGAGAGAGTTCGAGGAAGAGAAGAAAAGCCACCGAGGATTTCTCAAGGGCTTGGCGAACCTACTAAAGGGCAAAAAGAAGAAACGTGACCACTAGCCCTTAATAGTAGTACGAATGTAATTTCTATTTTGAAATAAGTCCCTGTGTGGACAACTTATCGTATTTCAGTCCCTACGTGGACTTATATTCAGTCCTTGCATGGACACCTATCTTGTATTAGTCCCTGCGTGGACTTGTCACTTATTTTAAAACTCTCTGGAGGTATGTATTAATTGAAAGACCCGTTTAGGGCAATATGTAATTGTATTTGAGATTTTGGAATGTATGTTATGAGTTTTGTTTTAATATATATAAAAATAAATCAAAACCATTCCTTTTATATTGATCTGCCTAATAAAGAATCTTAAGGGGGTGAAACCTAGCTTGGGGTCTTTTAAGATCAGTCAAGATGGTACGACCCAGCTGAAAAGATTCTGATTCCCTGTTAACCTCTGTACACATGTTAACATTCATGGCAGATGTGATTCGTTAAAAATCACGCACGTCATTTCTATACAATAATCTTTTGAGGATTTCAAAACCCAACTAAATGATATATAGATCGTGGGTTAAATCACCAATGAAAGTGATCAATATTATAAAGACGTCCATTTAGTGATGCAATGCCTACGGGCCAGTACTATAAAGACATCCATTTAGTGATGCAATGCCTACGGGCCAGTATTATAAAGACATCCATTTAGTGATGCAATGCCTACGGGCCAGTATTATAAAGACATCCATTAGTGATGCAGTGCCTACGGGCCAATATTATAAAAACATCCATTAGTGATGCAGTGCCTACGGGCCAGTATTATTAAAACATCCATTAGTGATGCAGTGCCTACGGGCCAGAATTATTAAAACATCCATTAGTGATGTAGTGCCTACGGGCCAATATTATCAAAACATCCATTAGTGATGTAGTGCCTACGGGCCAACCATATTAAGACACCCATTAGAGGTGTAGTGCCTATGGGCCATAATAATTGTCTTATAAAGACAAAAGGCAGTGGTAGTTTATGACTCTCTGTCAGAAAGAGATAAAAGAACTACGGTTCAACTCTCTATGCCTTTGATTCTCTGAAATCTCGGCTAACATTATAAAACATCATCATGATTAGGCTTTATGCCGCCAGTACTATTTATATAGTTAATATAGGATATATTCAAATCCTAATACTTAATGTAATGAGATAATAAGTTAACCGAATATGGTCTCTGTACCATGGTTGACAAATTGTCATAAAAGACAATCACATAATAATCTCCTAAATTAAAATTTTGTTATCTTCTGTAACAGATTCAAGTTACAATGGCGGATCCCAATGGAGAGAACAGCCACACGAATGAAGATGACTATGACAATGCGTCAGTACATTTGACAGGCGCACAACTGAAGGCTCTGATCAACAATGCTGTCCAGGCAGCTATTGATCGTCAACATACTGAGTCTCAAGGCAGATCTGTGTCAAAACCACCCTCTAAACCAAAGACACACTCCAAACCACCCTCTGAACCCAAGAAAGAAGACGACAAGCACTCGTCTACTGAGCACAGCGTTCATCGCGATCGAGAATATACTGATGCGTCCAGTGCTAAGGGTTGCACCTACAAATACTTTGTATCATGCAAGCCCCGTGAATTTACAGGGGAGAAAGGTGCGGTTGATTGTATCACCTGGCTGGACGAGATGGACACGATTGTGGACATCAGCGGGTGCGCTGAGAGGGACGTGGTTAAGTTTGTGTCCCAGTCATTCAAGGGCGAGGCCCTGGCGTGGTGGAGAGCTCTGGTGCAGGCTTCAGGTAAGTCTGCCTTGTACAAAATGTCATGGGGGGAGTTTATTACCCTCATAAAAGAAAACTACTGCCCTCAGCACGAGGTTGAAAAGATTGAGGCAGATTTTGTCTCACTAGTGATGACAAACCTGGATTGTCAAGCTTATCTGACAAGCTTTAACACTATGTCACGCCTGGTGCCATATCTTGTGACACCAGAACCACGAAGAATTGCCCGATTCATTGGGGGCTTAGAACCGGCAATCAAGGCCAGTGTGAAGGCCTCTAGGCCGACGACCTTCAGGTCAGTTACTGACCTCTCCTTGTCTCTTACACTTGATGCTGTCCGTCTGAGGGCACAAAGGAGCAAGGAGGCTGAAAAGCGAAAGCGTGAGGATGATACCTCACGAAAGTCTGGGAAAAAGCACCGTGGAAACGGTGAAGGCAAGAGAGGGTCAGAGGCAAAGAAGGAGGGGCAAGATGGAAGACCTCACTGCAAGGTCTGCAAGAAACCTCACTCCGGGAAGTGTAGGTTTGCGTCTGGTTCACAGTCGCAACAAAAGACTCCATCCTGTGGGCTATGCAAGTCCAAGGATCATAAGACAGTGGAGTGTAAAAAGATAAAGGATGCAACCTGCTTTAATTGTAATGAAAAGGGGCACATAAAGAGTAATTGCCCGAAGTATGCCAAGAAGGCGGAAGAAACGAAGAAATCAAATGCGAGAGTTTTCCGCTTGGATGCAAAGGAAGCGGTTAAGGACGACAATGTGCTTACAGGTACTTTTCTCGTAAATAATATATTTGCAAGAGTACTGTTCGATTCTGGCGCTGATAAGTCCTTTGTAGACCAGAAATTTTGCCAACTGCTAAATATGCCAATCAAAACCCTTGACGTGAAATACGAAGTAGAGTTAGCAGACGGCACGATAGAAACCGTCTCTACTGTTCTAGAAGGATGTGAAATATCCATTAGGAACCATTCTTTTCCTTTATCTCTACTTCCTTTCAAACTTGCGGGTTTTGACATCGTGCTAGGCATGGACTGGTTATCCCATAACCAGGCCCAAATCATTTGTGGCAAGAGGCAAATAGTTTTAAAGACTCCGAGTGGTGAATCTCTTACCATTCGAGGGGATACGCACTACGGATTGCCCGAAGACGTATCTATGCTGAAAGCTTCAAGGTGTTTGAACAGAGGCTGTGTAATTTACATGGCTCAGGTGATAATTGAAGAACCAAAGCCGAAGATCGAGGATCTTCCTGTCATTTCTGAATACCCTGAGGTTTTTCCTGAAGAACTACCTGGTTTGCCACCAGATAGACAAGTGGAGTTCAGGATTGACATCATTCCTGGAGCAGCTCCGATAGCCAGAGCACCTTACAGATTAGCGCCAACGGAAATGAAAGAACTGAGGACCCAGTTGGATGAACTGCTGGCGAAAGGTTTTATCAGACCTAGTTCATCTCCCTGGGGAGCTCCTGTCCTATCTGTAAAGAAGAAGGACGGATCAATGCGGTTGTGCATCGACTATAGAGAGCTGAATAAAGTTACCATAAAGAATAGATATCCTTTACCAAGGATCGATGATCTATTCGATCAGCTGCAAGGAGCAAGCTACTTCTCAAAGATCGACTTAAGGTCGGGTTATCATAACTAAGGGTCAGAGATGATGTAATGAAAAGGGGCACATAAAGAGTAATTGCCCGAAGTATGCCAAGAAGGCGGAAGAACGAAGAAAATCAAATGCGAGAGTTTTCCGCTTGGATGCAAAGGAAGCGGTTAAGGACGACAATGTGCTTACAGGTACTTTTCTCGTAAATAATATATTTGCAAGAGTACTGTTCGATTCTGGCGGCTGATAAGTCCTTTGTAGACCAGAAATTTTGCCAACTGCTAAATATGCCAATCAAAACCCTTGACGTGAAATACGAAGTAGAGTTAGCAGACGGCACGATAGAAACCGTCTCTACTGTTCTAGAAGGATGTGAAATATCCATTAGGAACCATTCTTTTCCTTTATCTCTACTTCCTTTCAAACTTGCGGGTTTTGACATCGTGCTAGGCATGGACTGGTTATCCCATAACCAGGCCCAAATCATTTGTGGCAAGAGGCAAATAGTTTTAAAGACTCCGAGTGGTGAATCTCTTACCATTCGAGGGGATACGCACTACGGATTGCCCGAAGACGTATCTATGCTGAAAGCTTCAAGGTGTTTGAACAGAGGCTGTGTAATTTACATGGCTCAGGTGATAATTGAAGAACCAAAGCCGAAGATCGAGGATCTTCCTGTCATTTCTGAATACCCTGAGGTTTTTCCTGAAGAACTACCTGGTTTGCCACCAGATAGACAAGTGGAGTTCAGGATTGACATCATTCCTGGAGCAGCTCCGATAGCCAGAGCACCTTACAGATTAGCGCCAACGGAAATGAAAGAACTGAGGACCCAGTTGGATGAACTGCTGGCGAAAGGTTTTATCAGACCTAGTTCATCTCCCTGGGGAGCTCCTGTCCTATCTGTAAAGAAGAAGGACGGATCAATGCGGTTGTGCATCGACTATAGAGAGCTGAATAAAGTTACCATAAAGAATAGATATCCTTTACCAAGGATCGATGATCTATTCGATCAGCTGCAAGGAGCAAGCTACTTCTCAAAGATCGACTTAAGGTCGGGTTATCATCAACTAAGGGTCAGAGATGAAGATGTACACAAGACTGCATTTAGGACTCGCTATGGTCATTACGAGTTCCTAGTGATGCCTTTTGGGCTCACAAATGCACCGGCTGCGTTCATGGATCTCATGAATCGCGTTTGCAAGCCATACTTGGACAAATTCGTCATAGTCTTCATCGACGATATCCTTATATATTCCAAGAATCAAGATGACCACGAGAAGCACCTCCGTTGCATTCTCGAATTACTACAACGTGAGAAACTCTACGCCAAATTCTCGAAATGTGAATTCTGGCTAAGAGAGGTCCAGTTTTTAGGACACGTTGTGAGCGAGCGTGGTATCCAAGTGGATCCCGCTAAGGTAGAGGCAGTCATGAACTGGCAAGAGCCAAAGACGCCTACCGAGATCCGTAGCTTCCTGGGTTTAGCAGGATACTACCGGAGATTTATTGAAAATTTTTCAAGGATTGCTGCGCCCTTGACTTCCTTGACCAAGAAGAAAGAAAAGTACATTTGGGGCCCGAAGCAGCAAGAGTCCTTCGAAATACTGAAGCAAAAGCTAAGCAACGCACCTGTGTTGACATTACCGGAAGGTACAGATGAATTCGTAGTTTACTGCGATGCATCACATACAGGCATGGGGTGTGTGCTTATGCAGAAGGGCAAAGTGATCGCCTATGCTTCAAGGCAATTAAAGGTGCATGAAAAGAATTACACCACTCATGATTTGGAGTTGGGTGCCGTTGTATTTGCACTGAAGTTGTGGAGGCACTACCTTTATGGTATTAAATTTGTGATTTATTCTGATCACAAAAGCCTCCAGCACCTGTTCAACCAGAAGGAGTTGAACATGAGGCAACGCCGTTGGATGGAAACCCTGAATGATTATGACTGTGAAATCAGGTACCATCCTGGCAAGGCGAATGTGGTCGCCGATGCATTGAGCAGGAAAGAAAGGGTAAAACCCATTCGAATCAATGCCAAGAGCATTGAAGTTAAAAATAATTTGATTGAAAGGATTTTGGCTGCACAGCGAGAGGCTGTGTTGGAAGCTAATTATCCTAATGAAAAGCTGGGAGTAACTGAGGAGCAGTTGACTCTTAGCAAGGATGGAATTCTTAGGATGAACGGACGTATATGGGTTCCGATTTACGGAGGACTACGTGATGTTGTTCTCCAGGAAGCCCATAGTTCCAAATACTCAGTTCATCCTGGTGCTGATAAAATGTACCAAGACTTAAAGGCAAATTATTGGTGGATAGGCTTGAAAAAGTCTGTAGCCGCCCATGTAGCAAAGTGCTTGACTTGTGCTCAAGTCAAAGCCGAGCACCAAAAGCCGTCTGGCTTGCTACAACAGCCTGAACTTCCCGAGTGGAAGTGGGAATGCGTAACTATGGACTTCATAACCAAGTTACCCAAAACCAGGAAAGGAAACGATACAATATGGGTCATAGTCGATAGGCTGACTAAATCAGCTCATTTTCTACCCATCAAGGAGACGTATAGCTCCGATATGTTAGCCCAACTATATGTTGATAAGATTGTAGCCTTACACGGCATACCTGTGTCTATTATCTCCGACAGGGATACTAGATACACATCTCACTTCTGGAAGAGTTTCCAGCAATCTTTGGGCACGCGTTTGAACTTTAGTACGGCTTACCATCCACAGACGGACGGTCAAAGTGAGCGTACTATCCAAACGCTAGAAGACATGCTACGTGCATGTGCGATCGATTTAAGTGGTAACTGGGATAAAAACCTACCCCTGATCGAATTCTCCTACAATAATAGCTACCACACCAGCATAAAGGCTGCGCCTTTTGAGGCATTATATGGTAGGAAATGTAGATCGCCTGTTTGTTGGGCGGAAGTAGGAGAGGTCCAATTATCGGGACCAGAGATTGTTTTCCAGACAACGGACAAGATTGTCCAGATCCGGGAACGTCTCAAGGCTGCCCGTGATAGGCAGAAGAGCTACGCTGATCCAAAGCGTAAGGATTTTCACTTCGAAGTGGGTGAAAAGGTATTACTTAAGGTATCACCCTGGAAGGGGGTGATGCGTTTCGGCAAGAAAGGTAAGCTGAATCCGAGGTACATAGGTCCTTTTGAGGTCATTGAACGTGTCGGATCAGTTGCTTATAAACTGAACTTGCCTGAAGAGCTCAATGGAATTCACAATGTGTTCCACATCTGCAATCTCAAAAAGTGCTTCGCCGACGAATCGTTGGTGATTCCACACACAGATGTGCTTATAGATGAGAGCTTAAAATTCATAGAAAAACCTTTGTCGATTGAAGATCGACAGGTGAAGAAGCTTCGCAGAAAGCACGTACCGATTGTAAAAGTCAAATGGGATGCTCGTAGAGGTCCTGAATATACGTGGGAAGTCGAAGCTACAATGAAAGAAAAATACCCCTATTTATTTGAGTAAATCTCGGGTCGAGATTTATTTTAAGGGGGTGAGGATGTAACACCTCGAATTTTTGTGTCCAATGATGTGTTAACACGTGTCATTTGTTTACACGTGGCATCTATAATAAATAAAGGACTAATTTTGACAAACCTTGAAAGTATATAAATTCGAGGGTTATAAATGTCAACAAGGGTAAATATACTGTATAGTATCCCTAAATAATGCTTAAACCTTCAAACGAATAAATTATAGATCGTACAAAAACAAAACGCGAAAGAAAGTGAGAGATTACAAACTACAGGGGTTAACTGTGTCAACATGTTTAATAATACCTCTGAGTGACCCTTTAACGTTCCCAAGACTTTGTAACGGTATTATACCCTCACTAAAATAATATATATGAATTTCGCGAAGTTTCGATATGAAACGAGAAAGTTACGATCGAATTCGTAGAAGAAGGGTTAAAAGCGTCAACAGTGAAAGTTAAGGCTTTCCAATATAATTAATAAATAAACCGGGGACTTAATAATGCGGGTAATTAACACGAGGCCCCTATCGGTAAATAACCGAGGGCCAAACCGCAAAGTTACCCCTTCAAAACCGAAAGGCCAGGTGAATCATTACGAAAGATTTCGTTATTAATGGCCAGATTCTGTAATTATTACAAAAAGATTTAAAAAACCTGAAATCTTAACCTTAGGCGACCCGCGTGAAGGTTAGGGATTAGTTGAGGCGGGCCGCGAGCCTCCTCACTAATTCGCCTGATTTCTTAACCTTTAGGCGACCCGCATTAAAATGCATGGGAACTCCCATGCGGGCCGCGTAAAGTGCCCAGATGCAGAATGGTTGTAACTACTTGGCTTTTGGAGCTTTTGAATGATCAAACACCAATGTATGAGGCATGGGCACCCTACACTTGACCCATAGCTTCAGGGGACACCTACCCATCACCCTTGACCTGTTGTAGTGCTTGTAATGATCATGCTTGCTTGACATTGGCTATAAATAGCCAAGTTTGGCACATAACATTCACACAAATCAAACAACACCTCTCTGATCATTCTAAGTGCTCCCAAGCATTCTCTTCTGCTCTATAATCAAGAAGCAACTTCTGTAAGTCGTTCATAACCATTTTGGTTTCACATTTCCATAATTATAGCTCATAAACGCGACCGTCGTAACTAACGGTTGTCATTACAATAACTCGCAAATGATTCAGTCTTATGACGAATCAAAAATGGTTATGATTTGGTATTTATGTGGGTATTAAACCTCTAAAATGGTTCCCCCTGATCACCACTCTAACTATGTCAATTATCGAGTCAAACGTGCGGTTAAAAAGTCAACAGAAAGCTATTTTAGCGATTTATGCATAATCTGTAATGTATATGTTATGGAACCTGTTTTGACAATCATAAAATATGATAATAAGTATATAAACTTGTTTGCGCTCGTTTGAATCGATCATTTACTATATTGAACCGGTTCGGAGCCGAAAGTCGCAAAAGTTTGACTTTTGCTTTGACTTCAGTTCTGACCCGTTTTAGTGAGGTATAAATATACCTTAGGACTCTCTTAGGACCAGGTCACATGTTGGTATACGCCTCTGTGGTCGGTTCATGAGTTATCCAAGTCTTTTACGTATTTCCGTCATTCGCCTAAAAGTTGACCGTAACGGCCTTTTAAAATTAAAACGAGTATTTCGGACACGTGAACGGACCAAGACCTTGCTTGTTAAATTGTAAGCATGTCCTTAAAGTTTCACGTCAATCCGAGGCCTAGAATGAGAGTTATGCTAAAAGGCGCACTTTTAAGAAAGTTTTGTAATTAACGGCGCAATTAGCATAACGCCCATCTAACCCAAGTTTTCGTCACCAAAACTTTTACCCACTGTGGTAAAATAATATTTTGGGAATTTTAAAGATTTTTAATAATTTTTACCTTGCTCATAACCTGCGGTTATGGCTACGGTTCGGTAAATACCGAATATGCCCCTTTTGGCCAAAACGGGAGTTCTACAAGGTCTTTTGACCCGATTCCAGTTGCTACTGATTTTAAATAATAAATAAAGTATTTTAAACTTTATAAACTGTTCGGGAAACTCAGATTTCCTGTAGAACCCGAAAAGCTCCTTAAAAGTCTTTAAAATGACCGAAAAGCCCCTACGGGGCATAATATTAACTTAAACTCGTTACGGGCATTACGGAAGGTATCCTACTGATACCAAAATACTTTTAAGGCATATTGACTTAGGAAATAAGCGTAGGACACTTATGGTTAACCGTTTCGCCTATTTGCGCACACGGTACGGCTCATGAAACTAGTTTTCATGCAATAGCCGATATGGGTCAAATTATATTATTTGAACCCCAAAATCCAGAGTATGAACTATAAACCCATATAAAACAAGTCACTGAACTTGTTGGGTCCAAATCATACTCCATTCTCGGTTTTCGCCTTTTCGTGCGAATTAACCATATCTATATATCGGAATCAACCGGTTTAAGCTACGGCTAACATAAGGACCGTTAGGATTCTAAGAGGTTAATTAAAACCTTCGTTCCAGATTAGGAGCCCCAGTAAAAGCTATCGGTGACTTGATCTAAATTAAGGATTAATACTTGCAAAGGTAAATACTTTAACTTATTTCCCCTATATGGGCTTGGGTTACGGTATATTAATACCGCTTGATTGAGCATTATATAATTCCATCGCTTAGGTGGTTAATTGATTAAATATGATCGGCTCATTTAAACAGTTTTGTTGCTTATAAGCCTTTGGGGGGTTTAATGACCGTTGTCCCGGATATCCTTGGCATCATTTTACGAAATGGCCACGACCATCGACATCCCGGTGTAGGCGTACACCCGGTATAAAGTGTCGACATTAAAACTAAAAGACGTAGCCGTTGGTTTTCATACTACGGTTTTACGCAAACGTGGTGTGTCTATAAATCTTTAACCCGGCACGACCCGGGCTACTGAACGCATAAAAGAACATGTAAAACGTTCACAAGATCATTATGAATTTTCCCAAGTTATAAAAGAGTTTGTGCCTTGTGCATTCAAATCAATTTTAATAAACATTTTCAAATGTGTCAGTTGAATGTATTTACCAGTGTAAACTGACGTATTTTCCCCAAAAAGATTAAGTGCAGGTACCTAAACGTAATTTGGCTGGTATTAGCTCCCTAGCGTCGGGATAAGCCTCGCAAGCTTGATTGCAGTATCTGATGGAACAATACTTTATATTTAATTACGATCCACTGTGGATATATCCAACCCCTGTAATACATTTTGATATTACAATCAGAGGTTGAAATTTTATATATTTATCTTATGCTTCCGCTGTGCATTATATAATTGTGTGGTTTGACTATATTGTTGCCAACATCGTCACGGTAATCCCCCACCGGGCCCACCGGTGAGACACGTGGAAATCGGGGTGTGACATACGTTCATCGCTAGAAAGGTGCAACCTCTTGAGATGAGAGATCAACCGAGAAATCCCCTTATTTCCCACTTCACCATCCGGGCAACAATGAAACATACGAAAAGGACATGGCCAAGAGCCACTCAAAGCGTAGAAGGGGTTGTCATTAAGGCGAAATAAATCACGATTCAAGTCGAGACACAAAATTGATGTAAAAACCAAAATTTAAGCGTAGGCATTTTATCAAACACGTGGAGTGCATCCACAGAAAAACGAATAAGTGAGTGGTAAGGAGGTTTGATTTTGACTAGACGAGAAAACAAATTATTCAAGATTCTATGTAGAAGGTGGGTTATTCTGAAATTTGCATTAGCAGATGTTAAAAATTAAAATGAAAAGAAATCAGTTTGAGAGAAATAAAAGTTTGAATAGTCAGATTCCGGATGGAGAAAGAAATATGATGGAAAATTGAAATTTGAAGAAAATTAAGAAAGAATGTGAAGAAGAATCATGTGTAAGTGAAGGGTGGATCATCGGAAAGAAGAAAGGAGGGGTTCGGAATAATAAACATGATTCAATAACGAAACTGAAAAATCAATTAAACAAAGGGTTGTCATTATGTTAATGGATTTCGATTATGCAGAGACCTAAACAAAGGGGTTTACCCGGACTGAATCGAGACCGGTGAAGGGAACCTCCTGTGAATGTAAAAAAATGATGGGAGTCTTTGGATTAAATAATTTATAGATTGTTAGGGTTCGAATATCATGCTAAGTTAAGTAAAGAAAGCAGACAACTTGGTACAATTTAGTGTTTCTTAGTGCAGAATCTGGTGTTGGAATAGATTATGGTGAGTTGGGTGTTGATAGGTTAGAAAAGAATCTGACCCCACACCCCAAGCCTTCACGCCACCACCCCTTTTGCACTCCGTTTCACGCCCACAGCGCGGGGTCTTGATGAGGTGGAAGATGGTTAACGCCCGCTACAGGCAGTCTTACTATTATTTTTTTTATTTTTTTTTTATTTTTTTGTAAGCTGTTCATTTCATGAGATCATGGTTTGTTTATATGTGTTCTGTATTCTGTCTATTTTCTCTGAGAATTTTTTTGGTCTCGAATCTTTTAATCTTCATGCACTTGGAATCAATATGAATTCCAAAGCATGTGCCATCAGATTCTTGATTATTGCATTAAAGGTTAAGCATTTGGGTTGTACACAGGCGGATAATTTGGAGTGCAGCCATTCTGTTTTCGGAAAGATGTCAATGAGTGCATTACTGAGTCAATTGCTTTTGTTAGATATATGATTTGTTCATATATGTCTTGTATTCTGTCTGAAAGATTATGGTAAATCGATTGCCTTCTCATTGATAATTATGTCCTATAAATACAAAAGGGATCTCCACTATTTTTGGTAAGAGATCACCTTAAATCAATAACAATTATCTCTAAATATACATGATATGTATCGATTCTAAATATACAAAATATCTAGTCTATTACACCCCCGCAGTCGAAGCGAGAGGAGGCCGAATGCTGAGACCGGACCGAAAGTCGTCAAATAATACCCGCGGAAGACCTTTTGTAAAAATGTCAGCTATTTGATAGCGAGACGGTATATGAAGAATCCGCACATCACCACGTTGAACCAAGTCACGAACAAAGTGAATATCTAACTCAATATGTTTTGTACGCTGATGCTGTATCGGGTTCCCAGATAAATAAACGGCACTGATATTATCACAATAAACCACACTTGCCTTCCGTAGAGGGCGACGTAATTCCAGCAATAAATTTCGAAGCCAACATAATTCTGCCACCACATTTGCAACGCCACGGTATTCTGCCTCAGCACTAGAACGAGATACGACTGCCTGATGCTTAGAAGACCAAGATAATAAATTAGATCCCAAATAAACACAATAGCCTGAAGTAGAGCGTCGAGTATCTGGGCAACCAGCCCAATCAGCATCAGTGTATGCGCGTAATAAGAGATCACTAAAGGTACCCAAAGTAAGACCAAATGAGGTAGTGCCCTGAAGATAACGAATAATTCGTTTTAGAGAATTCCAATGATCATGCTGAGGAGAATGCATATGCATACACACTTGTTGTACTGCATAGCTAATATCAGGTCTGGTGAAGGTAAGATACTGAAGTGCACTAGCCAGACTACGATATAACGTAGGGTCCTCAAAAGGTTCACCTGAAGAAGCACTAAGTTTAGGTTTCGTGTCCACCGGAGTAGCAACTGACTTGCATGATGACATACCGGCCCGATCAATAATATCTAGTGCATATTATTGTTGTGACAAGAACAGAGTATCATGCTGGCGGGTGACATTAATCCCCAAAAAATGACTCAGTGGTCCAAGATCCTTCATATCAAATTCGGCTGCCAGCTGATGTATAAGACTAGCTCGTAGAGTGTCATGTGACGTTGTAAGAATAATATCATCAACATAAATAAGTAAATAAGCCATGTCAGAACCCTGATGATATATAAATAACGAATTGTCGCACTTACTCTGCTGAAAACCAATGGACAAGACAAAATCCGTCAACCGCTGGTACCATGCTCGGGGCGCCTGTTTTAAACCGTATAGCGATCTCTTTAATAAACAAACGTGATCCGGATACTGGCGATGACGAAAACTCATGGGTTGATACATATAAACTGTTTCACTAATGTTGCCATGTAGGAAGGCATTGGTAAATCCGACTGATGTATGGGCCATGACTGAGATAGAGCTAGCGTTAAGACGGTCCGAATAGTGGTCGGCTTAACGACCGGACTAAATGTCTCACCACAGTCGATGCCCACCTGCTGAGTACTGCCATCACAAACTAAGCGAGTTTTATATCGCTCCAGTGTGCCATCCGATCGATATTTGTGGCGAAATAACCACATGCTACGGATCACGTTCATATCAGCGGTTCGAGGGACTAATTCCCACGTCTTATTTTTAATAAGTGCATTAAACTCAGTAGTCATGGCATTGTACCAATTCGGTTTAGACAAGGCTTCGGTGGGGGCTTTTCGGTAAGGGAGTGACAAGAGATGCGGTGAGATTAAAGTGTTGTTTGGGTTTGGAGATGCCGGCCATAGAACGAGTGCATATGGTACGGCCAGTCGCTGGTTTAGTAGGCGCGACAGGAGGTGGGGGTGGGGTGGGGGTGGGGGTGGGGGTGGAGGTGGGGTTGGTGAGGGTATCGGGTTTGGGTTGGTTTTGGCCCGGCGAGAGTAGGTTTGGTTAATGGGTAGTTTGGAAGGAGGGCTGTTGGGCCATGGAGATGTATGTGGAGGGTTGTTGGGCCGTAGAGGGGTATGGGGAGGAGTGGAGGGTGTGGGTGAGGGAGGAAAAGAGGAAACATGAGTCGAGTAGGTAGGATGAATAGGATTGGATAGAAAATCATATGAAGAGAGGGACTTTTGTGGAGAAGTGGAGAAGGGGAAAGTGGTTTCATCAAAAATGACATGACGATTGATGAGGATTTTGTTGGTAGAAAGATCGAGACATTTGTATCCTCGATGATTGGGGGGTATCCAAGAAAAACACAAGACATGGACCGATGCTCAAGTTTATTGATGGTGGTGTGGGGGATTAGGGGATAACATAAGCAACCAAAGACACGAATATGTGTATATGAGGGTTGGGTGAGGTAGAGAGATTAGGTAGGGGACTGGTAGTTTAAAAGTTTGCTGGGAAGGATATTAAGAAGGTAAGTGGCTAGTTCGAGAGCGTGATGCCAATAAATGTTAGGCATAGAGGATTGGGCAAGGAGGGTTCTAATAAGGTTATTAATTGTTCGAATTTTTCGCTCGGCTTTACCATTTTGAGATGATGTATGTGGGCAGGAAAGTCTAAATTTCATGCCATGGGAATGACAGAATTGGTTAAATTGAGCGTTGACATATTCTTTGCCATTATCGCATTGAAATTGTTTGATGTTACGCTCAAATTGGGTGGTAATATAGGTAGCAAAATTTTTAAAAATAGAGAAGACTTGTGATTTTTTACTAATGGGAAAAGTCCATAAGAAATTGGTAAAGTCATCGAGAAATAGTATGTAATAACGGTGTCCACCACTACTAAGTATTGGTGAAGTCCATAAATCACTGTGTATGATATCAAAGGGTAAATAGGTAGAATTAACTGAATCAATAAACGGAAGACGAACATGTTTACCAAAAACACAAGACTGACATAATTTAGGTTTTGTGTTATTACAATCAATAAAACTAGAGTTTTTAAGGGAATGCAATAAATTGGAGCCAGGGTGGCCAAGGCGTTGATGCCAAAGATCCTGAGACAAAGCAGTGAAGGTAGATGGGGAGGTGAACTTGGACACTTGTGTGGGATCCAATGTGTAGAGATCACCAGAACTATTGCATCGTAGGATAGGAGTCCTGGTCTTGAGACCCTTCACAATAAAACCAAAAGGGTCAAATTCCATAGAAACATGATTGTCTTTTGTAAAACGGCGGACCGAAAGCAGGTTTTTGATTAACGATGGTGCACAAAGGATATTATTTAATTTAAAAGGTGGGAAAGGTGGGGGTAAGGTTTGGTTGCCTTGTCCAATGATGGGTATGGTTTTGCCATTGCCGACTACAATATTACGAGATATGCAATTATTAAATAAAGACGGAAAATTACTAAAAGTCATGTGATCAGACGCACCTGTGTCCATTTTCCAATTTGGATCGGGCTGATGAAGTGCCATGTGATAGAGAGCTTGAGTCAAATCCGTGGGAGTGTATCCATCGGACGAAGAAGCCTGACTTGCTGCATAGTTCCGGGCTGGTCTAGGGCCCAAAACACCTGGGCCAGCACCGTTTTGTTTAGGAGCAGTTGGATAAGGACATGGGGGAGGTATCCAAGGAGCCCAATTCTGCTGACGTGGGCCGGCCCACTGAGGAGAATAATAGGGCATCCAATTGAACTGTGGGGGCGATGTGTTACTGTTCGATGAACTCCAATTGCTGCGTCCCTGATTGTACCCGTTCCAGCCACCGCGACCTCGAGAATTGTTCAATGAATTCCTGCCTCTTCTGCGGCCCCTTCCACGGCCGCGACCACGTCCTCGTGCCGATTCAGACCTAGCATCAGGTTTACGGGAGGAGTTGCTGTCGGCGGTGGCTGCGAGAGCTGTACCGGTGATGTTAGCGGCTTGTTTGGCCTGGTTTCTGCCATACAGAGTTGGGATCGAGTCTCATAAAAATTGGGCAGAGGTTTTGTTTGTTGAATAATGAGGGAGACACTTTCATATTCCAGTCAGAATTTGCAGCACAAGTTGTTCATCGGTAATCGGAGAACCGATGTTTGTAAGTTGATCATAGATTACCTTCATGGCTTGACAGTAGGCGATCATAGATGGGAACTGATCAAGTAGGGTGTTGGCAAAACGGTTGTTGAGGTCGATTGTTCGAGAAGCTTTGTTGTCTTGAAATAAATTCGCTAGAGCGGTCTAGGCATCATATGCTGTGGTGTTGGGTTTCAGAATCATGTGCAGGAGATCAGAGGATATTGTACCATAAATCCATTGAAGGACAATTGAGTCCAGTCGTTCCCAGCTTTTGGCGCTTGTCCTTTTTCTTTATCCTTGGTTTGATCCGATGAAGTGGTAGATGAAGAAGAGGTATCAGTAACCCGGGGCTGAGGATGTTCATAAACTTGAAACGATTTACACTGAATTTTAAAGAGTTCCGACCATGTCGTATAGTGGCCGTTTTCAAAGTCTAAAGTGACGGGAATAAGGGTGACTGCGGGGTGAAGTTGAGAAGACATAGTTGAGAAGAACTGGGGATATCGAAGAAACAGAGGGTATCAGAAGCAGAGGAGATCGAGAAAAAAATTGGTTAGGGGATCAGAACTTGGAGCTCTGATACCATGAAAGATTATGGTAAATCGATTGCCTTCTCATTGATAATTATGTCCTATAAATACAAAAGGGATCTCCACTATTTTTGGTAAGAGATCACCTTAAATCAATAACAATTATCTCTAAATATACATGATATGTATCGATTCTAAATATACAAAATATCTAGTCTATTACTGTCCATTTACTCTGAGCATTCTTTTTGTCACCGATCTTTTGATGTTCAAGTAGCCAGAATGCCCTTCGCGTATGAATTTCAAAACAAGTCCCATCATATCTATGATTTTTTGCATATTTAAAGGCTAAACATCAGTTGATTCAGAATCCAGCCATTCTGTTTTCTAAGATATCAGCATGTGTGTTTGTTTAAAGGCTAAACATTTGTGTAGGATCTTTATATGACTAAGTTGCGGCATAAAAGCATGGCATATCTGGGTGAAGATAATTTATACTTCTTTCTTTTAATTCCCAGGTGATAATGGTATATCCTCGAACGTGATACTGATGGTCAAACTTCAAAGCAAGAATTTTTGAAAACGTAAATTGTGAAATTCTCATACGTTCTTTTGCAACATTTCTGCTATTGTTGTTTATTTAGTTTACGGTAGTGTGGCCCCATAAGTGGGTTGGGTAATGGATCAAAACATATAATCTTCCATGGGTCTATACATGTTGTCATGCTGATAGATGCGGGTAACTTTTTGTCCAAGTGTATTACTTTATATAGATTATAGATAATTAATGTGTCAAACATGATTGCAAAAGCTGTATTTTTTCAGTAGATTTAATTAAACATTTGTGAACAATGATTTAGGAGGTTTCATGCATTAAAAATACATTTGACTTTCAACTCATTTGGCCCCTTTACAGTTGATTATGTGATCTTGATTATTTGTATCACATAATCACTATCAAATTGCACACCTACAAACAAGCTTCTTGGATTTTATATCTTTTTTTTCATTATTTTTTTTATTGATCTTTGTAAATCACAATCTTAGGACCAAGGGAACTCACTGGCGCTGTAGATCTTATAAATTAACATAATTTGTTACCCCACTATGACTTCTTCTGCAAGAAACCACTTCCTTTAATCCTTTGTCAATTTCAGATACACACATTATCTTCATGATGTTGTTGGAGACACAGAAATCAGAAAAGGCGACGGTTCAGCTTATTCGGACACGTTCTTTTCTAGAGATACAAACACACGCATACAGCCATTTGAAGAAATTGTTATGCTGTTATTTATGGTACTAGGAATGGTGAGATAGGCGAGTCGGGCAGGCTAAAATGAGCCTTTTTAGTGCCAGTCCAAACGGGTTGGGCCTGGTTGACCCGTAAATATTTGTTATGATTTTACAATACCCAAAACAAACCTTGATTCTTGGGTGTTACTTGTTGCTACCTAAACAAAATCAGTTTCGTATGCACTAGGCTAGGTAGACCTGCAAAACAGTGATTTGCCCGTTTTATCATTTTTAATTGTTATTTATGATATTACAGAAACAATTTTATCATAATATTATTCTGAAATCTTTGAAATAAAATCACTTGGGAGTTTTATGCAATCAAAATAGACTTTGTGTAACTACTAACCCCTTTGACCCATTCAATCCAAACTGATTCCCTTTCAACTAAATTTGTAGACTCAACCCGTTTGTGATAAAACACAATCCGTTTTGACTCTTACATATGCAAATGGGTCAATTTACTACCTCTGGAGTGGCAAAATGGTCGGTCACCCAGGAATTTATTTGAGTATAATTAGTGTGTCAAATATGATTACTAAAACTACCTTGTAATATTAATCTAGTTTTTTGCACAAAGGGATTTAGGGGCCGTCGGTATGCATTGAAATACACCTTAGGGCAACTTTGGACTCATTTCGTTCTTAACTAATGTTACTGATTTGGCCCATTTGGCCTGTTATAGATAATACATAACCCAAATCAACCCATGCATAAGTAAACGGGTCACATTTCTACCATTTTGTGAATACTTTGATCTTATACAGATTGTGTTTTAATACTCTGAAAAGAAACTGCCTACTATAGCCGGAAAATCAAGAAGTGAATTGAAGGACAAGGAAACAAAGCATAAAAAACGCAATGACAGACAGAGAGAAGGATAAAGAACATAAAAAACACAAATATCGTTATATGTTTTTGACTCGTCGCTAAAGGTTTCAAACTTTGTATTTAGTAGAATTTGTTTTTCTATTCAAAAGGGGGTGGCGGCGCAACTTGTTGCCCGACTACCTGCCATTGCTTTGTAATTGCCCTTTTTCATGTGGAATGATATAAAAGAAACCTATTGGCAGACCTTAACTGCTAAAAAAAAAGGTTTGGATTTAATATTTAAAAAAAAAAATGCTACCACTTAACAACTCTTAACAACCCCTTTTTGTTTAATTAAAAAACTAACGTGGTGATTTTAGAATTGTTTCAGAAAAAGAAGCATGATGGAAACTAAGAAGTCAATGACATTCAAAAGCAGAAGAAAAGTAAGGTAATTTGAGTGCATTTAAATGGATATTTTTTATGATATTTGTAATTACAAATATCATAAAAAATATCCATTTAAATGCACTCAAATTACCTTACTTTTCTTCTGCTTTTGAATGTCATTGACTTCTTAGTTTCCATCATGCTTCTTTTTCTGAAAGTCTGAAACCCATTACAAATTGTAATGGGTTTTGTCATTGGGTTATTCTTTGATAATTATGCAGCATATATAAAAGCCCAAAGATGCTTGAAACTGACATGTGGTGTATATTGTTGTTTTGCAAATGAGGTCCTTAGATTACATATATATTGTAGTCTTGTTAATTGAGTTACTAAAGTTCTTGTCTTTTCCATCTGATTTCATTTCATAATTCTTTGTACATACAATTTTTTTTTTTTTTTTGAACGGCAAAAAAAAAAAAATGATTTATTTAGTTAATGCTAAAGGTGACAAAACGGGTTCAGGAAAAACCAAAAGCTCTGCGTTCCATCTTTCAGGTCGTAATGGGTCGGGTTGACATAATTTTTGGAATAAAATGATTTAGGAGGATTTATGCATTATAAGCAGACAATTTGCTTGTTTACATTTTAGTTATTTTTCTATAAAAAAATAGTTGTTTGTTAGTTAGAGATAAAACATAATCAAAATCAACATAGTTTGGATCTTATTATTTGCCGAATTAAAAATCAGGTCATACTCTTTTTGTATTCTTACATGTGTTTAATTTTTTATCATAGAAAACTTAAACATAATTAAAGTTTAGTGCCAATTCCATCCTCATCAATATAAGTTCGGTATCTATATTTTATTTATTTTTTTATTTTGAAGAACAATTCCAGGACTAGCTAAAGATGTCCAAGAAAAAGGTGAATTCACCTGTTACATTAAATTTAATCAAGGTACAGATTGATGGAAACCAGACTTCTTTTTAGTGTGTACCGTAGTTGGACTTTCATATAATATATATGATATTAATTCAAACCTTTGATATATCAAATAGTCATATATATCACCTTTTTGCTCTCTTTAATCCAGAAATGCACTCTTTTTGTTGGAAAAATAGGTGAAAATAGCATTTTTCACAAATATAGGAAAATGGTTTTTTCCTATTTTGGACTAAAAATAAATATGATAAAATGAGCGGGTTTTATGTATTTATTTGTGGGTTTGTGTTCTATGTTGGAAGAGCTTCGCAACGAACTAAACCACGTCCAAAACCGAGCTAAGATGAATGAGATATCGATGCTCAAAGTTGGGTGTTTGGAACATTCAATGTTGAAACTAAATGGAAAGTAGCACCTTGTCCCACATAGGAGGAGAGATGGAACTTAAATGGGTATTTAAGGTGGAACTCTCCATCCTTATTGTTTCATGGAAGCACACACTAGTGTCCTCGCGAAGGGTGCGGAGCACCCTAACCCTAACCCGCACGCGCACTCGCACACGCTCGCGCGCGCGCGATGAGGCGCAATGTGGCGCTTTGATGGCGCACTTTGCACTTCGCATCGCCGCTTGAGAGCCGCCTTTGTATTTTTGACCACGCGCGCGTGGTGGAGCACAAGGGTTGCAAGGACCAAGTGGTACGTGATGTGGCGCATGACGTGGCAGTCATGCGCGCGCGGTTGGGCGCATGGTGCATGGGTCCTGCTGTGTCGTGCGCGGCGCACCAGAGTGAGCCAATACGGCGCGACTGTGTGGCGCGCACGTATAGGCTCACAGGTGACGTGGCGCACGCGCGCATGGACGGACTTGAGTCAAGAGGCCGCACCGCGCATGGCCTTGAGCCAAGAGGCCGCACCGCGCATGAGCGCGCATGGACATGGGCCAGTGTGGCGCACGCGCGCATGGCAGTGAGCCAAGATGCCGCACCGCGCATGGGCGCGCGCGCGCGCGCAGAAGCTTCCAGCATTGAATGACTGAGAATTAAATGACGTATTAAATTGCATTGAAGACGTTTAATGCAATTTAAACCTCTCATTTAATTCGTTTTGACTGTTTCAACCTAGGAGCTGTATAAATACAGCTCCATACCCACATCAGAGATACACCAGCAACAACAGCTTATGCAAACAACATTCCTCCTACTTCTAATCATCTTCTTCGTGCAAGTTTCAAGGTAACCTTCGGGTTGTAGGCGAATTCCGGCAGTACTACTGCTCCGGCTGTTGTACCCTGGGAAACAAAACGAGTACTCTTGGGAGACTCGGAATTTGTTTTAAGGGAAGCGTGTTGAACACGTGACTCAGCCACTCTGTTTCTACCCCTTTCTTGTATTTTGGTTTATTTCAGTTGTAATTGTTCTAGTATTTTATTTTTAGCTTTCCTTGTATTGTAATCAGTAATAAAATATTGTTTATTTTATTTATTTACGCGAACGGTTCTTACACTTTTGACTGTGATATGTCTTTACAAAACTTGTTATTTTTAAGAAAAATTTTTTACTTACTTTTATATATTTCATAAAAAGTTATATTATTTCAAAAATATTGGATTCAGTGATTCAGGAGGTTTTAGTCCCTATGGTTTGGGTCATTTTTGCCAGTTTAGTCCAAAGGTTTGAAACGTTGTCATTTTAGTCTAAATAGTTTCAAGCGTTGCCATTTTAGTCAACTAGGTTAACTCCGTCCTTTTTTTATGTTAGCTAGAAGGGTAATTCGATCATTTTCTATGGTCGAATTGCCCTTCTAGTTAACAAAATTACATATAAAATGACTGAAACGCCCTTCTAGTTAGCAAAATAAAGGGATGGAGTTAACCCAGTGGACCAAAATGACAACATTTAAAACTATTTTGACTAAAATGACAACGTTTCAAACATTTTGACTAAACTAACAAAATGACGCAAACCACTGGAAAAAAATGGCATTTAACTCTAAAATACACTTTGCACAACTTTACTCGTTTGACCCATTTCTCGTTTAGTTGACTATTGTGACTTTACCCGTTTAACCTATATGACACTTTAATTATAAAGCATAACCAGAATCAACCTCTAGGTAAACCGGTACGATTAAATCCACGTATGAATTTGAATTAACTCGTTTAGTTCATACGAAAAATATCCAATTTTTGTAAAAAAAAAAAAAAAAAAAAAACTTCAAATAAATAAAAGAAATAAATGCAAGTTGCTTAGGTCTCAATCAATCACTAATATTTAAAATTTAAGAAAAAAAGAAAGAAAGGACTATATATATGTTTGCATCCTTTGTGTTTTTGTTTGTAACCTTTGATATTTATGCTTTATTGAGATCCTCCTGTCTTTTGTGTTTTTCCTCTTTACCACACTTGAATAGAATCGTCTGCTACTTCCAGATTTTTATCCGTCGACATCCGCATCCAATATTGTTACAAGTGTGTTTTTGGAACTCTAGTCAGTTTTGTCAAATAAATATTTTTTTTATTATTTCATTATTTTCGGTTTTATAGTGATCAATTTATACAGAAATACAACTGAACTGATTAGAAGTGGAAAGAGGCAAAAGATTTATAAATTTTAAATAAACTATAAACTGGTAATAATAATTAAAATATAAAATTATTATTATTATTATTATTATTATTATTATTATTATTATTATTATTATTATTATTATTATTATTATTATTATAAATATTTTTGAAAAAGACCCCAAATCGGCCTTGAAGAAAGGAACCTCACGTCAAATGGGTTTGGTTTGGCTAAGACCGCCCGTAATGTGACGTGATTTGTAAAAAAACATTTCGAAGAAAACGCCGGAAAACGCCCACACGCCACTACACTCCGGCGTGTTTGGGCGTTATTTTGGGCAAAATTCGATTTGGCGTTTTTTGAATCACGCTTCGATGGGGGTTGACTGGCCAGTGAGAAACTAGCAACGGCTAGTATAACGGCTACTTGATATTTTTTTTAAAACCTTTTACCTCTCCATATATATAAACTCCTTCATTTTATAAAAACTCTCTCAAAACTCTCTCAAAAACACTATAATTTTATAAAAATTGATGGGTTCCCCTAGTTCTTCATCCATGGTAAATTTTACTACAAAGAGTTTTTTGCAGATGGCAATGATTCCACCGATGAGGAGGTCGAGTAAGAGGCGGTTACGAGTGCTTGTCAACTAGCGGTGAGATATGTGAAGCATTGTCGCCGCCCCGAACCAGAAATAAAAAAAAAAAAAAAAAGAGGTTATATTGAACGAGACCGACGCGCGGCACAGGATCGTTTGATGAAAGATTATTTTGATGAGGAGCCGACATTTTCGAACCAGATTTTTAGGCGTCGTTTCCGAATGAGTAAGCGGTTATTTCTACGCATAGTCGACGACTTGGAAGCCAACTACGATTATTTTAAACAAAAAGCGGATGCGAGGGGGGCACTTGGATTTACCGGTATCCAAAAGTGTACGTCGGCGCTACGAATCCTTGCTTATGGAAACACAACCGACATCAACGACGAGTATTTAAAAATGGGCGAGAAAACAACGCGAGACACCTTGGAGAATTTTTGTCGCGGTACAATTCATATACTTTACTATAATGTTTACAATTTTTTTGAAGCTTATGTTTGTGTATGTTTTTTTTATAAAGGTATTATTGATTTGTATGGTGCGCGTTATCTTAGAACGCCCACATGGGACGACCTTCAAAAGATCTACGAGGTACATTCGGATGAGCATGGTTTGCCTGGTATGATCGGCAACTTGGATTGCATGCATTGGCGTTGGGATAACTGCCCGACCGCATGGCGAGGTCAACATTTGCGATAAATCTGTTTGCAATTTCAAAAGAAATTTCATTGTTTGTGGTAGCAGTAAGATTTACACCTAGGGGTGTACACGAGTCTAGCCATTATGAGCTAATCGAGATCAGTTCGTTGTAAGCTCGAATTGATCCGAGCTGGAACAAGCCCGAGCTTGAGCCTTAAAATAAGTTCATTTACAAATGAGTCCGTGCTTGAGCCCAAAAAAAACTTGTATCAGGCTTGGCTAGACTCACAACGAGCCTGTTTTATATACGAATAATGTTTTTACTAATATAATATGTGGGTGAGGTTCAGCTATAAGGTGTGTTTTATCTATAAAATGTAAAAAATGATGGGAGCCTTTGGATTAAATAATTTATAGATTGTTAGGGTTCGAATATCATGCTAAGTTAAGTAAAGAAAGCAGACAACTTGATACAATTTAGTGTTTCTTAGTGCAGAATCTGGTGTTGGAATAGATTATGGTGAGTTGGGTGTTGATAGGTTAGAAAAGAATCTGACCCCCAGGGCCGGCTTTGGGCCTGTGCGAGAGGGGCCACCGCACAGGGCCAAAGCAGCTAGGGGCCCAATATTGTTTAAAAAATATATATGCGTTTAATATATAATTTTGATGTAGAAAATTAATATACAAGTTCCCCCTTTGGCATATTGGATGCGGGTGTGATGTGATGAACTTACCATTACAAGTTCGATTCCCACCATGATGTCCTTTTTGTTCAAAAATTTTCTTTTGTTTTCTAGGCTTATTAATTGGGGGAAACTCATACCAACTTGCAAGCTTATCTTTTAGTTTTAGTTAGCTTATTTTTTAGTTTGATTTTTCACTTTTAAATTTAGGCCTTCATAAAGTTGCAAGTTGTTTGATTTTTTTCTTCTATTTAACAATTTACAAAAAAAAAAAAAAAAGCCTTCACATTTTTACTTCTTTAAATTTGTAGGTTTTTTATTTCTCGTTTCTCATTTAACCATTTACAATATAAATTTAGAAGAACTCAGTATCTGGTTCTATTTATTTTATTTGTATGACAAGGTTCGTGTTGCCAAACTAATTTGGATATGTTTACACATATATTACAATTCTTATTGCTAAAGAAGATTAAAGTGTTAGTTATTTTTGCTTGTCCAGGTGTTGAAACTAATGTTAGGTGTATCAATTTATTTGTAAGATAAAACTAGATTTCTTGTTTTTAATCAATGCTAATTTAAGTTGTGCATTCACTTTAGTTTATGAATATAGATAATTGTGATACATTGAAATATAAAGAAGAATCGGTATGGATTATAAATACTTGATCGAGACCTTTACTTCCAAAAACTCTAGAAGTGTCTCAATATTTGTTTAAGTAAGTAAGTTTGATCATTTTGCTACACTATTTTTGTTTCGTTTATGTTATCACAATTAGCGTTGTATTGTAGTTTTTTGATATATGATTGATGAGTTTAAATTATAGGGAGGGGGCCCAACTTTTTTGTCTCGCACAAGGCCCAAAAGTTTTATATCATTCTTAGGGACGGCCCTGCTAACCCCACACCCCAAGCCTTCACGCCACACCCCTTTTGCACTCCGTTTCACGCCCATAGCGCGGGGTCTTGATGAGGTGGAAGATGGTTAACGCCCGCTACAGGCGGTCTTACTATTAATTTTTTTTTTGTAAGCTGTTCATTTCATGAGATTATGTTTTGTTTATATGTGTTTTGTATTCTGTCCGTTTTCTCTGAGAATTTTTTTTGTCTCCAATCTTTTAATCTTCATGTATTGGGAATTAATATGAATTCCCAAGCATGTGCCATCAGATTCTTGATTATTGCATTAAAGGTTAAGCATTTGGGTTATACACAGACACATAATTTGGAGTGCAGCCATTCTGTTGTTGGAAAGTTGTCAACTCTCCACACTTAGAAGCTTTTTTTTTTTTAAGATTTCAGAGTGAGTGATGTTGATTGTGTGTGTTTATTTCATTATTTGAATCTAACTTGTGGCATAATAACATGGAAACTGACCAAATTTGTTCTAAAAAATCAGCCTCGTGTACGTGAGATCGGGTAATTTTTTGTTTCGCACTACCAGGTTCTACAAATACCATTTATAGTTGCGCAAAGTCAAGTAAAGAAAGTTTTAAATTCTAGTACAGTTTGGTGTTTCTTAGTGCCGAATCTGGTGTCAAAATGAGTGCATTACTGAGTCAACTGCTTTAGTTAGATCTATGTTTTGTTCATATATGTCTTGTATTCTGTCCATTTACTCTGAGCATTCTTTTTGTCACCGTTCTTTTGTGTTTAGGGTGTCCATTTACTCTGAGAATTTTTTTTTTTTATATATATAACGGCTATATAGTTGTTTGAACCATAGTCACAGAATTCGCCCAAAATAGCACGAATTTTGAATTGGTACGTTTCGTATGGTACGGAATTCGTATACGGACCAATTCGCTATCAATTCGCGAATTTAAGGTTTGATTCGTCGTTTCAATTCGTTAATTTGGATCGTTCCAATTCTTGTTTCCAGGGCTGTTCGTAACTTGGGAATCCTGGTTCTGGTGCTGCAATATCAGCAGGAAAGAAGGAGAATAGCGGCTGTGCTTAGGGTTTCAACTTTAGGTTTAAATAAGTTTAGAAATTTTTAACATTTAACCCCTCTATCTTTTACTACTTTACATTTAGTATGTAAAACTTTAAATTTTTACATATAAAGTGTATAACTAGTTGTTTTATTTTAACATTTAACCCCCTCTATCTTCACTAGTTTACATTTGGTCTTCAAACTTATAAGTTTGTACACAAAAAATATAAAATGAACATTATAAATGGTACACCGTACCGGAATAGCGTACCGGATCGTACCGAAATGAACCTACCCCTGTCCGTACCGAATTCGTGCCATCTAGCGAATCGCGAACCCGAACCGCGTACCCGAACCGGAGCGAACCACGAATTAGGTGACTATGGTTTGAACATGGATCTCTCATCGGTGAACACCCACCGCTCCCATTCCCCGATTAGGCTCCCCGAGTTGATGGCGGCGGTGTTCCCGCTCGGGGACTCACCTCACCGCAACCCTCCTCGCAAAGCGCCCCGGACACCCTAAACACCGATCGATATCCGTGCAGTGCCAGCTCGGTTCGTCACCATACCACTATTTCGAATACAACCACATAATTAATTTTTATGAAATACACTAACATACGAAAGTTATTGAGTAAATTGCCATTTTAGTCCCTGAGTTTTGTCCAAATTTGCCATTTTAGTCCAAATAGTTTTTTTTGCCTCTAGGTCCCCAACTTTTCCCTTTTGTTGCCATTTTGATCACATACACTAACTCCATCCAAAAACTCCATCTTTAACCAGGGGTATTTTGGGGATTTTCATTTTAAATGTTTTCAATTGCCATTTTGATCCAATTCCAAAAAATCAAAAAAATTCCAAAAAATCAAAAAAAATCCAAAAAATAATAAAAATTCTAAAAAATTCTAAAGAATTCTAAAAAAATCCAAAAGATCCGTTTCGGCGCGAACCGTTTCGAACCCGAATCGTTTCGAGCTGAACCGTTTCGACGCGAACCGTTTCGACCCGTACCGTTTCGACCCGAACCGTTTCGAGCTGAACCGTTTCGACCCGTACCGTTTCTACCCGGACAGTTTCGAGCCGAACCGTTTCGACGCGAACCGTTTCGAGCAGAACCGTTTCGAACCGAACCGTTTCTAGCTGAACCGTTTCGAACCGAACCGTTTCGACGCTAACCGTTTCGACCCGAACCGTTTCGAGCTGAATCGTTTCGACGCGAACCGTTTCGAACCGTACCGTTTCGATGCGAACCGAACCGTTTCGACCCGAACCGTCGAAACAGTTCAGCTCGAAACGGTTCAGCTCGAAACGGTTCGGTTCGATAAGGCACGGTTCGGTTCGAAACGGTACGGCTTGAAATGGTTCGGCTTCGAAACGGTACGGGTTGAAACGGTTCGGCTTGAAAGGGTTCGGCTTCGAAACGGTACGGGTCGAAACGGTTCGCGTCGAAACGGTTCAGCTCGAAACGGTTCAGCTCGAAACGGTTCGGGTTCGAAACGGTTCGCGCCGAAACGGATTTTTTAGAATTTTTTAGAATTTTTTGGAATTTTTATTATTTTTTAGAATTTTTTGGAATTTTTATTATTTTTTTGAATTTTTTTGATTTTTTGGAATTGGATCAAAATGGCAATTGAAAACATTTAAAATGAAAATCACCAAAATACCCCTGGTTAAAGATGGAGTTTTTGGATGGAGTTAGTGTATGTGATCAAAATGGCAACAAAAGGGAAAAGTCAGGGACCCAGAGGCAAAAAAAAACTATTTGGACTAAAATGGCAAATTTGGACAAAATTCAGGGACTAAAATGGCAATTTACTCAAAGTTATTAAAGAAAAATAAAACTAAGAGATTAAAGGTGTATATTATTTATTGTTTGGGAAGAAATTTGAAATTAAAAAAGACAAAAATAACATAAAACAAACAATAAAGTTCCTGTCCATCCAAACTTATTAGCAAATAACAATAAAGTTCCTGTCCATCCAAACTTATTGGCGGTTGACTTCTATATCAAAACACTCAGCAGATCAGATCTACACGACCACCCTATTCCCTCTTTTGCAACTCGATTTTAAGGTCTGGTAAGTAGTAACGCTAACTTAAGTTTTAAAGGCTAAATATGATTTCATTTGTTAAGATCATATCGTTGCTAATTCCAATTCCATGCATTTGTTATTTTAAGTTTTAAAGCCTGTTTTCTGATTTTTCAGCTGCTACTTTTATTCTGGTCTGACTCATAATCGCAAAGGAAATGGAAAAAGGCGATTTGGAGCTTCGAGAAGTATCATCGATGTACATGGCACCTGGTAAATTGTTAACTGATTTTGTTGTTTCCAATATAGTTAACAAATCTGTAGCTTATTCTCTTTAGTAGTTAGTTATTGTAAACTTAGACTATACGGTGTGGGAGAGCATGAAGAGAGGGCATTAAACGCTATGTGGCAGCTATGTCAACAAAGTGACATGGTAAAAACAATCACGTGATGGTGTTGGGCATATAACATGGAAAACTGTAAATTTTAACCAGATATGCAAATCAAACAACTCCCACTTACACGATTTGCAATAACTTGATCAAAACTTTAAAATAAAAATACTAGAAATATAAACTACCTATGCCTATATTAAAATATGCTATTTTATTTATTTAATTAACTTTTTTAAGCGTTGAGTACATATCATGCTTAATTATGTATATGCGTGATTATAAATATGTTAGATTATTATCATATAAGTTGCGTAACTATTATTGTTACAAGTTATGTGATTATCTATGTGCGTAGTTATAAATATGGCTTGCGTAATTATCAGTGTGGGTCGCGTAATACACATATTCAATTGTGTAATAAGATTATTATATTATTATATTTATTAACTGTGTTACACCTTATAATAAGATTATATTTTATATTTCCTCAACCCAGTATGATAAGATTTGTGAATTATGAATGTATAAGATTATAATATTATTAGATTCTTTAACCGTGTGATAAAGATTATATAAAAGTTTATGATGCATATTTTTTCAATATTCAACAAGTATAATACACGGGTTTATAACACCTATAAATTAAAATAATAGCAATCTGTTTTTTTTTTTTTAATTTAACCCGTGTAATACACAGGATTGTAAACTAGTATAAATATAAACAAATTAACCAATTAAAATTTTTGTACTCCCTAGAATATCTTCAAGTGGTGATGCCTTTGATGGTATTTTACAAACTAGTTCAGCACCTAATATAATTTATTAGAATCATCTTCTTTGGTGGTATTTTGTCTTAGTTGGTGTATGTAATTGGGTGGGCTAACTAATCATTGGTCTTTTGATAAATGAATAAAATTTTGTTGGCCGTTCAAGAAAAAAAGAATCATCTTCTTTGGGATCAGAGGCCAAGAATTCTACAATATAACCTTAATCAAAGAAACCTTTTAGATGACCTTGTTTATCATGTGATCACGATTTTTCATGAACAGTGATGGGTATTATTAATAAGGCAAGACGTCAAATTATGCCAACTTGGTTAGATCAATATGGTCATCGATTAGAGTTTAGTTTAAAGTAATGTGATGTTCTGACTAATGGTGTGGTTGTTTATTTCCATTTCAATCAGGTAATCAAATGAGAATGTACAATATAGCTAGCTCTTCATAATCTTCAACAATACTAACATTTTGGTCATTTATTGTACATACTCTCTTACCCTTAATAATTGCAGAGAACAAGGATTTGGAGCTTGGAGAGGTAAACATAATTCAAGGCACCGTGCATAGTCTTCTTGATTGTGTACAAAAGGTAAACATCCAGACGAACATGTTTTCGCCATCGATTTACATGGCACCTCGCACACTACGGGATCTAAATCCAAGTCTTTTCAACCCGCGGGTGGTCTCTATTGGACCTCTACACAGAGAAGATGAAAATGTGCAAGCCTTTGAAGGGCGGAAAGCAAATTATCTGAGTAATCTAATGAGTAGTACTAATTCCCCACCAGAGGAAATATTGAACTCATGTGTGGAGAAGGTGTACGCTTCACTGGAACAAATAAAGGCATGTTATGTTTGGACCAAGACATATGGGGATGCTGAAATTACCAAAATGATGGTTATGGATGCTTGTTTTATACTTGGATTCAGTCGCGAAATGTGGATGGTTTTTAACAAATCATACTTCGGAGATATGTTGCTAATACAAAATGTAATTTATGACTTGGTATTGCTTGAAAATCAGATCCCTTTTTTTGTTCTTGATGCAGTATTTCAGGGCACTGTATTGAAATTTATGCCTGAGGCCTCCCTTGTTGACTATATTGATCCTATTCTACGAAGCCTCCACATCTTTGATGGATATCTAAACACTGACAATATTCCCACAAATACCACTCAACATATTCTTAGCCTTCTACACCAATGTTACGAGCCTCCGACTTCTATTAAACCGGGTTTGTTATACACAAGAATCCAATCAGCTGTAGATCTAGAAAGGGCAGGTGTGCATTTCAAACCTAATGAAAATTCAACATGGATGATGGGGATGGAAGTTAAATTATATAGGTTCCCATGTTTTTTTGGTCCTTGGGGTAAGCCTACTCTTAGAATCCCAAAATTGATAGTTGAAAATTTCAGTGAGTTGGTTTTAAGGAATCTCATTGCATATGAGCAATCATGTCAAACTCATTATCATATAACATCATATGTCTTTACCATGGATATGTTAGTGAATACTCAAGAAGATGTTGCCAGGTTGGTAAACTCGCGCGTCCTTGACAACCGTGTGGGTTCAAATGAAGAAGCTGCTGATATAATCAACAACATATGCAAAGACGTGGCAGGTGTATATTCCTTTTATGAACAAGAGTGGGAAAAATTGAATAAGTATTGCAATAATTACTGGCCAAAAAATATAGCGTGGTTGAGACGTACTTACTTCAGTAATCCATGGAATATCATTGCTCTGCTTGCTGGAATCATCTTGTTTGCTCTAACTGTGCTTCAGACCATCTTTACCATTAACCCCTAGATTTATTGTAAGTTTTATCCTCCTTTCTTTTGTTTTTACTATTACAATTGTCATCTATACAAGGGTGCCTCTATTTCATAGAATTCATTGAAATCAGAATCGGAATTAATTCTCGTAAAAACGTGTTATAAGATTACTTTGACCTCTTTGTTCAACAGAAAAAATTAACTAATTTCCCACCCATGCCACCATCTCATCTGGTCAACATCTCATCCGGTCACCTGATCCAATTTGGTTTGTAATGTATACAAAATCCATCCATTTTACCCAAAATTCAATGGTCGCAAATAAAATCACTAATTTTGCTAAATTCTGAAAAGATCCGATTTCCACCTCCAGTCGTTCTCAGTTTTGCTTATTTGCTGAAGAACATAAAAGCTTCTGACATTGAAACTTTGCGAGTATTTATGACTACCGCGACTGCAAAATGGGTTTTCACAACTTCCCGCGACGAGTCAAGTGATGAACAAAGGTGGTGCATGGATTACCTAAATGGGTTTTAACAACTTCCCGGTATGGTTCAGTCTTCATATTTTTTTCGGGTTTTTTACACCTCTAGCCATTATATGCTTACCTAAATTTATCTTAAGCATATAGTGAGGGTATTGATTACCCAAATTTATGCACTTTATGCCTCCCTTATATAACCGATCTCCTACATACAACTCTATATATAATACAAACGATATCTCCTATTCTTAGAGAGAGATATGCCTAAATCGCTAGAATATACATATTCCTATTATACGAGATTGTATCTATTAGCATGAAAGGTCACCACCATAAGGCTATGTGTACTTCATATTGTAACCTAATCGAGGACTCGGTATTTGATTTAAAAATGTTTTAAATATCTTGGAGAACATGTTAATTATTATATGGCTGTGTACTTGCTTAGAGTTATGCTAATGAATTGTTTTTTGTTGTCAATATTCAGGTGAAGGATCGATCGTATCGAGTGCACAAGTAATTTTCATCCTTGGTTGTACATTTGGATGTGTGCTTATAATGTGTTACCTATTTATGTAAAGTCTTGAATCGTGGATGTAAGTTTTGATGTCTGTGTTGTATACCTCTAATTATCGCCTTATTTAACTTTTGAAAACGCTAGGGAGCTATATTTCTTGGTCTTTAAATCGTAATGTGTTTAGCAGCCTTTTGAATCTGTGTCTACCTTAACCAGATTCAATTTATAAAATGAAAAATGTCGATCATCCACCTTTTCTTTGGAACATTTTCCAACTAGGCAACACATGTATGATGTAAAACTGAATGCGATAATGATCATTTTGGACACTCTCACGTATTGTAAGTCATTACGCATAGGTTCTAAATCACCATTTACTATTCAAAGAACATTCTTTAATGTTACAATAAACTTTTTACTATTCTGCTCATCATGTTACCTAACATATGAGACTTTCAATTTAGTATACTTCTTAACATTTGCGATATATCTGCTGTTTGCAATATCAAAAGAAATTTCATTGTTTGTGGTAGCAGTAAGATTGAGTTACACTTAGGGTGTACACGAGTCTAGCCGTTATGAGCTAATCAAGATCCGTTCGTTGTAAGCTCGAATTGATCCGAGCTGAAACAAGCCCGAGCTTGAGCCTTAAAATAAGTTCATTTACAAATGAGTCCGTGCTTGAGCCCAAAAAAAAGTTTGTTGATAAATGAGCCAATCTTTATATCAACGAGCCTGTTTTATATACTAATAATGTGTTTACAAATATAATATGTGGGTGAGGTTCAGCGTGAAATAGCAGCAATCATCAAACCCTTTTGCAGCTCCAGGCCCATAGCAGCGAACCCTTTAAGCAGCTTCAGGCCCATAGCTCGAACCAGCCCATAACAGCGATGATATAAGCCCAACCTCACACAAAAGAGAATAGATTGTATAAGTAAAAAAACAAAAAAATATAAAACATTTAAACTGTAAAATAACAAATATTACTTGTTATTTTAACACAATCACCCTTTTTTGATGGTTTTTGTCCAATAATATTTTTTGATAGTTTTTTTATTTAAATTCTATTATTAAACTCCTTTTAACATAATGCCCCACATCCCCACTACACCCATTTACGAAAAACGCCTCATTGCTGACTGGGCTGTCACATAGCGCCCAGGGTGGGGCATTATTCATGTGTACCACTACACATGGTTTTAGATGCTTTTGACACTCTGAGGAGTATAACTGAATCTATTTCACCGATTTAGACATTTATATTAGTTTACATTCCAAACAGTATAAACGTTTGTATTTCAACATCAGATGTTGTTACCTCTTAACAACTCTTAACAACCCCTTTTTGTTTAATTAAAAAACTAACGTGGTGATTTTAGAATTGTTTCAGAAAAGGAAGCATGATGGAAACTAAGAAGTCAATGACATTCAAAAGCAGAAGAAAAGTAAGGTAATTTGAGTGCATTTAAATGGATATTTTTTATGACATTTGTAATGGGTTTTGTCATTGGGTTATTCTTTGATAATTATGCAGCATATATAAAAGCCCAAAGATGCTTGAAACTGACATGTGGTGTATATTGTTGTTTTGCAAATGAGGTCCTTAGATTACATATATATTGTAGTCTTGTTAATTGAGTTACTAAAGTTCTTGTCTTTTCCATCTGATTTCATTTCATAATTCTTTGTACATACATTATGCCTGACTTTTAGAAGGCCTTAGTAAATTAACACGCTTAATGCCAAAATATATGACAATCGAGAAACCTTTATTTAGTTAATGCTAAAGGTGACAAAACGGGTTCAAGAAAAACTAAAAACTCTGCGTTCCATCTTTCAGGTCGTAATGGGTCGGGTTGACATAATTTTTGGAATAAAATGATTTAGGACGCTTTTTGCATTATAAGTAGACAATTTGCTTGTTTACATTTTAGTTATTTTTCTATAAAAAAAATAGTTGTTTGTTAGTTAGAGATAAAACATAATCAAAATCAACATATTTTGGATCTTATTATTTGCCGAATTTAAAATCAGGTCATGCTCCTTTTGTATTCTTACATGTGTTTAATTTTTTATCATGAAAACTTAAACATAATTAAAGTTTAGTGCCAATTCTATCCTCATCAATATAAGTTCGGTATCTATATTTTATTTATTTTTTTATTTTGAAGAACAATTCCAGGACTAGCTAAAGATGTCCAAGAGGAAAGTGAAT
Source organism: Helianthus annuus (assembly GCF_002127325.2). Lineage (NCBI taxonomy): Eukaryota > Viridiplantae > Streptophyta > Magnoliopsida > Asterales > Asteraceae > Helianthus > Helianthus annuus. The sequence continues at coordinate 82,449,750 of NC_035433.2, forward strand.
TCACCTGTTACATTAAATTTAATCAAGGTACAGATTGATGGAAACCAGACTTCTTTTTAGTGTGTACCATAGTTGGACTTTCATATAATATATATGATATTAATTCAAACCTTTGATATATCAAATAGTCATATATATCACCTTTTTGCTCTCTTTAATCCAGAAATGCACTCTTTTGACTGTGATATGTCTATACAAAACGTGTTATTTTTAAGAAAAACTTTTTACTTACTTTTGTATATTTCATAAAAAGTTATATTATTTCAAAGATATTGGATTCAATGTATCAGGAGGTTTTACATAATAAAATACACTTTGCACAACTTTACTCGTTTGACCCATTTCTCGTTTAGTTGATTGTTGTGACTTTACCCGTTTAACCTGTATGACAGTTTAATTATAAAGCGTAAGAAGAATCAACCTCTATAGGTAAACCGGTACGATTAAATCCACGTATGAATTTGAATTAACTCGCTTAGTTCATACGAAAAATATCCAATTTTTATAACAAAAAAAAAACAACTTCAAATAAATAAAAGAAATAAATGCAAGTTGGTTAGGTCTCAATCAATCACTAATATTTAAAATTTAAGAAAAAAGAAAGAAAAGACTATATATATGTTTGCATCCTTTCTGTTTTTGTTTGTAACCTTTGATATTTATGCTTTATTGAGATCCTCCTGTCTTTTGTGTTTTTCCTCTTTACCATACTTGAATAAAATCGTCTGCTACTTCCAGATTTCTATCCGTCGACATCCGCATCCAATATTGTTACAAGTGTGTTTTTGGAACTCTAGTCAGTTTTGTCAATTAAATATTTTTTTTAATATTTCATTATTTTCGGTTTTATAGTGATCAATTTATACAGAAATACAACTGAACTGATTAGAAGTAGAAAGAGGTAAAATATTTATAAATTTTAAATAAAAGTATAAATTGGTAAAAATAATTAAATATAAAATTATTATTATCATTATTATTATTATTATTATTATCATTATTATCATTATTATCATTATCATTATTATTATTATTATTACTATAGTATATTATAAACATTTTCGAAAAAGACCTCAAATCGGCCTTGTACAAAGGAACCTCACGTCAAATGGATTTGGTTAGGCTAAAGGGGTGTGGAGGAGTGTAGTCCCTTGAAGATGATCCGCCACGTAGACGTCAACGTCAGTGGGTGTGGGGATGAGTCTAAAAGGATAGGTCTAGGTTGTGGGGATGAGCCCCATATATACATAAAAGTCTAAAAGGATATGTATGTATATGTGTGTGTGATAAAAAGAGAGAGCCCTGTCGCAGGCCGCATTGGGAGGATGATGGCGACGATGAGGGGCCCAAGGGGGCGGTTTTGCTGGTCCAAGCCGGGCCTTGACGGGCAGGGGATGAGTTCCACACCCTACAGTCTTAGTAATAAGACTTTCATAAAATTTAAGAGGTTATTTGATCTTTTAAAAACTTGAATTCTATTAACTATTTAAACTTAAAAACAAAAACCCGCAAAGTTCACAACTACTACTAAACAACAATATTTAATCAGAATATCTACCGATCAATATATGCGGCTTGTATGTTTAAACAATTTAATACACTTTCCAAATAGCCAGAATAAGGTGCAACTTGTAACAAGACTCTTGGGTTCAAAATAGCTCGACAACCAACAATATACAAATGAAAGAGCTTTATGCTAATAGTAATCCACTTCTGGGCAACCTAAATTTGTCTAAAATGGAAACGTAAGTTCGTTTAAAATCGCTTGTAATAACAAGCGTATTTAAGTTATCATAACAATGTGTCTAACATTATAATGTGTGTATAAATTTCATGACCCGGTGTATGAATGAGAAGTGTGATTAGAACGATGCATTCAAACCCATCATAACGTCTAAAACCACTTGTAATTTAATGGACACGACTACTCACACTTAAACTTACTCAATGTATATGATTCACATGTTAAATACTTTCTTCTCAGTTCTCACGAACCAAACCTATGTATCACATTTTCATTACAATGATAAGGTAACTACTATATATTACAACTGAACACTTGTTTGTTTTATTTCAACTTTGACTTTTATTATCAGAATTTTTTTTAAATTATAAGAAAGTGGTTTAAAAATTAATTCAACTTGAAGAATGATGAATCGTGATGATGAGAGATGAATATTGGAGTGAATAATGATGTTATTCATTTTTTTGTAAGTTATGTTTTCATTCTTGTCATTATTCTATTTTTAAAAGTTTGTAGACTTTTTACGGTAGATATGGTATGTATATGATATCTTGAAGTATTCATATTTTTAGAAACATGGAATCGTTGGAAGCAAACATGTTAAAAATGTGGAATTGGTATACATGATTGAAGGGGTATGGTCCCAGATCTCGCGTCAGCATCGACCGCGAGTGACCATTACCCTTATCAAAACCCCCACTAGCTAACAACCTACTTGTGCCCATGCGAGAACGCGTCGGCACAAGGGTTGAATCCAATCTATCTAGTAACGAAGGAGGACTTACATGGAACATGAGAACGGTAGAGTGATGCGACATAGCATCACATCTGGTGTATGAAAACGGAAGTATTCACAGCGATGCGGCCTCGCACCGCATCCAGTGAACACTTCTATCAATACAAGAAAGCCTTACCTTAGGCATAGAAGAAGATGAACGTAACGGTGCGGCTGGCACCGCACCATATGGGCATTTTCGTCACGACAAGGGATGCAGGCAAATAGTCTCCGCAGACGACGATGCGGCTAGCACCGCATCTCGCGTATTCCTTGATCACAAGTAGGAGACGCGGTAGCTTCAGACGTTACCGCATGCAGCGATGCGGCTTGCACCGCGTCCTATGCACTCAACAAGTGGGACTGACACCACAGTGCAAGTGGCACCAATGGCAGTTACCTGTCAGAGCTACGTAAGCAATGGACTGACGTGGCGTAACCTCCACAACCGACAAGCCTGACACACCTGCAAAGGTGCAGCGCGTCGTCAGTCCATCCATCATCATCCTCCTTCACTCCTCGGCTATAAATACCAACCCCAAACCAGGTTTGAGGTATCTCTTCACAACTCTCTCACTACTACTACTATCTTACTTTGCTTCCCAAGCAAACTACTGATTCTCACGCCGGAGAGTGGTAACAAGGAGCACCCCCCACCCCATCCTCCTTGTTACGAGTCACGGCTTGTTTCCTTGTGCAGGAGATCAACCACCGGTGATCCAGCCAGCGATCCTCGAGAGGAAGGGATTAACCCTTCTTGACGAGACCAGTGTGTTACCCCTGCCCGGTTAACCATTGTTTCATCAATGATTCTTCTTCGAAGGCTCTTTTCGAGTCGGCTTTTGGAGCGATTTTGGGTAACAGAAACCATATAAATAAACCGAAGGTCCTTTTTGAGTTAGTTTTTGGAGCAGTTTCGGGTAACTGAAACCCTATAAATAAACCATAGTAACCAAATGGGGGTTGCCTTAGACTCAAAGATTATTGAGTAATCGACACACCCGATAAGGGTGGGTCACGTCCAGTTTAAGAAACAACTTTATATATTGGTTGGAACAACCAAATTTGTCCCAAATGTTGCCACCACCAAGCTATGAGTAACATAACTACGAGCTCTTCCACTTCATGAGAGATTCAATTCGCCATGAGACGAAAAGCTCTGATACCAATGTAATAGCTCTTATACTAATGTAATATATCAATACGACTAAAAGGCCATACACTCAAATGACCGAAAAGGCGAAAACAGACTTTTGATACCCTAAATGTTCTCGAATGACAAAAAAAACACCATGCTTCAAAGTTGTGCTATGATTTTTATTTTGTAGCCTTTTCTAGTTGACAATTTGATCATCCATGAATTCGAAAACAAAAACCAAATTCTATAGAACTGCTAAAATTGGTTTTGTATCACTATACATTAAAGTATTAAATTAAACTAAACATGATATAAGAACATTAAACTATGTAAAAGAGTTTATATATTTTTGTGAGGCAGACAAAATAAAGCCAAAAGGAGAACTAGCATCTAAACGAATCATGCATTGCTTTTACAACGTTATTAAAATTATTATGATTGCTTGCTTTTGAAAAATCAAAATAAACATGATAATATATTAAAGGCTAAGAGAAGTACCTTTATAGACCTTTTTTTGTCACAAAGGACAAATTTTAAGATGACTCTCTATTTTAAAGTTACTACGAGTAGTAAATCATGTACCCTTGAAATTATACATAAAGAGAAATTGCAGGTTGAAGTTATATATTATAAAACTATTAATTCATAATTTTCAAAACAATTGTCTTATGTCACCGTTAGGTTCATCTTCTTAACCACGTGACCAAAAAAATAATATATAAATATTATAAACTATAACTTGGAAAAATAGTAAACCGATAAGGTTTTATTTATTTATTTTTTAACGGTGAGAATCTTTAACAGTTGAGAGAGATCTCACACCTTTCTAAACAGAGAACACTATGTATTGAGTTAAAATGAGACAACATTATATAATGTTTTAGCTAATATAAGTTTTTTAGTGAAAACTAATAATATAAAGTTTAAGAATATCAAATGAAAGACTATCAACCATTTTATCGAAAAACATCTAGTTACAAAAGTTTTATCAAAGAATTTGTAAAACAAATTATGTCAAAAAAAATGGAAGTACTTTTATAATATCTTTATTTAAATATTTAATTGGTTACTATTTTGACGTATAAATGACATAAAATTATTAGTTATATAAAGATTTTAAACTATCCTGGTTTTAGGGAAATTTAAAATTTAAAAATAAAAAACAAACAAATAGAGGAGGCCCCTCAAACTTTTGTGGCTTTTTTTCTAGATTTGTAACTTTGTGAGTGGAGACCACCACTACAAAAAGTTACTACAGTATCCCTTTATATATTATTTTTTATATAAAAGACACTTTAATAAGGTAGATTCATATTTCCATAACTTACAGTTAAAATGATAAGATTAGAAAATATTTTTATTCTCAACATATACATTCTCAAGTTGATATGACTTCATCAGTCATCAAGTCATCAGGGAATAGTTGTGTGACATGGTTGGCCAGTTTTGGCGGCACTTTGACTTTTGTGTTTTTTTTTCTTTATAAAATAGTTATTTATAGGTGATGCCAAATTACAATTTTATCCCAGGTGTAAAATTACGATTTCACACTCGATTCAAAATAAAATTTTTCTTTTGTCCCCAGCTTAAATTTACGATTTTGCCCTCAGGTAAAAAATACACTTTTGCCCTCGGTTCAAAATAAAAATTTGGTTTTGCCCTCAGCTAGAGTCCTGCCAAATTACGATTTGGTTCCCAGTTTAGAATTACGATTTTGCCCCCAGCTAAAAATTACGATTTCGCCCGCAACTAAAATATTACTAAATTACACGCTTGTTATCGTTTTATTTAATTTTTTATCATAACTATGGTACTGTTTTTCTTTAATTGGTTAACTTGATATATCTTTTTTGATATCGTGTTATAGGTAGCATGTATAACTAACCGACATAAAGGCGTACATGTTATTAACCTAAGAAATACTCGGTTTAGCGCCCCGCAACGCGGGCGCCGCATAACTCTAGCTGCCTAACACTGGCTCATTGGTTCTGAAAAATTACAGTTTTGCCCTGAGCTCAAAATTACGGTCTTATCATCGTTTTTTTTTCATAGCAAAATTATTCGGCCATCGCCCCGCAACGCGGGCGGGACATCTACTAGTTATATATAAACTTTAGATAAGACTTTTATTAAATAAACATGAAGATAAATTTTGGGCTAAATAATAATATGTATGTAACACATATGTAAGAATGCATGTATATACGCAGTCATGTGTCAGTGTTTTTGTGAATGTATGTATAAGTTATCCAAAGTCCATAAATGTATAGCGACAAAAGTATCATGTTCACATATGATTTACAAACCATTTAATAGTTTATATAATTTTTATTGTATTTGTAAATAAAATAAGACTCATTTGCACAAAGGTGCCAAGATAGTTGTCAAAAGCATATGGCGGCATGGCGCCTCTGCTGTTTACACCGTTTAAACAATGATGTTATTTATCATTTTCCAAAACATGAAAATTCTGAAGTTGTGCGTTTTTATATGTATGAGAAAATTTAAATTATTTAAATATATATACCTTGTTATATAATTTAAAGATAATGGGTTCCGGTCATAGTCATAGAGTCATATCATACCAATTTCAGTTCCTTATGCCACCTGCCGGTCATAGTCATACTAGCGGTTTACTTTGTTCATTGATATTTTTTGTTTGTGATCAACAATATAGTGTATTCATGTTTAATCAAAATACATCCACTTTAGGGTGTACGGGGTGTATTCGGTGAGTGCATTCGGTGACCACATTCACCTAAGGGGAACACCGCCGCCATCCCTTAGGTGAGTGGTTTAGGGGAGTGAAATGGGTGGGGATTCACCGAAGAGAGGGGGAGGAGAGAGGGAGGAGAGAGGATGAGTGGACCAATGAGAGATTTTCTTGCTTTTTTTTTTTTAATAAAAAACCAAGTCACCTAACAGGGGAGTGCCGCCATCAAGTTAGGGTGTTAGGGGAGTTTAAGAGGGGAGTTGACGTGGCACACGAGTATTGGTTTGGCGTAAGAGAGGGGACTCACCTCTTAGGTGAGCACCCCTTACACCCTTAATAATGATAAAACTGTAATCGTGTAATTTAAATGTTACTTAAACTATCATATGTTTAATGATACATCTCAAACACTCACATCAACAAAAAATGATTAAAGTTGGTCTTGTGATAATCAAATAACATTATTGCCGATATCATGGATCATCCATTAAGTCACAATCTTTAAACACCTGTTGAAAAGAATTCGGTGGTTGATGCTATGATCGTGTTTTGTATCAACCGTCCAATGAGTGAATGCTAAGACGAGACTCGACAATAAAACAAAATCACCATTGACATTTGACGACACTAAATATCAATGTTTTAAATACCGGTATGAACCGGCTGGTTATACCGGTTAAACTGGATACCGGACACAAGCCCGGTACGATAAAGGCCGGCAAAACCTAAATACGGTAACGCCTGTAAATCCGGTTCTATCGGTTCAAACCACTGAACCGGTTTGCATTATCTTAAAATTTGATTTTTTAATTATAATAAAATACGATATTAAGGTAACACCGACCTTCCATTGTTGGTAATTAACCCAATGGCTTCCATTGCAATATTTCATCGCTATTGAAACTATTACCCACATCGTCTAATGTAATATTGTTTATAAAGTAATAAAAATCCTCTTAAAATGCATAACATTTCACAAGAAAATAGTTGTTTCAGATAAAACTATAATCAGTTATATAAATCTTAACTGAAATTGGATTATTTTTTAGATGAATTTGTATTTTTATGGAATTATAGTGTTAACTAGTAACCCGGTTAACCCGTCTGGTATAACCCGGTTTAATCGATTAAACCATTTTAAAGCCTAACCCGATATGAGTAAAAACCGGTTTTTAAAGCATTGTTAAATATCACAAATAGATCATGCATTGACCATCCAACCACATGATTTTATTCCAAGATTGAACTTTTTGGAAGATTTGAAGATTACTTTAGCAATTACATGAAAACATGCACAATAATCAGGAAATGTTGGAGTGAAGCAAGAATAAAATAGCTACTTTTGAATACCTTTATGACAAAAAAGAACTTGTTACAAACAAATAATGTTTATATAAACACAATCTTTTATAAAAAAAATAATTAAAAAAACGACTCACAATATTTCTGTGAAATTAAAATCTCAAAGTACAAGTTGTTCAAATTGTGTACCCGAGTGTGTTCAAAAATAGTAGCCAACCATTTTGGAAGAAACAAAACCGTTTTTCATGCTATGAAAGAAAATGCTTTGCAAATTAAGCTATGGTACTTTTCACTTTTTTAAAACAAACCCACCTCTAATTTGCATCTAACTTTTTCAATGCTTAAGGTTTGAGTTAATCACATTTGGACTAATTGCAACATAAATATTTTCTAAGAGAGATAAATTGTCATTCATGATTTTCCGATTAATATGCAAAAAAGTATTTGTGGGATTCAAATGGCTGTATTCATGTCAATCAGTAAAATGGTGTGGTGTTAGAGTTCATGTGTCTAATATGATTTTAGGGTTTGTGTCAACTACTTGTGTATGTGTCGGGTTCAATCCGCTAACTCGCGAAGACAACCCATTTAACACCCTTACTAATATGATCATGTCACTGAAAGTGAGAAGTTAGCGACGATGCATTCTGTTATATAATAAGGAAGAAGTTGTGACAATCTCTACCATCCTATATAGGGGACTTTGTACATTACCATCATTCTTAAAGCGACATCTTATTAGATGTATAATGTAATAAGATTAAACAAAATTTGACACAAAATTGCTCATAGCTAAGGCATACAACTTACAATTCTACGTATCAAACTTAGAAGTTACGAATACGACTTTCGTAAGCATCATTTATTTTTCACCTGGGTGTAAGGAACCAAGTTCTACCAGGCTAACGACCGACTCACACACCCCGACCTATGGATCAACAACTCTAAGACCAACTCTAACACATGTAGCATTAAGTACCCTTGCGTGACATGGAGAGACCCTTTAAAAGGGTTGCAATGGAGATGAAGACTTTTTTAGGGGGAATCAAGGGCCGGTATTAACAGATTTTGTGAGAGTGATAGAGAGAAGAAAAGATGAAGCTAACCAATAGGACTAGCTAGAAATGATGCTGAGGAAACATAGACAGCAGTGGCCGGAACATCAAATGCGGAACCAAGACGGAGGTAACACGACAACTTTTTATGTGTCCAACCTCCCCAGGAATTGTTCAGTTGCTATGCTATGGCGAGAATTCCAGGCTTGTGGAAGGATGACAGATGCGTACTTAGCAAGACGAAAAGACAAAGCCGGGAGATATTTTGCTTTCATAAGGTTTGAAGGAGTTAAAGACAAAGAAAAAATGGTGAAAGCACTAAGATCGATAGTGATAGGTGAGTCAAATGTCTTTGCAAACGTAGCAAAATTTGAGAAGGAGGAAGAACCAAAGAAACAATACAATACAGGTAGCAACAAACAACCAATGTCATGGCAGATCCCTCCATTGACCAAGGTAGCATGGAGACCAATCACAACCAAGGATCCTGGAGAACATGAAACCATGAAAGATCAAGAAAAAGTAGTGGGGAATAGAGTGGTGAAGATTCCAAACAAGGAGTTTCAGACCAAACAATCGTGGGGAAAATTCTCGTTATTAGGGGTCGTCCGTGATGCTATTCGACTATGTCGAATGGAAGATTTGCTCCGATTCGTGAATATTGATGGGGTAATGGTCCGATACGTTGGAGGTATGAGGGTCATACTCAACTTTCCGAGCTGCCGGACTGCAAAAAAAATTTTACAAGACGAAAAGGAACTATGGATCACCTGGTTTCATTCATTGGATTTAAGGGAAGGACAAAGTTTCAAGTATGAAAGGGTGGCCTGGCTAAGAATTATGGGGGTTCCAATTCATCTTTGGGATAAGGAGGTTTTTGACAAAATTGCAGAAAACTTCGGACCAGTAGTGCATGGCTCGGAGGCGTCAATTAAAGATGGGAATTTGGCTCATGAGATGGTGGCAGTAATACGTAAAGATGGGTGGAGGGTGGCTGAAAGCATAGAGATTCAATGGAGAGGGGAAAGCTTTCAGATATGGGTATCGGAGTCGGAAACAGATTGGAACCCGGACTTTGTGCTTCAGCAACAAGATGTTGTGGAAGGCTCGAAATCGGGAAAGAAAATCCAACGAGATATCGAAGTCGAGGATGATACACCGGAGGCGGTGATCGGAACTCATGAAAAAGTGACGATAAGAGAATCACAAATGGAGGAAGGGGAGATTCCTGAGGATGAAGAAATCTGGGACACGGAAGTCAGAGACCCGCCGGAAAATATGTCCGGTGAAGAACCGGTGGGTGAAAATGAACTGAGGAGTCATGCATGGGGTAACGAACAGTCACATTATAATTCCAACACGATGGAGATGGAAGAGGGTGAGCTGACTAATTCTGAAAATCGTCAAAATTACTCCGGTCACCGGGAAACTGAACGATCACCAGAAATCAGGCGGGAAGAGGAAAAGTCAGGGGATTACGAAGAAGCAAACATGGGGATCTACAAAAATTCTAACGGTAAAACGTCGGGGATAGACTTTGTTGCCACAGCTGTAGATGGTCCCGAGGTTCATCATGACAGCGGGGGCCTATAGGGTGATACTTTCATTAACTCATTAAACACTGATAATGGTCCATCACAACAATCTAATGGGCCAACATCAAGGAAAAGGCCCAGAATGGATGTGTGGACCCTAGACGAAGTTCGTGTTGGGCCTTTTTTGTATCAAACTATGAACTCTATTGACCTTAACTCCAGGCCTTTACCCGAATCCTATTATCAAACATTATTCTCGACACATCTTCAGGAGACTTCAAACAGATCGCTGGGCACTAACAGATTGCGTGGGAGAAAAGATGATCGTAGACAACCAATAGCTAATCGTGATTCGCCGATGGAGTTTCCGGTATTCTGCTGCGCTACCACTCCTACCGTATTACCGGATGCGGTAGGGCCGGCTCCGCCGGAACTAGTGGCGGATTGCGGGGTGGAAGCGAAAGCGACGGTGGAGGTGGGAGATGTCGTTGGCATGGATTTAAGAAATTTTGAAGATCACCTGAAAGCTTCGATCAGGGAAGATGGTGTACAGGGCTCGGTCCAATGAATTTCTTAACATACAACATCAGGGGGTTCGGGGACGTCCACAAAATGTCCTCCATATGCGAATTAATCAGGTACGAACACATTAATTTTGCTGCTATTCAGGAAACGATGAGAAGTGACGGTGCGAGAATTCAAATTCAAAAAATTTGGGGTAGAAATCCAGTGGAATACGATTGGGTAAATGCGGTTGGCACTTCTGGTGGGTTGGTAAGCGTTTGGGACCCCAGCGTTTTTACATGCTCACAGACGATAAAACACCGCAACTTCTTGGTGGTCTCGGGGTACATAAAACAGCTAAACATCCCCATTCACGTCGTTAACGTCTACGCCCCTCAAGGTATAACGCCTAAAAGGGATCTGTGGTCAGCGGTGTCGAATGTGCTTGAGTCTTTGAATGGGATGCGGGTGGTTATGGGTGATTTTAACGCCGTTCGATCTCCTGACGAACGTTGGAATTGTGAATTTAACTCGACATGTGCGGTAGATTTTAACAACTTCATAGACGATAACGGGCTTATGGAATACCCGATGGGAGGGAACAAGTTTACAAGAGTAACCGACGGGGGATCGAAACTTAGTAAATTGGATCGTTTTCTAGTTTGTCATGACTTTTGGAACCGATGGCCGGAAGCATCGGTTATGGTTCTTCCCAGACTTGAATCAGATCATAATCCTGTAGTATTGTCCACGGTGGAATACAAGGGTGGGGCCATTCCTTTCCGTTTTTTCAACTCATGGTTGGAAAAGCCCGGGTTTGAGGAAGTGGTTTTACAAGCACTAAATAGTTCACAGGGTGAGGGGCCGGCTGACTTAAAACTCGCAAATAAGTTAAAGGCGACAAAAAATGCAATTAAAACTTGGATGGCACTGGAGAAACAAAGAAACAAAGGGATTAAAAAAGATCTAGAAAAGAAAATTGGTGATTTGGATCTTCTCATGGAATCAAGACTGTTAACAGAGGCCGAAAAAAAGGAGTGGGTGGATAGTAGAAAAAAGGTGGAAGAATTAAAGATAGTAGCGACAAGCGAGATCAAACAAAAGGCACGAGTTAAATGGGCGGTGGAAGGTGATGAAAACACAAAAATTTTTCATGGCATCGCGAACTATAATAATATCAATAAACGCATGAACGGAATTATGATGAATGGAGAATGGTGCTCGGACCCGACAAAAATTAAAGAGGAAGCTCGAAAATTTTTTGCTTTTAAATTCCGAGAACCTTTGAGAAATCGTCCGGATTTCGTGTGTCACAACATAAAAAAACTTTCGGAAGAAGATAAGGAGATGCTGGTAGCTTGTTTCACGTTAACGGAAATCAAGGAGGCGGTGTGGGAATGTGGGAGCGATAAATCCCCCGGCCCGGATGGCTTTAATTTTTGTTTCATAAAACGCTTTTGGGAAGTTCTAAAGGATGATTTCAGTAAAATTCTGCAAGAGTTTTATGAGCACGGCATAATTAGTCGCGGGTGTGGATCGTCTTTTCTCGCTTTAATTCCTAAAGGTACGGACCCCTTATTTCTTAACGATTACCGACCAATTAGCTTGACCGGTTGCATCTCAAAAGTCATTTCTAAGGTTATGGCAAATAGAATCAAAAAGGTGATGGACACTTTAATTTCCGATGTGCAATCCGATTTTTTATCAAACCGGAACATATTGGATGGCCCTTTAATGCTAAATGAAATCATATCTTGGGTGAATAAAACGAAAGCAAGATCTTTTCTTTTAAAAATAGATATTGAAAAGGCCTACGACTCAATAAGTTGGGAATTCATTGACAAAGTATTGTCTCAAATGGAATTCCCGGGACGATGGAGGAAATGGGTTTGGGGTATGTTGGAATCTTCTAGGGCGTCGGTGCTAATTAATGGATCACCAACACTAGAGTTTCAATGCTATAGGGGGGTTCGCCAAGGGGATCCGCTATCGCCTTTTATCTTCATATTAGCGATGGAGGCTTTGTCGTGCTTCATGTTTAAGGCGATTTCGGGGGGTCTCATCAAGGGTATAGAACTCCCAAACGGGGGTCCTGTTATGTCTCACCTAATGTACGCGGACGACGTGGTATTCATGGGGGAATGGAGCGAAAACACAATTATGAACCTTGTGAGGATTATGCGGGGTTTTTACTTAATTTCGGGGCTGAAAATAAGCCATAAAAAATCACATCTATTTGGCATCGGCGTCGACCCCTCAACGGTTCATGTGATGGCGAATAATATCCACTGCAAAGTCGGCTCGTTTCCATGTAAGTACCTCGGCCTTTTAGTGGGTGCCAACATGAATCAAGCTCGACATTGGAGTGGAGTGATTGAAATTCTCAAGTCTAGACTCTCTAAATGGAAGGCGTCCACACTCTCAATCGGAGGTAGAATAACTTTATTAAAATCCGTCTTGGATAGTTTACCACTTTATTTCTTTTCGTTGTATAAAGCTCCAATCGGAGTTTTGGATAAACTGGAAGTAATAAGAAGGCGATTCTTTTGGGGTGGGGATGAAAGTAAAAATAAAACCAATTGGGTATGTTGGGAGCGTGTGATCGGGCCTCGTGAAAAGGGTGGAACTGGTATCGGGACTCTTCGGGACATGAACCTAAGCCTCCTTGTCAAGTGGTGGTGGAGGTTTAAAACGGAAGACGGAAGTCTATGGAAAAGGGTGATCTCGGCTATACATTATCAATCTAGCACTTGGTCGTTTCTTCCGGTCAAGGCTGGAATTTCAGGTCCTTGGAATGCAATTTTCAAAATTGGGAATGAATTAAGTAACATGAACATGCTGGTCAATAAGCATATTAAAGGTATCATCGGAGACGGGAATTCTGTTCGCTTTTGGGTCGATAATTGGTTAACCGATGGGCCACTAATGGACCGTTTCCCAGCTCTGTTTGCTTTAGAAGCCGAAAAAGGTGTCACTGTGGCTAATAGATTCACATCGTTAGGCTGGTTAGGTGAATGGAGAAGGAATCCGGCTACTGGATCGGAAATCAGCGAGTTACTAGCTCTTAGTGACGAGCTAATGGGTATGACGCTGAACGGAGGCCCAGATAAATGGGTGTGGGAGGCTGATCCATCAGGTTTATTCACGGTTCAGTCGTGCAAAAGAATACTAAACGCCTACACCGTACCGTATTTTCCGTTTAACTGGTGCAATTGGGTTCCAAAGAAAATAAATGTGTTTGGTTGGCGTGCTGAACAAGAGCGGCTGCCAACCTTGGTGGCTTTACACAAAAGAAGGATTCTCCACGGCTCAACAACATGCCGTTTGTGTGGGGAGTGCGATGAAACGGCAGCTCACCTTTTCACTTCCTGCTATATTGCTACCTTGATATGGTGCAAAATAGGGGAGTGGTGTAATATCCCACCGATTTTCGCGTTCACTTTTAAAGATCTCTTAATCATACACAAAAACTCGAGCACGAGCAGGGCGAAACAAAAGGCGATCTATGCAGTAATTTTGATAACATGTTGGGTGATTTGGAGAAGCCGGAATGCATTAATCTTCTCAGGTAAACGGGTCGATCCGGATCGGCTGTTGGGAGAGATTAAATCCACGGCTTACTTGTGGATAAAACACCGAGCGAAGAACTTGAAGGTGGAATGGGAACAATGGTGCACTTTTAATTTTTAAAATGTAATTTATAATAATTAGCTGGGTTTGATAGTTTTGGTGATGCTTGTTTGTTTGTTTCCAGTAGCCTGCTAGAACATATACTGTTGTGGTGTTTGTTTTTGAATGAAATGAAATTTGCCTTCCAAAAAAAAACCAATAGGACTAGCTCACATGAATGACGGTCAAGATTTGTCCTCCCTTCTAGTGATGGTCTAAGTAAACTCTTTTATTCTTTAAAAAAAAGGTGTAGTAATTGAGGTTTCGGTTTCTAAACTTAAGTTTGCTTTTTTTTTTTTTTCTTTTCCTTATTTTCCTATTTTCCATTTAGTATATATTTTTGTTACTCTTTATTAACTTTTGAAATTTAATATAAACTAAACATATAACTTCCCATAGCTTTTTTATCTAGACTTTATTACAACCTATATTGAAAACTCAGTTGTATTTAAATTTTTTTAATGGTTAAAAGTTACTTTATATTCATTTTACCATAAAAATGATACATTTTATGTTATAAAACGAAACCAGATTTCGACAGTTTCATTATAATATGTAATAAAAATAAATTTCATATACAATAATGTATCAAAGGACAAGTAGTCTGATGATACTAACGTGTAAAAATGATATCCTTTTAGATAGTAGGCAAATAGTTTTATGGGTAAAAAAAAAGGAAAAATTACAAGTTTTGTCCTTTATGTTTATACTACCTTTCAAGTGGTGTCCTTTTTAATAAATGTTGATAAACGGTGTCTTTTACTAGTTATTTTGTTGCAAGTTTAGTCATTTACACCCAACCCAGTTAAAAAACCCTGTTAATTGTTGGGTGTAAAGGACTAAAGTTGCAACAAAATACCTAGGTAAATGACTAAACTTGCAACAAAATACCTAGTAAAGGACACCGCCTGTCAACAACTAACAGGGTTTTTTAACTGGGTTGGGTTTAAATGACTAAACTTACAACAAAATACCTAGTAAATGACACCGCCTGTCAACATTCGTTAAAAATGACACTGTCTGATAAGTGTTATAAAGATAAAGGTCAAAACTTGTAATTTTTCCTAAAATAAATATACAACAATGTATTAAACTCTGAGTTGCCAGCCACACACCCAATATGTGTTTAATTTAGATTTTTGTTTATTAATTAAAAAAATTATAGCACCCCTTTACTCAAATAAGTATTTAACTAATATAATTACGAAAGATCAATTATTTAATTCATAAGATCATAAAAAATTAATGGTGGGTGTTGTCTATTTGTTTGAATATAATTATGGACTTCTAATCATGGTAATAATGCGGTCGTGGGCGATGCGGCTTTTTTTTTAATTCAATATAATATGTAATTAAATTATTTTTTACTTTTTTCTTTTAAATTATAATTATATTTGTTTCATTTATTTGTTCCATGCTTCGTCCTCTCAATATATTCCTTTTTCTAATGTGTCGGTGCCTCATAAACTCAATTTCTAGAAATTCGTGTTTTCATATTCCAACAGTCGACTCGCTCCTTTGTATTATTTACTTATCCGTACATTTTAACTTAAACTATTTCTTCGATATTTTCTTCATATATACGTGTCAATATTATTTCATGTGCACAGAATTATGCTATTACATGTTTTTGAGATAATAAAATACATGTTTAACTTTATACATATTTAAAGCGCAATGTAAAAGTATATTACTCATACAATAAAAATTTAATTAACGAGGGTAAAAACAAAATACAGAATTCATGTGATGTTTATAATGATTTCAAAATAATATACGAGTTTAAATGAGAATAGTTAAGTATTCAAAACTACAATCACTTTTAAACCATTGTATGTTTAGGGATGAAGGTGGGCAGGAAGGATCATCAGGGCATGATATTTTAAAGAGCACGTTATTTTTTAAAAAAACTCCGATATGTATATGTAAAAATAATTAAATTAACAGGGTATACTCATACAAACATCGCCCACTTACGAAACTATTTTTATGGTTAGATTGGTTATTATAACCCATTTGCATTAGGTTTAGACATTTAATGAGTCCAACACTCAATTTTGTTAAGGTCTAAGGGCATGTTTTTTCGAACTCAAACAGGGTACATAAATTCTCAGGGTCGGCCCTGTGTTTAAGAGAAGGATAATTAGAGAATTCTTAGGGTGTTAGGAGTGGTTAAACACTTGAGAGTGGCAAACTAAACAATCAACCAATCAAAGTGCGCCACATCAATCAGTGAAGAGTGTTTAAACTTTGGTGAAAAGTGTTGGCAATGGTTTAGACATTTGGTGAAGTGGTAAACTTTTTTTAAAAAAAAAAAGGAAAAATGTGTGATTTGTTGAGATTGGAATGGACCCCACCCAGGGGGGACCTACCCTTTGGTCAGGGTGGGCGGCCGCACCCCTTGAAAAAAAAATAGTGTATATTTTAGGCAAAAAACCCGACCGCACCCCTTGAAAATATGGTTGAACACCTCATCCGCACCCCTAACAAATAATTTCTGGGTCTGCCACTGACCACACCCCACAATACCCTCTCTCTCACCTTCCTCCCTTCCCCGGGTCGGCATGCACTCACCGTTTCATCCCCCATTTCGTCAAACATGCATGCGGCAAATGGGTTGGCATTAGTTTGCCGCCCATTACCGACGGTGAAATTGGTTTGCCGTCTCCCACTCCTAGCACCCTTATTTGGAGAAAACTCTATCTAATTATTACCAACCACTAACTTTTAAATTTTAAGAAAAAAAAAACCATAAACCCTAAAAACACTAAATCCTAAAAACTAAAACTAAATGCTACAGCTAAATCATAACCTTTAAAAATTAAACCCTAAACCTTAAAAACTAAACCTCAACAAAAATAACAATAGTTTAATAGAGTTTTCTCAATTTTTTTACGAAGAAAAAGTTTTCTAATAATTCTCTCACTGCATGTTTATTCGTGCTTGATGGAATTATTTTTATGCAGACATCTTATGGTTCTTGGCTCTACTCAAACTTTTTAAAATTTTTATCAATAAAAGGCCAAAAATATATCTCATCATCTTTTGTCAATATATGAGGCTTTTAAAGACGACTTTACTCCCTTTTGTATGTGTAGGAAAAAAATTAGAACACATTTATAACGATTATTTATTTTTACCGACATCTTTTTTCGACTTTTGTGATACTTTTTTCCTTTTATTATTAATATTTTTTCAACGTGACACTATACACCAAACTTTTTATCCGTGGTTAATATCATCCATAATCCATCTCTCTACATATATACAACTAGTAATTGTAAAACTCGATAAGATGTTTAGAAAGCTTGGACCAAAATCTAATTACATCGATGCCTCCACCAAATTATCAAATTCTCGTGTTTTTTACGCTAGTTTATTTATATTGACTTGTTTATGACGTGATTTTGATTGATTTCTTAGGTCGAAACTGGTAACTATGGTTTTAGAAAATAGTAAATTGAGGTGGTTGAGTCAGTCGTACTATAATAAGTCCATATATGATTCATGTTGTCGGTTTAGTGGATTGTGTGATGAATTTTCAAGATCGTTAGTTTGTATTGATTTTAACTTAGATCATATATGTAGCTAATATAAGTAACGATACAATCACCGAGATAGTCACAATCATACACCCATGCAAGATAAGTCTAAACAACACCATCGATCCAATGGTAAAGCTTATGACTTTGCTTGGTTCCTAAGCCAACGAAAAGCTAGCTAGGACTTTTACTTCTACCATCACCCTCTCTACGGTCAGATCCTTTCGATTAAAAACCAATTTATTACGGGCCCTCCATATACACCAAAGGAAGTTAAAAGAGCATTTTTATTTATATTGTTGCATTACAATGGGTAATGAGTCGTGCGTTCATCATTGTGTTTTGGCTTAGTAGCCTTTTATGGTAATCAATATAGACATGATTTGGCCCGCCCGTTTTGTCCAACATTGGTGATAACATAAAAATACAATAAAATATGCAAAACGAATTTTACCCACGCAAATTTCACATATGTTGTACTATATTTATTTGACCAATGTGGCAATGTGGGTTATTAACTTGGAAAGTACGAATACATAGGAACTTGTACATTGTTGTTGAAATGAGCATTTATGACTCTTGACCAAAGATATTAAATTTTTATTTCCTAATTATTATAACTTCTAGCGTTAAAAATAATTAAGTTATTAATTATTGTATCAAAACTTTGTTTTTTTTTAAAGGAAAATTTCATTAAAACCGGCCAACCCGACAAAAAACTACGGGCGACCAACACCAGACAAACCGACTAAACAAATTTACACCAATCCTCCCAAGAATAATCTATACATTTAGTTCTATTTTTAAGCCACAAAAACCCAAGAGACCTAATCGAACAAAAAACCTCCTCTATCTTCGGCACCTTAGCGCTAAAAACCAAATCGTTCCTAGCACGCCAAATCAACCAGCAGGCAATGATCACAAGACCCTGATACACCCGGAGCTTCTCACCTTTCAGCCCACTGAATCTAAATGCTTTCACTACATCTTTGAAGGAAAACGCCACAGGAAAGGGAACTTTACACCAAGAGCTAATCTTTAGCCAAATAGCCGTAGAGAAGCTACAAGCCGTGAAAAGATGAGATGTCGTCTCCTCTCCATCGATACACATCGGGCAAGCCGTATCCGGTAAATTAATATTCCGTTTCCTCAGTTCCACCCTAGTAGGAAGTCTCTCCAACACCGCTCTCCACGCAAACACGTTACATTTGATCGGAATCCAACGGCACCACTCCCAAATTACCCGATTATTATCAGACATATTTTGAATCATCGAAGCATATGCCGATTTAACTGAAAACAAACCTGAAGAATCCGCAGACCACAGCCATTTATCAGGACCGCCTGACAAGCTAACATCCCTTATAAGCACACACAAAGCCGACCATTCCGCTAGCTCCACATTACTGTCAGGGGGTTTTTTCCACTTCCAACTAGCCATCGGGTTAAAGAACGGGCTGCCAATGCGCTCACGGACAACACATTTCTTGTCTAATTCCAACGCAAACAGATTCGGAAAACAGAACCTCAATGGATCCTTACATAACCATGGATCGAGCCAGAAAGCTAAAGACGATCCGTTCCCCACAATACCTTTGATAAGATGGCGGAACCGCTCGGGACCAAACACCGGTTTATCGATTGAACTGACAATGTTCTACCAGACACCACCGAGAGAAGCTTTAGCCGGAAGAAAATCCCACGAACCCCGATGCATGTGAATAGCTAAGATCGCTTTAACCCATAAAGAATTAGACTCCACTTTAAACCTCCATGCCCACTTTGAAATCAAGGCTCTGTTGACAGCAGCAAGCTTTCGAATGCCTAGACCGCCTTTATCGATCGGGTCCGAAACACAATCCCATGAAACCCAACATGTTTTTTTTACTAGGGCCAGCCCCTCCCCATAAAAATTTCCTCATGATAGCCTCCAATCGGTTAATGATCCCAACCGGGGCTTTGAAAAGAGAGAAATAATAGACATGAAGGCTCTGGAGAACCGACTTAATTAGAGTGACCCTCCCCCCAATAGAAAGAACCGCCGCCTTCCATAGAATTAACCTGGACTCAAAAGTCTCAATAACCGCCGACCAATTAGATAAACGATTCATATTGGCACCCACCGGAATCCCGAGATATTTGACAGGGAAGGATTCCGCCTTACACCCAATTGAAGCAGCTAGAGAAAGAACTTCTGATTCGGAAACACCTACCCCCATAATGCTGGACTTGTGAAGATTAATCCGAAGCCCCGAACAAATATGAAAACCACGAAGAATCCTGATCACGTTAGAGATGCTCTCCACTGACCATTCCCCGATAACAAGCGCATCGTCCGCAAACAGGAGATGAGACAAAAAAGGACCGTTATTCGGGAGCCGAATACCTTCGAAACAACCAATTTCGGTAGCCTTATTGAAGCAACAAGAAAGAGCCTCCAACACAATGAGAAACAGGAATGGAGACAACGGGTCTCCCTGCCGCATACCTTTAAGACACTGAAAGTCGAAAGTAGGAGAGCCGTTCACCAGAACCGCTACACTAGCCGCAGATAATAACCCGTAGACCCAATCACACCAAAGCCGAGGAAATCCCATCTGAATCATGATAGAGATAACGAAACCCAATTCACGTTATCGTAAGCTTTTTTGAAATCCAATTTGAATAAAAAGGCCGATCTTTTAGTCTTTTTCAACCACGTGATAGCTTCGTTGATGATAAGAGGACCATCGAGAATGAACTTCCCCGAGAGGAACGCCGACTGATTATCAGAAATGACTGATCCAAGAACTTTCTTTAACCGGTTAGCGAGGACCTTAGATACCACCTTGTTGATAGCCCCAACCAAACTGATAGGGCGATACTCACCAAGATTCGATGGATCGCGAACTTTCGGGATCAAAGTAATAAAGGCCGAAGCACATCCACGACTAACCGATCTATTAGAATGAAATTCATCCAATACCTGTTTAAAATCGTCCTCGAAGACGTCCTAGAAATGTTTAAGAAAATGGAAGTTGAATCCGTCCGGGCCCGGGGCCCGATTACTACCACAGTCCCAGACCGCTTTCTTAATCTCCTCCTTGGAGAAGACCGACACCAAACTGTCAGCATCAACCTGACACAGGGTTTTTAGATTATCCAAATAAACCGACGGACGAACAGCCAACTCCTCCTTAAAACAGCCTCGAAAAAACTCGAAAACGTGCTTTTTGATCTTTGTTGGCTTCGAGCACCAAGAGACGTCAACAGATAACCCATGAATGGCATTTTTCGCTTTCCTACAATTAATCATAGAATGAAAAAAGGTAGAATTTTCGTCCCCGTCTTTGGCCCATTTAACCCTCGATCGTTGTCTCAAGTCTTTAGTCTTATTAATTTCGATTTCCTTAATGAGCTTTGCGTTTTCCGAGAGAACCCACTCCTCCTCCTCATCTAATTCCCTTTCCTCTAAAATGTTCTCCAACTCTTCAAGTTCCGTTCTCGCTAACGATTCCTTCTCGCCTTCTTTTTTAATCATCTCGTTCCTCCAAACCTTAATGCGGGCTCTAATGAATTCGAATTTCTTAAGTAACGTCAAGTCCGCAGGGCCTTCAGAGACAAAGGACATAGCTGCCTCTCTAACCGTCTTCTCAAATCCCTCCCGGCCTCTCCACGAATTAAAAATTCTAAAGGGCTTCGGTCCAAAATTGGACTCTTTGGTGATCAAAACAATTGGGCTATGATCGGATAAATATCTCGGAAGAGCTCTAAAACAAGCACTCGGCCATAGACCAAAAAATTCCGGACAAACTAGCATCCGGTCAATCTTACTCCCTTTTCTACCGTTATCCGCCCATCTGGTGAATTTCCTATCCCTCATATCATACTCCATTAAACCAGCCTCGAAAATAAAAGAATTGAAATTACCCGCACACAAAGAGTTGAACCGGGTCTTCAACCTTTCATCCTGAGATCTAACAGCATTGAAGTCACCAAGGAGAATCCACATACCCGCTGAGTTTTCAATGACTTCAAGAAGCCGATCCCAAAGAATACGCTTAGCTTGAACATCTTGAGGAGCATAAATATTCACTATGTTAATACGATGACCAGATCCTTTAATCTTGCCTCTTGAAATAATAAAATTCCTATCCTTGATTGAGTCGCTATGTTCAAAAACATTAGTATCCCACATGCTAATCAAGCCACCCGACAAACCGAAGAATCAACCCAAACCGAACCAACATCCTTTCCACCCCAGACCTTGACAGAAAATTTATCATTCAGATTCCTGCACTTAGTTTCCTGAAGAGCCACAAAATTAATCCCGAACTTTAACTTCATCCCTTTAAACCATCTAATTTTTTCATCCCCTCCCAACCTTCTCACATTTAAGGATAAAAAATTCATACCGACACCTCATTAATACCCTTGCCCAGAATAACGTTTCTAACCAGATTATCTCAGTTACCCAGCTCCATACCTACCGAAACACCCATTTTAATGGTAGCTCTGACCTCCTGATCAATGGAACCACAAGACGCCTCACCTCCTTCTTCAACCGATCCTGAACCCCCAGCCCCACCCTGATTAGTCTCCGGTAGCGACGACGGAATCTCGGTCGACTCCATGGGCACTCCCCCAATTGGGACCCCGGCGGAGTCAAGAGGAATGTTGAGATTGACGCCAGGCACGCACGAAGAAGAAGAAAGGGTATCAGAATTTTTATTCATCTGGGCCAAAATGCGATCAATAGAAAATGGATCACTCTCTTCATCAAGTTGGGCCCTATTTCTTTTGGTGGGCCTTCCTTTATCACTGGACTCTAAACTGATATTTGGGCTGTCCATAAAAGATCCGGAAAGATTCCTGGCCCCACCTTTGCGGCGACGCTTCGACTTCTTACCAGCTTTAAAGAAAACAACTCCTTTCGTCCCATCCCCATGAACATTTGAGCCTTCCCCTTTACAAGCCCCCATAAAAGACTGCCAATTAAATTGAACTTCAGAAGAATGATTGTTACTCCCGCCACCCTTGGATGTATCACCAGCACATGCGTCACCTTTAGCCGATCCACTTTCCCTCCAGACCTCTTCGTCTTCCCCAAAAAATCCCCTACCAACCTTGGGCTCCGTCACCTTAACCACCGGTGAAGAGGCTAACGGTGACGACACCGCCGGACTGCCCTCCGACATACTTCCCAAACAATCCGGGATCCATACGTCGAGCTCTTCCTCAACCAAAATCCTATAATTTCTCTCCTTCCATTTCAAAGTAACCACTTCTTTAATTCTTTCAACAACTCCAGACAAGACCCCAACCCTAACAAACGATAAGTCATTTGCATCACCAAAATCTTTCTGGACATGCAATATCTTCCCAAAGGGTTCTCCCACCAACTTGATGGCATCCCGATCAAGTAAATGCAGCGGTAGTCCGATAACCCTAAGCCAAGCTACCTTCTCAAAGGGCAACGACTGACCTTCCCATACCGAAAGTTTCGAGAACCAAGGCCCCCATAACTCCTTAGATTCAAGAAACAACCGAGAGGCAGGCTCCTCCCTAAATGAGATAAGAACAGATAATCCCCCTAAGAACTGGATTTTACCATACGTAACTTTAGCAATACGGATAAGTCGGTCAAGATCGACCAACGTCTCCAAGTCCACCGTCCTTCCTACCACCGCAACCCCCTTTAGATCCTGCATGGCATCAGTCCGATCAGGAGCCACAACCTGCTTGCCAGAGTCCTGGATGACCCCATTAAACGAACCAACCTCCTTCTCTTTCCCTTTACCCAGAACGTCACTGTAAGAACGAAAGTCTCCGAAGGAAGACGCCCTAACATTGCCACCTGGGTATGTATTACTGGATTTAACATTGTCCCTACCACGTGCCGAATTGAACCTAAGGTTACCACCATCATGAAGTCCGTTACCGCTACCATTCTCCAAAGCAAACCTTGCAATATTAACTTTTAACTTAAAACCCCCCAAACTCACACCCCTTAACGATTTGAGCAGTTCAGCTTTGTCCTTGACATCTTTGAACGATGCGAAACCAAACCTATTACCTTCTTTGTCCCTTTTTCTAGCCACATACGTATCAGTAATATCACCACACTCGGCTATGCCACACTTCAACTCCCAAGGAGTGCATCCTTCAGGCAGATTGGATATGAAGAACTTCGTAATACTCCGAGACCCATCGAATCTAGGGTCACCGTCCATCAGAAACCCCCACGAGAATATGAAAGGTTAATCGGATTCGTTAAGATCTAGCTGAACTGTAAACACAGCCGCGACCTATGACAGACCGACTAAGCAATCGACTCCCGGAGGATGTTCAAATGGACACCGAAAGAAAAACAAGCCAAACGAAAATCCAAAAACAGTCCAACCCACAGTAGCGCTAACAATGCTCGTTACACACGACAAGGGAGATGAGCCGTGTGATGACAGGAGAGTTACACACAACCAGGGAAAGACTGCCGGAAAAAATAACAACGGGGAGGGGGAACGGGGGGGGGGGGATCAAAACTTTGTTAAAAGAATTATCTATATTTCATTTTAAGGGTATATAGTGTGGGGGCGGTAAAGTTGTTTGGCACCGATCGGTGACCACTGCCAACATTTATACCGATCACGTGTTACCGAATTGGTGGCCAAGATCGGTGAAGGTTCACCGAATCGGGGAGAGGGAAGGAAGGGGAGAGAGAGATGGGTGTGTGGTGGGGTCCATGCCTTCTCAACAAATCGCACATTTTTTCTTTTTTTTTAAATAATTTACCTAAACCCCATTAGGTAAACCACCGTCAGCATTTTTAAGCATTAGATAAACAATTGACATGACGCTATGTGATTGAGTGAATTGGGAGTCTACCTATTCCAATAGGTAACCACTCCCTTCACCCTAAGTACTTTTAAAATTATTGGTTGTAATTTTTTTATATAAAAGAATTAAAAATGTTGATGATATAAAAAGATATATATAAAAATATTCGGTTGGAAAACATTTTCTTTCCACTAGGAAGAGGTTTTGACCACTCTATCAATATCTCAGGACAATTATCTTTTTTTTAAAGGTGTGGATTACTCACGAATGTCGAAAGGTCTAGCATACATTGTTTTAACCAGATTTACGTGCTACAAAGCTTCCTCGCACAATAGATCCCCAATTTAAAACTCCTCAATGAGAACACCCAGACTTAAACTTAAAACCTGATGGGGAAAACTCACTCCGCCCCACCATAGTTGAGTTCTTTATTATGTTGCAATATTAAATACAATGCGAATGTTAAGTGAAAATTATAATAATATTAATTACAAAAAAAATAATGAAATAAAGTTAATGGGGATAATACTAATAAATATTATTTTTATAATCTAACACAAATTGAAATTTATGTTTTTTTATAACAGCAAAAACAATCATATTCATCACCAAATGTTTACAACAGTCTACATGGTTAGTAAGCTACTAAGTCAACCACCCATTACTTACGAAGGATAAGTATCACCAAACGGCAAAACAGGAAAAACGAAAACGAGCATACTATCAATTTTTTACATTAAACCGCACCCATTTATTCCACTCCATTTGGCTCCGTTTTGCTCACTCTTTAATCCATAGAAAAGTTGTAGCTTGCATCTCCCCGAAAATAGCATCTATATTAACTCTTTTCCCGTTGAATATACTTTCATCCCTTGCTTTCCAAATCCCCCAACATGTTGCCAAAACAATAAGTTATATGTACCGCCGTTTCGATTCTTCCAAATTCGTTTTTTTGTGGAATTCCAATAACTCTTTCATTGTAAATGCAAAGATTTGTTGAGTTCTACACCATGTGCTTACTTTGTGCTATAGTACTGCCGATGCATAGCATCCCGTAAATAAATGATCCGCATCTTCATCTTATTCACCACATAGCTTGCAAGTTGAAGTTCCTATTAACATACCTCTTTCTTTGAATCATAACATAATAACCTATCAATTGGAAAATTGAAACGATGTGTAGTTCCAACACAAATTGATCTTCAGATAATTAACAACCGTGTAAGGACAAAAATAAATCGGACCTCTTAGAACTATATGAGTTTGGGGGAAACTAAAACATTTTTTCTTTTCTTTTTTTTTCGATTTTTGTAACATGTTAGTTTTAGATTTTTTTATTCGTCTTATTTTTACTGTTTCAATACTATCTAAATTTCATTAAAATCGGTGTGTCTCGATTGCTAAGCGCGGCGAGCCACTTCTAGTTTTGAATAATAAACTTTTAAAATAATAAACACTTCTATAACCATAAAAAACATTCGTACACTCTTAAGAAGGTAGTAAATCAGTCAAATCATCATTATATTATTCTTAGGTTTAAAATGATTTGGGGAGCTAAGGATGGAAACCATGGGGAAGTTGTGCATAAGCAGGGAGCTAAGGGTGGCACGATATTCCTTGTGACCCCACTCGGTCATGTAGGACCCTGTGGCCCTTTTGCCGGTTATATACCGCATGGCCTTCAAGTGATGGTGACACCCCCAGAAATATGTGATGAACCCATATTAACCAACCAACCATCGAGTGACACCTCATTGCAACCTAAAAGCATCCGAATGAACCCGATTTGAATTATGGTGGTTTTCCAATTTACCCGACAACCCTGAACCCAATTCTCAACCCTGTTCCAACGTTCTTCTTTGGTTCATCTTCTGGTTTACAACCTCAATCTTTGTTACCCAATTCCATTATCCGAGAGATTTGTGGCCGTGTACTTGAAGCGCCCGAATTACTCAACGAAGTCTCCCAACTACACTCCCTTCACCCTTGAGTTTTGTTAAATATATATGGGGTACATTTAAGTGTTTTGTTAAATATATATGGGTTATGTTTAAATTCAACCACATTATATATATGAATTGAAACTGCTGATGAACAGTAGTTTTCTTTTAGGATATTAAAATAAGTTTTTTAAATTAACCGATTCACGTTTCTTTAACATTCAATTCACCCTGATTAAAAAAAAAGCATCGCAACTTTCCTTTGATTAACATATTACGTTCTTTTGCAATATAAATCTCATCTTTTATGTATACAGCTGTAATAAAGTTAAAACCTATTTGCATATTTGTAAAATTTAAAATTGTGGTTATATAACATGTGATCCATACATTTTATCAAACTGATACCTTAATATACAAATATATGATATTTAAAAAAAACACAGGTGTATTATTAACAAAAAGAAAATAAAAAAATAATCATTTTACTCTTTTTGTTATTTATGAGATTATTAAAAAACGTTAATGACATGATTCAAAACGTGTGTATATCTATATTTTATGATGTTTAGCCTACGGTACCGTCACAAACTGATATAACTTTGACTAAACAACGTCGGTAGTAGAATCGGTACCATCGGAACAGTCACCAATTTTTGTTTTTATGGCCTTCGATCGATGTACAACGGTTGATACAAAAAGTGTCGATGTCCAAATACCGCAATAAACTGAACCAATACCGACTGAATTCCCACCACATCACGAAAGGGAATTCTGCTAGTTATTATTATATTTAGCCCATGCAAAAAGAAAAAAATAACTAAAATCTGTGAAAGTTGTACATTATTGTTAGAAACAGTCATTTACTAGTATATGTCCTAAAAAAGAAATTTAAAACCAAAACTTGGTACCATTACCTAAATCTTAGCTGTAAACACACCACACCTGCTCCCTCTCTCACTCTGCAACTTTCATCCTCCACCAATTTACTGCAAAATCATTCACACACACATCACACCCACTGTTTTCACACACACATTCATGGAGATTCTCTCACTCTTCTTCCAATCAATCTTCACCCCATCATCATAATCACCCACACCTACATTCACCCACAACCCACCATGAAATTCACCATCTTCTTCTTCCTCTTCATCTTCACATTCACAACCACCACCACCACCACCACCGTCAACAACCGCCGGACACTCCACCAGCCGTTTTTCCCACAAGACTCACCACCAGCACCATCACCACCGTCATCAACCGATGTACCCTTCACACCCACCCCCACCACCACCGCATCTCCACCATCTGACCATCCGTTCTTCCAAGAATACCCCTCACCACCGCCTCCACAAACCTCAACTCCGTCAGCCTCTTTTCCAGCCAACATCTCGTCACTAAATCTCCCAAGTTCTGCTAAATCCAAATCAGTGTCATCAAAACTAATCGCAACCGCTGTCACGCTAGTAATCGCCGCCGCTATCGTTGTCGCAATCGTAATTTACCTACGAGTTAAAAAGCATCGAAGATCTCCCACCGATACTACGTCGTTTAGCGACGAGAAAACTCACAGATCCGATAGTAGTAGCAGAGTAGTTATTACTAACAATGCAGATTCTATTACTAGTGGAGGCAGTGTTAGTAATAATAATAACAATAATACTAATAGGATACCGAAGCTTAGTCGTCCGTCACAAACTAGTGCGGAATTTCTGTACCTTGGTACTATTGTTAATTCCAGAAATGGAATAGATGGAACAACAATTGGGATTGTTAATAATCACCGTGTAGATGGTGATGGTAAGAAGTTGAGGAAATTGGATTCACCCGAACTCCGCCCACTGCCGCCACTTACGAGTGTCGGTGCGGGCGGAGTACCGACGATGAGTAATTTGGGGAATAATAATTTTGAAAATGTGGAAGTTGAATCTTCTAAAGATGAAGAGTTTGAAGAGTTTTATTCGCCTCGTGGGTCTATTGGTACCGGATCTGGTTCCAGAACCACTTTTGGTGGAGTTCCGGTGGAGAATTATGAGTCCGGGAGGATAATTGGGTCGGTTCCGGGTTCGGTTTCGGGTTCAGGTTCGGGTTCGTCGTCTTGTTCTTCGTCTAGTTCGGGTTCTCCGGTGAGGTCTGTGTCGTTGAGTATTTCGCCGCCGGTGAGTTTGAGTCCGATTAGATCCCGGCCGAAGTCGCCGGAGCTTTTGTCGATTCAAACCCCTCCGCCGCCGTCTCGGTTAGCTCCTCCGCCGCCACCACCACCTCCGCCGCCGCAGAATCTGGTCATCCCATCGCCGGAAATTGGATTGTCGGATTTTTCAAGTGATCAATATTCACCGCCACCGCCGGCGAGAACTCCTCCACCACCGCAGAATCTGGTCATCCCATCGCCGGAAATTGAATTGTCGGATTTTTCAAGTGATCAAGATTCACCGCCACCGCCGGCGAGAACTCCGCCGCCGCCACCGCCACCGCCGCAGAATCTGGTCATCCCATTGCCGGAAATTGGATTATCGGATTTTTCAAGTGATCAAGACTCACCTCCGGCACCGACGAGAATTCCGACACCGCCGCCGCCACCGCCACTACCGCCAACGAAGTACTGGGACTCTCAGAGTCCGAAAACACCCGCATCGGTTCGTCCACCGGTTTTAGTGACGCCTGCGAGACCCGTGCCTGTGATCAACGATCAAGATCAACCGGAGGTGTCGCCTATGGAACCATTGCCGGAAAATCAAGAAAATCTTGAAACACCAAAACCGAAACTGAAACCGCTTCATTGGGATAAAGTTAGAGCAAGTTCTGATCGAGAAATGGTGTGGGATCAACTCAAATCTAGTTCTTTTAAGTAAGAAACCCTTTAATTCTTTCGATTTATCGTTATCGTTTAAAGGTTTGTGTAATTTAGCATTTGGGGATCTTGACTGCAGGTTGAATGAGGAGATGATAGAGACATTGTTCATTGTTAAGACGCCGAACTCGAGTAATTCAAACGAATCATCCGCCACGAGACGGGCAATTCTACCGACACCAATGAGCCAGGAAAACCGAGTTCTTGACCCGAAAAAGTCACAAAACATTGCAATTTCGCTTAGGGCACTCAATGTGACAATTGATGAAGTTTGTGATGCACTTTTAGAAGGTAAATTTGCTTCATTTCCACAAAAGTTTACATTTTTTTTTTTGAGTTTTTTCGTTATAATTTTTGTTTGTGATCATACAGGTAATGCGGATACACTGGGGACCGAGCTTCTCGAGAGTTTGTTGAAAATGGCTCCGACTAAAGAAGAAGAACGGAAGCTAAAAGAATACAAAGATGATACGCCTTTTAAGCTTGGTCCGGCTGAGAAGTTTCTAAAGGCGGTTCTTGATGTACCGTTTGCGTTTAAAAGAGTCGAGGCAATGCTTTACATATCCAACTTTGAGTCCGAGGTCGAGTACCTTAAACGCTCTTTTCAAACTCTTGAGGTATGTTTTCTTGCTATAACTTTCTTTTCAATCGTTTGCGTGTTGGATTCTTTCTAAAATTGAACCATTGTTTCTCTATATTGTTGACATTGGAATGAAGAAAATTGTATACAACACGAGTTGAAAACAGATCGGGTTGAAAATGTTTTTTTAGTATGTGTTGGCATGAGGCGGGTCGGGTTGGGTTGGGTTTAAAGTACATTTTGTTCTAGTATAATTTTATAGAACATGAACGTCTTATGTATCACATTTAAAGCAAAATGTGAATTTTAATTCATTCTCGTAGTTCTATACTTATTGTATTGAATGATCCTCTGTTACGGTAATAATCTAAATCTTTGAATAAAAACGATCTACAGGCTGCATGCGAAGAGCTTAGAAACAGCCGAATGTTTCTAAAACTCCTAGAAGCCGTTTTGAAAACCGGAAACCGCATGAACGTAGGAACAAACCGAGGTGATGCACACGCTTTCAAACTCGACACACTCCTTAAACTTGTTGACGTTAAAGGCACCGACGGAAAGACAACTCTTTTACACTTTGTCGTTCAAGAAATCATCAAAAGCGAAGGGGCTCGCCTTTCTATTCCCGACGCCCAAAGCCCCACCGTTGCTAATGACACAAAGGCCCGCAAACTTGGTCTCCAAGTCGTCGCTGGTATCAGTTCCGAACTCTCAAATGTCAAGAAAGCTGCAGCCATGGATTCCGACGTTCTTAATAGTGACGTGACGAAACTATCCAAGGGTATTTCCGACATTTCACAGGTTGTCAGGTTAAACGAAACACTTTCGGATGGTGTAAACCGCGAAAGATTCTCAGAATCCATGAACGCGTTTATGAAAACCGCGGAGGAAGAGATTATCAAGATTCAAGCTCAAGAAAGCGTCGCGTTTTCGTTAGTAAAGGAAATAACCGAATACTTTCATGGGAATTCCGCTAAAGAAGAAGCACACCCCTTAAGAATATTCATGGTAGTGAGAGATTTCTTGACGGTTCTTGATCGCGTGTGCAAGGAAGTTGTGTCGGTAAATGAACGAATAGTCGTTAGTTCGGCTCATAAGTTCCCCGTGCCAGTAAACCCGACACTTCTACCGGTATTTACGCGACAGTTTAGTTCCTCAGATGATGAAAGTAATTCTTCATTTCGACTGTCATCATAGGTAATGGCATTCTTGTGTTGTTGTTGGTGTTGTATTTGTATCATAAAGTTAGAAGATTTTGAATGTTAATTTGATTATAGATATATATAAATATATATGATATATATACGGAGGAGATTTTGGAAGAATAAGCATATATCTCTGTAAAAAAAAACAAGTTCATTTATGCTACATTTGTTCTATGGAATTAGATTCTCTGTACCCTCCATTTCCTCTGTGACATATATGATTTTTGAGTTTTAATTTTATTTAACTAAGGTTTTTTTAATTATATTTTTGTAAATTTTGTTTTGAAGATGTGATAATTATTTATATTCATGTGTTTATTTTATAAATTATGGTAATGGTAATTATTAGAGTAGACCGTTATACGGTTTACAAAACATATTAAAAAGGTATCCTATGATGGCATGTTATCAAATGGAATCTTTGTGTAGTGTTATGTTTTACATAGTTTAAAAAGTTGTGTCAGATTTGTTGTGAGTAGTTCATGAATCATGCATGAGATGATCCTAAAAGTTATAGATCAGAACCTACACTTGTATGGACACAGGCTGCCTTATCATATGGAATGATTTTATTGAGATATTTAGTGAGGTGGTAATCGTGTCAGGTTAGTAATGGTAAAGACTTTCTTCAACGCTTTCATCCCTTCCCCTCCGCCCTTATTTCCTGTCCGATGCCACCTTAGCTGCTCAACCTTTCTTCCTCTTCTCTATTACAGGCGCAAGAACAATGGGACCCATCTCTCCTCTCACAACATCCTCCTCTGTGACAGGCACCTCTCTCCCATGTCTTAGCTTCAGATTTTCTCCTTCTCTCTCATCTCTCTCATCCAAGTCATCTAGCCACATCATCAAGGGCATGAACGGATCTGTGTTTTTCTCCAACATTGGAGATAGTCTAAGTTAACATGTTAACACGGATGAATGTAAACATTACATGTATATTGCACGTGTCAAGTGTTTACCTAAATGAATTATGCATGTTGTAAATGTGTTAATGGGTAATAAAGTTGTAAAGAGTTAACAAGTTGAATTTATAACTCTAATTAAAAAAAGGTTGATGGGTTAGCTAGTTTAATTTTTAATAAACCTGAACACAACCCATTTATTAAATCCGAACATGGTCTTCTTATCAAACACGTGTCATGCCAAGAATTACCACCCCTAATCTAGACTATTTACCTTCGCCGTAATGGGATAACCCTCATCCTAATCACTTGGTACTTATAACATATAAGTTGTGATGAAGCTTTTAAGTAATCAGCTACGACTACTCGGATCTATCTAGTATGTCCAAATGGGCAATGCTTCCCAGATTTGACTAGTTGCAGGTGATTACTTAAGAGTTTTATCACAAACTACATTTTAGGTTATAGATTAGGTTCGGATAAGGATTCACCTATGTTTAAAATCAAGTAGATCTACAAAAATAGTTAAACCTAATTTTTTTTCTTTTAATCTTTTGTTTTGTATGTGTATCTGTATATTCTAGAACATGAACATATGATGGGCACATGTTAAGGGATTACATAAGAATATAAGATAAAAGAACCAGGGAAAAGCGACCATATGTATATAAGATTCGTCGACCATAAAGATTGAAAATCATAGATGGGGGACATTTAACCCTCAATGCATGTGCCTCATAAGTCATCATTCATCATTTTCTAATTATGCCCCTTTTTACAAGTCAATATAGCATAGTTGACCAATTTATTTTTTAAGTCTACTTTTTTTTTTTTTATTTAAAAGAAGTGTAACGTTCCACTGATTGCTTTTACTTGTATACTATGTAAATATTAAAACCTTATTAGGAAATGCTAGTACTATATTTTGACTCAAATATGTAACAAAAGATTGCATTTTTTGGTATATTTAAGTGAATGAAAATCATAAAAAAATGTACGATGAAACATTCAATTTGACGATAATAATAATAATACGTATTTTATAGTTGTTACTTATTAAAATAATTGGAATTCTGCTTTATACTATAAATATAGTCTAATAAAAAAATATACAGAAAATATTGCATATACGAATTATAGAGGTATAATTAAAAACTCTTAACACGAAGACAATCAAAGGTATAACCAAAGAAACCGACATGTTTACATGACTAACACTCAGCAGATAATACACAAGCCGAGCTATCGATAGTGGTATCAATAATCAAATAGCGCATACGTTAAAACAAAGCCCTAAATTTTTGAATAAACTATAATAATGGAGAAAAATTACATCAAATAATTCAATCACATAACACAAAAATAATAAACAGGTTTAAAAAATTTACACTCTTTTTTTTCTTTAATGTCACTATTTTCAGTGCTCGGATTTCACTAATTTTCGGTGCTCGTGTTTCACTAATAATCAGTGCTAGGATTTCTAACAATATGTGGTTTCAAATTTTCAGGTCATTTGAGCAGTGGCGGATCCAAGATTTTTTTTTCACTGGGTTCACTTTTTTAGATACTCCAATTTCATATGACTGAACATAAAATATTTCGGTTCGGTTCGACAGTTCGGATCGGGTAAGGTTCATCACATAATAAAAGTACGATACAAAAATTTCGGGTCTTTCAAAATCAAAGTTTTCAAACCATTAAACTCACCGGACAATTCAAAAGTTGATTATGCATAAAAACTGTTCCGATAAATCAAAACTCACTATTATTAGTTCATATAAAGTTTGATAATTCTTAACTCGAAATCAAATCAATAAAATGCATAAACACTCACTATAATTAGTTTTTATAAAGTTTGAAGGTGGATGCCTGTTGCCGGAGGAGGACGACCGGAGCGAGCGGAGGTGGAGGCACCGCAGATGAATGTTGTTCAGTTGTTCCCTAAATGAGTTTTACATTAAAGAAAACAATAAAAATAGAAATTAAAAAAAAAACGGAACAAAAAGATTACTATACAAGGGTGGAGATACAATAGGAAGTTAATTTGGCTAAGAAGGCTAGGAAGTGATCTTGACCATCCATTTAGTTAATCAAGGGCTAAGATTAAATCAGGGAAATTGAAAGGAAGAAAAGAGGCGCGTGAGTTTGTTTAGGGGTATTCTAGTCAATCCAAGGCAATAGTTTCTCTCTCCTCCAATTCCCCATCGTTTTTAAAACGTTAATAACTTTTTCATACGACAATATTTTTTTATAAAAATTACACCATAAAAACGAGCGTTTTTTTATCTTTAAAACGAGCACACTATTGCTATACTTTTGAAAAAAAATCGAAAACCCAGATGCGTAAAACGCAGTGGATAGAACATGACACTATAACCCAGGTTCTAAAACGCAATCGGGTTTCATATGGCCGTGATTATGTTTTAACATTGCCATGCCTCTATTTTAACATGATTATGTTTATGTTTTAACATGACCATGTTCTCTGCACTCAATTTCTGAAGAAAACGTACCTAAAACGCAATGTGTTTCACATAGTCATGTTTCTCTTTTAACATGACCATGCCTTTGTTTTAACATGGCCGTGTTTTTGTTTTAACAAGGTCATGCCTTTGTTTAACAAGGTCATGCCTCTGTTCCAACATCGAGGTTCTAAAACGCAATGGATTTTAATATTGTAATGTTTATGTTTTAAAATGGTCATGCTTATGTTTTAACATGGTCATGTCTTTGCTCCAACATGATCATGCTTCCCTTTTAACATGATCATGTTCTTTGATGTTCTTTTACACTGCAGTTCTAAAACGCAATGAAACCCAAAATCAAGATTTGGCACTACAGATTCTAAAAAACAATGAAGTTTTAACATGGCCATGTTCATGTTTTAACATGGTCATGCTTTTGTTCCAACATGACCATGCTTCTATTTTGGCATGATCATGTTCTTTGCACCCCAGGTTGTAAAACGCAATGAAAGCAAAAATCAATATTTTGCACTGTAGGCTCTAAAAAGAAATGGAGCTTTAACATGACCATGTTTATGTTTTAACATGGCCATGCTTTTGTTCCAACATGACCATGCTTCTATTTTAGCATGATCATGTTCTTTGCTTGTAAAACGCAATGAAACCAAAAATCAATATTTTGCATTGTAGGTTCTAAAAAGCAATGGAGTTTTAACATGACCACGTTTATGTTTTAACATGGTCATGCTTTTGTTCCAACATGACTATGCTTCTATTTTAGCATGATCATGTTCTTTGGTTGTAAAACGCAATGAAACCAAAAATCAATATTTTGTACTGCAGGTTCTAAAAAGCAATGAAGTTTTAACATGGCCATGTTTATGTTTTAACATGGTCATTATTTTGTTCCAACATGACCATGCTTCTGTTTTGGCATGATCATGTTCTTTGCACCTCAGGTTGTAAAACGCAATGAAAACCAAACTCAATATTTTGCACTGTAAGTTCTAAAAAGCAATGGAGTTTTAACATGGCCATGTTTATGTTTTAACATGGTCATGCTTTTTTTCCAACATGATCATGTTTCTATTTTAGCATGATCATGTTCTTTGCTTGTAAAACGCAATAAAACTAAAAATCAATATTTTACACTGCAGGTTCTAAAAAGCAATGAAGTATGCTTTTGTTCCAGCATGACCATGCTTCTATTTTAGCATGATCATGTTTTTTACACTCCAGGTTGTAAGACGCAATAAAACCAAAATCAATATTTTGCACTGCAGGTTCTAAAAAGCATTGTAGTTTTAACATGGGTATGCCTTAGTTCCAACATGATCATGCCTCTGTCTAAGCATGATCATGTTCTTTGCACTACAGGTTCTAAAACGCAATGAGTTTTAAGGTGGTCATACCTTTTGTTCTAACATGATCATGCTCCTACTTTAGCATGGTCATGTCTCTGCTTTAACATCCAGAAGAACAAAAATGAAAAGAACTCTAACTAAAACATAATGAAGTGAAAAACGCAATTGAGGTTTCATAACTAAAACGCAATGAAAATAAAAAATAACACAACTTACAAAAAAACTCTGATTAACGACGGTGGGTGGAAAAAAAAAACTCTAATACACCATGGGGAAACTGGTGGCGGTGGTGCGGTGGCGGTGGATGGTGGAATGATGATGTCAGATCTGAAAAACCCAACAGGTGGTTGAAGGTGGTGGTGGCGGTTTCAGATCTAGTTTCCGGCAAGATGGTGGCGATCGTAGGTGGTAGTGGTGGTGGTGGAGGAGGAGGTGGTGGTGGTGTTGGTTGTGATGTGGTAGTTTATAGTTTTGAAAATGGTGGATTTGAGTATACGGGGAAGAGAAATGAATTGCAGATGCTGGGTTTTTTTAAGATGGTGAGTTTTGACCAAAATGCCCCTCCTTATGTTTTTTATCTTTGCCACATGTCATCCTCTTATTGCTTCTTATCCTTCCTAGCAAAATTAAACTTCCTATTTGATCTTTTCCCTACTATACAATACATTTAACGTGATTGGAATTTTGAAAAAGGAAATAACATTTGTAATCCAGTTTTATTTAGACTAGAAGGTATGGTGAGGCTCATCCCCAAGGGGATGGGCCGCCACGTCACCGTCATGTAGGAGTGGTTTGAAGAGGATGGACCTAGTGAGTTTTATATATATATGCTTCTATGTATAGGGGTGTGTGTGAGGAGAGAGGCCCGTCTTATCCGGCTGTGGGGAGCCGATCTTGCTGAGCCGGAGGAGTGGGGGGCGGTGTGGGGGACCGGCGCCGGTCCTAGCCGGGCCTCAGCCGGCCCCCATACCCACTAGTCTTATTAGTGTGTTTCTTGATATCAGATGGACCATTATGATTTTCAAATTTTAATAGTACAAAATATCATGCGAATTGTACAATAGCCTAAATGTAGTAATTATAGAAATTTGGAGGAATATATGATATTGCCCACGTTGTGGTGTCGCCGCCAATGTCGTCTCCACAACTAGGGATGAGAAATTTTCTATCGAATATCAATACCATACCATACCGGTATCAACCAAACATATTGTACGGTATTTGGTTTTAAATTTAGGTTTTAAATTTAGCTCAGTTTCGGTATTTATTCACAATCCTTCGTTTTACTACTGAATAAACAAATAAATCTTCTCACAATCACTCCTTAAATTTATTAAGAACTTGCTACTTAAAAGTTTGGATCAAGTCCATTAAATTTAATAACCTTCAATAAAGTACATTATATATAACTAAACACTTGTTTATAATTATTAGAAAAAATACATTAATTTGTAATAAATACAAGATTTTATTTTGAAGTCCAAATTTTTGAAGCTAGGATACTAAAATGTCAAATTCTGAAACTTAATAATTCTACTTTAAAGATTAACACTCGACGAACACATGACAGAGTTCGCCCAGCGGTATGTGTACACTTTCACCGCTTTGTGGCCCGACGACAGATATGTGATTAACTAAATTAAACAATAAATAAACCGACAATAAACGAAACACTGGTAGCCAGCTGGTACATTATTTCCTACTACAGTTCTCGGGACCGAGCCAACAAACACCAGAAACAAGTTCATTTCTCGGTTTAAATTAAGATACTATCCTCTTAACCTTGATTATTATCATTATTAGATGTTTTTAAGGTGGTTTGAAATTTAAACACATTCCTTTGACAGCAACGAATCAGCATCCATACGTTCTAACATTGTGCGTGCTTCCTCTTCTGTGGCGGGGACCACTTTACGAATCCTAAACCCGTTATTATGGGCTTTTGCCTCAGGACGGACAGTAAACGTGAAGTAGAACGTGTTTGAAACCTGCAGCGTGATGATGAGCATATGCGTAAATTATTGATTTAAGTGGATGATAAAGTTATTGTTTGAGAATGAAACAAACCTCACTAGACCTCAGTTCGGGCCTTGTAACGTGTGCAACAACTTCAACGTTAATCAAAGGTTGTTCCGCATGTTCAAATTCCGTATATAGGACACATGACTTGAAACGTAAGAAATCACCAACATCCACCTGCGAAAAACAAAATTCAGAACATAAACAGTCAGTGGCGAAGCTTGACCCGAATGACCGGGAGGGGGGGGGGGGGTCGAAAACTTATATACCCAAAAAATTCTATAGAACTGGGGGGTCGAAAATGTATATACCCAAAAATTTCTATACGAAAACTACATATATAACACTACTGAGCGAAAAGTTGGGGGGGTCGGGTGCCCCCTCCCGCCCCTTCTATACTTCGCCCCTGTAAACAGTTATCATTAAGTAACAAAAGGAAAACAACTACGAACCCGCTTGAGATAATCTTACTGTTAAAAGTTTTTAAAACAACTTCAATTCATTAAAATAGGCTCGCAGAAGTAACGTTAGCAACAAGGTACTCACGGGTCTTAGAAAGTCAACATGGTCAACTTCAAGAAAATACGGCATTAATCCAGCAAAAGTATAAGCAGTCGAAAACGCCAACTCAAACGCTCGATGCATCAAAAACCCTCCAAAAATACGGCCGTGAATATTCCGTTGTTGCGGCTGACAAATCAACGAGTTTTCGAGCCGGGTATCTCTAAGAAGAATGCTATCTCTATTCGCTAATGCCGGCATATCACAAAATATACGCCCTTCAGCTAATAATGAATCGAGTCGGTTTTTTTCTCCTTTCTCTTCGATCCCTTTTGTTTCCATTTTCTTTAATCTTCTTAATTTGTTTCTACCGTCCGCTTCTTCGTAAAATAGTTTTTCCGTATCGGTTTCTGGTGAAAGTCGGTTCACGGGGGCTGCTTTCCCGGTTTTTGAATCACGCGCCACGAATATGAAGTTAGCTGTTAGAGCTACTGTTTCTATAATGTCAGAGCTACCTGCAAAATAAAAAACGCCATGTCAGCTCCTGTTAATTTTCGGTACCCTTAAAACTAAGGCTGCAAACGAACCGAACAGTTCACGAACCGTTTGGCGGGAAGTCCGTTTGTTTTCGTTTGTTTAATGAATGAACGAAGATGAACAAGAAATTCCATTCGTTCGTTTAGTTAAATGAACGAACATGAACAGAGGCCGCGTCCGTTCATGTATGTTCGTGAACGTTCGGTAATGTGTTCGTTTGTGTTGATAGTTGATTAGTGTTTTAAATTTTTTTTTTTTTTGATATTTCAAAAATTCTGACAAATAATATTTTTAATAAGTTTCAATGTATAATATATTTTGTTCATGAACGCTTGTTTGTGTTCGTTTGTTTTCTTTTGTGTTCATGAACATTAGTTTGTGTTCGTTTACGTTCGTTACCTAGAATTAACAAATGAACACAAACGAACACGAACGCGTTCATTTCCTTAACGAACGAACATGAACAAAAAATCTCGTTCGGTAAGTGTTCTTTAACAGTTCATGAACACATATAGTTCCTTAACAAACGAACATGAACAAGGTCTTGTTTGTGTTCGTCGGGTTCGTTTAGGTTGAACCAAAACGGTTTTATTCAAATTTTTTGGATACTGGTTTCATGTTATGCTATTTAGCGCGTTAGAGATAAACCAGAACCGAAAATGGGTCAAAACTTCCAACTCTACATAAACTAACTAACTTTAAGCACTTTGATTATCGACATATACATACCGTTTGTCAACTGTGTGACTTCAAGTTGAACTTCGATGGAGGACCGTCCGACCCATATAACGGCACCAGCCATTTTCAAATCACAATCAACGCTAATCGTTTTCTTGAGGACCATTTTGTCAACAGATGCAGTAACCAACAATAGGGGCCTCGTCATACTATCATCATCAGAGCAATGCTAGATTCACACACACACTCGTATAAGTTACTGATATCCAGACATCAAGAAAAATTATGTATGAAACGTATAAATGAATGCATAGATATGTTCATTATTAGGGTACGTTAGGTTGGCACTTGTATAACTTTTTTTAAGGAACTGGAATTTGAATTGAAATTTGTCAAACGATTTGAAATTTGAGTCGGAGATTCCAATTCCTTTGGCCGAATTCCAAATTTAAAACAAATTCTAAATTCCTTTACGCGTAAGAATTTGAGTGAATTCATTCATCCGAACTCCACTCATTTCTCAACCAAACATGTTATCCTCGAAACTCATATTCCAATTCCAAAACATCCCACAAACCAAACACGCCAGGAATCGAATTCCAATCCTAATTCCACTAATTCCGATGAACCCATAGCTGTTAATAGCAAATAGCGGACGATAGCGACTAGCAACCTATATGCTACGTAGCGATAGTGATAAAATAGTGGGCGTTGTTTTATATTTAGCGATACACTAGAAGGAAAT
This sequence comes from Helianthus annuus, assembly GCF_002127325.2. Lineage (NCBI taxonomy): Eukaryota > Viridiplantae > Streptophyta > Magnoliopsida > Asterales > Asteraceae > Helianthus > Helianthus annuus. The sequence goes on from NC_035433.2 coordinate 82,490,339, forward strand.
TTTAGATATATTTATATGTATATTATACTCAAATACGCTGTTTATACACGTATATTTAACAAAAAACCTAAAATCCAGCTATTGTATACGTACACTTTATCGCTATTTATTTTAAAAACAAAAAAACCTGAAATCCCGCTATTTACTCGCTATGGAGGCACCAAAATCAGATAGCGATTAATGAGCGCTTCGCTACGCAATTCGCTATGAGCTCTATTAACAACTATGTGCGAACCAAATTCCCAAAAGTACCCTCAGGGACTGTTTGGTAACCTTTTGCTGAGCCATTAAGACGCCTGATAGATTAAGAGCTAGCCTCTGAATCAGTCAGCATGTTTCTAAAAACTTACACATTAAGAGGCTCTAGGAACCATAAAGAGGTGTAAAGTGAACCAAACACACTCTACCTCGGTTCTCTACCTGTAACCGAGTGTAGCTTCTTAGACCATGCGTACTCGTTCCAAAATGGGGCGTTTTTTAATAAACAACGCCCAAGCCCGCCTGAGCCACCCCCCCCCCCCGGGGCGTTTTTGAACCCAACTTTGTGAACAGCGTTGTTTTTAAAACGCTCGAGCCCTTGTGTGTTGGCCAATGGCTGTTTTAATTGAATATTTTTGTTTTAATAATTAAAAAATAATTGGGTAATTATAGGAGTGCCATGTGTCGAACAATGCCCAAGGGTGGGGGCATTATCCCACTACGCCCATTTCTTCAAAACGCCCCTTTGCTGACTAAGACGACACGTGGCGGACAACGCCAAGGGTGGGGCATTATTCACCGTAACCACTACGCATGGTGTTAATGGAATCATTAAAACTTTAAAGGGCTACTTAATAATAATAATAATAATAAAAAGACAACAAAAAGCAAAGTTTAATTACAAGTTTTATAACTAACCATGACATCAAAACAAAAAGCAATACCTTAACAGAAATGGTACCAGCTAAAGCATCAAGATCCTCAAGCAACTTCCCAATCCTAACCTCATTCCAAGGGTCCCTATACTGTTCTCTCAATATATAATCAGTAGAAAAGTTATAAAGAATGGTAGTCCTGCTTTGAGAAGGTGTTTTAGTGAGCAATTCACTTTGTGGGGGTGCATCTTTTGGTGGGTCAAGAAGTCTTTCAAAGATTTTTGACCTAGTTTCCCATAAAGCTGCTGTTACAGGTGAATGGTACATACCTGGCCACAAACTAAGTGGTTTTCTGAATGGTGAGTTGTTATCATCATCTGCCCTTGGTGAACTCTCAAATGGTGAGGTGAATGTTGATTTGATTTTGATTGTGTTGAATTCCATTTTGGTTGGGGTGTTAGGGTTTGGAGAAATTGGGGATAAAGATTGTTGATTTATGCAAGATTTGGGAAAAAGATTGTTGATTTGGGTAGAAATGGATATGGGTTTTGTGGGAATTGAATTGGGGATTGATTGGTGAAGAATTGGGAGTGATGTGGTTTGATTATGGTTTCATGGCTCTCTGAAACTCTGAACCCAGTTTTGGGAAATTGGGATGTGAATTACAAGAACAAGATATCCTTTTAATTGCCGTAAAATAAAATAAAATTAAATTAAATGAAATCCTTTACTTATGATCACATTCTCCAACTACCATCTTCAATTTGGAAGATATTGTTAGGTTGGAAAAATCAGTATTTTTTTCTAGAGTTAAATGTTATTTTAGTCATGTGATTTGGGTTATTATGTTAGTTTAATCGAAAGGTTTTATTTTTCATTTGTGGGTTCAAAAAGGTTTCACCGTTGTCATTTTAGTCCACTTGGTTAACTTCATCTATTTTTTCTGTTATTGAGAAGGGCAATTCGGTCATTTTATATGTAATTCTGTTAACTAGAAGGGCAACTCGCCATATAAAATAACCGAATTGACCTTCTCGTTAACAGAAAAAATGGATGAAATTAATCCAGTAGACTAAAATGACAACGATGAAACTGGCAAAATGACCCAAACCACATGGACTAAAATAACATTTAACTCTTTTTTCTATTGTTTGGTTTATTAAAGTTTCAAAGTTTTGTAAGAAAATAAAAAAAGAAAATATCTTTAAGTTTTTCTAAATTTGTTTACAAAAATGCATGTTCTTTGTGATAAAATTTAAAACAATGATGTGTTATAAATTGGTAACATAAGATTGTGTAGACTCTTTTTGGGTAAACTTGCTTTTTGTGTAAACTTGTTGATTGTCACTTCATCATAATGAAGATGAAGTTGTTAAGTGGGAATGTTCTTTTATAACCGGTCTAGTCATTTTGTTGGTCTACCATAGATAAACTATTTCTATACCCGTCCGGTGGACGGGTCTTTTAATTTTATTTTCGTATATATTATACTTGGTTTGATCAATAATTAAAATCATAATGTGATTGTAGTCTCCTGGTAAAAATTGTGTACAAATTATTTTATCTTCTTTTGATTGGCAAACAACATTCATTTCATATCACCAAATATGTACAGATGTCACTAGCAAGTTGCTGGAGACAAACACATTACATCACCTAGCAAACCTACAGGTTAACCAAGTTACATTCACATTGTCGAAATATTAAACGTCACCCAATTAGCCAACGCTCTATTGTTTCGCCTCGCCCTATTCTTGACCCAAAGGTATGTCATTGCTTGAACTTCTCCAAAAACCCCGTTGATGTTGACCCGTTTTCTGGCAAAAATAACTTCGTTTTGTGCCTTCCAAATCATCCAACATGTGGCTAAAATCACCACTCTAATCAATCTCTATTTGTGTTCTCATACATTTAAACTTTAAAGTGCTGTGATTTTGTAGTAGATGTAGATCCCTAACATTGAAACCAAACAGTTGGGGAATGTTGCACCATGAACTAATCTTTTGCCGTAGTACCGTGGATACAACACATGATGTGAATAAGTGATCAGCATCTTCGTCCTGACAACCACATAACCTGCATCTCGTTTCACCAAAATTTAAGAGAATTATATAAACCTACAGATGTAATATAAGGGTGAATTCATACATAAATTTAGCTTTTATACGTTAGCTGCAAATTCCACTTCAGATATAATTTTTTAGTCAAAATGTAATCTAAGCCAATGGATAGCTTGGAAGTTCTAACATATGCATGACATAATAAGAAAAAGTTGGCAGATTTTAATAATATGAATGATATTTGTCGTATGGTAATAAAGATCAAGTATAAAACAAACCTCCATTGTCAACCACTTTCATCCTTTTCCACAAATCTTAAGCTGGTTTTTTTATATCTCCAACAACCTCAGAATTCACCTTCATCCCAATGAAAACTTCTCAAAAGTGTGATTTGTTTTTACCTTTTTAATATATATATTTATTCAACCAAAATCTTTTATAAACCTCAACCACATAATCTAGATTGTGATACCTTGCAAAAAAAAATGAACATGACAATGCTTGTAACTGAGCCAGCGCCAGAATGAGCGTTGTTTGCAATTTCGATTAATTTGCTTCAGAACTGAAAAAATAAGTCATAAACAAACCCAATTTTGTTAGTTAATCACCATAAAAAGCTTTGAGAGAACAGTTCTGCACCTTGGAAGGATCAGATCAAGGCCTATATAATCAGCCGAGCTTGTACCATCGATTGATGCACATATACGCGATACTACTGAAGATGATAGCGACAATGAAAACAACACGTATACAAGGACAGTAGCATGAATTATACCCTAAACCGTATATAGGAATCAAATTGTACCTCTCCGTCTTGCTATTCCTCTTCTGATTTTGTAGAACACGGGCTGTCTAATGGTAGTTTCTTGTATCGTGGTAGTGGGGTTAAAATAGTGGAAGTGCTGTAACCTCTTGGAACCGTCCTCAACCTCCCATTCTAGAAGGTTTAAATGAATTTAAAGGGCTAAGATCACGAGCTGTCTAAGGGGGTAGGGGTGGTATAACTCAGAAACAATTCCATCACTCACAACATCCAATCAGGTTCTGCCATATTATCAACCATTATTTCCATCACTCACATCCTTTTTTGCTGGAAATGGTCATCACTTGTACAAATTCCATCACTCACAAATTTTTTAATTTTTTAATTTTTTTAAATTATAAATTAACACAAATAAATATTCATGGCCGTTCAAAAGAAAAAAAATCACATACATAATCACCATGAACCCTAGTTCAAGTTAACACAAAATTGAAGGAGATAAGCTTATAATCTCCTAAATTGATATGGGGCTTTCGCTCACACAGTGAAATCGACCCACAATCACCTAAGAATACCTGCTATTGGGGACCGAATGACGAGAATAGGTTGTTGCCGGAGCTCCGACGCCGACGGTTTCTCTGGTGGACACGCAGAAGATCAGCAACAATGGAGCTTTTGTTGTTGCTGTTGTTGTTGTTGTTGCCGGAGCTGCTGTCTTGCTGCTGTTGTTGTTGGTCAAATGCAGCAACAATCATCCCCCAACGGTCAAAAAAACGGCTACTTCTTCATTCTTCAACGCGTCAAAAACTCAACGCGTTACAAACTCAACGCGTGAATTATTTGGGCGGCGGCGGTGTTTCGGAAACTTTCACGCGTGAACTTTGTGTATCACGCTTCCACCTCGGGTCACCTAATGGTAGTTTCTTGTATCGTGGTAGTGGGGTTAAAATAGTGGAACCGCTCTAACCACTTGGAACCGTCCTCAACCTCCCATTCTAGAAGGTTTAAATAAATTTAAAGGGCTAAGATTTAAAGATAGAGAATTTGAATGGTCAGGATCATCCTAAAAAGCAGTTACAATTAAGGGGAACATAAGAATAGATAATTTAACAAATGTGTGTATATGCGATTTGAAATAAAATGTGAAAAGAACTTTATTTTTGTATACTTTTGCATATATTGAGTTAAACGTCATTTTACTCCGTATGGTTTTGGTCATTTTGACAGTTTAGCCCAAAGGTTTCATTTTTCATCTGTGGGTTCAAAAAGGTTTCACCGTTCCCATTTTAGTCCACTGGGTTAACTTCATCCATTTTTTCTGTTAACGAGAAGGGCAATTCGGTCATTTTATATGGCTGAATTGCCCTTCTAGTTAACAGAGTTACATATAAAATGACCGAATTGTCCTTCTAGTTAAGAAAGTTATATATACAATGATGCGTTTGTTATCCTTTAAATTGGTAAAACTTGGATGTGATGTATACTTTTTTATGTAAAAATATTGAACGTCATTTCATCACTGTAAAGATAGTCATTAATTAACTGACAATGTTTTTACAAGAGCATTCACATCCAAGGAATCATATTATGTGTGTGGTGTTTTTAAAATATGAAGAGTATAAAAAATGGTTATGAGTGGAGGAGAGAGAAAATGTTACTGTTCATCTGTATATTTGGGGGAACACTGTTCCCCCCTATAATTTTTTAATATATTTTGAAAGTGGTTGTGAGTGGAGGAGAGAGAAAAGGTAATGATAAATGTATAACAAAATATTACTTAATTGAAAATGAGAGAGAATATGTAGCGTTTTTTAGTGTAATTTAGGGTGAAAATATAGTGGGATGGATGTGAATGCTCTAAGGCCCCCCTTATTTCCACACCCCCTATATCTTATTTTCACATCCCTAGTGTATACGGGCCGTATACAAAATATACGGCCCGTATAGAATGTTTTTGAATAGGAAAATGCGCAGAGAATGTTTTTTTGATTTTACTATATACGGCCTGTATATAGTTATACGAGTCGTATACATGTTTATACGATTTGTAAAATGTATACGGCTCAATGGAATTATTTTGGTAGGTTTTTGATGTTACCAAATGTATACGGGCCGTATAACTGTATACGGGCCGTATATAAGGATGTTTTTTCAAGTATCACGTTTTTCCAGTAAAAACATAGTCATTCTAGGGTTTCTAAACTCTTCATCACCTTTAACAAACGTTGATCGAAACACTCTGCTTAAATCAGAGCACAAGTAGAGTAACGTTACCGATTAGTCCGTTGATCGAGTAACTAGCAGAAGAACCCGACACAAACAAGTTCTCCACAGTTTGTTATTCAGATCTCTATTCGGTCATCTTTCCAAACTACAACACACGATAACTTTAAACTTTATAGTGTGTGATTTGACCAGGAGGTGATTTGCTACTTTTAATAAGCTGTCATAGTTGTCAAATTCGATTTCAACAAATCTTTTCCTTTTCCTTCAATTTCAAGAACATTCTCCGTAACATGAAGACGTGTCGGGTTCTTCTACTAGTGGTATTTTAATGAAGTATTGAAAATTGAATGTGCAAACCCAACCGTTTTTTACTACGGAAACTGTGGCTATGCGAAATACAAACCGCAATCTTTTGTGACTATGAGAAACACAAGTTTTCTTTTTGAGCTTGATGGATGTCCGTTATCTCAGTTGAGGCGGGCATTGTTTAAATCTGAATATAACTAGATGTTATGTGTAACTTCATTAAACCAAGAACAAAGCCTATTTCGAAACACATGTGTTCATATCAGCGTTGTTTATCACCCTGTGTGAGCATTGGAAACCCGACAAACAGTCTTGACAACTGTGACAGCTTATCTATCTGTGTGTGCCCTTTTTTTATTTCAAGCTCAGTGGTAGAGCGGTCGGCTGGTAACTGACTAGTCACATCCATCCTGTTATAGAAAATCGATATGATTAATTTTACAGATTTTTTTGTAATTAGCGTTGTTAACTACCAAAAGAATGCATACACAAATAGTTCTAGTGGACGAAACAAAGAGACCGTTGTGTATATGAATCACGTTTATTTTACATTATCAGGAAATGATTGGAGGTGATTGCTACTTTTAATAAGCTGTCATAGTTGTCAAATTCGATTTTCAACAAATCTGTTCCTTTTCCTTCAATTTCTAGAACATTCTCCGTAACATGAAGACGTGTCGGGTTCTTCTACTAGTGTTTTTACACCCCCTCCTACAAAAGTGAAAATGACGGTACATCGTTCCACCTAAAATCCCCAAATTTTCAAAACCCTAGAAATTGATATGGTGAGTTGGTAATCAAAATCAAGATGTCAGACAACGTGCCTTTGGAGATCCAAGAGGAAATAATCAAACGGCTTCCAGTAAAATCACTGATTTGATTCCGATCAGTCTCCAAATCATGGAAAGCTGTTGTTGTTATTGTGCCTATCTCGGTTGTTCAGTACTTTCGTGATAATAAAACAAGCAGGCATTGATTTTGCCAAGATTGAAGGAAAGAATCTGGCCATAAGCGTTGTGGATTCTCAGCGTTATTCGAATGTAAGTGGATCGAGTGATACGCTTATCTATTCTGGTCAAGGTGGGCATGGTTTGTTCGGGAGTAAATCACCACCCAAAGATCAACAACTTGTGAGTGGGAATATGGCTATGAAGACGTGTCGGGTTCTGCTAGTTATTCGGAATGTTTCGAATCATCACAGAAGATGTGTCAGGTTCTGCTAGTTATTCGGAATGTTTCGAATCATCACAAAAGACGTGTCGGGTTCTGCTAGTTATTCGGAATGTTTCGAATCATAATATAAGACGGATGCGGTTTGCATATTCAATCTTCATTGCTTCATTAAAATTACAAAATAAAATGTTTGGAATCAATTCAAAACCCTCACCCTGAAAATCAACCAGAAACCAAAGGAAAAAGGGCAAATAATGGCTGATGGTTCTTCGTTGACGAAACCAAACGTAGACGGAGATGATAGGTCTGGTAACCGGAAGAGAAAAAACCCTAGTGACGTCGTCGACGATTATGAACGGATATTGGCCATTATTCGACCGAGTAATCAATTGTATTTTTTTAGTTACTTCTCTTGTTAAGTTACTGAACCAACCGAAATCCACAAATTCCAACAGTTTCTTCGTAGATTCCATCCGGTTTGCATATTCAATCTTCATTGCTTCATTAAAATTACAACAAACGATAAAATGTTTGGAAAATTGCATCAATTCTCCTATATCAACATACTCTTCTCCAGACGCTAAGTTGTTATGAATGACAACTTGAGGGGTCTAGTTAACTTTTGTTGGTGCACTTGTGTCTGTACTTTGTCTGTATTCGGTCTCGATGTAAACGATGTCCTTGTCAGTCTTGTAAGTTGACCAAGTCAACCGTCCTCCTGGTTTGACTCAGTCAACAGTTAGTTATTGGTTGTCATTTGTCTGGCTCGAAGGATGAGTGATCGAAGGATAATGTAGATCCTTCGATCACCTCGAAAGATATGCTTCGATAGATAGACCTCGAAAGACAATCTTTCGAGGTCCTTGCTGATCCTTCGAAAGCATTATATTCGAAAGATGATCCTTCGGACCATCTATCGAATCCTTCGACCATGACAACCTGTGCTGGGTATATATACCCATGCACTGTGTTTCGGATAAGATAGATGCACATAGACACACACACCTGAGAGAGAGAGTTCTTGAGAGCATCTTCCGAAACACACACACTTCGAGAGTTTACAAGTTAGATTTGTAAACATTGTGCTTGTAACTGAAACCTTCATTTGCATTAATACAAGTTGTGTTAATCGGTGAACCCTTGTGTGTTGTGTGTATACTTGCTTAATCCCGGTTTGCTCGCTAGCTTGGATTCCGCACTCGCTAGTGGGTTAGTATAACAAGGTTTGAGGTTCGTCATCCGACAAAAAGGGACCTATTCCAAAAATCTGAAAATCCAAAAACATCGAAAAATTCAAAAACACAAAAACAATAGAAAAACAAAAATGAGTTTCCTGGCGAGCAAAAGAGAAAATGATAGTACATCAGTGGTCTATCCATACCTCTTTAAACATTAAATGAAAAACGATAAGCAGCTCTATATAAGATGTATCGGTAGGCTCACAATCATTTTAAAGTGTGCAGGGTGATATAAATCTTAATCGACTGAAGACCAGGTGGGAACCACTCATTGGCATATGGTCTTAGTACCGAAATTTCGTTTGATAGATTGCCGAGGTTCTGAGATATTCGGTCTTTATGCTGCTTATCATCTGGGTATCATGGTTGTATCTTTTACCGAAAAATAACGGGGACGCAAGTCTAGATCTTCCATGATACCATACATACGTGTACATATTACATACTGCATTCGACCTCAATAAGTGATAAACAATCACATGTCCAAATCAAATAAGTGATAAAAATATCACATTTATCCGGGTGTCAAGTTCGTCTCTCTGCTGTACGGAAGTACTGACCTGTTCACGGACTTGCACCTGTGCCCTCATGCATATGAAAATCAAGTTCCTCATAAATAAGTGATTATATCACATAGGACTTGTTTTCAAATCAAAATAAGTGAGTATCTCACAATTTATACGGTCAAACAGATGATAATCGGTATACTCACCGGTAAGATGAACTCTCGTGCATACCTTGATACGGGAATGTGTCGTGATGTGGATGAACACCGGTCGGTAAGTATAAATCATACCTTAACGTATCCCCTCGCCATGATTACATCTGATAAGTTGAGTTTAAGTGGACAACAATACCGATAATTGTTATAGGATGCTTATCTTAATGTTAACTAACTGAACAACAAGAGTGTTTTGGCATGACCGTACACTGATATGATTCTCTTACCCTCGAAACTCGCAAAAAGAATGTCTGTATATATTTATTTACTGCTTAACTTTTATTGTTTTTCTTTTAAACAGTTTCGTCGTTTGGTGCATATCAGCACGACATTAGCGGTGATGTCGTTTGATAACACTCAAAGGATTTTAAATTGTTGTCTTTCTTAATATTAAAACACACCTAAAATCTGTTTTAATATAAACTTTATAAAAGCCAAAAAGATTTTATTTCTGCTTTATTTTCGATCGTACGATGTTGGAGCTCGAGTCTTCGTTACCTGAAACCTGACTGAAAACCGAACTAACTAAATCTTCATAAATGGTCAAAATTTGCAGATTTTGAAAGTTAGAATTGAAAATTGATAAATTTATTAAACTTTCAAACTGTCGGACGGTGTTTGATTTTGACATGGTCACTCGTGTGTCATTTGTTTACACTATTCCAAGCAGTTGTTCTCATTACGCATTTAGATTTCTTGCATGTGCAGATTCTAAAGGCTAGGAGAACATGGTCGATGACAAGCATTGGAATGAAGACATGACGAGAAGGCGCTCAAAAGATGAAGATGATCGAGTTGCCGCTGGCCATCATCAACACCACAAGGATCTCACTTCATAAAGATAAAGTCTTTTCACGAGCATAACTCAAGGGGGAGCTTATGTTAAGGGGGAGTTTGTCAACACACTTCCTACATGATACGGGTAGTTTGTTGATACACTCTCTGCTTTCAAGACGTGAAGACTTTGAAGATCCTCCGACTTTGAAGACTTGAAAGGACATCAGAGTTTTGAGAATTCGAAGACCCAAGACCGTCGAAGTTCGAGACGAGTCTACAACTATAGAAGATAAAGACAAAGCTACAGCCAAGGGGGAGTTTGTTGGTGCACTTGTGTCTGTACTTTGTCTGTATTCGGTCTCGATGTAAACGATGTCCTTGTCAGTCTTGTAAGTTGACCAAGTCAACCGTCCTCCTGGTTTGACTCAGTCAACAGTTAGTTATTGGTTGTCATTTGTCTGGCTCGAAGGATGAGTGATCGAAGGATAATGTAGATCCTTCGATCACCTCGAAAGATATGCTTCGATAGATAGACCTCGAAAGACAATCTTTCGAGGTCCTTGCTGATCCTTCGAAAGCATTATATTCGAAAGATGATCCTTCGGACCATCTATCGAATCCTTCGACCATGACAACCTGTGCTGGGTATATATACCCATGCACTGTGTTTCGGATAAGATAGATGCACATAGACACACACACCTGAGAGAGAGAGTTCTTGAGAGCATCTTCCGAAACACACACACTTTGAGAGTTTACAAGTTAGATTTGTAAACATTGTGCTTGTAACTGAAACCTTCATTTGCATTAATACAAGTTGTGTTAATCGGTGAACCCTTGTGTGTTGTGTGTATACTTGCTTAATCCCGGTTTGCTCGCTAGCTTGGATTCCGCACTCGCTAGTGGGTTAGTATAACAAGGTTTGAGGTTCGTCATCCGACAAAAAGGGACCTACAACTTTCAGATTCAGATTCAGGAAGCATATGATTTGTCAAAAAACATGGTCAACGTAGTAAAATGTGAGCTTTTACACCAACCATATCGGAATCAACAAATTCCAACAGTTTCTTCGTAGATTCCGTCCGGTTTTCAAAGCCGGTTGATGAAACTGAAGCTGTTATTTCTGTTGTTCAGTACTTACGAGATCTGAACCAACCGAAATCCACAAATTCCATTGTTTAAATAAGAATCAGGTTCTCAAGACAAGGGTCGTTCTAATAGATTAAAGAGAATAAACCATTTTTTTTACCAATTTTTACCCATAGTATACGAGCCGTATAACAATATACGGCCCGTATACAGTCATCGTATACATTGTATACGATCGGTAAAAAAAATTTACCGAGAGTATACGGCCGTATAAACCGTATACGGCCCGTATACATATGGTAAAAAATGGTAAAAACCTCTGTAATCTATTAGAATGATCCAATAAACGAAGAACAAAGCCTATTTTCAAAACACAGGTTCATACAAGGCTGTAATAGGTTGTGGTTCAGCCAAAATGACATCTAGCATCTCTATTCGGTCATCTTTATATAGTGTGTGATTTGACCGGTTGTATTCAGTTATCTCTAGTGGTATTTTTTCTTCTACTAGTAACCAGAAGAGAAAAAACCACAGTGACGTCGTCAATGATTATGAACAGATTAAATATAAAAGTGTCGAGAAAGAACTATAAGCAGAAACTCACCTGATAACAAATAATCAGTTCAAACTTTCAACAATCGACATCTGATAATGGCTGATGGTTCTTCGTTGAGGAAACCAAACGTAGACGGAGATGATAGGCCTGGTAACCGGAAGAGAAATCAATTGTATTTTTTTACTTGCTTCTCTTGTTAAGTTTCTGAACCAACCGAAATCCACAAATTCCAACAGTTTCTTCGTAGATTCCGTCCGGTTTCCAAACTCTTTCACTCAAAGTTAATATTCGTTGTGGTGGATGCAAGCATAAAGTTAGAAAAATACTCAAGAAGATTGAAGGGTACACAACTGAAGGTTCAGTGCACGAAAAGTTTCTTACGAACGATATGTATCAGGAAGCTCAACTTGAACGGACGATATGTATCAACAACTTGTGAGTGGGAATATGGCTATGAAGAATAGTATGGATAAACAATCACCGGTACGGATTTTGGTGTTTTGGTAGGTTGAAAGAGGTGAATGGTCCATTGTCGGGTTCTTCTGCTAGTGGTTCGTGAATGTTTCGAATCATCACAGAAGACGTGTCGGGTTCTTCTGCTAGTAGTATGAGTCTGAGTCCATTGTGGTTCGTGAACGTATACAGGTGCAAGAGAATGGCGAGTTATTTTCAGTTATTTCTGTTGATCCACAAATTCCATTGTTTAAATCAGAATCAGGTTCTCAAGACATGGATCGTTCTAATAGATTAAAGAGAATAAACCAATTTTTACCATTTTTTACCCATAGTATACGGGCCGTATAACAATATACGACCCGTATACATCGTTCGTATACATAGTATACGATCGGTAAAAATATTTTTTACCAATCGTATACGGCCGTATAAACCGTATACGACCCGTATACATATGGTAAAAAATGGTAAAAACCTCTTTAATCTATTAGAACGATCCAATAAACGAAGAATAAAGCCTATTTTCAAAACACAGGTTCATACAGTGCTGTAATAGGTTGTGGTTCAACCAAAATGACATCTAGCATTACTAACGGTTCAAGTAAGTGTCTAAAATTTTGAAAATTCAGGTTTACCTTGTTAGTTTCTCAAACACTACTAAACATCTGCTTCCAGAATCTGAACCAGAATGTTAACTCTTTCACTCATAACCCGTTAATCCCAACGCATCTCTAAAAATATTTTCTTTCTTTCCCTTTCATGAGGTAAAACCGGTATCAACATCAAGGGTTGTATCGGAATCAGGCGTTGGAAGGATTGTAGTAGTAGGACATTGGTACCACTGTGAAAATTGCATCAGGAAGCTCAACTTGAACGGACCCATTATTCGACCGAGTAATCAATTGTATTTTTTTTTGTTGCTTCTCTTGTTAAGTTTTTCTGACCTAACCGAAATCCACAAATTCAAGTCAAGGATCGTTCTAATAAAGAGAAAAGGAGGGGAGAGAGTCTGATACAATAAGGATGTTGGGAATTAAACGCATGTACGTGACAAAACAAGGATCGTTCTAATAGATTAAAGAGAATAAAGCAAGGATGTTGGGAATTCGCATAAACATATATTCGTTTCATAACCTCCTCCTATAAATCAACCACAACTGACAAAGAGCCTGTATTAGAAACCATCCTATGCCTTTTACCAACCGAAGAGGCAGCAAGGACAGATAATACTTCATTTGTCGAGAAACCAGACTGTCAAGAAGCTAAGATCTTTTACTCATAAACCCTTGAATCCCAACGCTTCTCTAAAAGAGCCTGTATTAGAAACCATCCTATGTCTTTTATCAACCGAAGAGGCAGCAAGGACAGATAATACTTCATTTGTCGAGAAACCAGACTGTCAAGAAGCTAAGATCTTTTACTCATAAACCCTTGAATCCCAACGCTTCTCTAAAAGAGCCTGTATTAGAAACCATCCTATGTCTTTTACCAACCGAAGAGGCAGCAAGGACAGATAATACTTCATTTGTCGAGAACCATATTGTCAAGAAACTAACATCTTTTAATACTTCATTTGTAACCGTAAGAATGATGCAAATTTGTACGTAAAGATCTCTACACAAACTCTTCTACATCTTTTAACCAATTGTCCATCACTTAAGACCTTGAAAGATTTGTTGAAATCAAAGAAAAGAGTAACTAGCAGAAGACGTGTCGGGTTCTTCCAACAAATTGTGTATGTGCTTGTGCTGTAGAAACCGGTGATGAATTTGTGTATCTAAATCAGGTTCTCTGCCTTAGATCGGTCATTCCTTGTGATACATGAACGTTGTATTCTTGTCTTTCAGAAGAGTTCGTATTGAACCAAGAATACTTCAAACATTCTAAACCCTACCTGGAAACAAACCAACAAAATCCTGATACTCTTCTAGCAGAACCCAACATGTCTTCTATGATGATTCGAAACATTCACGGACCACAATGGACTCAGACTCATACTACTCACCCTCCCCTAAGGAAAAAGTTTTCCCGACGACTCAAGACAAAGCAGTTGGTTTGTGTTCATATCAGCGTTGTTTATCACCTTGTATAAGCATTAGAAGCCCGACCACTAGCAGAATCATTGCATTACATCCCCGTTGAAAACAAGTGATTAAAAAGTTTCTCCTTACAACTCTCATCAAATGCCTCACCCTTCCTTTTTATTACAGTCATACGACACGTTTTTTTGTTTTTCAATCTTTGTTACTTGTTAATGTTTTATTTTTTTTCTACTTTTAGAAAGATTTGACCACCTAACGACTGTAAAATGTCTCGTGTGATTGACACCTTAAATCCCTTAAATAATTTGGGTAAAATCTAATTTTCGTTTAATACGGGCCGTATACGATTATACGGCCTGTATACATCGTTCGTATACATTGTATACAACCAGGCAAATTATTTACACATGGTGTATGTATACAGTTATACGGCCCGTATGGAATGTAAAAAACTGACAAAGTCTGCGACACAGACTTTGTCAGTTTTTTTATTCTATACGGGCCGTATAACAGTATACGGCCCGTATACACCATATGTAAATAAGTTTTCCCATGTGTTAATATTAGGACCCTTTTATAACCAACCTGTTCGTCTTACAATTCACTGATGATTATTTTAGTAAACCGGATAACATAATATTTAAAGAAAATCTAAAAATGTATGTATGTATGTATAACTAGTTTGTAACAACAATATATAAAAATATTTTATTTTTATATGGATCTGAATGTTAACAAAATATTAAGTCTGGTTTAAATTGTTATCCCAAACCCGGTTTGATCTGTTTTCTCAAACCCGGTTTGACCCACCACACCCATCCATTTCCATTTCAAAGTTCAAAGACCAGTGAAATACTCTCCTCTTTACCCTTACTTCAAATAATACACAATCATATTCCTCTAGAAAATTCAGTTACATACACCAAATTCAAAAAGACCTATAACACTTGAACCAAAATATATATATATGCTATCACATTTATTCAATCATAAAACATCATATAATACATACACCTTACTTAAAACCGCTTACGCGTCACCTTATCAATCATTTCTTCCCCTTCACCTCCCGAGCCACGATGAGTTCTATGTCACCCGCATCACCAGTATCAGTCGGCATTAAAATCTCGTCATCGGTTGTAAAATTGTACTTTTCACCAATAGCGCGTAAAAATTGGTACACTTCGAACATCGTGGGCCGTTCTTTATGAGCCGGCAGCACGCAGCTACACGCGATCTTAAGAACCTGAAAAACTTCACTATCGTATCCTTTCGCGACTAGTGACTCGTCTATCGAATCATGAAGCTTTGATTCTGCCGATAAATCGGAAATCCATTCGACTAAATTACCCTTGAAGGTTTCGGGAGCTTTAGACACATGCGTCGGTTTTTCACCGGTTACTATCTCCAAAAGCACCACCCCAAAGCTATAAACGTCACCTTTCGGGGTGGCTACGAGTGTTCGTGCGTATTCGGGTGCCACGTAACCGATATCACCGAACTCACCGTTTACGAAAGTGCTTAAATGCGTGTCGACCGGGTTCATAAGCCTCGCAAGCCCAAAATCGGAGATTTTGGGCTCAAATTCTTGATCCAATAAGATGCATTTTGAGCTTATGTTTCTATGTAGGATTCGCGGGTTGCAGTTATGATGGAGCCACGCGAACCCTTTGGCTGCACCGACAGCGACTTTTAACCGGACCCACCATTCCATAGGTGACGCGTTATCACCAACGGGGTGTAAGTTATCATGTAGCGTACCGTTCGGCATGTACTTGTATACCAGAAACCGTTCTTGTTTTGTGACACAGAACCCTAAAAGTGGTACGAGGTTACGGTGTTTCACGTTCCCGAGCGTTGCCATTTCCGACGCGAATTCTTTTTCGGAGTGTTGGGTGTCGTGTAATCTTTTTATCATGAGTGATGTTCCGTCTTCGAGTGTTGCCTTGTATAGAGAACCGGTTCTTCCTGATCCGATGATGTTTTCTTTGCTAAAACTGTTGGTTGCTTTCATTAGATCGCTTAATCGCATCTTCGAAACCGGGTTATCAAACATTGAGAGCTGTATTACGTTAAAAGTTAGTAAACTTGAAGCAACAAAATTAAAAAACGAACAGATGATCGACAATTATAGGTAGAGGTGGCAATTTTGACCCATTTACTCATGAATGGGTCGATTCGGGTTATGTATAAAAGGAAATAGGTGGAAAGTCGTTTATTATTTTAAAGCAAACGGTATCATAGATCATTTTGTTCAAAAAATAAGATTAATTTGAGATTATACTGTGTTTGTAATCGGTAATCGTATTTGGCAGACTAAATATTTACAGGGGAAGGTTAACGTATAATAGCCCCTTAACGTGCGACGGTAGGCGAGTGAATTACGCATGTTCATTTTTAAAATGCGTACGTTATAATACAGAATTACGAACGTTATTTGCATAATTACGCATGGGTTGAGGTAAACCCTAATTACCCACGTTATTTGCATAATTGCGCCCGCTATTTTTCACTCGCGTACCGTCGCACGTTAAGACCCTTTTGTATTTAAACCTTTCACATATTTATAAAACAGTAAACTTTTTGGACACAGTTTTCGGTCAACCCAATCTGACCAAACCAGCAGACCTATACCGAAAGTACATGTTTTTACCCGACACTCATTTTGCCAAATAAGTATGGCGGAAAAAACATTGGCTGTCAAATGGGTCAAACCGGTTCATAAGTTGCCAAAAGTGTATTTTAGAGCACATTTTTTTTCTTAAGTGTTGCATTTAATCATCTTACCTTGATCTTTTTAGTTCCTTTGATGCTCCGGGCCCATTTATTCTGATCGGGATCTTCTTCTTTCTTCTTTCTAACAACTTTCCGCATAAAGAACATCATCCCGACACCTACAACCAATGCAGCTAGAGTAGCACCGCCAATCGCCGCCCCGATAATCACTCCCATATGTGTTTTCTTCGTAGCTCCTTCACAAGCAGGCAAAGGCCCACCACATAATCCGGGATTTCCCGTATAGCTATCAGCTCCAATAGTAGCAGTGCCATTTCCAGAAAAATACGGAACTTGACCAGTCAAACGATTATAAGCAACATCAAACTCCTTAATCCGATCAAGCTTGCTCAAATCATACGGAATCTGACCCGTAAACTGATTGTTGTTAAGCCGAAGAATGTTAAGAAACGAACAGTTTGAAATACTCGCGGGGATCTCTCCAGATAAGTTGTTTGACGAAAGATCAAGAGACGTTACAAACCGGACGTAATCTGTCATATTGCTCGGGAGAGGCCCGTCAAGTTTATTGCTTGAAAGATCCAAGCCCGTTAACGAAGTACAGTTTTTTAGCCCGACAGGAAACCGACCCTTTAACCCCATGTCAGAAAGGCGGATATTTAAAACTTTACTTTCGTCTGGATGCCAACATTCGATACCCGTAAATCTACATATGAAACCTTCGGTATTGTTGTTAAAATCCCATGAAGAAAGCAGATTTTCAGGATCTTGAAGTGATTGTTTAATGGATTTTAAACAATCAATGTCGCTTTGAACGGCATCGCTGTAGCTACTAGATATAAGTATCCAAACACAAATAGAAATTATCATTCGCGTATTGAGCGTTGTCATCGTTTGAACACGGGCCATTGTGCAAAAAGATTGCGGCTTTCGGTATAAGAAACCTTGGGTTTCAACAAAGAAACCTGGAAAGATAAAAAAACAATCGGAATCACATAATCCGCTTATCAGTCGTAATAAAACGTGTTGCACGCGATGATATTTGGACGCATTTGAAGTTAAAATAACGATTTTTGATGGTGTTAAAGATCTAATTAAGTAACAACATAACATAAACACTTGCAAGAATCTAATATTTCATTAAATCAATCACTCATGAACAAGTAACAAAAATCCCAAAAAAAAAAAAAAAATTATAAAACCTAAATTAGAAACAAAATCCAAAATTTCCCAATCATCATCAACCAAAACCTAAAATTCACAACATAAAAGTTACCCTTTTTCCAATACTTACATAAGCTACAACAACAATTCAAGATTATAAATTTATAATAACCCAATTGAGATATCAAAAACCCTAATCAAATAACACTCAAACCAACACTAAAATCTAGAAAATCAGTACCCCCCCCCCCCCTGCAAAATCAGCACATACCCAGATAACAAAACATCATGATCAACTCAAATAACTAAAAACCCACATCAATTCCATCAAATCAACAACAAATTCTGCAAAAAACTGAACACAAACAGCAACTAAAACGAATGAAAACGAGAAAAAGAAGAGCTTACAGTGAGAGATTCGAGATCTTCAACATGTATGGATGAGAAAAGGGTGAGTGTTTTTAATGGGTGGAAGAGAAAATTGTTGGCAATCGGGTCAAAGAAGGAAAAAAGGCCATGTTGGTATGAAGTTTCAAGCGACGACTAATAATGAATGGGTACGCTTGACTTGCAGTTGTTGTTTGTTACTATTTCTCTCAAGGAAAGTGATTGGCGTGTGAATGTGAAGTGAGGACTTTTGGGGATGAAAAGTGAGTAATTTGGACCCGGAAATGGGTGATTTTTGAGTGATGTTGGGTGTGTTTTTTCATAATGTTTTAAAGTTTGATCATGTTGTTTTTAAGGGTGGATTTAAAGGGTATTTAATTAATATTAGGAGTTAATTACACGGATGATTGTCGGTCTGATATTCGATTCGTGTTATATTCATAGCTTAGGCTTTTTTAAATGTTGTTTATTTCTTATCGATTAGTTACGTGTTTGCTGTTTTTCACTTTCCAACGTTGTAATTTCTAATAATTTAATGTACAGTAATTATTTTATACCCTTTCAATGAAAAACGCACATAATTGGAATAAGCCCAACTGCCTTAATGTTTAAGGGGTGACGACGTATTACCTAAGGGCTGATACACATTGCTTGAGCATCCTTGATCGAAGGATGGCTTCAGCAACTTCAATCGTTGCTTTTCAACTTCTATTAGAGGTGTGTTGCCACTGTTCTTGCTACTGCTTATCCTTTCTTCACTGTCGTCGTTGTTTTTGGCCTTCGTCTATGTTGCTTCTAATATATTTCCTCGTCTCGATACCACTTTTGTTATGGTCCTCGATCTAGTTTTGAAACTTGTTAGGCCATGTGTAATGGTTAATGTCCCTTAAGAGGCATTTTCCGTCACATCAGCATCATAGCGGCCCTTTAAAAAGTGTGTGACGGTTAACGCCCTTAATGCCATTTCAATCAATAATTTCAGTTTTGTTTTCTCTCCATTGGGCATTATAGCATCCTTCTTCGTGCTCCTATAATGCCTAAGGAGACGGTGTTAAGGACGTTATCAAGCTCCTTTACCCCCTTATAATGCCCTATTACGCATGACCTTAATGTTTCAAACGCATCTACGATTTGTTTGATTAGGATAAAAGGGGAAAGGATTGGGGTTGGTTAAGGATTCGATTATTCCTTTTATTGATTTAGGTGTGTTTTTTTAGTTTAGAATTTAATTTAAAGTTGATATTGGTATGTGTTCTGATTTGAGTTTGACTTGGTCCGTTACAACTTTTAATTTACGTTTCACTTTTTCAAGTGATGAAGAGCGGAAGAAAAGGGACAAGGGCGTAGCTTTCAAGGGGCCGGGAGGGGCGTTCGACCCCCGTACTTTTTCACTCATTAGTGTTATGTATGTACGTTTTGTGTAAAAATTTTTAGGTATATACGTTTTCGACCCCTAGGTTTTATAATTTTTTTTTACAATTTTTAGGTTCGGTGACTTTAGGAGATATTCGACGTATGTAACCTATCTTAGAGTGTTCACGATGTTTCTCCTGTATATTTGTGAATGAATTACCTAATATTATAGAAAAAAAAAACAAAATGTTATTGTTCATATGTAAATATACTGAAATAATGTTCACCCTTATTAATTTTTTTAGTTTTTTCTGAAAGTGGTTGTGAGGGGATAAGTGAGAAAAGATAATGATAAATGTATAACAATATTACTTAGTTAAAAAGAGAGAGGAAAAATAGTGACTATTAGTGTAATTATAGAAATGAGAACAAGGATTTCAATGTAAATGTTCTCTAACTTAATTTATGGAGGAGGGGGCTCCCTTCGGGTAAGGGTTCTAGGGTCGCAACATGAAGCGGGTACACCGCCACTAGCCCCCAGGCTATAGCTTGGGCGGGTATGAATCTTAGGTAGAAGTCACCGAAGAAAGGTGATGAAAGGAGTATGTGTAATTGGTGAATAGAATAAACGGGTGAGACTCTTAGTTCTACGGTGGATAAAATGAGTGTTACTAATGATTTAGTAGTATTAAGGTAGTTGTGGACTTGTGGGTAAAAATAAGATTACAATACATAATCCTTCTAGTCTTCTAGAGCAAGAGAACGTAGTGTCCCCTACTCTCTTGACTAGTTTTCTTAGAGAGAGGTGGTAGTGCCCATCTATTATTCGGGTAGTGGGTAATTTTAGTTTAATTTTCTTTTAGTTTGTGATTTTTACTAAAATCAAACTTTGATAACGATAAAAAATATATATATATCAAAAGTGTAAGAAAATAGTTATTCCTAGCATACAAAAGAATTTGTTCACATGAAAATTGAGGTTCATAATTTGTGAAAGGTTGTTTATGTTCAAACCAATCGTGAAAGTCATGATATTCACGGTATATTCTCGTATGGAAATGAGATGTGATATTATTTTAAATGTGATAGAATATTGTTGTAAACGAACATGAGCAATGTTATTTATAACTAAGTAAATTATCATACAGCTAATGACCTGATATTTCAAGTGATCCAGGTTAGATTCCTACTTTTATCATTTAGTTTCAATGGCACCTGATGATGATAGGAGACTAGCCGAGTAAGCAACGATCACTAGTTCGTTCATCGAACTGAAGGAGTTTTACCTCACTGACCATCATGCCTTCGGGCGACTGTTCCCCGTCTTTGGCCCTAGGTGAGGGTTTTCTCCGGTTCGCAGGTGAATGTATCTTGATATGATGAATTTCACCAGTAGCTCATTTAAAAAGTTTCGTTGACCGTTCAAAAATATTGTCATACACAACTATTAAACAGATAAATTTTCTTGTTTATGTTTATCCATTGAGAAAATGAATTGTTTGTGTTTGATTATGGTCTTTGTTAACAGGAACATAAATTACAACAATTACCTGTTATCATTAATGTATCTTAAAACTGGATTAAGTATCCATATTATTGAAATCAGTTTGTGCATGCTGGGAAACATGACTGTTGATGCAACAAATATTAGACCAGAGATAGTGGCTTGGCTGGTTAGACAAAAGGGTTGAAGGGTTCAACTTTGCCTAACGCAGGTCGTGGGGTCCCCCCACGTTTGCAAGACGTGGAAGGAGGTTCACTAGTTTTATTCTTATTGTTTGCTGTGGATCCTCTTCTGAAATGTGTTCAGATTTGGATGATGGAGCAAACAATATGTGTGTGTTGGAAGTGACAAAGGAGTATCTTGCGAGAAGCAAGTACTTGATGATGTATGGCCAGGGATTTCGTGAAATCAAGACTGGCCTGAAATGTCCCAGGAAGTAAATGAAGTGTTACATATATATGAGAAGGCATCTCCCAAAGAAGAATGTTTTTGACTAGTGTCCCTGCTTGCAGTGAGGGGCTTACCCTTTCGGGGGTTAAAGCCTTTTGACCCCTGGATAATAGAGTGTGCTCTGGGACCTGCGTTGCTTTTGCGGCTAGTGGGTTGGTGAAGTGATTCGGGGATGTGACATTATACTATTCTCACACTACTTTACTTCACCTCCACGACTTTTTGACCTTCGAACCCTTTAACCCTTTGAGCACTCAAGTATTTTAGTCATTTTATTTTGTCTTGGGCTACCCCCGTCATCAGCCCCCCAAGTCAGAGGTGTTTGGGAAATGAGCTCAAAGACTTCTGACTTTTATACATGTGTTTTTATTGATAAAAGGTTTCAAGGTGTTCAAAGCTTAAAGGCTTGAAGGGTTAAAGTCAGTTATTTTTTGAATTTTATAAACTGACAACTGATTTGATTGATGTGTGGCAGTTCATAGGGCGGCGGTTTTTGCAGGGGGTAATTGTTTGCCATTATAACCCTATTTTGGTTTTTATTACTCAAGATAATCATTCATATTCCACATTATCCTTTCAAGTTTTTCTCTGCAATTTCGTTTCTTCAAGGTTAGTTCCTGTTTCTTCTTTATCTCCTTACTTACTTCATATTTTTTCAAAAAATGGGTGCTCGTAAGGATTTGTCGAGATCCTTTTCTCGATTAACCCAGGAAGAAGTAGAGTTGTTTTGTACGGAATATAGTATTGGGACTAAATTTAAACCTACTGCTCCTGCGTGTGATGTTTCAATTGACAAATGTCCGGTTGGTTTTATTGCTCTTTATTGCCGTCACTTTGAGTTTTCGAACCTCCGTCATCCGTTTTCCCTGTTTGTTTTGAACTTATTGGAGTATTACCGAGTCTCCTTTGGTCAAATTCATCCAAAGGGTATGGCTAGGGTTTTACATTTCGAAGTTTTGTGCCGTGCCCTTGGTTATGATCCTTCGCTTTTGTTTTTTCGCCGATTTTTCTGATTGGCCAAAAACGGTGACTGGTTCACCTTTGAAATGTCCAAGGTCGATGCTTGCCTTATTTCTTCCATGGTTACCACCCTTAGTACCTGGAAGGATTGTTTTTTCTGGGTTTATGACTCTATTGTCCCTTTCAAGATGGTGTGGAGGCACCCAGATGCTGTTCTCAATAAACCGGAACCCCCTGAATCCGATTTGAATGATGCTTTTCTGAAAGCCATCCGGGGGTGCCCTTCAAGGGTTCGTCCCTTTCCTGAGCATTTGCTAGTCTTGTTAGGGGTTAGTAAGTCATGGGAAAAGGCTAATCAGGATCCGGTTCTGATGAGGAATAGCACGGGTATGCATTTTTCTTCTTCACTTTCCTTGTGTTTTTCTTAATTTATGTCTTATGTTCTGTCTGTTTGTTATTTGCAGTTATGTCTGCCTTGGATTTCATTAAGAGTGACGATACTTCTGATGTGGTATTTGAAGATGTTCCCGTTATCCCTGATGAGAATGCTGTGGTTAAAGGTGCTGAACAAAGGTTTGAGGGTACTGGATATGTTGGCGTTTCCAATGTGAAAGGTTTTTCCAAGTCTCTTCAAAGGCTTCAACCCGCCGATCTACCCGCTGTTTGTTGAAGGCTGCTCCTCAATCCACTTCTACTGAGCCAGTGGAGTTGAGTGATGATATTGAAGCTTCTAAGGATCAGGATGTTGAAGCAGTCGTTGAAAAGGAGAAAAAACTGGTTATTCATGGCAAGAAGGCTTCTGCCAAGAAAGTTATTGCTACCCCTGTTCAGGGTTCTTCAAGCAGGGATGTTGAAGGGTTGGATCCGGATGCAGTTTATGTTCCGGGTTGGTCGGTGAAAATTGATGACAGTTTCAAGGATGCTGCTGTTTGTGAAGATGCTCTGAGTCACCTTGCTCCTTCTTCAGTTCATAATACCATTTCTTAGATGGATGACGACGTGATGTTATCTCGTATGATTCTGAGTACCTGCAACCTTGCTGCCATGCTTCCTCAGGGCATTGCCCGTTTTCGTCAGAGGATGCAGGAATATGAAGAATTCTCTAAGAAGAAAGACAAGATGAAATCTTCAATGGCCGCGATGAAGAAGGAGATAAGTGAGTTTGCTGGGAAGGAAGAGGCTTGGTTAAAAAAGGTTGATGATTTGTTTAAGCAGCATGAGATTGAAATGAGTGATTTCAAGAAAAGCTTTGAGGCCGATCGATTGAAGCTAAAGGCGGGTAAGGAGGCTTTGTCTGTTGCTCAAAAAGCCTTTGATGAGGAGAAGGAAAGCTTGAAGGCTTTGGTTTCCCGGGCTACCAGTTATAACCAATGGTTGATTGAGCAGGGTTTTCAACAAGTTGTTACTTATCTGCTTCACTCTGCTGAATTTAACTCTGCTCTTGGTGAAGTTTACACTAAGTTGCTCAACTTGGGAAAACACCAAGGCCTCATTGCTGGTTATAAGTTACATGAAGCTGGGCATCCTCTGGAAAAGTCTCATTTGTTTCGTCCTGAAGCTTCTGATGTTTTTAAGGGCTCGGTTGAACAGATGGAGAGGCTGACCTACCCTTATATACATCAAGTTTCTTCTTGTTTTGGTAAGCCTCTTGCTGTGTTACAGGATTTGAAACCAAAAGGCCTAAATGAAAAAGTCTGTGTTGAAGTCTTGGGTTCTCTTTCGAAGAAAAGATCCTACTCAGGGGATAGTGATGACACTCTTTCAAGTGTGCCGGATGCTTCGAAGGATGCGAGCTTGGAGGCTTTAGCAGTAGGTGGTGATGGTGGTGCAAAAGCTAATAAGTCCAAGAAAGCAAAGAAGGCCAAGGCTGAAGGTTCCGGGGCTTCCAAGCCTTCTGCCAATGTTTGATGGATATTTATAGCTTTCTTAGCAAAAAAAAAAAAAAAAAAAAAAAATACAACTTGTGGTTTGTAATGTTAACTTTGAACAATATTAGGTTTTGCAGGAACCCCTAAGGTTCCGGTTATGTGGTTGTGCTTTTAGGCCTGTATGGCCTCTTGAACAATATCTTAACTTGCAAGTCAGTAGGACTTGCTTTAACTTGTGCTTTGCTGAAAGTCTTTCGGGGCTTTCTCTGTTATGGTATTATGTTTAACTATTTTTTGCGTTTTTATACTTGTGGCTATTTTGTTGAGGCAGCTTGGTTGGTTTTGAGCTTTTAAGCTTTTAAGCTTTTTGGCTATCTATAGATAGATTGAAACCTTTGAGGTTTCAAGCTGTTATCTCGGGTGCTTGAAGCCTTGAAGGCTTCCTAGTGTTTTGGTTTGACTTTGTTTGTGTTTTACAAGTTGTGTTCAAGTTACATTGTTTTTGTTTTCTTATAACTTTGTCTTTGTTGAGTTTGTGTTGCCCTTATGTTTTTTATACCTTAAAGGGTTCAGTGCTGCAGTCACTTATCCTTGGTATTTTTAACAAGAAGGCATAGCACCTATCCTATTTGTTTTCTTGTTTTTGTTTACCTTTGTAAGCCTGTTTGTTAATTATTTTTCTAAGGCTTAGTGAACATTTGGTGTAGGCTGTTCAAACCTGTCTATGAGACTTCTTTGCTATTGATAATAAGTCTCATGGAGTTGTATTGATCTAGGAACTCACCCCTTATATAGGTCCATTCAACCCTTGAACCTATTGAGCGATGTGGCCTGGGAGCTCAACCCCTTACATGGCCCTTGCCATGGAGTTTCTTGCTAGGTTCTCAACCTGCTTTTAGGATAGAAAGACAAATTTGATAAAACAACTTCATTCATTCAAGAGATATTTTTACAAAAGGTTTTCGTAGTTCAACTCTTGAAATGCAGCATTGCAAAATACAAACCAAATCTTTCCCGTTTAGACATGAAACCTTTTCAGGGTTTTTCCATTCCAGTGCCTTGGAAGCCTTTTGCCTTCTGGGTCTGCTAGCTTGTAGGATCCACCTTTGTGTGCTTCAAGGATGGTGTATGGACCCTCCCATTTTGGGACAAACTTTCCCTGATTCTCTTTCTTGCTAGCTTCATTGTTTCTAAGGACCAGGTCTCCTGGTTTGAAACGTTCATTCTTTACTTTCTTGTTGTAATAGGCTTCCATTCGTTGCTTGTACTTAGCTTCTTGAATTGCAGCTTGGTCTCGTGCCTCTTCTAGGAGTTGCAACTTCAACATGGTCTCTTTTTGGCTTGTTTCGGGATCCATGTTGACAATTCGTTGTGTTATAACTCCCACCTCGGCTGGGATCACAGCCTCGGATCCGAATACCAAGCTGTAGGGTGTTCTTTTATGACTTGTTTTTTCGGTTGTTCTTATGGCCCATAGAACACTAGGCAATTCATCGAGCCAGTTGCTTTCGTACCTTCCCAATCTTGTTTTGATACCTTCCACTATGCTTCGATTTGTCCTTTCGACCTGGCCATTTGATTGCGGGTAAGCCACTGAGCTAAAGACCTGATTGATTCTGTACTCTTTACACCAAATGCTGAAAGGCTTCTCAGCAAATTGCTTTCCATTATCAGTGACGATTACCCCTGGCAATCCATAGCGGCAAATAATGTTTTCCCAAACAAAGTCGATGACCTGTTTGCCTGTAATCTTTGCAAGTGGTTTAACCTCGGGCCACTTTGTAAAATAATCTATTGTCACCAGTAGGAATTTTACTCCTCCTTTGCTTGGGGGAAATGGTCCAACGATGTCCATTCCTCATTTATGGAATGGCCATGCCGAGGTTATTGGGACAAGGTCATGCTTAGGACTTCTTGGGATCGGTGCATGGATCTGGCAAGCATCACATTTTCTTAATTGCTCAGCAGTGTCACGATGCATTGAAGGCCAGAAATATCCAAGGTTCATGAGTTTTGCAACCACCGACCTAGCTCCAAAATGAGCTCCGCATATGCCTTCGTGAATCTCTTTGATCAAGTACTGACTTTGCTCAGGACCAACACATCTTAGCAAGGGGCAAGGTAACCCTTTTTTTAAAGGGTTTCTCCTTGTAGCACGTACTGCCTTGCCTTGATTTTAACCCTTTCAGCTTCTACTTGATCATTTGGTAGTTCACCATCTTTAAGGAATTTCTTGATTGGAGTCATCCAATTTGGATCTTCATCAATGATTACGTCCTGAACTTCCACCTCATCAATTGATGGAGCTTTTAACACTTCTACTAATACCTTCTTTGTTAGGTGGGCAAAAGTGAGAGATGCAAGCTTGCTTAAGGCATCTGCCTTTTTGTTTTGGGATCTTGGAATCTGTTTGATTGTACACATTTGGAAGGTGTTCATCAATTCTTTAGACTTTTCTTTGTACCGTTTCATGTTGGGTTCTTTGGCAACATAGCTATCGTTTACTTGGCTTGAGACTAGTAATGAGTCTGTGAACACTTCAAGCTTTTGGACCTCCATTTCTTTAGCTAGCCTTAAGCCGGCGATCAGTGCCTCGTATTCCGCTTCGTTATTGGTGGTCTGAAAGTCAAAACGGAGAGCATACGTGAATTCTAACCCTTCTGGTTTGATTAGAATAAGCCCCGCCCCGGACCCTTCAACGCTTGAAGCTCCGTCGGTAAAGAGCTTCCAGGCTTCAGGGTTCAAGGGTTCAGTGGCGTCTGTGTTCACCTCAGTGATAGTTTGTTTAGGGACTTCTATGATGAAATCGGCCAAGACTTAGGCCTTGATAGCTTTTCTTGGGATATAGGTGACGTTGTGCTCACCTAGTTCTATGGCTCATTTGGCTAATCGCCCCGAGTTTTCCGGTTTTTCAAGCACACTCCTGATGGGTTGGTCGGTGACCACTTGTATAGGGTGTGCTTGGAAATACCTTCGAAGCCTTCTAGCTGTTTGTACTAGGGCTAAGGCAAGTTTTTCTAAAGCAGGGTATTTGGTTTCAACCAATTTTAAAGTTTTGCTAAAGAAGTAAACGGGTACCTGGGTTTTTCCTCGTTCGATTGTGAGGACCGCGCTTATTGCTTCTTCGGTAACTGAAAGGTATATTGAGATCAATTCGCTCGTTTCTGGGGCTGCCATGTCAGGCAGGGAAGCTAGGTGCTGCTTCATTTGGTTGAAGGCTTCATTAGCCTCTTCAGTCCATTTGAAGTCCTTCTTATCAGTGCAACCTTTTTGCGTTTTGAAGAAGGGGAGAGACCTCTCTGCTAACTTTGAGGTAAAACGCTTCAAGGCTGCAAGCTTCCCATTCAAGCTTTCAACCTCCTTCTTGGTTTTTGGTGGTTTGGCTTCAAGAACAGCTTTCGCCTTGTTTGGGTTGGCCTTAATGCTTTGTTTCCCAACAATATGGCCCAGGAACTTGCCTTCCTCAAACCCGAATGAACATTTTTCAGGGTTGAGCTTCATGTTAACTTTCCTTAGTTTCTTGAAGGTTTCTTGAATGTTATCGAGCATTTGAGATTCCGTCTTGCTTTTGATTACCAAGTCATCTACATATGCTTCCATATTTTTACCAATTTGACTTGCGAAGGCTTTGTCCACCAGACGTTGGTAGGTTGCCCCGACATTCTTGAGACCGAAGGGCATCTTTTGGTAACAAAAGATTCCCTTATCGGTGTGAAATGCCGTCTTTTCCTCATCTTCCTCTTTCATGAGTATTTGATGATACCCTTTGTAAGCATCTAGAAAGCATTTGAAAGGGTAGCCGGTGAGGGAGTCAACCTTGAGATCAATTTCCGGCAACGGATAGCAATCCTTGGGACATTCCTTGTTAAGATCCTTGAAATCTATGCACATCCTCCAAGAGTTGTCTGGCTTCTTGACCATAACTGGGTTTGCAACCCATGATTGGTACTTTACTTCTCGGAGGATGCCAGCTGACATAAGCTTCTCAACTTCCTGACATACAACCAAACTTTTCTCGGGTGCCAAACTTCTTTTCTTTTGGACCACGGGCTTAACATCCGGTGGTATTCTTAACTCATGCTCAACAATGTCCCGAGGGATCCCTGTCATATCCTCTGGACACCAAGCGAAGACATCGCTGTAGTGTGTTAACAACTTTTCGAGATATGAAAGGGTTTCTTGTGAAAGGCTTGGATTGACCCTTATTCTCTGTTCAGGGTACTTAGGATTTATGATTAGCCTTTGCTTGTCTTCTTCGCTTTTGGAGCTTTCGCCTTCAACCATGTAGCCTTCCTGGGAAGGTTGAAGGGTTGCTATTCCTCTTTCGGTGGGAAACTTGACAGTGCCATGGCCAACGGACACAGCCATATAAAATGCACATTGTTCTGGCCTCCCAATGATCACGTCATAATTTGAGGGAATATTGATAACCACAAAGGTGAGTGGCTGAGTTCTTTCTTTCTGACCTTCACTGAAATGGACATTAAGTGTCAGTTGCCCTAAAGGTTTAAGGGGTATATCGGCAATACCTTTTATGGAGGTCCCAGAGGGTTGAAGCCTTGAACGTTCTTCGTTGCTCAAGCGGCTGAAGAACTTTTCAAACATGATTTCGGTAGCTTCCCCAGTGTCTATGTATGCCTTATTTGTTTGTAATGTTCCCACAGTTGCTTCTATCACAATGGGGTTTGAAAGAGGGTCTTTCTCTGTTGGGGGAAAGCAAACGCACTGAAGCTCCAAAGCTTCCAACCGTTGCCTCTTATATGGAACCCTTCCATCAAAATTCACCATATTAACTTCCTTGCCTTTACCTTCAGCCATTTTGTCCCTTACTCCTTTTACCAAATGGGCAAGTTCTCCGGACTTAACAGCTTCTTCAATCCTTTTCTTAAGCTGGAAGCAATCGTTGATATGGTGACCTTTTTCTTCATGGAATTCACAATATTGTGTGGAGTTTTCATTCTTTCTCCTTTTGGGGAGAGGCCTAGGAGGCCGAAAGTTTTGCTTAACTTCTTCGGTTGCCAGGATTTCTTGAGGAGTCTTGGTGAGAGGGGTGAAACTCATGCCTTTTTCCCTGTTGGAAGGGTTGCGACCTTCAGACCTTCGATGGTCTGAACCTTTTTGGCGTCTGTCATAGGGGGTAAAATTTCCTCTCTTTCTGGCTGGGCTGTTACCTCGCCAGCTGGACCCTCTCTTCCTTTGTTCTTTGATATCTACCGCCTCTTCTCCTCGAATGTGGGCCTCAGCCCTTTCAAGAGCTTCTTCCAAAGTCTTGGGGAGGGATTTGTTGAAATCCCTTGTGAGGTATTTGGATGTGATGGCGTTCATAAAACCGGCCACCCTCATTTTCTCGTCTGCCCCCACATAAGTTAGACCTTCCTTCTTGTATCTCTCTATGAATTCTCGAAGGCTCTCGTCATCTCTTTGCTTAATCTGGAAGATCACTGTAGCATCTTTGATATATCGCCTTTGTTGGGAGAAATTGGCTAAGAACCCCTTGCTAAGATCATCAAAGCTTCGAACGCTTCGAGCAGGTAAATCATTGAACCAGATTCTTGTTGATCCCACAAGGGTTTACATGAACATCAAGCAACATTCAGCATTTGACCATTTCTCGATTCTCGCGGCACCGGTAAAGATCTGAAGATGGGCCGGCATCTTGATTTTTGTCTGGAAGTCATAATCAGCTATCTGCTGTGAAAAGCATGAAAGGTTGCTTGGTTTATAAGGCTTGGCCAAATCTTCTTCAACCCTTGTACCCACGTTGTTGTTACCATTGTTGTTCCCCTGAGTGGCTAGCACTTGATTGATGAAGTGTTAATTGGCCATGATCTGGGTCATCATCTGGGGCATTAGGTTGAAGCCTTGAAGGCTTCCGGGTGCCACGGAACAGTTGATTCCCAAGGGAGTGCTCATAACGGCACTTCGTGCTAGAGGGAGTACCGACAAGGCTTGTTCCCACGAAGTTGTCGTTGTGGGTGGAAGACTTGTTACTGGGGACTGCAGGAGCTGATCAAGGGTCAGCTTATGGCCCAGTGGAACATCGCTTGCAGCAGGTTGAGACGAAAAGAGAGGGTATATTGTAGGATTTGGTCTTGCTGATAGATACGGGTTAGGACTCGGAGGATTGCTGGGTCTTGCCTCATCCCTAGATGCAAAGGGAGGAATAGGAGGTCCAGGAGACAATGTCGGCTCTGGTTCATCATAGTCCAGACGGATCCTCACTCCCTTGTCCATTTCTCTACTCACATATTGGTTGAGGAGGGACCTCAACTCAAGGAAATTGTTGGCGACCCCCTCCGGGGTAAGCTCGACATGTGACGGAGCACTGGTGACACCAACATTGGGGGAAGGAACCCCTGATCTGGACGGAGTAGGTGTACTGAAAGTTAGGAACTCCGGGGTGTCTCCTGGTGTTGAGAAGGAAGCAGGTGTAGCCGCCTGAGCTTGGCTAGCACCTGGAGTGGAAGTGTTAGGAACCTGATTCACTTCCCCGGGAGATCCACTTTTGGACATGGCAATTTCAAGAGAATGGAGCCACACTACTAGGTCTTTTTGGAGAAAAATAGTGGCGTGGCCCCATGGTGGGCGCCAACTTGTTGTTGCAACAAATATTAGACTAGAGATAGTGGCTTGGCTGGTTAGGCAAAAGGGTTGAAGGGTTCAACTTTGCCTAACGCAGGTCGTGGGGTCCCCCCACGTTTGCAAGACGTGGAAGGAGGTTCACTAGTTTTATTCTTATTGTTTGCTGTGGATCCTCTTCTGAAATGTGTTCAGATTTGGATGATGGAGCAAACAATATGTGTGTGTTGGAAGTGACAAAGGAGTATCTTACGAGAAGCAAGTACTTGATGATGTATGGCCAGGGATTTCGTGAAATCAAGACTGGTCTGGAATGTCCCAGGAAGTAAATGAAGTGTCACATATATAGGAGAAGGCATCTCCCAAAGAAGAATGTTTTTGACTAGTGTCCCTGCTTGCAGTGAGGGGCTTACCCTTTCGGGGGTTAAAGCCTTTTGACCCCTGGATAATAGAGTGTGCTCTGGGACCTGCGTTGCTTTTGCGGCTAGTGGGTTGGTGAAGTGATTCGAAGATGTGACATTATACTGTTCTCACACTACTTTACTTCACCTCCACGACTTTTTGACCTTCGAACCCTTTAACCCTTTGAGCACTCAAGTATTTTAGTCATTTTATTTTGTCTTGGGCTACCCCGTCATCAATGACCATGGCTGATTATTACCGCACTATAAAACCATCTTCTTGCTTAAATAAATGTATTATTTTAAAAACATGATGCGTTTTTTTCCACTAAAATATATTAGATAAAACATAATTGCCACTACCTTTCAATTAAAATTGTTTTTTTTAAAGCAAGAAAAAGACTAAATACTGAACATAAATAAATCACTTTTACATCTTCTCTCTAAAACACCAACATAAATAAATAAATCACTTTATTAAATTGATATGATCACATATTTAAAAAAAATACCTTGTCCTCCGCCAAGTGCAGAATGTAACGATCTTTCACGTCTAAACAATTTTCCGCTTAAGTTGTTATGATCATTAGATTCTTCGAAATCAGAAGATGAATATATATTGGCATATTAATCAAGTTCAAACGATAGGCAGGTTTCGAAGTTTTATATGACTGTACTTTATTTGGATCATATTGAAAGAAAGATGTATAAGTTATATAATCATAATAAAGGTTCTAAGCTTTGGATATAAGAAATCTTTAGGGTTGGAGACTTACCTCCTCACAAATCACATGAACAAGCTTAATCATTGATTTTTTTTTCCAATTATTTGTAATATTAAGAATTTTATTAAGACATGAAACTAAAACATAGTGTATTACGTGACTTTTATCTGGTAAAAAAATAAATGGCATTTCATAAGAAATGTTTACGAATAGTTAAGTGGTTATGTATTTTTGTCATGTTATTTAATGATCGTATACGATATACCCATGATAGGTGATAGATGTGTTATACGATGATTGTATACGGGCCGTATAACATTATACGACCCGTATTCCTCGAAAATGGGATGTGTCTATCAACGCGGGGACGGGTACAGAAAAAGTAAAAGACGGGATTTGTTTCAAAGGGGCAAATTTACTTTAGATTCAGATTTAGGAAACAAATGTGTTGATAACTTTCACTGTTTGTTTGTCTCAGTGTTGCTTATCAACTTGTGTGAGCGTTGTTTATCACCCTGTGTGAGCATTGGAAGCCCCACAAACAACACGAAGTATCTCGAAGGTATCTTATTCATATATTATGGTTACCTTTCTTGTGGTTGATTGCCTTGCATTAAAAACTAAATAAATATTACCCAACCTCAATGCTATTAAATTCAAATGAATAACAGAAAGTTGCAGCTTGTTATTTTTTATGCATCAGGTAGTATGTGAAGCCAATGTTTAAGCAAAGGGTTCAAATGTTACATAAAACTTAATTTGAACTAGTATTAAGACCCCCCCCTGCGTTGCGGCGGGGGCGTAAACCATGCCAAATAGCCTCAATGTCACATCACCGCGAGCGACCACAAACACTGAATTTGTGGCGTGTTACTATGGTGCAATTAGACCGAAACGTAAAATATAGAAAATAATAATTAAGTCGATCTAGGACCCGCATGTTATGACAAACTTGCCAAACAGAAATAGACGACGTAAAAACGTTGAAATACACACGCACGTTGGTCATGTTAACTTGAAAAATTTAGAACGAAACGTGAAAATGTTGAACCACACACACTTTGCGCCGTGTTGACGGGCAAAATTTAGAACGAAGGATAAAACGAAAAATTTGCAAAAGATGAAAACTATAGGGGGCCAAAGTTGAAACTAAAAAAAATTGTAAGGTTAAACTCTAAAAGATGAAAAGTTTTGAGTTAAAAGTAAAAAATTCAAATAGTTTGGGTTAAAGGTAATTTATCAAATACCTTAGTACTAAAAGTAAAAAAATCAAAATATTTTTGATAAACTCCCAAAGCATTAGATACAACCCTATTTGCAAATATAAATTACTAATTTATAGTATTGAAATATATATGAATAGATGAAAGTGTACTACCAAATAAACATAAAGTATAGATAACAATAGCACAATAAACAACTTATGCAAAGTATATATATATATATATGGGACCGCTAAAATGAAAACCACCCCCAGTTGTAAGAATCATGAGAACTACACCGTACGGGGCGAGTTGGACCAAAATTTTTTTCATAAACGTAGATGTGTGTATTATAAACACATTTGAAAAAAAAAATCAAAAAAAAAAAAAAATGTCGTGTGTGTAGTTTCGAGCACCACAAGTTTATGTTTACGGGTACCGTAAATTTTAAATAAAATTTACGGTACCCGTAAAAACAAACTTGTGGTGCTCAAAACTACACTCACGACATTTTTTTTGAATTTTTTTTACAAATGTGTTTATAATACACGCATCTACGTTTATGAAAAATATTTTGGTCCAACTCGCCCCGGATCAAAAGGTTCTCATGGTTCTTACAACTGGAGGTGGTTTTCATTTTAGCGTTCCCCTATACATATATATATATATATATATATATATATATATATATATATAGGGTAGGGTTCCAGCGTGAACCTAATCCCATGCGTGAACTGCGTGAACAAATCTGGACCATTGATTTCCTTTTTAGTTGTTAAGGGTATGATTGTAATTATATAAAAATTAGATTTAAATCATTATTTTAATAATTGAATTAAGTTACATCTTTCCTATTTTAAATTCATTATCCACATTATCTTTTATTTCATTTTTATTTTTTAGATTTCACCACCAGAATTCGGATTATGATTTTTAAGATTCACGTAACCTTCATATTTCAACGGTATACACATGTGTACTTTGATATGAATTGAACAGTACACATGTGTACTCAGCATGGTACAAATGTGTAATTAGCTAAATAATACATACATATAAACAAAACTTGTAAATCTATTTTATATTAAGCAAATAACAATTTCCATAATGTTTGCCAAACCAAAAAAACATACAATTACAAGTTCCAGTTTCGTGAAAACAAGAAACGCAACATAATCGGAAAAATAAAAAAGACATAGTCTTTTACAACTATTCGGCGCGTTGTATGCTGAATCATCCTTATCGACCAAGCAGACAAACATACGTGAATCATCCTTATCGACCTCATACGTGAATCGTCCTTATCGACCTTCCCTCTCCACGTTCCTCGTTTACGACGTCTCCTATAATAACACAACAAAATCAGCAATTAGTACTTTGCATAATTCACAAGTGTACATCAACAACTTTACACATTCAATACACAAAAAAAATATGAGATATCACAAAAACAGACGCTATACACATGTGTACATCGCATTAAAAACATAGCAAAACCAGAATACACATGTGTACAACGCCTTAAAAACAGAGCAAAATCAGAATACACATGTGTACAGCGCCTTAAAACCAGAGAAAAATCAGAATACACATGTGTACAGCGCCTTAAAAACAAGCAAAATCAGAATACACATGTGTACATCGCCTTATGGTTAGTAGATATGATATTAATACTACGAACCACTTTATAATCCAAATAAAAAATAAAACAAAAATGTAATCAATATTGAAGTATGAGGTTTTACCAAAGAAATTACCAGCATGTACCCTCCTTGTATTTGGATCAAGTGTTGCAAACAACCAGCAACTCAGAAAGAACATCATCCCATGTTACATGTTAACTGATTTAAAAGTGTAATCTTTTCAACATTCGTGTATCCAACCTAGCGCACATCAATCAACTCCCCCTAGGGCACAAAAAACTACAAAATAAACGAACAAATAACCTAACGCACGTCAATAAAATCCACCTAGGGCACAAAAAACAAAATAAACGAGCAAAAAACCTGCAAAATCGAGAAGTCCTTTTCGATAACCGAATACTGATCGGACTGTTTCTCCTTGAGGAACTTGAGAGCTTGAGTGCAGTGACGGAGTTGATCGGAGCTGATAGACGGCTTTGGTGGAAATCCGGTGGATGTATCGACGGAAGTTAGGGCGGAGGAAGTGGAGGATGAGGATGAGGAAGAAGTTAGGGTTTTGGAAGCGGCGGAGGCGGAAGCAGCCACCGCCGATTTACGGCTCCGACTGCGGGAGGAGGTTGCGTTGCCCGTGGTGGTGGCGGTTCCCGGTGGTTGAAGGTTAGAATGGTAATAATGATGATGTAGCAACTCCTGAAATGGAATTGGTCTTGGCTGCTTTAAAGGGGTGGGTCACAGACGCCATTGGAGAGAATTTCGTACAAAAAAAATGGATTTGAAACTGATTATCTTCATCAAGATGGAGAGAGAGAGAGAACAAATTTACTGGATTTGAATTGATTAGATTTTAAATATGGAAAGAATTTATGTTCCTTTTTTGAATTATTTTGATTGTGTAATTACGGATATACCCTTATGTATTTAATTAAATGGAAAAAAATGACCAAATAATTACCATCATGCCATTGACTTAAAATCTCAAGATGATAAAAACCAATGGAGCAGATCAGTTCACGCAGTTCACGCGTGGGATTTTGTTCACGTTTGAACCTAATCCTATATATATATATATATATATATATATATATATATTTATATATTATAGGGTGAGGTTCCTGTAAAAAGGACCATTTTCGTGAGAAATGTGAGAAGGCATAGAAATTGACATGTAGGCATCATGTTTTGAACTTAGGCATGATGTTTTAGGTTGTTTTGGCAAGAAAAACACCAAACATAACAATTTAAAACACAATGCAATGTATTATGGGTGTGGAATTTAAAACACACTACTTAACACTTAAAAACACTACTTGACGTTCTTGGCATGGTGTTTTAAGTTTTAAACCTAGAATTCATTGCATTGTGTCTTAAATTATTATGTTTGGTGTTTTTCTTACCTGTTTCTTGTTTATAGAATTCCGATAAGAAACTGTAGGAGGTTGTAGTCTTCCTTGGGGGTAGCTGCACAAAATTATCATATGTAAACGATTTTATTAGTTTTTCCATCGTAAATCTCATTGAGGACAAACTGGGTAGATTTACCCCTGAATCATGTTTTTATCTGTTAAAGGCATATGTTGATTAGCCCTCTGAATCTATGATCCAGCGCCTTATGACTGTTCAGATTTAACCCTAGACCCGAAACAACAACAAATATAAAGGATTGTTAAATACGTTCAAATCATTATGAAACAATTTAAATTTATTTTTAAAGCATGTATATATCAAGTGGTTGCAAGAACATATGTACCATGCTTTCTGTCCACACCATTTCCTTTAAAGCTAGTCTTTAAACTAACACGTTGAAAGTTAAAACAGAAACTGGATCAGCCCATTCATAAGTACTTGTATGGTAGAGCATTGCCACTTCTTACCAAGGGCATCCTTAATCTTGAGATCAATTTTTGGGCCATAAAAGGCGTGGCCTTCATCAACTTCATAAGCCCATCCTTTATCATCCAAGGCATCTTTCAATGTGCCCGTTGCTTTCACCCATATATCATCATCACCTACCGCCTTCTTGGGTTTAATTGAAAGGTTGACTTTAGATGTGTCGAAATCAATAATACAAAGTAATCAACACGTGGTATGCACAAAGGCCAAACTTAAAAAAGTATATATAAAAGAAAAAATGAGAGCTATGTTACAATGACGTCTTTTGAGCCATCAACATCAATAACCAAATGAATTCAAAATAACGATAGTGTAAATACGAACGATGATATCATAAACTTTCATTCTATATAAACATGAGAACATAAAAAGTTACCATTGTCTTATATACCTTGAAATCGAGATAAGAGAACATACATGTTTCATACCCTTGTATGATGAAAAGCATTAAGCTATTAGCTAAGTAACCATGAAACCGCCCGTAGAATATTTTTATCTTAGGACCTGTAAACACATATATGAACGATATGAGAGTAGTTCAAGTTAAAGTCATCAAATGTTCATAAGAAATGTAATAACAGTCAAGTAGAAATGATATGTTAAAGTAGCAAGTGCAGAATAAAGTAAAATTTGTTTAATGATATATTAGCATGCATACATAAATGTTGATGCGGGCCCAAGCGTGGAAGAGCGGGCCATCCTGTATTTGGAGGCCCAAGATCGGGTCACAAAAGGGGCTTCACTGAAATGGCTCTAACTTGGGCTTCGGGGGTCCGTTTGGGGCGTGTGACCAGTCAAAACGAACGGGAGAACGAGCTCTATCCTACGGCGGTTTGGGTCATCGTCCGAGCCGAGAAAACGCTTATTTCTATTAGTTTTTTCCATTTTTATGTTTTTTCAAGTATTTTGGGCATTTTGTTTTTGGGCTTGTGTTTGGCCCGTTGTCTTTTTTAGGCCCGTTTCGAATTTCTGTCATTATTTATATGTCCCTTTAGTGAATGAAACAATCAGACTTGAATTTTGAGAAAACTTATTTTTCACTTCAAATTCCGTGGCCTTTGGGTTGCAATTTGGGGGTTGGGGAAGAGACACACGGGTATTCGTAGAATCAACGTGTTGATCTTCGTTTATCGTATCACTCACTACATCAAATGTTTAGTAAAATAGCAAAGTCTTGTATAAATTACTTTTGAGATTATAATCACAAGAGTGGTTAAAGACGTGCTTTAATCAAGTACTAAAAAAGATACACTACTGAATTGTATCTTAATATAGCCTTCAACTATGAGTATGAACTCTTTCATCTAATAACAAACAGTGACTTACATACAATTAATTTTAAGATAAATTAAAGTAGCAAGTGCAGAATACTAATCTACTATTTGTGTTTCATTCATTTCCTAAGCTCATTAAAACGGAAACATCATACAAATAAATTAAGACTAATGTGATTTAATTTTACAATCCACAGCCCTAGTAAGCAACGTGACATAATGGTTCATGTTGTTGTCTTCGTTCAGTATCATATGGTTAATTTTTTGTCCAATGAGAGAGTGTTCGGAGATGGAAGTTGAAACATCTTCGGTGACCTTAGCATCGTGTACAACAACATATCTCTCCTTTATCTTCTTTAAAGCATCAAAAATTAAAAAGAGGAAAATCCCAAGTCAAATAAAATCATGAAATCTACACAAAAGGGATTTAATTTAGGTAAACGGATTCAAGTTGGACAGATTTTTAATCACGTCTTGTAATCGAAAATCAAGAAGTGAACTTGATTCACATAGTGAAACCCTAAAAAGCCCACAAAACAAGGGACGATTCTTTACCTGAGACATAATCCCATAACAACTCGCGGCTGGCGGTAACATGAACATCCGGCGGTTTCATCTCCAAAGCCCGCGAGCGAAGTCGCGGTGATTTAGCTTGATTTGGCGGTAAGCCAAGGGTGAAAACTGAAATCGGAGAGAGGTACCAGATTTTATGTGGTCTGTTCTGTCACTTGGTAGAGCAATTAACTGAGCTGAGAAAACGCGTGGTTCCGCCGCCGTGTGCAGCCATGCGCTGCCGCATGCACCACCGGAAATGGCGGTACTCATTGTTCTCTCTCTAAAACCTGCTTATATAGCATTCAAAATATAAAGCAATTTTCCTTGTACAGTACAACTATAATATGCAAGGAAAACAATAAAAGCACAATGTACAACCTTAATTGCATACAAATGTTGTAAGTTATACTTATATATAATGCCTCTCACACATCACTCATTTCACTATTACAATTTTAGTTCGTTAAGGTAGTCACGAAGTCAATTTTTTTATATATATTTTTGTCTCCAATTAAGCTTCAAGCTTTTAGATATGGTGTGACGGGGGATGAAGACTGCTAGCTTCATGATTGAGGGTTTCTCTTAGGGTTTATATTTTGTTTTTTATTTATTTCAATATACTTACTTTGCATATCATTCTTGTTTCCTATTCCATGATAAGGAGTAGACTTTCATTACCTTATTTGATTAAACATACTCACATGATGGATGAGTGACTAGTTTTTATTTGAAGTTGATTTTTGAAGGTTTAAGTTAATTATGCTTTGAAACTTGGTATCACTTGGATGTACGTATTTGGATTTAATGATTTATTGTTGGTAGTCAATAAACCTAAACATATGCCATAGTGACTTATTTTACCTTTGGACTAAAACACCTTTTGATTGAAATTATGCTTATAGATAATACAATTAATGTAATGTAACTCCATACAATAGACTATTTTGGTGTTATTTATTCGATATAGAATAAAATCTTTATAACTTATTCAATCTGCTCGGGTTAGC
Source organism: Helianthus annuus (assembly GCF_002127325.2). NCBI lineage: Eukaryota > Viridiplantae > Streptophyta > Magnoliopsida > Asterales > Asteraceae > Helianthus > Helianthus annuus. Next base: position 82,530,298 of record NC_035433.2, read on the forward strand.
AATATGAAAACTTTGAGTTGGTTTCTCAATAGTTGATGATTTAGAACTGATAGTTAAGTGAGAACTTTGGAATGGTTATCTTTGAAATAAGGAATTAGACATTAGACAATGTAACTAGTAAAGTTAATCAATCTTTTATCTTATTAAATGTGTCATGTAACGACCCCCGACCCCACCCTGGACGGGAGCGGGAGCTGTGAAGCAGTCAAGTGGTACCGGTGGTTTATTTTAAAAAGTATTGCAGCAGAAAATTTCATTAGGACCGTGAGTTAGGAAAAATATAAGAGTTTTGAAACACCGAATTTTATTGATTAAACTGATGGGATAAACCCATGTTTTGTAAAGCTAGCTTTAATATAGGATAAGCTCGAATACATAAAACAACTTTTCTTAATTTAATTTAATTGATAAAATGAGCCACTTCTGTAAGCCTTTTGGTGCCGTATCCAACTCTTATTCCAATCTACTGTAATCACCTGAAACGCGTTTTAAAAAGGTTTTGTCAGCAGGAAATACCGGTGAGTACATTCAATTTATACAAAAGACACATTGTTATAATTTACACTATTAAGGGCGATTGCAATGTTTATATCAACCAATTACCCAACGGTATTTGTCACTCGACCGTATCTGTGACTATGGTCATATCACCCATTGGCTAACCCGTTGTCCAATGGTGACGGTTATCAAGTAATGCATACAAAACCCCACATACCGGCTGTAATTGAAGATTACAAAGACTTAATCCCTGTAATTATAACTTTGAAAATAAATAGGGTTTTGGAAACAATTTGATAAAAAGAGAATGACTGACATTATAAGCATGCAGTCTTGATTTAACAAGCTTCTTGATTCTACGCCTTCTGATTAACTAAGCATTTACTTTATAGTTCTTGAATCTTCTGATGATTAAACATCTTATTTGATAGTATCGTATGGATCAGAGTTTTCTGATAGTTAAACATGTAGTTTAACAGAGTGGAATACGTATTAGTGTAAAACCATATCAAACCTAACGATGGTCACGAGATCAGAACCTTAACGAAATTCACAAAGTATAGTCTTATTTAGATAGCACTTTGGCATTCATTAGTTGGTTCCCGAATCGTTCGGAAAGAATATCGTATTGGTGATTATTGGTTAGAACACCAACGTATAGAGAGAAGAATAGAAGAAATGAGCAAAGAAAAATGAATTCTAAGCTTCCTATTTATAGGTAAGGCAGATTCCTTCCTTAGCTAGAAAGTTTCCTTAACCATTAAGTTTCCTTAACTATTAAGTTTACTTAACCATTTAACTAATTAACTTACTTAGCTGTTTAATTAATCTTGCTTAGCTTAATTAATCTTGCTTAGCTTAATTAATTAATCTTACTTAGCTTAATTAATCTTAACTGGTTAATTACATCATTAACTTAGTCGATTAATTTACTTAATTAGCTACTTAACTGCTAAGTTTTACTTAACCATTAAGTTTACTTAAACACTAAGTTTACTTAATCGCTAAGTATTCTAGTTTAACAGCTTCCTGGTTATAAGTTCTAATTTCTAGATACAATGGAACTCGTATTAGCATATTAATTCAATTCAACTTTAACGATAATCACGAGATCAAAACTCACAATGAATGACAAAGTATAGCCGTATACAGGCAGCACTTAAACATCCGTTGGATCAGTTTCAATCAATCGGATATAGTATCGTGTCGTTGGTTAGAGTGATTACCCTGATAACGAGCGGAGTTTTGGGTTTTTAGGGGTTTAATTGAAAGAAACAGAGATACGACAAGTAGGACGTTGTTTTAAACGAGCGAACTGAGCAAATTGAACTAGTCCCAAACCCCTGGCTTTATAGCCAATATTTGTTTCCTCCCGCGTGTCGTGCCAGGTTCGGCCTTCCCTGGCGCGTGTCGCGGGGATGGTTAACCTGGCTTCGACTGCCAGGTGTCCCAAGTAGACTTGACACGTGGCTCAGTGTCGTGACGCGTGTCCTTGGCCGCCCTTCGGGTCCAATCATGCGTTTTCCTCGATTTTCGCACCGATACTTATCACGTATACTCAGTCTTGATTCCAATTAATTTGGTTTTTAATACTGAATCTAATAAGACTATTTTTATGCGATTTGGTTCGTCGGACGTCAAGATCCCTTACCCGCTAAATTTTCCAGATTGAGTATACAAGTTTCATCGCGTGCAGTTCTGGTTTTGATTATGGTTTGTTATCGAGACTATTTTAGAGCGTTGTTACATGTTATAACTAGAAGATTGACACGCGCGCGTTGTGCCGCGACCAACGAAATTGACATGCTGTTGATCAGATTTACATTTACAATGTGTTAAAGATGTTTTTGTCGGTTACGCCTGTATTACTATCTTATACAAATAAGTAATTCACCAAATAAGCTCAATACAATTACTGGTATCATAATTACTACGTTACATGACTTTTACCCATATAAGTAACCTATCGTATTAAGCTCCCCGCGTTGCGGCGGGGGCGTAAAACCGTAACAAATAGCACCAATGCCACACTATAGTCAACGACCACCAACATTGAAGTTGCGGCGTCTTAACGTGGAAAAATTAGACCGGCATATAAACCATAGAAAATAATAACTAATTTGATTTATGACTCGCACGTTGTGACGAACTTATTAAATGGGAAAAAATAGATGACGTAAAAACACACGTACGTTGCCCCATGTTAACTCGCAAAATTTAGAACGAAGCGTATAACAAAACGTAAAATCGTTGAACCACATACACACATTGTGCCGTGTTAACTCGCAAAATTTAGATCTAAACGTAAAAAGAAAAATTTTGCAAAATATGAAAAACATAGGGATCAAAGTTGAAAGTAAAAAGGTTGTGAGGTTAAATTGGAAAACAAAAAACTTTTGGGTTAAAACTACAAAATCAAGTAGTTTTGGGTTTAAAATGAAACATCAATTTTTTTTTTTGAAAAACCCCCAAAACATGGGGTACAAGTACAACACCCCAATGCCTTAACTTGTAAATTTATATTATGTAAATATACTACAAAAATCAGTCATAAAGTCAACTTAAGCTCATTGAGTTGCTACATGGGTGGATCTTCTTATAGGCCCGGGTGTCCTGACCCTTACTGATTTTTCGCTCGTAGTGTTAATTTTACTAAAATATATTGATTTTTTTTGTAGTGTAAAATATAGAATTTTTAAGAGTCCAGCCCCCCTCCCCCCCACTAGTTTGGATTTTTGAGAGTCCGGCCTCCACTGATTTTCTGTTCAAGCTCCACCATTGCTAACGATGGTGGATGTTTGGTAGCAACTAGAGTCAGTAGTAACCGGATGTTCGGGGTTAACAACCAGCGGTGCCAAGAGGGATTATTTTAGCTTATTTCTCAAAGTCTAAGGACGCTAAGTTGTCATTTCTCTCGTTAGTCTGAGGCAATAAGTTTTTTTTGAACGGCTAATTTCTTTAATTTCCTGTCGTATGTGGGACTTGAACCCAAGATCTTTCCATTTTCAAACCTAGGGGCAAGAAGTGGGGGACAGATATAGAGAACAAATTTAAATATCAATTTATGACTTATTACAAATTACCTTCCGTTTCTACAGCAGTTCTTTGATCTTTTAGTTATTCGTACATTATTGATTTTAAAACCGTTTTCTTGGCTTGCTTTTGTTTTCTTAAGTTTTAGAATTTTATACCATTCCTTGCCTTCGACTAACCTATTGCTTACCATCCCAAATAAGCCACTTGTCTAGTTGTCTATTTGTGCTATGGTACTAGTAGTTTTTTTAATCGATATTTTATAAACTTTATTACTCATTTATATATATAAAATTAACTTTAGAACATGATGAAACAATGGTTAACCAGTCAGGGTTGACACAGTTGACTCCTCCGACAATCTGATCTCCCCGGAGGATACTGGTGATCTGAACCTTAAGTTTGCTGATGGGGAGAAGCAACAGTCTGATGCTGAAAAGCACAAGACTCCTACTGCCGAGAAGGCTTCTGGTTCCACTTCTGGAGGTGCGGGTTATGAAGGACCTCCTATTCAGCCTGTAGAGTCTGAATTGGTGTTTTATTTCCGCACCTATACGGAGGATCGGAGTACGACCTACCACCGACCCCATGGAGTGTTATGCAGGGGGTGACATTTCAAGTGATCCTTCTGCTTGTAAGGAGATTTTGGGTGTCTTGGGCACTCCGTTAGAAGTTAACCGTGTCCGTGCCTTGCCCCGTGAGCTCCGTATCAACCAACTCTTCTCCATGCTTGTGGGGAGTTCCATAGTGGCGAATGCCATTATGGAAGATTATAAGGTGCTGGGGCGCAGGGAGGAGGAAACTGCTCGCTTGTGGGCCGAGGCAGAAGAGTTGGTGAAGGCTGCTCGTGAGGGTGCGGAGCAGCTCGAAAGGGATAAGGCTGCCTTTGAGCAGCATAAGCAGACTGAGGAGTGGGCTGCAACTGCTGGCCTTAAACAGGTTCGTACTCTCGCCAAGTTACTTTCTGATGAGCGCAAGAGTTGGAAATAAACACTTTCTAATGAGTGCAAGAGCTGGAAAGAATATTGGGCCAAACAGAATGAAACGCTGTTTCGTGTTCGTCAGGAGCTGACTAATGTCAAGGCGGCGAATGCTGCTTTGGGCAAGGAGAATGCCGCGGCTGGAGCGGTTGCTGGTAAGGCCAAGGAGGCGGAGGCCCGGACTGCAAAAGCTCTTGAAGAGGCCAAAGCGGCGGGGGCTCGTGTTGCCGAATCCAGCCTGCCCAATGATGGGAGAGGACTTATGTCACACCCCCAAAAACCCCACCCCGCCTTGGAGGCGTGACATGCCCAGGATCATAGCCACCAATCATATTGAACAAACATGTAAGTAATTTATAAAATTCAACACAATACAAGTGGTGTCAAAACATAGTTTAAGTTTACAACGGAAGCATAAAACCAAAACATATGTTTAATATAAGTTGAAATGTTTTCCCACAACGATCACGCCTCCACATGCAAGCTCCTTAAGCTAGGGACCTAACGACCTGCAAGGCATGTAACAACGAGTCAACAATAAAGTTGAGTGAATTCACGGTTGGTTCGCTGGCTTACTAGCCGTGGGGGTTACCCCATAGTTGTAGTTGTCCTACCCAAGGAGAACGAACGTACGTAATCTACCCAAGGAGAATACGCAGGATTTATAGTGGCATCCTACCTATGGAGGATGGCCGTACATATCCTACCCAAGGAGAATATGCAGGAATTAATACTGTTGGCAGCCTACCCACGGAGGATGGCCGTGCCTTGTAGAAAGTGTGAACTCACCTTTTCTTTGCTCGGTAGATAAACAAAATGGTCACTTGAGCTATCTACTTTGATTTGTAAGTGTATGGGGTAGAGTTTAGCTTATTGATAAACCTAATAACCTAATTTAAACAATGATGCACACGAAACTAGGTAAATAACTTAATACCACATTTACGATAACTCACAAGATCAAACCCTCACAACGAATGACAAAGTGCAATACTTAAACATCCAACGGATTCGCAATGAATGACAGAGTATAGCCCGAGTTCGGACAACACTCAAACATCCCGTTGGAATCACGACAAATGATAAAGTATAACCCTAATTTGAGCAGCACTTAAACATTCATCGGATAGTTTTAATCGATCGGACATTGAATCGTAATAGCGATCGAGTTATTACCCTGTTTTACGGCATCGTTTCGTGCTAGTGTGTGTTTTGTAGTAATCAGACGATATCTTGAAGTGTAGAGAGAATTTTAACGTCGAACGAACGCAGAAATCTAAGTGCCAATGCCCTCTATTTATACTGAAAATTTGGGACCTTCGCGTGACGCGAGGGGTCACATAGGGGGCGTCGCGTGATGCAACGGGTCTCACTCTACCATAGGGTAGCCACGTGTGTTTGTAGTCAGGTGAGTCAGCGGTTCATAAAAATTCAATTTTGACAGCAACTTATGAGGATAATCGTAAGTAGGGAATACCCCCTCCCCCCCGAGTTTTAGTGGCCCTGATCCTAATTCTGATTGTTCTGAAAATTTTAGGGTTTGTGCAGAATCACTTGGGGGTCTTAATTAGGGTTTCCTTTTGGACAATAAATCATAAGAAATAGAAATTTTTAATGAGGGTTGTTACATTCTCCCCACCTTAATAAAAATCTCGTCCTCGAGATTTATTGGAATAAGTGAGGATACTACCTCGTCTACTTATAATTTGGCTAATCTCTCCATATCAAAGGTTTTCTTTATACAACTCAAAATAAGTCGGGTTAAAATTTCCCCAGAAATGAGAAGTAGGGTGACTATCTGGATTTAATGCAATAGATAACGGGATTCTATGCAATGAGGCTATTTCATCCTTATATAACTTAACTAAGTGTTTTATGCTAAAGGTTTCCTTCATTGGTAGAAAATACACTGATTTGGTTAATCCATTTATAATTCAGCCCTATTGTGCTAGTCATTCGTCCCCGTTTTGTGTTTGGTATACCTTATGTGGCAAGAAACATCGGGGAGGACTTAACCTAACCGTAGCACTTAAAATGAATATTATAGAACACCAGTAAAGTATTGAGTCTTGCACTTGGAGTGAAGCGTCGTTGCGGATCATTGAGCACTGTACAGGTTATAGTCTGGTTTTATCAAAAACTTTTCCCTTTTTAAAACCAAGTTCACTATAACCAATGGCTCTGATACCAATCTGTCACACCCCCAAAAACCCCACCCCGCCTTAGAGGCGTGACATGCCCAGGATCATAGCCACCAATCATATTGAACAAACATGTAAGTAATTTATAAAATCCAACACAATACAATTGGTGTCAAAACATAGTTTAAGTTTACAACTTAAGCATAAAACCAAAACATAAGTTTAATATAAGTTGAAATGTTTTCCCACAACGACCACGCCTCCTCGTGCAAGCTCCTTAAGCTAGGGACCTAACGACCTGCAAGGCATGTAACAACGAGTCAACAACAAAGTTGAGTGAATTCACGGTTGGTTCGCTGGCATACTAGCCGTGGGGGTTACCCCATAGTTGTAGGTGTCCTACCCAAGGAGAACGAATGTACGTAATCTACCCAAGGAGAATACGCAGGATTTATAGTGGCATCCTACCTATGGAGGATGGCCATACATATCCTACCCAAGGAGAATATGCAGGAATTAATATTGTTGGCATCCTACCCACGGAGGATGGCCGTGCCTTGTAGAAAGTGTGAACTCACCTTTGCTTTGCTCGGTAGATAAACAAAATGGTCACTTGAGCTATCTACTTTGATTTGTAAGTGTATGGGGTAGAGTTTACCTTACTGATAAACCTAATAACCTAATTTAAACAATGATGCACACGAAACTAGGTTTCACGGCCCCCGCGCCCGGTTTGACCCGGTCCAGGAGCCGCAGGACAGAAACCTGTGGTACAACGGAAGTCTAGCAGGATCGTTTAAACTTGAAAATACCCGAGTATTATTTTATTTCATAATTTGGGATAACCCCGTAATTTACAATAGAGGAATTTTACAGGAATTCCCTTATTTCACAAAACATGTTTATTTATTTATTTATTTGAGCCACCACTTCAAGCTTGAGAGTGCTCCGTTGCACTTTTCCTTGATTCACAGTAGATCACCTGAAACATGTTTTAAAAATATTTTGTCAGCGGGGAAATACTGGTGAGTCACTCCATTTGATGAAATGACACATAGCTATAATTTACAGCATAAGAGCGATTACAATGGCTTCTATCTTATTTTTATCTGGCGCCGTGTCACCTCCTGGTGACGATGGTCATACCACTATTGGGCCCTTTCACCCAAGTAGTGATGATTATCACTGTTAGGATTTATTAGCCTAACAGTGAGAAATTAGTAATGTGCACAATACCCCACTTGCCAGTGATTCAAGATAACCACGACTTAATCCCTGTAATTATAACTTTTGAAAATAATTTGGAGTATTGTAAAACATAATTTGATAAAAAAAGAGAATGACTCACATTGCAAGTTTATACGGGCAGGACTTAGCCTACTGATAAGCCGAATAACCTAGTTTAAATCACAATGCACACGAACTAGGTTAGTAACTAATACAGCGTTTACGATAACTCATGAGATACAACCCTCACAACGAATGACAAAGTGCCATACTAAACATCCATCGAATTTACGACGAATGACAAAGTATAACCCTAATGCGGGCAGCACTTAAACATCCATTGGATAGTTTCAATCGATCGGATATTGAATCGTAGCAGCGATCGAGTTAATACCCGGTATCGTGGCAGCACCTCACTATATGAAAATTATAATTTTGAGCAGTATAACTTCGTTTTTTGAAAGTTTTCGTCGACACAGAATGAAAGCCCCATGCACAAGCTATTTATAGCCTGAATTTGGGTTTTACGCGGTCCGCGTAAACCCATACATAAGTCTTACGCGGCCCGCGAGGCCACCTAGTCTAGGCGTAGGTATGGTTGGTCACTAGTAGGGTCACCAGGTAGTCAACACGTGGTCCCGGAACACTTATCCGGTCAAACATGAGTTGACGCGGCCCGCGTAAGTTTCCCTTTATGGCTTACGCGGCCCGCCTGGAACCTTAAAAACTTATCTGGTCAATTGCCTAGTTGACGCGGCCCGCGTAAGGCTATGCTTAACCTTTAAGCGGCCCGCCTAAAACTAATTTTTCTTGTTTTCTTGGTTTTTCATGCACAGTAGGGTTTTTAGGGTCCGGGTTTTTATTTATGGGTTGTTTAGGGACATTTTTGCAGTCCTTACATCCTCCCCACCTTATTTAGAATCTCGTCCTCGATATTTATTGAAATAAGTGAGGATACTTTCGCTTCATCTCCGATTCCAGCTCCCAAGTATATTCAGGTCCTCTCTTTGAATCCCACTTGACCTTGACCAGCACCAATCGTTTGTGCTTGAGAAACTTGATCTTTCTATCTTCTATTTGAAGTGGTTTTTCAACAAACTTCAACTTTCCATTTACTTGCACATCATGGAGAGGGACTACCAGTGATTCATCAGATAAACATTTCTTGAGATTGGATACATGAAACACATCATGTACTCCAGCTAACTCTTCTGGTAGTTGTAAACGATAAGTAACTGGTCCTATTCGCTGGATTACTGGGAATGGTCCTATGTACCTTGGGCTTAGTTTCCCTTTCTTTCCGAATCGCACTACTCCTTTCCAAGGAGAAACTTTCAAGAGTACCTTGTCACCGACTTGAAAATCTAGTGGCTTGCATCGATTGTCTGAATAACTCTTCTGGCGATCTCGAGCTGTCTTTAGTCTTTCTTTGATTTGAGTTATCTTGTCCGTGGTCTCTTGCACAATTTCAGGACCTGATAATTGACTTTCTCCTATTTCTGCCCAACAAACTGGTGTTCTACACTTGCGTCCATACAGTGCTTCGAACGGGGCAGCTTCAATGCTAGAATGGTAACTATTGTTATAGGAGAATTCAATTAAGGGTAGATGATCATCCCAGTTTCCACCAAAATCTATTACACATGCCCTGAGCATGTCTTCCAGGGTTTGAATCGTTCTTTCACTTTGTCCGTCTGTCTAGGGATGATAAGCTTTACTTAAATTTAATCGTGTACCCATGGCTTCTTGGAAACTTGTCCAGAAATATGAAGTGAAACGACTATCTCTATCTGATACAATAGAGAGTGGAACTCCATGTAGAGATACTACTTCGTCTACGTATAGTTTTGCTAATCTTTCCATGCTGAAAGTTTCTTTCATGGGTAGAAAATGAGCTGATTTGGTTAATCGATCCACGATTACCCAGATCGCATCATTACTTTTTCTGGTTTTGGGCAACTTAGTAATGAAATCCATGGTTATTAATTCCCATTTCCAAACAGGCATTTCTAATTGTTGAAGTAACCCTGAAGGTTTCTGATGTTCTGCCTTTACTTGTGAACAAGTAAGACACTTAGATACATAACTAGCTATGTCCTTTTTCATTCCTATCCACCAGAAATTATTTCTTAAATCTTGGTACATCTTATTATTTCCAGGGTGCATGGTATACCTAGATTTATGAGCTTCTTTTAAAATCTTATTCCTTAAATTTCCCTGCTTAGGTACCCAAATTCTTTTCTTATGAAATCTCCAAATTCCATCAGTTCCTTGCTCCAATTCTTTTATTCGTCCTTTCATTCCTTCAGCATCATCCTTGATTGCTATGGCTTGAACATCTTTCAATTGTTCCATTAAATCTAATTTTAGATTTAATCTAAGTGCACGAACTCGCTTTTGCTTTTCATGATACTTACAACTTAAGGCATCTGCAGCGACATTTGCTTTTCCTTCGTGATACTGAATATCACAGTCGTAATCGCTTAAAATTTCCATCCATCTTCTTTGCCTCATGTTTAGTTCTTTTTTCCCAAATATGTACCTTAAGCTTTTATGATCTGTATAAACAGTAAACTTACTTCCATACAGATAATGCCTCCAAATCTTAAGGGCAAAAATTACCGCTCCCAATTCTAAGTCGTGAGTCGTATAGTTTTCTTCGTGCTTTTTCAATTGCCTTGAGGCATACACAATTACCTTTTTGCGTTGCATTAACACACATCCTAATCCTAGCTTAGAAGCATCGCAGTAGACTTCAAAATCTTCTGTTCCTTCTGGCAATGCTAAGATTGGGGCGTTTGTTAACTTTTGCTTTAAAATCCTAAAAGCCTCCTCCTGTCTGGGTCCCCATTCAAATTTTACGACTTTACAGAATGGAACTGCTATCTTAGAAAAATCTTTAATAAAGCGTCTATAGTATCCAGCTAATCCTAGAAAACTTCTAACTTCCATAGCCGATTGCGGGGCCTTCCATTTGGTAATCCCTTCTATTTTTAAGGGATCTATGTGAATACCTTCATGATTCACCATATGACCTAAAAATTGCACCTCCTGTAGCCAAAATTCACACTTTGAGAATTTGGCGTAAAGCTTTTCCCCTCTTAACAAAGTTAAGAGTGTATGCAGGTGCTCACAATATTCCTCCTGACTTTTGGAATAAATAAGTATATCGTCGATGAAAACAATTACAAATTTATCCAAATACGGTTTACAAATCCTATTCATCATGTCCATGAATGCTGCAGGAGCATTAGTTAATCCGAAGGGCATGACTATAAACTCGTAATGTTCATACCTAGTTTTGAAAGCAGTTTTAGGTATGTCTTTTTCTTGTACCTTCAATTGATGATATCCGGAGCGCAAATCTATCTTAGAAAAATATCTAGCTCCTTGCAATTGATCAAAAAGATCATCAATATTTTAGGTATCGATTCTTAATTGTAACCTTGTTTAATTCCCTATAATCGATACACTCTCATCGATCCATCCTTCTTTTTTACAAACAACACTGGAGCTCCCCATGGAGAGGAACTAGGTTGTATAAATCCTTTGCTTAATAATTCATCTAACTGTCTCTTTAATTCTAGCATTTCAGTAGGAGCTAACCGATAAGGTGCCTTGGCTGTCGGTATAGTTCCTGGGATTAGATGAATTCTAAATTCTACTTCTCTCACGGGTGGTAAGCCTGGTAGGTCTTCCGGAAAGACATCCGGGTATTCTGATACTATTGGAATATCCTTAAGTTCCTTACTTTTGGTATGAACAATTACCGAAATCATATATGCTATTCTTTGTTTTCTTGAATAATTGGCCAACTTCATTACTGAAATAAATTCCAGTGGTTTTTGTGGCTTATCTCCGGTAATCATCATTAATTCTCCTGTGGGTGTATGGATTTCTATGGAATTTTTATCACAGAGAATTCGAGCATGGTTGGCTACTAACCAATCCATTCCTAACACCACATCGAATCCGGCTAAATTCATAGGTAATAGATTTGCAGTAAATTTGTGGCCTAAAAGTTCTATCTTTCCTTCTCGTGAAACTTTATCTATTTTAAGAGTGTTACCATCCGTTGTTTCGACTGTAAGAATCTGCCTAAGGTTGGTTAAGGGTAAATTAAGAGCTTGGCAGATCGAAGTATTTATAAAACTTTGGTTTGCACCAGAGTCAAATAATACTTTCGCATAAATGTTGTGAACTAAGAACGTACTAGCTATGACGTCAGGAATTAATTCAGCTTCTTGGGTAGTCAATTGAAAGGCTCTTGCGTTCTTTTTAGTAGTTCCTTCTGCAGGTTTAGCTTTATTGTCAGCTGGTTTGACCAATTTAGGGCATTCTGGTCGGAAATGCCCAGCTTCTCCACAGTTGAAGCAGACTTTTGTTCTCTTTTTCCTGCAATCTTCTTCTTGATGTCCTGGAATTTTGCAGAAGTTACAGTACCCTTTGCATTTTCCAAAATGCCTTCCTTTGCAGGTACCGCAAAATGGGACAGTGGAAGATCGCCCGGTTCCTCTTTTCCTGAAATTACTGCTATTACCCATACGAAATCCTTGGGTAATCATTTGGGCCACTTCCTTCCTTTTATTTTCTTCTCGCGTGCGCACCAGACCGTCAGTCAAGGTGTTAGCTAATTCCACCGCATCGTCAATCGTGCGGGGTCTAGCAGCCTTGACAATATCACGAATCTCGCTAATTAAACGCCAAATATAGCGAGAAATAAGTACCGGTTCTGGCGATGCCAGGGTTGGCACAATTCTGGCATACTCGAAGAATTTCGAAGTATACCCTCGACAGTCAACATCCACCATTCGGTGGCTCAGGAACTTGTTTGCCATTTGTTCTTTTTCATATTCAGGACAAAATTTTCTTTCTATTAATTGCCTGAATTTTTCCCAATTCATGGCATAAGCCGAGTCACTTCCTTTGGCTTGCAGTACCCTATTCCACCATTCTAATGCTTCTTCCTTGAAAAGGTGAGAAGCATACATAACTTTATCCTCCTCGGCACATTTACTTATTTTAATTACTCCCTCGGTTTTCTCCAACCAACGCAGTGCTGCAGTTGCCCCTTCATTGCCTGCAAATTCAGCTGGTTTATAGGCAAGGAACTCCTTGTAAGTGCAACCAGGTGTTGCAGCTTTCATTCTTTTGTGTACTGGGGCTTGAATCCCATTATTATTATTACCGCCTCCATTAATACTATTACTGGAAGTATCGTCACGCGTACGTTTACTAGGGTGAGCTTGCGAAGGCTCAGCAGGACTTTTTACAGCAGCGGCGATTGCTGGAATAGCATTAACTATTCCCTGAGCAACGATGTTTTCTATATCTTGCCGGTTTAGAAAGTGATCCTCGTTATTGTGTTCCGATTGATTCACTTCATTAACTGGTTCATTAACCGCGTGTTCCATCTGGATGTTTATCAAGCACAACTATTATTTAGTATAAATACTTTAGGTATAATTGTACAACCAGACTTTATTTAAAATAGAAAACACAACAACCTTATATATTTATTACAACTTACAACTGGAATTCAAAATATACTATTATTTAATTTATCTAGGACGATTATGCTTCGTATTTATTTATCTAACTTCCAGGGTTGGTCTAGGTTTGGCAGTTTATCTTAATTAAGGATCAAGATTCACTGCTGTAGTGGCTAACATATAGAGATCTGATCATTTTTCATCTAATTTGTCTTCCCACGGCGGGTTTTTGTCTATTTCCTGAGTCTCCTTATTAACTATCACTTCTTTTGAATTGGACGTCCCTATTTTCTCGTGGCTTTTTCTAATAATCCAATTTCTTTTCTTGGTAGTAAGTGGGTTCTCATACTGTGCTTTACGAATAAATATTCCTTCATTAGTATTTACTGAATATCTTGAGGAATTTGATTGAGATGAGGTTCCCTTATCCTTTTGGGTACTATCTACTTGACGATAAATGTCCGAAAGCTTTTGCTTACCCATGCTGTAAATTAGCAAGTAGTTAAATAACACGAAAAAGACCAATAATCAAACTAACACGTATAGCCAAAATTGCCGACCTTGCGACTATTCGATTTTATATATTTTATATTATATTATGCATCCGTACACACTGATTATCTTACAAAAGTTTTATTTTTAAGCTATTTTACAAGATTATTATTATTATTATTATTATTATTATTATTATTATTATTATTATTATTATTATTATTATTATTATTATTATTATTATTATTTTACACTACAACCACACCACCCCATGCTATCCCTGTTAGCTGGCAATTTAGTAACGACGTTCCCTCTCGTCGTACTTCCAGGAGATCTGCTCTCCCACCTCCGGGATCCTATTTCCGGCATCCACCAGCTCCTCGCCATAACAGCGGAGTTCAGCTAAGTTTTCATTGCTCATTGGTGGGTTCGGGGCAGGTTCCGGGTCGAATTGAGGGAAAAAGGTATTAGGGCTATTCATAAGGTTCTGAAATTGCCAGTCGGTAGTCCACCATTCTTCCAGTGCTCCTGGTAGAGGTCTAGGGTGAACAATAGGGTCTGGAATGGCAGATTCTAGGTTAACAGGAAGTAGGGCTTCAGCTGGGTAGTTAAAGAGAGTTTCATCGGCAGGTCCGATGATGTCACCAAGTGCCAATTTACGGTCCAACTCTTCTTCCCAAGATAGCATTTCCTGGTTTTGCCTAGAACTCTCCCCAGTATCTATGCCTTTTACTTTATCTTTTGGGTCTTCCTTTTTCATAGTTTTCTGTGTTGCTGGCTTTTTCCTACGTACACGCCTCCAACCTACCCACCTATGCCTCTTTTTCACTACTTTTAGTTTTTCCTGTGGTTGGGCTTTGAACACCATAGGCTCCTCCATATCCGCCTGGTAACCAGTAGTAGTACCAGTGGTATCCATATCTGTACTATGGATAGAGAAATTTTGAAGGGCTTCTTGATAGTTCGTTCATGCTGTTAGCACACACGAAGACGCACACAATCCTAAGTTCAAATTTTGTAAACTAAAATTTTCACAAAATCACAGAATGGCAATCAGATAAATTAATCTAAATACTTGGCTTAAACCAGTGGCTCTGATACCACCTTTTTCTGTCACGGCCCCCGCGCCCGCTTTGACCCGGTCCAGGAGCCGCAGGACAGAAACCTGTGGTACAGCGGAAGTCTAACAGGATCGTTTAAACTTGAAAATGCCCGAATATTATTTTATTTCATAATTTGGGATAACCCCGTAATTTTCAATAGAGGAATTTTACAGGAATTCCCTTATTTCACAAAACATGTTTATTTATTTGAGCCACTACTTCAAGCTTGAGAGTGCTCCGTAGCACTTTTCCTTGATTCACAGTAGATCACCTGAAACATGTTTTAAAAATATTTTGTCAGCGGGAAATACTGGTGAGTCACTCCATTTGATGAAATGACACATAGCTATAATTTACAGCATAAGAGCGATTACAATGGCTTCTATCTTATTTTTATCTCGCGCCGTGTCACCTCCTGGTGACGATGGTCATACCACTATTGGGCCCTTTCACCCAAGTAGTGATGATTATCACTGTTAGGATTTATTAGCCTAACAGTGAGAAATTAGTAATGTGCACAATACCCCACTTGCCAGTGATTCAAGATAACCACGACTTAATCCCTGTAATTATAACTTTTGAAAATAATTTGGAGTATTGTAAAACATAATTTGATAAAAAAAAAGAGAATGACTCACATTGCAAGTTTATACGGGCAAGACTTATCCTACTGATAAGCCGAATAACCTAGTTTAAATCACAATGCACACGAACTAGGTTAGTAACTAATACAACATTTACGATAACTCACGAGATACAACCCTCACAACGAATGACAAAGTTCCATACCAGACATCCATCGAATTTACGACGAATGACAAAGTATAACCCTAATGCGGGCAGCACTTAAACATCCATTGGATAGTTTCAATCGATCGGATATTGAATCGTAGCAGGGATCGAGTTAATACCCGGTATCGTGGCAGCACCTCACTATATGAAAATTATAATTTTGAGCAGTATAACTTCGTTTTTGAAAGTTTTCGTCGACACAGAATGAAAGCCCCATGCACAGGCTATTTATAGCCTGAATTTGGGTTTTACGCGGCCCGCGTAAACCCATACATAAGTCTTACGCGGCCCGCGAGGCCGCCTAGTCTAGGTGTAGGTCTGGTTGGTCACTAGTAGGGTCACCAGGTAGTCAACACGTGGTCCCGGAACACTTATCCGGTCAAACATGAGTTGACGCGGCCCGCGTAAGTTTCCCTTTATGGCTTACGCGGCCCGCCTTGAACCTTAAACACTCATCTGGTTAATTTCCTAGTTGACGCGGCCGGCGTAAGGCTATGCTTAACCTTTACGTGGCCCGCCTAAAACTAATTTTTGTTGTTTTCTTGGTTTTTCATGCACAGTAGGGTTTTTAGGGTCCGGGTTTTTATTTATGGGTTGTTTAGGGACATTTTTGCAGTCCTTACACTAGGTAAGTAACTTAATACCACATTTACGATAACTCACGAGATCAAACCCTCACAACGAATGACAAAGTGCGATACTTAAACATCCAGCGGATTCGCAATGAATGACAGAGTATAGCCCGAGTTCGGACAACACTCAAACATCCCGTCGGAATCACGACAAATGACAAAGTATAACCCTAATTTGAGCAGCACTTAAACATTCATCGGATAGTTTCAATCGATTGGACATTGAATCGTAATAGCGATCGAGTTATTACCCTGTTTTGCGGCAGTGTTTTGTGCTAGTGTGTGTTTTGTAGTAATCAGACGATATCTTGAAGTGTAGAGCGAATTTTAACGTCGAACGAATGCAGAAATCTAAGTGCCAATGCCCTCTATTTATACTGAAAATTTGGGACCTTCACGTGACGCGAGGGGTCACATAGGGGGTGTCGCGTGATGCCACGGGTCTCACTCTACGAAAGGGTAGCCACGTGTGTTTGTAGCTCAGGTGAGTCAGCGGTTCGTAAAAATTCAATTTTGACAGCAATTTATGAGGATAATCGTAAGTAGGAAATACCCCCCCCCCTGAGTTTTAGGGGCCCTGATACTAATTCTGATTGTTCTGAAAATTTTAGGGTTTGTGCAGAATCACTTGAGGGTCTTAATTAGGGTTTCCTTTTGGATAATAAATCATAAGAAATAGAAATTTTTAATGAGGGTTGTCACAACTTACCTGGAGTATGAGAACGGTATAGTAATGCGGCGTGGCACCGCATCTGGTGTATGAAAACGGTGTACACATAGCGATGCGGCCTAGCACCGCATCCTACGCTGCACCGCATCTGGTGTATGAAAACGGTGTACACATAGCGATGCGGCCTAGCACCGCATCCTGTGAACACTTCTATCAATACAAGGGATCTGGATAACATCAACAGTCACCACAAGTGGCAATGCGGCCTGGCACCGCATCCCACAGTCTTTGCCAGAAGGACTACGCGGGAACAACGGCAGTTACCGCAGGTAGCGATGCGGGGCGGCACCGCATCCGGCACACAAGACAAGTGGGACTGACAATACAGAGCAAGTGGCACCAATGACGGTCGCCTGTCAGACCACACGTAAGCGACAGACTGACACTGCAGTAGGACGTGGCTTCACCTCCACAGCCGACAAGCCTGACACACCTGCATAAGGGCTGCATGTCGTTAGTCCGTCCTTTCAACTCCTCCTTCACTCCTCGGCTATAAATACCAACCCCAAACCAGGTTTGAGGTATCTCTTCACAACTCTCTCACTACTACTACTATCACACTTTGTTTCCTAAGCAAATTACTGATTCTCACGCCGGAGAGTGGTAACAAGGAGCACCCCCCACCCCATCCTCCTTGTTACGAGTCACGGCTTGTTTCCTTGTGCAGGAGATCAACCGGAGGACGATCCAACCAGCGATCCTCGAGAGGAAGGGATTAACCCTTCTTGACGAGACTAGTGTGTTAACCCTGCCCGGTTAACCATTGTTTCAGGCGATCGAGCGCATGCCATCACCTTCCACGATGAAAGAAATGCAACGACTAGCCGGCAGGCTAGCCGCACTGAATAGGTTCTTAGCCAATCACGCAGCTAAGTCCTATCCTTTCATCAAGACCCTGCGGAACTGTTTAAAAAAGGAACAATTCCAATGGACCGCAGAGGCCGAAGACGCTTTCCGGGAGATGAAGGAGTGTTTGATACAACTCCCAACTCTAACCGCACCACGCAAGAAAGAACCACTTATCTTGTACTTATCTGCCACAGACAACGCGGTAGGTGCGGTACTCATAGTGGAGCGAGAGGGAGTTCAAACACCCATATACTACATCAGCAAAATGCTCAACGACCCAGAGACAAGATACTCCATCATGGAGAAGTTGGTGCTCGCACTAGTGCACGCGTCAAGACGGATGCGACGTTACTTCGCAAACCACGTCATCACGGTGCTAACCAACTATAGGATCGGCCCGATCCTATCAAAACCTGACATCTCTGGGAGATTAGCAAAATGGGCAATTCAACTGGGCGCACACACGCTGAACTATAAGTCGCGCCCCACAATCAAAGGCCAAGTTCTGGCTGACTTCGTTGCCGAAGTACCGGCAAATCGCATCCAAGAATGCGAAGAAGAACAACACCCTGCACCACCACCATCCTCTTCAGAAACCTGGGCACTATATACCGATGGTGCATCCAATGAGGAAGGTGTAGGCGCGGGTCTGCGACTCGTCAGCCCCGATGGCCAAGAGCTTACCTATGCAATCCGCCTCGATTTCAAAAGCACAAATAACGAGGCAGCATATAAGGCTCTATTGGCAGGGCTACACCTGGCAGTCAAGCTCGGCGTACAACATCTGGAAGCACACGTCGACTCCTTGTTAGTTGCAGGGCAGGTGAGCGGTGACTATGCCGTAAAAGGGAATATCATGATCCTCTACCTCGAGCAAGCCTTGCAACTGAAATCAAAATTCATTTCCTTCAATATCCACCATATCAACAGAAGTGAAAATAAATCCGCGGATGCACTGTCAAAACTCGCATCCACCAGCTTCCAGCACCTGGCAAAGGAGATACGCATTGAGATTCTGCAAAATCTCTCAGTACCCCTGCGCCAAGTCAATGTCGTCCAGTATGGTACAACATCCTGGATGACACCAATCATTGCATACTTGCAATCAGGTGTTACTCCCGAAAGCAAGTCAGAGGCACGTAAGTTGCGATACAAAGCGTGCCATTATCAAATGGGAGACGGTATCCTATACCGTAAATCATACCTGGGCCCACTCCTACACTGCGTCGATCCCCAAGATGCAACATACCTTATCAGAGAGATACACGAGGGAATATGTGGCACACACGCTGGTCCACGCATGGTAGTGGCCAAGATTATGAATGCTGGGTATTACTGGCCCGGCATGCACCTGGATGCAGTCAAAGTCTTGCGCAAGTGTTTCACTTGTTAGCGACATGCTCCCAAGACCTTGCGCCCCAAGAACAACTTGATCCGTGTCACCACCGCATGGCCCTTCCGGAAATGGGCAATTGACGTGGTAGGACCATTCCCAGACGCACCAGGTGCGGTGAAATTTATCATAGTGGCTATCGATTACTTCACAAAATGGGTAGAGGCAAAACCACTCGCCTCAACCACCGCTATGATAACAAGGAAATTCATTTGGGAACACATCATCTGCCGTTTCGGTCTACCGATGTGCATCGTTACCGACAACGGCACCAACTTCGCCGCCGACGACTTTCAAAAATGGCTAGAAGAACTACACATTGAACACATATTCTCCTCAGTGGCACATCCGCAAAGGAATGGCCAAGTTGAGAGTATCAATAAAAGTCTAGTCGAAGGCATCAAAGCACGGTTGGGAACAGCCAGACGCGGCTGGGTCGATGAACTCCCAAGTATCTTTTGGGCCCACAGGACAAGCCCAAAAACAAGTCACGGCGAGACACCCTTCAGGCTGGTCTGTGGCTCGGAAGCCGTGATCCCTGCGGAAGTAGGTCTTCCCTCACCTCGGATGTTGGCTATCAACAAAATAGCCAACAATGAGGCACGCAGGCTTGACTTTGACCTCCTAGAAGAAAGGCGTGAAAACGCTGCCATCAACGAGGCCAAGTACAAAACCAAGCTTGAAAAATACTACAATTCACGCGTACGCGTTTGTACTTTTAACCCGGGAGACTACGTCCTTCGCGATAACGAAGCATCGAACGCTGAACGCCCAGGAAAACTTGCCCCCAAGTGGGAAGGACCCTACCTCATCCAAGAGGTCTTGGGCAATGGCGCGTATAAACTACAAACGTTAGAGGACGAAACTATCGCACACACATGGAATGCAAAACAGCTGCGACACTGTTACATGTAAGCCATGTTTTTACATTTTCCATGTAACCCATCGGGCCGCAGGCCATTTGCAAATAAATAAATGAGCGATTCAATGCAATATTGTTTATTACTACTATTACAAATGCGTGTTCCACTTTGCGGTATCTGCAAAAACAGATTGGCAAAATCTTCATTCGCGATACCCACACAAAGTGGTGACCACACACAAATATTGTAATAGGCCAGCAAAGGCAAAACATTAAGTGTCTATCCGGCCGGATACACACATACGGTTTTTACAAAACCAACACAATTCCTAACCTTTAACGAGACAAACACAGGAATTGACTAATACTCATACGACAAAGGTGTAGAGTATACTCAACCGCGCTTCACAGCCGATAGAGTTCTTCATACTTGCATATCACCTAGATATGCAAAGGGCAAATCCAGACTTAGTGTTGTTCACAATAACATTAACTCATACAAGTTCAAACATGCAAGTAATAAAAACACTTGTACAAATCGAACAAAAACGGTTAAACTTTATATTCAAAAAAATTTCTACACCCACCCGGTGTACAAGAGATTTACATAAAGTCTAACATTTACATTAAGGAAACAAAAAAGGGCACGCAGGCCAACCTAGTCCTTCTTTGTACCGGTGGTACCCGCGCCACCTTTGTCGTCACCAGCAGTCTCTTCCTTTTCCGACTCTTCAGCATCAGCATACAACATCCGTAAATGATCTACATAGTCTTCCGCATCCAAGCATTCGTCAAGCTTCTCAAGGGAGGAAATAGACATGTTCTCGTATGCGGCAAGAGCGGCAGCAAGAAGCCCTTCCGTATCAATGCCATGAAACCCGGACCTTTCATCAGTATATCCGCATCGGGATAAAACGTTGATATGACTGATGCATCAATTATAACCAGCTTTAAAACCAGCATCCTGTGCGCGCAGCCTAATCTGGTCTACACCAGTTACGTTCTCAGGGGCATCAAGGATAGCCTTAACAATCTGCAAAGCACAACCAATGAGGTTATCATAGGCAAACATAAACAAAAGCAAAGACATCGGATACTTACATGCCCGATACCGTGATCGCGCATCCAATCGCGATCGTCAAGAAAAAAGGCTATCTCTAGCCTCAGCAACCTCCCTTGCCCGCGCTTCAGCTTCGGCCGCGCGGGCAGTGACCTCAGCAACAATGGTCACCTAGTTCTGCACTTCAGCCTTTCAACAAACAAAGAACACAAGCATATAAAGATAAACATACTTGTGAAAGCAATTTACAAATTCAACAGAAAAAGCAACTCATACCTGAAGGCCCGCAACGGTCTGGTTTAAGTGGGTGCGATCAGCATTTGCTTCTTCAAGGGCCTTGGCAACACGAGCCCCCGCCTCTTTGGCCTCTTCAAGAGCTTTTGTAGTCCGGGCCTCCGCCTCCTTGGCCTTACCAGCAACCGCTTCAGCCGCAACCTTCTCCTTGCCCAAAGCAGCATTCGCTGCCTTGACATTAGTCAGCTCCTGACGAACACGAAACAGCGTTTCATTCTGTTTGGCCCAAGATTCTTTCCAGCTCTTGCGCTCATTAGAAAGTGTTTCTTTCCAACTTTGCGCTCATCAGAAAGTAACTTGGCGAGAGTACGAACCTCTTTAAGGCCAGAAGTTGCAGCCCACTCCTCAGTCTGCTTATGCTACTCAAAGGCAGCCTTATCCCTTTCGAGCTGCTCCGCACCCTCACGAGCAGCCTTCACCAACTCTTCCGCCTCGGCCCGCAAGCGAGCAGTTTCCTCCTCCCTGCGCCCCAGCACCTTATAATCTTCCATAATGGCATTCGCCACTATGGAACTCCCCACAAGCATGGAGGAGAGTTGGTTGATACGGAGCTCACGGGGCAAGGCACGGGCACCTCCAGAAGCGGAACCAGAAGCCTTCTCGGTAGTAGGAGTCTTGTGCTTTTCAGCATCAGACTGTTGCTTCTCCCCATCAGCAAACTTAAGGTTCAGATCACCAGTATCCTCCGGGGAGATCAGATTGTCGGAGGAGTCAACTGTGTCAAAAATCTGAGCCGCAGTCTTCTTCACAATATCCTCTGCCCGCGCAGGGGGCTCGCTTACCACCTTGACAAAAGGGCAGGTAAATTCCTTATTAACCCCCGCATCCATGGCCGTGTCATGCGGGGGAGAAAGGGGAGCATCAAACAAAGAGGAGAAGTCTCGTTGTTGCGGTTCTGTAAACAAAAAAGTAATAACCATCAAAAAACAAGTTACAATGGCAAATACTTACAAAGGATAAGTCACTTACCAGCTGCAACCACAGGCTTTGTTTGAGAAACAACAGTTGTCCGCTTGGTTTGTATCCGCGAACGCTTCTTTTCACCAGCATCAACAGCCTTCTCTGGTTTTCTCTTCCTCTCATCAGCAGGCTTGGAACCGACAGAGGTCCCACCTGCAGCCGCACCACCACCTGAAACACCCAAACCCTCAACGGTGTCAGATACTACCACGTAATCGGTATATCTGCGGTAACAAGAACGAGAGATACCTGCCGCATGCGACACCAAAGAAGGCACGGCAGTGGCCTCAGGTTTTTTCTTCTGGAAGCCCCGCACAAGTTTTTCTGCATGCTTCTTCTCCGCATGCTTCTTGGGGACGGTCTTCGCTTCAAACATTCCCAGAGCCCCAAGATTACCTGCGTTTAAACAATCAAGTATCAAATCACAAGGGGAACTTCTTTTCAAAGCAGTTACGAAGGTTATGGATTATACCTTTGCCTTGCGGCAGGGGTGCATTCAACACATCACGCGTAGGAACGCGAAAGTTGCCAACAATGTCCAGATTAAAACCTTCACCTTCCGCGCACGGAAGTAACTCAACCTTGCCCTTGAAGTCCGGATCAAACATCCTCCATAGGGCAGCATCCTCTGATGATACATTTGCATTTCAGTAAAATACAAGGGAATAAGAAAAACGGCACAAAACAGAAGGTACTTACCACCACTCTTTTCCCGCACAACGGGCCTTGCCCTCCTATCAGGCCTGGTCAACATCATCCGCAGCACCCACAGCTCATTGTTGTCTAGTTTTTTGAGTTCAATAGGTCTCAGCCTGGGAAACCAATCCACCGTCTTTGCGGTAGGAAGAGCAATATCCTCCGCAGGAATGCCCACATTCACATTCTGCAAGGTCATTTTAGCATGGACCGCAACAGCTTTAACGTAGATAAACTTCTTCTTCCACTTCCTGATACCCTAGGGAGGGGTCATCAGCTTGGTGCTCCCATACCGTTGATTAAAGGAAAAGAATCCTGTGTTCACCGTCAGCTGGTAGAACCGCCGGAAATTTTCAACGGAAATCTCCAAACCAAGAGCACGAAAAGTGTACTCGAAATTTCTTATCCGAAACATCCCAAACGGACTCAGTTGGGAGATATGAATATGGTAGTACTCCAACACCTCGGCAACAAACACCGTTAATGGCAGTCGGAGGTTGCCATCATAGAAGAAGTCAGCCCACAGGGTGATGAACCCCGCCGGAGCATCGGCACCGGTGTCACCCTCTTGTGGGTATGTAGCCCCAAACTCTCTGGGCATTTGAATACTGGTCATCAGGGTCTCAAACTGACCCTTCGACCACTTTAGAATTGGTAGACCACCGCCGGGTGCACCACCATCATCTTCATCTTCCTCCGCCGCCGCCGGCGACGAATGTTCAGGGTTTTCACCCTCCACATTGTGAGGATTAGATGGTTCAGCCATAGCACTGTTTGAAATAGAGAATAAAACAACGAGTTCTCAAAGAACTTGGAAACCTCACCGGAAAATTCGGACAATTGATTAGAGAAGACGAAGGAACTTTCTTTCTCTCACCGGGAAAATTTTGAAATTTTGAACAAGTGAGGGGAAACCACGAATGGTTTTCCACTTATATACTCATCGCAGTAAATGCGGAGGGGTAACTGAATCATCACGATCAAAAAGAACGAGTTACGCGGCGACACCTGTCTAGCGACAGTTCCGCTGACGGTTACCACGCGCCTGACAAAGGAGACGTTTACACTCCTGCTACAGTGCATTTATGACCTTGGGCAGTGCAAACGTGCTTTCGTTTCAGCACATGCAAAAAATCCTACCAACTTTCACCAACTCACACGTGCGTTCAACCACGTATGCAGCAAAAAAGCGACAACATTATCCAAATATAAGCGGCATGCAGTTTCTCTGGTACAACCGCGCCATAACCCATACCGCATTTCGTTTTTTACATACCCCTCAAAAAAGGCAAAAAATATATATCTCTACATTATGTAAAGGGGTATAAATAATATCCTCACATTCCCACGAGCACACATGGAATATGCGGAGATGACACACACGAGCCCGCACAGGTGTGTCAGATACTCAGAACCAGCGTTGTTCTTTGGACTGCGAGAACCGCATCTCAGGAACAGGTAACCCGCATCACCTTGAAGTTCTTCAAGCTTCAAATCCCTCGTGTCCGGTTCACATCCACAGAGGGTACGCAAACAGTTTCTCCGTAGGGAAAAAGGATGGGAATGTACGCGACCGCACATCAGCAACCCTGACTCCTGATCCTTCAAGAGCTACATCAAAGAGAAACCTTCCTTCAAAGCGAGTCTTCTGAAAGAAACCACAGACACTCATGAGTCACTGCGGTCATATATCCAGCTACGCGAATGGTAGCTACGGAAGAGCCACGACTAAGTCATCACACAGATGAACGAACCTACTTCAAGGAAAACTGATTCCCATTGAAGCGTGAAGGAAAATGGCTACAGAACGAATGCGAACGAGATATCCAACCATCTCGAGAGCCCTCGTTGAGCAACAAGCGAACGAATAGTGGTAACAAGTCTGCTTATAACTTCGTTTGCCCGCTTGTGAGATGGATAGAATAAACAATGGTGGGTATAACCATGCCTATGACCATGTTTATTTGACCATTATCTAGATTCAAATTGTTCGACCAAACACGGCCAACAATGACGAAAGTACCCCACATTGTTCGACCAAACATGGCCAACAATGCAAAGGAACGAGGTAACCGCAAAGGGGTCATAACCCCCGTCCCCCTAATTTCCTGGGAACGGGTGGCCGCGAACTCAGTATTGGTGGTATCGGTGTTTATTAATTTGGCAGCGGAATTTACATTAGGACCGTAGTTAGGAAATTATTTTATCAGAGTAAAACACCACATTTTATAAATAAACACATTGGGATAAAACCCAAGTTTTCATTACAAACTGATTTATACGGATAAATCCCATTTTATTGAATTTAAAACGCCCTCTTTATTTAGGTAACTTTTATAGCCACTTTTCCAAGCCTTCAGTGTTGTCCAGCTGGCTCCTATTTGGCTTTCACATTGTGTTACCTGAAACGCGTTTTTAAAAACATTTGTCAGTGGGAAATACTGGTGAGTGAATCCCAGTTTAATCAAGAAAAGTGTTATCAATTTAAACAGTATTGAGAGCGATTACAATGTTTATATCTACACAATTACTCATTCAGTACTTGCCACTCGACCGTATCTGTGGCTATGGTCATATCACACATTGGCTAACTCGTTGTCCAATTGTGAAGGTTATCAAGTAATGTATACAAAACCCCATATTACCGACAGTAATCGAAGAATTACAAAGACTCAATCACTGCTAAATTGCATTGTAAAATATTTAAGGTCTTGTAAAAACTGTTTACAAAAATGAGATTACTCACATTGTTGTTTTAGGGTTTTCAGTAAGGATTTCCTGGGAATAATATATAAATTACACAAATGCACGCGTGTTAGTATAATAACCCATTTTAACATTAGTAATACCCTCCCTAAGACGGCATTCCAGCGACTACGTCGGGCAGAACCACGACAGCCGTTACGGAACCCTAGATCAATCGGGCAGAGTATCTAATACGTCTCCAGGGGTTATAATACTTACATCGTAGCAGAACCTCGCTATTTAGGGGGTATTAGACTCGGGTATAATGCTCGCTATGTAAAATTGAGAGAAAGAAAGAAAGATTTCGACGAAACAGACTGAAGATCCGATGCATTCTATTTATAGGTGCTGATCCTGACTCTCTCGCGACCCGCGTAAGGTAAGGCAAAGCCTTACGCGGCCCGCGTCAACCCTGGGTCAACGAGTAGCTTGGCTGGGTCAGCATGTAGGTCCGCCGGGTGTTGGGCCACGTGGCCGCACCAGGTTTTGCCACCATTTTGATCTCACGCGGCCCGCGTAAGAGTTAAGGTGAGCTTACGCGGCCCGCCTAAACTTAAAATTCAACGAACTCTGGCCTTAGCCTTGATACCGCCCGCGTAAATGGTTGGGGTGGGTCTACGCGGCCCACCTCAACTTAAGTTTCAGATTTTAAATTTTATTTTTAATGATATGCTGTATTTCGGGCTCGGTTTTCACATACGGGGTGTATTTAAAGACATATTAGGATATTTTAGATGTATTAGGGCATCGGAAATTAATTGAGGGTGTTGGTTTACGTTTGGGTTGTTATATCCTCCCCACCTTGTTTTAGAGCTCGTCCTCTAGATCTACTGGAACAAGTGCGGATATTTCCTTTGCATTTCTGATTCAAGCTCCCATGTGTATTCAGGTCCTCTTTTGGAGTCCCACTTTACTTTGACCAGAACTAATCTCTTATGCTTGAGATTCTTAATTTTCTTATCTTCAATTTGTAGAGGCCTTTCTACAAACTTGAGTTGTTCATTTACCTCTATATCCTTAAGAGGCACTACGAGAGATTCATCGGCTAAGCATTTCTTGAGATTAGACACATGAAATACATCATGTATTCCTGCCATTTCCTCTGGCAGTTGTAGCTGATAGGCTGCAGGTCCTATTCTTCTAACAATTTCAAAAGGTCCAATATACCTGGGACTTAGCTTTCCTCTTTTGATGAATCTTACCACTCCTTTCCAAGGAGAGACTTTTAACAATACCTTATCACCTACTTGGAATTCTAACGGTTTACGTCTGTTATCAGCGTAGCTCTTTTGTCGATCACGTGCTGCTTTCAGTCGTTCCTTAACTTGAATGATTTTGTCGGTTGTTTCCTGCACTATCTCAGGTCCAGATAGTTTCTTTTCCCCAATTTCTGCCCAACAGACTGGGGTTCTGCACTTTCGTCCATACAGTGCTTCGAATGGTGCAACATTAATACTTGTGTGATAACTATTATTATAAGAAAATTCTATTAAAGGTAAGTGATCATCCCAATTACCTCCGAAATCAATTACACAAGCTCTAAGCATGTCCTCCATTATCTGAATTGTTCTTTCATTTTGTCCGTCCGTTTGAGGATGATAAGCTGTGCTTAGATTCAGCTTGGTTCCCATTGCTTTTTGGAAACTTGCCCAAAAATGAGAGGTAAAACGGCTATCCCTATCAGAAACAATTGATAAAGGTATTCCATGTAATGAAACAATTTCATTTACATACAATTTGGCTAATTGTTCCATACTAAAAGTTTCCTTCATTGGTAGGAAATGAGCTGACTTGGTTAGCCTATCTACAATCACCCAGATTGTGTCATTACCTTTTCTTGTTTTGGGTAATTTGGTAACAAAATCCATTGTTATCAATTCCCATTTCCAAACTGGCATTTCTAATTGCTGTAACAAACCTGAGGGTTTCTGATATTCAGCTTTAACTTGTGAACAAGTTAAACATTTAGAAACATAAGCTGTTATATCCTTCTTCATTCCTATCCACCAGAAATTTTTCCTTAAATCCTGGTACATCTTATCACCTCTTGGATGCATCGTATATTTAGACTTATGGGCTTCCTCCAATATACAGTGACGTAAATTTCCTAATTTAGGTATTCACATTCTCTTTTTATGGAATCTCCAAATCCCATCTGTTCCTTGATCTAATTCCTTAATCATTCCTTTTAATTTTTCAGTATCTTCCTTGATTACTGATTCTTGTGCTTTTCTAATCTGTTCATTTAAATCTACTTGTAGATTTAATTTAAGAGAACGTACCCTTCTTGGTTTTTCGTGATACTTTCGACTTAAGGCATCTGCTACTACATTGGCTTTTCCTTCATGATATTGGATATCACAATCATAATCACTAAGCAATTCCATCCAACGTCTTTGTCTCATATTCAACTCCTTTTGCCCGAAAACATACCTTAAACTTTTATGATCTGTAAAAATAGTAAACTTGCTACCATAAAGATAATGTCTCCAAATTTTAAGGGCGAAAATTATAGCTCCTAATTCCAAATCATGGGTTGAATAATTCTCTTCGTGATTCTTAAGCTGTCTAGAGGCGTAAGCTATAACCTTTTGACGTTGCATCAACACACATCCATAACCTAACTTAGAAGCGTCACAATAGACTACAAAGTCTTCAGTTCCTTCTGGTAACACTAGTATGAGTGCATGGGTCAATCTTTGCTTAAGGATTCTAAAGGCTTCTTCTTGTTTTGGTCACCATTCAAACTTAACAGATTTACCGGTTAACTTAGTTAAGGGAATGGCTATTCTAGAAAAATCTTGAATAAATCTTCTATAATAACCGGCCAATCCTAAGAAACTTCTAACCTCGGTTGGTGACTCAGGGGTTTTCCATTTGGTAATTGCCTCGATCTTTGTTGGATCCACATGAATTCCTTCATGGTTAACTAAATGTCCAAGAAATTGTACATGTTTTAACCAAAACTCGCACTTTGAAAATTTAGCGTAAAGCTTTTCCTTTCTTAATAAACTTAAAAGTAAGTGCAAGTGCTTTGCATGCTCCTCTTTACTTTTAGAGTAAATTAGAATATCATCTATGAAGATAATTATGAATTTATCCAAATATAGCTTACATATTCGGTTCATCATGTCCATAAATGCGGCTGGGGCATTGGTTAAACCAAATGGCATGACAGTAAATTCATAATGACCAAATAAATAAATGAGCGATTCAATGCAATATTGTTTATTACTACTATTACAAATGCGTGTTCCACTTTGCGGTATCTGCAAAAACAGATTGGCAAAATCTTCATTCGCGATACCCAAACAAAGTGGTGACCACTCACAAATATTGTAATAGGCCAGCAAAGGCAAAACATTAAGTGTCTATCCGGCCGGATACAGACATACGGTTTTTACAAAACCAACACAATTCCTAGCCCTTAACGGGACAAACACAGGAATTGAATATTACTCATACGACAAAGGTGTAGAGTATACTCAACCGCGCTTCACAGCCGGTAGAGTTCTTCATACTTGCATATCACCTAGATATGCAAAGGGTAAATCCAGACTTAATGTTGTTCACAATAACATTAACTCATACAAGTTCAAACATGCAAGTAATAAAAACACTTGTACAAATCGAACAAAAACGGTTAAACTTTATATTCAAAAAATTTTCTACACCCACGCGGTGTACAAGAGATTTACATAAAGTCTAACATTTACATTAAGGAAACAAAAAAGGGCACGCAGGCCAACCTAGTCCTTCTTTGTACCGCTGGTACCCGCGCCACCTTTGCCGTCACCAACAGTCTCTTCCTTTTCCGACTCTTCAGCATCAGCATACAACATCCGTAAACAATCTACATAGTCTTCTGCATCCAAGCATTCGTCAAGCTTCTCAAGGGCGGAAATAGACATGTTCTCGTATGCGGCAAGAGCGGCAGCAAGAAGCCCTTCCGTATCAACGCCATGAAACCCGGACCTTTCACCAGTATATCCGCCTCGGGATAAAACGTTGATATGACTGATGCATCGATTATAACCAGCTTTAAAACCAACATCCCGTGCGTGCAGCCTAATCTGGTCTACACCAGTTGCGTTCTCAGGGGCATCAAGGATAGCCTTAATAATCTGCAAAGCACAACCAATAAGGTTATCATAGGCAAACATAAACAAAAGCAAAGACATCGGATACTACATGTCCGATACCGTGATCGCGCATCCAATCGCGATTGTCCTTGAGCTGATTAAATGAAGAAACAAGGCTATCTCTAGCCTCAGCAACCTCCCTTGCCCGCGCTTCAGCTTCGGCCGCGCGGGCAGTGACCTCAGCAACAATGGTCACCGGGTTCTGCACTTCAGCCTTTCAATAAACAAAGAACACAAGCATATAAAGATAAACATACTTGTGAAAGCAATTTACAAATTCAACAGAAAAAGCAACTCATACCTGAAGGCCCGCAACGGTCTGGTTTAAGTGGGTGCGATCAGCATTCGCTTCTTCAAGGGCCTTGGCAACACGAGCCCCCGCCGCTTTGGCCTCTTCAAGAGCTTTTGCAGTCCCGGCCTCCGCCTCCTTGGCCTTACCAGCAACCGCTTCAGCCGCGGCCTTCTCCTTGCCCAAAGCAGCATTCGTTGCCTTGACATTAGTCAGCTCCTGACGAACACGAAACAGCGTTTCATTCTGTTTGGCCCTAGATTCTTTCCAGCTCTTGCGCTCATTAGAAAGTGTTTCTTTCCAACTCTTGCGCTCATCAGAAAGTAACTTGGTGAGAGTACGAACCTGTTTAAGGCCAGCAGTTGCAGCCCACTCCTCAGTCTGCTTATGCTGCTCAAAGGCAGCCTTATCCTTTTCGAGCTGCTCCGCACCCTCACGAGCAGCCTTCACCAACTCTTCCGCCTCGGCCCGCAAGCGAGCAGTTTCCTCCTCCCTGCGCCCCAGCACCTTATAATCTTCCATAAGGGCATTCGCCACTATGGAACTCCCCACAAGCATGGAGGAGAGTTGGTTGATACGGAGCTCACGGGGCAAGGCACGGGCACGGTTAACTTCAAACGGAGTGACCAAGCCACCCAAAATCTCCTTACAAGCAGAAGGATCACTTGAAATGTCATCCCCCTGCATACCACTCCAGGGGGATCGGTGGTAGGTCGTACTCCGATCCTCCGTATAGGTGCGGAAATAAAACTCCAATTCAGACTCTCCAGGCTAAATAGGATGTCCTTCATAACCCGCACCTCCAGAAGCGGAACCAGAAGCCTTCTCAGCAGTAGGAGTCTTATGCTTTTCAGCATCAGACTATTGCTTGTCCCCATCAGCAAACTTAAGGTTCAGATCACCAGTATCCTCCGGGGAGATCAGATTGTCGGAGGAGTCAACTGGGTCAAAAATCTGAGCCACAGTCTTCTTCACAATATCCTCTGCCCGCGCAGAGGGCTTGCTTACCACCTTGACAAAATGGCAGGTAAATTCCTTATTAACCCTCGCATCCGCAGCCGTGTCATGCGGGGGAGAAAGGGGAGCATCAAACAAAGAGGAGAAGTCTCCTTGTTGCGGTTCTGCAAACAAAAAAGCAATAACCATCAAAAAACAAGTTACAGTGGCAAATACTTACAAAGGATAAGTCACTTACCAGCCGCAACCACAGGCTTTGCTTGAGAAACAGCAGTTGTTGAACTAAGTTAAGCTAATTGCAAGAAAATAAAATTCAAGAGTTGATTTGATTGGATTGGTTTTAAAACTAAGTTTGACTAAATAAATTGCAAAATTGAGAATTAATTTTTGTAAACAATTTTCGAGACAAATGACTATCTTGAGTTTCCGGTTTGCTTCGACTTTTGTGCTAACATTCAACTAGAAAGAACTACATAGACATAGTTCGTGTATGACCAATTGCAGTGATGAAAGGGAACTAAGTACTCAGATTCCTAGAACTTGAGGTTGTTACCCGATGATCAATTAACCCTTACCCAAGCCTAACTATACCCATGATATCTCGATTGCCAACGACACCAAGAACGTATGGTTTCTAATTAGTTTAGCATAAAAATCAATACTTTACTAACAATCAATCATGCACCATAACAAAAAATTCAAAGAGAAAGGAGTTGTTATTCTAGAAATATAAAATAAAAGCACAAGTCTTACACAACCTTCAACCCAAGATAATCATAGAATGTTTAGCCACACATGGCTTGAAGTGACATCATAATGCAAAAATAGAAGGTAATGTTGTTCAACAAGATCACCAACAAAACTAGATGAAAGATAGATGATAAGATGATGTTCGTCACTCCCAAGAGCCTCTAATATACTCCCAATCTCGTTCTCCTCAAGTAGTAACCGAAAAACAATCATAAGTCTCCATAAAACCCCATCAAATGACCAATAAATGTGCAAGTTACAAAATAAGATCAGTCGGAGGTGTAACCTACGGCCCCCAGCCGTAGGTTACGGCGGTCAGCAGCTCCAAGGTCAACATAGGGTGTCGTAACCTACGGTCCTCAGCCGTAGGTTACGGCTCTGAGTGGTTCTTTACGGCAAGCCTCTTCTGTTTTACGGCAGAACTTTTGATGCAAAGGTTGGGGCCGTAACCTACGGCCAAGTGTCGTAGGTTACGGCGCTGAGTGTTAGTTTTTCCTTGTTTCCTTCATTTAATTCACCATTTCTTCAATCCCAACACCGCTAACTTCTAGCATCCATCCAAGCTCCATAAAACCTGCATTTTAAGCTCTTTAACACCTGTAACATCAAACATCTTGTGATTACCAAATTCAAGCTATTAACCGGGTAAAGTATGGTATTTTAGTCTATTTAAAGTCCTTAAGGGTTGTCCTACGGACCACCCGTCACATCCCCACACTTACCCGTTGCTTGTCCCAAGCAACTCATTCAAAAACTATTTTCAACACATACGCGATCAACATAAACAAAACAAAAACATGTCATCCTTTTACTAACCGTTCTTAACACCTAAAACAGTACACCCCTCTCTAAATCTCTCCTCTCGGCTACAAGTAAGTACTAGCAAAGATAAGCTAGACACACAATAGGCAAATGGGTGATTGCACAACTATAGGCTTGTACCTAAATCGGTCCTCCTCCTACAAGTGCCAAACATGAATGCAAATCAAATGGGCTTTTAAGGTTGTAACGAGGCTCGGCGAATGGGTAGGAAATGGAATATATATGAAGTAGCGAAAAATTAACCCGGTCTTTTATTACCCAAAGAAACAAACGAACAACTATCAAACTTAACTACTATATACAAGGCAACTAAACACCACTTTTTTTTTTCATTTTTTTTTCATTTTTCATTGCTTTTTCTCTTTTTTTTCTTTTCTTTCTGTTCTTTTTTTTTATAAAACAAACTAACTCACAAACTACTAAACAACCACTAATACTATAAGACCGGGTCAAATCGGGTAAATTTTTAGGTAACTAACTAGGGGTAACAAACGATAGGCTTGTAGGCACAAAATTGGGCAACTAAATGTCCAAACCCCCGCTCCTCTCACAACCATGCTCATATATATAATTTATGAGGTACAACCCCCCAAATCCCACACTCACACACACTAAAGACGAGGCTACCTAAATGCCCTTATCCTTTTCACATTCACGTCCAACTAAGGACTCAAACCGCATTCAAGCACAAGTTCTAATGCACCCCCGCCCGTTGCCACTCTCATCAAAGATAAATTTTATTTATGTACAAGTGTGGCTTCAACTCTCACCAAGAACAAAAGGGTATTAAGGGTTTCCGATGCATCATCTGGGGTTAGACTAAGGTGTTCAAATTTTTCATGTTTTGCTTGATTTAAAAAATTTTCAAAAATCTCAAAATTTCTCCCCATCCCCACACTTGGGATACATTGTCCCAATGTATGGCTTTGAGGAAAAGATCGCTTTTAACCAACAACATTAGCTTTCGCTAATACTCTCAAATCCCAAATTTCTTTTTATTTTTTTTATTTCTTTTTTATTCTAATTATTAGGAACACCACCAATCCTTCACAACCCATAAACTAAACACATCAAAACACCACCTATCCGCCCAACCATGAACAAAAACATGAATATATACAAAGGTGCACACAATGAGAAAAAGACACGACCTGATCTGTAAATCAGTAGTGTCGGTAATGATGCAGCTGTAGTAATCGGACAGG
This sequence comes from Helianthus annuus, assembly GCF_002127325.2. Classification (NCBI taxonomy): domain Eukaryota; kingdom Viridiplantae; phylum Streptophyta; class Magnoliopsida; order Asterales; family Asteraceae; genus Helianthus; species Helianthus annuus. The sequence continues at coordinate 82,564,442 of NC_035433.2, forward strand.
AACATAAACATCTCTTGGATTCGCTGATATCTCAACGGGGATGTTGCCAAACATCCCCACACTTGAATCATTGCATCCGCGAGGATTGAAACATAGTAACCTGTAAAAACACAAACACAACACCAAAACAAAATAAAACAGAACAAAATACAAAACACGAATACAATACTCTACATCCTCGGGTTGCCTCCGAGAGCGCTAAGTTTAAAGGTCTTCAGCCAGACCATACCTGATATGTGTTATGGTGGTCTGAATGCACACTTACCCAAAACATTTCCAATGAACGCCCGGAAATTTACATGCCATCTCCATAGATTTGTCAGTATAATTGGCATGTTAAGACTGCACCTGTGGGTTTCACTAATCCACTTCATGATGTATACCCTGATATCTTGTGGTTTCACCCTTCTCATCTTCTTACTCGAACCCTCTTCCCCACACTTATTATTTTGAATGATTGATATGGGAAGAGGTTCGGTACACATATTCATCTCCTCAGACTGTTCTGCCTCATCATCTGCACACACCATCTGATCCACCAGTGACTCTTCATCAGATAAAGGACTCATTGGTGTGGTGTTATCCTCCACAACCTCATCCTTCATGTGAGAATAATCTCTAATATCATCAGGTAATGGTGAGAGGCGTTGTTCTATCTCTATCTTCATTTTTAAATTATGACACTTAGAAACTAAACAGCTGATTCGATCTTCATCGGACAGGTTGGGTGTTGCTAAATATTGCTCAAGTTTAGACAAAGTCACTTCCAATATAGCATGCTCTTTCTCCTCCTCGGTCTGATAAGTATAAACACCTTCGGGCTCAGAATACTCTTCGGGATGATATTGTCGATATCCCTGATATGGTCTTAAGATGCGCACATCCATCATTTTTTTATTCCAATACTTTGGGTTTTCTGAATACACCGTGCACACATCATAATCATAAGTGTGATCGCGACCGCAACAAAAACATAGACTATCCGTCCTTGTCTCATAGTAAACATCCTCGTCCCGATCATATCCATCCGAGTAATAATCATCTTCCATTTCTGATTCATAATCATCAACGTATGATGGAGGTGGAAGCTGTGAAACATAAGACACCGGTTTTCCATGTGCCCTCCTGTAGTGGGCCTCATGGCAACCGATACACGGATGACGTGGACCCCCGCACAGTCTACACGTAGAGAAGCTGAAATCTGTGTAATGCACTGTCATCCTGCACAACACCACTCAACTACCAAGTGTAAATCACGAACATCAAAGAAAATCTTTTTGGGATTTTTTAAAATTTTTTTATTTTATTTTTTTAACTAATACACAAGATAACACACATTGCGCACTACTCCCCGGCAACGGCGCCAAAATTTGACGTGATATCGTGGTCACAATCAAATTTAATCCAATTACTACTAAATAGATAGCGGTAAGTGGGTATCGAACACATGGAGTTTGTGGAATATGTGTTATTTGAAGATTTATCTAAGTGAACTAAGTTAAGCTAATTGCAAGAAAATAAAATTCAAGAGTTGATTTGATTGGATTGGTTTTAAAACTAAGTTTGACTAAATAAATTGCAAAATTGAGAATTGATTTTTGTAAACAATTTTCGAGACAAATGACTATCTTGAGTTTCCGGTTTGCTTCGACTTTTGTGCTAACATTCAACTAGAAAGAACTACATAGACATAGTTCGTGTATGACCAATTGCAGTGATGAAAGGGAACTAAGTACTTAGATTCCTAGAACGTGAGGTTGTTACCCGATGATCAATTAACCCTTACCCAAGCCTAACTATACCCATGATATCTCGATTGCCAACGACACCAAGAACGTATGGTTTCTAATTAGTTTAGCATAAAAATCAATACTTTACTAACAATCAATCATGCACCATAACAAACAATTCAAAGAGAAAGGAGTTGTTATTCTAGAAATATAAAATAAAAGCACAAGTCTTACACAACCTTCAACCCAAGATAATCATAGAATGTTTAGCCACACATGGCTTGAAGTGACATCATAATGCAAAAATAGAAGGTAATGTTGTTCAACAAGATCACCAACAAAACTAGATGAAAGATAGATGATAAGATGATGTTCTTCACTCCCAAGAGCCTCTAATATACTCCCAATCTCGTTCTCCTCAAGTAGTAACTGAAAAACAATCATAAGTCTCCATAAAACCCCATCAAATGACCAATAAACGTGCAAGTTACAAAATAAGATCAGTCGGAGTCGTAACCTACGGCCCCCAGCCGTAGGTTACGGCGGTCAGCAGCTCCAAGGTCAACATAGGGTGCCGTAACCTACGGCCCTCAGCCGTAGGTTACGGCTCTGAGTGGTTCTTTACGGCAAGCCTCTCCTGTTTTACGGCAGAACTTTTGATGCAAAGGTTGGGGCCGTAACCTACGGCCAAGTGCCGTAGGTTACGGCGCTGAGTGTTAGTTTTTCCTTGTTTCCTTCATTTAATTCACCATTTCTTCAATCCCAACACCGCCAACTTCTAGCATTCATCCAAGCTCCATAAAACCCGCATTTTAAGCTCTTTAACACCTGTAACATCAAACATCTTGTGATTACCAAATTCAAGCTAGTAACCGGGTAAAGTATGGTATTTTAGTCTATTTAAAGGCCTTAAGGGTTGTCCTACGGACCACCCGTCAGTTGTCCGCTTGGTTTGTATCTGCGAACGCTTTTTCTCACCAGCATCAACAGCCTTCTCTGGTATTCTCTTCCTCTCATCAGCAGGCTTGGAACCCACAGAGGTTCCACCTGCAGCCGCACCACCACCTGGAACACCCAAACCCTCAAGGGTGTCAGATACTACCACGTAATCGGTATATCTGCAGTAACAAGAACGAGAGATACCTGCCGCATGCGACTCCAAAGAAGGCACGACAGTGGCCTCAAGTTTTTTCTTCTGGCGGCCCCGCACAAGTTTTTCTACATGCTTCTTCTCCGCATGCTTCTTGGGGACGGTCTTCGCTTCAAACTTTCCCAAAGCCCCAAGATTTCCTGCGTTTAAACAATCAAGCATCAAATCACAAGGGGAACTTCTTTACAAAGCAGTTATGACGGTTATGGATTATACCTTTGCCTTGTGGCAGGGGTGCATTCAACACATCACGCGTAGGAACGCGAAAGTTGCCAACAATGTCTAGATTAAAACCTTCACCTTCCGCGCACGGAAGTAACTCAACCTTGCCCTTGAAGTCCGGATCAAAGATCCTCCATAGGGCAGCATCCTCTGATGATACATTTGCATTTCAGTAAAATACAAGGGAATAAGAAAAACCGCACAAAACAGAAGGTACTTACCACCACTCTTTTCCCGCACAACGGGCCTTGCCCTCCTATCAGGCTTGGTCAACATCATTCGCAGCACCCACAGCTCATTGTTGTCTAGTTTTTTGAGTTCAATAGGTCTCAGCCTGGGAAACCAATCCACCGTCTTTGCGGTAGGAAGAGCAATATCCTCCGCAGGAATGCCCTCATTCACATTCCGCAAGGTCATGTTAGCATGGACCGCAACAGCTTTAACGTAGAAAAACTTCTTCTACCACTTCGTGATACCCTTGGGAGGGGTTATTAGCTTGGTGCTCCCATACCGTTGATTAAAGGAAAAGAATCCGATGTTCACCGTCAGCTGGTAGAACCGCCGAAAATTTTCAACGAAAATCTCCAAACCATGAGCATGAAAAGTGTACTCGAAATTTCTGATCCGAAACATCCCAAACGGACTCAGTTGGGAGATATGAATATGGTAGTACTCCAACACCTCGGCAACAAACACCGTCAATGGCAGTCGGAGGTAGCCATCATAGAAGAAGTCAGCCCACAGGGTGATGAACCCCACCAGAGCATCGGCACCGGTGTCACCCTCTTGTGGGTATATAGCCCCAAACTCTCTGGGCATTTGAATACTGGTCATCAGGGTCTCAAACTGACCCTTCGACCACTTTAGAACTGGTAGACCACCGTCGGGTGCACCGCCATCATCTTCATCTTCCTCCGCCGCCGCCGGCGATGAATGTTCAGGGTTTTCACCCTCCACATTGTGAGGATTAGATGGTTCAGCCATAACACTGTTTGAAACAGAGAATAAAACAACGAGTTCTCAAAGAACTTGGAAACCTCACCGGAAAATTAGGACAATTGATCGGAGAAGACGAAGGAACTTTCTTTCTCTCACCGGGAAAATTCAGCTTAGTGTCTGACTTAAAACAAGATTGCCAGTTCCAATGATTGGGCACGGGGCGTGTTCAGCGGGCACGACCCGTGCTGAGTTCCGCAGAAGCTGAAAAACTAAGAAAATCCTAAAAAAATAAAAATAAAATAAAATAAATGATTAGGCCGCTGATTCCTTACTTTCTTAAAATCCTTGTGTCCCCGGCAACGGTGCCAAAAACTTGATGCATGTGAAGTGTGTATATATTTTAAGCCCTTTTTACACTTTTTAGCCAAGTTTTAAATTTATAAACATGATATTCACTAACACTAAACACACATATGGGCAAGTGCACCCATCGTGGACGTAGTATAGTGTTGGTAAGATACCGAGGTCGTCCAAGGACACAAGAGCTTTTAGTACCGGTTTATCCTCAACGTCTAATCAAATCAAAATGTTAGAAAAAGATTTTTTAAACTAGGAAAATAAAACTAACTAAAATGCTGAAAAGTAAAATAAAAATAAAAACAGATAGACAAGATGAATCACTTGGATCCGACTCGTGTGTAGTGTAACCTTTGATTATTTTCGCACTTTTGCACTTGTTTAAGAGATTATCTTAGTTATTGTAGTAGGCCCCTCTTTTGAAGGTGACGCTACCCTCAACCCAGTAGTTTGAGTCAACAAGGATACAATCCTAAATGGTCGGATTATTGAAAGATAATTAATTAAGTTATTAATGCATAATGTGGTAGGCCCCTCTTTTGAAGGTGACGTTACCCTCGGCTAAGTAGTCTGAGTCAGCAGGGATACAGTCCTAAGTAGCCGGGTTAAAGTTTTAATAGTAGTTTAAATTATGAGGGGATCAAAGAGTTTGGATCCCCGCCATCCAATACCGTTGGGTATTGAAGGAGGTCCTACTAAATTTGACCTAGGTCCTTTGCAGGATCTATACACTGAACAATGGCAAGACTCTTACCAAACCGTTCCCTTAACCCCCGACCAGGTAGCCAACATACCTCCATATAGACCGTGGAGATATGAATGGTGAAAATCTTTTATTTTATATAGATAGTAAAATAATGCCAAGACACCAGGACAAACGATAAGGAAGAATCACCTTCAACATAAGAAACTAGTAATTAAAATCATTAATACAAAACCAATTAAAAAGTGCAAAAGATTAAAAATAAAAAGTATTACACTAAACACTTGTCTTCACCAAGTGATGTAAGAGACTTAGGCAAAAATGGCCTTTGATTGTCAAGAACTCTTACGATCAATCTTGGATCCCGAGATGACTCACACACTCTATGATGGACAATGGATGATGGTGGTGGATGATGGTGTTGTGATGGTGGTGGGTGGTGGGTGAAGTGTGAGAGAGGTGGTGTGCCAAGGGATGAGTTGCAAGAGCTCCAAGTACTCCTATTTATAGGCTGAACAGAAGCTCGGGCACGGCCCCGTGTCCACTGGGCACGGCCCCGTGTCCATCCGACTCTCTCTCTTCATTAATTGCAATTTGCAATTTCATTTAATGCGTCTGCAACAGTTGACCACGCCCCCGTGTCCACTGAGCACGGCCCCGTGGTGAGCAATAGAAGCTTCTACCACTTTGTCTTTTCTGCTGACACTTGGGCACGCCCCCGTGCTCACTGAGCATGGGGCGTGTTCAGTCTTCTGTCTTCTTGTTTTGCTTTGGAAGATGCTGTCGGGAGGTCGGGCATGCCACGTTTTGTTCCTTTTCTTGTATTTATGTTAAATTTAGCTGCCTTTTTGCTTCTTTTGTTCATTTGAGCTCATTTAATCCTGAAAATACAAAAGGAAGACAAAAGCACACTTTTTCCAACATTAGTACTAAAAAATGGTTAGTTTTATGCCACAATTGATGTAATTTATATGTTGTATTTTGTGCACATCAAATACCCCCACACTTGAATCTTTGTTTGTCCTCAAGCAAAACTCTTTATAATGTGGCTTTTTCACTCCCAAATGGAATGGGTAGAAGAGAAGGTTTTTGGACTTGTCATAGAGTGTCGGAATTTCCAAGATTCTTTATTTAAGTTTTATATTTATTTATTTACAATCCTATTCGTCATGATTTATTAAAAACGTTTCATAAGATAAATTACTTATTAGGGCATAACATGCCTTTTTAAAATTCCATTTATATACAAGTTCACATACCTCACGGGGGATCACTCAACACTCGGCCAAAGGTGTATTTTTAGTGAATCACTCGAGAGCGGCATGGAACTTACTCCTACCATAAGCTTGCCAAGCAATCAATCCTCCTCCTTTTTAACTATATACCTTTGTAAATATCAAGAGGACTTTTGGGGTGAAGGGTTAGGCTTGGGCTAAAGGTGGGTGGTTGGGTTAGTGGTTAGTAAAAGGGCGAAAAGCGTAAAAAGCATCGGTTTTTAAAAGACTTTTTATTTTCCACAATTTTATTTTTATTTTGATGAACCATTTCTTTCAAACGAGGTTAATTTTGATGAACTTGTTTGTTTATTTGGTTTCATCAACTATGTATATATATATATATATATATATATATATATATATATATATATATTGGAAAGTCATAAGAAAAACCGAGCTTTGTTACTAAAAGAAAGGGTTAAAATAAAAAGGTTTAGGTGGGTAAATAGGGTGATTGTTTTGGGTTAAGAAATGAAAAGGTTTAGGCTCAAAGGGGTTAACTAGGGGGATTTTGGGTAGGTGGTAAAAAAATGAAAAATAATGGTGTGGAAAGAAAAAAAAGGGTTAGTCCTAATGCCTCCATCATTTACTTATTTGGTTTTAAGTTGGTAAGGACCGAGAATGCATTGTTGTGGCAAGTTCTAGAGTCGTACGAACCAAGAGACTATTCACACAAGAAACGAAAAATGAGCATTTAGTGTAAAGATATGTATTTGTATGCTCAATAAAGGCTCAAAACTCACTTTTGTGGGAATGAGTTTTTATGTGATCAAGTATATATAATCAAATTTTAACTAAGCTTATCATGTCGTTTCATAATTTTCTTATATTGGTTCTTTTTATCACGACGCTATCGGTTGTAAATTTGTAAAAATATAACCTTTTTAGAACTTGAAATTCCCAACTTAAACTTAGACAAGTAAAAAAAATGAATTTTTTTTTTGAAAAAATATGGGGTGATTAGCGATTCCACACTACTAGAAAATACACTTCTCTTGACACGCGAACAATGACACGCGTATATTTTATGACATTCAAAAGCGTATGTCAAGAAAAAAATGTCATGGTTTACAAAATTTAATAAATCTATGACATTCTTTTTTGTGTGTCATGTTTTTAGCGTCATAAAAAAAACAATATTTATCTTGACACGCAAACAATGACACACGCTCATTTTATGACATTCGAAAGTGCCTGTCAAGAAAAAAATGTCATGGTTTTACAAAATTCAATATATTTATGACACATTTTTTTTGTGTGTTATCCTTTTAGCGTCATTAAAAAACAAGATATATCTTGATAATCGAATAATGACACACGCTTATTTTATTGTGAAGGTCCCATAATTTATCCTGGTAAAATGACTTTAGTGCATCGGCCTTTGGGAGGGAATTTTTGAAAGGGGGGAATATTAGTGAGTAGGAAAATTTGATATTAGTGGAGGGAAAATTGACAAATTTAAATTATTTAACTAATTTTAGATAGAATAAGCTAACATAAAAATTGAATTAGTTCTTAATAATTATCATATATTCTGTATATAAAACTATAGAGTGTAAATTAAAACCTTCATATAAAATTCAATTCGGTTTATTAAATTATAAATAAAAAGTGTTATATACACCTTGCAAAATGTTGTTAATATCATAAATAAGAAGTGTTATATACACCTAGCAAAATGGGTGGGTTAGTTCAAAAAGGGTAACAATCATAGTGAATTCGTGTCATAATAGGTGGTCAAAATGGGCCATCTAAATGGAGTATAAATTTGGTTCGGTCAAAACGTGTTTTTGTTAATATTTGTTTGGATCAAAACATCCACTATAATACATTAAGACATATAGTATTTAATAACCCTTTATGACCTATAAAGACTCACCACATCCTGATATAACATTTTAAGACCCAATCCAATATAACATAATAAAACATGTCATTCATGATCCATTAAGAGTCAGTATTACTATTAAAGCACAATACAGTCTATTAAGAGATACATAATCATTTATTGTACATCCTCGTCTAATATGGTTGGCTCACTACAACCCAATATAACCCTATAATACCCAATATGGTGTAATAAAGTCCGTCATCGTTCATTAAGAGCCATCTTGACTAGTAAAGCCTATTGATCAATTACAACCCATTATAATCCATTTGGAGTTAATGTGCCCTAACAAAGCCCATCCTGCTTACCTAAAAGTCATCATGATTGTTAATGCCCAAAATGATCAAATAGGACATATGATTAATGTGTTATTTCTCGTTAAAGTCTAATGCAACTAAATATAACCTTTTAAGACGTGATACAGCAAGGGGTTCAAACGAGCCGAGCCCGAGCTTGACCAAGCTCGGGCTCGATTAACTTATGAGAGCTCGGGCTCGAGCTCGGCTCGATCCGAGCTTTATTTTGAAGGCTCGAGCTTGACTCGTTTGTATTTTCTCAAGCTCAAGCTCAGCTCGGGATCGGCTCGTTTATTATCTATTAATTAATATATTAAATAAAAATAATAGACTTTTTAGGCTCGCGAGCTCGATAAGTGAAGCTCGGGCTCAGGCTCGTTGACTAAATAAGCTTATTTTTAGGTTCTAGGTCGGCTTGTAAATAAGTTTGAATAAGCTCGGCTCGCCTCGGCTCGTTTACACTAAGGCTCGATATGGCTCGACTAGCCTAACGAGCTTCACATACGAGGCTCGAGCTCGGGCTGGATAAACAAACGAGCTTTATTTTAGGCTTAAGCTTAGCTCGGGCTTGATAAGACTTGGCTCGTTTTGAGGTTTTTCTCGAGCCGGTCTCGAGTAGCCCGTGAGCCGCTCGGCTTGTTTGTACCCCTAGATACAGCCTAATGAAACCTATATTGACAATGAAGGGCCAATATGAACCATCAAAACACATATAATCTAGAGTAAATTACCCTTTGTGTCCTTTATGTATTACCAAAATTATGAAATGTACCCTTTAAAAAATTTAATTTAAGTTTATGTCCAAAAATCACATGTTATATAACACTTTATATCCTTTAGGGCTAACCTAGTTAAGAGACTCAGTTTATGTCCAACCTAACCCTCAAAGATCTAACATGATCTAATAAAGTTTATCATGGTCTATTAATAGTTATACGGCTTTTAAGGTCCGCATGGCACACTAAGAGTTATCATGACCATGAGTTTAGTTAGGTTAAAGGTAGTTAATTATGATCAAAATAATGTCAATCATATGTAGTACTCGTCAACTAGACCACTCGGTGTGTGTGTGTGTGGGGGGGGGGGTGGGGGAGGGGGTAGAGGGAGCCTATCAACGCCTTGCCTACCACCTTGTCCACATTGACCTTGGGCGTTGCCCAACACCCACTTGACTTTTTGCTCCTTTGCTCTTGCCTTCTTGGGGTTTCACCCACCCCTTCCATTTTGTAATGTAGAGGTTAAATCCCCCAATTTCTACATGGCGCCTACATGGCAGGGAATTTTCCCCTTGTCCTTGCCTACCACACTATGTAGTCTACATGGTGCCTATGGGCACCATCACCCATGGACCTTAGCTTCTTCGGGGAAATAACGCCCCATCCCCATACCATGCTAGCTATTGGGGCAGGGTGCTATTGATAGCCAGTCAAAGCAATAGCGAGCTCTTGTGTGTGTATGTGAGGTATTAAACATGGGGGGGGGGGGGGGGCTACTCTATAGAATTAGAATGAGGGGCTCCATCCCATACCATACTAGCTATTGAGCAAGGACAATAAAGCCCTCTAATTGACATGACACATACATGAGACAACGAAGTCTCTCTCCATACAAGTCCATTTAGTTGGAATATGCGAATCATAATAAAATTTACAATTGAAACTTGTGAGGTAAAAATATAATATTTTTCATTATTATAAAAAAATATTATTTTTATTTTTTATCATAGCTAAATAAAATATATTGCTTAAAACATTTTATATTTATAACTAACATTGTAAAATTACGTCATATATATTTTTTATAATGGATTGTTTTCTTATATATGTTTTTTTTATTTAATAATAATTAATTTGTAAAATTTTACTTTTTGGTTTCCCTCCCAATATCCCAAAATTTTTAGATTTCCCACCCACTGTGACATTCACGCCCAAAATTTTTACTTTGGTTTCCCTCCCCATATCCAAAACTTTGGGGCGGTGGAACTGGTTCCAGAACGTGGAAGGCATCTTCATAAAAAATCGAAGGAATCGTTGTAATTTTCACATGTAGTTCGCTTTGAGAGTCGCAATTGAATGATTGCGTCAATCTTTACTCTTCTCGTGGGTGGAACATTATTGTTGTTTCCAATTTTCTCAATCTGTAAGTTCATCTCTACTCAATTACCATTTTACTTGTAATTCATACAGGGGTTTTGATTATTAACCCATGAAAACTTGTAATGTTGTTCTTCATCCACCATCCAACTTCTAGTTTACGAATTATTTTCTAGAAAGGATTGACCTGATTCTCAATATGCTTGTATTTTTTCCCTTTTATTATGTATTTCAGAAATTAATTTGCTTTGCTTTGCTTTGAGTTGAATGAAATCGAAATTATATATGATTCCTTTTAGTATTATGCACATTGATGAAACAAATTGAACCAAATAATATGCATACTGATGTATTGATAGATAATAAATTATTTGTACTGTTTGTATGCAATTACGAACCTGTGGATTCGATAGAAGAATGTGCATTTTTTTTCTTTCAGTTTGCATTGAACCTCTACTTTAATCTTGTTTGGTGATCCCATTAGTGTGTTTACGTACAATGATCAAACTAGTTTGCCCATGTTATTTTTGCAAATATTACTTGTTCAATTTGATATCATATCGATTTACAGTCCAAAATATGCGTTTTTTGTTTTTGGCATTGCACTTTGAAAATGATGATCTGATTGAATGTGTTACTAAGAAGCAGATGTAGAGTTTCTAGGGTTTGGGTATGCTAGAACTGGTATTGGTTTCAATTATTTAGGGATCATGTAATCAATGTAGGAGTTGCTCAGAAGGTTTGATTTTCAAGCATTTCATGTCTTGTCTATGTGTGTTTTTGATGACTTTAATGAATCTAATGATGAAATTAGTTAGTATAATTATTTTTATAGTATATATTCTTTATATTTATTTATTAATACCGCCTCGTGAGGCGAAACCTCGAAACTTGTTTCTGTTCTTTTAAACCTTGGTTGGTGCTTGAACCCAAATTAGGGATTTTTTTTTTATTTATTTAACTTCAGTATCTTAATTGGATGAAACGAGTTATTGACTTAATGAAAGAATACGAGCACCATGCTTATCTGAATATTAGAATTTCACTTTGTTTTGAATGAGCAAATCATCATAATTTTCTAGTAGGGTAAAGTTCTTGTACAAATAATCTTAACATACTAAACATACAAATTGAAGGAAAACTCAAAAACTAAAATGCTAAAAACTAAACCCCCCCAAAAAACCTAAAAAAATCTAAAAAAATAAAAAAAACACACAAATTATTTTATTTTATTTTTTTAACATTTTTTATTAAAAAATCGCTACTTTTAGTAGCAGCCAAAAAAAAAAATTTTTTTTGCTAACGAAATGTAGCGATTTTTTAATAAAAAATGTTAAAAAAAAAATTGTGTTTTTTTAGGTATTTTTGGTTGTAACTTTGATAGTTGGTGGTAATTACAAAAATGCCACCTTGTCTTTTTGGGTTTTCCTTCAATTTGTATGTTTAGTATGTTAAGATTATTTGTATTTGATCTTTTGCCTTTTCTAGTATGTCATCAGGTGCAAGTTAAAACTACTGGTTACCATCTGGATGTTATAATATAACAGTATATACCTTGAGTAATATGTGATATTGGTGAGTTAAAAACTCAAAATTTTGATGTATATGAATATTTTAATAAACTACATATGATCAATTGTATATATGGATTACTAATGAGTTAAATACATGTTTTATTTCAGGTAAAGCTCCCCAAAATGTGTGAAGAATGCAAGTCTGGGGTTGGACATAATGTTTACATAATTCTAATCTTTTTTATCTAGTTTATTAATCTAGGGTGTTTCTGTAAAATCAAACCTTAACCAATTACAATCTTTTGCAAAGAATACTACTAATCTGATTAATACAAAATGAAATTACCTTTTTGCTATGAAAGTATTAAAAGATCTAGTTTGGGACCTAATATTCCGCGTTATTTCGATTAAAATTTTGACAAGAAAAATCGGGATGCTACATGAGCCAAGCCCAAGCTTGAGCTCGTTTAACTTATGAGAGCTTGAGTTCGAGCTCGGCTTGGTTCGAGCTTTGTTTCTAAGGCTCAAGCGTGTATCCCTGTATGTATACAAGTGCATGTACTTAATGTAAATTCATGAGAAATCTATCTAAACGCATGTTGTTAGGTCATGGCCACATCCAACTTGGAAATTGCAGGTATGTCTATCCGTTGTAATTATTAATATGTATTTAGTTAGGAATTTGGTATACTTTTTAATAGAACACATATTAATATATGAAAAGGATGCACACAATTGTTTATGTTATTGAATTTCATGATTTAATTTATTTGTTGTAAGTTGTAACTATATATTTAAGTACTAGATTTGTTTACAATTTTTTACCTATCTAATTATGTTTTGTTTTAGATTTGGAGTTTTACAAGACATAAGTTGAAAGTTGGTTGCACCATGGTTAAATGGTTTATAACTATTCTAATGGTATACTTACTATAGTTTCTATTTGTCTGTTTTTTCTATGTCATGCATATACATTAGTAGAAGCGGAAATATGACAATGTCAGTTCGGTTCAGTTACAGGTCAAAATGAGTCCTTGCCCAAATAGGTAGGTTTTAGTACAGATTCACATGCAATTGAGTGGTTCGTTAAGTGCTGAAAATACGGGTCATAACTTTGATACTGGACAAAATATGAGAAGGAGATCCTACTTAGCGGGTCAAGTAAATTTCTAACTGAAGATCTCGTCTTTGGAAGAAAGAACAAACAATTCTTATGTATTGAGGTATGTGTTTCTATTTTCTATCTTGCTAACTCTTGTTATACGTCAAGTTTTGGGACCCAAGGGACATGGTATACTTATTGAGTTGTAAATAGTTTTAGAGTCACAAAACTTGATACATGAAGTTTTGGGACATGATATGTTTATTGAGTACTAAATAGTTTAGGGACATGAAATTATGCATGTTGTTATATATCCAAACAAATGCTTAAATTCATATATTAGGATTAAATTCTGATTTTTAAGATTTATTTTATTTAATTGTTGTCTCAGGTTGGGAAAGGAGTAGAGGAATACTCGGCTGCGGATATGGATGGCATTTGCGAAGATTGGTCAACTATGTATTGACAAACAATTCTTTTTTTTTGTTAACATTAAAATATTTGTAGTATACTTGACAAATGATTATGTAATGGATTGTTTTGGTGTGTGTGTATATATATATATATATATATATGTATGTGTTTTATTAAAAAGATTTATTGTTTTTGTTATTGTACTTGTATCCAGGGCAAATTAGTAATTCTATAAAAAAATTAAACAATTAAAAGCATGACACGCGTAAATGAATGTCATACATATGTGTCATAAATGCTTGTCATCAATGGGTGTCATTAAAAAGTGTCATAAAATAAGTGTCATGAATGTGTGTCATTAAAAGATGTCATAAAATGAGTGTCATGAATGCACGTCATTAAATGTGTGTCATAAAAACATGACACACAAATGCATGTCATGTTAATTTCATGACCCCTCAATCAACGACACGCTTTTGCGTGTCATAAGGACCACTTTATGACACACAATGTGCGTCAAGAAATGTGTATTTTCTAGTAGTGCCAATAGAGTTTTGTGGAAGGCTTGTTGATTAGGACTTGCAAGATTCAAAGTTTTAGCATCCCCCCCACACTTAAATTACACATTGTCCTCAATGTGTCCCAAAAATAAGTTTTTTAGGTTGTTTGAATGTGTAAAAGGGTGTTAAAAGCAAAATTTTATGTTACTGGCACTCTAGACACGGCCCCGTGGTGACCGGGCACGGCCCCGTGTTCAGGTGCCAGTGACAAAATTTAGTAAAGAAAAACAGAAGCCTGGACACGGGGGCATGTTCAGTGAACACGGCCCGTGTCCAGTTACCTGAACTTGGCGTTTTCTGCAGATTGCGCAGCATGGGGCCATGTTGGGCGGACACGGCCCGTGCTGGACTTGCTGTAATGAAGAAATTTTTGTCGGATGGCCCTGTTTTCGTGCGTGGGGTGATGTTTCTCGTTTCCCTTGTTATCCTTTACCATCCCGAGTGTGTTTTATTCATTACAACACCATTCAAACATTAAAACCATCATTTCATTGAAGTCATAGAGAGAAATACATAATCCTAGGAAGTTAATATTTTAGATAATCGAGCACAAGAAGCTTAAACCAAGGAGTTCTAGCCTAAAAGTTATTCTAATTAGCAAAATTTCCGAAGAGATAATTCTCTCAGTTAGATGTGGCTTCAAAGAACTCCTTTCTCCGGGCATGGGTTCCTCATACGTCGGCGAGCCATTCCTCTATCTCCCTTGGGAGGAAGAAGGCGGGCTCGTTGGCGTCGGTTTGAGGAGGTACAACTTCCACCGGGACTTCTTGTAGATCTTCAAGGGGAGGCTCCGCTGGAATGTCATCCCATCCGGTAGGGTTGTTGACTCCGAGTGCTAGGTTCCAATCCTCTTGAGGGAGGATTGGTTCCATGGGAGGTGTTACAAGAATATTTAACCTCTGGTGCAAGAGGTTAATTTCTTGAAAACTATTTTCCAGCCCCAACGTAAGATAATTTATACGGTCTATTAGGACCTCCTCCACCGAAGTCATTTCATCGAGAGCTTCCCGTAGTGCCATGACGTAGTGTACAAGGGTAGCTTCAATGGAAGGCCTTCTTCCTCTTCGACTGTTTCTTGAATGTACAGAAGATGTTCCATTGTTTTGACTTGACATTCTACGAAAACAAACCAGAAATAACTTATTTTAGTGAAACAGTACTTTGGACATGGCCCCGTGCTCAACGAGCACGGCCCCGTGTTCACCTTTCTGCAGAATTTTGGGTCAAGGAACCTCGAAGTTTTAAGTTATTTTTTCAATTTGTAAAGCCTTGTTGAGTAATAATAACTTAAAACAATGTTATGCAACTTATTTTTAACAAGATTCCTTGAACTAAACTTCAACAATCCTTACAATAAAGCTTGAAATCTCAAGCTTTAATGGAGGTTTTGGAGAAAGATGAAGAAGAAGGAAATGGATAAAAGAGGAAAGGACAAGATGGTTGTTGGAACCTTCTTTTAGAACATACCTAGGATGGTAGGAGAGAAGATGTCACACCCTCAAATTACCACTTAGGGAGTGTCCCTGTTAGGCGTGTGACCACTAGTAATGAGCCACCAATTACATTGAATCCATAAGTTTTAAATAAAGTTTCAGCATTTAATAGTAATAAAATCCAAACATAAGTAATTCAAAAAAACCATCAAGTTCAGCGGAAGCGTTAACGTAACATAATGTAAATACTTTCCAAACATCCATAGTAAATAAATGTTTGATAAATAAACCCATCAATGCAACCATGACCACTCACGCCCTCCAGCCAGCAAGTTCCTGTTCCCAAGTACCTAACGACCTGCGAGCATGTAACAAGTGTATCAGACAAAGCTGGCGAGTTCACAGTTTTAGAAAACGTTTGTTACCAGTTGTATGTAAAACAGTTCACTGACAAATGCAAGTAATATTGTTAATATCTCAATTCCGAACAAGACGGCTCCTGATGTACATGACTGCCCTTTCGCACGTACTCCTATCCAGTACTGGGCCCGACTGGGTCATTAGTTCACATCCGTCCTATCTAGGAGCGGTGTGAGGGTGCCAAACCTAAGTAGCGCTACCAACTAATACCCGTTACCCTCCAGGTAACAATATAAGGGACTTACAAGAATGATAGGTGAGAATATTAACCAATATACCCGTTTTTACCCAAAAGACATATCCCTCCACGGGATACTCACTGTCTGTCCCCAACCACTGGGACGCATGCTCGAATGTAGTGAACTCACCTTAGAGTGCTCGGTAGGTTACGTTACTTGTGTATAATTGATTTACAGTGGATCAAATACTCCCTATCATGAGTACCAATATCAATCAGTTTTGAATGCACTTATTTTTGACATATCATGCATGTCTAATTCACATACTCTCTAATCACATACCACACAGTTCCATGTACATGTAACACACTCACACTATCCTACGCATTGTACCAGTTAACCATGAAATGAAATCAGCCACATACATCATCATATCACATAGTAATAGTAGTAGGTGATTAAATCCCCAGTGTCCGTTGGTTTTTATGGCCACATGTATAAGTTCTAGCTCGTGCCAGTGTGTGATCCTTATGTCTGTCCGCGGCCCATCATGATTGGCCCACACAAGTACCGCGGACGGTTTCAAAGTGTGCGGCCCAAAGAAACACCCCGGTTCCGCATCACCCACTATAACCCGGAAGGATGCAGCCCAACAGTGCAAAGCCCACCCTGTATAGCCCCAAACAAGTGTGTGTGTGTTTCTTTAACTGAATGGGCCCAAGTAAGCAATCTAATGCACACAAGAGTATGGGCTCGGCTGGTGACCCGGAGTCACGCAGCCCAACCGTATAGGCGTTGGCTGAACAACCACTTAAACCCCTCGACCCAACCGTTTGAATATCACATCTAATATATCGCCACAGTTTGCATAATTTAAGCTATTTCCTAAGTTTCTCATGACTTGGAAATATGATTCTAATACATAACCGAAACATCACATCATTTATCCGAATCTGTTATTCCTCTTGCTTTATCAATTCACTGTTTCATCCTCAATGATTACACACACAGATATGTATAAGGACTTAAATTTCACACATTCATCTTATAAGTTTATCATGACCTATGAGGGTATTTGGTGGTCACATAAAGTCAAGTGTTTAAAAGAGATAAGCTGCATTCCCATAACTAATTGTTGCTGGCCATATACCTGGATGATTAATAATGTTTGCATGTGAGTATAGTGATCATATTGTCAGGATCATGTGTGATAACAGTTATTATGTCGGCCATTACCAAACTAACATAGTTTATCATTCAATTTCATATTCCATTAACACAACAAATCACATATCGAATTTAACGTTTTGTTATCTTTATTAATTGCCAAAACATATTTGAGTCCTAGCCTATGCTTAAATATTCTTGTTTAATTTCCACATCTTGATAACTGTTATTATCACAACCAGTTTAATGCCATGATCATGAGTTCCATACGCTAATCACCAGTTAATCACACACCAGATTTTTTGCACATCAACATTAGTAATCATCTGATTAATATGTGACTGATGGATTTACTTCTAATGCATGTTCATGACAATATCACGTAGGGCATATATACATATAAGATAATGAGAATAAAATACTAACCTGACAAACGAAACAAGGCAAACAATTAACACCCAAGAAGAAGTTGCGACCAAGCTGATTCTCCTACTTGTTGCCGTCCACCTCAAAAGGGTGATTAGGGTTTGAGATTAAGTGTATGTTAATATGAGAGGCCATGTACATGTTACTTATATGCGCGTGTAACCATTAACTCAAGCTAACCGGCCCACTTTCAATATTAACCAGCCCACTTCTAAGTCCTGATTGGGTTTGTGTAGATAGGGCCTAACATGTGTGTATATTCGTTAAAACCACTAGCCGGCCCAATTACAGTGCTCGACTTGGGCTCTACCAAGCCCAAACGTAATTCCGGTGTGTAAATGTACTCGGGTTGGCTTCGGGTGTGTGTGCGTGGACTCACCATCGTCGGCCCAATCACAAGGATTACCAACCCGTCACACCCCTCCAAGACCCCACCCCGCCTTGGAGGCGTGACATGCCCAGGATCATAGCCACCAATCATATTGAACAAGCATGTAATTTATTTATAAAATCCAACACAATACAATTGGTGTCAAAACATAGTTTAAGTTTACAGCGGAAGCAAAACATAAGTTTAGTATAAGTTTTCCCACAACGACCACGCCTCCCAGTGCAAGCTCCTTAAGCTAGGGACCTAACGACCTGCAAGGCATGTAACAACGAGTCAACAACAAAGTTGAGTGAATTCACGGTTGGTTCGCTGGCTTACTAGCCCGTATCGCGGTCTCCCAGACATGTGTGCGAAGGTTAGTATTCGTATCGTATCGTATGTAGAGAGTGTAAGACGGGGTTGCGAGTCTTTCAGGCGAATTCATTTTGATCTAAAAGAATGAAGGTTTTTGTTTGGTGAATAACTACAATTGTTTATAATAGCACAGAGCGTTCCGCACAAGGAAGAGGGATGAATAATGAGAAGTCAGGATCATAAGATTAAACGATAATGACCTTGAAGTTCGGCTTGTCACAGAAGATCCCTTCAAATCTCTGTCCCTGGATGGTCCAAATGTGCAGGATTCTTGGCTGCATTTATAGAAAACGACAACATGCTGGACACGGCCCCGTGTGTAGGCAAGATCCTGACACATTTTGTCCGTATTCTGACGTAAAGTCAGAAAGGGAATCTTTTGGTGGACACGGGGGCGTGTTGGCTGGGCACGGCCCCGTGTCGAAAGGCTGATTATGAAGATTGCCTATTTTCAAGGAACTTATCCGGATCGGGCGGTTCCTTACTGGATGGGACAACCCCAAAGTGCCTAAGATACCTTAATTGCTCTAGATTAAGACGAGAACGCAAGAGGTTGTCGGTGAGGGTGATTCCTATGCTAAATGTAGGTGGACAAGTCCAACCCTTTTCTGGGCTCTCGTTAAAGAAGGTGTATGCCGAATCGCTCAGGTCTATGTATGCATCGAACGAAGTCGATGGGGAGTCCTTCACCGCACAATCGGCACAGGGACGACTATCGTCCAAGTCCTCGCTAGAGTGGAAGGTATTGTTGGGAGCAACGAGGTTGTTTTTATTTGAATGCGAACCCAACAATTCTTCTTGGTCAACGTCTTGAGATGAATTAAGGAAATCCATCTTAAGTTCTTTTAACCAATTAAGAACTAGATCTTCTAGTTGAAATAGTTCGTCGAGGAGCATTTCTCGTAGAATATCTGGTTGAGCGCATTCGAGGGAGAGATAAGGATTATTTTTACTTTCGCCCCTCTTAAGGCTACAGGAAAACGATGGGTCCGTATAGTGGGGCTTATAGTTTAGAAAATAACATTCTAATTCTTTATGACTGCCTCCACATAATTGACACCACGTACCATAAGAGTGCCGAAAGTAAAAAATATCATTATCACTCATGTTTGTGTCAGAAATTACCAACCGTCGGGATCTTACGGTTCTGTTTTCAGTAACTGAATCTTGGGCACGGGGGCGTGTTCAGTGGGCATGGCCCCGTGTTCAGCTTACTGTTTAACTTAAAACAGGATTGCCAGTTCCAATGATTGGGCACGGGGCGTGTTCAGCGGGCACGGCCCGTGCTGAGTTCTGCAGAAGCTGAAAAACTAAGAAAATCCTAAAAAAAAAAAATAAAAATAAAATAAAAAAATGATTAGACCGCTGATTCCTGACTTTCTTAAAATCCTTGTGTCCCCGGTAACGGTGCCAAAAACTTGATGCGTGTGAAGTGTGTATATATTTTAAGCCCTTTTTACACTTTTTAGCCAAGTTTTAAATTTATAAACACGATATTCATTAACACTAAACCCACATATGGGCAAGTGCACCCATCATGGACGTAGTATAGTGTTGGTAAGATACCGAGGTCGTCCAAGGACACAAGAGCTTTTAGTACCGGTTTATCCTCAACGTCTAATCAAATCAAAATGTTAGAAAAAGATTTTTTAAACTAGGAAAATAAAACTAACTAAAATGCTGAAAAGTAAAATAAAAATAAAAACAGATAGACAAGATGAATCACTTGGATCCGACTCGTGTGTAGTGTAACCTTTGATTATTTTCGCACTTTTGCACTTGTTAAGAGATTATCTTAGTTATTGTAGTAGGCCCCTCTTTTGAAGGTGACGTTACCCTCAACCCAGTAGTTTGAGTCAGCAAGGATACAATCCTAAAGGGTCGGATTATTGAAAGATAATTAATTAAGTTATTAATGCATAATGTGGTAGGCCCCTCTTTTGAAGGTGACGTTACCCTCGGCAAAGTAGTCTGAGTCAGCAGGGATACAGTCCTAAGTAGCCGGGTTAAAATTTTAATAGTAGTTTAACTTATGAGGGGATCAAAGAGTTTGGACCCCCGCCATCCAATACCGTTGGGTATTGAAGGAGGTCCTACTAAATTTGACCCAGGTCCTTTGCAGGATCTATAGACTAAACAATGGCAAGACTCTTACCAAACCGTTCCCTTAACCCCCGACCAGGTAGCCAACATACCTCCATATAGACCGTGGAGATATGAATGGTGAAAATCTTTTATTTTATATAGACAGTAAAATAATGCCAAGACACCACGGACAAACGATAAGGAAGAATCACCTCCAACATAAGAAACTAGTAATTAAAGCCATTAATACAAAACCAATTAAAAAGTGCAAAAGATTAAAAATAAAAAGTATTACATTAAACACTTGTCTTCACCAAGTGATGTAAGAGACTTAGGCAAACATGGCCTTTGATTGTCAAGAACTCTTATGATCAATCTTGGATCCCGAGACGACTCACATACTCTATGATGGACAATGGATGATGGTGTTGTGATGGTGGTGGGTGGTGGGTGAAGTGTGAGAGAGGTGGTGTGCCAAGGGATAAGTTGCAAGAGCTCCAAGCACTCCTATTTATAGGCTGAACAGAAGCTCGGGCACGGCCCCGTGTCCACTGGGCACGGCCCCGTGTCCATCCGACTCTCTCTCTTCATTAATTGCAATTTCATTTAATGCGTCTGCAACAGTTGACCACGCCCCCGTGTCCGCTGAGCACGGCCCCGTGGTGAGCAATGGAAGCTTCTACCACTTTGTCTTTTCTGCTGACACTTGGGCACGCCCCCGTGCTCACTGAGCACGGGGCGTGTTCAGTCTTCTGTCTTCTTGTTTTGCTTTGGGAAGATGCTGTCGGGAGGTCGGGCATGCCACGTTTTGTTCCTTTTCTTGTATTTATGTTAGATTTAGCTGCCTTTTTGCTTCTTTTGTTCATTTGAGCTCATTTAATCCTGAAAATACAAAAGGAAGACAAAAGCACACTTTTTCCAACATTAGTACTAAAAAAGAGTTAGTTTTATGTTACAATTGATGTATTTTATATGTTGCATTTTGTGCACATCAGCATATAATTAAATCGATGCTTCCAGGCATTTTAAATAACATAAGTAACATTCAAATTTAACATTTATAGTAACTAGTGGGATTCCCTGCTATGCGTAGGGTATTCGGTCAGTATGCATTCTGTTCGTTTTGTTCGTCTTAACAACCGAAAGGAAAAATAAAATTAAAATCTTATTATCCCAAAAAAGATATTGACACGTGTTTTAAATTAAAATCTTACTATTCCATATATTTTTCCTGAACTTTTCGTAATATAAACGTATGTATAGTTTAAAATTCACTACATACAGATGTGTATAATTCAAGATTTGACAATATACATATATGTATATAGTGAATTTTAAACTATACATATGTGCATATTACAAAAATGGTAGGAAAATATATGATCCAGAATCCTTCTCAAGTTTTTCAAATTAGGTGGTCTTCTCTTATGATCTCTACCCTTAGTCTATCTATTAAACATATTGTGTCATAGTTGAAAGAGATTTCGAAAGTCTAGAAAAAGTTATTGCTAATTGTTTGAAGTGAAAACCAATTTTTTTTGATGAAGACGTTCCTCAATAATATCATTGTGGCTCTCAAAGTCATGCGTTGTAGAAATACCAAACCAAATAAGTAGTGAGGTCCTTAGCTAAACCTTAGAAAATTTTAATGACATAACGTCTTTGAAATCTTCCTAGCCAAACGTGTCACCTATCAACCCATCTAGAAAAAGAAAAAAAAAGTAACAACTTTATAACTATAATTAAAAAAAAATAAACTCAATACATCCACGACCCATTTATGACTTTATTCATATTCACAAACTACTCATAACCGTTTACATATACTTACAACTTGATTACATTCTATTAACACTTCGACCTTTTCACCCATTAAGATGATGAAAACCTTTTTTTTCATGAGAAAATTAGGAAACTAAATATCAGACATGTCTTATATACACATGTGTAATGAATATTATGTACAATACTACATATATGCAACATACATTACACATGTCAGATAATGAGTTTGCTAATCTTCTCAGGGTGTCCGGAGTGGTAATCGGTAAAGGGTGACAAACCCCTTTACCGAGTGGTAAACACCACCGCCAACAAGTGTTTAATCACCAAAGTTTGCCAAATCGGTGGTGGCATGCCGAATTGGTGAGGGGAGGAAGGAAAGAGAGAGGGGGTGTGTGGGTGTGTGGGTGGGGTCCATTCCATCTCTCAACCAATCACACTTTTTCCTTTTTTTTTTTACAAAGTTTACCATTTTATCAAATGTCTAAACCATTGCCAACACTTTTCACCAAAGTTTAAACACTTTTGCCTGATTGACATGACGCGCTCTGATTGGTCGGTTTTTTAGTTTACCACTCCAAAGTGTTTAACCACTCCTTACACCCTCATGAAGAAAATGTTTTCTCATGATTCTATTCTATAATACCAATTCGTTAAAGATATCATATTCAAGTCATGTAAATCTCATATCATGTTCAAGTTAGGTTAGGTTATGGGTTGGTACTCCGAGACGGTATGCCAGACATTAACAAGTTTATGTGAAAGGGGACGCCAAACCGCACCATCCGACTTTCATTCGAGTGAGTTGTTAAAATCAAATTGTCATACTCAATCAGAATCATCATTATTATCATACTTAGTAAATCTCATCAATAACAACACATAGAAAGAGTCTGAGAAATTTAAGATGTAGACAGTTTTATCTTTAATTCCTAGGAATAGAGAGGTTTCTTCTAGTGTCCGACTCAATAGTTTATTAAAAAGTTTTATTATTTTAAAGAGAAAAATCCAACCACCCACCTAACCTAACCCAAGCGGCGTGCATTAACTCAACTTTAACCTGGCAATAGCAAAAACACAAACCAACATTTCTGTCACAACACACAAACCCTTACTTTCCTCTTTCTTACTTTATCCTTCCACACCCCCAAAATGGCTTGATCGGACTCCTCAATCCGCCGCCGTCCACTACCCTCTCCTCCGCCGCCACCTCCTCCTCCTCCTCCACCGTCTGTAAGTATATTACTTCACAATAGCTTTAATTTTACATAAACTTCATTGAAATAAAGTTTATTATTATTATTATTATTATTATTGTCTTATGAATTAGCTCAATTGTCTGTTGTTTAATCTAATTGTCACATATTTAAACCTCAATTTATTGATCTATTTGTTATTGTATAAATTATGTTTAATGTAATTAGATCGGATCACTTTAATCCAAACATGTTTGCGGCGCAGCTTTTTGCCCGTTTACTTGCCGCTTGTTTATAATTGGTTATTTTGGCATATTAATCTGAAGAATTATATTCATATTTAATATAAAAACAAACTTATTTTTAGGTTTTATGCAATTTTATTTGTTTGGTATTAATATCAAATATTAATAATAACTAGTTATACTCCGTGTATTACACGAGTTGAATAATGAAAATTGTTTGTTTGTAGAGCAAAATAAGGCAAGTTTATCTCACAAGCTTTTGCAATCCCTTGCTCGTAGTAATTAATATCGAATCCACTTCTAAAGCAGGGGCGGTTCTTAGAAGGGCCGTGGCCCGCCACGGCCCTGGCAAGTTTTTCGACCGTAGTGTTAATTTTCCGCATTTCGATCAAAATTTTTTATATATACTGTGTTCGGCCCGGGCATTTTTTAGTGCCCGTATCTTTCGGCCCTGGGACGTTCAACGGGCAAGATCCGCCACTGTTCTAAAGTGTTTAACATTTGAAGTATGAGCCATTTTTTTGTAACGTAATTCAAAATATCATTATCATTACAAATGTGATATAAAAATACATTTCATAAAAATATGTTTTTTGTAAGGTTTAATTCAAAAATATTGTTATCGTTAAAAATTTTAAATTAAAGATATATTTGAAGTAAGAGCGGACATTAAGATAAGAACTTAAAAATAAGCAATACTATCACTCTATGATATTAACTTGATTTAAAAAATAATAAATTTCCTGTACCAATTAAAATCAGACAACAATTTTTATTACAATAATAATAATACTAATAATGATGAGGATAATTTTGGTTATGTGTGAAGGTTTATAGTGCATAGTTGCAATGGAAGATTCGGATTCAGGTTCGGATTCGGTTGCTATGCTGTTGGAGTCGACAACTTCCAAAATACAGCAACTCCAGAAAGCATTTGCTGAGCTGGAGAGTCAGCGCGCGGTGACGCTGAACTTGAAATGGAAACAAATCGAGGAGCATTTTCATGGGCTTGAGAAGTCGTTGAAGAGGCGGTTTACGGAGCTGGAAGATCAAGAAAAGGAGTTCGAGATGAAAACCGTGCAAGCGCAAAAAGTGCTTGAGAAACGACGTGCTGCGGTTAATGCTAAGGAAGAAGCTTCTTTGACGAGACTTCAGGAGAAACGAGACGTTGCAGTGATTGCTATCTCGAATGCGCTTAAGAAGAATAAGAACGTACGTGTGGAATGTGTGTCGGAATCTGAATCTGGAACTGTTAATGGTGAGAAACCGGTTGACGCAGTGGCTTCGGAAAGTGAGGTTATTGTGAACAAAACGTTGGTTGGAAACGATGATGTGAAACCGTTAACGAATCCACAGCTTGCAAAGTTATGTGTGGAGATGGATGCAAGTGGACTTCACAAGTTCATATCGGATAACCGTAAGAATCTTGCTTCGATAAAAGAGGAAATGCCGATTGCGTTGAAGGCTTCACGTGATCCCGGTGGTCTGGTTTTGGATTCACTGAACGGTTTCTATATTGCGGAAGGGTCAAATTTGGATGTGAAAAAGGATTCGAATCTTTTAGGTTTGAGGCGAACGTGTATAATGTTAATGGAATGTCTTAGCGTTCTGCTTGCGAACCTTGATGCGAGTGCTGTAACTAAGGTGATCACGGAAGATGCGAAGAATAGAGCAAAGGGTATTGCGCAAGAATGGAAACCGAAATTGGATGATCTTGATTTGGATGCTAGCAATGGGAACTCGTTGGAGGCTCATGCGTTCTTACAACTTGTTGCTACTTTCGGTATTGATTCGGATTCCATTCATGAAGATTTGTCTAAGTTGATACCGATGGTCTCTAGGCGTCACCAGGCGGCTGACCTTTGCCGCTTCCTTGGGTTGTCTGACAAGATGCCAGGTTGCTATTTGCTCCTTTTTTAAATTTTTTATATATGACATCATAATATTGACTCATTTACTTTTGATGGGGTCGTCTGGATTGTGTTTGTATAAAACAGTTCAGATGGGTATGTTTATTCGTAGATAATGTGCAAATAAGTATTTTGATTGATTAATAGGAAATAAACGTGCGATTTTCATGTGTGGGAGTAGGGGTGTGCACAGTTCGGTTTGGTTTCGGTTTTATGGTAAAACCAAAATGTTCGGTTTTCGGTTTTTGATAACCGTCCGGTTTCGTTTTTTTTTTTTTCGGTTTTAGCAATGGTTCGGTTTTTGGAACAAAATTACGTAAGATTCAAAAATAAAAAGAATAAACCAAGATTTAAGAATCTTTCTTAGATGTTTACATTTAAGTTATTATATTTAACCTTTTTAATTGATATTGTTTATATAAACCTAACCCTCTAATATGTTTTTTATGTTTCTCCAAAGTTTTTATCAAGACATTTTCTTTTATAATACTTTGAAAATAATTTAATTTTTATGTTAAAATTTGGTTATTTCTTGTAGGCAATGGACATATCATTTTAAAGATAATTAAACATGTTAATGTTCTTAACATTCAAGAATAAACCTAATAATTCCTAAATCAATATATAAAAAACATTTAAAAAATGACTTTTTAGGCTATTCGGTTCGGTTTTTTTTTTTCAGTTTTTATAAAATGCAAAACCGTAGCCGAACCATAAATTTCGGTTCGGTTTTTGCGCGGTTCGTTTTTTTTCGGTTTGGTTAAATCAGTTTTTTTCGGTTTTCAGCTCACCCTTATGTGGGAGTGTGTTATTTTATATAGCGACTCTTTCATATAATATTTCGCTGATGCAGTATGTTATGTTTAGAGTTTAACATATATATTTCAGAAAAAAATCACATACTTTGCTCTTTGCAACCAACAACTGTTATTTAATGTTTTTACTCTTGGTTTTCTCAGGTGTAATTGATGTGTTGGTAAACAACGGAAGGCATATTGATGCTGTTAACCTAGCATTTGCGTTCGAACTCACCGAGCAATTTTCTCCGGTTACGTTACTGAAATCCTACTTGGCAGAAGCAGTTAAAGTTCCTTCCACCGTCAAAGCCGGAAATTCTTCTCCAGCTACTCAGGTTACCCTTTTCAAATTTTATGTTCCTTTAATCCCATAAAAATACTTAATTTTGAGCAAGGTGCAAGCATAATTCTATTTACATAATTATTTTATTCCAGAATGACGTCAGCGATAA
Source organism: Helianthus annuus (assembly GCF_002127325.2). Classification (NCBI taxonomy): domain Eukaryota; kingdom Viridiplantae; phylum Streptophyta; class Magnoliopsida; order Asterales; family Asteraceae; genus Helianthus; species Helianthus annuus. The sequence goes on from NC_035433.2 coordinate 82,591,524, forward strand.
AGAACTATCTGCCCTAAAAGCCGTCACCAAATGCATTGAAGAACACAAGCTTGAAAACGAGTACCCATTAGACCTGCTTCAAAAACGGATCCTCCAGCTGGAGAAAGCCAAGGCAGAGAAAAAACAAGCAACAGAAGTTGTCAAGCCTCAATCCAAGAGACCCCGAGCCAATGGTGTAGTAGCAGGATACGGGCCCCGCAACACCACCGTCACTCCCACTGCCGACCAAAACTTCTATGCCGCTAGGTATACACCACCGACTCAATACATGTATTACCCTGGACCACCCGAGAACCATGTTCACTCATTTATAGGAACAACTACTTACAACATGGCTCCTAACCATGGACCGTACTTTGGGAATGGGTTTCAGTACCAAGCTCCGTATCTGCACTAAGTTTCGAGTCGTGATAAGAAAGTTTGATCATGATCTTGTTTAACTTCTAGGTCTTTAACCCTTTGAGTTACTCGTATGATGAACTTGATTTGGAAAAACCGTGGAAAATCTAAGGAAAAAAAAAACAGTATGTTAGCCTTGGTTATTGTGTAATTTGTTTGTATAAGTTGATGTTGTAATTCTTTAATACATGTGTTGTCAATGTTGTTAGCTTTGTTTGTTTTTGTCCTTTAATATTGAGCTTTGCGAATCATATGTGCTTAGGTTAAAACCTTTTAACTTAAAGAGTGAGTTCGACTAATGCTTGAGCTTGACTCGTTTGTAAATGTTTAGGCTCAGGCTTAACTCGGTCTCAGCTCCCTTAATATTACTAACTATATGTATATTTGTCTAGCTAGATACATAACATAATATATTTTATTGTATTGTTCTCACAATTATACATATGATAATATTTACGATATGACTAATAATTTATAATCATATATTCGTATTTATACATAATGAATTTATTCATACTCGCGGGCATATTCGAACACTGTATATAAAGCTCATGTTTATCAAACGAGCCTTCAACTTAAGCTCGAGCCTGTGCTCGTTTAAACTCGGCTTAACGACCGTTCTTAGCAAATTGATATCAAGTTGTTCACGAGCAGCTCAGCTTGTTTATATGCTAACCTTGTGTGCAATATGACGTCTTAGATATGTTATGGGGGCCTTTATTAGGGACTTATGTGGAAAAAAAAGTTTGTAACGTAGATGTCACATAAGCATATTTTTTTTCACCTTAGCTTTCACACTACTAAGGTGTTTTTTTTTATTTTTTTATTTTTTTTTGGGGGGGGGGGGGGGGGTGGGGGGGTTAGGGTGGTCATACTTTTATTTTGTGTTAGAAATGATGTTTGCATGAGTTCCATGCTTTCATGTTAAACAAACATTCAAATGACAATGGGAAGCATATGGTTTGTAGTATCTTTTTGACAAACATATCACATATTTTTCAGATCAAACTTTATTATATATAGTTCATTTTGAAGCATGCTTGTATATTACAATCCTGTATTATGAATTTTTCTCTATACATCAACTAAAACAATTAATGAGGAATATATATTTTCCCGTTACACGTACAAAACCAACAACCAGTCCCGTCTAGTGAAGACATGAGTAAGGAGGTGCAAGGTGTGCACCCGAGACACTTATTTGTGCAGTCTATTTTGGCACGCGTGTCACCGATTCGGATTTTTTCGATACATGGCATGAGAGGATTATCAGGATTTGGTACCCAGACTGAAAAAAAAAAAAAAAACAAAAAATGTATTAAAGCAATGAATTCTAGATGTATACAATATCATAACATTATAAGGAATGAACATAATGATAAAACTTCATTCATGATTCGAAACATCACGGAACCACGGGTCTGCGTATTCAGAGCGGAACCAGAAGGGGGGGGGGGGTCAAGAGAATCCGCTGACCCCCGCTACGGAATTTGTTGGATTTATATATATAAAATCTGAGATTTTTCTTGTAAAAAAATCTCGACTCTTTAATTGTAATTGGTAGAGAAAATAGCCTTATGGTGACCCCGTTAAAGAAGTTTTGATTTCGCCAGCATTTTCAAATAATGGGAATTTGTTGAATAAAATATGCGTGTTTTCACAAGAGAACGTGAGTCGATTGAGAAGATTTCATACTTAAACTGGCGGAAACATTGGTAACTATAACAAGAAGGCAAATGATAAAGAACAAGCAGTTGCAACCCTTGCTAGATTGAGTATTCATCTTGACTCAAGCCTGAACAAGAAATGTGTAAAAGGACAAAAATGTTTTTCAATACTAACAAAATATTAACAAGCCATATAAATTTATACCCTAATATGTTGTATGCTATTTATTTTTGTATTTATTAACATTTTCAAAACGTAAATTTAATTGTTATTCATTATGCACAATTACATTTAAATTTTTTTTTTTTTTTTTTTTTTTTTTTTTTTTTTACGTTTTCAAACAAGGAGAGGTAAAGCAGTTTGTTATAACCAGTGAGATGCAAACAAGTCTAATGGAAAATATTTCAAAACTAGTTGGAAGCTCCCTGCGTTGCGGGGCGTAAAAACATGCTACCAGCGTTGTGGGTGGGGGGCGGCAGTGGCGGAACTAGAAGAAATATCTAAGGGTATCCCAATTCTTTTTATCTAGACCCATTGCTAAGAATTTGATGGCCCCTAAAGGGGCCTGTGCGGCTAATAAAATTGGGCCCTTAGATTATATATATATATATATAGGCTTCGGTTCAATTAAGAACCACCACGAGTTGTAAGAATCATGAGAACTCCACTTCCCGTGTGAGTTGGGTCACAATTTTTTTGCACAAACGTATATGAAAATATTAAAAACACATCTGTAAAGCAAAAAAAAAAAAAAAAAAAAAAAACAAACAAAAACAAAAAAAATTGTCGAGTTAGTAGTTACGTCTGATGTAAGTTTTGTTTATGCCTAATGTAAACTTTGTTACGGCGATGAAATTTGTTATACACCTAATGTAAATTTTCGCATGCGACATTTTTTTTGTTGGAAGAAGTGATTTTTTTAAGATTTTTGAGAATTTTTTTTTGTCAAAAAACCTTTTGGAAAGCTTAGTTCTAATAGTTCTCACAACTTAAATTTTACCCTTTCCCTATATATATAATTACTAGGTTATAGATCTGTGTATTAAACGAGTTGAATAAAAATATTAAATAGTTAGTAATAATATTTATAAATTATAATATGATGTTTTAAGATAAGATATAGTTAAAATTATGTATTATTTAAGTATAAATACGTGTGTATAGTAAAACTTTTAAAAAAACAAAATTATTAATGAACATGTAAAATCTATCTTATAATAAAAGACTACAAATAATGTCACATTTCATTTTTTCTTTCAACCTCATAAATTTTATTTATAATTATTTAATAAATTTCTTTTAAAATTAATATTAATATTAATAACTAATATATAGATATCATTTATTTTTATCCTTATCTTTATCTAAGATTAATAAATAACTTCAATTTTGCAATTTAGACCATTTGTTTTTTTTTACTTTTAACCCAAAGTTTTTCATGTTTTGCAATTTAATCCCAACACTTTTTTATTTTCAATTTTGGTCCACCATACTTATCATCTTTCCCAGGTTTTTCGTTTCGTTCTAAAATTTGTGAGTTAATGCACCGCAACGTGCGTGCGGGGTTCAACATTTTTTTCGTATATTTTTTCCCGTTTGACTGGCCCGTCGCAGCACATCTATTTTTCTCCGTTTAACAAGTTCGACCAACACGCGGGTCCTGAATTGACTTAGTTATTTTTTTTCTATGTTTTACGTTCCGGTTTAATTTCCCTGCAACGACCGTTTGTGATTCAAAGATTTCATGTCTGCTTTTCGCTCGACGTTATTTTTTTTCGTTTTTATTTAATTTGTTTTTACGAGCTTTTCCAGTGTTGGTGGTCGCTGACAGTGGTATAACATTGGTACTACTTGACACAGTTTTACAACAACCGCTGCAACGCAGGGGTTTAATACTAGTAATAAATAAACAACAAAAAAAAGTAGTTTACAATCAATTAAATAAACTAAATGATATTAAGACCGTGGGGTATGGGGCGGGGGTTTTGGCGTGGGTTGGGGGAAAACGCCCAAGCCACCACCCCGGGTGGGCTTGGGTTGGGGCGTGGCCCTTGGGGCTTGGGTTTCAAGCCGGGCGTGGGGTGGTCTGGCCAAGCTGACATGACGGGCTCTCAGTGGACAAACCAAAGTAACCGTTGGGCTAGCCGTTGGCCAACGGCTATCTTTAAAAAAAAATTATTTTTCCACTATAAAACTCACATTTTTCTTCCATTTTTTACCACATTCAACCACATCTTCTATAATCATCTTCAATTCTCCTTCTACAAAATGAAAAAATGCATCATCATAACCGTTCTTTTAACCCGAACCATCCGTATTCATTCCCAATGCCATATTATTTTATTATTATATTAATAATAAAACTTCATCTTTTTCAAGAAGCCGCCTGCAAGTCCCGTACCGGAAATTTTCCTTTACGTCAAATCTAAATTTTCATTTCTTTTTTTTCATTTATACTTAGGGGTATCCTGATATTTGCTTAGGGGTATCCCAGATAAATAAAACGGATAACAAAAGAAAAATTGCACCTCGCGAAGAAAGTTGAGGGGTATCCCGGGCAACCCCTCGCAACCCTATAGATCCGCCCCTGGGGGGCGGGGTAGAATCGTACTAAGTAGCAAGTGAACAATGACCAAAACGGGGAAAAACGTAAAAGAAAATCATAAATTTATAACACCAAATAAATCACGTGGTGTAAAACGTAGATGAACTGACAATTATACTAACACTATTAGAAAATTGAGGGCTCAAAAAGTTTTTATAAAATGAGAGATAAAAGTGAAAACTTTAAAACTTAAGAGAAGCAAATTAAACTTTAACAAAAAAAAAATAAACTTCTCAGCTAGGTAGATGATCATGGATTGTTGGTAAAAAAGTCTTAGTGGCATAATGGTAATTAACATCACATTGTAGTCCATTTACTACACTGTAGACAAGACCTACCATAATTGTTATATTTAGTAATAGTAATGATAGAGAGAGGAATGATGTACAAATAATAAGAGAGAAAACTTTTTTGAGTAGGTCTGTTAATGAACCGAACAAGCACGAACATAGGCATGTTCCTGTCCGTTTATTTAACTTTAACTGAACATGTACACGAATACGAACATATAATCGAACATATTTTTTTGTTCGTGTTCGTTCATTAAGATATCGAGCATGTTCGTGTTCGTTCGTTTAAAGCCTAAACGAACAGTTCACGAATGTCAACGAACACAAACGAATATAAAAAAAAAAAATTGAACATATTTGAATAAACATAAACAAACACAAACATGATTAAACAAACAAGTCTAATATATTACAATTCATCCGAAAACACAACTAAATTAGAGTTCATAAATATATTAATTAGTCATATTAATATAAGTAGTTAGAAAACCTAATATTTATATAAATCTAACTATTTATATATTTACTAAAATTTAAACGAACGTTCACGGACATAAATGAACGAACATAAAAGAACGTTCACGAACATAAATGAATGAACACAAGGTGTGTTCATGTTCGTTCATTTAATTAAACGAACAATTTTTTTTTGTTCGTGTTCGTTCGTTTATAAAATAAACGAAATAAACGAACTTCCCGTCGAACAAGTTCATGAACAGTTCATAAACGTTCGATTCGTTTACAGGCCCACTTTTGAGAAAAAAAATGATAATATGAAATAATATTAAAGGCATAAACAATTCTTCAAATCATCTTTTATAGAGTAAAGCTAAATTTGAGGGGGCTAGCGAATTTTTATAGCTGAAATAATATTCATAATCATCAAACTATATTTTAAATGGGATTTTTACATGTATCCCGATACCCACTTACCGCTGCAAATTGATGTTTCCAGCGCATTTAAGGCGGTTATGTATTTCAAATGTGATAACTACGAGTTTTTGTGGTTTTACAGGTTAACCATCTAAATTGGTAAAGTTGGAGGGCTTAATGATGAAATGGAATTACCAAGGATGATTACCAAGGCATATTATATTAACCGGGACTTGATTCGGGCCAAGAGATAGCTTTGAAGCCTAAAGAACGCTAAATAACAAAGTTCAGGGGTCTTATAGGCATTTATTGAAAGTTGCAATGAAGTTATATGGGGAGTTGAAGGATGCGACGTAAGCTACGGTATAATAGCCATAGCCTACGGTCCAGGCAGGATAAACAAAAAGGTATCAACAACTATTGAGCGTAACATATGGTCTGCATGCGTAGTCTACGACCTGCAAATTGATGTTTCCAGCGCATTTGGACCGTAGCCTTCGGTCTTAACCCGTAGGTTATGACAGACTTAAATGGAAGCACGTGGATTATTTGATCAAGGCATTTTGAAAGGGTTTAAAACCCTAAGGCTAGTCGGTATGGGGTTCGGCCCCGGTTCGTCGCGGTCCGGCGCCGCTGGGCACACCGTGCCGCCCCCTGCGTCCTGAGCTCCGTCCCCGTCTTCAACGTCCATTCTTCGCCGTTCAGGACGATCCTCCAGGTGGGCCCCCGGTCCGTCGCCGGAGCCAACACCATGCCGCCCACCCCCGTCGAGCTCCGTCCTCCATCTTCATCCCGTCTACATACCGTGTAGCCTAAAACTTGATACATACATGGGGGAACGAGATTGGGCAGGAAGTACTCATGATTGGATTATCTTTCACTTTGAATAACCATTAATTCCATCCACGAATTTTGGAGGTAGCAACACACGTGAATATCCGGACAATTTTGTCAATTTTGTCATCATTCTAACTATTGTATTATAATCAAGATGATAATTTTAGTTATTATTCAAACTTGCGAAGAACGATCATCAGAGATGAGCGGCTAAAATTACATGTATCCCTTTATTATATATTTATCCAACTCATAAAATTAATTATATATTTCTCCAACTATAAGTAAATTACCCATTTACCCTTTTTCCTAGTCCCTTTCTTAAAAATTAATCTAAAACATGTTTTCCCTGCTTCCCCTTTGCAAACGGCGGCAACTTGTTTTCTAAATGTTATTAAACAATGTATGCAATCATTTGATTATATATGATATATGTCAGACTGAAAAATCTAATTTTTTTTACAAACATTAGAATTTTGTCGACTAATCTAATTTAACCAAAACATTATATTTTATATACAGGGTATTCAACTATTACCATACTATAAATTACGAAGATGTTGATGCATAATGGAATGTACTCCATGCATAGGGAGGCTTTCAAAAAAAAAAAAAAAAAATTCTAATTTTCACTTCTAACCCAATGGTTTATATTTTTTGCATTTTAAGCTTTTTGTTTTTTTTTTACTTTTACCACAAAACTTTTCATATTTTGCAATTTAACCCCAACACATTTTTATTTTCAACTTTGATCCACATATATTTCATCTTTTGCAAATTTTTTGTTTTACGTTTCGTTTTAATTTTGCGAGTAAATATCAACGTACATGTGGGTTTAAAAGTTTTTTTTGCCTATTTTTTTCCATTTGACAAGACCGTTACAACGCGTTTATTTTCCCTATTTGACAGGTTCGTCACAACGCGCGTGGTCTTAGATCGACTTAGCTACTCTTTTCTATTTTTACATTTCAGTCTAATTTCTTCGCATTAACATGTCGCAACTGGCATACGTGGTTCAATGATTTTACGTACGCTTTTCGTTCGGTGTTGTTTTTTCCTTTTTATTTGTTTTGTTTTTACGAGCTTTTCCAGTATTGTTGGTCGCTTGTAGTTATGTAGCAGTAGTGCTACTTGGCACGGTTTATGCCCCCGCCGCAACGCGGGGGCCCTTAATACTAGTTGATTATAATTATATGCAGAAAAGTACTCGTACATATTTCAAAAGAATGTGAATTTCGTAGCCGGTATATCTATTAAAGCAGACAATTATTTTTACAAACATAAAAAAACTAATAATTGATTTTAATTGTATAAATAAAGTCGTAAGTTTTTTTTAAAGGCAAGAACTAAGTCGTAATGTTTTACGTTAAAGCTAGTTATAAAAAACAAACATATCTCATCTCAGTGTCAATGTCGGTGACACATTATTTATACTTTTAAAAGACAAAGTCGATGGTTTTTACGCTACTGATACCTTAACTTTCAGACTTTGACACCATAACCCCTTTTACTTTGAAATTCCATAATCACACCTTCATCTTTCAAACTTTGTCAGCACCACCCGTCTACTTTGCTTTTCCCAATTCCCCCTTCAACTTTTACACATTTTCGCCACCACTCATCTACTTTTACATTTTCACCACCACTCCCTCATCTTTTACACATTTTCGCCACTATCCATCTGCTTTTACAATTTGCCTTTTTTAGACTTTTGACGTGTTATCGTAGGTACACACAAATTTAATCCAATTACTACTAAATAGATAGCGGTAAGTGGGTATCGAACACAGGGAGTTTGTGGAAAATGTGTTTATTCTATAGTCTTGTAAATTAACTACAATTAACCTAATGTGTAGAAATTAAAGATCAAGAGTTTGGATTGTTTGATTTAAAAACTAAGTTATCAACTAATTGCTAATCAAGATTGGATTGTAATTCAGATTATGAGAAAATGACCATCTTAGGTTTCGGTTTCTTTTAACCCTTGTGCAAAATTCCAACTAGAAAGAGTTACAGAGACATAACTCATGCATAAACATTTGTTGTGATAAAAGGGAATAAAGTACTCGGATTATATTAACGCGAGGTTGTTTCCCGATGATCAATCAATCAATATCCAACCCTAACACTTCCCGTGATATCTCGATTGTCAACGACACAAAGAACGTACGGTTTAGACTAGAATTGATACATCAATTAACAAGCTACAATCAAATATATTCATACACCATGATAAGCATAGCAAACACACCAAGTTATCATTCTAGAAATAAAGGAAAAACACACAAGAGTCTTAGAAAACCTTCACCTAAGATGATCACCACAAATTTAGTCGGACATTCTTCGGTGGATCATCATAACATCAAGATTAAAGTTCATACGAATCGAAAGATAAACTGGAATGTTAGAAATTGTTCACAAACCCTATCCAAAGCCAAAATTCGCCCCCAAAGTGCAGAGAAACGTCTCCAATCATGAATAATGTGAAAATACACTTGAAAACGGTTTTAATGAGGCAGTTACGTTTTTCCTCGCAGCCTCTACCGTAATTTACGGTACCTACCGTAAATTACGGTAGCCTTCAACTTGTTACGCTGGTTCACTACTGTGGTACGGTGGAAATCTGGAGCAGGGGCTACCATAAATTACAGTAGCCACCGTAAATTACGGTGGACCCCTGAATCTTTTGTTTTGTTTCTTCTTTCCATCATTGCATGCCCCGTTCCACTCCATTCCATCCGAAGCAGCGTTTTTCCCATTTTAAGCTCTAAAATGCACCTGAAACATAAGCAACTGTAGTCATCTAATTCAAGATAATTACGCGATCAAATGCCGGATTAACACATCTTTTAACATCATAAAGGGTTGTCCTATGGACCACCCGTCAACTTTGCCTTTTTACCCCTTGCACTATTACTCCATTTTTACATCCGACCAACTTTAAAAAATTACAATTGTAACCCCTAGACTACTACTCCTACTTTTGAAAATGTCATTTCATGGTGTTTTACGAAATATCTTAAGTATTGTGTTTTACACTTCGTGTTGTAATTGTCTTTTACACACTGCGTTTTATGAATCGTGTATTGTCTTATTACACGTTTCCATCCGCCACGCGCCGCAGCAACACGCGACGGGCAAAATACTAGTGAATTATTGTAAATTAAAATTTTCAAAATGTTTGATATATGATATATACTTTTTTTTGGAATAACAGTCATGGAAGGAATTAAGAAAATACTATACGAATTGTAGAAACAAATGAATTGAAAAAATATATAATTTTTGGTACTAGAAATGAATTGAAAAAATATATAATTATTAAGATTAGGAAGAGGAAATATGTATATACTCATTAAATTAGTTCATTAAGAGTAAAATAGTAATTCAGTAAGTGAATTTTAATGAAAAAGGAGAAATATGTAATATATATGAGTTAAGGAGGAGAAATATCTAATTATATTTTATGATTGGGTAAATATATAATAAGCCAGCTTAGGAACACAAATAAAATAATCACACATGTATTTTTTTTTAACAAAAATAGAATATAAATCAAAATTGCTAAAACATGAGAAAACCACCAAGTACGAAACTTGGATGTTGATGATGAAGTTCAGATTTGAGGTTATGGAGTTTGGATTTGAGGTTGCCGCGTTCAGGGGGTGAAGTCACCTTATGAGAATCGAGTTAAGTGACCTCATATTCTTTTGGTTTTTATATGGTACATATTTTACTAAAATGTGTAAAAGAAAACTTGTTATCAGAGTTATTTTTGTGTAATAACTTGTTGCATTATTTAAAAATAAGATTGTTTAACAAAATCTTAAGAGTCCACTATTCATCCTCAAAGAAGATGAGAAGAATAAGGAGGGAATGGAAAACAGGCTATATGAATTTATACCCTACCTACAAAGTACAAACAAGTTCGGACGCCCATTTTTTAGGGGTATCGGGCATGAGGTTGGCGGGTTAAATTACAAAATGGGTTAAACAGGTTCTTGTGAGTTCAAGAGGGAAACAAGAATATGACTAATAAAACAGGTCTATTGGACACAACCCGCTTTAAATTTGGTGAAACATGATAACCCAAAAATCTTTGGTACTTTGATGAGTTGCAATTCCTCTAAGGTAGTTACTTTTCATAAAAACCAACTCCTTTACACTTTGGTACTAACACTGCGTAAAGGAAAAAACTTACCAAACCTGAGCATTAACATGTTTTGATTGCGTAATACAACCCGCAGCTGAATCGTCGGGGAGTCACGTTACAAATTGTTCACATCACCATCCTGCAATATCTGGATTATACGAAGAGTTCGGACGGGTGTCGCTTCATCATTTGTCAAAAATATCTGGGATGTTACATCCTCTCCTTCTTAAAAGAAATCTCGTCCTTGAGATTTTTTTTGAACATATAAGGGTACTTTTGTTTCATCTTTGCCTCAACCTCTCATGTGTACTCTGGGCCACGACGAGAATCCCATTTAACTTTCACGATGGGGATCTTTTTCTTTCAGAGCTTTATGATTTGTCGATCCTCGACAGACAAAGGTTTCTCAATGAACCTTAGATATTTATCTATCTGAACATCATGATGTGGCATTGCCAGCGACTCATCGGCTAGACATTTCTTTAGATTTGATATGTGGAATACATCATGTATCCCACTTAGTTCCTCGGGTAGCTTAAGCTTATAGGCCACGGAACCGACTCGTTCGATTATCTCAAACGGCCCTATATATCTTGGGCTTAACTTGCCCTTCTTCCCAAATCTCATTACACCTTTCTAAGGTGATACCTTTAACATAATTTTATCTCCGATTTGAAATTCAAGCGGCTTCATCCTCTTATCAGCATAGCTCTTTTGTCTGTCACGAGTTGCTTTGAGTCTATCACGGATCTGAATGATCTTACTCGTAGTTTCCAGAACTATCTTAAGGTCACACCCCCAACCGATGGCGGAAACATCGGAGTGAGACGAAAATGAGATTGTAAGAGACTTCATAACGACTATTTGTGACAAGTATTTAATAAACAAGATTTAATTTCATTGCTAAGGCAAAATACATTGTTTTGAAACAAATACAACAAGTTGAACAAAGAAACCAAATACAACAACAAATACTAAATTAAAGTGGGTTTCTAGTCATTCTACTAGAGTCCGTTCATCGTCATCATCATCAATTTCCTGCAATACGTATTAAAGTACATGTCAACACATAAAGTATTTAGCGAGCATAAAAGTTTGAGTATTACCATAAGTATAAACATTTTAAACAAATCAACATGGCATAATTGCAAACTAAGACTTAACATAACCATACTAGCATGCAATTTAGAACTGTCAACCCAAAGTTTCCCGCTAGCGTAATCTTGTCGTAGCAACGACAAGACCGTTTTGTTTAACTTAACATGACCTCAAGAATATGGGCGATGCTTTAATCCTATAGCACTATAAATGTTAAGGGAGGCTTGTTCAGAGTTAATGACAAGTATGAAGCAAATAAGTATTCTAGCATGTATGAGTTCTAGTATCACATGTCAAGCATGTATATTGGATTGTTTGTTTGTAAGCATGTTTGTAAGTGTATATGTGCGTTTTTAATAAGCAATAAGTATTGCACCCAAAAAGTGTCGAAAAGTAAAAGGGGTCATGTACACTCACGGTTTTGCTAAGCTTTCCGATTTAAACGCGAGTTGACGAGTTGATGAGAGTGGAGCATCAGAGTTACCCTACATTGGGGAAATGAAGGTGTATGGGTATTCGGAGTGTGTGGAGAGTTCGGATTCGAAATTAAGTATGAAAGTATATGTACACGAAAATATATATTGTCTAAATACTCGTTTGGACACTACGTTTTCATATGTTTTCATGGGTCCTAACTTGCCCATTAGAATCACAAACGCGGAGTTTAGAACTAAGATAATATAACCTAAGTTCATGACATCTAACCATAATCCTATTAGCATCAAGAATTCGGTTAAGTATATATATTTTATATCATATAGTATAGTCCATCATGTATAATCATATAAATCATGTAAGTTAAGCATGGAGGTGGGACGATTCCATCCGTTAAACCTCTTTGTATGATTCACCAAAGCACAAGTTTATCAACGTAGTTGATAAACCGGTTGGTCATGAATAAAAATAAAATGCAAGATATCTAACCTACTAAGGTACTAAGGTACTAAGTAGCCAAATAAGAACAATCCGGGCGTGTCATACCAAACATGGCAAATGCTAGAGGCGAGGCGAGGTTAACTTACTTTAGGTCTTGGAAGCTACTTAGATGAACACAAAGAAAACAAGCAAATGAGGTAGTGAAACAAGTTTGGAAAGCCTAAGCTTCCATGGCTCACACATTTAGACAAATACAAGACTCACCATATGAACAATGGTGAGCTTGGATGGTCACACACTTGAAGGTTGCTTGGAACCTTATCAAAACAAAAAGTTTAGGAGGTTCTTGGACCTCTAAACTCATGAGAATTGACTTTATTCAAGCACCATAACCATAGGTTTGGTTAGGAGCAAGATAGGTGCAAGATTCTTACAAGAAAGTTAAGTTTATTAAAGAATTGTAATATATATATAACTTCAAAACATGAAGTTTGGACCTTAAAATGGTAATGTTCCACCTTAATTTACCATGGTAAACTTGTGGAAACAATCCTAGAGGTGTTCCAAACAAGTTTAAAGCAAGAATTTATGAAGAAAAGAAAGAAAGAAAGGTGAGTTTGAATTCACTTTATAACTTGAATGTAATCTGCCAAGAACTTGTAATTTCAGTAGATTAAGAGTGTTTTGGGAGTGTTTAGAGAGTTGGAAAAGTGCAAATGAAGTGATGGAGGCTTGGTTCTATAATGGTGAAGTAAGGTTTATGGTTAAACGAGGTTGTATGGTGATTGGGGAAGAAGAAAGGTGGGTGAAAATGGCCAATTCTTGGAGCTGAAACCATTTTCTGCGGATTATGGGACTTGGCGTCGCGCGAAGCTAATGGGGGGGGGGGGAGGCTTCGCGTGACGCTGCGCTATGTTTGAACAAGACAGTTTTTTTATTGCAATTTAGTCCCTAAACTTTGTTCTGTTTATCATTTTATGCTATAACTTCACAATTTAGCATGTTTTCAAGTACGGAACACATATGTATGTATATGTGGCATATCATGAATGCGTGGATGTCATTTTGAATGTATAACAAGTATTAGTTTGCAATTAAACATGTAATTAATAATTCATTGCACGTATAACACGCATGTAAAAAGTATGACATTTTATTATGACCAAAGTCTTGGATTACAAGGTGGAAAAATATGAATACGATGTGATTACAAGTTTCCAAAAATAGAAAATACGAATATACATTCTAAATAAGGAAAGCACAAAAATGCGGAGCGTTATACTCAGGTCCTGACAACTTGCTTTCTCCAATTTCTTCCCAACAAATGGGCGTTCTATGTCACAAACCAACTCGCAGCAGATATGATACGGGGCATGATGATTATCCATAGCTTATGACACTATTGTAAGTTTAGATATTTAAAGTCACCAAATTAATTTCTTCACACATAATCATAGAAAACATTTAACATAATTCATACATTATTCAAAAGATAAATACTCATGAACAAAGGTCCAATTTATTACTAAGGCATGTCCTACTTGTCTTTGCCTTCAACTCTATCTCCTACTTGGGTACCTGCATCATGTGTAAAAAGGTTCTGGATCAACAAAATGTTGGTGAATAGATCTAAATTTTAAATAAAATGTTTTTCTTTATTAATTGATTTATTTTACTTAGAAATCTTTTTAAAATATATTTAACATGCAATTCCATGTGTTGTAAAACATCCATAATCACCACAACCACAACAACAATCAACAAATCACCACAATCACAATATAGATATGATGAAGAGGGTGAAACCCGAGTGTTAAAGTGTTTAAATTATGTGTTTTAGTGCATTTAAGGCGGTTATGTATTTCAAATGTGATAACTACGAGTTTTTGTGGTTTTACAGGTTAACCATCTAAATTGGTAAAGTTGGAGGGCTTAATGATGAAATGGAATTACCAAGGATGATTACCAAGGCATATTATATTAACCGGGACTTGATTCGGGCCAAGAGATAGCTTTGAAGCCTAAAGAACGCTAAACAACAAAGTTCAGGGGTCTTATAGTCATTTATTGAAAGTTGCATTGAAGTTATATGGGGAGTTGAAGGATGCGACGTAAGCTACGGTATAATAACCATAGCCTACGGTCCAGGCAGGATAAACAAAAAGGTATCAACAGCTATTGAGCGTAACATATGGTCTGCATGCGTAGTCTACGACCTGCAAATTGATGTTTCCAGCGCATTTGGACCGTAGCCTACGGTCTTAACCCGTAGGTTATGACAGACTTAAATGGAAGCATGTGGATTATTTGATCAAGGTATTTTGAAAGGGTTTAAAACCCTAAAACTTGATACATACATGGGGGAACGAGATTGGGCAGGAAGTACTCATGATTGGACTATCTTTCACTTTGAATAACCATTAATTCCATCCACGAATTTTGGAGGTAGCAACACACGTGAATATTCGGACAAAAAAGAGACACACGCAGACCTTGGGACGAATTGGAGGCTTGGTTTTCATCAATTTTGTCATCATTCTAACTATTATATTATAATCAAGATGATAATTTTAATTACTATTCAAACTTGCGAAGAACGATCATCAGAGATGAGCGGCTAATCATCTAGTGGTTTCCTCCGGGTGGAGAATTCTTGTAAGTGACGGATTTTATGTGTTTAAATTTATTCTTGAACACGGTAATCTAAGCATTCAATGCTTTTTACCTTTGGATTTGATTGATTAGTTGTAATGGATTGATTTTATTTAAACTTTATTTCCAATTCATTCAATTCCCAAGAGTTCTAGTAATTGGGATAGATTTGATAGGGATTATGGTTGGTAATTTCAGTTGATTACTTATTTGATAACCTTCCGTTATTTCACAATCGAAGTAAGTAGTCTTTAGGTAATCACAACCAATTAGTTGAATTAAACAAATGTCTATGTGATTGTCACGATTAAACATATAATTGACGTTTCTTTGAATCCAAAAATCGTAGGATCCATTGTTTTCTCCCATTGTTTACAACTCATTTTAGTAATTTGTAGTTTAATCAAACTCTCAAACAACCAAATTTTATATTTTTGCAATTAGTTAATCATTACTTAATCCATAACACTTTCTATCGGACTCCTCCGGATTCGATACCCTTCTTACCCTAGCTACCTAGGTTAATTAGGTTTTTTCATGACCCGTTCGATAGTCATCAAGATACAATAGAAACAATAAGACTCAAAGACTATAACATGCATTAGTCTCAAGCCCCAAAGAGCGAGTCTAATACAAGTCGTGATACTAGGCTACAACCCATGCCAGTGGGGAACCTGTAAGGGGGAACCTGTAAGCCAGGTGGATCCACGTGAAACCTGTGACACAAAGCGAGTAAACACATAGATACACGTATATGCAACGATAGATACTAGAAATAATAGAAACAATGAACGCGATACACGTAGTGACACATTGACTTTGCATGTTATTTAATCAAATATAAAACAATAGAAAACATGACACATGATACACCCCAAAAATATTTAATGACTATAGGGGGGGGGATAGATCTACTCACTGGTTGCGAAGAAACGATCCACGAGCTTGCACTGCACGAAAAGGATAATCGCAGGAAAGTTCAATTTGAACTATGATTTGACCGTATTGTTACTGCACGAAAAGGATAGATCTACTCACTGGTTGCGAAGAAACGATCCTCATTATTACGATCATGTAGGAAAGTTCAATTTGAACTATGACTTGACCGTATTGGTCAGAACCGAAAGTCAAAGTAAAAGTCAAACTGTTTGACTTTTGATTGATAACTAACTAAATAACTGAAATTGACTAAGAAGGAAGTACTAACTAGACTTGATGATTATTGAGAACTCTTAGAAAGTAGCTCCTAAGTCCAGAGAAGCTCCAAGTAAAAAAGAAAGATGTGAAGAGAATGAATGAGGTGTGATGAAATGTTCATCAAGATTACCTATTTATACTAAGCTTGGAGCTCCCAAATCATGATAAGTGTGTTTAGGAGTGATAGGAGGAAGATTAGTGTCCTTCCAGATGTTCAATTGAGGAAAAGAGTGAAAAGGATTGCGACTAGGTGGCCTTTATATTGAATTTGCAGCTGACAACAAAGAACACGTTGTCAACGACACCCTTACGGACCTGCCTAGCGGTCCGTAAGGACCTCTGACGCATAATTCTTTCAAACCCATTGCGGACCGTAAGGGACCTCTAGAAACAGAAAAAATGGAATTTTTCACATTTAACCCCTCGACTTGATTCAACCGTTATTTTTATGAATTTTGTCCATCTTCTCCAACATATCTGGATTATACAAAGAGTTCGGACGCATGTCACTTCATCATTTGTTAAAAATATCTAGGATGTTACAGAGGCTCACTACCGTATCCTCTGTATCTTTCTGAATAGTCATCTTGAATGTAATAAGAATGTGATGCATTGTAACTTCCGTAAGGATTGCTCTGGTTACTTAATTGATCATTACCATACGGTCTGGTGAATGGAGGCTCACCATCGTATCCTCTGTATCCATCTAGATAGTCTTCTTGCATGTAGAAAGATTCACACCAACTTCGTAATCCGGGTACCCTTGTTGTGGGATAGTATGGTTCATCAACAGGGGGAGACTCATTCAAATCTATAAATGGTATGTTTTGATGGGCCTGTACTATGTTTTGATGGGCCTGTACACCAGACACAACCTCCTCTTCATTGTTAGAATCGGGAATGCCAGGCTTCTCCTAAAGAAACGGTATGACAAATAGTAAATAACCAAAAAACATGGAATTTAACTTAATAAATGTTACTAGATCGGTTTCAGGCACCCATGAGTCGTTAGAACACTGCCCAAAGAAAAAATTGCCATCCAGAATGATGACATTTGTAATGTGTTGAATCAATAATCTCTCGTTCAGCAATTAGTGAAACAAGCAACATAAAATACAAAGAAGATGAGTATAAGTTTGTCGAGCACTCTTTATACACTTTAAAATTAAAAATATACGCTGCGTATAACCCTGTATGTTGAGTATATGCTTTATCACGTGCCCAGACAACATCGTATCATAGTCATATCAGTCTGCTGGTACGCTGCGTACAGGCCTGTATGCTGCGTATAGGGCCATCGTATAAGCGCAATGTATGGGCACATACTTGGCGCACATGTGATTGATTTGACGTTTTACGAGGTTGACCGCTTGGTCGGGACATGAACCCTATACATCTCGTACATGTCTGTACGAGACGTCTCAAAGGGTGAAAGGAACCCTAGACGCCTCGTACAGGCGTCTCAAAGGGTGTCCATATAGGCAAAAGGGTGTGTGAATATGTAGACCCTTTTTAATATTACTGAAGCTTAGTGATACATCCATGACTTTGATCAAGAACATCATTGTCTCTTAATTAATTTTTACTCATGACCAAGTCATACTAGCTAGTTTGGGATAGTTTTCCAAAGGATTAGTCTTATTAATACGACCAAGTCATGCTTGCTTGGGATATTTGTATTATAATTAGTGAATCTTATATACAAGGTACTAGCTTACAACCCCGTGTATCACACGGGTTAAATGACGAAAAAATGTAAATTATAAACTTGTATATAATCTTTATTAATGAAATGACTTATTTAGATAAAATAGTAAAACAAAAGAACAGCTATATATTCTCTATTCAAAATAATTTTCTAAGTTTTCACTTCTCTTTTGAGATACTACAATCCGTTTTATTATGTCTTCAAAAGAAGTAACACTAAAAAAAATAATGATCATATAATTAAAGTATTTTTAAAAATAATCATAAGTTATAGTTATGAGGTTATGGTAAATGAATTGTAATTAAATTCTGAGTAAATTACAAGTTTTGTCCTTTATGTTTACACAAAATTGCAGGCGCTGTCCTTTTTTCTAAAAGTTTACAGGCGGTGTCCTTAATCTTCTAAAATCTTGCACGTTATGTCCTTTAGGCCAAACCCAGTTAGATTTTTATTAATGATATAATAAATACTTTGATATAAATACTACATTTAGATATCATGAGACAAGATACGAATATCATCATTATATAGAAAATATTACATATTAAAAAAAATCATACTAAAAATAAAGTATACGTTTAAAAAAGTAGGACTAAAGTTTTTTAAACTATAAATTTGAGCGTCTACAACAACTTTTTTAATTAGTAGTTGACATTTAAATATTCAAATTAAAATTTTTATAATATTGTATAACGAAATTTGAATCCTTCAACATTTTATGATAAAGATGCAATTTTAAAAACAACATATATATGTCATATATATAACAAATAATAAAAATAATATAACAAATTGTAAGTGCTTTTTACGCATCGGAATAATGTCTTTATTTAGCATGATGATAATGTCTTTAATTGCATAATATGATTGAAATTAAGTTTAATATTTAAAACTCAATGTTATTAGGAAGTTGGACCATTTTTTAAGATAAAAACATATTGATAGTAACATAAATTTAAAATTGGAAAAAAATATTGAACACGTGTATTACACGGCTTAAGTAAATATAATGTTATATACGCAAAAAAAAATATGTCTTTTAAAAACCATTTAGTGTTCGCTTTAAAGATAATTTGGTACTTTATTTAGATAATTCGCTTGTAATTTTAGTCTTCTAAGTTATATACTATAAGTACTTGTACATGTGATTTGATACTTTATTAGTAATTATTGTTTATATCCAAATAATATATTTTATCTTAACAAATATATATGGTTAGGGTAAAATAAAAATTTCGACAAGTTGTGAGAACTTAGAGAACTTGGCCTTACAAAAGGTTTGTTCATTTTTTTTACAAGGGGTGTGAATGAGCGGTTAGAGACTCAGGACGTTAAACTTTTTGATTTTGGATTCAAATGGTTAAAACCACTAAAACATAGGTACTTAAAAAGTAATTTACTATTAATTAAATTTGAAATTATATGTTTGATTTCTAAATATATTAAATAATATTATACTTATTATATTATTTGATACATTTATATTTGTTATAGATAATTGTTAATTAAATTTATACGTTTATCTCTAACTATATTAATTAATATTATATTATATTTTGTGTATAAAAATTAATATGTAATACTATTATTAAAAGGGTGGAGGCACCAGAGAGTGACACGTGTACAAAAAGATTTTTGTTTATTAGTATAGAAAGATTAAACTGTTCCGAGCCAGTACATTACAATCCAATTTTTTTAAGAAGACTTTTTGAAGATAGTCAAAGAAGTTCCCCAACCAAATATTGACAATTTAGCTATGCTAATTAACAGATTTCTGGGAAGTTTCTTGTGCTTGACTTGTTTGAAATCTGAGCATTTCCTTTTACGTACTTCCATTACTTAAGTATTTTTATGGATTACCTTTTGAAAGTCTTGGTAGTTAAGATAATTAAATTTTATTATTATTATTATGTTACTTATATGGTTATGTAATAAGTAATATGTTACAATCGGATATTATGTAATAAGTGCGGGTCAAGATCATGAGCGGGTAAGTTTAAAACTGCCAAACGACAGTTTTACCGCCAAGATTAACCGCCATAATCTCATGTATATATATGGTATATCCGGTAACTATATCCGGTACTAAGACAGATTATTCATCAATCTTTCTGTCCATTTACTTGTTCTTGATCATTCAAATTCGATTGTAAACTTTCTGCACTCTAAAATCATTCATTCATTCATGAATATGTTAACTGATGTGCCTAATTCTTGTTTATCCGCTGCAAACTCAACCGGAGTCCAACAATGTGGTATCAGAGCCACATCAAGAACCCCTGCAGAAATCAGAATCACATCTACAACACTACCATGCCAACACTGCTGTGACGAACAACATGAAAGGGAGAAAAACAAACGAAGGGTGAAATTATGTTTCTACTGTCACCGACCAGGGCATCAAATTTATTCATGCAAATCAAAAGAAAATGACGAGGCAACACAACTAGTTAACCAAGCGGTTAATAGCGGAATCCAGACACAAAGGATGGATGCAGGAGATCGGGGTGAAATGATCGTTACTGGCACGGACGGCGGCCAGTGGAATGACATATGGTATGTCAGTTACTCGTTCTCTCATCACTACGCCGGTAATATAAATGTTTTTAAAAGAATTAAGCATTTGGTTGGTGTTGATACGAAAACTGGCTAAAACGATTTTTTGTTCATCCGGGGTATAGGGAACGTTGAAGTTAAGTCTAACAACGAAAAATTAAAGATACAAAGTGTCTTTTATACCCCTAAATTGGACAGAAATGTTCTAAGCATGAATCAGTTGACGACGTTACAAGGTTTCACCGTCAGGAAAAGTGGTGATACTTGTAGGATCTACCCGATGTTTTCTTCACCCGCATTAAACACTATAAATGAAGTTTCTGGTTTGTCAAAAGAAGAGAAATTAGGGCTGAAAGAAATACAGAAAGTTTTGAACTTGAATGATGTGAATGAAAAGTATAAGCATGATTATTTAAATTCATACTTCGAAACGTTAAATGTTTCGAATGAACATGAATTTGACTGGAGTCGTATGATCATAAGGGCATTAGAATTCAATGAATTCACCGACTGCAAAGCCCTGTTAGACATGATCGAGACTTCGTGTTCAAATACAAACATGATCTGGAAATGAAATTCGAAATTATGGTGGGTTGGTTTCTGAAAGAAAAAATGGGAATAACATCACGGGCAATACCCCCACTGTTGGATGATGGAAGAAAGATAAATTTACTCAGTTTGTACATAATGGTCGAAAAGGATGGAGGCTATCAAAGTGTCACTGTTGACAATTTATGGCCGGCAATAGCGAAAGATCTCGGTTTCGAGTATCAAGATGGAGACTTTATTAGAATCATCTATGCGATGTATTTGGACGTTCTTGTATTCTATTACAAGTTTAAATCAGTACAGGAAAAAGTGCAGGATAAAGAAATGGTGGAACAAGAAGGAAGCTCCATGGCTGGAAATGATCGAACAAGAAGAAGTAAGAGTGCTGATGCTGATTTAATACAGGAAGATGGTGCAATAGAGCATTATGCTTTGTATGCAGGAAATAGCTGGGATGGCTCGTGGAATCTTCACAAAAAACGACGCCGATTCAACTTCAGTGAAGCACGCAAAGCAGTCGATGAAGCCAACAAGAGTGTAATGATGAAGCCATAATCAAGTTTACGGGAGGGTGTTAGTTAAGATAATTAAACTTTATTATTATTATGTTACTTATATGGTTATGTAATAAGTAATATGTTACAATCGGATATTATGTAATAAGTGCGGGTCAAGATCATGAGCGGGTAAGTTTAAAACTGCCAAACGACAGTTTTACCGCCAAGATTAACCGCCATAATCTCATGTATATATATGGTATGTCCGGTAACTATATCTGGTACTAAGACAGATTATTCATCAATCTTTCTGTCCATTTACTTGTTCTTGATCATTCAAATTCGATTGTAAACTTTCTGCACTCCTAAAATCATTCATTCATTCATGAATATGTCAACTGATGTGCCTAATTCTTGTTTATCCGCTGCAAACTCAACCGGAGTCCAACAAGTCTTAGTTTTGACTTGCTTCAGATAGAAGTAAATGTTGCAGTTTTCTAGGACAAATGAAGTGTTAGTTATGAAGAGTTTATTTGAGAATTAGAACTTGTTTTGTTGGTTCTAACGATGAAGCTTCAAAATCTTAGCAAAATTATCCATGTGCTTCTCATTTTCTTGTGTATTATAAACCATGGATCATGTACACACTCATTTTTACCCGAAAGGAGTGGCATCGTTTTGCACGACCAAGTTATCATACGTGTTGGAGTCGTTCTTGACATGGAGTCATGGATTGGGAAGTCAATTGACTACTTCATGACTTTTGCAATCACTGATTTTTATGCTCGTAACAACAATTATAGAACGCGGATCGTTCTCCACACAAGGGACTCCAAAGGTGACCCCTCACAAGCTCTGTCAGCTGGTATGATCTCGTTTTCATTGTTTTCTGATGTATTCTTATCATATTGCCAGATGGTACAGTGAGAATTCATTGTGTTACTTCTTTTCAATTTATACAAAAATAAAATAGAAAATAAGATATAACTGAAATCGCTTTAACTCATGCTAATTATTTATGAAAAAGGAACTATATCTGATTTCATTTGGACTTTTTAAACATGTTAAACATGAAAAACTTCTCCTCATGATATGCTCTAGCCAAGTACAATTCCTCTATAGTGTTAATGATGCTCCATAACTTGGCGTAATTTATTGCTTTTTCTTGAATTCATGAAATTGGTTTCTTATAGCTTTTCCTGGGCAGTGCATGATCTTCTGAATAACATTAAGGTGCACGCAATTATAGGCCCAGATACATATATCTTGAAGCTAAGCTGTTGGTCCCAATTGCTGATAAAGCTAAAGTCCCTATATTTTCCTTTGCGGGTTCCCCTTCCATGAAATATCCTTTCTTGTTTCTAATTAAGGAAGATGAATTAGTTATGTCAAAAAGTATTGCTACCGTAGTGGATTCTTTCGGTTTGAGGGATGTTATATTTTTATACGAGGACCTTGATTATGGACGGGAAACCTTATCATATTTTCTTGAATCGTTTCAAGACAAAAGCATCCGAGTCAGTCAGGGAAGTGCAATTTCTGCCTTGTCCGCGGATGATCAAATCACTCAAGAGTTGCAAAAGATTAAGATTAGTCACACAACGGTAATTGTTGTACATATGTCATCTTTACTAGCATCAAGAGTTATCTTAATAGCAAAAAGGTTGGGAATGGTGGGTGAAGAATATGCTTGGATTGTGACTTACAAAACCATTGACATCCTGCAGCCAGCTGTCGATAATGAAGTTATCGAGTCATATCCAGGAGTGATAGGAATAAGGTCTTATATACCAGCATCAGGCAAGCTGTTTAACTTAACCACAAAATGGTACAATGAATGTTGTATTAAGTACCCTAGTTTAGCATCACCAGAGGTAAGTGTGCTTTCCATATGGGCGTTCGACACCATTTGGGCACTAGCAGAGTCAGTCCAAAGGCTGGGGTTTCAGTTTTCATTTGTTGTCACTCAAATCGATTTGATGCTTCAATATGAGGTTTCAAAAACAAGATTTAGGGGTGTGAGTGGCGATTTTCAATTTAATGTTGGAAAGCTAGTCTCCAATGGATTCAAGATTGTGAATGTGATACACAATTGAGAGAGAAGTGGGTCTGCAGTTACTCGTGAAGTTTGTTTCGGTAAACAAGAAACATCCGAGTCAAGAACATGGGCCTCGGGCCTGTCTTATGTTTATTTGTTTATATTATTTAGTTATGGGTCAAACATTAGATTATTATGTTTATTGTCATTTGGGCCGTAGGCCATGTATTGTATGGGTCGAACGAAGTCAGTTTGTGTTTAGTCCGATAACACATGAAGTTTGGGGCCGGATATCATGAAGGGTCACGTCTCTAGTTACAACCGCTGGGCGGTTATTATGGAAACGTCACAACCGTTTGTTTGAAACGTCGTGACTGCATTAGACGCACCCTTTCGTTCCTATAAATCCGCTGCCAAACTTCCATGTTATGCGGCAGTTATCAAGTGTATTACAAACGTGTGTTTATCAAGTTTATCATATTCAAGTTTCAGTCAATCTAGTTATATTCATTCGGTTAGTTTACTGTTTCTGCAAGTCATTCTCGTTTCAATTCATTATCATGAATTCGTGTGAGTGTTGTGGTTTGTACGTGAATGATTGTGTTTGTGGTCACAAGTCCATCCGTTCCGATTGGTCCTGGGTTTCCGATGACGATGATACCAACATTGGTATCAGAGCCAAAGGTTTAACAGGAACCGGAAGGAATTGTGATCAAGGAGAGAACCGAATCGGAGGAAACAAGGGGAAATCGGTTATGACCGATTTTGGTGATGATGTGTTTGTTCGTAGTGGAGAGTGCGGCCGGGCGGCGGAAGTGGATGAGTACGCGCAGGGGAAGCCAACCATGCGGACCGGGGTTTCACCAATGAAAAAGTTTCCAAAGAAAGTATTCAGAGGGGGTTTCACGAAGAAGAACGGGAAGAAACCCAACGCATCAGTGGGTAGGCCAAGAAAACCGGGGGTTCGGTGTTTCAAGTGTAAGAAGTTTGGCCACATCGCGTCAATTTGCCCTAGTAAGTATATTATACTATCACCTTTACCAGTCGAGAATGATTATATTGTAAAGGATACTTGCGGGGGTAAATGGGATTCAATCTGGGTTGTGGATCCCACGTTTAAGACGCACATGACGGGAAATCGTAGTTTGTTCAAGTGTTTTAAAAGACACTTCGGGGTTATAACGAATGAAAGCAAGAAGGATGTTTCATTTGTTCATGGAATTGGTGAAGTAAAGGTGCCGGTGGACGGCAAGGATAGGATAATTCCGTGTGTTAGTTACGCACCAAAACTTGACAGGAATGTTCTAAGTTTGGAACAACTCCTGTTTCAAGGAATCAAGACGGTTACTATGGGTGAAAAGTGCGTATTGAAGAAGATGTTCGGTTGTCGATCAAAGGGTTTTGATATTTACGAAGACAAGTCGGAAACCGACTTGGAACAAGATTATCTTGACGTTTTTTATGATAATCTTGGGGTCGACAATGGGTACAAGGAAGAAAAAGAAAAGTTTCAAGAATGTTTAGGCGATTACTATGAGCGGGAATTTGAAAAGTCAAAAAATAAAAAGAAAGTGTATGACGAACGCCCAAGTGCAAGGAAAGTCGTGTACTCGAAAAAGGCAAAGAAAGCTTTAATGATTTATCTCGAAGGCGAGAAGGATAATCCACGCCAATCAAGGCAAATGCTTCGGGAACGGGCAATAACTCTCTCTCAACTCGAGGAGGATGTAGTTGAAAGGGGGTTAATCATGGAAAGTTGCATTGAACCAGGGGATCTTATCACACTACACGAAGAAATCAAGAAGCACCCAAGATTCTTTGACACACCGTTTGAAGAAATCTTAGTTTGGTTCATCACTAACTTTCTTGGAATTGTTTGTGAGAAGGCAATGCCACCGGAGTTAATTGATGGTCGTGATGTTAGCCTCATACTACTACACCGCATCGTGAAGCACAACGGTGGGTTTGATGAGATAATGGCAAAAGACAAATGGGGCGAGATATCGGTGAAGTATGGTTACGACAAGGACGACGCCTATGAAATGAAGGTTGCATACGTTTACTATCTAGAGTTGGCCGAATGGTACTTTGATTACATCAAGAAGGAGCGTGCAAGAGAGAAAGTTGGAATGGCCGAGAGCTCGAGCAATTGCGGATGGATCGAAGATTCAAGTGATGATGACGTGGTGGTGAAGATCGAAGTCACCAACAACCGCAAGGAGTAAACGGATCGAAGAGCTCGGATATTTCTTGCTTAAGGGGGAGAATGAAGTTTGTTTCGGTAAACAAGAAACATCCGAGTCAAGAACATGGGCCTCGGGCCTGTCTTATGTTTATTTGTTTATATTATTTAGTTATGGGTCAAACATTAGATTATTATGTTTATTGTCATTTGGGCCGTAGGCCATGTATTGTATGGGTCGAACGAAGTCAGTTTGTGTTTAGTCCGATAACACATGAAGTTTGGGGCCGGATATCATGAAGGGTCACGTCTCTAGTTACAACCGCTGGGCGGTTATTATGGAAACGTCACAACCGTTTGTTTGAAACGTCGTGACTGCATTAGACGCACCCTTTCGTTCCTATAAATCCGCTGCCAAACTTCCATGTTATGCGGCAGTTATCAAGTGTATTACAAACGTGTGTTTATCAAGTTTATCATATTCAAGTTTCAGTCAATCTAGTTATATTCATTCGGTTAGTTTACTGTTTCTGCAAGTCATTCTCGTTTCAATTCATTATCATGAATTCGTGTGAGTGTTGTGGTTTGTACGTGAATGATTGTGTTTGTGGTCACAAGTCCATCCGTTCCGATTGGTCCTGGGTTTCCGATGACGATGATACCAACAACTCGAAAGCGTCAGATGTTGCAAACGACTGATTATAAAAAGCTGAAAGTTGGTGTTCTAACACGAAGAAAGTTCAAGTATTTCATAGATGCAGTTTATGATGGTCAGAAAAATGTAACGGACTGCCACCGGTTTCTCTGTGGATGTGTTTAACACTTGCGTTAGTGCATTGCCATATGAAGTACCATATGAGTTAATTCCATTTACCAATGAAACTTATGAAGAAAGTTTATGCTCATGTATGTAATTACTTCTCTGGATAAAAAATCCATTGCTTTCATGCATAGAACTTTATGTACTTTGTGTATTTCAGGAGATTGATGCTATCTTAGGTGATCCAACGATTCTTGCCAACAGATCTCATTTTGTTGACTTTACAGCGACTTACACTGACATGGGCATAGGAACACTTGCCAGAATTAACCATAATGACATGTGGATCTTCATGAAGCCACTTGATGCGGATCTATGGCTAATCACTGCTACTTTCGCTATCCTCACTGGCTTCGTCGTTTGGGCAATTGAGTCCATGGATCAAGGGTCCCAAAAAACGCCTTCTCTGCATATTGGAGCAACCTTTTGGTTCATCCTGATGACGTTATTTTTTGCTCAAAGTGCTCTCTCTCTCCCTCTCTCTTTATAAATATGTTTGTGTATCTCGCTCTCTTGTAAAGTAACTGGGATCGCAATCGCATATACTAATTTACTCTAAACTTGTAATGTAGGAGAGAAGCTGTCAAGTAATCTGTCAAAATTCGTGGTGTTTGTTTGGTTACTTGTCGTACTTATTCTGATATCGAGTTACACAGCAATATTGACTTCATTACTAACTGTAGAATAGTTTGAGCTAGCATCAAATGGCGTAACAGTGGGGTTTCATGGTGGCTCTTTTGTGGGAGGAAGGACTGTTAACAACTTGCATTTTGAGGATTATAGGCATAGACCATACTATTCGTATGAAGATTACGCCGAAGCGTTATCGAAAGGTGGAAAGCATGGTGGTGCTGATGCTATCATTGATGAAATCCCTTACATCAAGATGTTTCTTGGCTTGTACTCAGCTGATTATGCAATGATTTCATCTGAACCTACCACTTCTGGTTTGGGCTTTGTAAGTATCCTTTTCTTTTCCCTTTTAGATAGTTCTAGTAAACGTAATGAATAAATAATGAAATTCTTAACTAAAAATAAGGAAGTAACAAAATTTTGGCAATGGATCTGATGTATTTATTTCTATTAGATCTTTCAAAAGGGATCACCTTTGGCAACAGAGATGTCAACACAAATTGCTAAAATAAGAGAAGATGGAACTCTGAGAATTTTAGAAAAGAAGTGGTTTGAGAAACAGTCATCATCATCCCAAGATTCTCCATCAAAGCCGAAAACCTTAAACTTAAGTAGGTTTCGAGGCTTGTTTCTTATTAGTGGGATGTCTTCAGCTTTAGCCCTCATGATGTCTGTGATTTTCTTACTTCGTGCAAAACTAGAGGTCCATAGTATCATTTCCTTCATCCTGAATCCAAATTTGGTGTCTAATTTGAGGCATCTATTGTACAGAAATGCCATTAGGATATAACAAATTACTAGAAGAGTTTAAACTCACTGATCAGCTTTGATTATTTAAATATGTAATTGATCCTCTTAGAACTTTTTCAAAGTATTTGTGGATGTAGTTCGGGTCATTTGACGGGTTAGTTACAAGATATACACTTTCATACATCTTATAATCTCATTTCTCCATCACAGATTATCAAACACATAGGAGACTGACTCATATGTGTTCGGATTGTGACACACACGCAATTTTGACAGACAGCTAGCTCATCTCTAGTTGTATGTAATAACTTAATAGCAATAAGCATGACCATGAGCTAGGCATCCTTTCTCCACAAAGAAGTCAAATCCAACTTATATTTAATAAACTGCTAGTATTTATGCTTCTGTGTTGAATGTAAATTATGTAATGTATAACCCGGTAAACTAGGACACCTTAATGTTTTGCTTCAAAACCTGCATTTAGTTCTTGTTCAGGATGAAAATATGTTAGACTTATGACACAGAAGCACTGAATTACTTGATTTAGGTTCGGATATTTTTACAAAGACAAAATAAAAAAAAAAATGTATTTTGGGTTAACTCTGGATAACAGAGTTCTTGTTCGTAAAGCTGTCCCACATTGGAACAAGATGGAAACTGAGATGGGATTGTAAGTTGCAGGTTTCCTGAATTATTATTTCTAGAATAAATATGGTAATTAATATAGACTAACAAGAAGAACATCATATTATCATGGTTATGACGATAGTGTCATGCATGATGCAACTCATGGTGAAAACAATTTTGCAGGTCTCACTCTTGACATTTTGCAAATATTTCTTTACTTGTAAGACTAAGTCAAGCTAGTTTAGGATACCATTTTTAATACCATGTTGTAATGTAATAAGGAATTTAAGAAAGTATCCAACGAATCTGGTCCATTTTCTTAAACAAGAATACATATAGGAAGACACTAAATAAATTCTTGAATCAAGTTGCATTGCTAATTCAACTATGCTAATTAATATTTGAGTTGGAAAAGGTGGCGGATTCTAGACCGTTGCTTGAAGTTGAGATGGAGTCTCGTTGTGAAGCAAAGAAGATAATATTTGAGGAAGAACGTTTGAAGGCTATGGATGCTCAACAAAAGTCTAGAACTAAATGGGCGCTTGATGGTGATGAGAATTCCAAGTACTACCATGGAATTATTAAGCTGAATACGGCAAATAACCGTATACATGGCGTGAGATGTGATGGGAATTGTATTTTTAATCCGGTTCAAATAAAAGATAATATTGCCTCTTTTTTTGCAGACAAGTTTAGCGCTAAAGGAGGTGCAAGGCCGACTTTCATTTGTCCAGATGTTAATAAACTTTCAGCTGATGATGTTTCTTGTCTGGATGCCCCGTTTACCATGGAAGAAATCACAACTGCTGTCTTTGAATGTGATGGTGGCAAGGCGCCGGGTCCTGATGGGTTTAACTTCACTTTTATTAGAAAGTTCTGGTCGTTATTGAAGCAGGATTTTCTGAATTTGTTTGTGGAGTTTCATGCAAATGGATATATTAGAGAGGGTTGTTTTTTGGCTTTCATTGCTTTAATTCCAAAAGGTCGTGGTCAAGCGACTTTGGCGGATTATCGACCTATTAGTCTTGTGGGAGTTGTAAATAAGGTATTATCAAAAGTCCTTGTTCTACGATTGAAACAATTTATGCCACGTCTTGTATCGGAGAAGCAAACGGCGTTTCTTAGTGATCGTAATATACTTGATGGTCCTTTGATTCTTAACGAAACAATCGCATGGTTGAAGAAGTCGAAGTTGAAAGGTTTCTTTTTGAAGGTGGATATTGAGAAAGCATACGATTCATTGAGGTGGGATTTTTTGGAGGACATCTTGGCGCAAATGAACTTCTCTCAAAAGTGGCGAGGTTGGGTTTTGTCCATTGTCCGGAATTCTAGAGCCTCTGTTTTGGTTAATGGTT
Organism: Helianthus annuus; assembly: GCF_002127325.2. Lineage (NCBI taxonomy): Eukaryota > Viridiplantae > Streptophyta > Magnoliopsida > Asterales > Asteraceae > Helianthus > Helianthus annuus. The sequence goes on from NC_035433.2 coordinate 82,621,887, forward strand.
CTCCAACATATGAATTTTCTTGTCAGAGGGGTCTACGGCAAGGGGACCCTTTGTCCCCTTTTTTATATATTCTCGCTATGGAGGGCCTCACTCGGATCATGAGACAGGCTTGTCTATTGGGTGCGTTTCATGGTATTCGGGTGGGGGGTTCGGGACCATTGCTCTCTCATTTTATTTATGCGGATGATGTGGTGTTTTGTGGTGAGTGGTCGGAAACTAATGCTTTGAATTTGCGACGTCTATTGCGTGGATTCTATTTGGTTTCGGGTTTGAAGATTAGTTCCCAAAAGAGTTGTGTTTATGGTGTAGGAGTCGATGATAATGAAATCGCTGATTTGGCTTCGGTAATACATGTCTCCTCAGGTCGATTTCCATTTATTCATCTTGGGGTTCCAATAGCGTCCAATATGAATCTAGTAAGGAGTTGGGATCCGGTTATACAGAAAGTCCAAAAACGTTTATCCACATGGAAGTCTAAATGTCTTTCATATGGGGGGCGTATTACACTACTCAAGTCGGTTTTGAGCTCAATCCCGCTTTACTATTTTTCTCTTTTTCGAGCTCCTTTGCAGGTGGTCGATAATCTAGAGAAGCTACGGCGCAATTTCTTTTGGGGTGGGACAAATGAGGTTGATAAAATGAGTTGGTACGCATGGGATAAAGTTGTGGCTCCGACTAAGTATGGTGGTATTGGGTTGGGTTCCTTACGAGACGCAAGCTTAAGCTTACTATCCAAGTGGTGGTGGCGCTTTAAAACAAACCAAGGTGCTCTTTGGCGGAATGTCGTGTGGGCTATTCATGGGAATGGAAGGGGTTGGAGTTGTTTACCGGTAAAGAATTCGATTGGAAGTGCTTGGAAACAGGTCGCTTCGGTTCCGCGCTTGTTGGATAGGCATCAACTTGGGTCGACCAAGTGTTTGAAAGGGACACTTAAAAGTGGGACTTCTATTATGTTTTGGCGCGATTGGTGGATTTCAGATGATATTTTGCAGGTCAAATTCCCTTTATTGTTTTCCTTGGAGAAGAATAAAAGTTGTGTAGTAGCGGATCGATTAGAATCGGTTGCTCAGGTTCTGCACTATTCTTGGGAGTGGAAAAGGAACAACTTTAATAATGAAGAGCAGCAAGAGTTTGAGGAGCTATTAATTTTATTAGATGGTGTTTTCATACTTTCAGGTGAAGATGTTTGGTCTTGGACAGTGGGCGGGTCACGAGAGTTTTCAGTCCGTAATGTGAAGACTTGTATCTTTGAAGCGGCAAATGAATTACCGGTGACATCTTTTGAGTGGTGCAACTGGGTCCCAAAAAAGGTTGTTGTTGTGGCTTGGAGAGCGTTTCTTGATCGGCTCCCAACTGCGGATGCGTTATTGCGGCGGCATATTCAGACGGCGTCTCAAGTATGTACCATTTGTGAGATGAACGTGGAGTCGGTAGATCACTTATTCACCGGGTGCCCAGGTTTTATGGAGGTTTGGCAGGTTATTTTCGCTTGGTGTCATGTGCCTTCTGTTTTTGCTTTTCATGTTCGAGACTTACTACGTTTCCACTTGACGTCATGGAACGGTGCTCGGGTTCGGAAGGCTTTTTATGGGGTTATTTTGACGACCTTCTGGAGTATTTGGAAGGCGAGGAACGATTTTATTTTCAACCAAAAAGAGGTTTTGACACGAAGAATAATAGACGAGATAAAAGTTATGAGCTATCTTTGGATAACGAATCGGGGTAGGATGTCGGGTATGTCGTGGGATGCTTGGGGTAGATTTGATTCGAATAGAATGGGATAGTTTTCATCTTTGTAGTTCGTTTTTGGTTTGTTTCGGATTTGTACCTCGGTTTTTTGCTAGCTCCTTGCTAGCTTTTGAATAAAGTTTTGTTGGCCGTTAAAAAAAAAAAAAAAAACTATGCTAATTAATACTAGATTCTGGCAAGTTTATTGTTCTTTGTATTGAGCTTTATAATAAACTATCATTATAATACTAATCTTGATAAGGGTACACGGGGCAGAAGCATGTATAACGAGTGATGGCAAAGTATAACGCGTGATATTTTATTTTTCCCACCCCCACAACAAAGTATAACGCGTTATTTTATCACGGAAAGCAATTTTCGTTATTTTTTTAACGCGTGATGGTGTTTAATTGTGAGTGTAATTGTTGGTTGGGGGGAAATTGTTGGGTGTGGTGGTGAGTGATGACCACCCCCACTAAAAAAGGTTGTGAGTGATGGAAAAATGGTTGCTGACATGGCGGAACATGATTGGATATTGTGAGTGATGGAAAAATGGTCACTAGTGACCACCCCCCTCCCCTAATAGTTTGACAAGACTACATAGAGAAAGTCATTATCCAGAAAACATTGGAAGCATGTTACAAGTAGCTAAAATACTTTATCATCATAATTTTGATAAGATCATTTTTGGTTAAGTACTATAGAAATAACATCCCAATGGGTGGTGATCCATTGGTAAAGACAAAACCTTTAAATACTTTGTGAAGGGAGGTCTTGGGTTCAAGTCTTACAGACAGCAGAGAATAAAAAGAAATTTGTTGTTAAAAAATATGTCTTAGACATTAACTGATATATTCATGGAAAATTACCAAAATAGTCATCTTTGATAAAAAATTTTCCCGGGCAATGAGCTGGCAAAATTTATCAAAATAGCGGGTTCAGCCGACACTTTTCACCAAACGTGTAGGTTTAGCTGACGCTAATTACAAAAAAAAGTGTAGGTTAAGTCCTAGCCATTTCAGCTAGCAGACCTGATGTGACGGCTTCTAATTGGAGAAAACGAGGTTGATTACTTTGGAGAAGACTAAAACTCCATGTCTATTTTGGAAAAATTGTGATCAAATATGACTATTTTGGTAATTCTCTTTTATTCATGCCATCTTGATTTAATTCACGATGACATTTACTTGTTATAGTTGCATGTAACGGAATTCTTGATGTTTACCTTTTCTGTTGTCTTCAGTTTCTTTTAATGTCCCTAGGCTATAATGCTAATTGTCCATAAAACGGCGCTCAGACACACTTAAACACTCATCGTACATGTAAATGATCTCTCAAACACAACATGACAACATAATAAACATACAGAAAATATACGAAAGCTACATTTGGGTTTAATCATATTCCATGACCACAGGATTGATATCTTATTGATATTTAGAATTACATAAATGATATATTTTTGAGTTCCAACTTCCACCCGTGCACTATCCTGGCAACTTGAAGAAAAAAAATGGTGCTTGGTCGCCTCTTGTTTGTGCCTCCTGTTGTGGTTGGGTCCCTTCCATAGCATTTGCTCTGTACAATTTGACATTTTTCTGTTGCTAATACTAAGTCATAATAATTTGGGATATTTTAATACCAATCTTTACTCCTCCGGTTAGGAACTCTCAGGCAAATGAGTATTTTTTTGATTAAAATAATAAATAAAGATACAATATTAATTCATGGGGTTTACAAAACGAATTAAAGAAATGTAAAATAAATATTAAATAAACGTAAATTAATTCAAAACGAAGTCTTTTTACAATAGCTTTTTTTTTAGAATCTAGGGGTGTGTAAAGTCGGTTAACTATAGATTCGGTTAACGATAGTCGGTTAACCGAGGGTTCGGTTGATTGAAAAGTATTATCATAACCATAATCGATGGTTGGTTAACCGTTGTTCAGTTAACCATTGGTTATGGATCAGTTTATGATAATTATCCAATGTATATAAAACTGGTAAAATATAAACTCATGCATATAAAATTTGCAAAATTATATAGATACGCATAATTGTAATGGGCCCTATGTACTTAATAAACAAACACTAATGGACCCTCAATTGGACTAAAATGTTAAAAAAATCTAGTGGGCCGTGAACTTATAAATAATATTACATTAAGAGAGTTCGGTATATACATATGTTTAGCTAATCGGTTCGGTTCGGTTATTTCGGTTTTAGATATATGATTAAGTGAAATCGAAAGTTTGGTTATTCAAAAACCAATAACCGAACCATCGGTTATTGCTTTGATTCGGTTAATTAATTCGGTTTTATGCTTACACCTAGAATCTTTGGCTTCATGTAAGAAGGGAGTAAACTAAACCATTAGCTTTGCCTAAGGATACGACTCGAGTCCTTTTAAACAAATTTTGAGCCTCCCCTAATACGAACTCGCCTGTCTCCTCCTGCCGGGGCAGTAGTTTACTACAGAAGAATCTTGGTGTTTTCCTTGTGTATTTTAAATTAAGCAAAGTCAAACACCACGAATCTTGCCAACTCATAAAATACCCAAAAATGAAAGTTAACTTTTGACTGGTCGTCGGGTCTTTTATTTCTAGCAATGGCAACGATAATGGAATTTAAATTGGTCATTTTTACTTCGAAACTTTCTATTCGCAAAATTAGGGTTTATCTACGCTGCGTATTGGTCAATACGCAGCAGCGTAGATAAACCATAGATCTCAGTGCCTGATAACCAATCATTGCACAGAAAACAAGGTGTGTCTACGATGCGTATTGATCAATATGCAGCGTATTGACTTTTACACAAATGGTCCCTGCGGTTTTAAAAATTGACACAAATGGTCCCTTTTTTTGATATATTTACAATTTGGTCCCTGATGTTTCAATTTTTTACAAAATAGGTCCCTGATGTTTCATAAATTGGCACAAATGGTCCCTGTCAGGGACTATTTTTGTAAAAACTAAAACTGAGGGACTATTTTTGTAAAAACTGAAACTGAGGGACTATTTTTGTAAAAACTGAAACTGCAGGGACCAAAGTGTAAATATATCAAAAATGGGTAAAAAGGGGTCTTCTTTAAAGAACCGGCCCTTGCAAGGATCGAACTCATGACCTCTCGTTTAGAACCGCAACGCCTTAACGAGTTTATCCTCCTACTAGGAGCTGTTAGTATTGGAAACTTAAAAGATTATATACACTAGTTAATCAATACGCTGCGTATTAGTCAATACGGAGCGTATATAAAACATCTGCAAAATTGGGGTCATAATAATTTATTTAAAATGATTCCAAGGCCATAATAATTATTTTAAATCAGTGATATTCAAGTTAAATAATTAAATTGAAATATAGTTTTTTAACAAATAATAATAATAATTATAATTATAATATTTTTAATAATAATAATAATAATAATAATAACAATAATAATAATAACAATAACAATTATAATTATAATATTTTTAATAATAACAATAATAATAATAATAATAATTATAATTATAGTATTTAAACAATAATAATAATAATTATAATTATAATATTTTTAACAATAATAATAATAATAATAATAATAATAATAATAATAATAATAATAATAATAATAATAATAATAATAATAATTATAATTATAATTATAATTATAGTTTTTTTAACAATAGTAACTAGTTCTTTTACCAGTCGCGCGTTGCGGCGGTGGCGCCATTCGCGACGTAATAAATTATGGACTACAAACCGACTCGTTTTCGAATTAAATTTACGTTGAAACGTAGAGTAATCCAAATTAAAACCGTTGAATGGAAATGTGTTATATTTGACCCGACTTGTTTTCAATCACAATTTACGTCAAAATATAGACCAACTCAAAACGTACATAAATAAACATGTGTGGCAACACCTTACGCGGAGTGATAAAACATAGGCTACAATTGACCCGACTCGTTTCCGAACTAAATTTATGTCGAAACGTATTGTAACTCAAATTTATACCGTTAAATAACAACGTATTATGTTTGACTTGATTTGTTGCCAAAAAATCTACGTCAAAACGTAGTAAAACTCAAAACATACATAAAAATAAAACATTTTATAATTAACCCGACTCGTTTTCAAATGATTATCACGTTAAAGGCGTAGACGAACTCGAATTTATACTAACACATACATAGAAATAAAACATAAGAAATTACTTTACAAAGTAGAGGGTTAACTTTGACATTATACCAAAGTTGGAGGTAAAATAAGTCGTTTACAAAGTAAAAGGTTAGTTTTTATACTGTACTATAGTTGGAGGATAAAATTGTTGGATGGCAACCGACCATTAATTTTAAGGTTATAGTAATATAATAATAATAATAATAATAATAATAATAATAATAATAATAATAATTATAATTATAATATTTTTAACAATAATAATAATAATAATAATAATAATAATAATAATAATAATAATAATAACTATTATAATTATAATATTTTTAATAATAACAATAATAATAATAATAATTATAACTATAGTATTTTAACAATAATAACACTAATAATAATAATAATTATAATTAGAGTATTTTAACAATAATAATAATAACAACAATAATTATTATTTTAATGTGATACCTCATTTATTTGAAACGGATTGCCCGGGGTAGATGGTTCATAAAGTGATGTGTTACGGGGCTCATAACCATATCCACCATGTTCTTCGTATCCACCGTAGCCTCCGTATCCACCTCCACCCCCAGATCTATCGTATCCACTGTATCCACCTTCACCCCCGTATCCACTGTAACCACATTCACCCCCGGCCATATCTATCGTATCCACTGTATCCACCTTCACCCCCGTATCCACTGTAACCTCCTTCACCCCCGTATCCACTGTAACCACCTTCACCACCGTATCCACTGTAACTTCCGTATCCACCTTCATCCCCGTATACCCCGTAACCCGGATACGATTGCTGCGTCGGATAATATGGTTCATCAACAGGTGCATTCTCAGCATCGTATCCACTTTGTTGCACGTACGGAGATTCATACCCGTATCCGTAATCTGGATACACTTGATGCGCCGGGTAATTTGGTTCATCAACAGGTGGAGTGGGAGTCTTGTTCAAGTCTGGCAACTGTGTTTTTTGATCAACAGGAACTCCAGACACAACCTCCTCGTCCTCATTGGCAGCATCTGCTCCCCATGTGTCGTTAGAATAGCGATTACCGAAATAATTATCGTTCCAAAATGATGACATTTTAACAAGATTGAACAAAAAACTAACAATTGTTTACTGAAGAAGAAGATGAAAAAGAAAGCAGGGGATATTGAATTGAATTCGATGGGTAACAGATATGAATGGATGGATAAATAGACTTTCATGTGACACTTCAATACGCAGCGTATTGCTCTCTACTCACCGTATTACTTTATTCACGTGCCTGGACAACATCGTATCGGTGTCAAATCAGTCTGACATACGCTGCGTATTGATCACTACGCAGCGTATAGTTTTACCTCTATACGGTGCGTATTGATCAATACGCACCCTATGTCAGACTGATTTGACATGGTACTAGGTTTGACTGTCTGGTCGTGTACCTACCTCTTACATACGCTGCGTATAGGCCTCTACACAACGTATTGTGGTAACCCTAGACGCTGCGTATTGGTCAATACGCAGCGTATGCAAACCCTAATTGTGCAGATAGCCTGACTTGGTGTGCAAATAGTGAGAGCCTTCAGAGAATGATGGTCCACAAGCATACCAAGATTGTCCTTCTGCTTCTAATATTAATCTTATTAAGCCTGCAGGTATTTTGTAAAAAGCTTAAAGTTGGCGCTCTAACAAGAAGAAAGTTTAAGTACTTCATAGATGCAGCTCATGACAACCAGAAAAATGTTACAACTGCCACCGGATTCTCGGTAGATGTGTTCCATACTTGTATTCATGCGTTACCATATGAAGTGCAATATGAGTTAATACCATTTGCCACTGGAAGTTATGATGATCTAATAAAGAAGGTTTATGTTAAGGTAACTAAATGTTTAAATAATGGCATTGCATATATGTATTCATGAATGAGTGTGTAGAAATTCATGATGTAACTTGTGGTATATCAGGAGATTGATGCTATCATGGGCGATTCAACATTCTTGCGAACAGATCTCAGTATGTCGACTTTACAGCGACTTATACTGACTTGGGTATAGGAACACTGGCAAAACTCAACAATAATGATATGTGGATCTTCTTGAAGCCACTTGATTGGAAGCTTTGGATAAGCATTGCTGGTTTTGCCATGATCACTGGCATCATCATTTCGGCAATTGAGTTCATGAATGATCAAGCTGCTGCTCAACAAATTGGAGCAAACTTTTGGGTCATTCTAATGAGCCTTTTTTTTGCTCAAAGTTCTCTCTCTTTCTCTCTCTCCCTCTCTCATAGAAAGTAAAAGGACCAAAACTAGCATCATTTATAATCTATTTGATTTATCTTATCCTTTTGTTTTCAGAAAAAAACGGTAGAAAGTATATAACAATTTACCTAGATAGATAAATTTATAAGGATGCATGCATGCTATGTGTAGAGGTGTCCGGCTGGTTGGTGAATGGGTTGCAGCACTTTTTAATGTCCGGTTTGTTGACCTAAACATTGTTCTAAATTTTCAATTTACTAACAACTTAATTATGTACGGTAACAAAGCTATATATTTAACTAGTGTTTGATTTACTGGGCATATTGTAGGGCGGTCATGTTAAACAGACACCATTGATGTACTACACCAACACTCATACGTGTCGTATGAGAGGTCTAATATGTCTATAAGACCCATATGAAAGGGGTGTTCGCCTCGTGTGATTTGCGAAGTAACAAAGAAATGACTGATGTGACATTGATATAGCTTTCTTTCACCCATATATATATAGTTTGTGTGACCCATATGGCCCATATGATGTGAAAGATAACCTAGCCTTTTGTTTTTATTTTTTTAGTTTTACCACTTTAATTTCATCTATTACTGAAAAAAAAAAAACATAACCCAAAGATGTCACCTTCACTTTGTTTCTTTTTATATATTTTATATTATTATGTCCTCTATATATGCTTGAAAATCTTCTACAAAAAATATGTTCTTTCTATGCTTGAAAAGATCTGCTACAAAAGAATATGTTCTTTCCCACAAAAATCTCATCTTCAAGTGTTCCCATTCTAATTTATATTCAGTTCAAACTACCTGGGGCTTTGTGGTATTGGTCGATCCTGATACAATATCTTTATTATATAGACACATATATAATACAATAAGTACAGGTCATTAATTTTATTTGTTTTGTATTGTAGGAGATCAGAGGCTGTGTAATCTGTCAAAATTTGTGTTGTTTGTTTGGTTACTTGTGGTACTTATTCTGATCTCGAGTTACACTGCAACATTGAGTTCACTTTTAACGGTTGAACAATTTGAGTTAGCATCAAAGGGTGGAACCGTGGGGTTTCATGGTGGCTCTTTTGAGGCTGGCCTTGCAGGAGTGACTGTTAGCAACTTGCATTTTGAGGATTATAGGCGTAAACCGTTCTATTCGTATGAAGATTATGCAGAAGCATTATCAAAAGGTGGGAAGCATGGTGGTGCCGATGCTATTATTGATGAAATCCCTTATATCAAGATGTTTCTTTCCAAGTACTCTAGTGATGATTACGCAATGATTTCATCTGTACCTTCTACTTCTGGTTTTGCTTTCATAAGTACCCTTTTCTTTCTCATAATCCATTCATTTGGAATGTTACAGTAGCTAAAGTTTAGTTCTCTTATACTTGCATAATCTTATAGTAGTTCATTTTTCTATAGTAACATTGGTTTGAATTTTATAACAGTTAAATAAAAATATCCTTTTTCTTTCTAAAATGTCATTTGTTCTGCTATATCTTTCTCATCCAGATCTTCCAAAAAGGATCGCCTTTGGTTACAGATATGTCGAGACAAATTGCCAAAATAAGGGAAGACGGAACTTTGAGAATTCTGGAGAAGAAGTGGTTTGAGAAACAGTCTCTATCATCTCAAACTCCTCCACAAACGCCACAAGCCTTGAGTTTTCGTAGGTTTAAAGGTTTGTTTCTTGTTAGTGGAAGCTCTTCAGCGTTCGCCCTACTGATATCCGTCGTTTACTTACTTCGAGCAAAACTGGAGGTCCAGCGGATCATTGCTTTCATGATGCAACCAAATTTAATGGCTGCTTTGAGGTATCTCTTATTTCGAAATGTCATTAGGATGTAGAGACCTATTTGGAGGAGGAACAATTGATCAATTTATTTAATTTTAAGTGTAACGGATCCTTTTTTTTTTGATTGAAATCTATCAAATTATTGATGTAATTTGCCCTGATCATTTGATGGACTCCTTTCAGGCTACAACGTCCATGTAGCCTATATGGGTGCCATTTCATTGTCATGGATTATGAATAGCTTAAGAGCTTAGATGCACTTATATATGCAAGCTCTTTGTTTTGTTTTGCAAATGTCATAATCCATAGACTGAATAATCAATTACTTTCATTTAGTTAAGTTGTTTGTTAAATGATGGATGTTCATGTTTGTGACAACTTTATAAACTAGTTCTATACCCGTCCGGTGGACGGGCATACTAATGGTATAACAATATAAGTATTTTATTGTTTGTATTCTAAACAAAAGTGTTAGAAATTGCCGCCCCAGGATTTGATAATAACGGGAAAGCTTGTAAACTGCTACATTACACCTCTAAAGATGGATGGGTTCAGGCAAAGACAATGAAATTGACAAACAAAGCCATTTTAACTCCAACCTTTCTCATATCAGCAACCCATGTTTCCCAAACCAAAGTCTCAGGTACTATATACCATACTAAAAAGCATAAAAAACACCTTCAATTTGCTTCAACCTTTATATAACTTTCATAATGTTTAAGCATTTTATACAACAAAATACACAATTAATTCATTACAAAATACTATTATTTGGCATATATATGCATACAGGTATACAAAAAACTATACATGTATACATATACATGGAGAGACTTGGAGAGATAGAGAGAGACCCGCCTTCTTGAGTTTCAAGTATAGACATCTCTTGCACAAAGTCTTGAAGAGATCAACTGCTTGGTGCCCAGCTTGCAATCTCTTTTTTCTCCATCCTCATCACCTCACCTCGTCTTTTGAATCAATTTCCTTCTTCTCCATCTATCATTTACAAAATTGGATAGATTTGAGATAAAAAACAGGTTTTCCTTTTCCATTAGCACTATTTATTTATTAAAATAACGAAACTTTTATCTCAGGTTGATCTAAGGGTTAATATTTATCTAATTGAGGTTTGACTTTAATGGGAACATAAGAATAGATAATAAAGGTGAATATTACATATTTCGTATGAATAAACGTACATTTCTCTGGATCATGTTTTCAAAATTTTTTTTTTTAACAGATTAATCATCGTCGACTACTTAATGGGTTCACTAGTCCGACAAGTTGAACCAGACTCACAAGAAATGAATAAAGTCATAAATATTTATGGAAAATATTTAATATCACATAAAAGATAAATTTAAACTAAAATAAAAGCTTAATATACATGAGTATTTGTTATGTTAGTTTTCTTTAAAAGATAAAGAACAATATCGTCTTCTTAAATGAAAAAAATATAAAAACTAAAGAGGAAACATATTAAAAAATTAAAGAGATTAAATGAATTCAAAGTGTATGTGTATATACACACATACACACACACACACACACACACACATATATATATATATATATATATATATATATATATATATATATAGTAGAGAGTTCAAATGAGAAGAAACTTTATGTAAGAAGAAAAAAAAAGAAATTTCAACCAATAAGAATGCTTCATTTTACTTCATTTAATATAAGTATTTAATGTTAGTATAAGGGTAATATGGTAAACCTACAAAGATCATTAATTAGTAGTATTCCTCTTTAATAGATAACTACATTAAAATTTATAACTTATCTTCAAAATATATATTTTTTCAATGAATAAAATAAAATAATTTAGAGTGTAGGATAAATTACAATGTGTATATGATAAATTACGGGTTGTGTCGGATAAGATTCAAATGTGTAGGGTAAATTTCGAAAGGTGTAGGGTAACTTTTGATGTGTGTAGTCAAAAAACATTAGTATGAAAGATAATAGTTTTTATAACTAATTAATTAGTCAAATATGATAATAAATGAGATAAGTGAAAAAATATTTAATGTTTTACAATTATACCCTTTGTTCTTTTTCTTCTCAACTAAATTTTCTTCTCAAATGAACCTTGTAGTGGAGAGTTCAAATGAGAAGAACTTGGTGTGATCAGTGCTCTCTCATTTTCATGAGAGAACTTGGTTCAAAATCCTGACATGTCACCTAAAGAAACCCTTTTTAAAATAAAAAGATAAAAAAACGAAAATTAGTCTCACATTGCTGAACTGAACTGGAAGTGGGTCTGGTATCTGGGATATTCGGTATGCGTCCTAATGTCCGGTCCAATCAGGTATGCGTCCTAATGTCCGGTCCAATCAGGAGAACATTACTCGATCTAGATTAGAAGTAAATCAACTTTTGTTGGAAAATAATGAAAATGAGTTTTTCTCCCTAACATACTTTCCTAGCTTCAAAAGAAAAAAAAAAGAAAACGCAGTTGCTACCTACAGTTGTGTACCCAAGAAATTTTTTCATGGGGCCAGAATTTTTTTAAGAGTCGTTTGTGAATTGCTATATAATAACTCTTTCGTTCTGGTTCCGGTTGGGCCTAATTGAACATTCTCATTAATGTCAATAACTCAATAATATATCTCAATATCACTAAGAGTTAGGTCCAAAAAGGGTTAAAAATTAGACATCTTGGGCCTAATTGAACATTCTCCAAATTGGGCTTAATTAGTTAGTTAGTTATATAAATTATATTGGTAATTAGTTAGTGTTTAATTGAAAATTATCATGTATATTTAAAAATTTGTAGATTTTTAATTTGGTTTATCTTAGTGGTGGGTTTCTAAATATGAGGAAGAGGTGTTCGCTTAAACTAATAAAGGCGTTTATCTTAGTGGTGGGTTTCTAAATCGAGGCACCTTAAGTTGTAAAGAAAGATACACATCATTTCAAGTAAACACTCATCAATTGATTGTGACACAAGGCGTTTTAAAGCGTTACTCAAGTAGCTCCCAAAGCAAATAAGATAAAAAAGGAAAGAAAGGTAGGCTAGAAAGCAAAAATGGTGGACAACACTCATGGTGTAAAGACCAGGGTTGGTCAAATGTAGATCTCTCAATACATGGAACTCTAGGAATGAGTACTGGATGAGTTTCTGTCCATCCTGATGCTACTAAGATGTATCATGACATATAGATCAATTATTAGTGGTTGAGAATGAAACGATTTATGTGAATGTTGTGCCATCAATTATACATATTTGTTGGTGCACTTGTGTCTGTACTTTGTCTGTATTTTGTCATGATATAAAACGATGTCTTTTGTTAGTCTTGTAAGTTTGACCAAGTCAACCATCCTCCTGGTTTGACTTGGCCAAACAGTTAGAACCTGATTGTAATATGTTTGTGTCGAAGGATGAGTTGTCGAAGGATGAGTCATCGAAGGATTGTTTAGATCCTTCGATGAGCTCGAAGGATAAGCCTTCGATGGATGATGATGGACCTCGAAGGATATCATCATTCGAGGTATATGTGGATCCTTCGATAGGTTTCAGATCGATAGATGATCCTTCGATCAGTCTACCTGATCCTTCGACCAGACGAGCTGTGATGGGTATATATACTCATGTAATGTGTTCACTTCATTTCAGCATAAGAGAGTGTGTGTGTGAGTGAACTTAGTCTTGTAGAGAGTGTATTTTCAGTTTGGTCAAGGGCTGTAACCGTGTCCACTGAAATACAAGAGAAAACTTTGATATCTCGTGTGTCTACCTTTCTCTTTGTAGCTTGTGTTCTCATATAAACTACCGGTTTGCATTCTAGCTTGGATTCCGCACTTGCTAGTGTGTTAAACATAACAAGGATAAGGTTTAACCTCAACCTCCGGGGGACCTACAAGTGGTATCAGAGCCGTGGCTCTTTTCCTTGTTAAAAACTAAGTTTATACAAGACTTTGGAGTGTTTGAACAAAAACTCACATGGTTTAGCACCCGTTTTTAGTGTTTTTCTCGCATCTCTTGACGTAAAAACGTGTTCTAAACTAACCGGGTGTGTTAAAGGACGGGTTGGGTAACTTAAAACTTGTTTTTAAGAAGTTTGGTAATTTCCGGCCAAATTCCGGCTTACTCCAGTGACCGGTTTTCTGGATAAGAACCTTCTTTTTTAAGTATATTTTATTGGTCAAATCTGGTTTGGTAAAAAGGTATGGTCTGAACATACCTTTCTGCCGAAAGCTTTCTACCAACCAATCACCTTTTCACCAACCTGTCACTCTGTGTCAGTACAGATCGAAAGATATCCTTCGAAGTCGAAAGATCATCTTTCGATCAAAGGAAGTTCGATAGATAATCATCCTTCGAACATCCTTCGAAGTCTGTCACTTATCCTTCGATCCAAGGAATCTTTTCGAAGGATATATCTTTCGATCTACAGTTCTTATTCGAAAGATAAGGATCTTTCGATTGGAGAATCTTTCGAAATCATTGTTCGAAATTCAACAGTGATCTTTCGAACACTGTTGATCCTTCGAACAAGTATTGATCCTTCGATCCTAGTCTGTTTAGGTTTAACAAGTTTGTGTTTTTCAGGTCTTTCGATCAGGGATCCTTCGGCTGGTTGTTATCATTTGAGATATTAACATAGAATTCATTTTATCACATCAAAGATGAACCCAAGTTGGTGGGGAACTCCGGCTCCAGATAGTGGAAAGTACACAAATACAAGTTTATCTCCATCATGGGCCGAATCTCCGGTGTCGACATCTTCACAAACTAATGCCATATCAACCGGTCAATGGGCATTCATATCGAATCAAACTCCAAGTATTCAAAGTATTCTCTTAAGCGAAAGCGAAACCGGAAGTTTGAATCGACCTCCAAAGTTGATGCACTTAAACGAGTATCCGGGTTGGGTTGACAGATTCCGTACAAACGTTCTTGGTCAAAACACCGAACTGTGGATACGTTTCACCACAGATTTCGATCAAGCTATAGAGGTTGCTGCTTCATCTACTGCTACGTTTGCTGATCTTCCAGAAGATCAAAAGAAAACGTATGATTTGGAAAAGAAAGCATACGCCATTCTCACTCAGGCGTTAAGCAAGGATATTTACCACCAATTTGTCAGTTTCAAGACAACGAAGAAACTGTGGGACGCGTTGAAGACCGGAGGGGTAGGGAATGAAGCAACACGTCAATTGCGTCATGATCTTCTCAAGAAAGAATTTGACGGTTTCACGTGTATGGATAAGGAGTCTTTGGGAGACATGACAAGCCGGTTTTATCACTTGCTTACAGAGTTGAACAATTTTGGAGTAGTGACAACTACAGCAGAGGTGGTGAAGAAGTTTGCTGATGCATTGCCTCCCCAATGGAATAGTTTCTTGGAGATCTTGAAGTATAATGGAGTTTTGGGTACTACAAACATCAACGACTTCGTGCAGCTTTTAGAAAACAAGGATCAGGAGGAAACCTTAAAGGCAAAAAGAGTTCCAGTGCCACAAAATCCAGAAATGTATTATGGAACTCCTAGTACATCTGTTGCAAAATCCATAGTGCCATGCAACCCAGAGATGTATTATGGAACTTCCAGTTCTTCGTCTACAAGAACCGGTCCACATGCTCCACTTCAAACGGCGTTTGTCACAAGCACGGATATGTATGGCAATCCAGTACAAGTTCCTGTTAAGCCGGCTCCCACCACAGACATGTATGGAAATCCACTACAACCACCTCCTCCTGCTCAACAACAAGCATGTTATGGAGGGACATCATCTGCTGGTCAGCAATCAAAACCAAATACAGTACGGCTCGACACTTCAAGCTTCTCTAAGGTCAGTGTAGAAGTAGCAAGGGAACACATGGAGCTGCTTAACACTTTAGTGAGCGCGTACTGTGGGTTAGTGGAATGTCAGATTGGCAACATTAATCTGACACAAGAAGACTATCAGCAGATTGACAAGGAAGAGATGGAGTTGATGGACATCAAGTGGGCTTTTGCTAGTGCTGTAAGAAGGGCAAAGGATTTCATGGAAAGAACTGGCAGAACCAGCTTGGAGAGTAAGAAAGACACCAAGTATGGGTTCGATAAACAGGCAGTAAAGTGTTTCAATTGTGGTGAACGGGGTCACTTTAAAAGGGAATGCACAAGGCCAGCACAGCATGGGAACCAGAATCCCTTCAGAGGTCAAGGCAACAGGGAAAATCAGAACCAAGTGAGGAACAACGAGCGTACATTGGTACCTATTAACAACCAGAGCCAAGCGGGACCATCAAATGCCAACCAGGCACTTGTGGTTCAAGTTGATGAAGGTTGTGATTGGTCAATACAACTGAGTGGTGATGCTCCAGATGGAACAGCATGTTTTGCTAAGGTTGTAAAGGATTTAGTTCACACCAGTGGTGGAGAATCTTCCGCCAATGGTGGTGAATCTTCTGAGGATGAAGACTCTTCGAAATATAGCAGGAGTTCAGATGAAGAATCCTCAAGTTCAGACGATGATCATGTGGGTGAGACATCAAATGCGCCAGTCGATGCAGATATTGATGAGCTTTTGGAGGAAGCTGCAGCAGGAACTCAAAGAAGATCTATCTTGGTGGATCAAGCTGCTTATTCTTCGTCTTCTCTCCATTCAGCCTTTATGGCTAATGTCGACAGTTCATCAAGTCAGGCATGTGTCGATGAACCCACTGCTATTAATTGTGATAATTGTGATAGTTTGCATGTTAAATGTGCTGATTTAGAGGCAAACATGTCTGAGTTGCAAGGCAAACATGATGCTTTACAAGCTAGTTTGTTTGACTTGCAAGACAAACATGTTTCTTTGAATGCCAAGTGGTGTGAATTGCAAAGCAAACACGAGGCTTTGCAAGAGAAGTATGATGTGACATTCATCCACAATCAAAAGTTGACCGTGGATCTTTCAAAATGCACTGAAGCCAATATGTTTTATGAAAACCATGAAAAGGAGTTTAAATCGGTAATTGAAAAGTTAAAGAAAGATAAAACCGAGCTAACTAAAATGGTTTCCAGAAAACAAACTGACATTAATTTGTATATATCTCGCCTTGAGATTATGCAAAAAGAGATGGCTTGTGTGAAAACCGAAAGTGAGGCAATCCAACTTAAGCTAGATAGTTATTTGAGCTCTAGCTATGTGTTGGATCACATCATTGACGTTCAGAAAGAGAAACGGGATGTCACATGCATAGGTTACAAGAAATGTCCACCACAAGTGAGACACAATTATGATGCAATGCCTGACGAGGAGGATAGAGTGTTCTTTGAACCATCTGTTCCTCTAGATGTAAAGGAGTTTGCTACAGGGCTCGGATACAAGAAAGAAGTATCATCAGATTCAGATGTATCAGCAGATACATGTGTGTCTTCTGCTGAACTGAATCAGGATCCTCCAGTCATTACTGAGGATGCTGATTCTTCTGATGATGAATCTGATGATGCTGTCCCAGCAAAGTCTGATGCGGTAGTCAAAAATGAGGACATACCTCTCGAGAATTACATTCTATGTGATCCTCCTGCAAAACCCGCTAAGACTGTTGCAATCAAGTCCTCGTTTGCAAAAGAGTCGGAGAGTGTGAACTTGCTGTACACTCTTGTTGGTGATGATAAAATCTACTCTGACAAAGATTTTCCTATTAAGAATGTTAATCAATCTTTAATAAGTAAAGTCTTTGAAAATTCGACAAGTAAGTTTTTAGGAAAGACAGGACCACGTGTTACAGTTACACAGTGTCCTCCTATTCCAAAGGCCGAAATTCGAAAACAATATGGCAATAAGAAATTACCAACAGTGCAAAAACAGCAAAATCACACCAAGCCAAAAGGAAAATCACCGGCTCAAGCACAAAAGAAGCCGAATCAAAAGAAGAACAAAAATGTAAACTTTGTGAAATCGACGGGAACGGACAAAATCGAAACGTTTGAAAACAAATCTAACTTAAATTTTGTTAAGAAAGCAACTGTACAGAAAAGAAATGAACCAAGTAGTTCAAAACCTAGTACCTCGGGATCACAAAGTTCATCATCATCGGCAAGACAATCACATGATACTTCGGGGTTTGTTGAACGAAGATTATGTTTTGAGTGTGGAACAATTGGACATATAATTCGAAATTGTCCATATCTTCATAAACAAAAAGGAAAAGTTGATGTTCCCCGTGACCAAACTGACCGCAGGCAAACTGTTTCGGTAAAACAAGATCCCCGTCTTGTAAAAGAAAGGGAAATGAAACAGAGACGCCAACAGGTCAAGAAAATCGAAAGGGCAATCAAAACCGATGTGGTTAACAAAACATCTGTTTCTGTCAAACCAGACATTTCAAAAACTTCAGACAACCATGAAGTTAACATTTTAAATAACAACACCGGTAAAACAAAACAGACCTGGAAACCAAAAATGGTTACTGAATCAGGGGGACCATCAAAATTTACCAATCATCAAAGACAAGAAGTTATTGTTATTGATGAAAATGGAAGACCCAAGACCACAATGGCTTGGGTCCCCATCTCCAACTAATCAATTAAGTTCATGTGCAGGGTGTTCCAGGAGGAACTATCAGTAGTCATTGGATTGTTGATAGTGGGGCATCCAGGCACATGACAGGCGACATGAAGCTTCTCTACGACGTCAAATCTATTAGAGGAGGTTATGTTGCATTTGCTGGAGATAAGGGTGGTTATATTACGGGTGAAGGAATGATATCCAACGGGATTGTCAGCTTTGACAAGATCAACTTTGTGCAACAACTTGATCACAATCTTCTTAGTGTTTCTCAAATTTGTGACAAGCAATTCTCAGTACACTTTGATGCTAATGGATGTTATGTGCTGAAACCCGGCTTCAAAATTCCAAAAGAATGGATTCTCTTGTCAGCTCCAAGGATAAATGATTTGTACGTCCTTGATATGAGCCAAGCTATTACTACGTCTGCACAAGCAACTTGTTTCGTTTCCAAAGCCACAGAAAAAGACTCTATCTCTTGGCACAGACGAATGGGTCACATTCACTTACGCAAAATGAATCATTTGGTTTCAAATGAATTGGTGAATGGTGTTCCTCTTAAAAACTTCCATCTTCAAGACGTCTGTGTTTCGTGCCAGAAAGGAAAACAAACGAAGAAACAACATCCTACTAAGAAGATCAACACGGTGGCAGTTCCTCTTGAACGTTTGCACATGGATTTGTTCGGTCCTGTCAAGCACAAGAGTATTCGGAATGATCAATACTGTCTCGTGATTACTGATGACTATTCAAGATTTTCTTGGGTGGCATTCATGGCACACAAGAGTGAAACCTTTGGTATTATCAAAAACTTGATCATTCAGATTGAGAATTTGTATAAGTTGAAGGTTAGGCGGATACGTAGCGACAATGGTACTGAATTTAAAAATCATGCCATGGCGGAGTTTTGCACTTCAAAGGGTATTCTTCATGAGTTTAGTGCAGCTTATACTCCTCAACAGAATGGCGTCGCTGAACGTAAGAACCGCACACTGATCGAGACTGCTAGGACAATGTTGGTATAGTCGCAGTTGCCCATTCCATTCTGGACTGAAGCTGTGGCCTCTGCATGTTACACATTGAACCGAGTCCTTACAGTAAAAAGGCACAACAAGACCTGCTTTGAGCTTCTTCACAAACGGAAACCAGATTTATCTTATCTTGAACCGTTTGGAGCTCCATGTACAATCATCGATCCTAATGGAAAGTTTGGGGCAAAAGCAATTGAGGGATACTTTCTTGGGTATGCCACCCCTAACTTACGAGTCTGGAATCTAGAGACTAAAAGGGTCGAGGAATGGTCTGAGGTCAGAGTACAAAGGCACACTTTGCCAGTCAAATGTCCTGGTCAGCCTTGGATGTTTGAGTACGATGACTTTTTCAATTCGATCAATGTTGAAGCCGTTGAAGAAAGTGCTGCGGCAAGGATGTTTTTCGAGAGTGACAATGCAACAGTTTCACCGGTGGTGCGTCCAATTCTTGTCAATCAAGAACCATCTTCGGTGAACAATAATACTCTCGACAATGAGGATTTTCATGATGCAACCGAATTGAACGAATCTTCAGAGGATGGTGAATTTCTAGATGCAGATCAAGAAGCTCCAACAACAGCAGTTCATGGTACTTCAGAGGGTACTCCTCCAGTGGATGCCCATAGAACAGCTGAAGCTACTGCATCATCCTCTTCGTCAATTCCGGGCATTGATTTAGTTGTTGATCTCAATTTCAACAATCTGGGTATAAATATTCCAGTTCCAGATAATCCAGAAACAAGGATTCATAATACCCATCCTCAACAAAACATCATCGGAAATGTGCAAAGTGGCATTCAAACAAGAAACATGTTGCGAAACAACAACAATGCAGGCCTGTATGCAGCTATTCGAGAATCCGGGCAACAAAACGATTGGTCTTTCGCGTGTTATGCTTCACAGGAAGAGCCAAGAACTTGGAAAGAAGCCATGAAAGATAACTCTTGGGTTGAAGCAATGCAGGAAGAACTGCAACAATTCCAGAAGCTTGGTGTCTGGAAACTCGTAGAGAAACCTGCTGGCTACAAGAAGATTGGTACCCGTTGGGTGTTTAAATGCAAAAAGGATGACCGCGGAGTTGTTATCCGGAACAAAGCACGTTTAGTCGTTCAAGGTTTTCGTCAGATAGAAGGAATCGACTACAATGAAGTCTATGCACCTGTTGCACGTCTGGAAGCAATTCGGATCTTTCTAGCCTATGCGTCTTTCAAAGGATTCAAGGTTTACCAGATGGACGTGAAAAGTGCATTTTTACATGGTGTGGTTGAAGAAGAGGTGTACGTCGAACACCCTCCAGGTTTTGAAGATCCTATCCATCCCGATCGGGTTTGGTTGCTCAACAAAGCTCTCTATGGTCTACATCAAGCACCGCGAGCTTGGTATGAAACCTTATCTAACTATCTGCTGGAGAACGGTTTTCGAAGAGGTCTTATTGACTGTACTCTTTTCATCAAAGTACAAGATGGAGATCTTCTTCTGGTACAGGTATACGTTGATGATATTATTTTTGGTTCTACTAATGATGTCTTGTGTAGGAATTTCGAGCGCATTATGCAGGATAAATTCGAGATGAGTGCTATGGGGGAAATGACCTTCTTCTTGGGCCTACAAGTGCAACAAACTGAGTCTGGGATATTCATCCATCAGACTAAATACGTTGGTGACATCTTGAGCCGGTTCCAGATGTCTGATGCAACGCCCATTGGTACCCCACTGCCACAAAATCACGGAATTACTCCAGACTTGAAGGGTGAAGCTGTTAACCCCTCATATTACCGCGCAATGATCGGATCTCTTATGTACCTCACAGCATCAAGACCAGATATAATGTACCCAACATGCCTGCTTGCCAGATATCAAGTCAACCCGAAGGCCTCACATCTTGCAGCTGTAAAAAGGATTTTTCGTTATTTGAAGTGTTGCCCTGACACCGGTCTATGGTACCCTAGGGATAATAACTTTGACTTGATCGCATTCAGTGATTCTGATTTTGGCGGATGCAAAATCGACGGCAAATCCACAACGGCTGGATGTCAGTTTTTGGGAAATCGCCTAGTCACATGGCAGTGCAAGAAGCAGACTTGTGTCGCTACTTCAACATGCGAAGCTGAATACATTGCTGCCTCAAGTTGTTGCTCCCAAGTTCTTTGGATCCAACAACAATTACAGATCACTAGAAATCCTGTGCAGCACTCAAAGACCAAACACATCGAAATCAAGTATCATTTCATACGTGATTGCTTTGAGAAAAGGCTAATCGATGTTGTTAAGGTCCACACCGATGACCAACGTGCCGACCTTTTTACCAAAGCATTTGACAAATCAAGATTTGACTTTTTATTATTGGTAAACGGCATTAAGGTCAAGCAAGAGTAAAACCAACATCGGAAAATCATTTTTGTAAATATCTTTGTGTCTTTTAAATTTATCTTAGTTTATTGATTTTAGGGGGAGTAAATCAAAATTTGAAAATCCAAAAACATCGAAAAATTTAAAAACACAAAAACAATAGAAAAGCAAAAATGAGTTTCCTGGCGAGCAAAAGAGAAAATGATAGTACATCAGTGGTCTATCCAAACCTCTTTAAACCTTAAATGAAAAACGATAAGCAGCTCTATTTAAGATGTATCGGTAGGCTCACAATCATTTAAAGTGTGCAGGGTGATATAAACTTAAACCGACTGAAGACCAGGTGGGAACCATTCATTGGCATATGGTCTTAGTACCGAAATTTCGTTTGATAGATTGCCGAGGTTCTGAGATATTCGGTCTTTATGCTGCTTATCATCTGGGTATCATGGTTGTTTCTTTTACCGAAAAATAACGGGGACGCAAGTCTAGATCTTCCATGATTCCATACATACGTGTACATACTGCATTCGACCTCAATAAGTGATCAACAATCACATGTCCATATCAAAATAAGTGATAATATATCACATTTATCCGGGAGTCAAGTTCGTCTCTCTGCTGTACGAAAGTGCTGACCTGTTCAAGGACTTGCTCCTGTGCCCTTATGCATATGAAAATCAAGTTCCTCATCAATAAGTGATTATATCACATAGGGCTTGTTTTCAAATCAAAATAAGTGAGAATCTCACATCATATACGGTCAAACAGATGATAATCGGTATACTCACCGGTAAGATGAACCCTCGTGCATACCTTGATACGGGAATGTGTCGTGATGTGGATGAACACCGGTCGGTAAGTATAAATCATACCTTAGCGTATCCCCTCGCCATGATTACGTCTGATAAGTTGAGCTTAAGTGGACAACAATACCGATAATTGTTATAGGATGCTTATCTTAATGTTAACTAACTGAACAACAAGAGCGTTTTGGCATGACCGTACACTGATATGATTCTCTTACCCTCGAAACTCGCAAAAAGAATGTCTGTATATATTTATTTACTGCTTTCAGTCTTTGCATTTCGAAATATTAAAAATACCAAAAAGATTTTAGGTGTGTTTTAATATAAACTTTATAAAAGCCAAAAAGATTTTATTTCTATTTTATTTTCGATCGTACGATGTTGGATCTCGAGTCTTCGTTACCTGAAACCTGACTGAAAACCGAATTGACTAAATCTTCATAAACGGTCGAAATTTGCAAGTTTTGAAAGTTAGAAACTAAAACTGACAAATTTATTAAACTTTCAAACTGTCGGACGGTGTTTGATTGTGACATGGTCATTCGTGTGTTATTTGTTTATATAAACTATATTTCAAGCAGTTGTTCTCATTACGCGTTTAGAGTTCTTGCATGTGCAGATTCTAAAGGCAAGGAGAACATGGTCGATGACAAGCTTCGGAATGAAGACACGACGTGAAGGCCCTCAAAAGATGAAAATGATCGAGTTGCCGCTGATCATCATCAACACCACAAGGATCTCAAGCTATAAGGATCAAGTCTTTCACGAGCATAACTCAAGGGGGAGCTTATGTTAAGGGGGAGTTTGTCAACACACTTCCTACATGAAACAGGGAGTTTGTTGATACACTTTCTGCTTTCAAGACGTGAAGACTTTGAAGATCCTCCGACATTGAAGACTTGAAAAGACGTCAGAGACTTGAAGACACGAAGATCGAGACAAAGCTACAGCCAAGGGGGAGTTTGTTGGTGCACTTGTGTCTGTACTTTGTCTGTATTTTGTCATGATAGAAAACGATGTCTTTTGTTAGTCTTGTAAGTTTGACCAAGTCAACCATCCTCCTGGTTTGACTTGGCCAAACAGTTAGAACCTGACTGTAATATGTTTGTGTCGAAGGATGATTGTCGAAGGATGAGTCATCGAAGGATGAGTCATCGAAGGATTGTTTAGATCCTTCGATGAGCTCGAAGGATAAGCCTTCGATGGATGATGATGGACCTCGAAGGATATCATCATTCAAGGTATATGTGGATCCTTCGATAGGTTTCAGATCGATAGATGATCCTTCGATCAGTCTACCTGATCCTTCGACCAGACGAGCTGTGATGGGTATATATACTCATGTAATGTGTTCACTTCATTTCAGCATAAGAGAGTGTGTGTGTGAGTGAACTTAGTCTTGTAGAGAGTGTATTTTCAGTTTGGTCAAGGGCTGTAACCGTGTCCACTGAAATACAAGAGAAAACTTTGATATCTCGTGTGTCTACCTTTCTCTTTGTAGCTTGTGTTCTCATATAAATTACTGGTTTGCATTCTAGCTTGGATTCCGCACTTGCTAGTGTGTTAAACATAACAAGGATAAGGTTTAACCTCAACCTCCGGGGGACCTACAATATTTTACTACATAATTACCCCTTAAATCTAAGTCCTTAATGACTTTTTAGTTGAAATACTTCCTAAATTGTACAAACCTGACAAATGTAGGTTTCCAAGGTCCTGAGTTGAAAAAAGTGAAAAAACGAGCATAAATGAAGTAAAAATCCAAGATTCTAAGCAAATCAACAAGTTGCCAGATAGGCACAACAGTGCTAGGCTATGGGCACGACCGTGCACAACACCAAGAAGCACAAAGTCAACAAATGTGACAACTCGTACTTTAGACCTATCTTGTAACGTTACGTATTTGTGTGAGCTACCCTAATTGAATAAATGCATGTTTACGTGATATGTGTTTCTTTTGTATGTTACGAATTAAATGATTGTATGTATGTTACTTGAACTTGAACCGCACAACATTTGCTCGATTTCACAAACCCATTCGGCCCATTATGCATGACTCGATACCAAGGCAACCCGGGTGAAGGGTTCGGCCCACTTACCCTTTTGCGAATACACATACCCATTAGGTGGGTTTTGACTCTCATAATTGGTAAAACCACAAACACACATCAACCCTAATATCTCTCTCCCTCTCTCTCGAAGTCTTGAAGCCGACGGAAAACCCCCTTGTTCACCCGAGACCCTACTGGTTCCAATCCCTTACATCCGGTTAGTGTTTTGGTCATTAGTGGTTATGCTATGTGATTTCACATGTCTTAGATCATATACGATTATTGATGTTGTAAACTAATTTTGATAATCTTGTAAGATTGGATTTGCATGAGAATAACCAAGAACCAATTTGGTGATGCTTGTTAAACTGCTGTGATGTTATCTAATTCTAATTGTTAATGATGATGTTCATGATAGTCGGCTCAAATATGTGCATCGGGTTATGTTGATTTCTCGGTTGCATGTTCATATAAATGGATAGATCATTGTTCATGTGAATATTGTTCATGTTGATTGGATTAGGGTTCATACGAGTTCATGATGTGATAGCCTGTTTGATCGATATTAGGTTAACCGTATGTTTGGATATTGTGTTGATTGATCTGTTTTTCGAAATTGCCAAGATGTTGCTGATATTTAGGAATTGATTGAGCTGCAAAAGATGGAAATTTGTTACACGTTGTCTCGACCAGGGTTGCGAGTCGAGAACCCTCAGTCTCGACTCGAGACCACCTTATCAACACAAACAACACAAACCGAGACCACGGTTGCGGGTCCGGTTGCGACTCGAGACCGTGTGATCTCGACCTGATCATGACAACCCGAGACCTGCATTTGCGAGTCCCGTTGCGACTCGAGACCTGACTCGTGACCACCTAGTCTCGAGTGATTTAGACACAAGTCGAGACCTCCATTTGTTGCGACTCGAGATTCCTAGTCTCGACTCGAGACCAGCTACACATGCATACTGTTTGGACTTGCACTGTCACGAGCCCAATTGATTGGGCCGAATACTTGAACTTCTTTACGTGTCTGCTATTGGACTGCTATGAATACTTGTGCATGCCATGATTACATTTGCCACAATACGTGTAGAACCTATGTGCTATATTCGAATACGAACCTGACTTGTATGATAACCATGCTAGGACGTGGTTGATCACTATATAGCTTAACCGAACTTTGTGTATCTGCCGAGCAAACCCAAGGTGAGTTCACACTCTTACCAAGGCATGGGATTCCCGGGGTGTTGGGAATGGGATGAAAAGGATAAGGTTGCATAGATTCATACGGGTACCATTACTAGACTACCATACCATCGTCCTCGGTTGTGCAGGATACATACGTAAAACCTACGTATACCTAAGTTACTCACTGTCCTCAAGTTGCGAAGGACACTCACGTAAAACCTACGTGAACGGATACTCACTACTGCCTCGGTTGTGTCAGGCACTTACGTAAAACCTACGTAAACCCCCGCGTACCCTATCCTCGGTTGTGAAGGATACTTACGTAAAACCTACGTAAACTTGTACGTATTACTGTTCTCGGGATATGTAGAACACTTATGGTAACGCATAGTCTAGTGGATTAATGACATGGGAAGCCCCCACCAATAGAGACCTATATCGGCCCAGTAGAGCCACCTGATACTCATGAACTTACTATTACGCTCTTACTTCCTGTGAACTCGCTCAACTAGTTGTTGACACTCTGCTGCATGCCTTGCAGGACCTTAGGTACTTTTGGAGCTTGCACAAGGAGGGGCGAGTCGTTGTGGGCAAAGGATCGTGGTTAATTATTAAACACTATTGACATTTCAAACGTAAATACTTATGTTGGGTTTTCTACATTAATGCTTCCGCTACATTTACTTATGTTGGTTTTGATAAACACCTTTCGTATTGATGGATAACTTTTACTATTTGATTACATGTTCAATATGATTGGTGGCTTGATCCTGGTCATGTCACGCTCCCAAGCGGTGGTACTCCGCAGGTGGATTTTTGGGGGTGTGACAGATTGGTATCAGAGCCATTGGTTATAGAGAACTCGGTTTTAATATGGGAAACGTTTTATTAAAACCAGACTATAACCAGAACAGTGCTCTCAACGATCCACAACGACGCTTCGCTCCACGTGCAAGACTCGACATCCTAGGTAATAAGGTTTATGTTTATTACCTGTTTGCTAGAAACGTATAGAACTTTGCTCGTAGTACACTTAGATACACATGATACTATTACATGAGAATGCCTACGTGCTTACACTTTTCTGTTATCGCCCTACTCGCGAACCATTCTTACTTACACTACCTTTACTATGAAGATCATGTCCGGACGTGTGAACATGACTCAAGCCCAGTTGGCGGCTCTCATCCAAGAACAAGTGGTTGCGGCACTTGCAGCCGCCCAGGCAGGAGGTCAACCAGCACAACAACCAGTCTGCACTTTCAAGAACTTCATGGACTGTCGTCCAAGTACATTTAGTGGCACGGAAGGGGCGGTTGGACTCCTCCACTGGTTTGAAAAGCTCGAGTCTGTGTTCGAGATGTGTGAATGCCCTGAGGCTCGCAGGGTTAAATACGCCACTGGCACGCTAGAAGGAATAGCACTAACTTGGTGGAACGCCCAAGTTCAGATCTTAGGGTTGGCAGCTGCTAACGCCACACCCTGGAATGATTTCAAGGAACTGATCAAGAGAGAGTACTGCACTCGGGAAGACATCCACAAGTTGGAAGATGAGTTGTACCATCTGAAGATGGCTGGATCGGAAATTGAAGCTTACACCAAAAGGTCAAACGAACTGGCCGTGCTGTGTCCAACTATGGTGGACCCTCCAGTTAAGCGCATTGAGTTGTATCTCAAAGGGTTGGCGCCAGAGATCCAGAGCCATGTTACTTCGGCT
This sequence comes from Helianthus annuus, assembly GCF_002127325.2. NCBI lineage: Eukaryota > Viridiplantae > Streptophyta > Magnoliopsida > Asterales > Asteraceae > Helianthus > Helianthus annuus. Next base: position 82,649,489 of record NC_035433.2, read on the forward strand.
AATCTTGATAACATCCAGGCTATTCAACGCCTCGCTCACCGCATCACAGACCAGGCAGTGGATCAGAACAGACTGCCTAAACGTATCAGCGCTACTGCTACCGTTACTACTTCAGCTACTCCTACTACTCCCAGTGACAGCAAGAGAAAATGGGATGGGGATTCCAGCAAGGGATCAGCTTCAGTTCAGTCTCAGGCCCAGCAGCGAAAGACTGACAGTTATCAGAGTCCCAGCCAGCACTCTTCAGGTAGTCACAGGCAGGGCGGATATCGAGGGAACCTCCCAAAGTGTCACAACTGCAACAGACACCACAGTGGCCAGTGTAACAAGAGTCGCTGTCAAAGATGCCTCAAGATGGGTCATGAGGCCAAAGATTGTAGAAGCCCTCGGCCTGCGAATCAGAATCAGCAGCAGCCACCAGCACAGCAGAATCAGCAGCAGGGCAACAAAGGATGTTTTCATTATGGGGCAGAAGGTCACTTCAAAAGGCACTGCCCTCAGCTAAACAGGAACCAGAACAACAACAATCACAACAATCTGGGCAATGGCAACAACAACAACGGGGGAAACAACAACAACGACAATGAAGCAAGGGGTCGCGCGTTTGTGTTAGGGCAGGGTGATGCCAGGAATGATCCCAACGTCGTTATGGGTAAGTTTCTTCTCGACAACATTTATGTTACTGCTTTGTTTGATTCGGGTGCGGATACAAGTTACATGTCTTTGAAAATGGGTAAATTATTAAAACGTACATCAACACCTTTAAACACTAAACACGTCGTAGAACTAGCTAATGGTAAGAGTTTAGAAGCCACGCAAATAGTCAGGGGCTGTAGTATCGTCTTAGCCGGTCAAACATTCTCGATCGACCTTATTCGCATAGCCTTGGGAAGTTTTGATATCGTTATTGGGATGGATTGGTTATCCCAACATCAGGCTGAAATCTTATGCAGTGAGAAGATCATTCGCATTCCCCGTACTGGTCAAGAACCTCTCGAAGTCCAAGGCGACAAGAGTGGTGCTGTGGTTGGCATCATCTCTTTCTTGAAGGCTCAGAAATGTCTACGGAAGGGTCACACCGCAATCTTGGCACTCGTTTCAGATGCATCAGTGAAGGAAAAGAAACTGGAGGATATTCCAGTTGTACGCGACTACCCTCAGGTGTTTCCTGAAGATTTACCTGGATTGCCGCCTCACCGTCAGGTCGAATTTCAAATCGAGCTCGCTCCAGGAGCAACACCCATAGCTCGCGCACCATATCGTCTAGCTCCATCAGAATTGGAGGAACTGTCAAAGCAGCTACAAGAGCTCTTGGAAAAGGGCTTCATTCGTCCAAGCTCTTCGCCTTGGGGAGCTCCAGTGTTATTCGTGAGAAAGAAAGACGGTACGTTCAGAATGTGCATCGACTACCGTGAACTGAACAAGGTAACGGTGAAGAACCGTTATCCTCTTCCACGCATAGATGACTTATTCGACCAAGATAGACTTGAGGTCTGGATATCATCAGCTGAGAGTCCGGGATGAGGACGTCTCCAATACTGCATTCAGAACTCGCTACGGCCACTACGAGTTTTTTTGTCATGCCGTTCGGGTTAACGAACGCGCCTGCCGTATTTATGGACCTTATGAACAGGGTGTGCAAACCCTATCTTGACAAGTTCGTCATTGTCTTCATCGACGACATTCTGATCTACTCCAAGAGTCAGGAGGAACACGAGCAGCATCTACGACTTATTTTGGAACTCCTTCGGAAGGAACAACTGTACGCTAAATTTTCGAAATGCGACTTCTGGCTTCGTGAAGTCCACTTCTTAGGCCATGTTGTGAACAGGGATGGGATTCATGTCGATCCATCCAAAGTAGATTCGATCACGAACTGGCCTGCACCACGTACACCAATGGAAATACGCCAATTTTTGGGTTTGGCGGGGTACTACAGACGGTTTATCAAGGATTTCTCAAAAGTCGCTCAGCCGCTTACACTACTGACACAGAAGGGTGTCACCTACCATTGGGGCAACACGCAGGAAACTGCTTTTCAGCACCTAAAGGATAGGCTTTGCAGTGCACCTATCCTCTCATTGCTAGAGGGCACGGACGATTTTGTGGTCTATTGTGATGCATCCATCCAGGGTCTTGGATGTGTGTTGATGCAGCACGACAAGGTCATTGCTTACGCTTCGCGCCAACTTAAGATACATGAACAAAATTATACGACGCACGATTTAGAGCTGGGAGCTGTTGTTTTCGCGCTCAAGATATGGCGACACTACCTGTACGGTACCAAGTGCACAATTTACACCGATCACAGGAGTCTCGAGCATATCTTCAAGCAGAAGGAACTGAACATGCGTCAACGTCGATGGGTTGAACTACTGAACGATTACGAATGCGCCATCAAGTACCATACAGGCAAAGCCAATGTTGTGGCTGATGCCCTCAGTCGAAAGGACACCCTACCTAAGCGAGTGCGAGCGCTACAGCTTACGATTCAGTCTAGTCCTCCTGCACAGATACGAGATGCTCAGGTAGAAGCATTGAAACCAGAAAACGTAAGGGCTGAAGCCTTACGCGGCTCAAGGCAACGAATGGAACAAAAGGAAGACGGCGCCTACTATGTAACAGGGCGTATTTGGGTCCCACTTTATGGCGGCTTACGAGAACTTGTGATGGATGAAGCACACAAGTCTCGCTACTCGGTACATCCAGGTTCGGATAAAATGTACCATGACATCAGAACCACGTATTGGTGGCCTAGCATGAAGGCCCACATCGCTACTTACGTCGGAAAGTGTTTGACATGTGCAAGAGTCAAAGTGGAGTATCAGAAACCAGCGGGCCTACTTCAGCAACCCAAGATACCGCAATGGAAATGGGAAGAAATTTCCATGGATTTTGTTACAGGCCTACCTAGATCCCAGCATGGGAATGATACCATATGGGTGATCGTGGATCGACTCACCAAGTCTGCACACTTCCTGGCTATTAAGGAAACGGATAAGTTCTCCACTCTCGCAGACGTTTATCTTAAAGAAGTTGTTTGAAGGCACGGGGTGCCCACCTCCATCATTTCGGATCGGGATGCACGATTCACGTCAGAGCTATGGCAAGCGATGCACAAATCTTTCGGCTCACGATTAGACATGAGCACAGCTTATCACCCTCAGAAGGATGGGCAGTCTGAGCGAACGATCCAAACTCTTGAAGACATGCTTCGGGCATGTGTTATTGATTTCGGCAACGGCTGGGAAAAGCACCTTCCTTTGGTGGAGTTCTCGTACAATAATAGTTATCACACCAGCATACAAGCCGCTCCATTCGAGACATTGTACGGGCGTACATGCCGGTCACCTCTCTGTTGGGCAGAGGTGGGGGATAGTCAGATCACGGGTCCAGAGATTGTAGTGGACGCCAGAAAAAAGATTGCGCAGATACGACAACGCATGGCGGCAGTACGCGACCGTCAGAAAGCCTACGCGGACAAGCATAGAAAGCCTTTGGAATTTCAGGTCGGGGACCGGGTTCTACTTAAAGTCTCACCCTGGAAGGGTGTGGTTCGTTTTGGCAAACGGGGCAAACTAAATCCGCGGTATGTCGGACCGTTCGAGATCATTGAGAAAATAGGCAAGGTGGCCTACAAGCTAAACTTACCAGCTGAACTCGGCGCAGTTCACAATGTATTTCACGTGTCGAATCTGAAGAAGTGCCTGTCAGATGAGACCCTCATAATTCCTTTTAAGGAACTCACTATCGACGAGCGGTTGCAGTTCGTCGAGGAACCAGTTGAAATCACGGACCGGGATGTGAAGGTCCTCAAAAACAAGAGAATCCCTCTTGTTCGAGTTCGTTGGAACTCCAAACGTGGCCCAGAGTACACCTGGGAACGCGAAGACCAGATGACAGAAAAGTACCCCCAGTTATTCGGAACCAATGCAACCACTACTGAGGCTGAAGCTACTACTGCGGAATTTCGGGACGAAATTCCAGATCAACGGGGGGAGGATGTGACACCCCAGGAAAACCAGTCAACGACACAACTTACCTAGCTTCCTCAGTAAACGCATGCGAAATTTCGGGACGAAATTTCTTTTAAGTTGGGGATAATGTGACAGCTCGTACTTTAGACCTATCTTGTAACGTTACGTATTTGTGTGAGCTACCCTAATTGAATAAATGCATGTTTACGTGATATGTGTTTCTTTTGTATGTTACGAATTAAATGATTGTATGTATGTTACTTGAACTCGAACCGCACAACATTTGCTCGATTTCACAAACCCATTCGGCCCACTATGCATGACTCGAGACCAAGGCAACCCGGGTGAAGGGTTCGGCCCACTTACCCTTTTGCGAATACACATACCCATTAGGTGGGTTTTGACTCTCATAATTGGTAAAACCACAAACACACATCAACCCTAATATCTCTCTCCCTCTCTCTCGAAGTCTTGAAGCCGGCGGAAAACCCCCTTGTTCACCCGAGACCCTACTGGTTCCAATCCCTTACATCCGGTTAGTGTTTTAGTCATTAGTGGTTATGCTATGTGATTTCACATGTCTTAGATGATATACGATTATTGATGTTGTAAACTAATTTTGATAATCTTGTAAGATTGGATTTGCATGAGAATAACCAAGAACCAATTTGGTGATGCTTGTTAAACTGCTGTGATGTTATCTAATTCTAATTGTTAATGATGATGTTCATGATAGTCGGCTCAAATATGTGCATCGGGTTATGTTGATTTCTCGGTTGCATGTTCATATAAATGGATAGATCATTGTTCATGTGAATATTGTTCATGTTGATTTGATTAGGGTTCATACGAGTTCATGATGTGATGGCCTGTTTGATCGATATTAGGTTAACCGTATGTTTGGATATTGTGTTGATTGATCTGTTTTTCGAAATTGCCAAGATGTTGCTGATATTTAGGAATTGATTGAGCTGCAAAAGATGGAAATCTGTTACACGTTGTCTCGACCAGGGTTGCGAGTCGAGAACCCTCAGTCTCGACTCGAGACCACCTTATCAACACAAACAACACAAACCGAGACCACGGTTGCGGGTCCGGTTGCGACTCGAGACCGTGTGATCTCGACCTGATCATGACAACCCGAGACCTGCATTTGCGAGTCCCGTTGCGACTCGAGACCTGACTCGTGACCTACTAGTCTCGAGTGATTTAGACACAAGTCGAGACCTCCTTTTGTTGCGACTCGAGATTCCTAGTCTCGACTCGAGACCAGCTACACATGTACACTGTTTGGACTTGCACTGTCACGAGCCCAATTGATTGGGCCGAATACTTGAACTTGTTTACGTGTCTGCTATTGGACTGCTATGAATACTTGTGCATGCCATGATTACATTTGCCACAATACGTGTAGAACCTATGTGCTATATTCGAATACGAACCTGACTTGTATGATAACCATGCTAGGACGTGGTTGATCACTATATAGCTTAACCGAACTTTGTGTATCTGCCGAGCAAACCCAAGGTGAGTTCACACTCTTACCAAGGCATGGGATTCCCGAGGTGTTGGGAATGGGATGAAAAGGATAAGGTTGCATAGATTCATACGGGTACCATTACTAGACTACCATACCATCGTCCTCGGTTGTGCAGGATACATACGTAAAACCTACGTATACCTAAGTTACTCACTGTCCTCAAGTTGCGAAGGACACTCACGTAAAACCTACGTGAACGGATACTCACTACTGCCTCGGTTGTGTCAGGCACTTACGTAAAACCTACGTAAACCCCCGCGTACCCTATCCTCGGTTGTGAAGGATACTTACGTAAAACCTACGTAAACTTGTACGTATTACTGTTCTCGGGATATGTAGAACACTTATGGTAACGCATAGTCTAGTGGATTAATGACATGGGAAGCCCCCACCAATAGAGACCTATATCGGCCCAGTAGAGCCACCTGATACTCATGAACTTACTATTACGCTCTTACTTCCTGTGAACTCGCTCAACTAGTTGTTGACTCTCTGCTACATGCCTTGCAGGACCTTAGGTACTTTTGGAGCTTGCACAAGGAGGGGCGAGTCGTTGTGGGCAAAGGATCGTGGTTAATTATTAAACACTATTGACATTTCAAACGTTAATACTTTTTTTGGGTTTTCTACATTAATGCTTCCGCTACATTTACTTATGTTGGTTTTGATAAACACCTTTCGTATTCATGGATAACTTTTACTATTTGATTACATGTTCAATATGATTGGTGGCTTGATCCTGGTCATGTCACGCTCCCAAGCGGTGGTACTCCGCAGGTGGATTTTTGGGGGTGTGACAACAAATCATCCCAATAAATGGTGAACAGAAGTCCACCAAAAGGCAAGCATGCTCGTGCCTACATAGGCACGCTCGTGCTCAGGAAGAGACAAAAGCCGAAAGCTTGAAGAACCAACCAGAATGCCACCTTTTCAAGCCTTGTCGAGACACCTGTTTAAGCACGATCGTGCCTCCCTAAGCATGCCCATGCTTATTACAAAATTGCAACGGATCACGCCAGAAAAAGTCAAGAAGGACAAACAGTATTGAGAAGTTTGGAAGTCATTATAGCTACGACTGAAAAGTTGGGAACATTAGAATGCATATGAAAAACATAGACTTGAGGTAAGTCCTATGCAGACAAAAGACGAAGATCTATCGAGTTTATGGTTGGGGATAAAGTGATGTTGAAGGTTTCACCATCGAAGGGAATCATTAGATTCTGCAAGAGAGCAAACCACAACTTGAACATTCAGTATTGTGGCACGTGTAGGAGCGGTAGCTTATAGATTGAAATTTCCTGATTAGTTGAGTGGAATCCACCCAACTTTCCATGTATCGCATTTGAAGAAGTGTTAAGCTAATGACAAAGCACATGTACCGCTTAATGATATTAATGTTGATTGAAAGCTTAATTATGTTGACGAATCAGTAGCAATATTGGACATGCAAGAAAAACTATTGAGAAATACAGTTATACCACAGGTAAACTTTAGTGGAAGCACCAGAAAGGCTAAGGCTCGATGAACACTTGGGAACCCGAGAGTGAAATGAAAAGAGTTTTACCCATAATCATTTAATGTATGGTAGGCTTCGGGGATAAAACAAATGTTGGGGGTATACTTAAAACTTTAAAAAGAACAAGGTTAGGGACTTAAAAGCCTAACTTTGGGAAAGAGGCGTGAAAACCCCATAAAGGGCAAATGGGTAATTACACGAGAAATCCTAATACGAAAAAGTTCATGGGGGCCTTCTTTCCATTTGTATTCTCAAACATCTCCAAAATCCTTAGGAGTGGTAACAGACTGAAGGAATTGAAAAGAAAGCCAAGCTCACAGTTTTGAGGTAACAAGTATTCACGAGCTCAAATCAACATCACTCACAAACATTGAAGGCGTGTGGAGCCTGTTTAGAGTTGGATTCAAGGACTCTTGAAGTCGTATTAGGGTATTTAGGATTAAGGCGCGTGTTTTACGTAAAAAGTTGTAAGTTATTTATAATTGATGAACGGAATGATGTTACCGACTAATTCTAACACAATTTTTATGATAAAGTTTAGTTCTTCACGTGAAACAAACTCAAACGCGAAGGAACCACCATTGTTAGGATTTTAAGATAAAAACTCAAAAACTAGATTCTACGAGTACGCGCACTCCCTTAAGGTAATCATCGAAGTATCTACTACCCTTAGTCTATGAGTATCAGGAGTACTTGCAAGGGACATATCACATGGTACACTGAATATGCATTAATATATGGACACATTACACACTCATGGTACAATACTTGCTTTTAATTGAGTACTCGCTTATGGCTATGTATGCGCGGACTGAGGACTCGTAAATCCTCTATGATGCTAGTACCTGTAGTACTCACAAAAAGGCTAAGTATTCGCGAATACTAGTAGTTTTTATAGAATGTCTGAATCTCTCAAAGTCACCTCACCTGGCTAGTATTCATAAATGTATGTTTCGCTTTTTCTCATGTGAACCATAACCTAGTTTGACTTGATTGTCCGAGGTCCAAGGAAAGTTAACACAACAAGCTTATGGTAAATGTTGTTACACTTTTAGGTGGGTTTTAGATGCCCTTCTTTTTACTATTTTGGGCCTATGTGCATGTTACCTTTATAAACATTTATACTTGTAAGTTCATGATTCGGACCGTGACCCGTGATTAATGTGTGATTATGTTCAAAGACGTAAAGATTAGAGACGGATAAAACAACTTTCTTGTATAAATTCGGTAGCATAACATTACAAACCGGCCCGATTACAAGCTAGCCGAACCATACCAGAGTATACATCCGGGGAGAGACCAAGTGGTGATCTCTCCCCCAAAGTCTAAAACCTTCAAGTGTTGCAAATGACCAAGTGGTGGTATTTATAGCCACCCCACAGTCACTTGCAAACACACACGGTCAAAAGAATAACCCTTTCGTTTGACCACTTCAAACAAGTGAGTCTATACACGTTCGTTTGACCGTTTCACTAACTATTACATAATTAGTATAAAACTAATCTAATCTATTCGAACAACATCGGACACAAAAACTGCACCAACAATACTTTCTAAAGTGACTGTTGCTAGCTAGGATGTGTCATCGATCGAATCGAATGATGTTATATATTTAATGTAGTTTAATTATATTGATAATTGACATTAATTTTTTTTATGATTGGTGTTAGATGATTGATGGTTAGCATTTGTTGCTAGTGATTATTGATGGAACTCTGTTTATGCTACGACGCAACAATTAAGGATGATTGATGGAGTCTTATGCCGGTATTTAATCCTGCTTGGCTAAATGACATGGTGATGCTCACTTCACTAATTAGCATTTACTTACGTTTGAAGTTGACGTGCATGATTGATGTTAAAAGTGTAACTTGATGAGGATTGCTAAAATGTTTTGCTCAAAATGTTAAGTCTTTTTTTAACTTAAAATTGGACTCACTCAACATAGCTGACTTTTTAGCATGCTTGTGTCTTTAAACAGGTGTTGATGCTTGATTGGAGATCCATAACATGGATTGAAATGTACCCTACTCAAAAGACTGGCATCCTATCGACCCTAGATGACATGTTTTGTTTAAACTTGATGTCTACTTGACATTTGATGTTTCTACTCATAACATTTATGAGTTTAAAAGCAATGTTTTAATGCTTGAATTCAATAGTGAGGCTTTCTGGTTTGGGTCCTTACAATAGCCCAAAACTTTGTTAATCATCCAAATAGGACTCTTGGATGCTGAGATCGTTTTAAGTTGCAGTGAAGATAGCTAGCTAGTTCTAGTGGAAACAATTTTTGAACTCGCAAGAGCTTAGTGATACATCCATGACTACGATCAAGAACATCAATTTGAATGCATGTTTTCAAGTATGTCTTAGTTTCTACTCAAGATTGCTAGTTTGGGATACTTCTCCAAAGGATAAGTTTTATGGATACGAGTATATGGACAACTGACCAAGTCATACAATTTGGAATCTTTTATTGACAGGTCATACTAATTAATTTTATACTATTGTAAAACTTTCTATTAATTAACGAACCTCACATCATTTAGTCCCGTTCTTTTGTACTTTGTGGATTGAAAAGTATAAAGTCTTAGGATTGCTTGTTTCTTCGGTAAAAACTAGAATGGTTGACATTTTCTAAGTTTACTTGCTTCCCAAAGAAGTAAATGTTGAAGTTTTCTAGGTGGAAGAAGGAAGTGTTAGCTACAAAAGAGTTTATTTGAGCCTTAAGAACAGCTTTTGAGTTCTTGCAAAGATGAAGCTTCAGAATCTTAGCAAAATAATCAGTTTGGTTTTAATATTCGTAAGTCTTTTATATCATGGATTATGTACACACTCACTTTTACCCCAAAACAGTAGCACCTTTTTGTTTGACAAAGTTATAATACGAGTTGGAATCATTCTTGACATGGAGGCATGGACTGGGAAGTCAATTCACAGTTTCATAAACTTTGCAATCTCTGATTTTTATACACGTAATAGTAATTACAGAACAAGGATCGTTCTCCACATAAGGGACTCCAAAGGTGACCCTTTACAAGCATTGTCAGCTGGTATGATCTCTTTTTATTGTCCTGTGTTTTCTTATGTTAGAGTGAGCATCGAGTGTGTTACATTTTTTATACACGTAATAGTAATTACTCTCCTTCAAATCATTTGAGTAAATTACACCGATGGTCACTCCGGTTTGGGGCCGAATACGGATTTCGTATCTAATATTTAAATTTTACAGATTTAACACCTCTGTGCACTGTTTCTTTCAAATATGGTCCTATGTTTCTTCGTGCTTTTGAATTTTAGATCAAATGCTTTTGTCCATTTAAAAAGTAAACTTAATTTAACTATATTACTCTTTTAAAAATTACAATTTAAAAATCAAAAGTGTCACTAAAGAGTGTAAAGTAACTATGGATTTTATTTCTAGATTTTTATTTAATTTCAAAAGTTTGATGATGATAATGATGATAATCAGGGTCAAATTGTAATTTTTAGAAAACAAACATCGTCAACGACTTAAAGTGTTCTTTTGAAAAGGGCAAAATCGTCAAACAGTGCCTACAGGGGCTAATTCTATAATCGCTTTATTATAAAACAAGAACATTAATTATCTGATTTTGTGTTTAATTTCTTGCATCTTCATTTAACATGACGAATTTTCTCCTAATTATAAAACAAGAACTTTAGCTATCTGCTTTCAGTTTTACTTCTTCGATCTTCATTTAACATGACGAATTTTCTCCTAATATGCTCTTGCCCCAAGTGTTGTTCATTTTTCCATTTTCCAAGTCCAATTCCATTCTGTTGGGAAACATGATCATATGCAGCGGAAGGTTGTGGATTATTCGAATCAATGGTCATGATTCTGAGTATGGAAGTGTGCAGAAAAATAATGACAAACAAGAGTATTCGAAAATAGGATAAGATTGAATGGACAATTCTTTGTGATAGAATGTCTTGATGCCGGAAATTGGTGCCGGAAATTGGTGCCGGAAATCAAGTATATATACATTGCATTTTGGCGGTTCCATATGGCGGGAATAACTGCCGGAACAGTTATTTGAAATCACCCGCTTATCACACCAAACCATAAGTTATCATGCAAACCGAATATAAATTGTCTACTACTTATACATAAAGCATGATTAAGTTTAATTATTGTTCTAACATAACCCTCTTAAACTTGATTATGCTTTGCAGCATACATCAAGACACTGTAGTTCGCTTCATCAACAGCCTTTCGAGCTTGATTGAAATTGAACCTCCGACGTTTCTTGTGAAGGTTCCAGGCTCCCTCTCAATCGTTTCCGGCATAGAGAGCGTAATGATCCATAGCAGCCTCTTCATGTGCAGCATCTGCACTTCTTCTCCTCTCATGACAGCCGCCGGTTGTTGATGAGCTTTCTCCTTCCCTAATGATCTCTTTGTCTATCACCTTCTCTTGTATGGATTTGAACCTGTAATAATATATCAAGACATCTAAATACATGGCGTAAATAATTCTCATGAATTCACCGTCTTGATATTCGTATCCCAAATCCTTAGCAATCGCCGGCCACAAGTTGTCATCCGTGACACTCCGATAGCCTCCATCTCGTTCTACAATCACGTACAATCCCAGTAGATCGATCCTTCTGTCATCCGGCGTGAATGGTGGAATAGGTCTTGAAGATATTCCCATCTTCACATTTAAGCAGTGTTGCAAAATCGCGATTACTCAGCGATTAGTCACCGACTAGTCGCTAGTCGGCCTCCTACTCGCTAGTCGGCCTCCTACTGAGTAATTTTTCACTAATCAGTCAAAAAATTGCTAGTCGGTCAAAGCCGGTCCAAGCCGCCCTAGTCGGCCCAAGTCGCCCTAGTCGGCCCATTTGAAATCCTTACAAAACAGGCCCAAGATTACAACTTTAGCCCATTTTCCTTATCCCTTACCCTAATATGACGAAGAATTTGTGTCGGAGAAAAAGGGTGAAGTAGACGAGGAGATTAAATACGAGTCGGATGGTGTCGAAATCATTGAACACTACGGGGATGACGATTACATTTGAGCTATTTGTTAATGTTTGAATTTTAAGTACTGAGACTTGTTATGTTATGACTTATATGTAAATTTAGTTTGCATTTTGAACTACTTTTACCTTTTTAAGTATTATATTGATATGGATATGTGAGTATATATATACATATTTATAAAAATAATAAAATTTACATATAAAGTTCCGATCCGATTAGTCCCAAGTAATCCCGAGTAATCTCGAGTAGTCGCTAGTCCCCACCACACCAGCCGAATAGCGACTAGCGAGTTCTCCAACCTTGCATTTAAGAACCAAGCCACCATTTCCTCAAATTTCTTCTCCAATTCATGCTTGTATTTGAATACAAAATCTCTGTCATCGATCATGTCCAGTAATGACTTGCAATCGGCAAAGTCATGAAACTCTAAAGCCCGTATAATCATCAGGCTCCAAGCGTTTTCATCATCATTAGAAACATGCAGAGTTTCAAAGTAAGAATTTAAGTAATTCTCTTTGAAATCTTCGTTCACTGAACATAATTCAATCATCCTCTGTTTTTCGTTTAAACCAAGTCCGTCTTCCTTGGTTAAACCACTTACAGGGGCTGAGAACATTGGGAAAATTTTGCAAGTGTCACCGGACTTTCTAACTGTAAAGCCTTGAAGTGTTAATTGATCAAGACTTAAAACATTACGGTCCAATTCCGGTGAGTAGAACACGCTTTGTATCCGCAACATATCATTCCCAGATTTCATTTCCACTGCCCCAATCCCACGTATGAACAGAAAATTGTTCTCACCCGATTTTGTTTCAACACCGATCATATGTTTAATACGTTTGAAAACATTTAAATTTCCCGCGAAATGATGATTAAATGTCGGACTTACGTACCAGATGTCTCCCCATTGTCCACCCTCAGTTCCGGTGACAATCATCTCGTTCTGGCAGTTAACTTCATCATCTTGTCTTCTGATTCCGGTATTAATCGTCTGTTTAATCAGTTGTGTGGCTTTATCGTTTTCTTTCGCCTTGCACATATAGATATGGTGGCCCAGTTGGTGGCAGTAATAGCAAAGCCTCACACGAGGAATTCGTTTATCTTTCTCGTTATTCTCATCAACACAGTGTTGACAAGGCATTGTGGTTGAACTTGGTTTGATTTCTGCACGCTTCCCAGAAGTGGCTCTAATACCACTATGTTGGGAAACATGATCATATGCAGCGGAAGGTTGTGGATTATTCGAATCAATGGTCATGATTCTGAGTATGGAAGTGTGCAGAAAAATAATGACAAACAAGAGTATTCGAAAACAGGATAAGATTGAATGGACAATTCTTTGTGATAGAATGTCTTGATGCCGGAAATTTGTGCCAGAAATCAAGTATATATACATTGCATTTTGGCGGTTCCATATGGTGGGAATAACTGCCGGAACAGTTATTTGAAATCACCCGCTTATCACACCAAACCATAAGTTATCATGCAAACCGAATATAAATTGTCTACTACTTATACATAAAGCATAATTAAGTTTAATTATTGTTCTAACACTTTCTAGTTTAATCATGCTTTATATCTTCGCTTTATTGATTTTCTTGAATTCAACAAATTGATTTCAGTTCTTTTATGATCATCTTTCCTGGGCAGTGCATGATCTACTGAATAACATCAAGGTGCAAGCAATCATAGGCCCAGAAACATATCTTGAAGCAAAGTTATTGGCCCCCATTGCGGATAAAGCTAAAGTCCCTATATTTTCCTTTGCTGGTTCCCCTTCCATACAATATCCATTCTTGTATCAAATTAAGGAAGATGAGTCAGTTATGTCAAAAAGCATTACTGCCCTGGTTGATTCTTTTGGTTGGAGGGAAGTTGTATATTTATATGATGACATTGAACGTGGTCGGGAAATCTTATCATATTTTCTTGAATCCTTTCAAGACAAAAGCATCCGTGTCAGTCAAGGAAATGAAGTTCCAGATTTGTCCGCTGATGATCAAATTACTAAAGAGTTGCAAAAGATCAGGATTAGTCACACAAGGGTAATTGTTCTACATATGTCATCTTTATTAGCATATAGAGTTATCTTAATTGCAAAAGGGTTGGGAATGGTGAATGAAAATTATGCTTGGATTGTGGCTTACAAAACCATTGATATCCTGCAACCAGTCGAAAATGAAGTTATTGAGTCATATCAAGGAGTGATAGGTTTAAGGTCTTATATTCCAGCATCAGGCAAGCTGCTTAACTTAACTACCAGATGGTACAATGAATGCTATAAAAAGTCACCAAGTTTAGGATCAAGAGAGGTAAGCGTGCTTGCAGTATGGGCATACGACACAATTTGGGCACTAGCGGAGTCAGTTCAAAGGCTTGGGCTTCAGTTTTCATTAGTTGTCACTCAAATAGATTTGATGCTTCCATTTGAGCTTTCAAAAACAAGATTTAAGGGTGTAAGTGGTGACTTTCAACTTAATGATGGAAAGCTAGTGTCCAATGGATTCAAGGTTGTAAATGTGATAGGAAATGGAGAGAGAGGAGGGTCTACAACAACTCAAACACGTCGGATGTTGCAAACTACTGGTGGTAAAAAGCTCAAAGTTGGTGTCCTAACACGAAGAAAGTTCACGTATTTCATAGATGCATTTTATGACATTCAGAAAAATGTAACAACTGCCACTGGTTTCTCTGTGGATGCGTTTGATGCTTGCATTAGTGCATTACAATACGAATATGAGTTAATTCCATTTGCCAATGGAACTTATGACGATCTTATAAAGAAGGTTTATGTTCAAGTATGTAGCTTCTCTGAATAAATTCAATTGCTTTCAATCAAAATAGTTCATGTGCTTTGTTTTTGTTGTGTTTTAGGAGATTGATGCTATCTTGGGTGATTCAACGATTCTTGCCAACAGATCTCAGTTTGTTGACTTTACAGCGACATACACTGACATGGGCATAGGAACGCTGGCAAAAATCAAGCATAATGACATGTGGATCTTCTTGAAGCCACTCGATATGGATCTATGGCTGATCACTATTGCTTTTGCTATCTTCACTGGCTTCGTTGTTTGGGCAATCGAGTCCATGGATCAAAAGTCCCAAAAATCGCCTTCCCAGCAAATTGGACCAACCTTTTGGTTCATCCTAATGACACTATTTTTTGCTCAAAGTTCTCTCTCAATCTCAATCTCTCTCTGTGGTAAAGTAAAGGGACACAATTCACATATACTAATTTACTGAAAACTTGTTATGTAGGGGAGAAGCTAGCAACTAATCTGGCAAAATTTGTGGTGTTTGTTTGGTTACTTTTCGTACTTATTCTGATCGCGAGTTACACTGCAATACTGACTTCACTAGTAACAGTTGAACAGTTTGAGTTAGCTTCAAAGGGCGGAACTCTGGGGTTTCATGGTGGTTCTTTTGTGGCAGGAAGGACCGTTAGCAACTTGCAGTTTGGGGATTATAGACATAGACCATACTATTCATATGATGATTATGTGAATGCGCTATCAAAAGATGGAAAGCATAACGGTGCTGATGCTATCATTGATGAAATCCCCTACATAAAGATGTTTCTTGGCATGCACTCCAGTGATTATGCAATGATTTCATCTGAACCAACTACTTCTGGTTTTGGCTTTGTAAGTACCCTTTAGTTTTCCCTTTTGGATAAGTTGAGCAAATGTACCGAACAAACAACAAAATTGTTCACTTAGAATAAGAGCATCAACAAAGTTTTAGCTCCCTGATTCTTACATAATCTACAAATAAGATTACTTTATTTACTTAACTTAACAGCGTATGCTTCTGCTTGGGTCCGATGTGATAAATAATCATCTAGAACAATGGTTTCATAGGGTTAGTTAGGATAAGCATAGACTAAGCATTCATTTCTATATATTGTCTATTTTTCGTGCGTCAATCTGATGTATTTAGTTATTTCATTTAGATCTTTCAAAAGGGATCGCCTTTGGTTAGTGACATGTCAAGACAAATTGCTACAATAAGAGAAAATGGAACCCTTAGATTTTTAGAAAAGAAGTGGTTTGAGAAAGAGTCATCATCATCCCAAGATTCTACACGAAAGCCGAAAACATTAAATTTTAGCAGGTTTCGAGGTCTGTTTCTTATTAGTGGGATCTCTTCAGCTGCAGCCCTCATTATATCTTTGATTTTTTTACTTCATGCGAAACTAGAGGTCCATAGCATCATTTCCTTTATCATGCAGAAAAATTTGGTGGCTTATTTGAGGCATCTATTTTATGGAAATGCCATTAGGATATAACGAACTAGTGGAGAAACTCCCTGAACATGCTTATTGATTTAAATAATGTATAATCTTCTTAGAATTTGATCCAAGTATATATGTATTTAATTATCACCCGCCAGTCAATCCTATATCTGTTGGTTTCCGCCTCTCCTCATTTGAAATTAACAAGTTTGTTTTGTTTAGTTTTATTTAAGCATTAACTAATATGGATAGTAAATTCTGTTTATTTATTACTTCTGAGATCTAGAAAATGTTTCTTAAGAACATGAATAGTCTTCTTGTGAATGCTCATGAGAATTTAATTAGTCTGTTGGTGCACTTGTGTCTGTACTTTGTCTGTATTCGGTCTGTATGTAAACGATGTCCTAAATCAGTCTGTAAGTTGACCAAGTCAACTATCCTCCTAGTTTGACTTGGACAACATGATGTTTGTCTGGATCGAAGGATAGCCTCGAAGGATACGCATCATCCTTCGAGGTGCTCGAAAGATATGGTTCGACCATTAGACATCGAAGGATGATCCTTCGATGTCCACGCTGATCGTTCGAGCTCCCTGTCATCGATAGATGATCCTTCGGACCATCTATCGATCCTTCGACCAAGACCTGCTGTGTATGGGTATAAATACCCATGCAGTGTGTTAGTGTTGGAGAAGATGCACACATAGAGAGTTAGTGAAACTCTGCTGGAAAACACACACACACACACTTTAGAGAGTTTGCAAACAAGATTGTAAACATTGTGCTTGTAACCGTAAACCTTCATACGTATTAATACAGTGGTGTTAATCGGTGAACTTTGTGTGTTCTTGTGTTTGTTCTTGCATCATCCCGGTTTGCCCGCTAGCTTGGATTCCGCACTCGCTAGTGGGTTAGTATAACAAGGTTTAGGTTTGTTCTCGATCCTCCGAGAAAAGGGACCTACAAGTGGTATCAGAGCTTGGCTCTTTACCTTGTTTAAAACCGGGTTGTTCGAGTTCTTGGTGTGTTTGAACACTTGGTTTAGCACCCGTTTTTGGAGATTTCCTTGCGTTTTGAAACTGAAAAACGTGTTCTAAACCTATCGGGAGTGTTCGGGGTCGGTTTGGGTAACATAAAAATCGTGTTTGTAAAACTTTGATTTTTCCGGCCATATTCCGATTTGTTTCCGGTGACCAGATCTTGAAGATAAGGTTGCTTTTTTTGGCAAAAATTTTTGAAAGTCAAAAGTTGGTGAAAAAGTTGTTGACAGAACCATCCTTTCTGCCGAAAGTTGGCTCACCAACCACATCAACTTTTCACCAACCTGTCGTACTTTGTGTCAGTGTGTCAGAGCTGTCGAAAGATATCCTTCGACATCGAAAGATATCCTTCGACATCTTTCGATCAAAGGCAGCTCGAAAGATAAGCATCCTTCGAGTAGTCTTTCGAAGTCTAAGGGTTATCCTTCGTAGTTGGAATCTTTTCGAAAGTTGGTTGTCCGAAAGATAAGGATACATCTCGAAAGATAAGGATCTTTCATTGTGAATCCTTCGAGATCAGTATTCGAAAGATATAAATCTTTCGAACATTGAATCTTTCGTGATAATCAGTCGAAAGATAAGGATCTTTCATTGAGAATCTTTCGAAGACTATTGCTCGAAACTCAACAGTAATCTTTCGATCACTGTTGATCCTTCGAACAAGTCTTGATCTTTCGATCAGATTGTATCTTTCAATTGTTGTCTGTTTGTTGTTAACAGTTTGTGGTGTGTAGGTTATTTGTTAATTTTTGATCACAATGAGTTGCACAAGTCCTTGGGATTGGAGTACGGATCCACAACCAGATCTGAAACAGATGTCGATGGCTGAATATATGACGAGTGCCATTCCAAAACAACAACAATCAATAAGTTCGTGTCAATGGGCTTTGGTATCCAATCAAAGTCAAAGTCTTCAGAATCTTCTGATTAGTGAGAGTGAAACAGGCAGTAACAATCGTCCACCAAAGCTGAACCACATGAACGATTTTCCGTCATGGAAAGGCCGCTTTCACACATATGTTCAAGGACAAAGCACCGACCTTTGGATGTGTTTTGTCAATGCATTCAATGAAAGTCTTGAAAGTAGAGCATCCACTTCAGAAGGTTACGCCAATATGCTTGAAAATGACAAGAAGGCTTATGAATTGGAGAAAAAGGCATATGCCATACTTACTCAAGCACTCAACAAAGACATCTACCATCAGTTTTCATATTGCAAGACCACGAAAGCATTGTGGGATGCCTTAGTTGCTAGAGGAGAAGGCAATGCAGCTGCTCGAAAGTCTAGGCATGATTTGTTGAAGAAAGAATTTGAATCTTTTCAGTTTTTGGAAAACGAGACTCTGAATGATATGACCACACGTTTCTATCATTTGATTAGTGAAATGTGTGCTTATGGGGTGGCAGCTACTCAACAAGACATGGTGAATAGGTTTGCTGACGCCCTACCCCCAAAATGGAGTTCGTTTATTGAGTTGTTGAAGCATACTAAAGCTCTAGATGAGATTAACATCTATGAGTTCATTCAGAAGCTGGAACATAAAAATGATGAAGAAATTAGGAAAGCAAGGCGTGCTCCAGCCCCTCAGAATACAGAAATGTATTTGCCTGGTTTTGGTCCTTCAGCTAGTTCTGTTCAGCAACCGAAGCTTCAAACTGCTTTTGTGTCCAATACGAGTTCTTTTCCATTTCCTCAATCAACAGCTGCTCCACCACAACCTCAATTCGATCCGAGGTCCTATATTCCTGTTCCAACACAGCCACAACCACAACCTCAACAACAACAACAGCAAGCTCACTATACAAGCAATCCTCAACCTCAACCTCAAAGTCATCACACAATCCGAGTCGACAACTCAAATCTTTCACACCTTAGCATTGAAGTTGCTAAGGAACATATGGAAATTATCAACACCATGGTCAGTGCTTACTGTGGTTTGGTAGCTGGTCAGCTTGGAAACATCAACATGACCAATGAAGATTATGACCAGATCGACAAGGAAGAAATGGAGTTGATGGATATTAAATGGGCTTTTGCTAGTGCGGTTAGAAGGGCAAAAGATTTCATGGCACGAACTGGAAGAACTTCGTTGGAAGGAAAGAAAAACACGAAGTATGGGTTTGATATTAATGCCGTCACGTGCTTTAATTGTGGCGAGAAAGGGCACTTTAAACGTGAGTGCACTCGACCAACAAAACACGGCAATCACAACCCGTTCAGAAACCAGACTAATGCGAATGCCCAACAAGAAAACCGTGAACGGAGGATGGTGGCAGTGAATAACAATCAGGGACAGCCTGGAGCTACCAATCACAATCGGGCTTTGGCTGTTCAAGCTGATGAAGGATGTGACTGGTCAGTGCAGTTTGGTGAAGGTGATCAAGGAAGTGGAACTGCATTGTATGCTAAAGTCATCGAGCAGGTTCATAAAGAAGAATCTTCTGGGAGCGATGACAGTTCTGGTTATTCGGGCAGTTCTGATGAAGAAGGCTCTGTTTCTGGGGATAATCACTCAGAGCCTGATGTGAATGAAGAAGGAGATGATGATATACAGGAGCTACTGAATGAAGCTGATGAGCTTAAATGTCAGAAATCAATTCTGATTAGGAAGGCTGCTGATACATCAATGGAAATGGAAAAGCTATTCTCTGAAGATGGAGCTTTTTCTTTTCAAACTGCCTTTATGGCAAATGGTTCAGCCTCTACTAGTCAGGTAACTTCTGAACCTCCTGCTCCTAGTATTTGTAAATCATGTGCAGATATGAAGCTTGAATCAGAAAAGCTTCATAGTCATAATCAGAATTTGGTTATTGAACTGTCAAAATGCCAAGAGGCAAACATGGCTTTAACCCGGAATGAAAAAGAATTTAAATCTGTAATAGAAACATTAAAGAAAAATGTGTCCGAGGTTAACAAAGTAGTTTACCACAAACAAGTAAGTATAAATGAATACATTAATCTTGTGGAAGAAACTAAGAAGCAATTAGCCATTGCCCAATGCAAGCATGATGCGATCAAACAGAAATTGGATAGTTATTCTAACTCCCGATTTGTGCTTGATCACATCATAGACGTTCAACAACTGAAAGGTAACGTGAAAGGTGTAGGGTATAAGGCGTGTCCACCCCCTTTGATGGACAACTATACCAAGATGCCCGATGAAGAGGAAATGCCTCGGTATGAACCCAGTGTGCCTTTGAACTTTGAAGAATTTTCTACTGGCCTAGGGTTCAAATCGGACAGTTCTTCAAACACAGCCCCTAAGGAACAAGAAACTTCACCATCCATGAAACAAAGTCCTCCAATTATCGAGGACTATGAGACATCGGATGATGAATCAGATGTGGCTGTAAGTGATCAGGATAAATCACTTAGCAAGATGAAAGGAGTAGATATTCCACGAGAGAATCACATCCTTTGTGATCCTGATACTCCTGAGGTTCCATCTGTTGAGAAGCAAGTGATTGATCCTGTCAAGGTTGATAAGACAGGTGTGTCTACTGTTAAAAGCAGTAATGTGTTGTACACCTTGGTTGGAGATAATAAAATCTATTCAGATCATGTTTTTCCAATTAAAAATGTAAATAAATCTTTGATTGACAAAGTCTTTGAAGACAATACAAACAAATTTTTGGGAAAAACACTGCCGGGAATTGTGGTAACACAATGTGATCCAATTCCTAAGGCTGAGATTAGGAAACAGTTTGGCAATCAAAAATCTCCAACCACTCAACAACCGACTGCTTCTAAGGGTAAACAACCACAACGAGTTCCAAAGCCAAAGGCTAAAGTTGAATCAAAAGGAGCTCGTTACATGAAGAAAGGAAAAGATGTTAAGTTTGTAGCATCAAAAGGTACAGATAAAATTGAGACTTTTGAAAACAAATCAAACACTGATTTTGTACAACAAGTCAAGATTTTGAAACGAAACAGTGATAACAATTACACCCAACACACAAACGGGTGTGATGAAAGAGCAAGTACCTCAGGTTCTACAAGCTCAACATCTGGTAGTCGATCAAGTTCTCCTAAAACTGTTGAAAGGAGAACTTGTTTCAAATGTGGAGAAATTGGGCACATTATCAGAAATTGCCCAAATGCTCCAAAGAAGAAGTTGGTTGAAAAGGCTCCACCTGAAGCAGTTCACCCTCAACGTCGGTCAGTTTCACCTAAACAAGATAAACGAACTGTAAAAGAACAAGAAACTAAACAACGACGTAAGAACATAAAGACTGTTGAAAAAGCTTTAAAATCTGAAGTTAAAACAGTTCAAAAGGAACCAAGAGTGTCACAACCTATAAAACCAGAATCTTCAAAAGCTGGTAGGCAAAGACAAACTTGGTTACCTAAGTCGGGTGACAATTCAGGGGGAGCGGTTGTTCTTGAAAACCATCAAGAGATAGAGCTTACGTATCGTGATGCCAAGGGACGACCCAAGACCACTAAGGCTTGGGTCCCCATTCTCAACTGATGTGTTTATTTGACATGTGCAGGATGTTCTAGGAGGAACTATTAATAGTCATTGGATTGTTGATAGTGGAGCATCCAGGCACATGACTGGCGACTTACGGCTCCTGTATGACGTGAGAAATATCAGAGGAGGGTATGTTGCCTTTGCGGGTGATAAAGGAGGGTACATCACTGGAGAAGGAAGTATCTCCAATGGCATCGTGTGCTTTGATAAGATCAATTATGTGAAGCAAATTGATCACAATCTTCTCAGTGTGTCGCAAATCTGCGATAAAAAGTTCTCAGTGATTTTTGATGATGCTGGCTGTTATGTGCTGAAGCCTGGATTCAAAATTCCACAAGAATGGGTTCTCTTATCGGCTCCGAGAGTTAATGATCTTTATATTCTCGATATGAGCCAAGCGATTACTACATCTGCACAAGTTACTTGTTTTGTCTCAAAAGCCACAGAAAAGGAGTCTATATCTTGGCACAGAAGAATGGGGCACATTCACTTGAGAAAGATGAACCATTTGGTGAAAAATAATCTTGTGAATGGTGTGCCTGTTAGAAGTTTTCATCTACAAGATATCTGTGTCTCGTGCCAAAAGGGGAAGCAATCGAAGAAGTCTCACCCTTTGAAGAAAATCAACACTGTCAGCATGCCTCTCGAACGTCTTCATATGGACCTTTTTGGACCTATGAAGCACAAGACAACGTTTGGTGATGCTTATTGTTTAGTAGTTACTGATGACTACTCTAGATTTTCTTGGGTATCTTTTATGGCACACAAGAGTGAAACTCCTGGCATCCTCAAGGATCTTCTTACAATGTTGGAGAATCTCTATACGTTGAAAGTGAAAAGGATCCGAAGCGACAATGGAACTGAATTCAAGAATCAAGTTATGGATGAGTTTTGTACTTCTAAAGGCATTCTTCATGAGTACAGTTCTCGTTATACTCCACAACAAAATGGTGTCGCTGAGAGGAAGAATCGAACTATTATTGAAACTGCAAGAACAATGTTAGTAGAGTCGGAACTCCCTATTCAATTCTGGGGAGAGGCTGTATCGGCTGCTTGCTACACGTTGAACAGAGTTCTTACAGTTAAGAGACATGGCAAGACTTGCTTCGAACTCCTTCAGAGAAGGAAACCGGATCTTTCTTACCTTGAACCGTTTGGTGCTCCTTGTACTATGATTGAACCGGATGGAAAGTTTGGTGCACGAGCTATCGAGGGTTTCTTCCTTGGATATGCAACTCCGAATTTTCGTGTTTGGAATCTAGCTACCAAAAAGATTGAGCTATGGAGTGAAGTTAGGGTTCAAAGGTACACGAGTCCTGTTAGGGCTCCGGGTGATCCGTGGATGTTCGATTATGATGGGCTTTTTGACTCCTTCAATCTGCCAACCTTTGACGAAGAATCAGCAGCGGCTCGAATGTTGTTGGAAAGTGACAACGCTGCTGTCTCGCCATTGGTTAGACCTATTGTTGTTGACCCTCAAGCTTCTACGTCAGTCAACAATATGGTTCAAAATGAGGTTTATGAAGATGCTGCTGATTATAATGACTCTTCTGAAGATGATGAATATCATGATGCAGCCGAAGGATCTTCAGCTCCAGCTGCTCCTGTTCAAGGTGCCTCTGGGGATACACCTCATACGCAGAATATCGATACTGCTGAAGGGAATGCATCCACTTCTAACCACATTCCTGGTGTGGAGTTGGTTGTTGATCTTAATCTGAACAATTTGGGTATCAATGCTCGTGTGCCAGATAATCCTGAAATGCGGATTCACGATACCCATCCCCAGCAGAATATCATAGGAGATGTCCATCGCGGTGTGCAGACGCGTAATCAGTTGAGAAACAACCGGAATGCTGGTTTGTATTCAGCTATAAGAGAGTCTGGTCAACAAAATGACTGGTCCTTCGCGTGTTATGTGTCACAAGAAGAACCAAAGTCGTGGAAAGAAGCATTGAAAGACAGTGCTTGGGTTGAGGCCATGCAGGAAGAATTACAGCAATTTCACAAGCTGGGTGTTTGGAAGCTTGTTGAAAAGCCTGAGAATTACAAGAAGATTGGCACTCGATGGGTCTTCAAATGCAAGAAAGACGACCGTGGAGTGGTAATTCGAAACAAAGCTCGTTTAGTCGTTCAAGGTTTTCGTCAGATAGAGGGTATCGACTACAACGAAGTCTATGCACCAGTTGCACGTCTGGAAGCTATTCGGATCTTTCTGGCTTATGCCTCATTCAAAGGATTCAAGGTTTACCAGATGGATGTCAAAAGTGCATTTCTACATGGTGTGGTTGAAGAAGAGGTATATGTCGAACAGCCTCCAGGTTTTGAAGATCCTGTTCATCCCGATCGGGTTTGGTTGCTCAACAAAGCTCTATATGGTCTTCATCAAGCGCCACGAGCTTGGTATGCAACCTTATCTACATATCTGTTGGAGAACGGTTTTCGAAGAGGTCTTATCGATTGTACTCTCTTCATCAAAGAACAAGATGGAGATCTTCTTCTGGTACAGGTATATGTTGATGATATTATTTTTGGTTCTACTAATGATGTTTTGTGCAGGAATTTCGAGCGCATCATGCAGGATAAATTCGAGATGAGTGCTATGGGGGAAATGAATTTCTTTTTGGGCCTACAAGTGCAACAAACGGAGTCTGGGATATTCATCCATCAGACTAAATATGTTGGAGACATCTTGAGCCGGTTCCAGATGTCCGATGCAACGCCCATTGGTACCCCATTGCCAACTAATCACGGAATAACTCCTGACGTAAAGGGTGAACCTGTTAGCCCTTCATACTATCGCGCGATGATCGGATCCCTTATGTACCTCACAGCATCAAGGCCAGATATAATGTACCCAACATGCCTGCTTGCCAGATATCAAGTCAACCCGAAGGCCTCACATCTTGCAGCTGTCAAAAGGATTTTTCGTTATTTGAAGGCTTATCCAGACACCGGTCTGTGGTATCCTAGGGATAATAACTTTGACTTGGTCGCATTCAGTGATTCTGATTTTGGCGGATGTAAAATCGACGGCAAATCCACAACGGCTGGATGTCAGTTTTTAGGAAATCGCCTAGTCACATGGCAGTGCAAGAAGCAGACGTGTGTAGCTACATCAACATGCGAAGCTGAATACATTGCTGCCTCAAGTTGTTGCTCCCAAGTTCTTTGGATCCAACAACAGATGCGGGACTACGGTTTTGAATTCCTAACTACTCCTATTTACGTTGATAATTCTGCTGCTTTAGATATCACTAGAAATCCTGTGCAGCATTCAAAGACCAAACACATCGAAATCAAATATCACTTCATACGTGATTGCTTTGAGAAAAGGCTAATCGATGTTGTTAAGGTCCACACCGATGACCAACGTGCCGACTTATTTACCAAAGCATTTGACAAATCTAGATTTGACTTCTTATTATTGGTAAACGGCATTAAAGTCAAGCAAGAGTAAACCAACATCGGAAAATCATTTTTGTAAATACCTTTGTGTTTTTAAATTTATCTTAGTTTGTTGATTTTAGGGGGAGTAAATCCAAAAATCGGAAAATACAAAAACATCGAAAAATTTCAAAAACACAAAAACAGTAGAAAATCAAAAATGAGTTTCCTGGAGAGCAAAAGAGAAAATGATAGTACATCAGTGGTCTATCCTAACCTCTTTAAACCTTAAATGAAAAGCGATAAGCAGCTCTATATAAGATGTATCGGTAGGCTCACAATCATTTTAAAGTGTGCAGGGTGATATAAATCTTAATCGACTGAAGACCAGGTGGGAACCATTCATTGGCATATGGTCTTAGTACCGAAATTTCGTTTGATAGATTGCCGAGGTTCTGAGATATTCGGTCTTTATGCTGCTTATCATCTGGGTATCATGGTTGTATCTTTTACCGAAAAATAACGGGGACGCAAGTCTAGATCTTCCATGATACTATACATACGTGTACATATTACATACTGCATTCGACCTCAATAAGTGATAAACAATCACATGTCCAAATCAAATAAGTGATAAAATATCACATTTATCCGGGTGTCAAGTTCGTCTCTCTGCTGTACGGAAGTACTGACCTGTTCACGGACTTGCACCTGTGCCCTCATGCATACGAAAATCAAGTTCCTCATCAATAAGTGATTATATCACAAAGGGCTTGTTTTCAAATCAAAATAAGTGAGTATCTCACAATTTATACGGTCAAACAGATGATAATCGGTATACTCACCGGTAAGATGAACTCTCGTGCATACCTTGATACGGGAATGTGTCGTGATGTGGATGAACACCGGTTGGTAAGTATAAACCATACATTAACGTATCCTCTAAACATGATTACATCTGATAAGTTGAGCTTAAGTGGACAACAATACCGATAATTGTTATAGGATGCTTATCTTAATGTTAACTAACTGAACAACAAGAGTGTTTTGGCATGACCGTACACTGATATGATTCTCTTACCCTCGAAACTCGCAAAAAGAATGTCTGTATATATTTATTTATTTACTGCTTAATCTTTATTGTTTTTCTTTTAAACAGTTTCGTCGTTTGATGCATATCAGCACGACATTAGCGGTGATGTCGTTTGATAACACTCAAAGGATTTTAAATTGTTGTCTTTTTATTTCAAAAACACACCTGAAATCTGTGTTTTAATATAAACTTTATAAAAGCCAAAAAGATTTTATTTCTACTTTATTTTCGATCGTACGATGTTGGAGCTCAAGTCTTCGTTGCCTGAAACCTGAACGAAAACCAAACTGACTAAATCTTCATAAACGGTCGAAATTTGCATGTTTTGAAAGTTAGAATTTAAAATTTGAAAAATTTATTAAACTTTCAAACTGTCGGACGGTGCTTGATTGTGACATGGTCATTCGTGTGTCATTTGCTCATACTATGTTCCAAGCAGTTGTTCTCATTACGCGTTTAGATTTCTTGCATGTGCAGATTCTAAAGGCTAGGAGAACATGGTCGATGACAAGCTTTGGAATGAAGACACGACGAGAAGGCGCTCAAAAGACGAAGATGATCGAGTTGCCGCTGGCCATCTTCAACACCACAAGGATCTCACTTCATAAAGATAAAGTCCATTCACGAGCATAACTCAAGGGGGAGCTTATGTTAAGGGGGAGTTTGTCAACACACTTCCTACATGATACGGGTAGTTTGTTGATACACTCTCTGCTTTCAAGACGTGAAGACTTTGAAGATCCTCCGACCATGAAGACTTGAAAGGACATCAGAGTTTTGGAAACTCGAAGACCAAAGACTGTCGAAGTTCGAGACAAGTCTACATCTATAGAAGATAAAGACAAGATAAAGACAAAGCTACAGCCAAGGGGGAGTTTGTTGGTGCACTTGTGTCTGTACTTTGTCTGTATTCGGTCTGTATGTAAACGATGTCCTAAATCAGTCTGTAAGTTGACCAAGTCAACTATCCTCCTAGTTTGACTTGGACAACATGATGTTTGTCTGGATCGAAGGATAGCCTCGAAGGATACGCATCATCCTTCGAGGTGCTCGAAAGATATGGTTCGACCATTAGACATCGAAGGATGATCCTTCGATGTCCACGCTGATCGTTCGAGCTCCCTGTCATCGATAGATGATCCTTCGGACCATCTATCGATCCTTCGACCAAGACCTGCTGTGTATGGGTATAAATACCCATGCAGTGTGTTAGTGTTGGAGAAGATGCACACATAGAGAGTTAGTGAAACTCTGCTGGAAAACACACACACACACACTTTAGAGAGTTTGCAAACAAGATTGTAAACATTGTGCTTGTAACCGTAAACCTTCATACGTATTAATACAGTGGTGTTAATCGGTGAACTTTGTGTGTTCTTGTGTTTGTTCTTGCATCATCCCGGTTTGCCCGCTAGCTTGGATTCCGCACTCGCTAGTGGGTTAGTATAACAAGGTTTAGGTTTGTTCTCGATCCTCCGAGAAAAGGGACCTACATAGTCCCCACTTACCAAATATGTAGGTATATATGGGGGCTAAAATTTTCTCAAGTCATACAAATAATGTTTTGAATCAGTAAGTTGTGAATTTGGCTTTAACAATAACATCAAATAAAAGGTCAGATATGTAAATATATTAAGGGATGCTTAGGTCAAACGTAGTGACGGTTTCGTGAATAACCGCCGCAAAGGATATTATCAGGAGAAGTCAATGTATCAAACGATTATAGCGAATGAACTTTTACGAGTAAAGTTTCTATTTGTTCTTAGCACCTGGGTTGTTTGTGTATAAGATTGGTGTTGTAAATTCGCTACATTGGTATCAGAGAGTTTTGTGCTCTTGGGAGTAACCTGGTGAAGAAAAAGATTGAGGGAGTTGATCGTGACAAAGAAGAAATTGAGTGAGTCAATTGTGAAGAGGAAGATCGGCGATCGAAGTAAGAAAGCAAGTTTCTCGAAGGAAGAATTCATGGAAGAGATTTTGGTGTTTGGAACTCCTGACAGGGCGGATGATTTTGCGATGAATCCAATAATCAACTCTGGTCTATGAGACCAATTTGTCGTTGATGGTCTGTGTGGCCATGGTAGTGTCGACGTCTATGTGATCAATTTGGGATGGCGGGCATGATGGAAGCAAGCAATGGCGGTGAAGAAAGTTAATTCAATCCCGTAGCAGTGAAATTGGAAACCCATTACCAACTAGTTGAAGAAGATGATAAAAGACGTGTGTTTTAGAAAGAAGACATCAAAAAAGAAGAATAAGAAGTGCATAGCCAAGTCTCATGTGCACAGTTTCTTCAGACTATGAGCTTACGGAAGTGATAATTCTCATTGTACTAAATAGTAAATATTGATTACATCTGGAAAATAGGAAATGAACTACCAATCGTTCCTATTTATATGCATTCTATTAATACAAGGATATACATAACATATGCACAATATTTACGTGCTAATACACTCCCTCAGTCTTATTGGGAGGATAGCGTACGTAAAAATTGCCTTTAAACCTGGAGAAGAGTATGCATGGAAGGCCTTTGGTAAAGATGTCGGCGTATTGGTAAATCCGCAGGAATGTGAAGAACTCGAATTGCTCCGACCTGAACCTTTTCTCAAACAAAATGGTTATCGACTTCAATGTGTTTAGTGTATTGATGTTGTACCGGATTTTTGGAGATATAGACGATTGGCATGTTGTCACAATAAATGATGGTGGCCTTCCGAGTTGGAACAAAAAGTTCAAGTAATAAGTTTCGTGGAAACTCGTTTCGGCTACTCCATTTGCTACGCCCCTGTATACAGCTTCTGCGGTAGAGCGCGGGATAGTGGTTTGGCGTTTTGAAGACCAAGACAAAAGATTATTGTCCATAAGGACTTAGTAATCTGATCGGTGCATTTAGGTACACTTTATTATATATTAATTCTGTTATAAATCATTGACTTTAGTATAAAATATATTACTTTAGCCGGGTGTAATATTTTATAGGTTATGGAAGAAAATGAGTTGAAACGGTTTAATTGATAAGATATAAAAAGTAAATGTCACCAAAAATTAAATAACAAATTTATGATGATATATTGCAATTAATATTTTAATTAGTTATCTTATTTCTTTGTAGTGTGGTGCAGACCAGAATCAAAGGGATGTGGACTAAAATAGTAAAATCCATAAATTGAAGTTATGAATTGAGGGCTGAGTGACAAAGTGGAAATGGACTAATCAATATAGAGTTGTGGGTCGTTATGATATCGGTTGGAGCAAAGAAATGAAAAGGTTAGTTAAATATAGTTGGGTTTAAATTAAAGAAAAAGTTAATTAAATATAGTTAGCAAATTGAATCAGAAACAAGGCTGGCACTGGCAGCAACAATAAAAACAATCAGGTCATGAGAGAGCTTGGGTACATAAGACTGGACGGTTGTTTTGGGGCGTGTCACATAGGAAACAAAAGGCAGCCAGCCTTTGGCAAGCCTGTTGTGGCGACGTTGAAACAAAAGGCATGGTTTTTGTTTGAAGATTAAGTACGAGATCAGAATGCATATGAGTGGCTAAGGCTCTTTCTTCAGGCGGACGGTTTGTAAAGTTTAACACTTTTCTCTGTTTAATCCGATATAACTTTTACATAACTAATAGTTTAAGAAAACTAAACTAATAACTAATGAAAATGAAAAAAATTTAATTAGTGATTCAATATAGACAAAATTAATCAGTATCTCTCTTCCTACAAATATTTATCCCTCTTCCTACAAATATTTAAATATTTGTAGGAAGAGGGATACTTATTAATAAATACAAAAACTCATGTTATAGGTGACAATGTTACTCATAATGATCAATCCAAAAATTGATTTCAAGTTAAAATGCCTGAATAAATTTATTATTGTTAGGGCTAAGTGTTGTTGATGCATGTTTGTGGACGCGACTCGACTCGACGTGATACGATCAAGGACTCGGCTTTCCTCAGTCGTGTAAAAGATCAAACATGGGCCAAGAAGACATAAAGAACAGGAACTTAGTCTATGGGATAACAAGAATGACATGGGCTGTTTCATTTTGGCGAAACCCAATTTGGGCCCAAGCCCAACATTGATGAAACATGTGTATAGTTGACGAAACAAGTCTGTTTCGTCAACCTAAATTGTGTTTCATCAAAATGGAATGTGTTTCATCAAGCTTCTGTTTCGCCAAGGTCCCTTTCGCCAAGTCTGATCCTGTTTCGTTGTGTGTAGTGCTATAAAAAGTCTGTAGTTAGACAGAAAACATAGACACAAGAAAAGAGAACACAGAGAGCAAACACACACACACGAGAGTTTGAGAGAGTTTGCAAAATATATTTGTAGACATTGCTTTGTAACTGAACCTTTCATACGTATTAATACAGAGGTGTTAATCGGTGAATATTGCGTGTCGTGTATTTGCGTGTTCTATCTCGGTTTGCCTTTCCGGTTGGATTCCGCACAACCGGGTAGGTTTGTACACAAGGATTAGGCGACTAGATCCTCCTAGCCGGACCTACAAGTGGTATCAGAGCCTTGGCTCTTCTCCTTGTTAAAACCGAGGTGTTCTTGTTTGTTTTTCGGTTTTTTAAAGTTTATATTTTTCTGAAAAACATTGTTAATCGGGTTTAAATCTTGTTGTTTTGCTGGAAGTTCTTATAAAAATCACTTTTTCTTTCATGTTCACATATTAGAAGTTGATTTTTAGTGAAGTTTCAAGCAAAACCGCGTTTCGGGTTACCGGAAAACTCATAGTTTTACCGGAAATTCATAGTGTTCTTGCAACCTTCAAGTGTTCATCATAAAAATTTACTTTTTGATTCTTGAAAGTTGTTTGTGAAACTTGTTTGTGTATTGAAAGTTGTAATCTGATTAAAATATTGAGAAGCTTACTTGTTTGGTGAAAAGCAGTATGTCTTAGCCGAAAGTAGCATACTGTTGTCAGAAAAGGATAAGGTTGAAAAGTCTTCCAACCCACTGACATCTTTTTCAACGAAACAGAAATTCAACGAAACAAAATTCCAGTTTCGCAAGCAATGTTTTTGACGAAACAAAAGTTGGGTTTCGTCAACCTCATTTGGGCCTTAAAACAATTTTTGTTTCGTCAAAAGCCCAAAAGTTCCTTGTGATTCGTCGAGCAAAAAGGAACCACTTGTTTCGCCAAATTGTGCTTGTGTTTCGTTGATTTTCAAAAGCCCAAAAGACTTGGGCCCCTTTGTTTCGTCAACTGGGTATTTGAGTTAAAGTCTGCATTGTTGTTTTAGATGAATTATTGATATGATTATTAAAACAATTGTTTGACTATTACATACATAATATGATGATGAGTTGTTAGACCATATGAAAAAGTATGGTGAACTTTGAAAAAGAAGACCTTGTGTCAGAAGGATAAGATTTGATGTGCAAGTTGTGTGTCTACATTTTCAACGAATAGGATAACTGCCAACACTTTTAAAAACATTTTGAATTGGGCTTGTTTCCTTGTTTCGCCGAGTTCAAAAAGGCAAAAAGGATCTACTCTTGTTTCGTCAAAGTAAAAGAATTGGGCCCATATATCACATCTGTTTCGCCAATAAAGCCTTAGCCCAAAAGAAACTAGAAGCCCAAAAATTTCGATTATTAGGCCAAATTACTAGAAATATCTTGGGCTTATATTTAACATTCTGTTTCGTCAAGAAGATCTTTGGGCCTATTTCGTTGACATTAGAGCCCAAAAATTCAAAACTTTGTTTCGTCGAATTTGAAAGCTCTAAAGATATTTTCCTGTTTCGTCAAGTTTACAATTAAAAAGTCCGTTTCGTGGAACTTGTTTCGTCGAAACACTTTGTAAATTTATACAGAAGGGTTGAAATTGTTATTTAACGGTTTGATTTGAGTGTGATTTTCAGGTATTCGTTTTTCATATCAAACATGAATCCAAGTTGGTGGGGTACTCCGGCTCCGGATGAGGGAAAGCATAGAAATACAAGTTCATCTCCCTCATGGTGGGGTACTCCGGCTCCGGATGGGGGAAAGTATAGAAATACAAGTTTATCGCCATCATGGGCCGAATCTCCCACACGACCTCGAATTACTGCAGAAATGTGGGCATCGGTTACTAATCAAAAGCAAAGTGAACCGAAAATGACAACAGATTTATATGGCAATCCGATACAAGCTCCTGTAAAGCCAGCTCCAACCATAGACTTGTATGGAAATCCATTACCCCCAGTTGCTTTACAACACCATCGTTCTACTGTAGAACCATCATCTCTTGATCCAAAGAACAGTAGTCAGACAAAAACGGCGTTGTATACTGAAATTGTCAAAGATGCCAGCAATGGTGAATCCTCGGGAAATGATGACAGTTCTGAACATGATAGAAGTTCAGATGAAGATGTTTCAACTTCAGTTGAGGGTGATACAACTTCAAGTTCAAGCGAGGATGGATCTGAATGTGAATCATCAAGGGAGGTTATTAATTCTGATGCAGAAAGGCCAACACCTGAGAGTGATTCCAGGTATGTGTCGATGAACCCACTGCTGTAGATTGTGATAATTGTGCTAGATTAAGAGTTAAGTGTGCTGATTTAGAAGCAAACATGTCTGAGTTGCAAGGCAAACATGATGCTTTACAAGCTAGTTTGTTTGACTTGCAAGACAAACATGTTTCATTGAATGCCAAGTGGTGTGAATTGCAAAGCAAACACGAAACTTTGCAAGAGAAATATGATGCGACGTTTATCCACAACCAGAAGTTGACCGTGGATCTTTCAAAGTGCACTGAAGCCAACATGTTTTATGAGAACCATGAAAAAGAGTTTAAATCGGTAATTGAGAACTTGAAGAAAGATAAAACCGAATTAACAAAAATGGTTTCCAGAAAACAAACTGACATTAATTTGTATATAACTCGCCTTGAGATTATGCAAAAGGAAATGGCTTGTGTTAAAACTGAAAGTGAGGCGATCCAACTTAAGCTAGATAGTTATTTGAGCTCTAGCTATGTGTTGGATCACATCATTGATGTTCAGAAAGAGAAACGGGATGTCACATGCATAGGTGACAAGAAATGTCCACCACCTGTGAGACACAATTATGATGCAATGCCTGACGAGGAGGATAGAACGTTCTTTGAACCATCTGTTCCTCCAGATGTTAAGGAATTTGCAACAGGACTCGGATATAAGAAAGAAGTATCATCAGATTCAGATGTATCAGCAGATACATGTGTGTCTTCTGCTGAACTGAATCAGGATCCTCCTGTCATTATTGAGGATGCTGATTCTTCTGATGATGAATCTGATGATGCTATCCCAGCAAAGTCTGATGCAGTAATCAAAGATGAGGACATACCTCTCGAGAATTACATTCTATGTGATCCTCCTGCAAAACCCGCTAAGACTGTTGCAATCGAGTCCTCTTCTGAAAAAGAGTCGGAGAGTGTGAATTTGCTGTACACTCTGGTTGGTGATGCTAAAATTTATTCAGACAAAGATTTTCCGATTAAGAATGTTAATCAATCATTAATCAGTAAAGTCTTTGAAAATTCGACAAGTAAGTTTTTGGGAAAGACAGGATCACGAGTTACAGTAACACAATGTCCTCCTATTCCAAAGGCCGAAGTTCGAAAACAATTTGGCAATAAGAAATTACCAACAGTGCAAAAACAGCAAAATCACACCAAGCCAAAAGGAAAATCACCGGCTCAAGGTCAAAGGAAGCCGAGTCAAAAGAAGAACAAAAATGTGAACTTTGTGAAATCGAAGGGAACGGACAAGATCGAAACTTTTGAAAACAAATCTAATTTGGATTTTGTTAAGAAAGCAACTGTGTTGAAAAGAAATGAATCAAGTAGTTCAAAACTTAGTACCTCGGGATCACAAAGTTCATCATCTTCGGCAAGACGATCACATGATACTTCGGGGATTGTTGAACGAAGATCATGTTTTGAATGTGGTACAATTGGACATATAATTCGAAATTGTCCATATCTTCATAAGTTGAAAGCAAAGGTTGATGATCCCCGTGAACAAAATCATGCCGCCCAAGAGAATGGAAAAGGCAAACAGGGCGAAAACAAGAAAAAGGATCGGAAGATAAACTTCGTGAAATCAAGAGGGACTGATAAAATTGATACTTTCGAAAACAAATCCAACAAGGATTCTGTTAAACAAAGTAAAATTTTGAAAAGAATCAGTCAAAACAACTATACACAACAAACAAACGGTTGTGATGTAGGACCAAGTACCTCAAGATCACGAAGTTGATCATCCAGTTATAACAGTAATGATACTCCGAGGTTTGTTGAGCGGAGATCATGCTTTGAATGCTGTGAGTATGGCCACATCTTTAAGAATTGTCCATATCTCACCAAGGGAAAGTCAAAATTTGATGCCCCCCATAGTAACAATTACCATAAAAGATCTGTTTCACCAAAACAGGACCCTCGTCTTGTTAAGGTCAAGCAAGAGTAAACCAACATCGGAAAATCATTTGACAAATTAAGGTCAAGCAAGAGTAAACCAAAATCGGAAAATCATTTTTGTAAATACCTTTGTGTTTTAAATTTGTCTTAGTTTATTGATTTTAGGGGGAGTAAATCCAAAAATTTGAAAATCCAAAAACATCGAAAAATTTAAAAAAAAACACAAAAACAATAGAAAAACAAAAATGAGTTTCCTGGCGAGCAAAAGAGAACGTGATAGTACATTAGTGGTCTATCCAGACCTATTGAAACCTTGAATGAAAATCGATAAGCAGCTCTATATAAGATGTATCGGTAGGCTCACAATCATTTTAAAGTGTGCAGGGTGATATAAACTTAAATCGACTGAAGAGCAGGGGGAACCACTCATTAGCATATGGTCTTAGTACCGAAATTTCGTTTGATAGATTGCCGAGGTTCTGAGATATTCGGTCTTTATGCTGCTTATCATCTGGGTATCATGGTTGTATCTTTTACCGAAAAATAACGGGGACGCAAGTCTAGGTCTTCCATGATACTATACATACGTGTACATACTGCATTCGACCTCAATAAGTGATGCAGCGTGTGATACGATAAACGAAGATCAACACGTTGATTCTACGAATACCCGTGTGTCTCTTCCCCAACCCCCAAATTGCAACCCAAAGGCCACGGAATTTGAAGTGAAAAATAACTTTTCTCAAAATTCAAGTCTCATTGTTTCATTCACTAAAGGGACATATAAATAATGACAGAAATTCGAAACGGGCCTAAAAAAGACAACGGGCCAAACACAAGCCCAAAAACAAAATGCCCAAAATACTTGAAAAAACATAAAAATGGAAAAAACTAATAGAAATAAGCGTTTTTTCGGCCCGGACGATGACCCAAACCGCCGTAGGCGGTTTGCAGCAAGATAGAGCTCGTTCTCCCGTTCGTTTTGACTGGTCACACGCCCCAAACGGACCTCCGTAGCCCAAGTTAGGGCCATTTTAGTGAAGGCCCTTTTCTTACGCGGTCTTGGGCCTCCAAGTACAAAATAGCCCGTTCCTCCACACTTGGGCCCACATC
The DNA here is from genome assembly GCF_002127325.2 of Helianthus annuus. Classification (NCBI taxonomy): domain Eukaryota; kingdom Viridiplantae; phylum Streptophyta; class Magnoliopsida; order Asterales; family Asteraceae; genus Helianthus; species Helianthus annuus. The sequence goes on from NC_035433.2 coordinate 82,685,275, forward strand.
AATAAGTGATCAACAATCACATGTCCATCAAATAAGTGATAATATATCACATTTATCCGGGAGTCAGGTTCGTTTCTCTGCTGTACGGAAGTACTGACCTGTTCACGGACTTGCTCCTGTGCCGTCATGCATATGAAAATCAAGTTCCTCATAAATAAGTGATTCTATCACATAGGGCTTGTTTTCAAAATCAAAATAAGTGAGAATCTCACATCATATACGGTCAAACAGATGATAATCGGTATACTCACCGGTAAGATGAACCCTCATGCATACCTTGATACGGGAATGTGTCGTGATGTGGATGAACACCGGTCGGTAAGTATAAATCATACCTTAACGTATCCCCTCGCCATGATTACATCTGATAAGTTGAGCTTATGTGGACAACAATGCCGATAATTGTTATAGGATGCTTATCTTAATGTTAATTAATTGAACAACAAGAGCGTTTTGGCATGACCGTACACTGATATGATTCTCTTACCCACGAAACTCGCAAAAAGAATGTCTGTAAATATTTATTTACTGCTTTCAGTCTTTACATTTCAAATATTCAAAAATATCAAAAAGATTTTAGGTGTGTTTTAATATAAACTTTATAAAATACAAAAAGATTTTATTTCTATTTTATTTTCGATCGTACGATGTTGGATCTCGAGTCTTCGTTGCCTTAAACCTGAACGAAAACCAAATTGACTAAATCTTCATAAACGGTCGAAATTTGCAAGTTTTTGAAAGTGAAAACTAAAATTGACAAATTTGTTAAACTTTCAAGCTGTCGGACGGTGTTTGATTGTACAATGGTCATACATGTGTCGTTTGTTATGCTAACTATACTCCAAGCAGTTGTTCTCATTACGCGTTTAGATTTCTTGCATGTGCAGATTCTAAAGGCAAGGAGAACATGGTCGATGACAAGCTTCGGAATGAAGACACGACGTTAAGGCACTCAATTGATGAAGATGATCGAGTTGCCGCTGACCATCATCAACACCACAAGGATCTCAAGCACTGAAGATCAAGTTTTTCACGAGCATAACTCAAGGGGGAGCTTATGTTAAGGGGGAGTTTGTCAACACACTTCCTACATGATACGGGTAGTTTGTTGATACACTCTCTGCTTTCAAGACGTGAAGACTTTCAAGATCCTCCGACATAGAAGACATGAAAGGCGAATCACGCGAGTAACGTACAAGGGGGAGTTTGTTGATGCATGTTTGTGGACGCGACTCGACTCGATGTGATACGATCAAGGACTCGGCTTTCCTCAGTCGTGTACAAGATCAAACATGGGCCAAGAAGACATAAAGAACAGGAACTTAGTCTATGAAATAACAAGAATGACATGGGCTGTTTCATTTTGGCGAAACCCAATTTGGGCCCAAGCCCAACATTGATGAAACATGTGTATAGTTGACGAAACAAGTCTGTTTCGTCAACCTAAATTGTGTTTCATCAAAATGGAATGTGTTTCATCAAGCTTCTGTTTTGCCAAGGTCCCTTTCGCCAAGTCTGATCCTGTTTCGTTGTGTGTAGTGCTATAAAAAGTCTGTAGTTAGACAGAAAACATAGACACAAGAAAAGAGAACACAGAGAGCAAACACACACACACACACGAGAGTTTGAGAGAGTTTGCAAAATATATTTGTAAACATTGCTTTGTAACTGAACCTTTCATACATATTAATACAGAGGTGTTAATCGGTGAATATTGCGTGTCGTGTATTTGCGTGTTCTATCTCGGTTTGCCTTTCCGGTTGGATTCCGCACAACCGGGTAGGTTTGTACACAAGGATTAGGCGACTAGATCCTCCTAGCCGGACCTACAAGTGTTTGAAACTCGATGAGAAGATTGATACTAAGAAGTCTGGAATGGAAGTTTGCTGGTGGATGTGATCGAAGAAACAAGAATGCCAATACATTATATTTATAAATTAACTCCAATAAAAAAATGGTTCATAATAGGTAATTAATAATTTTAAACTATCATTTTGAAACTTCCACAAATATCTCCTAGGAAAATTATGGATTTTGAAGTTTAGAACTTTCTCGGGTTGTTCAGGTCCACCCGAATTCCACAAACTTCATCCAAAACCCAACCCGATTAAGGGCAATCAGTTCGATTTTTACCGTAGATCGGGTTTGGGTTTATCAGGCCTAGTAGTTTATCAGGTCAGGTCTCTTTGGGCCGGGTTCGGTTATGGGTTCGGATAAAAAAGAACGGCCCTAGACGTTTATGTCGTCCAGAACAGTAACCTTTCGTTGAATATCGGTCATCGTATAAACTTATACGGGATGAAAGGATTTAGGGGCTAGTTGAGAGTTACTTGTTTTATTACCCATAAATCTTGATCAATGCAGTGAAGAAGACGAACAGGAAGAACAGTTACTCTGAAAAAAATTGGGCAGCAGTATGGTTTTCAAAGATGGTGTGATACCATGTGAGTTAATGATATTGATAATTCTCATTGATACCGAATACTAAGTATATATACAAAGATTACATAAGGAAGATAGGAAACTAACTACCCATCACTACTAAATATATGCATTCTAATAATACAAGGATATACGTAATATACGCACAATATTCTAGATCCACTTGGAGGATCAAGCAACCTATTTCCTTGTTGTTAGAACACACTTACGAGTGCGGAATCCACGTAAGAATGCAACCAAAGCAAAGTATAACACACACAAGTAACCAGAGATTCACTATCTTGATTAATCTGAAGAGAAGTACAAACACATACACACAATGTTTGGACATACTCTCTGTGCTCTCTTAGCTTCAACTGTTAACATAAGCTGTCTATATATAGGCCCATGCCCAGTAACATTACGAAGAATGTTTCTGGGCTCACGAAAGACTCTGGCCCACGAAGAACCAGGTTCTTCGTTGACTAAACCAACGAACAACTGTCCCCAAGAAGAAGGTCTTTCGTAAAGGTGTTATCCTACGAAGAATAGGTTCTTCGTGAGTAGGCTGCATGCAGACAGTTATGACAGTTAACATACAGAAAGATAACAAGCACAACCAAAACAACAGACTGCATAAATCACGGCTGTTTTACATACAATATAAAGACAATGTCGTACCAAGTCAAGATAGGAGGATATCTTGACTTTGTCGACTCGACCAAAACGTACAGGCACGATAAACAAAGACCGTACATTACAGACGTAACGAGAACAAACGACAGATACAAAAACTGCACCAACAAATATTTACGTGCTAATACAAATAACCCATACACAATAACAAGGAATGTGAAGGGAGGCCAAGGTAGGTCTGGAAGAGTGTCTTTAGAGGTGTTTGGGCTAAGTCTGCACCAAAAAGAACTTTTGCAGACGTTTTTTTAATGAAATGTTTTCGGAAAAACAAACAATCTACAGATAGGAATGTCTACGCGGCGCAGACAGAAGAGCTTGGGTAGATTTTCTTAGAAAAACAAACACCACCTAAGTGGTCTACATAATAAGAAATTAAAGACAAGATAAAATTTCTAAGAGTAGTAGGTATATGTAGAACATTATATATGTGTATTTCAACATCACGCCCATAGAAACTTTTACACTGGACGCTTAGAAACCCTGAAACAGATCCCTTGGAAATCTTGATGTCGACCCTTAGAAAATTTGAAAACAAACCTTAACCCACGTTTAAATTAAAAAAGAATAACTTATTAAGCCCACATTTTATTTAAAAAAACCCATTAACTCGTTTAGCGCTTCGGTTTAAAAATAACTCGTTAAGGCTTAAGCTCACCACACAAGCCCATAACCATTTAAAATCTAATTTAAAAAATAACAAATAAACATGAATGCATAACTTATAGCCAGCAGAAGCCCTTCACGCCTGGTCGGACGTCGCACTCCATATGGAACTCAAAGGTCTATATTAATAATTTGAAAGAAGATACAAGGTTTGCCAACTTGAACTTTATATCTAGTCTAAGTGCAATTGATAGTTGAAACAAAGAGACAACTGCAACCGTTGAAGTTAGCTCTCATTTTACCGATTATTGAAGTTAGGTCTCATTTTACGTGTCCCAACTGCAACTACTGAGAGATGCTTTTTAGCAATAAAGTTCGTGGAGTCTAATTTGCGTAATCGGATTGGTGATGAACATTTAAGTGATAGCGGCATTTATTTTGTTGAACTTCGCTTAGAAAGGTTTCGATAAATGATGTAATGGATATGTTTCAAAAAATTAATCCGGTATAGAGCAACTTTAATGAAATTCTATTATTCCCTTTTAATATCGATTGATGTATTTCTTTTTATTAATTATTTGCAATTTAATTTGATTTTTGTTATTTTTATTATACGAGCTAACACTACAAGAAAAAAACCTTATTGGGACGACATTTTTTCAGCTTGTAGGCACGAAAACTCTATAGAAACGACACATGTCGTCTTTATAGGGTGATCTATAGAGAGGACCTGTGTTGTCCCTATAGGTGTCGTCCCTATAGGGGTTTTTTTCTTGTAGTGTAATCAGAACCGCTAAACTGGACTGGAGAGAAAAAATTGAAACTTAGTGATAGATATGTCTGTAAAATATTCCGAACCCGTAGAAAAAAAATTCTGGCTACACCACCGACCCTACTCAGGCAACATGTGTATTCAAATTTTAAAGTCTCTTATTGTTGTTCTCGTGTGCTGCAATATTTAATTAAGACTAATTCAAGCTAGTTTAGGATTATCTTTTTAATCCTAAGTTGTAATTTAAAAGGTATTAAAAAAAAGTATCCAACGATTCTGATCTGTGTTTTGTTAAAAGATTATATATACATGTATTATATTGGTTTTTAAATTGTTGTATGATCAAGTTGCGAATTCAATTATCCTTATTAATACTAGATTTCTGGAGAGTTTATCGCGAATTCAATTCTACTATTATTATGGATTCACGTTTTAGAAGTCAATGCTTTGTAATATAAGCGGTCGTGTGTACGTGACTGTGTGTGGTTAAAGTCTGAGTTGTTAGCTCTTAATCCAATAGCAATGCTAGTTGGATTTTTTCTATTTTTTATATGTTTTGAGTTCGACCGTTATAATTATTATTAACATAATGTAAGATAGCCAATGATCTCTAGATTAAGTGGTGGAAGACTTGCATTTATTTTAAGAGATACATGTTTAACTCCCACTTGGTGTAGAGTGAGTTACTGGTGGGTAATGATAGGAGACCCAGGGGAACCTGGGTTGATCCTTGAGCCAGACGGGTTTTACTGGTAATTTCACCGTCGTGCCTTCGGACGGGTGGGTTACTGGGTTTTCCCCGGAATTGGTGGTGGACTCGGGTTACTCTCGGAGTACTCCGTTTGTCCAGTGGATGCCCCGAGAATGCTCGGGATTGATTCTGTTGGTCGTTAAAAAAAACATAATGTAAGATATGGATCAAACACCTCATTTAAATACAATGGAACTTATGAATTTACATATAAGTACATAACGTATTAAATTTACATGGGTACGTGCATGACTACTTATAATCTCTCTCTAGTCCTGGTAGCATCTCTCCCTTATTATTACTTGTTCGGGTGTTAGACCACCCGTAGTCGTGGTTCTCTGGGGATTTTCAAAGTCAAACACGCCCAAAACACGCCGCGAACGGCCCCCATGGGCGTTTGTTTTGATTTTTGGGTGTTTTCTTTGACCAATCACCAATTTCCAAGCTTTATTTGTCCAATAACAATTTTTTATGGTTTCTCTTTTATTTAATTCTATTACACCATAATACCCACATCCCCACTACACCCATTTTAGAAAAACGCCCCATTGCTGACTGGGCTGTCACATGACGCACAACGCCCAAGGATGGCGCATTATTCACCCCAACGACTACGCATGATCTTACAAATTATCATATTGTTAGCTTCTTAATTACGATCTAGCTAGAACTTAGCAATCCTATTGTAGTCACCCATGATGGCGTTTTCATAATGTTTGGTGTTTCATCAAGTGTCGAAATCAAATGGAAGTATGGAAATGAGTAAGGGTGTGAATTTCTGACACGACCCGAAAACACGACACGAACCTAACACGAAATTCGTGGGTTTAGGTTTAGTCTAAACGGGTTCGGGTCAGTTTCAGGTTGAACCCGCGAACCCGTTTAGCTAAACAGGTCAGGTGCGGGTCAACCTGGTCGGGTTGGCGGGTTGACCCGTTTAACCCCTTTATATTATATAATATTTTTTTACAATATGTTTTATGTTATAAATTAAATTGGGTATGTATTTTATGCTATAATTATAACAAAGAAAAAGAAATTCATATAAGAATTTATAATTTAAATGTAATTGTATTATATATATTTGTGTTTTTTAAGTAAACTTTAAATTTAATACATTAATTTGTGTAAAAAAATTAAAAACTAAAAGTTTTCGGGTTGAACGGGTCGTGTTCGGGTCAACCTATGAATATTCGGGTCGGGTTCAGGTTCATTGGTATGACACAATTTTCGGGTTCAGGTCAGTTTCGGGTTTGTATAAAATTTTCGGGTTCGGTTCGGGTTGAACCCGCCAACCCGCGAACACGAACCGTTTAGCACCCTTAGAAATGAGGTAACATTCTTATTAATGCCCACCAATGTGTATATGGACATGAGGTCACTTAGGGCTTAAAAACCAAGGTATGACCATGGCTCATTAATTGGGCTTTACTGTCGATTGAATAAACGAATGAAAGGATATGCGTAAGGCATTTCCGTCTAACATACAAAGGAAAACTGTTCAATATATTAGGTGCAACTAATCTTATCATAGTTTACTTGATCACTTTTAATACTTAATGGTTAAATTGATATATTACTTCATGACATCCCCAAAAATTTCAAATTTTGGTAAGGTATACTGGGTGGTCTATCTTTCCTAAATAGTTATATTGAAAATGGTGGAGGATTGTTGAAAAATATTTTCAAAAATAAGTTAAAATAGTTTTGAGTCATAGGAATATGAAATGGAAGTAATTTTGGAAAAGTTTGGTTGTCACAAATAGGAGGATTATATAACGTTACAAGGGTTTGAGTCGGAGCTTTTCATAGTAGAAGTACTGGTGACTCTAAGGAATGCAACGCGCTTGGTGATAGGTGTAGTATGACCATTTGATAGTGCACTTGCACTTCACAGGGACATAAAAACTACAATATCTCAAATGTACTAGTAAATAATTAAGTGTGACTTGTTGCTATAATATTTTCCCTTACCCTGAAATCTCAATCCTTACTTAAATTTCAGTAACTGGTGTGTGCTAGTGTTCAATTGTGGAAGAAATTCAATTAAGAGAGAACAGATAGGGATAGGGTTCTATTACTCAAAAGAATGGGGGATGAGAAGTTACAGTAGATTGGGTGAGAAGAGAGATCTAACAAACTTCTTAACAATCATCATGCCCTCCTCACCACATTCTCATGACACTTAATAGAACAACATAATTAATTAAAGGGTGAGGGTATTGACACACCCCTACTTTTTGAGTGCACACCAGAGGTGGCATATAGGGCAATAAGGGGATATAGTGTGAAAGCAATTAATGTGCAACAAAAAGGGTTTTGATAAGCCTCTCATTGTCCTATGAGAGGCATATAAGGTTGTGGTAGTTAGAGCATTTATTCCTATATGCCTCTCATTGAGCAATGAGAGGCTTATCGGCACGACTTTTGATGAATTTAAGGTATAATTACTGACATGACATGAGTTCAGTCTGAAAAAGCGTGAAAATGACCCATATGACCCTTATCTACCTATACGACCCTTATCGACCAAGAATGTATATTTACTCAAGCATACATGATTTATTTGATTCAAAAATTTTCAAACTCATAATAATAATAATAATAATAATAATAATAATAATAATAATAATAATAATAATAATAATAATAATTAAAATAATAATATTGTATATTGTATACTATTAATAATTGAACTAAAAGAACAGTAATTCTTTGTATACTTACTAATTATTTATTTTAAAGGCTTTTTTATATGTGTTGCTTAGTGGGTTTTTATATGTATTATTTGGTTTTTTATATATCGTATATAAGTTGCGTTTGTTTTTATCCATTTAAATCACGTGTCGGTATTCTTTGGTCATATCAAGATTTTTTCTTTATGGGTTGTAATAACGAGTGTAGGTGGCGTAAAAAAACAAACCAATACCGATCAAATTCCTACTGTGTTGGTATATTTTTGGTCATATCATGATTTTTTTTTAGTTTTTTTCTCTATTGGTTGTTATAACAAGTGTTAGTACCGAAGTTAAACAAACTAATACCCACCCACGACGCAACGCGAGGATTTCCGGCGCAACGCGCAGATTTAATAGCACTAGTTAATAATAATAAGAAGAATGGATCAATAGGCCTCCCCTAGTTGACACCTTATGAGTGTCTTATTATTATTATTATTATTATTATTATTATTATTATTATTATTATTATTATTATTATTATTATTATTATTATTATAATTATTGTTTATTAATATTATTATTATTATTATTATTACTATTACTATTATTATTATTAGTTGACATGGCATTTATGATAACTTTTCAGCCGATATGCCTCGTATAGCCCAATGAGACCCATATACATCTACTTTTTCTGAAAAGTTGACATGACATTTATGACACACCACTTTCATACGCGTCTCATCGACCTATACGGGTCTCATTGAACTTCAATTTCTTTTCTTTTTTTGGTTTTATTTTGGTCGTTTGTGGTGGTGTTGGGGTTGTGGTGGGTAGGTCGTGGTGGTGGTGGGTCGGCTATGGTGGTGGTGGTGGTGTGCCGGCTAGGGTGGTGGTGGGTCGGCTGGGGTGGTGGTGTTGGGTCGGCTATGGTGGTGGTGGTGGGTCGGTTATGGTGGTGGTGGTGGGTCGGATGGGGTGGTGGTGGTGGGTCGGCTGGGGTGGTGGTGGTGGGTCGGCTATGGTGGTGGTGGGCCGGCTATGGTGGTGGTGGTGGGCCGGCTGGGATGGTTGTGGTGGTGGGTCAGCTGGGGTGGTGGTGGTGGGTCGGCTGGGGTGGTTGTGGTGGTGGTGGGTCGGTTGTGGTGGTGGTGGTGGGTCGGATGGGGTGGTTGTGGTGGTGGTGGGTCGGCTGGTGTAACAACTGTCACTAAAATCAATAATTAGGACGATAATTAGTCAATAAGAAAACCCTAATTGAGACACCCAATTAATTCTGCACTAGCCCTAAAATTTTCAGGACAATCGGAATTAGGATCAGGGCCCCTAAAACTCAAGGGGGGTAAACCCTAATTGGATGTTTATCTACTAAAAACGTTGTTAACCTCTGATTGGTTAAAATTCTTGACTCATCCAAGCTACTCCCGTGCATGGCAAGTCTAGGACATTTAGGTATCCCTTACGGACCGTAAGGGATCAGGCTTACGGTCCGTAAGCAAGGCCAAATTTTGGCTATAAATAGCCGACTTTGGGACTCGATCTGGGAAGTTAAAACGACGCTCAGAAGTTCTGTGTACGTCGAATTAGAGCTGTAATACTACAATTAAACACACACAATCACAAGGTGCTGCCACAATCAGGGTAATAACTCGATCGCTATTACGATTCAACGTCCGATCGATTATAACTATCCAACGATTGTCCGAGTGCTGCTCAAATTGAGCTAATACTTTGATTATTCGTCGTGATTTCGACTTGAATAGTTGAGTGCTGTTCAAATTCGGACTATGCTCTGTTATTCGTTGTGAATCCGATTGAATTATTAAGTATTGCACTTGTTAATCATTGTGAGGGTTTGATCTCGTGAATTGACGTAACTGCTGTATTAAGTTACTAACCTATTGTGTGTACATTATTATTAAATTAGGTTGAATCAAGGCTAATCAGTAGGCTTATACCTTGCCCGTTAAATCTGCAATGTGAGTCATTCTCTTTTTCTCAAACTGTTTTACAATACCTCAAAGTATTTTCAAAATGCTATAATTACAGGGATTAAGTCGTGGTTATCTTGACCGCTGGTTAGTGGGGTATTGTGCACATTACTAATTTCTCACCGTTAGGCAATAAGCCCTAACATGGGTTAGGCTGTTAAGACCTAACAGTGACAAAACGTCACTAATTGGGTGACTGGACCCAATAGTGGTATGACCATCGTCACACGGGTGGCAAGACCAGATACTAATTAAGATACTGCCATAGTAATCGCTCTTATACTGTAATTTATAACTATGTGTCATTTTATCAAAATGAATGATTCACTCAGTATTTCCCCGCTGACAAAACCTTTTTACAACATGTTTCAGGTGACATACTGTGATTTCAGTACACGTGCTACGGAGCACCATCAAGCTTGAAATAGTGGCTCAATTAAATAAACAAACATGTTTGTAAAATAATGAAACTTATGATATTTACGGGATTTATCCCGAAACATAAATAAATAATACTCGGGCATTTTTCAAGATTAAAACGATCCTGTTAAGACTTCCGCTGTAAATATAAGTACCACGGGTTTTTCTGTCCCGTGGCTCCTGGACCGGGTCAAACCGGGTACGGGGGCCGTGACAGCTGGGCAATGAGGGTCATTAAGGGTTAGGGGGTGTGTAGATACTTTTGGGGGGGGGGGGGGTGGATACCTCCACCGTTAATTAAATACCCCTGCACCAATCACTATTGCAACTTGTAGTCCTTTAACTTTGCAGGAAGGACTTTTGCTCTTTCACTCTTTCTGATCTGGTTTGGGCCTGCTGCTTGTGGGCTGAATTCTTGGCTCTTTGTTAGGCTAGTTGTGGGCACAACATTAACACTCACAACACTTGGGTTATCACCTAAACACACTATAGTTGATTAACATTCTATATATGTTGATCTTAAGAGGCAATTAGTAGTGGCAAAACTAGAACTTCTTTTTACAGCGTTATAACCTTATCCAAGATTTTTAGAAATCCATGGTTACTTAAAAATTTCGCAACAAAGAATAGCTTCAACTTTGACCGTCATTTAAAACCAATATCCTCCTCTGCTCCTTGCCGCAACCTGGCTACTTGTCCATTTTCTACTTCAATTTTTCGTAAGTTATATGTGTGTGTGTCTGTGAGGCTTATAGATTTCAAGTGATAGAGTTTGCCAGAACTCCAAAAATCTAGGCTTAAAATAACCCCAATAAGATGAAGCTGACAATATCTCCTTCAATGCTACTACATCAATCTTTTTTTTTTATTTTTCCTCTACACATTCACACCCTCTTCTTTATTACCATTAAATATTAGTTCTCTCTAGTTATAGTTCTTTTTTTTAAATCATTAATTAATTTATAGGCACTCTTTATTATTTTTTTTTTTCAGGTGTTATAAATCATTAATGCTTCTTACAATCGAGCAAGAACTTAGCATATGCTTTTGAACAAGGACTACCAAGAAAACTGATTTGTATACCTCAAAGGGATACGACTCAATAATAAGTTTAAATTTGCTTAGTTATGCCAATTTGTACTTATTCTTCCCTCTCAATAATAAGATTCTTGATGTTATACTTGCGTATTTTAAATTAAACAAGGTCAAACACCCCTTAAAACTTGCCAGCTCATAATATACCCACCAAATGAAAGAGAACTTTTGAAGTTTTGACAACGGATAAATAGGTCATTTCGATGTCAAAACATTCCATCAAAGGAAATTTTGAAGTTTTGATGGCACTTGTTAAAAAGTAGTTTGTCTGAACAGTGTCAGAGAGATGATGGCCCAAAAGCATAGAAAGATTTTCCTTTTGCTTCTACTATTAAGCCTTTTAAACCTGCAGGTATTGTGTAAAACGCTGAAGGTTGGCGTTCTAACAAGAGAAAATTTTAAGTACTTCATAGATGCAGATCATGACGGTCAGAAAAATGTTACAAATGCCACCGGATTCTCTTTGGATGTGTTCCGTACTTGCATTCATGCATTACCATATGAAGTGCCATACGAGTTCATACCGTTTACCAATGGAGGTTATGATGATCTTATAAAGAAAGTTTATGCTAAGGTATTTTAATTGTTTAAATATTGCAATTGCATATTTGTATTCATGAATTAGTTTCTATAAATTCATAATGTAATTTTTGGTCTATCAGGAGATTGATGCTATCATGGGTGATTCAACGATTCTTGCAAACAGATCTCAGTATGTTGACTTTACAGCAACTTATACTGACATGGGTATAGGAACATTGGCAAAACAGAAAAATAATGATATGTGGATCTTCTTGAAGCCACTTGAATGGAAGCTTTGGATAAGCATTGTTGGTTTTGCAGTTCTCACTGGCCTCATCATTTGGGGTATTGAATCCATGAATGAAGCGGCTGCTCAAGAAATTGGAACAACCTTTTGGGTCATTCTAATGACCCTTTTCTTTGCTCAAAGTTCTCTCTCTCTCTCTCTCTCTCTCTCTCTCTCCAAAGTAAAGGGACCAAAACTAGAATAAAAGAAAATCAATTTGAGTTATAGTATCGTTTTTTTTTCCAAGAAAAGTGTCGAGATTAGATCTTGAACTTCTTGGTCTAATCTTTTCATAATTTAATTTAATAGTAACTATTAAGTTTTATTTATGTAGTAGTATTTTAAATTAAGATATTGAGTCTTTACTTAGTTTCCTATTTGAGTGGTTTAGGTTTCTTGTTTTCCAAGATGTTGGTTAAGTATAGATAGATGGTCACGGTTATGTAATTGTGTGGTTTTATTTCCGGTTCACAATAATAAAAGAGTCGAATGTTTTGGTTCAATCTCATGTTTTTGTGTCTGTGTAAATTTTTAAGGATGCTATGTTGAGGTACTTGGGGCTGCTCGTGTTTGTACCTCCTAAAACAAGTTCTTAAGTAGACATATATATTATACTGAATCAAGTTCACTAAAATTTTGTGTTTTGTATTGTATTGTAGGAGATCAGAAACTGTGTAATCTGTCAAGGTTCGTGTTGTTTGTTTGGTTACTTGTGGTACTTATTCTGATCTCAAGTTACACTGCAACATTGAGTTCACTTTTAACGGTTGAACAATTTGAGTTAGCATCAAAGGGTGGAACGGTGGGGTTTCATGGCGGCTCTTTTGAGGCTGGCCTGGCAGGAGTGACTGTTAGCAACTTGCATTTTGAGGATTATACGCAGAAACCGTTCTATTCGTACGAAAATTATGCAGAAGCATTATCAAAAGGTGGAAAGCATGGTGGTGCTGATGCTATTATTGATGAAATCCCTTATATCAAGATGTTTCTTGCCAAGTACTCTAGTGATGATTATGCAATGATTTCATCTGAACCTTCTACTTCTGGTTTTGCTTTCGTAAGAACCCTTTTCTTTTTCATAATCCATTCACTTGGAATGTTATAGTGACTAAAGTTTAGTCCTCTTATTCTTGCATAATCATATAGTAAGTCATTTTATACATTAACAATGGTTTTAAGTTTGTAACAACTGAATAGATATCCTTTTCTTTCTAAAATGTCTTTTTATTTTGCTTTAACTTTCTCGTGCAGATCTTCCAAAAAGGATCTCCTTTGGTAACAGATATGTCAAGACAAATTGCAAAATTAAGGGAAGACGGAACATTGAGACTTCTGGAGAAGAAGTGGTTTGAGAAACAATCTCTATCATCTCTAAATCCTCCAAGAAATCCACAAGTCTTGAGTTTTACTAGGTTTAAAGGTTTGTTTATTGTTAGTGGAAGCTCTTCAGCTTTGGCCCTTTTGGTATCCGTATTTTACTTACTTCGTGCAAGAATGGAGGTCGAGTGGATCATTGCTTTGGTCGTGCGACGAAATTTAGTGGGTGCCTTGTGGAATCACTTATTTCGAAATGCCATTTGGATATAGAGACCTATTTTAGAGTCAAGGGATCCTTTAAGATCAAAAACTATCAAATTATGGATATATATTGCATGGATTACTTGAAGGACTCCCTTCAAGCCACATATATCTATGTAGCTTATATGGGCGCCAATTGATTTTGACTATCAAAAGCTTGAGAGCTTAGATGCTCTCAAGCACGCAAGATCTTAGTATTGTTTTTTCAGTGTCATAATCCATATCCTGGTCAAGATGTTTACTTTCCTTTACATAGTTGTTTGTTAAGTGTTGGTTATTCATGTTTGTAACAACTCTAAAAATAGAGGTTAATATCACATATTTTGTTAAGAGAATACATCAACTACACTTTTCACTATATCTCTATATATTAGTCTTTTCATAACTGGACGGCTTCACTAGTCAGGCCAATCCAACTGGACTCAAGAACTAGAACTGGATGAGGTTATAATTAACTATGAAAAATATTTAATATCAGTAATAATAAAACTAGTATATTAATCAGAAAGTTTAATATTATAATGTTGCTATGTTATTTACTATGAACAGTAAGAGATTTCATTAGAATGAATTGTATTAACTATTTACATTTGATAGGTATACATATATATAACATAGCTGGCAGTAAGATATCACTAACTACCTCACACAAACAAACAGATTAACTAACATCTAACAAACTCCAGCTGGCAGTAGGCTGTATATACTCTAATATGCCCCCTTAAGCTGAATGGGAGGCATTTACGTGAAGCTTGGACCTCAGAGTGTCAAATCGAGAAGAAGACAACCCTTTGGTCAAAATATCAATAGAAGTAGGAACATATCTCACCAACAAAACACGATCCAAAACCATATCCCGAATAAAATGTAAGTCAACCTCAAGATGTTTGGTACGTGATGAAACACCGAGTTGAGAGCAAGATAAGTAGCACCAATGTTGTCACACCAAAGAGTAGGTGGTCATGATGAACCAATGTGTAGCTCATGTAAGAGAGATAAAATCCAACGAACCTCTGTACTAGACTGTGCAACACTATGCTGTTTCTTGGAACTCCAACTAATAAAATTGGGTCCCAGAAAAATACAATAACCAGTGGTAGACCGTCGATCATCAGGACAACAGGCCAATCAGCATCAGAATAAGCATGCATATCACAACTATTAGACCGCTGAATACTCAATCCATCATAAATCATCCATTGCAGATATCTCAAAATGCGCTTGACTACAATCCAATGACGATCAGTACGTGTCTCTAATCTGAGTGCATAAGCAATCTCGGGGCAAGTCAAGGCCAAATATTGTGAAGCACCAACTGTACTTCGATATAAAGTATGATCAGTCAAGGGACTACCCGTATGACGAGAAAGCTGACGTCAAGAAGAAATCGAAAAAGATAAAGGTCTACACTCAGTTAGACCAGTGCGCTGTAGATAACGCTACTGAGATAGATGTAGAATATCATCAGTAAAAGTAGCTTGTATGCCCATAAAATAAGATAGAACTCCCAAATACTTGAGCGCAAACTGTGAATGCAAGCGCTCAATCCAGTAACAAACTCTGACGAACTCCCAATAATTATAATGTCATCCACATACACCAAAACACAACACGTGACCGAATCTCGACTATAGATGAAAAGAGAGGTGTCAGATAGACACTTTGAGAACTCCAGAAACAAGAGCCGATGATAGCTTGGGAAACCAAGCTTTGGTGACTGTTTCAGGCCATAAAGAGCCTTCTGCAGTAAACAAACATGATGAGGTCACGAAGAGTCAACAAAGCACCTAGAGGTTGTGACATATAAACCATCTTAGATAATCACCATGAAGAATGGCATTGTTGACATCAACCTACCTTATAACCCATCCTCAGGAAAAAGCAACAGAGAAGAACAAGACGAATAGTTGAGGGTTTAACCATCGGGCAAAATGTCTTAGTATAATCAACACCCCCAGTCTGATGAAAGCCGTTGGCAACAAGCCTGTTGGTGCAGTTTTTGTGTCTAATGCTGTTCAAATAAATTAGATTACTTTTTATGCTGATTATGTAATAGTTAGTGAAACGGTCAAACGAACGTGTATAGACCCGCTCGTTTGAAGTGGTCAAACGAAAGGGTTATTCGTTTGACCGTGTGCGTTTGCAAGTGACCTTCCACATAAAGGGGGATTTTCATGTGAAGGTAGTGTGGCTATAAATACCATCCTTAGGTCATTTGCAACTTCTAAAGGTTTTAGACTTGGGGGAGAGATCACCACTTGGTCTCTCCCTAGAAGTATGCTCCTTTGGAATAGTTTGGCTAGCTTGTGATCGGGCCGATTTGTAACGTTATGCTACCAAATTTATAAAAGAAAGTTGTTTATCCGTCTCTAATCTTCCGTCTATGAACATAATAACACACCAATCACGGGTTTCGGTTCGCGTCACGAACCTACTAATGGTATCAGAGCCATGGTACCCGACTTAGTGAATCTAACCATTTGCTAAGTCACATGAGCTATTGACTAGTGATTTTTGTAGGTTTTTGTTCAAGATGTAAAAGTGGTGTAAACAAGAAAAACCCAGATCTGGACGGGTCTGAGATGAAATGGACCATACAAGAGGGTTAAGTTTTATGTTTCACAGCAAGTATATCAAGTTTTCATCATCCATTATCAACTTTTGAGGGTTATTTCGTCAGATCTGCAGATGAACTCTTTGCTGTGTTCTTGAGGTGGGTGGCGGTTGTTAAGAAAAACTAGGGTTTCTTCAGAACTTTACACGAAGAACTATGTTACACGAAGGACTGAGATTCACGAAGAATCAAATATGCACGAAGTATCAGTGTTCACGAAGAATCATTCCATGAAGAATCAACTAATATGAACAACCAGTAACCACGAAGAATCTGGTCTCCACGAAGAATAGTTCTTCATCGACTTCGATTCTTCGCCGATTACTTTGAATAAGCCATAGGTTTTTCGTTGGTTTCCATTTACATTATCAAAACAACAGGTTCTTCGTTAGTATTAGTTCTTCTTCGAGCTGATTCTTCGTCTCAAGTCAGTTCTTCGTCTCATACAGTTACCAACAGACAGAATGGTGGTGAATGGTATCACACACAGAGAGAATGTGTTAAAAAAAAGGTTGTCGGCTAGAGCATGTGAATTGTCGACTAGGGTTGTTAAAGTGGAGTCTCTAAGGTTTTGCCTAGAATGATGATGGGTCAATGTTGATTGGACTGCTTCTTTTAGGCCATGAAATTCCAATGTTGGTTTTTGTAGGTCCCGATACGGATCGCCGGACTACGATGATTTCTTGTTTCGGGTGCCGTAACGAGTGCGGAATCCTCGTCGCGACACACAAACAAAGATTCAACATTTAAAGCTTAAATGTGTATAGATCTTGAAGAGTTTGGTTACAAGAATGATACAAGAAATAATGCTCTCAAACTCTCAGATGTGTGCTCTCTGTGTTCTCTTGTCTCATTGTGTGTCTCTATATGTGTTCTGTCAATATATATAGACACAGCAGGTCGACGAAAGCCTTGCAGCCGGCGAAAGACTCCAGCGAATAACATGGGACGGCGAAAAACTTAGGTCTTTCGCCATAAGGTCTGATCAGTTCTTCAACAGGTTTTTCGTCATATATGAAGGTCTTTCGTCATATTCACATACAGGCCTTTTGTTGGGATTGAACCCTATCAGAGGAACAGATAATGTAAAGCCAAAACTGGATCAGCTCAGTGGATTCAGAATAAGCAGATGCTGATATACATATCTCTCCCCTAGAAAGTGATTACAACAACTGATGACCTCCTATCTGCTGATCTTACTAACTGCTGACCAATAACTGCTGCTCAATTAAAGATCTGATGAAGACTCAAGTCCTGCTGATTCAATCTACTGCCTTGAGTCAAGCACTGCTGATCCGGACAAAGTGCTGCTGGGTTCACAGAAGTAGAAGGTTGCAGCAGTTGTTCTATAGTCTGTTATGTAATAGAATGTAATAGCAGTAGTTAACACAAGCAGTGTCTGTATAGATCAGAGGTTAGAGTTTGTTAGGAGGTTAGATGTCACTTTCATGGTGACGTCAGCTAAAGATGCTCAGTAGTTTGCAAGTGCTTATAAATAGTATAGTACTTTGTACTGTTCTATTAGCTCTTCACATCATTCGTCTTCTTTGCACGAACAAACTGCTGAGCTCTGGCTGAGGGGGAGTTTGCATTCATTCATCATCATTGTAATCGTAATTGAAATAAATTCAATCATTCGGTTCTTTGTGTAAAGATGTTTGATTAAAAGTATTACTCTCATTTGATTGTATACAAAGTTTGTGTTCATCTTAATTTCCGCTGCACACTCGTTCATCTCCATCTTATTTTACAAACAAAAATACAATCAAAAGGAAACTCAGATCCAACAATTGGTATCAGAGCTAGAACAGTCAAATTTGATTTAACAATCATTTTGACGTAAATAGTTCAGCTCAAAACAGTTGATACTGATCGTTTATTCGTCGTTTAAAAACAGAGTAAGGATTAATCACCATTATAGTTGATTTCTCAGTACCTGTAAAACAACAAGAATGACGTCACAATCTCAGGACAATAAAAACAACATTGGCTCGCTCTTTAAACCACCTATGCTAAAAAGAAATGAGTACAACATCTGGCAGAGGAGGATGGGTCACATCCTCGCTCAACAAAGCACAGGTTGTTGGAAGTCTGTTATCTTTGGTCCTCATGTTCCTACAGTGCCAAGCGCTGAAGATGCTAAAAAACAAGTTCCTAAACCTGTTGAAAATTATACTGAAACGGATTATCAAAAATTTGAACTAGATGCTAAAGCATTTAGTATTGTTGCATCAGCGCTCCCCAACGAAATATATGCTGGACTGTTACATTGTAACAGTGCCAAAGAGTTGTGGGACGCACTTAAAGAACAGTTTGGAGGTACCGAAGAGGTCATAGAAAACAATAGGGAAATCCTGAACCAACAGTATGAAACATTTTGTCATGTTAAAGGTGAATCACTGACTCAACAATTTGAGCGTTTCAGTTGTCTCATCAGTGAACTGAGGCTTGTTAAGGTCACGTTTACAAACTCGACTCAAAATTGCAGGTTCCTCAGATCACTGCCAGAAAAATGGGACACAATAGCTATTGTCACCAGAACTGCACCTGAGTTCAAGGATCTGACCTTGACCCAACTCCATGGTCGACTCCTGACCTTTGAGAGGGAGTTGAACCAGAAAAGGAAGTTACAAGAGTCAGGGAAAACCGTTGATGATTATTCATTCGGTAACACTGCTCTTCTGGGTCAAGAAGAATCTGGTGGTAGTGGTAAGGATCAGGGTTATGATCACTTCATTGACATAACTGCTGGTGCAAACTTTAACAACCATGATCCTCACTCTACAGGTTATGCATTTACTGCAAATGAAAACCAGATGTCAGACAATTTAAGCTTTGAACTCAATGATTTACAGCATTTCGACCCCACTGACCTAGAGGAAATGGACATCCTGCACCAACTGGCCTTGCTAAGTGTTAGAACTAGCAAGTTTTATAAGAGAACTGGGAGAAAATTTCCAGGTCTACATGGGAACCTAAGGGTTGGGTTGGATAAATCGAAAATCAAGTGTTACAAGTGTAACAGGTTGGGACACTTTGCTAGGGAATGTAGGAGTCAAACAACTGGTCCCATAGTCACTCACCCTAGTTCAAATCCTAGACCTCAAACTCAAAACACTGTGCACTATGCCCAATATGCCCCAGCAGCACATGTGAACACTGCTCACTATGTTGTTGCCCCTATGCCAGTGCATTATGTCCAAAAAGCTGCTCCACAGATCCAATATGTTCAAACCCCTGCTCCTCAGGCACAAGTGCAATCTGCACCTCAAACTACTGCTTCAGTAGTTACACAACCTGAACAACAAAGTTTCTTTAGTCAAGAGTTTGTTGACTGGAGCAGTATGCCTGAAAATCTTAATGATGAAAATTCTGCACTATATGCTTCAAATGATTCTTCTCACAATGAATTTTGTTTGATGGCATTAGAGTCAATACAGGAGGGGGTTGAATCTGAGGAGGAACAGCTGAAGGTTGAAACAGTGGAAGAGGTGACTGAAGCAGTGGTTACTGCTATGACTGATGAAGTATTGCTGGGAGAAAGTTCAGGTACCCTGATTGAACCAATGACAGATCTATGGTCTGAAGAAGACAAGAAAGATGAAAAGACTGGTGAGGAAGAAGAGAGAGCTGATGAGGAAGAAAATCCTAAATGTGATTGTGCAATGATGGCTGCTGCCAAGGTATCACCTCAAGTTCTAGAAAAACTATGTTCTGACAATTGCATTATTGCTTTTGCTAACATCAAAGAGGTGAATGAAAACCTTAGGAACAAAATCTTAACTGATGAAGTCAAATTTGAAAGATCTTTAAAAGAACTTAAAAACAAGTTGACTGAAAAGGAAAAAGAGATTAGCAGTTTGAAAGAAGAGCAAAGCATAACCAAAACCCAACTCCAAACTATGGTAGAAAAATACCAAGTTTGCAAAAAGGAGTTAGAATCCACCCAGATCACTTGTGAAAGATGGGTGGAATCATGCAAAGGGTATGAGGTTATGCTTGAGAAACAGATAAAAAGCAATGTAAAATTTGGGGTTGGTTATAGAAAACATGATGATGAAAACACTGCTTTTGAAAAATCTGTTTCAACCACTGATGTAACTACTGAGTTCATCCCAACAAACAAGGATGGCCAAGAAGTGAAAATCACTGACAAACTTGGTAACAAAATCACACTTGACAGACCAATGGGTCCCTCTGCATTTGAGGAGATTGAAAATCATCAATTTAAACCAAGATGGTCTGATGAGTGTGATATCCTTGAAAACTTCAAGCCAATGGACTTTACATCAATTGATGGTGTTAAGGCTCCAAAAGCTAAAGTCGTTCATCTTAAGGATATTCCAGCAGTGGTCAAAACCTCTGCTACAAAGGAGTCTGAAAAGAGGAAGAAGAAAGAGAAAATTGATAACTTGTTTTGTGAATTCTGTGAGAAGAGGAACCATCTAACAAAAGATTGTTTCCATCTAAAAGCTTATGACTTAACCAAAACAAGTGTCACTACTTCAGCTGAAAGTTGCAGTGTTTGTGGTAAAACAAACCATAAAACTCAGGCATGTGTGTACCTCAAAAACTTCAATGAAAAGAAGAATGAGTACATGGCTAAAACATCCTTGAGTTCATCAGCACCTTCACCATCTGTCAAGTTCACAAAGAAACAACCACTGTTTGTGCCAGTTCAAACAGCTGTCACAAAACAGCTGAACCAAACATCTGTCAAAAGAGATGTTCAGGTTACTGATGCACCTCCTGCCAATCAATTCAGAAAGGGCAAGGAAAAACAGTCTAACCAAAGGATTCCACACGTTTATGAGGTCTACAAAAAGCCCTCTAAACCCAGAGTGAATAGGCATCCTTTCGGTTACCAGCAGTTGATTGGGCAAGACCCCCAACAGTGGTTCGCAAGAAACAGTACTAAAACTGTCCAAACCCCTGACTTAACCACTGCCCATCACACTGCATCCATACAAGACACTGTTGAGACCCCATCCAAAGCCCTGTTGGCTTTGGAGTCCTTAATGAACTAATCCTTTTTACTTCATGTGCAGGGAGCTTCTGCATGCTTTGATAGTCTATGGTATGTAGATAGTGGAGGCTCCAGGCACATGACAGGATGTAAAGCCCTCCTCAAAGACTTTAAAATCCATGGTGGGGGTGATATATCCTTTGGAAATAATAGTAAAGGGAAAGTTCTGGGGTCTGGCACAGCGCAATCTGGCAATGTAAAATTTGAAAATGTCAATCTAATAGACAATCTAAAATTCAACCTTCTGAGTGTGTCTCAAATGAGTGATAAAGGGTTTAGGTCATTCTTCACAAAAGATTGTTGTAGGATTGTTGGACCAGAAATGGTCAAAAAGATTGAAGCAATAATTAAAAATGGTCAAACAAAACTTGTTGCTCAAAGAAGTGGCAATGTTTATGTTGTTGACATGTCTAAAGAGTGTCCCAGAGCTGATGCATGTCTGTTCTCAGCTGCCTCTAACGAAGAGACAGAACTTTGGCACAAAAGACTGGGACACACAAATCTTAAGACAATAACAGAAATTTCAAAAAATGGTTCGGTGAGAGGCCTTCCACAAAAATTGTTTTCATGTCCTGAACATTGCATTTCCTGTTTAAAAGGAAAACAGCATAAAAGTTCCTACAAGTCCATTGAGGAGTCCAAAACAACCCAGTGCTTGCAAATGCTGCACATGGATTTGTTTGGCCCAGTTCAAGTCATGAGCCTCAAAAAGAAAAGATATTGTTTAGTTATAGTTGATGACTTTTCTAGGTTTACATGGACTTTCTTTTTGCACTCTAAAGATGAAACTGCAGGCATTTTGCAAGACTTTGTGACACAGATTGAAAAGCAATTTGATCTTCCAGTGAAAAGCTTTAGGAGTGACAATGGCACAGAATTTAAAAATAGGGAGTTGGATGCCTTCTGTGTGAAGAAAGGGATTGTAAGGCAGTACAGCATCCCTAGAACACCAGAGCAAAATGGGGTTGTTGAAAGAAAGAACAGAACTTTGATTGAGGCTGCCAGAACCATGCTTGCAGATTCAGGTTTGCCATTAACTTTCTGGGCAGAGGCAGTAAACACTGCTTGCTATGTTCAGAACAGAGTTTTAATAAACCCCAGGCACAAAAAGACTGCCTATGAAATTCTGTACAAAATCAAACCACTGATCTCATACTTCAAGGTATTTGGCTGCCCATGCTTTATTTTGAACTTAAAAGATTCCATTTCAAAATTTGCAGCCAAAATTGATTGTGGTTATTTTCTGGGATACTCAACCACTGCCAAGGCCTACAAAGTGTTCAATGCACGGACCAAGGTAGTGGAGGAGACTTTGGATGTAAAGTTCAATGAACTTTCATCAATGAAAATCCCAGCAAATCCTGCTGAACTGTTTGATCTTGAAAAATTCACTTTTGAAAATCCTGCTGTCAAGACTAGCAGTGCAGGTCCATCAGAGGATACAACACCAGACTATGGGTATGAAGTCATCATCCCTCAAAGGTCTGCCACAAAAGGGAAAGCATCAGTTGTTCAAAACAACTGTCAAAGCTCAACCACTGCTACCTCAACAGTTGTTGATCAAAGTAGTCCATCTACCACTGCTTCCACATCCTCAACTACTGCTGACAAAAGTCCTCAAACAGTGGATAAAAGTCAGCAGTGGTCCACTCCATTACCACCCATTCCACCAACTTTTGAAGCCACTGCTGGGTCATCAAAGTCACCAGCAGTGGTTAGCTCAGATGATACACATTTGCAGCCTTCACCAACAAATGCCATCATACCATACCAAGGAGATTTAATCTTCTTGAGATCTCATCCACCTGATCAAATCATTGGCAACATCAATGAAGGGGTGCTCACAAGAAGCCAAACCCAAAACATTTTTCTTTTTGCTGGTTTTCTATCACTCCATCAGCCAGTCAAGTACCAAGAGGCACTAAAAGACAACAACTGGGTAGAAGCCATGCAAGAGGAGCTCCAACAGTTTAAGAGACAACAAGTATGGGAGCTTGTACCACTGCCAAAAGAGGTCAGTCCCATTGGCACAAAGTGGGTCTTCAAGAACAAAACAGATGAAAGGGGCATTGTTGTCAATAACAAAGCCAGGCTTGTGGTTCAAGGTTACAGACAGGAAGAGGGGATTGATTATGACGAAACATTCGCCCCTGTTGCAAGATTGGAAGCTATCAGACTGTTCCTGGCCTTTGCTGTCAACCACAACATGAAGGTGTTTCAGATGGATATCAAAAGTTCTTTCCTCTATGGTACATTGCAAGAAGAGGTATATGTATGTCAACCTCCTGGCTTTGAGGATCCATTTTATCCTGATCATGTCTACAGGCTAAACAAAGCCTTGTATGGCCTGAAACAAGCACCTAGAGCCTGGTTGAAACTCTTTCCAACTTTCTTCTCTCAAATGGTTTCAAAAGAGGTACCATTGATAAAACACTGTTTCTTAAATGGAGAGGGAAAGATTTAATGATCGTCCAAATTTATGTGGATGACATTATTTTTGGAAGCACATGTACCAAAATGTGTGAAGAGTTTAGAGAACTCATGACAGCTGAGTTTGAAATGAGTGCAATGGGTGAGCTGCAATGCTTTCTTGGTCTCCAAGTACAGCAAATGCAAAATGGAACTTTCATTCATCAAAGCAAATATGCTAAAGAACTTTTAACCAAATTTGATATGAATGATTGTAAACCATGCAGCACATCCATGGCCACAAATAAGCTGGTCATGTCTGATGAAAAGGATGAGCTGATTGACCAAACACTTTATAGGAGCATGATTGGGTCTTTATTGTACCTAACTGCATCCAGACCAGACATCATGTTTGCAACATGTGTCTGTGCAAGAAGTCAATCAGCTCCCAGAAAATCTAATCTCATTGCCGTAAAAAGGATTCTCAGATACATAAAAGGTGCTCCCACACTTGGTATCTGGTATCCAGCTAATGGGAATATCAAGCTTTCAGGTTTTTCAGACAGTGACTTTGCTGGTTGTCACACAACAAGGAAGTCCACTTCAGGAGGGTGCCAGTTTCTAGGTGATTGCTTAGTTTCTTGGCAAAGCAAAAAGCAAGCAGCAGTTTCAACATCCACTGCTGAGGCTGAATACATTGCTGCTGCTAGCTGTACAGCCCAACTCCTATGGCTTCAAAATCAGTTACTGGATTTTGGTATCATTGCCTTGAATACACCACTTATGCTGGATAGCCAGGCAGCAGAAAATATCATCAAAAATCCAGTTTCCCATTCTACCACCAAACACATCGACATCAGACATCACTTTGTGAGGGATTGCTATGAAAAAGGTTTGATTTCTCTGCAACATATCCCAACTAAAGACCAGCTGGCAGATGTGCTCACAAAAGCACTTGATACAGCCACTTTTGAAAGTCTGGTCTCTAGGATTGGGATGCTGAACATGGAATAACAAGCAACATCTTGTTTTTCTATGAATAAAAGCAACAAAATGTTTTCAGAAAATCAAAAATCCATCCTTAAAAATAGCTTAAAAATGAAAATTTCATTAAAATCCTTAAAAGTCTACCATAACCACTGATTGTTCAAAAGTCTGCTCTACTTCAAAAAGTCTGCCCACTGCTGAAAGGCAACCTCTGTTCTCTCATTCCTTGATAACCACTGTTAAGCAGTGTCTTATCCACTGATATGCTATCCACTGATAGTAAAAATCATCCACTGCCCCTTTTCCACTGCTTTCATCCGTTGCTTTCACCAAAAGTATTGTCCTTCATTTTCACCAGTGGTTGTCACGTGGGCAGTACATAGCAGTCAGACTTTGTAACGGCTGCCACGTCAGCATTCACTATCTCTTCTATAAAACTCCCCACTCACCATCCAAACAGGGTTTTACTGTCGAATTGAATTCATAAAAAAATTCTCTTCTCAAAGAAGTTTTTCTTTCCATCTCTCACAAAATTTCTTCGATCAATCGTTTCAAAAATGACAAAATCGAAGTCATCTGCAAAATCCTCATCAAAATCATCGAAAACAGCCTCTCAAAAGGCAACTACCACTGAACTTCCATACAAAAAATCTCACAATCTTCTGGGTCTACTCACAAAACCAGGAACCACAGATGTTTTCGATTCCATTATCACCATCATGGCAAAATCAAAGTACAAAACTTTGCTCACCGCCGACGCACCCATCTACTTGGCAACCCAAAGGGAGTTTTGGAAGAATGCAACCCTTGAAAAACAAGGAGACATTGTCACTGCAATCAAATCTTCCGTAAAGGGTAAAGCTGTCCACATTACACCACAATCCATCTCCGAAGTCTTTCAACTCGATGACCAGGCAGGTAAAACTTCCTTCATCAAAAACGAGTTGCACATTGACTTCATTGAAAGAGGGTATGAAGCCACAATGATGACGAAATTAACTTTAGAAAAAGGTTATTTTCCTCCTGCACCAAGATTTTTATTTCATACCCTCCTAGTATGTGTTTCAAACAAAACCACTTCTTTCAATGAGATCCCTATAAAGATTCAAAATCTGGGATATGCGATTTTTCAAGAAGAAAATTATAACTATTCTCGGGAAATTTTTAAAGATTTGGTTAATAATGTTGAAAGCAAATCATTTTTACTGTTTCCAAGGTTTTTAAGCTATTATTTTCAAAAGAAATTCAGTAAAGATGATTTGCCTCTAATAAACCAAGGTGAAATAACTGCAATAAATTGTCTAACATCTGAAACATTTTCACGAATGTTAGCACCTTGCAAAACACAAACAGGGGTACTGAGCAGACTTTAGCAGCTACCACTGCTCCTCAGGTATCTGCTGCTGAGCCTATTGCTCTAGGTGATCAAAGCAGCAGAACAACTGTTTTGAAACCCACACCTACCAAACCAAAAAGGCCATCCAAAAAGAAAAATCAAAAACCCTCCAAACCAATCAAAAAGGCAACTCTGGCAGATGAGATACCAGAGTTAATGCCTGTGACAACACAAATGTCACTAGAAACCACTGCTGCTTCTTCCTCACAGCAGTTGGTACAAATATCTCAACCCATAACCATAACTCCTCCTGCTTCTTCACAAAAAGGACAGGTTGTACACAAAGGGCCAGCACATCATGATGCTCTGGATACACTTGTCTCCATCATCCACAGCTCACTGCCCAGAGCAACTCCGCCTTCTAAACCCACCATCACATCCTCAATTCCACCAAAAACACAACTACTGTTGGATGCAATTGACTTGAACCAGGCACTATCCAGTCCTTCTCAATCACCTGTCAATGAGAATATACCTCAACAAATGACTGAGCCTGCTGTATTATCCATTGCTAACCCACCAACAAAACCTGAGGAGGTTACACCCATCGAGTTACAAGTAACTCTTTGTGGTAATCCAAGTGAAGCAGCCACTACAACTGTTGAACCTACAGGTTTACAGTTGGGCAGTGGTTTCATTAATAAGACTTCCTTGGAGGCAATTCCTTACATAGCACCTCTGCCAACCACCAGTGGTTTCATATATCCAACTGGCATCATCAAAAGGTTGTCAAGTGTTGAAGGAAGAATACCCCAGTACCAAGAAAAAGGGGCATCAGTGGTTAGTGTTTGGAATAAATTCCCTACATCTGCCACTGATAAAACCACTGTTAGTGGGAAATCAGATGATCCCATTAAATTGGGTGATGATTTAAAGTACCAGAAATTGACGGATCATGTTGAGAAACTTGATAACTCTGTTGCAGAGCTCAAAACTATGCTCCAGCAGTTGTTACAGGTACAAAAGGTACAATCCACTGCTGTTCCACCTCAAGCACCTGCTCTACAACAAGCACCTGCTACAAATGAGCTCTGGAATCTCTTTCAACCTTATCTCCATCATCAAGCACAACTGGCAGATCAGCAACATGAAAAACATGTTCAAAAGCTGAGAAATGCTATGGAGTCTAGGTTCAAAGACACTCAGGCTGATCTAAAGGCTCTCAAAACTCAGATCCTACACACCACTGGCACTGCTCCTCCACCAGTATTTTTCATCGATCAACCCCCTGAAGATAATGCCAAAAAGGGGGACAAAATTCAAGAATGGAGAAGAAAGGGAATAACTGATGGCCTTTACCTTGCACTAGAAAATTCAAATATGACCAAGTAGATCCCCTTGCCAGATGGTAGTAAGAAAATTGATGAGACTACAAATGCACTTGCAGAAGCACTTGCTTGTGTAAAAAGGGATAGAGAGGCTAAAAAGAAAGCCAAGGTGGATTATCCGGATCAGGATACTTCAGGGTCAAGAGATGATGAAAATCTTTTTGATGAAAAGAAGAAGCCTACTAGAAAAGTAAGGCTACCCAAATCCATTCCGGTCAGGCATTCAAAGTCTGTTCAAAAACCACCTCCCAAAACAGGTGTTGTAACTTCTGTTGTATCAACTGTTGTTGATACCTCAATAGTTTCAACATCTGCCCTCACTTCAACACACACCACCTCAACACACACTTCATCTACTGCTTTACCACCATCACCACCAAAATCACAATCACCTCCTGTCAAAAGGCAGAAGACAGCAGATGTTAAAACATCTGCTGTAAAGACAACAGTGGTTGGAACACCAGTTGTTTCAACAGCTGTTAGTCTATCATAAACCACTGCTACTACAACCACCTTTCCATCCAAAACATCATCAGTCCCTCCTCAAATAAAGAGGAGGAGGCTAACTCCTAAAGATGATGTCACTTCACCACCCCAAACATCTTCAAAACCTTTAGCTCTTGTCAATATACCAAAACCAGTTCCACTTTCTTCTGTTCCAATGCACAAACCTTTACCTCCTGCAGGTGTTCAATTTCCTCTTGAACTAGAAGCTGTCAGAGAAGAGATAAAATCCTTCTATACTGAGGATGACCCTGCCAAAAGGAGTTTGCCCTCAATCAAAGGATATCCATGGCCCAAAAACATTGATGAATATTTGAAGATAAAGGCCAAACAAGCAGAGGATATCTCACAAAGAAACTCACAAGGGAAATCTGACAAAGAAGTTTCAAGATACTACCAATATCTGCTTACACAAGTCAATTCCCTAGAACGTTTTGCAAAGAATGTTAGTCAACAAATTTCTGAAAGAGCTGCTGAAACTCTGAAGAAAGACTACATTGAAAACATCATGTTTTACAAGAAATACAAAGGAGAGAGACACATGTATAAAGAGTGGACTATTCCTGAGCTTGAAGCTGAAGCAGAAAGAATACAAGATATGATAAAAAGGAAAGTCACTCACAATTCCTCCTGATTGGGCAAAATTCAAAAGAAATATTCCTGACAAGCAGTTGGAACTAAAAAGAATGAAAGAAGAATTGGTTGTTGCTGATTTTGGCACCAAAAGACAAGCAGCTAGATGGAAGGAAGATTTGGTCAGGACAACCTACAAAAGGTTGGAGGAATTAAGGAAGAAAGATCCTAAAATCCCTCAAAAACCTGACTACCCTGAAGCAGCGGTTTCAAAAGGACCATCAAAGCTGCAAATCAGGAGATCCACTGCTCCAGCTGGTACTTCCTCTTACAAAAGGAGGAGACAAAGCCAGTTAGGAGCTGAGACAGTTCAAGATATTCTTTCGGGCAATATAGTTTTAAAAGAAGGCGTGTTAAGAACGTTGAAAGAAGAACTTGAACAAGAAAATTCTGCTCCCACTGCTCAGCCAGTGATGAACCGGCCAGCCTCTCCAAATACTTCTGCAAATAAGCATCTCCCAAGAAACCCACCAGGCTCAAAAATACAAAAGTGGGCAACTGACAAACAGACCCGCGTATTGACTTTGCTCAGGTCTGGTGGAGAAGTGAAGATAATATCAAGGGAACAAGCTCTTGGCCTGAGTCTTGAAGATTTGCAGGATCTCCTTGATCTTCCACTTAGCAGGGATGATGAAGATACAGATGCCCTGAACTTTGAATTACAATTTAAAGGTCAAATAAGGGAACTGTTGTTGAGGCAATAAAGTATCCACAATAATAAAGAGTTTTGGCATTATCTGTTCCAGGGGAGATTGTTGGGATTGAACCCTATCAGAGGAACAGATAATGTAAAGCCAAAACTGGATCAGCTTAGTGGATTCAGAATAAGAAGATGCTGATATACATATCTCTCCCCTTGAAAGTGATTACAACAACTGATGACCTCCTATCTGCTGATCTTACTAACTGCTAACCAATAACTGCTGCTCAATTAAAGATCTGATGAAGACTCAAGTCCTGCTGATTCAATCTACTGCCTTGAGTCAAGCACTGCTGATCCGGACAAAGTGCTGCTGGGTTCACAGCAATAGAAGGTTGCAGCAGTTGTTCTATAGTCTTTTATGTAATAGAATGTAATAGCAGTAGTTAACACAAGCAGTGTCTGTATAGATCAGAGGTTAGAGTTTGTTAGGAGGTTAGATGTCACTTTCATGGTGACGTCAGCTAAAGATGCTCAGTAGTTTGCAAGTGCTTATAAATGGTACAGTACTTTGTACTGTTCTATTAGCTCTTCACATCATTCGTCTCCTTTGCACGAACAAACTGCTGAGCTCTGGCTGAGGGGGAGTTTGCATTCATTCATCATCATTGTAATCGTAATTGAAATAAATTCAATCATTCGGCTCTTTGTGTAAAGATGTTTGATTAAAAGTATTACTCTCATTTGATTGTATACAAAGTTTGTGTTCATCTTAATTTCCGCTGCACACTCGTTCATCTCCATCTTATTTTACAAACAAAAATACAATCAAAAGGAAACTCAGATCCAACACCTTTCGTCACATGTAAGAATTGCTTGGGTTTTTCGTCATGCACATATGTATATTTGGAATCTTTGTCTCAGGAATAAACAGCAAGCAATTTAATTTGTTTCTCAAAGAGAATTCACGTGAACATGGCATCTATCCATTTATAAGTCTTCTCATGAGAACATCATGACATCATTATTGTTGATGTCATTGTGATGTGGTGTCGGGAAGGTTCGCGGCTCTTCGTGCTTCGTGTGACGAACTCTGGGGCGCACGACGGAGGAATGTCGCGACGTCAGGCTTGAGCCGAACCTAACCGAGTCGAACCGAACCGAGTCACGTCCACATAAAGTGTACCAACAAACTCCCCCTTGGACGTTACTCGTAAGGTTCATCTTCCATGTCTTCCATGTCGGAGGATCTTCAAAGTCTTCATGCGTCGTAAGTAGAAAGTGTATCAACAAACTCCCCTTTTTATTTAGGAAGTGTTAACATACTCCCCCTTAAAATAAACTCTCCCTGACTTATGCTCGTGAATCTTTTGATCTTGAATGCTTTAGATCCTTGTGGTGTTGATGAATGGTCAGCGGCAATTCGATCATCTTTATCTTTTGAGTGCGTCCACGTCGTGTCTTCATTCCGAAGCTAGTCTTCTAACACGTTCTCGTTGCGTTTAGCTGGTCCTGATGCTGCATCTGCACATACAGGAAAGCTAAACGCGTATTGAGAACATACGCTTGGAATATAGTTAACATAAACAAACTACACACATGTGACCATTTTTCAATCAACTACCGTCCGACAGTTTGAAAGCTTAACAAATTGTTCAATTTTAGTTTTCTAACTTTCAAAACTTTGCAAATTTCGACTGTTTATGAAGATTTAGTTGTTTTGGTTTTCGTTTAGGTTTCAGGTAATGAAGACTCGAGTTCCAACATCGGGTAATCAAAAGAAATTAGAAATAAAATCTTTTTTACTTTTATAAAGTTTATATTAAAACACACCTAAAATCTTTTTGGAATTTTTGAATATTTCAAATGTAAAGACAGAAAGCAGTAAATAAATATATACAAAGATGCAAAAACTGAAAGCATTAAATAAATATTTACAGACATTCTTTTTGCGAGTTTCGAGGGTAAGAGAATCATATCAGTGTACGGTCACGCCAAAACGCTCTTGTTGTTCAGTTAGTTAATATTGAGATAAGCATCCTATAACGATTATCGGTATTGTTTTCCACATAAGCTCAACTTATCAGATGTACTCGGGATTAGGGGATACGTTAAGGTATGATTTATACTTACCGACCGGTGTTCATCCACACACGACACATTCCCGTATTAAGGTATGCACGAGGGTTCATCTTACTAGTGAGTATACCATATATCATCTGTTTTCAACGTATATGATGTGAGATACTCACTTATTTTTGGATGAATACAAGCCCTATGTGATAAAATTACTTATTGATGAGGAACTTGATATTCGATGCATGAGGGCACAGTAGCAAGTCCGTGAACAGGTTAGTACCATTGTACAGACAAAGAGACGAACTTGACTCCCGGATAACTATGATATTTTATCACTTATTGATTGGGACATGTGATTGTTTATCACTTATTGAGGTCGAATGCATCATGTATCATATACACGTTTGTATGATATTTACACGTATGTATGGTATCATGGAAGATCTAGACTTGCGTCCCCATTGTTTTTGGTAAAAGAAACAACCATGATACCCAGATGATAAACAACATAAAGACCACGTGTCTCAGAACCTCGGCAATCTATCAAACAAAATTTCAGTACCAAGACCATATGCCAATGAGCGGTTCCCACACGGTCTTCGGTCGATTTAGGTTTATATCCCCCTGCACACTTTAAAATGATTGTGAGCCTACCGATACATCTTATATAGAGCTGCTTATCGTTTTTCATTATAAGTTCAGTTCGAAGAGGTTTCGACAGACCACTGATTTACTATCATTTTCTCTTTTTTTCGCCAGGAAACTTGTTAGTACACGATATGTGGACGCGACTCAGGTAGGCTCGGCTCAAGTCCAACGTCACGACATTCCTCCGTCGTACGTTTGAAAGTTCGACACACGAAGATTGAGAGCCAAACCTTGAGCTCTAAACAAGATAACAAGATTTGGGCTAACCAAATGGACGAAACGCAGCTTGGGCCTTAACCGTTTTGGGCCAAAGCCCAAAGTCGGCGAAACGGAAATGTTGTCGACGAAACACACCAGTTTCGTCGACCATGACTCTGTTTCGTCGATTGCCTTCCTTTGTTTCGTCGCATGTTCCTTCGTTTCGTCGCTGATCATTTGATTCGTCGAGAGCTGAATCCATTTCGTCATGACTGTGTTGCTGGTGCTATATAAAGACAGACTCGAGACAGAACTAGATAGAGAGCACATAGAGAACACACACACGAGAGAACTAGAGAGAGAGTTTACAGAGAGCATTTGTAAACATTGAGCTGTAACTGTTTTTCAAGTATTAATACATTGGTGTTAATCGTTGAATCTCGTGTTTATCATTGTCGTGTTCGATCTCGGTTTGCTTTCCCGGTTGGATTCCGCACAACCGGGTTGGTTTGTACACAAGGATTAGGCGACTAGATCCTCCCCTAGCCGGACCTACAAATGGTATCAGAACCTTGGCTCTTCTCCTTGTTAAAACCGAGGTGTTTTCGGGTTGTTTTTCGGGTTTGTGAAGTTCATATTTTCTGAAAAATCAGCTCATAACTTCGAAATTTCTGGTTTTTTTTGTTGTTAGTTCATAGAAAACCTTGTTTAAAACTCTTTTATGTAAGGTGTGTTAAGGTTTTTAGTGAAGTTTCAAGCAAAAATTCGTGTTCGGAAATTTACGGTTCACCGGAAAACTCATAAGTTTACCGGAAAATTCATAAATTTTCTGGGGTTGATCTTCATATCTTCATAATATCTTCAAAGTGTTCTTCATTCTGACAACCTTTTGATCCATTGGCAGTTATCTTTAGAGTTGTTTGTGCATTGGTAATTGTTTTACTGATTAAAATAATTCACCACCTTACATTGGTTGGTAAATTGAGAAGAGTGATGGTTTGAAAAGTTGTGTCAAGTGTCAGTCAGGATAAGGTCAAGCCGAAAGCCTTACCAACTTTTTCACCAACTTCCTGCAGCTTTTCCGACGAGACAAACACATTCCGACGAAACAAACACATTCGACGAAACTGAAGTGTTTCGCTGAAAGCCTTACCAACTTTTTCACCAACTCGCTGAAAGAACAAGATGGAGATCTTCTATTGGTACAGGTATATGTTGATGATATTATATTTGGGTCTACTAATGATGTTTTGTGTAGGAATTCCGAGCGCATTATGCAGGATAAATTTGAGATGAGTGCTATGGGGGAAATGACTTTCTTTTTGGGCCTACAAGTGCAACAAACTGAGTCTGGGATATTCATCCATCAGACTAAATATGTTGGTGACATCTTGAGCCGGTTCCAGATGTCTGATGCAACACCCATCGGTACCCCATTGCAACAAAATCACGGAATTACTCCGGACTTGAAGGGTGAATCTGTTAGCCCCTCATACTACCGCGCTATGATCGGATCTCCTATGTACCTCACAGCATCAAGACCAGATATAATGTACCCAACGTGCCTGCTTGCCAGATATCAAGTCAACCCGAAGGCCTCACATCTTGCAGCTGTAAAAAGGATTTTTCGTTATTTGAAGGGTTGCCCTGACACCGGTCTATGGTACCCTAGGGATAATAACTTTGACTTGATCGCTTTCAGTGATTCTGATTTTGGCGGATGCAAAATCGACGACAAATCCACAACGGCTGGATGTCAGTTTTTGGGAAATCGCCTAGTCACATGGCAGTGCAAGAAGCAGACGTGCATCGCTACATCAACATGCGAAGCTGAATACATTGCTGCCTCAAGTTGTTGCTCCCAAGTCCTGTGGATCCAACAACAATTGCGCGACTACGGTTTTGAATTCCTAACTACTCCTATTTACGTTGATAATTCTGCTGCCCTACAGATCACTAGAAATCTTGTGCAGCATTCAAAGACCAAACACATCGAAATCAAATATCACTTCATAAGTGATTGCTTTGATAAAAGGCTAATCGATGTTGTTAAGGTCCACACCGATGACCAACGTGCCGACCTTTTTACCAAAGCATTTGACAAATCAAGATTTGACTTTTTATTATTGGTAAACGACATTAAGGTCAAGCAAGAGTAAAACCAACATCGGAAAATCATTTTTGTAAATATCTTTGTCTCTTTTAAATTTATCTTAGTTTGTTGATTTTAGGGGGAGTAAATCCAAACTTGAAAATCCAAAAACATCGAAAAATTTCAAAAACACAAAAACAATTGAAAAACAAAAATGAGTTTCCTGGAGCGCAAAAGAGAAAATGATAGTACATCAGTGTTCTGTCCAAACCTCTTTAAACCTAAACTGAAAAACAATAAGCAGCTCTATATAAGATGTATCGGTAGGCTCACAATCATTTTAAAGTGTGCCGGGTGATATAAACTTAAATCGACTGATGACCAGGTGGGAACCGCACATTGGCATATGGTCTTAGTACCGAAATTTCGTTTGAGAGATTGCCGAGGTTCTGAGATATTCAGTCTTTATGCTGCTTATCATCTGGGTATCATGGTTGTAT
This sequence comes from Helianthus annuus, assembly GCF_002127325.2. Lineage (NCBI taxonomy): Eukaryota > Viridiplantae > Streptophyta > Magnoliopsida > Asterales > Asteraceae > Helianthus > Helianthus annuus. Next base: position 82,720,145 of record NC_035433.2, read on the forward strand.
CTTTTAGCGAAAAATAACGGGGACGCAAGTCTAGATCTTCCATGATACCATACACACGTGTACATACTGCATACAACCTCAATAAGTGATAAACAATCACATGTCCCTCAAAATAAGTGATAAAATATCACATTTATCCGGGAGTCAAGTTCGTCTCTCTGCTGTACGAAAGTACTGACCTGTTCACGGACTTGCTCCTGTGCCCTCATGCATCAAAAATCAAGTTCCTCATCAATAAGTGATTCTATCACATAGGGCTTGTTTTCAAAACAAAATAAGTGAGAATCTCACATCATATACGTCAAAACAGATGATAATCGGTATTCTCACCGGTAAGATGAACTCTCGTGCATACCTTGATACGGGAATGTGTTGTGTGTGGATGAACACCGGTCTGTAAGTATAAATTATACACTAAATCATATCCCCTCGCCATGACTACATCTGATAAGTTGAGTTAAGTGGACAACAATACCGATAATTGTTATAGGATGCTTATCTTAATATTAACTAATAGAACAACAAGAGCGTTTTGGCGTGACCGCACACTGATATGATTCTCTTACCCTCGAAACTCACAAAAAAGAATGTCTGTAAATATTTATTTAATGCTTTCAGGTTCTGCATCTTTGAATATATTTATTTACTGCTTTCTGTCTTTACCTTTGAAATATTCAAAAATTCCAAAAAGATTTTAGGTGTCTTTTAATATAAACTTTCTAAAAGCCAAAAAGATTTTATTTCTATCTTATTTTTGATCATACGATGTTGGATCTCGAGTCTTCGTTACCAGAAACCTGATTGAAAACCAAATCGACTAAATCTTCATAAGCGGTCAGAGTTTGCAAGTTTTGAAAGTTAATAATCAAAATTGAAAAATCTGTTAACTTTTCAAACAAACTGTCGGACGGTAGTTGATTGAAATATGGTCATACGTGTGTCGTTTGTTTATTTTAACTATATTCCAAGCAGTTGTTCTCATTACGCATTTAGATTTCTTGCATGTGCAGATGCTAAAGGCGAAGAGAACTTGTTCGATGACAAGCTTCGGAATGAAGACACGACGTGAAGGCACTCAATTGATAAAGATGATCGAGTTGCTGCTGATCAATCATCAACACCACAAGGATCACAAGCATTGAAGATCAAGACATTCACGAGCATAACTCAAGGGGGAGCTTATGTTAAGGGGGAGTTTGTCAACACACTTCCTACATGAAAAGGGGAGTTTGTTGATACACTTTCTTCTTTCAAAACGTGAAGACGTTGAAGATCCTCCGACATAGAAGACATGAAAGACGAATCTCATGAGTAGCGTCCAAGGGGGAGTTTGTTAGTACACGATATGTGGATGCGACTCAGTTAGACTCGGCTCAAGTCCAACGTCACGACATTCCTCCGTCATACGTTTGAAAGTTCGACACACGAAGATTGAGAGCCAAACCTTGAGCTCTAAACAAGATAACAAGATTTGGGCTAACCAAATGGACGAAACGCAGCTTGGGCCTTAACCGTTTTGGGCCAAAGCCCAAAGTCGGCGAAACGGAAATGTTGTCGACGAAACACACCAGTTTCATCGACCATGACTCTGTTTCGTCGATTGCCTTCCTTTGTTTCGTCGCATGTTCCTTCGTTTCGTCGCTGATCATTTGATTCGTCGAGAGCTGAATCCATTTCGTCATAACTGTGTTGCTGGTGCTATATAAAGACAGACTCGAGACAGAACTAGATAGAGAGCACATAGAGAACACACACACGAGAGAACTAGAGAGAGAGTTTACAGAGAGCATTTGTAAACATTGAGCTGTAACTGTTTTTCAAGTATTAATACATTGGTGTTAATCGTTGAATCTCGTTTTTATCATTGTCGTGTTCGATCTCGGTTTGCTTTCCCGGTTGGATTCCGCACAACCGGGTTGGTTTGTACACAAGGATTAGGCGACTAGATCCTCCCCTAGTCGGACCTACAAAACTCATTTTTGTTTTTCTATTATTTTTATGTTTTTGAACATTTTCGATGTTTTTGTATTTTTAAAATTTTTATTGTTTCTGTATTTTTTGAATTTACTCCCCCTAAAATGCAAAAAGTACGATAAATTAAGAAAACACAAACAAATATTTACAAAAATAATTTTCCGATGTTGGATTGTGTCACGGCCCCCGACCCAGTTTTACCCGTTTCAGGAGTTGCGGGACAGAAATCCTGCGGTATTTAAATTTTAGGCGACAGCGGAAGTCTTTTTAAAACAGAATCTTTTAATAATTCAAACTGCCCGTTTTATAACTGAGGGATAAAATCCCATAATTTACAATAATGGGAAATCTTTATTTTCAAAACATGTTTCTTTTATTTATTTATACTGAGCCACTTTTCTAAGCTGGGAGTGCTTCACGGCACTTCTCTTTCTTTGCTCACAACAGATCACCTGAAACATGTTTGAAAAAGGTTTTGTCAGCGGGGAAATACTGAGTGAATCATTCATTTTACTAAAACGACACATTAGTTATAATTCACAGTATTAAGAGCGATTACAATGTTTCTGATTATCAAACCAACTACCCACGGTACTTTACCACTCGACCCACTGGCCCACCTGTCCAGTGGTGTCTGTGATTATGGTCATATCACCCATTGGCTGCCCCAATGTTGAAGATTATCAAGTAATGTATACAAAACCCCACATACCGGCTGTAACTTGGTGATTACAAAGACTTAATCCCTGTAATTATAACTTTGAAAATAATTTGGAGTTTTCTAAAACAGTTGATAAAAAGAGAATAACTCACTTTGCAGATTTTACGAGCAGAGTTTAAGCCTTACTGATTTGCCTGTGATTAACCTAATTTAAATAAAATGCACACACACAAACGGGTTAGTAACTAATTCAGCAGTTACGTCAATTCACGAGATTAAACCCTCACAATAATTAATAAGTGCAATACTTAATAATTCAAGGGATTCACAACGAATGACAGAGCATAGTCCGAATTCGAACAGCACTCAAACATTCAAGTCGAAATCACAATGAATAACAAAGTATCAGCTCAATTTGAGCAGCACTCAAACAATCGTTGGATAGTTATAATCGATCGGACGTTGAATCGTAATAGCGATCGAGTTATTACCCTGATTGCGGCAGCACCTCGTGATTCGTGTGTGTGTTGGGGACTGTTTTGAGTATAACTCGACGTACACAGAAGGTATAAACGTCGTTCTAAAGGCAGAAGGCAAGTCCCAAGGTCGGCTATTTATACAAATTTTTGGGACTCCCTTACGGACCGTATGCCTGATCCCTTACGGTCCGTAAGCTAAGCAGTCTAATTATAGGCTGCCTAGCCTCGGGACTAGCTTGCATGAATCAACTATTTTGGCCAATCAGCTTTAAGCAACGTATAATTTAGATAATTATTCAACTAGGGTTTGCCCCCCTCGAGTTTTAGGGGCCCTGATCCTGATTCCGATTGTTCTGAAAATTTTAGGGCTAATGCAGAATTACTTGGGTGTCTCGATTAGGGTTTTCTTATTGACTAATTATCGTCCTAATTATTGATTTTAGTGACAGTTGTTACATCCTCCCCACCTTAAGAAAAATCTCGTCCTCGAGATTTACCGAAATAGATGAGGGTACTTTCGCTTTATAACAACTATCAATAAAACCGGTAATTAGAATAAAAATTATCCAATAAGAAAACCCTAATTGAAACACCCAAGTGATTTAGCATAAACCCTGAAATTTCCGGAACAATCAGAATCAGGATCAGGGCCCCTAAAACTCGAGGGGGGCAAACCCTAATTGATAATTATCTAAATATAAACGTTGCTATATCCTGATTTGTTAAAAGTGTTGATTCACCAAGGCTACAACCGAACTCAGCTAGGCTAGGAAGTAGGCTGCACCCTTTACGGACCGTAAAGGTTGGTCCTTACGGACCGTAAGCAGACTAGGTTCCCTTACGGACCGTAAGGGGTTAGGCATACGGTCCGTAAGCGAAACGAAATTCTGGCTATAAATAGCCGACCTTGGCACTTAAACTGTGAACTTAAAACGACGTAAAACTTCTGTGTGTACGTCGAGTTACATGCAATACAGTCCACAACACACACACACGATCACGAGGTACTGCCGCAATCAGGGTAATAACTCGATCGCTATTACGATTCAACGTCCGATCGATTATAACTATCCACCGATAGTCCGGGTGCTGCTCGAATTAAGCTTGTACTTTGATTATTCGTCGTGATTTCGACTTGAATATTAGAGTGCTGTTCGAATTCGTACTATGCTCTGTTATTCGTTGTGAATCCGATTGAATTATCGAGTATCGCACTGATTAATCGTTGTGAGGGTTTAATCTCGTGAATTAACGTAACTGCTGTATTAGTTACTAACCTGCCTGTGTGTGCATTTTGTTAAATTAGGCTTAATCAAGGCTAATCAGTAGGCTTATATCTTGCTCGTTAATCTGCAATGTGAGTCATTCTTCTTTTTAACTGTTTTCTCACAGTTTGTGAGTAAGTATTACAAAACTTCAAGTTATTTTCAAAGGTTATAATTACAGGGATTAAGTCTTTGTAATCACCAATACAGCTGGTATGTGGGGTATTGTGCACATTACTATTTTTATTACTCTAGGTGAGTGAGCCGTCACTATTGGGGCGACGGGACCCAATAGTGGTATGACCACAGTCACAGATCCGGTCGAGTGACAAATACCCATTCTTGATAATTGGTTGATAAAAACATTGTAATTCCCCTTAATACTGTAATTTATAACTAACAGGTCGTTTTAGAAAAATAGAATGATTCACTCAGTATTTCCCCGCTGACAAAACCTTTTTCAAACATGTTTCAGGTGATCTGTGTGATCCAGGAAAAGTGCAGTAAAGCACTACAAGCTCAGAGAAGTGGCTCAGTATGAATAAATCAATAAAATATGTTTTGAAAAATAAAGATTTCTGTGTGAAATCAACTTATTGTAAATTATGGGATTTATCCCTTAAACTTTGTGTAATCTATTAAACGAGTTTTTTACGGTGAAAAGATCCTGTAATAAAAGACTTCCGCTGTCACATAAATTAAATACCACGGGTACCACGGGAACTGTCTCGCGGCCCCCGACTCCGTCCAGGGTAGGGTCGGGGAGCCGTGACAGTAAAGGTGGTATCAGAGCTAAGAATTAATAAATATTGAGCCACTGATCGAGCCGCTGATTAAGCCTAGTACTAAACTAAGTATTTGACAGAATACTTAAATTTACTAGTTGTTATTTTGTGATTATATGTTTTATTAACTGATTATTTGTTAGTTACAGTATGGGTAAGCAAAAGCTGTCTGCTATCTACCACAAACTAGATGTTGCATCTTCTTCTAAAAACCTAGTAAACCTAAAAGAAGGAATCTTTGTCCGCAAGGCAAACTATGAAAATCCTCTTTCCCCAGAGAAAAGGGATTCGATACTTAAAAAGAGTCAGGGGACAAAGAAACCCCGAACCAAGAGAGTTAGGTTTAACCCAGAAGTCCAAGAATTTGGTAATAGTGCACCTTGGGAAGATAAAATAGACGGGAAATGGGCAAATCTCTATATGCTAGCTACTGTAGCAGAAAATATCAACCTCTAAATTTCCAAGTAATCGAGTCTAATAGAAAAATCAGTATCCAGTAAATAAATAAAACCCAGTGTGTTTATTTCTGTTGTCCCTTGTATAAATTAGTATGCAATAAAACTTCAGTGTTTGTTTGTTAAACTTTGTTCCAAAGTTTTAACATTGCATTCTTGTATTTTGCATATATACTATGCAGCATGAATGAGATGTCGGAAGCATTCCAGAATCTCAACTTATATCCAGTGCCTATCGAAGTCTCTTACGACTTTACTGGTTACATTGCTGACATAGAAGAACCTGTGGAATTCAAAGCTCCACCGCTGGAAAAAGCCAAACCTAAAAAGAAAAGAAGATACGTAGGGTGGAGGAAAGTACGCCGTAGGAAACCAGCCACTAGGAGACTTCCTAAAATAGAAAATCCTGTGAGCATGAACAAGGGAAAGGAAATAGAAACTGGAGAAAATTCGAAACCACCAGAAAAGGAATTAGGAATAGACCTAAAGCAAAAGGGAATAGAGATCGGAGAAAGCTCTAAACAGTCTGAGGAAATCACGTTCCAAGACGAAATAGACCGCCTACTGGATAATTGTGATGTTTTAGAGCCTATCAACGATAATCTCTTCTCTTATCCTGCTACAGCCCAATTCTCACTAAACCTAGGACCAGCTATTCCAGACCCACTAGTTCACACCAGACCATTAGGCCAAATGGAGGAATGGTGGACTAATGACTGGCAATTCCAAAATATAGTTAATAGTCCCTATAGTTTTCTCCCACAGTTTGATCCAGAACCAATCCCGAATCCTCCCATGAGTAATGAAAACCTAGCTGAACTTCGTCAGTTCGGTGAAGAACTGATAGGTACAGGTTATAGGATCAGGGAAATGGGAGAGCATTTAACTTGGAAGTACGATGAGAGGGAACATCGTTACTAGAACTGTCAGTTAAACCACAAGAAGCCGTACTGTATAATAATGTAAATAAGTAATGTAAGACTTTGTAAAATGGGCAATAAAACTCTGTAAAATATGGTGTGTACGGAGGCATATACAATATACAATAACAAAATGAAAGTCGAGAAATCGACAATTTTGGTTATGTTTGTATGTTGTAGTAATTTATGTGTTTATCTGTGCTAAATTTGTTATTAATAAGTTAGACACTAATAAATTCCTACTAATTAGCAGATGGAAAACGCTAACAATGAACCAATTAATGAAGTAAATCAATCTGAGCAAGAACCGGAAGATCAATATATAACCCGACAAGATATAGAGCACTTTATCGCCCAAGGAATAGCCCATGCTATTCCAGAAATTGTGGCTGCTGTTCAGAAACCGGCCGAACCACAATTACTTCCTAGTAAACGTATTCCGGAAGATAACGGCAGTAACAGCATAAATGGAGGCGGCAATCATAACGATCATGATCCGCAACAGGCCCCACTTCCTAAGAGAATGAAAGCTGCAACGCCTGGTTGCACTTACAAAGAATTTCTTGCCTGTAAACCCGCAGAATTTGCAGGTAATGAAGGGGCAACTGCAACACTGCGTTGGTTAGAGAAAACCGAGGCAGTAATTGCAATAAGTAAATGTACTGAAGAAGATCAAGTAATGTATGCATCAAACTTGTTCAAAGAAGGGGCGTTAGAATGGTGGAACACGGTGCTACAAGCAAAAGGAAGAAGGGTAGCCTATGCAATGAATTGGGAAGAATTTAAGAGTCTTGTCGAAAGAAAATTCTGTCCCGAATACGAGAAGGAACAAATGGCAAACAAGTTCCTGAATCATCGTATGTTAGGTGTAGACTGTCGAGGATATACTTCGACATTCTTTGAATACGCAAGGGTGGTGCCAACACTGGCTTCGCCAGAATCGGTACTCATTTCCCGTTACATCTGGGGGTTAATTAGTGAAATCCGAAACATCGTTAAAGCTGCGAGACCTCGTACCATTGACGATGCGGTAGAATTAGCTAACACCCTAACGGATGAATTGATACGCACAAGAGAGGAAGATCGTAAGAAGGAAATAGCTCAGAAGATTACCCAAGGGTTTCGTATGGGTAATACCATGAAAAGAGGAACAGGGCAATCCTCATCACCTCCTTTCTGCAGAAATTGCAAAAAGAAGCATTATGGACAATGCAATATAGTTTGCAACTTTTGCAAGGCAAAAGGACATCGTGAAGAAGACTGCAGGAAGAAAACAAGAATTTGTTATAACTGCAGAGAAAGGGGACATTTTCAATCCGAATGTCCTAAGCTAGCTAAACCAGTAGACAACAAAGCTAAACCAGCTGAAGGGGCAACCAAGAAGAATGTACGCGCATTCCAGCTGACCACTCAAGAAGCCGAACTCATTCCAGATGTGATAGCCGGTACGTTCCTAGTACATGACGTATTCGCAAAAGTATTATTTGACTCTGGTGGGAACCAAAGTTTTATTAATACTTCATTTTGTCAAGCTCTTAAGTTACCTTTAACCACTCTTAGGCAAATTTTCACAGTTGAAACCGCAGAAGGAAATTCTGTGAAAATAGATAAAGTCTGGCAAGAAGGAAAAATAGAACTATTAGGCCATAAGTTTTCTGCAAATTTGTTACCAATGAATTTAGCCGGATTCGATGTAGTATTAGGAATGGATTGGTTAATAGCCAACCATGCACGAATCCTATGTGATAAAAATGCTGTAGAAATTCAAACCCCTTCAGGAGAGGTAATTTTAATTACTGGAGATAAACCCCGAAAGCCACTGAAATTCATTTCAGTAATGAAATTGGCTAATTATTCGAGAAAGCAGGAAATGGTGTATATGATTTCAGTAATCGTTAACACTAAGGATAAAGAACTTCAGGATATCCCGGTAGTGTCAGAATACCCAGACGTTTTTCCAGAAGAATTACCTGGATTACCACCTGATAGAGAAGTAGAATTTAGAATTCATTTAATTCCAGGTACTGCACCAATAGCTAAAGCACCTTATAGATTAGCACCTACCGAAATGCTAGAATTGAAAAAGCAATTAGATGAATTATTAAGCAAAGGATTCATACAACCTAGTTCATCCCCTTGGGGTGCACCAGTATTATTTTTGAAAAAGAACGATGGATCGATGAGAATGTGTATCGATTATAGAGAATTGAATAAGGTTACGATTAAGAATCGATACCCATTACCTAGGATTGATGATCTTTTTGATCAATTGCAAGGAGCTAGGTATTTCTCAAAGATAGATTTAAGATCCGGATACCATCAGTTGAAAGTACAAGAAGATGACATACCTAAAACTGCTTTCAGAACTAGGTATGGTCATTATGAGTTTACAGTCATGCCCTTTGGATTAACGAATGCCCCAGCCGCATTCATGGACATGATGAATCGCATCTGTAAACCATACTTGGATAAATTTGTAATCGTTTTCATCGACGATATACTTATTTACTCCAAAAGCCAAAAAGAACATTGTGAGCACTTACACGTTCTCTTAACTTTGTTAAGAAAAGAAAGGCTTTATGCCAAATTCTCAAAATGTGAATTTTGGCTGCAAGAAGTACAATTCTTAGGACATGTGGTAAATCACGAAGGTATCCATGTAGATCCTGCTAAGATAGAAGCAATTACAAAATGGAAAGTTCCACAAACAGCAATGGAGATAAGAAGTTTTCTAGGCTTAGCTGGATACTATAGACGATTTATCAAAGATTTTTCTAAGATAGCCATACCTTTAACCAAGTTAACCTGTAAAGCTGCTAAGTTTGAATGGGGGCCTAGACAAGAAGAAGCCTTTAAGATTTTAAAAGCATAGATTGACAAATGCACCAATCTTAGCTTTACCTGAAGGAACAGAAGACTTTGAAGTATATTGTGATACTTCAAAATTAGGCTATGGATGTGTGTTGATGCAACGCAAGAAGGTAATTGCATATGCTTCTAGACAATTAAAAAAGCACGAAGAGAATTATACGACTCATGATCTAGAATTAGGAGCCATAATTTTTGCCCTTAAAATCTGGAGACATTATCTGTATGGAAGTAAGTTTACTGTCTATACAGATCATAAAAGTTTAAAATATATATTTAGGCAAAAAGAATTAAACATGAGGCAAAGAAGATGGATGGAGATGCTGAGCGATTACGACTGTGATATTCAATATCACAAAGGAAAGGCAAATGTAGTTGCCGATGCCTTAAGTCGTAAGTACCATGAGAAACAGAAACGAGTCCGTGCTCTGAGGTTGAATCTACAAGTAGATTTAATGGCACAAATCAAAGAAGTTTAGAAAACAGCAATCAAAGATGATGCTGAAGGAATGAAAGGTTACCTAAAAGAACTAGAACAAGGAAACGATGGAATTTGGAGATTCCATAAGAAACGAATTTGGGTACCTAAGCAAGGAGAGTTAAGAGATAAGATCTTAGAAGAAGCTCATAAATCTAGGTATACCATGCACCCAGGAAACAATAAGATGTACCAAGATTTAAGAAATAATTTCTGGTGGATAGGAATGAAAAAGGATATAGCCGAATACGTATCCAAGTGTTTAACTTGTTCACAAGTTAAAGCCGAACATCAGAAACCTTCAGGACTACTCCAACAGTTAGAAATGCCTGTATGGAAATGGGAACTCATAACAATGGATTTTGTTACTAAGTTACCCAGAACCAGAAAAGGTAATGATGCTATTTGGGAAATTGTCGATCGATTAACCAAATCAGCTCATTTTCTACCAATGAAAGAAACCTTTAGCATGGAAAGGTTAGCACAATTGTACGTGGACGAAGTAGTATCCCTACATGGAGTCCCGCTCTCCATTGTATCGGATAGAGATAGTCGATTTACTTCTCATTTCTGGAAAAGTTTTCAGAAAGCAATGGGAACTCGACTAAATCTAAGTACTGCATATCATCCACAAACAGACGGACAGAGTGAAAGGACAATACAAACGTTAGAAGACATGCTCCGAGCATGTGTAATTGACTTTGGTGGTAATTGGGATAGCCATTTGCCATTAATAGAATTCTCCTATAATAATAGTTATCATTCGAGCATCGAAGCTGCTCCATTCGAAGCACTGTATGGACGCAAATGCAGAACTCCAGTCTGTTGGGCAGAAATCGGAGAAAGTCAATTATCAGGTCCTGAAATTGTACAAGAAACTACCGACAAGATAACCCAGATCAAAGAAGGACTGAAAACAGCTCGAGATCGTCAAAAGAGCTATGCAGATAATCGTCGCAAACCTTTAGAATTTCAAGTCGGAGATAAAGTACTTTTAAAAGTTTCTCCTTGGAAAGGAGTAGTACGATGCGGTAAGAAAGGAAAGCTAAGTCCAAGATACGTTGGACCATTCCCTGTGATTCAACGAATAGGACCAGTAGCTTATCGTTTACAACTACCAAATGAATTAGCCGGAGTACATGAGGTATTTCATGTATCCAATCTCAAGAAATGTCTATCAGACGAATCCCTGGTAGTCCCTCTACAGGATGTAGAGGTAAACGAAAAATTAAAATTCGTAGAGAAACCATTAGAAATTGAAGATCGAAAAGTCAAATTTCTCAAGCATAAAAGACTGGTATTGGTCAAAGTCAAGTAGAATTCAAAGAGAGGACCAGAATACACTTGGGAGCTGGAATCAGAAATGAAGCGAAAATATCCACATCTCTTCCAGTAAATCTCGAGGACGAGATTTTTCTTAACGTGGGGAGGATATAACAACTATCAACAAAACCGGCAATTAGAATAAAAATTATCCAATAAGAAAACCCTAATTGAAACACCCAAGTGATTTAGCATAAACCCTGAAATTTCCGGAACAATCAGAATCAGGATCAGGGCCCCTAAAACTCGAGGGGGGCAAACCCTAATTGATAATTATCTAAATATAAACGTTGCTATATCCTGATTTGTTAAAAGTGTTGATTCACCAAGGCTACAACCGAACTCAGCTAGGCTAGGAAGTAGGCTGCACCCTTTACGGACCGTAAAGGTTGGTCCTTACGGACCGTAAGCAGACTAGGTTCCCTTACGGACCGTAAGGGGTTAGGCATACGGTCCGTAAGCGAAACGAAATTCTGGCTATAAATAGCCGACCTTGGCACTTAAACTGTGAACTTAAAAAGACGTAAAACTTCTGTGTGTACGTCGAGTTACATGCAATACAGTCCACAACACACACACACGATCACGAGGTACTGCCGCAATCAGGGTAATAACTCGATCGCTATTACGATTCAACGTCCGATCGATTATAACTATCCAACGATAGTCCGGGTGCTGCTCGAATTGAGCTTGTACTTTGATTATTCGTCGTGATTTCGACTTGAATATTAGAGTGCTGTTCGAATTCGGACTATGCTCTGTTATTCGTTGTGAATCCGATTGAATTATCGAGTATCGCACTGATTAATCATTGTGAGGGTTTAATCTCGTGAATTGACGTAACTGCTGTATTAGTTACTAACCTGCCTGTGTGTGCATTGTGTTAAATTAGGCTTAATCAAGGCTAATCAGTAGGCTTATATCTTGCTCGTTAATCTGCAATGTGAGTCATTCTTCTTTTTAACTGTTTTCTCGCAGTTTGTGAGTAAGTATTACAAAACTTCAAGTTATTTTCAAAGGTTATAATTACAGGGATTAAGTCTTTGTAATCACCAAATTACAGCTGGTATGTGGGGTATTGTGCACATTACTATTTTTATTACTCTAGGTGAGTGAGCCGTCACTATTGGGGCGACGGGACCCAATAGTGGTATGACCATAGTCACAGATCCGGTCGAGTGACAAATACCCATTCTTGATAATTGGTTGATAAAAACATTGTAATTCCCCTTAATACTGTAATTTATAACTAACAGGTCGTTTTAGAAAAATAGAATGATTCACTCAGTATTTCCCCGCTGACAAAACCTTTTTCAAACATGTTTCAGGTGATCTGTGTGATCCAGGAAAAGTGCAGTAAAGTACTACAAGCTCAGAGAAGTGGCTCAGTATGAATAAATCAATAAAATATGTTTTGAAAAATAAAGATTTCTGTGTGAAATCAACTTATTGTAAATTATGGGATTTATCCCTTAAACTTTGTGTAATCTATTAAACGAGTTTTTTACGGTGAAAAGATCCTGTAATAAAAGACTTCCGCTGTCACATAAATTAAATACCACGGGTACCACGGGAACTGCCTCGCAGCCCCCGACTCCGTCCAGGGTAGGGTCGGGGAGCCGTGACACGCTTCATCTCTGATTCCAGTTCCGAAGTGTACTCTGGTCCTCTCCTGGATTCCCATTTGACTTTCACTAGCACTAGTCGTTTGTGTTTGAGAAACTTGATCTTCCAATCTTCTATTTGTAGGGGTTTCTCTACGAATTTCAGCTTTTCATTTACCTCTATGTCTTGAAGAGGTACTACCAGGGATTCGTCTGATAGACATTTCTTGAGATTGGATACATGAAACACATCATGTACTCCAGCTAATTCTTCTGGTAGTTGTAAACGATAAGCTACTGGTCCTATTCGTTGGATCACGGGGAATGGTCCAACATATCTTGGACTCAGTTTTCCTTTCTTACCAAATCGTACTACTCCTTTCCAAGGAGATACTTTTAATAGTACGTTGTCTCCGACTTGGAATTCTAATGGCTTGCGGCGATTGTCTGCATAGCTCTTCTGACGATCTCTAGCAGTCTTCAGTCTTTCCTTGATTTGCGATATCTTGTCAGTAGTTTCTTGCACAATCTCTGGACCTGATAATTGACTTTCTCCTATTTCTGCCCAACATACGGGAGTTCGGCACTTGCGTCCATACAGTGCTTCGAATGGAGCAGCTTCGATGCTTGAATGATAACTATTGTTATAGGAGAATTCAATTAATGATAAATGGTTATCCCAATTACCACCAAAATCAATTACACATGCTCGGAGCATGTCTTCCATTGTTTGTATTGTCCTTTCACTTTGTCCGTCTGTTTGAGGATGAAATGCAGTACTTAAATTGAGTCGGGTTCCCATTGCCTCCTGGAAACTTGTCCAGAAACGGGAAGTGAAACGACTTGGCTAACCTTTCCATGCTAAAGGTTTCCTTCATTGGTAGAAAATGAGCTGATTTGGTTAATCGATCCACAATTACCCAAATAGCATCATTACCTTTTCTGGTTTTGGGTAACTTAGTAACAAAGTCCATTGTTATGAGTTCCCATTTCCATACAGGCATTTCTAACTGTTGTAGTAGTCCTGAAGGTTTCTGGTGTGTTCTGCCTTAACTTGCGAACAAGTAAGACACTTGGTTACATATTCAGCTATGTCCTTTTTCATTCCTATCCACCAGAAATTTTTTCTTAAATCTTGGTACATCTTATTGTTTCCTGGATGTACAGTATACCTAGATTTATGTGCTTCTCCTTAAATTTTATTTCTTAATTCTCCCTGCTTAGGTACCCAAATTCGTCTCTTGTGGAATCTCCAAATTCCATCCTTTCCTTGTTCTAGTTCCTTTAGGTAACCTTTCATTCCTTCGGCATCGTCCTTGAATGTCGTTCCTTGAACTTTCTTCAATTGTTCCATTAAATCTAATTGTAGATTTAACCTAAGAGCACGGACTCGTTTTTGCTTTTCATGATACTTACGACTTAAGGCATCTGCGACTACGTTTGCCCTTCCTTCGTGACATTGAATATCACAGTCGTAATCACTTAGGATTTCCATCCACCTTCTTTGCCTCATGTTTAGCTCTTTTTGCCCAAATATATACCTTAAACTTTTATGATCTGTATAGATAGTAAACTTACTTCCGTACAGATAATGTCTCCAAATTTTAAGGGCAAAAATTATGGCTCCTAACTCTAGGTCATGAGTTGTATAATTTTCTTCATGCTTTTTCAACTGTCTAGAGGCATACGCAATTACCTTTTTGCGTTGCATCAACACACATCCATATCCTAATTTTGAAGCATCACAGTATACTTCAAAATCTTCGGTTCCTTCGGGTAAAGCTAAGATTGGAGCATTCGTCAATTTGTGCTTTAGAATCTTAAAAGCTTCCTCTTGTCTAGTTCCCCATTCGAACTTAACTGCCTTACAGGTTAGCTTAGTCAAAGGTACAGCTATCTTAGAGAAATCTTTAATAAATCGTCTATAATATCCAGCTAATCCTAGAAAACTTCTAACTTCGATAGCCGTTCGTGGAACCTTCCAATTGGTGACTGCTTCTATTTTAGCAGGATCTACGTGAATTCCTTCGTGATTCACCATATGACCTAAAAATTGTACTTCCTGCAGCCAGAATTCACACTTCGAGAATTTGGCATAAAGCTTTTCCTTTCTTAACAAGGTTAAGAGTGCATGCAGGTGCTCACAATGTTCTTCCTGACTTTTGGAATAAATGAATATATCGTCAATGAATACGATTACAAATTTATCCAAGTATGGTTTACAGATCCTATTCATCATGTCCATATATGCGGCTGGAGCATTTGTTAATCCGAAGCGCATGACTGTAAACTCATAATGACCATACCTAGTTCTGAAAGCAGTTTTAGGTATGTCCTCCTCTTGTACTTTCAACTGGTGGTATCCGGATCTTAAGTCTATCTTAGAGAAATACCTAGCTCCTTGTAATTGATCGAAAAGATCATCAATTCTAGGTAGTGGGTATCGATTCTTAATTGTAACCTTATTCAATTCCCTATAATCGATACACATTCTCATCGACCCATCTTTCTTTTTCACAAACAACACTGGTGCACCCTAAGGGGATGAACTAGGTTGTATAAATCCTTTGCTTAGTAATTCATCTAACTGCTTTTTCAATTCTAGCATTTCAGTAGGTGCTAATCGATAAGGTGCCTTAGCTATTGGTGTAGTACCTGGATTTAGATGAATTCTAAACTCTACTTCCCTATCTGGTGGTAACCCAGGTAATTCCTCTGAAAAGACATCTGGGTATTCTGAAACTATAGGGATGTCCTAGAGTTCCTTACTTTTAGTGTTAATGATTACAGAAATCATATACACCATTTCTTGTTTCCTTGAATAACTAGCCAATTTCATTACTGAAATGAAGTTTAATGGCTTTCGAGGTTTATCTCCTGTAATTAAGATTACTTCTCCTGTGG
Organism: Helianthus annuus; assembly: GCF_002127325.2. NCBI lineage: Eukaryota > Viridiplantae > Streptophyta > Magnoliopsida > Asterales > Asteraceae > Helianthus > Helianthus annuus. The sequence goes on from NC_035433.2 coordinate 82,735,861, forward strand.
GGGTACGGATTTCTACGGAATTCTTATCACACAGGATTCGAGCATGGTTGGCGACTAACCAATCCATTCCTAATACTATATCGAATCCGGCTAAATTCATAGGTAACAGGTTTGCAGAAAACTTATGGCCTAATAGTTCTATCTTTCCTTCTTGCAATACCTTATCTATGTTGACAGAATTTCCATCTGCCGTTTCGACTGTAAAAATCTGCCTAAGGGTAGTTAAAGGTAGGTTAAGAGCTTGGCAGAATGAAGTATTAATGAAACTTTGGTTTGCACCAGAGTCAAATAATACTTTTGCATAGACGTTATGTACTAAGAACGTACCAGCTATCACATCTGGAATGAGTTCGGCTTCTTGAGTGGTCAGCTGGAATGCGCGAGCATTCTTCTTAGTTGCCCCATCAGCTTGCTTGCCTTTATTATCTGCGGCTTTAACCAATTTAGGGCATTCTGTTTTGTAATGTCCGGTTTCTCCACAGTTATAGCAGACTATGGCTTTCTTTTTGCAGTTATCTTCACTATGTCCTACTGATTTGCAAAAATTGCAGGTTATATAGCATCTTCCAAAATGCTTTCTCTTGCAATTTCTGCAGAATGGCGGGGTTGAGGATTGCCCTGTTCTTCTTCTTTTAACGAAATCCCTGGGTAATCTTCTGAGCTAATTCCTTCTTTCGATCTTCTTCTCTTGTGCGCACCAGTTCATCGGTTAAGGTGTTGGCTAACTCTACAGCATCGTCAATAGTGCGTGGTCTTGCAGCTTTAACGATGTTACGGATTTCTCCGATTAGTCCCCAAATATAACGGGAAATGAGTACCGGTTCTGGCGAGGCCAGGTTAGGTACCACTCTCGCATATTTGAAGAATGTCGAAGTATATCCTCGACAATCTACGCCTATCATACGATGACTCAGGAACTTGTTTGCCATTTGTTCCTTTTCATATTCGGGACAGAATTTTCTTTCGACAAGACTCTTAAATTCTTCCCAATTCAGTGCATAGGCCACCCTTCTTCCTTTTGCTTGTAGCACTGTGTTCCACCATTCTAGCGCCCCTTCTTTGAACAAGTTTGACGCATACATCACTTGATCTTCTTCAGCACATTTACTTATTGCAATTAATGCTTCGGTTTTCTCTAACCATCGCAGTGTTGCAGTTGCCCCTTCATTACCTGCAAATTCTGCTGGTTTACAGGCAAGAAATTCCTTGTAAGTGCAACCAGGCGTTGCAGCTTTCATTTTCTTAGGGAGTGGGGCCTGTTGCGGATTGTTATCATGATTATCATAATTGCTGCCTCCATTTACACTATGGCTAAAATTATCTTCCTGAGTACGTTTACTAGGAATGATTTGTTGGGATTCAACCGGTTTCCTAGCAGCAGCCATGATTTCAGGAATAACATTGGCTATCCCTTGAGTGATGATATTTTCAATATCTTGTCTAGTCATGTATTGGTTTTCCTGATTTTGCTCAGATTGATTCTCTTCATTAACTGGTTCATTACTAGCGTGTTCCATCTGATAATTGGTATAAGTGTAATTTATTAGTGTCAAATAATTGCTAGTTAAATATAATAAAGCAATTACACATAAACACATAAATCCTCACAACACATATCTATAACCAAAATTGTCGATTTTACCGACTTCTGTTCTGTTTTATAGATTATACCTGCTTCAATACACACCTTTTATCTTACATTGTTTTATTGCCCATTTTACAGAGTTAGTTTTACGATATTAGTTATAATACAAACAAACTTTTCCAAACCCTTCCCACTATTCTTGGATCAACTGGCAGTTCAGTAGTGACGTTCCCTTTCCTCATACTTCCAGGAAATCTGCTCCCCAATTTCCCTGATCCTATTCCCAGTGCCTATCAGTTCTTCACCAAACTGATGAAGTTCGGCCAGGTTTTCATAGCTCATTGGCGGATTGGAGACAGGTTCTGGATCAAACTGTGGGAGAAAACTATAGGGACTATTGACTATATTTTGGAATTGCCAGTCATTGGTCCACCATTCTTCCATTTGGCCTAATGGTCGTGTGTGGACTAGTGGGTCTGGAATAACTGGTTCTAGGTTTATTGGGAATTGGGAATTGGGCTGTAGCAGGATAGGAGAAGAGATTATTGTTGACAGGCTCTATGACATCACAATTGGCCAGTAGACGGTCTATTTCGTCCTGGAATGTGATCTCCTCCGGCTGTTTAGAGCTTTCTCCAATCTCTATTCACTTTTGCTTTAGGTCTATCCCCATTTCTGTCCCTGCTTGTTTGGAACTTTCTCCGGTTTCGATTTCCTTTCCCTTGCTCACACTCACAGGATTTTCTATTTTAGGGAGTCTCCTAGTTGCGGGTTTCCTTCTACGCCCTTTTCTCCATCCTACATATCTTCTCCTCTTTTTAGGTTTTGCTTTTTCCAGCGGTGGAGCTTGGAATTCCAGAGGTTCCTCTATATCAGCAATGTAACCAGTGAAGTTGTGGGAGACTTCAATTGGCACAGGATAGAGGTTGAGGTTCTGAAACGCCTCGGATAGCTCACTCATGTTGTGTAGCATATATGCAAAGTGCACAAAATGTTAAGTTAAAACTTTGGAACAAAGTTTAACAAATAAACATTTTTATTGCACACTAATTTGTACAACATAATAGCAAACAGAACACACTTAGATTTATTTATTTATTTACTAGGAAGTACTTATTTCTAGATTTAGAGTTTAAAGATTTGCATTTTCTGCTACGGTAGCGAGCAGATACAGATTTGCCCATTTTTCATCTAGGTTATTTTCCCCTGGTGGATTGTTGCTAATTTCCTGAATCTCTGGGTTAAACCTCACTCTCTTGGTTTGGGGTTTCTTTTTCTCTTAACCCTTCCTAATAATCAAATTCCTTTTCTCCAGGGTAAGTGGATTTTCATAATTTGCCTTACGAACAAAGATTCCTTCCTCTAACTCGATAAGAGATTTGGAGGAAGAGGTTCCCTGTTCTTTAGGTGTACTATCTAATTTGCGATAGATAGCAGAAATCTTTTGTTTACCCATACTGTAATTTCAACCATTAATCAGTTAGTAAGCATATATTCACAGAATGACAAATAAAATTTTCCTAATTGTTTTTCAATAGGCTTAAATCAATTAGAACAGTGAGCTTAATCAGTAAGCTTAAAACAGTGGCTCTGATACCACCTTATTTCTGTCACGGCCCCCGACCCGGTTTTACCCGTTTCAGGAGTTGCGGGACAGAAATCCTGCGGTATTTAAATTTTAGGCGACAACGGAAGTCTTTTTAAAACAGGATCTTTTAATAATTCAAACTGCCCGTTTTATAACTGAGGGATAAAATCCCATAATTTACAATAATGGGAAATCTTTATTTTCAAAACATGTTTCTTTTATTTATTTATACTGAGCCACTTTTCTAAGCTGGGAGTGCTTCACGGCACTTCTCTTTCTTTGCTCACAACAGATCACCTGAAACATGTTTGAAAAAGGTTTTGTCAGCGGGGAAATACTGAGTGAATCATTCATTTTACTAAAACGACACATTAGTTATAATTCACTGTATTAAGAGCGATTACAATGTTTCTGATTATCAAACCAACTACCCACGGTACTTTACCACTCGACCCACTGGCCCACCTGTCCAGTGGTGTCTGTGATTATGGTCATATCACCCATTGGCTGCCCCAATGTTGAAGATTATCAAGTAATGTATACAAAACCCCACATACCGGCTGTAACTTGGTGATTACAAAGACTTAATCCCTGTAATTATAACTTTGAAAATAATTTGGAGTTTTGTAAAACAGTTGATAAAAAGAGAATGACTCACTTTGCAGATTTTACGAGCAGAGTTTAAGCCTTACTGATTTGCCTGTGATTAACCTAATTTAAATAAAATGCACACACACAAACGGGTTAGTAACTAATTCAGCAGTTACGTCAATTCACGAGATTAAACCCTCACAACAATTAATAAGTGCAATACTTAATAATTCAAGGGATTCACAACGAATGACAGAGCATAGTCCGAATTCGAACAACACTCAAACATACAAGTCGAAATCACAATGAATAACAAAGTATCAGCTCAATTTGAGCAGCACTCAAACAATCGTTGGATAGTTATAATCGATCGGACGTTGAATCGTAATAGCGATCGAGTTATTACCCTGATTGCGGCAGCACCTCGTGATTCGTGTGTGTGTTGGGGACTGTTTTGAGTATAACTCGACGTACACAGAAGATATAAACGTCGTTCTAAAGGCAGAAGGCAAGTCCCAAGGTCGGCTATTTATACAAATTTTTGGGACTCCCTTACGGACCGTATGCCTGATCCCTTACGGTCCGTAAGCTAAGCAGTCTAATTATAGGCTGCCTAGGCTCGGGACTAGCTTGCATGAATCAACTATTTTGGCCAACAGCTTTAAGCAACGTATAATTTAGATAATTATTCAACTAGGGTTTGCCCCCCTCGAGTTTTAGGGGCCCTGATCCTGATTCCGATTGTTCTGAAAAATTTAGGGCTAATGCAGAATTACTTGGGTGTCTCGATTAGGGTTTTCTTATTGACTAATTATCGTCCTAATTATTGATTTTAGTGACAGTTGTTACAGATTGCATGTTTTACCTCGATGCCGTTTACCAAAATTAATTTAATCAAAAATGATTTATCGAGTTTTGGAAAAATCAGTTGGCATGTCGGTAATCGGTGTGGACCAAAACACATTGACAAGTTTCATATTGAAACGATCACGTGTGAGGTGATATTCGAGATCAACGTGTCTGGTCAAGGAGTGCTATACGAGATGTTAGTAAATCATAAAGTAGCTTAAAAATTGAAAAGGATAGGAGAGATTAGAAATTCAAAACCGTAATCCTGCTACTACTTCGTGCATTGGCAGGAATCTGAGAGCTCTCCCAAACTGGATATCCACCCGGTGTGGATTTCAAGGTCGATATTACAGCTGCTTCAATGAACCGAGAATTCTCTTCACAGCAACAAGATGATAAACCTTCGGGTCCGGCTGGTAAGTGGCAAATGGAGCATGTGGGAAAGCTTGTACACATCATCATTGGACGGTCCATACATGATGTCTTCCACATTCTTTTGCATCAGCAAAGGTCTTCGTCTTTCTCATTTCGAAGTAGTGTGAGGTTGTTCAATCCACTCCAAGGTATCAGCACACCCGGTTGGTTTGTTCAATAAACACATTTTCTTCAATCACTCCGTAGAGAAAAGTGCCCTACACGTTCATCTTGTGGACTTTGAACTTCTTGTGGAAGATAAATCCGTGAATCTTCAAAAAGCTTCAGACGTGCTGCAGGCGCGTACATTTCGTTGGAATCTTTCCTGAGGTCCCGATCAAAGCCTTCAACAATCAAATTTTGGCACATTTTTCATCTTGTCGAATTTTTCAACTTCATTCAACCACATTCTTTCACCATCATTCCTTCATCGGAATATTTGTCTTCTTTTCCTTTTTTCTCTCCATCAAAGGCAACAATATTCTCCTAGATGTAACCATGTTTCGGAGCCTTATGTCGCCGATCTTGTGCATGGACGCTCCACTATCAACAATCCTAAGACTATCAATAGTTCCTCCTGGAACATCCTACACACTCATTCGAAGATTAGTTGGAGAGGGGGACACATGCCTTCACAGACTTGGGTTGTCCGTCATCATCGAGAATTGTAACATCCATTTCCCGATGATTCGGAATTGATGTAGCTCCCCCTGAAACAGTTACCGATTTTGGTTTCCAAATCTATTTCTGAATTTCATTTTTAACATCTGATTTAACAGACTGTGTTTGGATAACCTCTTGTTTTAAAGCCTTTTCAACTTCTTTTCTTTATTTCTTTCTCTGTTTCATTTCTCGTTGTTTAACAAGACGAGGGTCCGGTTTTGTTGAAACAGATCTTGTATGGTAAGGGTTACCACGAGGGGCATCAACTTTTACCTTTCCTTTCGTGAGATATGTGCCCATACTCACGGCATTCAAAACATGATCTCCGCTCAACAAACCTCGGAGTATCATAACTGTAGAAGCTTGATGATGAACTTCGTGATCTTGAGGTACTTGGTCCTACATCACAACAGTTTGTGTGTTGTATGTAGTTGTTTTGAGTGTTTCTTTTCAAAATTTTCTTTTGTATAACAAAATTTGTGTTGGATTTGTTTTCAAAAGATTCAATTTTATCCGTCCCCCGGGACTTCACGAAGTTCACCTTCCGAACCCTTTTCTTGTTTTGGCTTTGTTTGCCTTTTCCATTTCCTTGGTGAGCGTGACTTTGCTTTCGTTGATTTTTTTGTGGTTGCAATTTTTGATTCCCATATTTCTTTCTAACTTCGGATTTTGGGATAGGATTACACTGAGTTACTACAACTCCTGGGCTCGACTTTCCCAAAAACTTACTAGTAGAATCTTCGAAAACTTTATCAATCAAGGATTGATTGACATTCTTGATTGGAAAATCATTGTCTGAATATATTTTATCAGATCCAATCAACGTGTAAAGCAAATTCACGCTTTCATAACTCTCAGACTCTTGCGCAGACGTAGACTCCACCAGAACAGTCTTAGCAGGTTTTGTGGGAGGATCACATAGAATATGATTCACAAGATGTATGTCCTCTTCTTTGATAACCGCATCAGACTGTACGAGTTAGTATCATCGGATTCATCATCTGAAGAATCAGCATCCTCAACAATGACTGGAGGATCCTGATTTTGTTCAGCAGTTGATACTTTCGTATCTGTTGTTACTGTCACACCCCAAAAACATCGCAGCGGAATATAAAACGTAGTGGTGACGGAAGCTGGTGCCCATTTCTATCTTGATGTTTGATGCATTATAGTGTTGGACATATTAACTTAATGAAAACATAAGTTTTTAAGCATGACGTCCCATAACATGACACAACTATAACATAGTTGAATTGTCTTTGATCCTTATGGATCTTATTACATTTGTCCCAGAAAGTTTTAAAATTAGTCCAACATTTTTAAGTAACAAAACATGCATCAACAACTACAAGATACACCATAGTTCCCGAAGCCGAACTCAAGTACCTATAGAACACGTTAAAATCAAGTGTCAACACAAAGGAAGGTGAGTTCACGTATTCACTTACTACCAATTTTATTTCAAGGAAAACTTTCTGATTAGGTGTTTATTTGAAAACATCCATATAAATTTTAAAAAGTCCATTTTATTTTGTTATTAAAAATCCATGGGCCATCCGCCGGTTCATCGATCCGACAACTGTAATATATATTGCCCAGGTTTTGTATATCAAATCATAGCGTCAATTTTCAAACTTGTATGTTAGCTAGACGATACGAACTATATATTAACCATGCAGAGATAATCAATGCTAGACAATAAACTGATTATTAATTCGTCGTTTGACATTGACACGGGGCGACTGGTCACGACGGGGTTGTCAACCCGATAGATCTACCAACAATTCATCGCGTACAATACTTAACTGATTAAACGACATCATGGGTGCAGGGTTCTCCCTTTGAGAACAATATGATGTCTGCCTCACGTACAATATATATATATATATACATATATATATATATATGTATATATATATATGTGTATATCTTACTAATATGACAATTTAATACACGACGTTGTACGAATTCCCCTTACTCTCCATCATATGAGACCCACTCAAGAATTCGTCCCTAACTGTATGGTCTTGTTTCACTTAAGAAATACCATACGTACAATATTCATTCATCAAAAACATTTTACTTCGAAACGTGTAACTTATCAAACCTCATATATTTTTAGCGAAAATATATATATTTTATATTAAAAGGTATGTTTTATTTCGAAAACATTATTAAACACTTTTAACAACGTGTTCCACCCCCAAAATATATACAAAGCAGTAAAAAGAGGGGTTTGGTGACACTCACCTTTGGGTGCGTATTTTAAATAACGCAATCCCAGAGATTGATTTCTACACGTCCTATTATATATATAGGAACGATTTTAAATCCTTACACATAACACAAAAATCCTAAGTTTCTTCCATTCTTAGGAATACCACATAACTTTGAGATTTTCTAGAAAAGTTGTCATTTTTTATTATGTTGGCACGTTAATATATATATATGAGTCCATATATATATATATATATATATAGGGAGCCGCTAGAATGAGAACCACCTCGAGTTGTAAGAACCACGAGAACTACACCCCACGGAGCGCCGTTCGCCATGATTTTTTTTACAAGTAGATGTGTATATTATAAACACAGCCGTAAAAAATCATGGCGAACGGCGCTCCGTGGGGTGTAGTTTTTTACACCACAAGTTTGGTGAAAAAAAAAAAGAAAAAAGAAAAAAAATTAAAAAACACCAAACTTGTGGTGTAAAAAACTACACCCCACGGAGCGTCGTTCGCCATGATTTTTTACGGCTGTGTTTATAATATACACATCTACTTGTAAAAAAAAATCATGGCGAACGGCGCTCCGTGGGGTGTAGTTCTCGCGGTTCTTACAACTCGGGGTGGTTCTCATTCTAGCAGCCCCCTATATATACATATATATATATATATATATATGTATATATATATTGATTTTGCGACTTGAACGATTTTATTGGTGGCCATTATTGTGTAAATCCGTTAACTCTCCAGTTTATACGCAATATATCTACGATTTGCGCATCGTAAAATATATACATAAACGTTCATATAAGTTAACACCGAGACACGCGAAATCTTGTTAACTTATCTATTTTGTCATTTTTATAGCAAATATTCATAAAATATCTCATATGTATCAAATTTCATGCTCGACAAACAAGTTACACACTTAACGCGATTTTTACCGTTTCTACCGCACCAAGTGCACAAATATACATGCGTAATCCAAATCTTTAAAATCATGTTAAAACTTAACATATTTACATATTCTCATATTTAAATCACATAACACATTTTAACGCATAAGGTTTACCCAAAATTTTACCCATACTAGTGTACTTAGAAAAATGCGTATTTTAGTGATCCGGTAGCGTTTACGGGCGTCGGAAGTCACGTATGACTAACCAAACACCAATAAACTTAAAATTAGTTAAAATATTTATTTTTAAACTAAAAATATCAGTTTACTTACTGATTTAAATTAGTTTTACAAAAATCACCCGAAAAGCTGATTTTTTACCGTTTTAACGCATAGTTTTGCGTTAAACGTTACTATAATCATCCCAACTCGAAACCACTTGATATTTTAACACAATACATGTTATTTCTGATTAAAATTGTGGTTATAATCAGATTAGTGCAGTTTTTGTGTAAGTCACATAAATCATGCGATTTCACGCATTTTACAACACATAAAGCACCAAGTACAACATTCAAAGCTAGCAAACCTTATGACAAAGTTTTATATCATTTTTACACTTCTAATATTCATATTTTAGTGTTTAGAATCTGATCAAAATCATTTTTATCAAATCATATCTAAATCATCATTTCATGATCATTCATTCACATGCATGCTTAAGTACAAGCATCTAATGCACTCATACAACATCCATATCATTTTATATGCACTAAAATATATATTCAACATTTGTTTAAATCATGTTCAACTATTCAAGAACAAACATATTCTACACAAGATTATCATTCAAATCATTCATCATAAGTACAAGACATGCACATTCTTACACATCTAAGACTTTTAACATCAAAAATTCATATGCATGCATATCTATACATACTTACACGACCATATACATATACATATCATTCTAAAAAAATCACTTTTCACTTAAACTCATTTTAAACCAAAAAGCTTCCATATCACAACCTTTAAAACATGCATGTAATCTAACATTCAAGTAACATGTTAATCAAGAATCACTCAATCAAAACTCAAAACATAATCACCTACACACACACCCACACTCATGGCCTCACAAACATACACATACACGCCCATTTCCATTTTGTACAAAAACCCATTTGTTTAAGAATTCAAGTTTGTGAATCATTCTATGATTCAAGAGAAACCTTTCACTATCATTTTCAACACTAAGAATCAAGAACACTTTTGAAAAGAATAGTTTTATACCCTCAAAATTCAAGTGGGTTTTGACATGATTTTTGATGTTTGAAAGCTTGTTTCACCAAGAAAACACCTTTGGATCATCAAAATAACTTTGGAAGCACCTTGGATTTAAGTTGATTTCTTACAAGATCATCAAATCTCGAAATTATGGAGGTGTGGAAGTGGTTCTCGGCTGAATTTTATAGAGAGGAAGAATATTTTGATTTTGAAAATGGGTTTTCTTGGTTTGGTAATACCTTGGAGATTACACCCAACATAATCATCACTCCACCTCACAAATTGGCCAATAGATGCATGCAAGAGGAGAGAGAGGACTCTCTTTGGCTGCCATCTTGCAACTCTCACACAAACAACACACGCATATATACACTCATATATATATATATATGTATATATATATAGTGTAAAAATAAGTATTTTACTGGATACCGGTTATTTTATCTAGCGTTTTAATCCCGTTTTTGTGCGTTTTAAATTATTTTTAATACTCTATAAAAATAAACTCACCAAAATATTATTGAACAATATTTTGTTTGCCTCGACTGGCTACGTTGCCGGTATTTGGCAGTATGCGCGCTGTGCTGCACCGTACGCGCTTAAAATCGCAAAAATTGGGATTTATGTGTTTTTATTTATTTTTATCATCCTAAATTAATAAACTCATTAAATTATTACTAAAATGATTATCAGTTGCCTTGATAGGCTGTGTTGACAGTATTTTGTTGGTATACGCGCTGCGTCGCGCTGTACGTGCTTAAACTCGAAAAATAGAGTTTCCTAGCGTTTTAAATTATTTTTCCACACGGATATGATTAAAATAATTATTCTTATCATAACATACTATTTTTTAGGTTTTTAACACTGATCGGGTGGTCACCGACGTCCGTTTCGCATTTTAACCGTTACGCGATAAGCGTTTATCTTACCGTTGCCAACATAATTTTTATCAAAGTTTAATTTACCAACTCATTAAATTTCACATATAAACATCATAATCAGTCAAATATGGCCTTTTATCTATTCACAACACGTGTTACAATTATACGGTACGGCCTGAAAAGCAGGGTGTCACAGTCTCCCCCTGTTTAGGAAAGTTCGTCCCCGAAATTTTTACTCTACATGTTTTGTTTTCACATTGGGTGGAAACAGCAAAAACAGGTTTAACGAATATAGTCTTATAGTTTCTGCGAGAAACTTTGATTCTTACAAAGAATCTTCGTAGACCTATATTACATACACTCTCAATTCCTAATCTCATATCTCAACGCTCTCCACCCTTTCCAAGGTTCAACATTCGTATATTTACATATACGTTACCCCGAACCTAAGATAGTCTGAGTTTACACCCGATTGATCCAACTCGAGATGGGCTGTCGAAAGAATCAATCTCATAAACTCGTCTTCCTTCCTTCTAGCATTCATTTCAGATATCCACAAATCGCCAAATCAATAAATCGTATACACTTCTAGAATCCTGTAATTGCCTGTCCGGTTATTAGCATAGCTCTTCTAGTTATACGTACCGCTTCTACAGTGCTTCGATAAACTTTCGTTTATCTTCCAAACAAATCTCTCTAAAGAACAAAATCAATGTATCATCCATTATACACTTTCTCAACTGAATCTAAACAATACATCATGTACACTACTCCATATTTATGGTAGCTTGAGCCTATAAGCGACTGATCCAACTCAAGATGGGCTCTTGAAAGGACCAAGTCAATGTGGCTCAGCTTTTCTTCTCTATGCTAAACCTAATAGCACTTCTGCAAGATAGCTCCTTTATCAGAACCAAATCTTCAATCTGGAATCGCAATAGTTCCTTCAATTGTCCATGTAATCCTTCTGTTCATCAATTGGCGACTTTTAACCTTCTCTCGATCCAGGCAAATCCTGTCGCTGGTTTCCTTGATAAACTAAGGTCTGGTTAATCGTCCTTTGTCATGATAGCTCATCAAAATGGTGTCACACCCCGAATTTCCACGTGTCACCGGTGGGCCGGTGGGGGTAACGTGACGTAGTTGATAACATCATTGTCAAACAACACAATAAATAAATGCACAGCGGAAGCAGAAATAGATTCATTTCAACTTTACATAAACGTAATATTTAATATCACAAGTAGTTGAAACGGATCCACAGGCGGATCAAATAAAATAAGATAAGTGTTCAACAGACTTTAGACGCCTAGAACTTGCAAGATTCCTTACTAACGCCCTGAGCAGCTTCCAGCCTATTACGTACTTGTACCTGTCACTTAGACTTTGGAAAATACGTCAGTTTTCACTGGTAAATACACTCAACTGACTCATTTGAAAAGGAGTTTATGAAAATTGGTTTAGGCGCACAAGACACAAAACTATTTTGACACTTGATTAAAATGCACAAGGCAATATTAATCTTTTATACTTGGGACAAACTATATCTCATGTTATCAGTTTTACATAACTTGCTCTACATGCGGGGCCCGGTCCTATGCCGGTTCAAGATTAACCGACACACCACTATTCCCTTATTGGGAATCCCATATTGGGTATAATCAAATAATAAGCATAAAGCATCTGTCAGGTGTATGCCTACACCCCGTGCTTAGGTCGTGGCCATTTGCAATTAATGAGTCAAGGATATCCAGGACACGGTCGCATTAACCCCCAATGTTTCAGTCAAGCAATACGAATTAAAACAGGTTATTTGAATTTCCCGACACATTGGTCTTCGAATCCCATACCTGACCATGCGGTATTTATATTACCGTATCCCAAGCCCGTAATAGGGAAAATAAGTTAAGAGTATTTACCTGAGCTAGCTCCTGTCTTAAATTGCAAGAATTATAATAACTCAGCCGTATTCACTTAAGTAAGCGTAGGTACAATTTACTGGAAGGCTCTAGTCTGGAACGATGGTATAAATAACCAATTAGAATACTAACGGGTCTTTAATTTAAGCCTAAGCTTTGACCGGTTAGTTTAAGGATGATACGGTTCAAGCGCACGATTAAGCGAAGACCGGATAGAACGTGATTTAGACCCGACAAGTTTGAATACTTGTATAATATGGGTATACAAAATACATTCTGGATTTTGAGACAAAAATGATAACGTTTGACCCGTTTCGGTCAATTTACGCAAACTAGTTACGTAAACCAAATCGAACGCGAAAAGGACGATACGGGTAGACAAATGATTCAAATGCAAGTTCCCCGAGATAATATGCTTAAAATATGATATTATATCAGTAAGTTATGTTCTATATTGCCCGGAATAATTTTAAACCCAATTTATGCCTTAGAAGGGCATTTTGGTCATTTAAAAGATAATAAAAGGGGTAAAATTAGAAATCTGAGTTCCGGGTCTGGTTCATACAGTAAATATACTTAATATAACATATTATATCAGTAAGGTATGACCCATATATCAAATTTATCATTTAAAATCAAACTATGCACCGTAGGGGTATTTTAGTAATTTCACAAGGGCTAACAATGCCAAAACTGGAAGTCTGAGTTCATATACTTATACTTACTGTTTTTATATGAAAATATGCTAAACACATCAGTAGGTATAGGTCTTATATGTTTAAGACAAGTATAACGCTTACTATGCGCTTAAAACGCTAAATATGCGATTTAAGGGCGTTTTCGGGTTTTCAAATTAAATCTGAGATTTTTATATTTCCAGAATACTTAAAATAATTTATTCATCATATAAAATTAGTAGAAAAAGGTTTCGGGTCAAAAGGATGTGTAAAACTCATTTTATGGCTAAAACGGTCAAAACCGACATAAGCCGAAATGACTAGGCGATCTAGGATCCGTTCAGCCAAAAATTAATTAAAAATCATCAAAATTCCCAGAATATTATATTACATCTGTTGGTAAAAAGTTTCGTATCAAAACGTGGCCAGAAACGGGTTCTACGCGAAAAGGACCGTTTATGTAAATTTATAATATAGTTTACGCTAATGGCCATAACTCACAATCTGGACCACCAACTGATCCGAAATTTTCGGTGCAAGTTTATATATTAGAAATGAAGATTTCTATCCTTTCACTTTTCCAAAAATCACGTTTTATATCAAAAAGGGCAAAATAGTCAACTTTATGCATAAATCGGAAACATGCATTCGAATCGGCTAAGCATAGACTTATGACATAAATTTCCAGAAAGTTTAACAAAAAAAAAATAGTCAAAATACTTTCCAATACAGATCTCGAACATGCATGTACGAATCCGAATCGATAGCCTACGAAATAATCGTTTTACAAGACTTTCGGTTCCGATTCGTGTCTATACTATAGATTGTCGAGTTGATGATGGTAAAACACATTCTTGTATGTAATACAAGTTATTTATGATGATCAATCAGATTGCATGTCTAATATATTAGCATTCAAGCTTATTTTTGCAAAAATCATTTCTGTTGACTTTTTAGAAATAGGTTTGACTCGACAATTAGCATGCATATAGTGGGATTCAGATAGTACCCTTTAGAGGGTTTGTTTCCCACATAAATACCAACATATAACAGGTTTCAATTCGAGAAATGACTGAAAGAAATCCATTTAATCAAAAAGTCAAAGCTTATGAACAAACAGTTTGACTTTTATCAATAATCAAAGCAAGAACGGATTAGAGAACGAATTGGAAGCTTACAAAGGTCCTATAGGTGTTTAGTGAACACTAGGATTCGACTTTGATGATCAGATTAACTCCAGAAAGTTGCCTTGAATGTTCATGAGAGTTGAGAGCTTATTGTTACTACCAAGTGCCCAAGAAAAATGAGTGAATGATCTGATTTAAGGTGAAATTCAGATGTTATAGTGAGTTCTCAGTAGGCTAGGCATGCAAGGGATATTATTGGAGCAAAATGGAGGTGCACACAGCTGGTATCAACTCAAAATTCGGACCCAAACAACCCATTTTCGCGAAATCTGATGCTGGCAGTCCCACGCGGCCCGCCTGGGCATGTCCAGGCGGGTCGCCTGACCCTCTGATCAGCCCAACAAGTTTCAAACTTGGCAGAATTGGTCCCTGAACTTGTATGCGATGTTTCGGCTGCTTTTCTCGACCCGTAAACCCCCAAACTTGGTTTTTAAGAACCTTAGGACATTTACCAACATGGTAATGTCCTTGGATAACTTTGCGCTCAACCGAAAAGCCAGGAAATTCGACGTTGACGCTTTTAGTCCCTCAAGTACGGTTTTGGCCATAACTTTCTCATACGTTGACGAAACTTCATGAAATTTTTACCACATATTCTAGTGAGTATATTTTAGCTTTACAAAGCTTCGGGTCTGCCAAAAAAGTTCACTCAGAGGTATAAATTAAACATGTTGACACTTTTGGCCCCTATAGTTTGCAATACTTCACTTTTGTGCAATTTCCTCGTCGTATGATCCATGAACCATCCGTTTAAGGTTATAAACATTATGTAGGGTTATCATAGAGTCTACTTATCCGTTGTTGACACTTTGGACCCTTACGTTCCATAGTTTTCACTGTTTGTCACTTTTAGTCCCTCTAAAGTATGTTTTCACATAACGGAACCTTATGACACGTGTCAAGACATTATTGGACGAAATTTTTCGAGGTGTTACATCCTCACCCCCTTAAAAGAAATCTCGACCCCGAGATTTATTCAAACAAATGGGGATATTTCTCTTGCATCGTGGATTCCACTTCCCACGTGTATTCGGGACCTCTACGGGCATCCCACTTGACCTTAACAATAGGCACGTGCTTCCTTCGAAGCTTCTTTACCTGTCGATCCTCAACCGACAAGGGTTTTTCCACGAACTTCAAGCTCTCACCTATGTGTATATCTGTATGTGGTACAACCAGTGATTCGTCAGCGAAACACTTCTTCAAATTACAGATGCGGAACACATTATGTATAGCGCTAAGTTCTCCAGGCAAGTTTAACTTATAAGCGACTGCTCCGACACGTTCGATTATCTCGAAAGGTCCTATGTACCTCGGGCTTAGCTTGCCTTTCTTTCCAAATCGCATTACACCCTTCCAAGGTGATACCTTAAGCAACACTTTTTCACCTACATCGAAGTGAAAATCTTTGCGCTTTGGGTCCGCATAACTTTTCTGCCTATCCCTGGCAGCTTTCAAACGATCGCGAATCTGCACGATCTTGTCCGTCGTCTCAAAGACGATATCTGGTCCTGACAATTGGACATCTCCAACTTCTGCCCAACAAATGGGCGATCTACACTTTCTACCGTATAAGGCCTTCAAAGGCGCGGCCCTAATACTAGTATGGTAGCTATTTTTATAGGAGAATTCTATCAAGGGTAGGCGGTTATCCAAACTGCCACCTAAATTAATCACACATGCTCGAAGCATGTCTTCCAATGTTTGGATGGTACGCTCACTCTGTCCGTCTGTCAGCCAACCGTTATGTGATAGTGCTTCTTGACTTATTGGCGGAACATATCCTTTAATCCTTAGGGTGCAATACATCGCGAGCTCCACCAAGCTCCTTCAATAGGTTTTAGCTCATAAGTTATTTGATCTTGATATATTCGATTACTTCGAATGATTTCATATATTCAGAGCTTACTAGCCTGACAATCAACAGATTGGCACACCTTTCCAGGGTGATATCTTTTGTTGAACCTTATTTCTTAACAAGAACTTAGGAGGTTTGCTATTTCCATGAATCCTTGATTCTCTGCCGAATACTGGCAACTTATAGATGGTTATGGATTTGCTCGATCTTATTCGTTGTTTCCAAGGCAACTTTCAAACGCCTATAATTGGACTTACCAATTTTTCTGTCTAGCAATAGATGTTTTAACATCTTATCTATACAAGGTCTCCCAAGGAGCAACCTTGATACTTATATAACAACTATTATAGAAAAGTTGATCTTAAGGTGAGATGGTTATTCCAATCACCGCTTAAACTAATCTTAGGGGATAGTTAATTCTCACACTTAGTCGAATAATCGACGATCCTGGGCAGCTGATGGAAATTCTTAATTGTTGCCTATTTTGGGTTGCGGTATTTCATGCATAAGCAAAATGAACCGTCTTTCTTATTTACGAAAAAGAAATCGGAGTTCTTAGAACCTTGAATTTTAGCTTTTCGAAACCTTATCCAAAACTTATGGATTTGGCTCTTAGTTCTTCCTATTTCGCTGGTAATAACAGATATAAGATTCTTACAATAACTGCAGCCCTAAGCGGGATGTTTGTCCTAACATCCTCTTGCATTTCAAAAGGTAACCATGGTAATTCTTATAAGGAAGCTAATTATGACACATAGAGATGTCAGAGATTTTCGTATTCTCAGACTTTAGCTTATCTATCGCTTTCGGTGTCAGATAAATGACATATTCCCTTTACCATTACAAGGATGCCCTAAGTAGAGATACTTATAAGGACATTTTTATATTGGATATCTCCTTTGAATACTACTAGTCGACTTTAGTACAATATGACCATTGAATATCTTCGGGGATCCCATGCATTAAACCTCCATACTGATCAGGCATGGAAGCAATCTATGGGACACACTAGGATACGCAAATCCTCATATGGTACTCTTATCAAACATAGTTTGGCATTCGCAGACGATAGAAAACAATGGGGAAAAATAATAAAATAAAATAATTAGTATATATTGTCGTACTCCTTCTGGGGAAGAGTACTCCAGATTCTTATGAAAGGATTATCTCCGAGGATGGGAGAGAGGTCATTAAAGATTCCATTGGTAAATTATACCTCATATTTAATATATGAAGTCCTCATGAATGTAATCCAGAGTTTGCTAAGCTTATGGTTTGCTAAAGGTTTATTATCCCTTGCATCAATGCAAAAATACTTGGCAGTCATTATCAATGCTAAATGGTATAGGACGTACCTATTGCTATTATCGATGTGCACTGTCGCAGGTATTCAACCGGTAGTCTAGGCGGTTCCTTTCTTATCCTTTCCAGACCTAGCTGCTCCTTTCTTGGCAGCCATAGGGCAATTAGTACTGATGTGCCCCTTTTCACCACAGCTGAAACAGTTTGCATCCTTCATGTCCCTACATTCGTGGGACTGGTGGCCAGTTCTTTTACAGATGCCACATTGCTTTATCTTTTGGCTTAATCGACACTGCCCCCAATGTCTTCTCTTACAGGTTTTGCATGTAGGCTTCTTGTTGGAATCCTGTTGGTTATTGTTGAGCTTGGATTTGCTCTTCTTAGGATTCTGAGAGTTATCCTCCTCCCTTTGTCTTTTGTCATTAGTTTCATTCATGAACGACTTTTGTCTCACTACATCTAGAGTGAGAGACAAGGATAGATCTACAGCTGATCTGTAGTTGGTTGGCCTTGAAGCCTTAACATCCCCTTTTATTTCTGGTGCTAAACCACCGATGAAACGCGCAATGCGTCTTGGTTCCGGGGTGATTAAATAGGGTACTAGTCTAGATAGGGAGTTGAAGTCGGTAACATATTGCTGACAATTTAGGTTTTTCATTGTGAGGTTCAGAAAATCTGTCTCCACCTTTTCCACTTCGTGCTGTGGACAGTAGTTCTCTTTGATAAGGTCCGCAAACTTGGACCATCCCATAAGGTATAGGGGAATTTTCCCCGTGGACTGCATCATGGCCTTCCACCATGCAAGAGCCTCTCCTTTAAAAGATTGTGAAACAAATTTTACTACGTCTTTATCAGCACAATCGCTGATGTCCACAACCGTTTCCATTTCCTCAAGCCATTCCATAGCATCAATTGCTCCTTTTTCGCCATTAAAATCTCTGGGTTTGCATGAGACGAAATATTTGTAGGTGCACCCGCCCTCAGTTGAACGGGGCTTATCATAGAGTACTAACTCCTGAGGTTCGCTCTTTTCATCTGAAGAGTGAACGGAGCTCTCCTTACGAGCTGGTGTATTCGTTTCCGTATGGATCTTTGAGTGAGTGACACTCGGTTCCTTTTTGTTCTCAAGTACCTTATCCACCACTTCACTAATTGCTGCGCTAATCAAGGCCTGAAGAGTAGTGCCATTAACATTTATATTTATACTTGCATTCTTGTTTTTAGCCGCTGCACTGCTGTGCGCTTCGTCGGAAACCTCCATTCTGGAGCTTTGGTACTAACACAAAAATAACGTATGCTTAGATGCAAGTTATTATGAGATCATCGTAACGGATGATTTATAAAGTCATGGTATCACTAAACCATAATGGCTGTTTGGTTTATAACTTCCTTATAGTATGCTACTAGAAAGTATGTCAATTATATTTAGCCTAGGTCAAAAGGACCATCAGTTGTGTTTATGGTCTGGACCGAGTCCATTACCTATTGACTGGGGGGTCACAATGTCACAACTGTCTTTGTCATAACGACAATCTTTAGATAGTTGGAAGGCTTGTCATGAAGGACATTAATAATCATAGGCCCGAAGGCCTTGTCACAAAGGACATACAAAATATGGCACTTAAGGCATCAATATATAAGCTGCAATCCTATTGGATCAGAGATCTTAAGGTTCGAACATAGTTCTTCACCTTTGGACAGAGAGTCAAAGACTACAACCGTCATCTTGTGGAAGATAATTTATTTGCCACAAAGGCTAGTCAATGTACATCATTCTGACTAACTAGATGATTGTGAGCCCCAGAGGAGTCAGTCATGGTGAAGCTTTGAAGGCTAACTAACCATGAAGTAATAGCTTACTTAATTATAGGGAATTGTCAAACTTGATAATTTAAATAGCCATGGTGCAAACAAACCATATAGGCCAATAGATAGTAATTAGTTTATTTGATCATGTCTTGCCTAGATTTTTAAATAAACCATCTTTGGCGTTTTTAAATGGAATAAATCCTTTATACTTACTAGACAGGGGACATAAGTCACGACTGTCAATGTCATAGCGACATCTTATATAGCACAACGGCTTGTCCCGTAGGACTTTTCGACGGCATAGATGCCTTGTCACTAGGGAAATTTTAAAACATAACCAATGATTCCTTTGGATCGGAAAATTTCATAATTCATTGTCTCGACAAGAAGTTATGAAATAAAACTATCGTTTTCATGTATGCATCCTTGCCCGTAGGTATACATCCCAGGTGGATGTTTAGATGTGTACATCATGTTCGACGTTTATTAGCCATGATTCCTATCGATCATATAGGCTAATTAAGGAATTTGGAAGTTCCTAATATAGAGGTGACCATCGTGATTTTATCGCATCACTGTTGTCGGGAGTGTTAACAAGTTTTCAGGTGTTTTAACAAGGACCTGAGTCTCTTTAAGCAGGTCTTACCATCGTAGCCAGGTTCCTAACGACATTCAAGCTAGGTTGTACCTTTTGAGACTCTTTTTAATATACTTACAGGCAGGAAAGGAATGATATTTATTTTATTCAGGATTATAATTATCCCAAATTTATTGAAAATATAACGTTGGCATAAAAGCCTAGTCACGTAGACAAGTTTAATCTATAACCCACGATTTCTGAGAGTCGAGGCATTACAATTTATCCTAGTTATAAAACATTACGGATATTGAGGTGGCACAAAGGCCTAGTCACAAGGACATCAATAAATTATAAGCTAGGATTTCAGAGAATCGAAGCCTTGAGGTTTGAACCTAGTTCATTACCTTTTTCTGACAGGGAGTCATAGCTACCACTGTATTTATTAAAATTTCTGGCCCGTGGGCCTATCAATTAACCTCTCGTAAGATGTTAAGACATATAGTCATTGTACTGATGATACGTTCAGCGGTCAAAGTAATGACATGACGTCATGATCAGTGTCATTAATTTAATCAACTGTCGTTCAGTGGTCATAATGATGACATGACGGCAGGATTAGCACTTAATTTATATCAACTGTCATTCAGTGGTCATAATAATGACATAACGACAGGATTAGTACTTAATTTAAATCAAATGTCATTCAGCGGTCATAATAATGACATGACGACCAGATTATCGTCTAGAGGCTTTTGAGCATAGCTCACCCCCTTAGGACAGGGAATCTCAAAAGATTCACAACTGTCGATGTCGCAATCGGACAGTGTATTATAGCTCGTGGCACTTCATCCTTTAGGGATGATTATTTTACTTACAGGGAATTTTAAATAGATCCCAATTTTCAAATTTATTACCCGTAGGCACTTCATCCTTAATGGATGGCTATTTTACTTGCAGGGAATTTTAAATAAATCCCAATTTTCAAATTTATTACCCGTAGGCATCAAGTCATTATCAGACTTGTATACAGATATAATCTGTAGATAATTTATAAAAAGAGTGGCTTGTGTGGTTTTACAGGTCACGCTTAGCCAGGAGTGTTAACATGTTTACAGATGTTAACAGAGATTTGAATCTTTTCAACCAAGTTTTACCATATTGGCCAGGCCTTTTATTAAGACATTCAAGCTAGGTTTTACCTTACTAAGATTCTTGTTAAATGGCAAATCAAATAAAAATTGATATTTTCCATTTATTTAATATTTCTTATTTAGAATGAAAGTCCAAACGTAATCATTCCATTATATAAAAGTAAAAGTATAAAGTTGCCCTAAGCGGGACTTGAAAGGAATAATGTTGTCCTCGCAGGGACTGAAAAGATAAATATGTCCTTGTAAGGACTAATAAGGAAACGATCTTCAGTAAAGGGAGTTTCTTCTTCATCTTATTTCTGAATGCTTTCTCCTTGGATGTTCGTTTCATTTTAGCCGCGGTACGAAGCTCAGCATCTCGGGGCTTCGGGTGTGGAGAACTCCTATTACGGCTCCTTCGCTTGGCGACGTATCCAATATATAAAATAATTGGAAGCAGTAAATTCCAGATTAGAATCGGGAGTATTCCTATGTTAAGTCTAGACTCAGAAGGTTAAGGAATGTGCTATTGTGTCATTGAGATTAAACACAAAAGGCTAGTGTTTAATTCACTCAATGTTGGCTCTGATACCAACCTGTCACACCTCGAATTTCCACGTGTCACCGGTGGGCCGGTGGGGGTAACGTGACGTAGTTGATAACATCATAGTCAAACAACACAATAAATAAATGCACAGCGGAAGCAGAAATAGATTCATTTCAACTTTATATAAACGTAATATTTAATATCACAAGTAGTTGAAACGGATCCACAGGCGGATCAAATAAAATAAGATAAGTGTTCAACAGACTTTAGACGCCTAGAACTTGCAAGATTCCTTACTAACGCCCTGAGCAGCTTCCAGCCTATTACGTACTTGTACCTGTCACTTAGACTTTGGAAAATACGTCAGTTTTCACTGGTAAATACACTCAACTGACTCATTTGAAAAGGAGTTTATGAAAATTGGTTTAGGCGCACAAGGCACAAAACTATTTTGACACTTGATTAAAATGCACAAGGCAATATTAATCTTTTATACTTGGGACAAACTATATCTCATGTTATCAGTTTTACATAACTTGCTCTACATGCGGGGCCCGGTCCTATGCCGGTTCAAGATTAACCGACACACCACTATTCCCTTATTGGGAATCCCATATTGGGTATAATCAAATAATAAGCATAAAGCATCTGTCAGGTGTATGCCTACACCCCGTGCTTAGGTCGTGGCCATTTGCAATTAATGAGTCAAGGATATCCAGGACACGGTCGCATTAACCCCCAATGTTTCAGTCAAGCAATACGAATTAAAACAGGTTATTTGAATTTCCCGACACATTGGTCTTCGAATCCCATACCTGACCATGCGGTATTTATATTACCGTATCCCAAGCCCGTAATAGGGAAAATAAGTTAAGAGTATTTACCTGAGCTAGCTCCTGTCTTAAATTGCAAGCATTATAATAACTCAGCCGTATTCACTTAAGTAAGCGTAGGTACAATTTACTGGAAGGCTCTAGTCTGGAACGATGGTATAAATAACCAATTAGAATACTAACGGGTCTTTAATTTAAGCCTAAGCTTTGACCGGTTAGTTTAAGGATGATACGGTTCAAGCGCACGATTAAGCGAAGACCGGATAGAACGTGATTTAGACCCGACAAGTTTGAATACTTGTATAATATGGGTATACAAAATACATTCTGGATTTTGAGACAAAAATGATAACGTTTGACCCGTTTCGGTCAATTTACGCAAACTAGTTACGTAAACCAAATCGAACGCGAAAAGGATGATACGGGTAGACAAATGATTCAAATGCAAGTTCCCCGAGATAATATGCTTAAAATAAGATATTATATCAGTAAGTTATGTTCTATATTGCCCGGAATAATTTTAAACCCAATTTATGCCTTAGAAGGGCATTTTGGTCATTTAAAAGATAATAAAAGGGGTAAAATTAGAAATCTGAGTTCCGGGTCTGGTTCATACAGTAAATATACTTAATATAACATATTATATCAGTAAGGTATGACCCATATATCAAATTTATCATTTAAAATCAAACTATGCACCGTAGGGGTATTTTAGTAATTTCACAAGGGCTAACAATGCCAAAACTGGAAGTCTGAGTTCATATACTTATACTTACTGTTTTTATATGAAAATATGCTAAACACGTCAGTAGGTATAGGTCTTATATGTTTAAGACAAGTATAACGCTTACTATGCGCTTAAAACGCTAAATATGCGATTTAAGGGCGTTTTCGGGTTTTCAAATTAAATCTGAGATTTTTATATTTCCAGAATACTTAAAATAATTTATTCATCATATAAAATTAGTAGAAAAAGGTTTCGGGTCAAAAGGATGTGTAAAACTCATTTTATGGCTAAAACGGTCAAAACCGACATAAGCCGAAATGACTAGGCGATCTAGGATCCGTTCAGCCAAAAATTAATTAAAAATCATCAAAATTCCCAGAATATTATATTACATCTGTTGGTAAAAAGTTTCATATCAAAACGTGGCCAGAAACGGGTTCTACGCGAAAAGGACCGTTTATGTAAATTTATAATATAGTTTACGCTAATGGCCATAACTCACAATCTGGACCACCAACTGATCCGAAATTTTCGGTGCAAGTTTATATATTAGAAATGAAGATTTCTATCCTTTCACTTTTCCAAAAATCACGTTTTATATCAAAAAGGGCAAAATAGTCAACTTTATGCATAAATCGGAAACATGCATTCGAATCGGCTAAGCATAGACTTATGACATAAATTTCCAGAAAGTTTAACAAAAAAAAAATAGTCAAAATACTTTCCAATACAGATCTCGAACATTCATGTACGAATCCGAATCGATAGCCTACGAAATAATCGTTTTACAAGACTTTCGGTTCCGATTCGTGTCTATACTATAGATTGTCGAGTTGATGATGGTAAAACACATTCTTGTATGTAATACAAGTTATTTATGATGATCAATCAGATTGCATGTCTAATATATTAGCATTCAAGCTTATTTTTGCAAAAATCATTTCTGTTGACTTTTTAGAAATAGGTTTGACTCGACAATTAGCATGCATATAGTGGGATTCAGATAGTACCCTTTAGAGGGTTTGTTTCCCACATAAATACCAACATATAACAGGTTTCAATTCGAGAAATGACTGAAAGAAATCCATTTAATCAAAAAGTCAAAGCTTATGAACAAACAGTTTGACTTTTATCAATAATCAAAGCAAGAACGGATTAGAGAACGAATTGGAAGCTTACAAAGGTCCTATAGGTGTTTAGTGAACACTAGGATTCGACTTTGATGATCAGATTAACTCCAGAAAGTTGCCTTGAATGTTCATGAGAGTTGAGAGCTTATTGTTACTACCAAGTGCCCAAGAAAAATGAGTGAATGATCTGATTTAAGGTGAAATTCAGATGTTATAGTGAGTTCTCAGTAGGCTAGGCATGCAAGGGATATTATTGGAGCAAAATGGAGGTGCACACAGCTGGTATCAACTCAAAATTCGGACCCAAACAACCCATTTTCGCGAAATCTGATGCTGGCAGTCCCACGCGGCCCGCCTGGGCATGTCCAGGCGGGTCGCCTGACCCTCTGATCAGCCCAACAAGTTTCAAACTTGGCAGAATTGGTCCCTGAACTTGTATGCGATGTTTCGGCTGCTTTTCTCGACCCGTAAACCCCCAAACTTGGTTTTTAAGAACCTTAGGACATTTACCAACATGGTAATGTCCTTGGATAACTTTGCGCTCAACCGAAAAGCCAGGAAATTCGACGTTGACGCTTTTAGTCCCTCAAGTACGGTTTTGGCCATAACTTTCTCATACGTTGACGAAACTTCATGAAATTTTTACCACATATTCTAGTGAGTATATTTTAGCTTTACAAAGCTTCGGGTCTGCCAAAAAAGTTCACTCAGAGGTATAAATTAAACATGTTGACACTTTTGGCCCCTATAGTTTGCAATACTTCACTTTTGTGCAATTTCCTCGTCGTATGATCCATGAACCATCCGTTTAAGGTTATAAACATTATGTAGGGTTATCATAGAGTCTACTTATCCATTGTTGACACTTTGGACCCTTACGTTCCATAGTTTTCACTGTTTGTCACTTTTAGTCCCTCTAAAGTATGTTTTCACATAACGGAACCTTATGACACGTGTCAAGACATTATTGGACGAAATTTTTCGAGGTGTTACATCCTCACCCCCTTAAAAGAAATCTCGACCCCGAGATTTATTCAAACAAATGGGGATATTTCTCTTGCATCGTGGATTCCACTTCCCACGTGTATTCGGGACCTCTACGGGCATCCCACTTGACCTTAACAATAGGCACGTGCTTCCTTCGAAGCTTCTTTACCTGTCGATCCTCAACCGACAAGGGTTTTTCCACGAACTTCAAGCTCTCACCTATGTGTATATCTGTATGCGGTACAACCAGTGATTCGTCAGCGAAACACTTCTTCAAATTACAGATGCGGAACACATTATGTATAGCGCTAAGTTCTCCAGGCAAGTTTAACTTATAAGCGACTGCTCCGACACGTTCGATTATCTCGAAAGGTCCTATGTACCTCGGGCTTAGCTTGCCTTTCTTTCCAAATCGCATTACACCCTTCCAAGGTGATACCTTAAGCAACACTTTTTCACCTACATCGAAGTGAAAATCTTTGCGCTTTGGGTCCGCATAACTTTTCTGCCTATCCCTGGCAGCTTTCAAACGATCGCGAATCTGCACGATCTTGTCCGTCGTCTCAAAGACGATATCTGGTCCTGACAATTGGACATCTCCAACTTCTGCCCAACAAATGGGCGATCTACACTTTCTACCGTATAAGGCCTTCAAAGGCGCGGCCCTAATACTAGTATGGTAGCTATTTTTATAGGAGAATTCTATCAAGGGTAGGCGGTTATCCAAACTGCCACCTAAATTAATCACACATGCTCGAAGCATGTCTTCCAATGTTTGGATGGTACGCTCACTCTGTCCGTCTGTCAGCCAACCGTTATGTGATAGTGCTTCTTGACTTATTGGCGGAACATATCCTTTAATCCTTAGGGTGCAATACATCGCGAGCTCCACCAAGCTCCTTCAATAGGTTTTAGCTCATAAGTTATTTGATCTTGATATATTCGATTACTTCGAATGATTTCATATATTCAGAGCTTACTAGCCTGACAATCAACAGATTGGCACACCTTTCCAGGGTGATATCTTTTGTTGAACCTTATTTCTTAACAAGAACTTAGGAGGTTTGCTATTTCCATGAATCCTTGATTCTCTGCCGAATACTGGCAACTTATAGATGGTTATGGATTTGCTCGATCTTATTCGTTGTTTCCAAGGCAACTTTCAAACGCCTATAATTGGACTTACCAATTTTTCTGTCTAGCAATAGATGTTTTAACATCTTATCTATACAAGGTCTCCCAAGGAGCAACCTTGATACTTATATAACAACTATTATAGAAAAGTTGATCTTAAGGTGAGATGGTTATTCCAATCACCGCTTAAACTAATCTTAGGGGATAGTTAATTCTCACACTTAGTCGAATAATCGACGATCCTGGGCAGCTGATGGAAATTCTTAATTGTTGCCTATTTTGGGTTGCGGTATTTCATGCATAAGCAAAATGAACCGTCTTTCTTATTTACAAAAAAGAAATCGGAGTTCTTAGAACCTTGAATTTTAGCTTTTCGAAACCTTATCCAAAACTTATGGATTTGGCTCTTAGTTCTTCCTATTTCGCTGGTAATAACAGATATAAGATTCTTACAATAACTGCAGCCCTAAGCGGGATGTTTGTCCTAACATCCTCTTGCATTTCAGAAGGTAACCATGGTAATTCTTATAAGGAAGCTAATTATGACACATAGAGATGTCAGAGATTTTCGTATTCTCAGACTTTAGCTTATCTATCGCTTTCGGTGTCAGATAAATGACATATTCCCTTTACCATTACAAGGATGCCCTAAGTAGAGATACTTATAAGGACATTTTTATATTGGATATCTCCTTTGAATACTACTAGTCGACTTTAGTACAATATGACCATTGAATATCTTCGGGGATCCCATGCATTAAACCTCCATACTGATCAGGCATGGAAGCAATCTATGGGACACACTAGGATACGCAAATCCTCATATGGTACTCTTATCAAACATAGTTTGGCATTCGCAGACGATAGAAAACAATGGGGAAAAATAATAAAATAAAATAATTAGTATATATTGTCGTACTCCTTCTGGGGAAGAGTACTCCAGATTCTTATGAAAGGATTATCTCCGAGGATGGGAGAGAGGTCATTAAAGATTCCATTGGTAAATTATACCTCATATTTAATATATGAAGTCCTCATCATTCACCAATTCCATAGTTAACTTCAAACGTTACTCATGATTCTCCTTGGTTCACACATATGCAAGTATGTTGTTGACGAATATTATCACGAATTCATCCGATTAGGGTTCCCATACCCTGTTCATGCATTCATTTCAGATACCCACAAATCGCCAAATCAATAAATCGTATACACTTCTAGAATGCTGTAGTTGCATGTCCGGTTATTAGCATAACTCTTCTAGTTATACGTACCGCTTCTACGGTGCTTCGATAAACTTTCGTTTATCTTCCAAACAAATCCCTATAAAGAACAAAATCAGTGTATTATCCATTATACACTTTCTCAACTGAATCCAAACAATACATCATGTACACTACTCCATATTTATGGTAGCTTGAGCCTATAAGAGACTGATCCAACTCAAGATGGGCTCTTGAAAGGACGAAGTCAATGTGGCTCAGCTTTTCTTCTCTCTGCTAAACCTAATAGCACTTCTGCAAGATAACTCCTTTATCATAACCAAATCTTCAATCTAGAATCGCAATAGTTCCTTCAATTGTCCATGTAATCCTTCTGTTGATCAATTGGCGACTTTTAACCTTCTCTCGATCCAGGCAAATCCTGTCACTGGTTTTCTTGATAAACTAAGGTCTGGTTAATCGTCCTTTGTCATGATAGCTCATCAAAATGGTGATCAACACTTCCATTCATGCAAGGCTTTAAACGGAGCAACCTAAATACTAGCGTGTTTAATTATTATTGTAAGATAATTCTGCCAAGGGCATTTGAGTATCTTAACTTCCTTCGGAGTCCATCATACACGCTCCCAACTTTTCTCCCAAGGGTCCGAAAAGCTTCCTATTATCTTGATGTCCAATCAATTTCCCTTTTCCTTTTAGGGTTATTAGTTTCGAAGGCGGCACTAATTTAGGGAAATTCTTAATAAATCTCCGGTAGCACCTAGCTAGTCATGTGGATCATCATACCCCCGACGGGGTCTTTGGCGTTCCTCATCATTCACCAATTCCATAGTTAACTTCAAACGTTACTCATGATTCTCCTTGGTTCACACATATGCAAGTATGTTGTCGACGAATATTATCATGAATTCATCCGATTAGGGTTCCCATACCCTGTTCATGAGATTCATAATTATAAATGACGCATTAATTTAGTCAAAAGGCATGACTAATAACTCGTAATGGCCATATCACGTTTGAAAAGCAGTCCTCATCATATCTTTGTCAGTAACTTTCAACTGAGATTATTCTAATCGTAGGTCGATCTTCGTGTAGCAGCTCGATCCCAGTAGCTTGATCGAACAAATCGTCAATCCTCGGTAAAAAGGCACCGATTCTTGATAGTCAACTTGTTCAGCTCTCTAATATCCTCTCACACCCTGAAGGATCCATCCTTTTTCTTCTTCAACAAAACAGATGCACCTCAAATGAAAAGCTTGATCGAATGAAACCCTTGTCCAGTAGCTCTTGAATCTGACTCGACATTTCTATCATTCTCAAACGGTGCTTAATCTATAAGGAGATTGTGCAATTGGGTGCAACACCGGGTGCTAAATCAATCCGAATTTCGATCTGTTTCGCAGGGGAAAATCCAGGTAAGTCTTTTTAGGAAAACTTCTGAATAATTGCGAACAATAGGAATCTCTCCGGTATTCCTATATTCGGCTTTCGTATCCACCACGTTAACTAAGAACGCAGGATAGCCCCTTTTGCAACCACCTGAGCATCCTCACAATACTGACGACTCTCAACTATCAACACTCGATACTCGAAACTCGACACTCGACTCGGTCGGTCTCCACGAACAACTACCACCTTTCTATCGTCATCAGGACGAGATATCCTAGCTAGCTTCATGCGATAGTCCCCACTTTGTCCTTGGATAATCAGTCCATCCTCACATCTGCGTCGAGGCTCCCCAGCTCTACTGGAAACAAACCAACACGAGAACTACGATCACCTAACTAAATACTACAACCGCAAACGACCTTACTAGTTTCGATCAATTTACCAATTGCTAGTTCTATCAGGCACTTTATACCCAGCTTACTTGTTGGTGAACACAAGAATGGTTCAGAGTTTCTCGAACAAAACTCAAGTCAGCTTTGGTATTAAAAGTATGAACACAGATTGGTTTTTGATTTGAAACATACCGGTAACAACAGCAAGATCGTCTCGTGCCTTCCCAGCATTTAGCTCGAACGCTCTACCCCTAGCATCCTGACCCTTCATTTTCAGACAACCTCTCTCGAAATGTCCTTGCTCACCACCCTTGTAGAATCCCTTGAGCGTAACTCCGTCCGATGTACTCTTAGCATAACACTCGCGAGTCATTTGTCCAGTCCGACCACATCTGGCGCACTTTATCCACTCATCCTCATGAGTCTTCCTCTCAAGACCACTCCTGCCATCCTTGGCATTGTCCTTTCCCGATTCTCTCTAGGGTTAGCTTCACACGCTTCTCCAATCTATGTTCCTCACCACGCTTCTCATCGGTATCTTTCCTCGAACACTCAGACTTTTGCTTTCGCGAATCCCCAGACCTAGGCTCGGAATGCGGAATTATTTGGATGGTATCAGAGACGGCCCGACATCACACATACCTTCGCCATGTCATTATATAGGGTATCAGACAATGATCTTGGGTTACAACCCTGGATTGTTTTATGCGTACATCTAGGTACTGTTCACAAAGTTAATGAAAAATCTGAATGACGCTCCGATTATATCATAACACAGGAACTACTAAAACTTTCCGATCATTATATCACCTGAAGGGTCTCCGATCTGTGTCCCACCAAAACCATGCCCATGAGCATCACTCCACCTTCCTGGCCATTATTTTAGTTAGCATCGCGCTGTTCCATGGCAGTATTAACGCGTTGGGCTATGAGTTGTGCCAACTCCTCTAGGGTAATAGGTAGTCCAGAACCCTGTCTCGCTTTTGGCGGCATTTCGTCGTTTCTATTATTTACAATAATAATAATCACATATGACGATAACCAAGAATGATTCAATCATTAAATGGTAGTGGACCAAACATTGCCCATGTATAATATCCATATATTAATGAGAACAATTCTTAAACCAAAAGAAACCCATTTGATATTCATACCTGAAATTTTACAAAGCTTGTTTTTAGTACTAAGACTAATCAAAATTCGGCCTGTCTACATCAACACCCGTTACAAGTCTATATGAAATTTCCCCCTAAATATCTGAAAATTTGGCATGCAAGCTATAAATAGGGTTCATCAAATGAGACATACAAAACAAACAATCAAAAACAATCAACAACTGACGCTTCAATCCCTGGAAGTCCAACATCTTCCTAACAAGCCCTTCTAGCTCATCATAATGGTCCGTCTGTACCTCTGATTCCTTCATCGTCTCCATGCCTCCGCGTAACATGGCGAACTGACGATCATAGTGAGAGCGATTGACCCAAACCCCTTTCTGCCTCTTCAAAGTGGACACTGTCTCAATTCTCGAAGTCGAATGCGATTTCTCTAACGGGTCGAGTCCTCTTCCTACGGCGAGTGTAGACTTAAAAGAGGTGTAGCAAAACACGTGACTCAGATAGCAGAATAAACGGTTCTGTAACAACGGACGAAAGAATCGCAAGTGTAGGCTCGACAGTATCAGTGAGCAAGTCTACTAATGGCTCTGTAGGCCGAGACGTGACATATCGTAACCGTACAAAGTAAGTGTGTGATCAAAATGAATAGTAACACATAAGGCCCAAATACACAAATAATCACGTATGCACATAAACACTTAAGGGTGTTCATACATGATAAAAATTTCTACATTTATTTAAAAATCTTGGCTTCGAGAATTTTGGACTTTAAATCTCAAAATTCTTCGGTTGAAGTCTAGTGTTTTCCTCGGAAAACATCTAGTTCGCTAACAACCATTGGCTCTGATACCAACTTCTGTCACACCCCAAAAACATCGCAGCGGAATATAAAACGTAGTGGTGACGGAAGCCGGTGCCCATTTCTATCTTGATGTTTGATGCATTATAGTGTTGGACATATTAACTTAATTAAAACATAAGTTTTTAAGCATGACGTCCCATAACATGACACAACTATGACATAGTTAAATTGTCTTTGATCCTTATGGATCTTATTACATTTGTCCCAGAAATTTTTAAAATTAGTCCAACATTTTTAAGTGACAAAACATGCATCAACAACCACAAGATACGCCATAATTCCTGAAGCTGAACTCAAGTACCTGTAGAACACGTTAAAATCAAGTGTCAACACAAAGGAAGGTGAGTTCACGTATTCACTTACCACCAATTTTATTTCAAGGAAAGCTTTCTGATTAGGTGTTTATTTGAAAACATCCATATAAATTTTAGAAAGTCCATTTTATTTCCTTATTAAAAATCCATGGGCCATCTGCCGGTTCATCGATCCGACAACTGTAATATATATTGCCCAGGTTTTGTATATTAAATCATAGCGTCAATTTTCAGACTCGTATGTTAGCTAGACGATACGAACTATATATTAACCATGCAGGGATAATCAATGCTAGACAATAAACAGAATATTAATTCTTCGTTTGACATTGACACAGGGCGATCGGTCACGACGGGGTTGTCAACCCGATAGATGTACCAACAATTCATCGCATACAATACTTAACTGATTAAACGACATCATGGGTGTAGGGTTCTCCCTTTGAGAACAATATGATGTCTTCCTCACGTACAATATATATATATATATATATATATATATATATATATATATATATATATATATATATATATATATATATATATATATATATATCCTACTAATATGACAATTTAATACACGACGTTGTACGAATTCCCCTTACTCTCCATCGTATGAGACCCAGTCAAGAATTCGTCCCCAACTGTACGGTCTTGTTTCACTTAAGAAATACCGTACGTACAATATTCATTCATCAAAAACGTTTTACTTCGAAACGTGTAACTTATCAAACCTCATATATTTTCAGCGAAAATATATATTTTATGTTAAAAGGTATGTTTTGTTTCGAAAACATTATTAAACCCTTTTAACAACGTGTTC
Organism: Helianthus annuus; assembly: GCF_002127325.2. NCBI lineage: Eukaryota > Viridiplantae > Streptophyta > Magnoliopsida > Asterales > Asteraceae > Helianthus > Helianthus annuus. Next base: position 82,768,788 of record NC_035433.2, read on the forward strand.
CACCCCCAAAATATGTACAAAGCAGTAAAAAGAGAGGTTTAGTGACACTCACCTTTGGGTGCGTATTTTAAATAGCGCAATCCCAGAGATTGATTTCTACACATCCTATTATATATATAGGAACGATTTTAAATCAGTACACATAACACAAAAATCCTAAGTTTCTCCGTTTTTTAGAATTATCATATAACTTTAAGATTTTCTCGAAAAGTTGTCATTTTTTATTATCTTGGCACGTTAATATATATATGAGTCCATATATATATAAATATATATATATAAATATATATATATATATTATGATTTTGCGACTTGAACGATTTTATTGGTGGCCATTATTGTGTAAATCCGTTAACTCTCTCGTTTATACGCAATATATCTACGATTTGCGCATCGTAACATATATACATTAGCGTTCATATAATTTAACACCGAGACACGCGAAATCTTGTTAACTTATCTATTTTGTCATTTTTATAGCAAATATTGATAAAATATCTCATATGTATCAAATTTCATGCTCGACAAACAAGTTACACACTTAACTTAACTCGATTTTTACCGTTTCTACTGCACAAAACGCACAAATATACATGCATAATCCAAATCTTTAAAATCATGTTAAAACTTAACATATTTACATATTCTCATATTTAAATCACATAACACATTTTAACACATAAGGTTTACCCAAAATTTTACCAATACTAGTGTACTTAGAAAAATGCGTATATTAGTGATTCGGTAGCGTTTTCGGGCGTCGGAAGTCACGTATGACTAACCAAACACCAATTAAACTTAAAATTAGTTAGAATACTTATTTTTAAACTAAAAATATCAGTTTACTTACTGATTTAAATTAGTTTTACAAAAATCATCCGAAAAGCCGATTTTTGACCGTTTTAACGCATAGTTTTGCGTTAAACGTTACTATAATCATCCCAACTCGAAACAACTTGATATTTTAACACAATACATGTTATTTACTGATTAAAATTGTGGCTATAATCAGATTAGTGCAGTTTTTGTGTAAGTCACATAAATCATGCGATTTCACGCATTTTACAACACATAAAGCAATAAGTACAACATGCAAAGCTAGCAAACCTTATGACAAAGTTTTATATCATTTTTACACTTCTAATATTCATATTTTAGTGTTTAGAATCTGATCAAAATCATTTTTATCAAATCATATCTAAATCATCATTTCATGATCATTCATTCACATGCATGCTTAAGTACATGCATCTAATGTACTCATACAACATCCATATCATTTTATATGCACTAAAATATATATTCAACATATGTTTAAATCATGTTCAAGTATTCAAGAATAATCATATTCTACACAAGATTATCATTCAAATCATTTATCATAAGTACAAGACATGCACATTCTTACACATCTAAGACTTTTAACATCAAAAATTCATATGCATGCATATCTACACATACTTACACGACCATATACATATACATATGATTCTAAAAAAAATCACTTTTCACTTAAACTCATTTTAAACCAAAAAGCTTCCATATTACTACCTTTAAAACATGCATGTAATCTAACATTCAAGTAACATGTTAATCAAGAATCACTCAATCAAAAATCAAAACATAATCACCTGCACACACACCCACACTCACGGCCTCACATACATACACATACATGCCCATTTCCATTTTGTACAAAAACCCATTTGTTTAAGAATTTAAGTTTGTGAATCATTCTAAGATTCAAGAGAAACATTTCACTATTATTTTCAACACTAAGAATCAAGAACACTTTTGAAAAAAATAGTTTTATACCCTCAAAATTCAAGTGGGTTTTGACATGATTTTTGATGTTTGAAAGCTTGTTTCACCAAGAAAACACCTTTGGATCATCAAAATAACTTTGGAAGCACCTTGGATTTAAGTTGATTTCTTACAAGATCATCAAATCTCGAAATTATGGAGGTGTGGAAGTGGTTCTCGGTTGAATTGTAGAGAGAGGAAGAGTATTTTGATTTTGAAAATGAGTTTTCTTGGTTTGGTAATACATAGGAGATTACACCCAACATAATCATCACTCCACCTCACAAATTGGCCAATACATGCATGCAAGAGGAGAGAGGGGACTCTCTTTGGCTGCCATCTTGTAACTCTCACACAAACAATACATGCATACATACACTCATATATATATATATATATATATATATATATATATATATATATATATATATATATATATATATATATGTAATATAGTGTAAAAAAAGGTATTTTACTAGATACCGGGTCTTTTATCTAGCGTTTTAATCCCGTTTTTGTGCGTTTTAAATTATTTTTAACACTCTATAAAAATAAACTCACCAAAATATTATTGAACAATATTTTGTTTGCCTGGACTGGCTACGTTGCCGGTATTTAGCAGTATGCGCGCTGTGTTGCGCGGTACGCGCTTAAAATCGCAAAAATAGGGATTTATTCGTTTTTATTTATTTTTATCATCCTAAAGTAATAAACTCATTAAATTATTACTAAAATGATTATCAGTTGCCTTGACAGGCTGTGTTGACAGTATTTTGTCGGTATACGCGTTGCGTCGCGCAGTACGCGCTTAAACTTGAAAAATTTAGTTTCCTAGCGTTTTAAATTATTTTTCCACACGGATATGATTAAAATAATTATTCTAATCATAATAGACTATTTTTTTGGATTTCAACACTGATCGGGTGGCTACCGACGTTCATTTCGCATTTTAACCGTTACGCGATAAGCGTTTATCTTACCGTTGCCAACATAATTTTTTTATCAAAGTTTAATTTTACCAACTCATTAAATTTCACATATAAACATCATAATCAGTCAAATGTGGCCTTTTATCTATTCACAACACGTGTTATAATTGTACGGTGCGGCCTGAAAAGCCGGGTGTCACAGTTACATCCGAATCTATCCGAATCTGATGATACTTCCTTTTTGTAACCGAGCCCAGCTGCGAATTCCTCAACATCTAAAGGAACAGATGACTCAAAGAGAAGTTTATCTTCCTCATCAGGCATCACGGTATAACTGTGTCTAACAGGTGGAGGGCATTTCTTATGTGATCTAACACATACCTAGAGTTTGAGTAATTATCTAATCTAAGCTGGATCGCCTCATTTTCACACTTGACACATGCCAACTCTTTCTGTGCTTCCTCGAGCCTAGTGATGTAATTGTTTATCGCAGTTTGTTTTCTTGAAACCATTTTTGTTAGCTCGGACTTATCTTCCTTTAATGTGTCAATTAAGTTTTTAAATTCATTTTCATGATTTTTTTGAAACATATTGGCCTCTATGCACTTTGAAAGATCCATGATCAAACTTTGATTATGGATAAATGTCACGTCGTACTTGCTTTGCAAATCGTCATATTTGCTTTGCAAGTCAGACAATTTGCTTTGTAAATCAGACAATTTAGCACTTAAGTTAACACAACTATCACACCTATTAGAACTTGGTTTATCGACACATACCTGACTGGATTCACCCTCAGACATTAACTCACTTACCTCAGAATCAACGACCTCCCTCGACGATTCATATTCAGATCCATCCTCGCTTGATCTTGAACTTGTAACATCTTCAACTGAACTACTGCCATGTTCAGAACTATCATCATTTCTCGAGGACTCACTATCGCCAACATTCTTGACAATTTCAGCATAAAACGCCGTTCTTGTTTGACCACTGTTCTCCAACTGAACTGTCGGATCACAATCGACAGTAGATTTATCCCGTAGATTGACATTTGATGGTGAAGGGTTATTTGACGATGTGGGAGACTGAAGCCAAGATGACACTGAACCCTTTTCCCGTATACATATTATCCCCAACTGGTTGTGGTGTTCCATATATATCGGTGCTTGAGACAAAAACCGTTTGTAGCTGAGCATGTTGGGTAGGTCTTGTAGCTGAGGCACCTGGTTGTGGTTCACCATACATATTTCTTGTAATAGTGCTAGTGCCTCCACAATTTCCATAATACATCTTAGGATCAGGTTTCCAACCATACATATATGTTGCTTGATATGAAGATTTAGATCCTAAAGTGCTTGACCCCCAAAGATGTGTACTCATGATGGATTGAAAATAGTCATCCGTGAACCAATTGTGATGCAACTTTGAAAAGACTACGAACCACGAATAATTGAAGTCCAAAAAAAAAAAAATCCATGAAAATCTTATAACTTGCAGCCCTTCACGAAGACTTAAGCCCACTGATTTGTTTCTAGTCCAACGAACAATAGTAAATTAAGCCCACTAAGCAACTCAATCCACGAAAAAAGGAGAAGGCCCAATCCACCATTAACAACCAGACTAAAAAAATCCTTGGTATTTCGTGAGATGTGAGTTTGAATATTTTTGAAGCCAGAACAGGACAAAAACTAACAAGTACTTGCTAAAGTGAAAATTTAGCAGATAGTTTTTCGATTGGTAAGTGAAAAGGTTTTTTAAAAAGATAGAATCTGGTTTCCTGAATGTAGAAAGTTAAAAGCAGATTTTCCAGAGATCTGGTTGTCAATTACGGTGACTTTTCTGGTGACCTTGCTCGCCGGAAAAAATGGTGAGTTATAATTTTCACTTCAAAACTCAAAACTTTTCACGTTTTTGATTATCTCCACCCTTTTTCACAAGTTTTAACCGAAAAACATCAACTGATCGATAACGGCAAAATTCTGACGTAATTTTATCCGACAAAACTGTTGGAAATCTAATGTTAGGGTTTGAAGAACGAAGAATTGTGTTCATATAATAAATGAATTGATAATTATCGAATGTGTATTACATACGTATATATACAGACATTAGTGACAATAACCGCCACATAAGACTTATAATAATAAAATAATAACAATAATAATAGTATGATCTAGCTTATAATTATTCTTCCAACACCCTCCCGTAAGCTTGATCATTTCAGATTCATTTGTAATAATCCCTTTAACCTTGTGTAGTCCTTCGGCTGCAGAGCTTTCGTCATGATGTCTGCCAGCTGATCCTTTGTAGCACAGAATATTACGGTTACTTCCCTTTTCTTGATTAAATCTCTGATAAAATGATACTTGACTCTTATGTGTTTGCTTTTACCGTGATATACTGGATCTCTGGCCAAACATATAGTTGACTTGTTATCACAGTAGATTGGTATTGTGTAATCTTCTTTTCCTTGTAGATCATCTAAAACGCCTTTAATCCATAAGGCTTGACATCCTGTCAAGCATAAAGCCATGTATTCGGCTTCAGTTGATGACAGTGCTACTACCTTTTGTTTCTTTGATTGCCAAGATATGGGACCTGATCCTAAATGAAAAATATAACCTGAAGTGCTTTTACTATCATCTATATTTCCTTCATAGTCACTATCACTGTACCCCATCAAATGTTTCTTTCCTCCTTTCGAGTATGTGATTCCTAATTCTTGGGTCCCTTTTATGTATTTCAGTATACGCTTTGCTGCTTCCCAGTGACTTCTCTTCGGACATTCCATAAATCTACTTACTTTGCTTACAGCAAACATAATGTCTGGTCTGGTATTTGTTAAGTACATCAGGCTTCCAACCAGACTACGATACACTCCCTCATCTATAAATTCTTCTGGATCTTCTTTTGACAATTTTAATCCATACTCCATGGGTGTTGACACTGTGTTGCAGTGTGTCATGTTATATTTCTCCAGCAGATTTCTCATGTACTTCTTTTGTGATAGAGTAATGTTTCCATTCTCATACGTGACTTCCATGCCAAGGAAATAGTGCAAACGACCCATATCCGTCATTTCAAATTCCCTTTTCATTGAATCTTTGAACTTAGAAATTAAGTTCATCGAGCTACTTGCTATTATCAAATCATCTACGTACAAGCATATCACAATCTTTCCTTCTTCTGTGTTCTTGATGTAGAGAGTATGTTCATAGATACATTTCTTAAACTTGTTCTTGATAAAGTATGTATCTATTCGACTGTACCAAGCTCTGGGAGCTTGTTTTAAACCATATAATGCTCGCTTGAGAAAACATACCTTTTTCTCTTCTCCTTTCTTGATGTAGCCTTGAGGTTGTTCTATATAAACTTGTTCTTCCAGGTTGCCATTTAGAAAAGCAGTTTTCACATCCATTTGATGTAGATGCCACTCATACTGAGCTGCTAGAGCTAACACCAAACGAACAGTCTCAAATCTAATTACAGGAGCAAAGACCTCTTGATAATCTATCCCGTACTTTTGTTTGTACCCTTTTACAACCAACCTGGCCTTGTATTTGTCTACATTTCCCTTCTCATCATATTTTGTCTTATAGATCCATTTAACACCTATCGGTTTTTGTTTTTCTGGAGGATCCACAAGTTCCCATGTTTGATTCTTTTGAATTGACTCTATCTCTCTGTCCATTGCTTCTTGCCATTTTGAATCTTTACTAGCTTCTTCAAACGTTGTGGGATCAGAACTAGTATATAAGACAAAGTTGACAACTTGATTCTCTTTATACTTTTGTAAAACTTCTGCTTCAGTTAGTCTCCTCGTCCCTCGATATATATTACGTATGTTTTTAGTTCGAATAACTTCATTTTCAGAATCTGATGAGGACGAGTTGTTCTCCTGTTGATGATTAGATGCCGATGAAACTGTGGTGTTCTCCTGTTGACAGGTAAATTCTGGTTCGTGTCCGGTTTCAGCTTGCTGTTCATTACTGATATCATGAGATTGATTCCCAGTCTCTTGCAGTGATTGCTCACTGTTCTCGAGAGGAGCAACCGATGATTGCTCGGCTTGTATGATATCTGGTACTTCATTTTCACGAGACTGAGGCTCATTTATATCAGATATTATGAAGGGAACCTCCGCATTTTCTGTATTTATGACCCATTGTTTGCTTTCATCAAACACCACATCTCGACTTATGATCATCTTCTTTGTTAGTGGGTTGTACAGTTTATATCCTTTACTTTGTTCACTGTAGCCAACAAATATTGTCTTTTCGGTCTTTTCATCTAACTTGCCTCGATATTGTTTAGGAACATGAGCATAAGCTAAACTTCCAAACACTTTAAGATGTTCTACATTTGGCTTTCTACCATTCCATGCTTCATACGGTGTCACATTGGGTCTGGTTTTGGTAACTGTTCGGTTTAGAATGTAAGTTGCACATGCTATTGCTTCTGCCCAGTAATTATTCGGTAGTTGCTTGACATTCATCATACTCCTGCTTAGTTCCATTAACGTCCTGTTTTTTCTTTCTGCCACCCCATTCTGTTGGGGTGTATAACTGTTTGTTAATTGATGACGTATTCCACATGTCTTCAAGTATTCTTGGAAAAACTTACTACAATATTCTCCTCCTCGATCCGTTCTAAGTGTCTTGATTAAATAACCGGATTGTCTTTCATTTAGAGCTTTGAAAGTTTTGAAGAAATTCAATGCTTCTGATTTATATTTTAGAAAGAACACCCAAGTTTTCCTTGAAAAATCATCGATGAAGGTGATGAAGTACTTACATCCTCCTATGGATTCTGTCCGCATAGGACCACATATATCGGAGTGAACCAACTCTAAGGGTCTACTAGCTTGCCAGGTAATTTTCTTTTAGAATGTCTTCCTCGCTTGTTTACCCGAAATGCACCCCTCACATACATTCTCATCCTTTGCTATCTTCGGTAATCCAAGCACGGAACCTTTGTTTCTCATACTGACTAATGTATCCATGTTGACATGAGCATATCTTTTGTGCCATAAAGTTGACATCTCTTTAGTAGTCATCGTCATTACAAATTCAAATCATTCCCTAGTCGCAGCGGAAACATCTTATTGTTTGTCATCTTAATATCTCCGATAATGTCATTCTTGACATCCTTGATAATGCACCGATCCTTCTTAAAGAGTACCATATAACCTTTTTGTATAAGTTGGCCTACGCTCAATAGGTTATGTTTCAAACCTTTGACATAAAATACGTTTGGTATTTTTCGTGTATGTTCCTTGATTCTTATAGATACTTCTCCACATCCAAGCACGTCTAATCGTTTGTCATCTCCAGTCCTGACTTCTCGCTTTACTGATTCATCTAGTTTAACAAACAGATCCCGATTACCCGTCATGTGGTTGCTACAACCACTATCCAAGTACCAACAGTCTTCTTTGACTGTTTCTTCCATATTAAATATCATAAACATTGTGTCATCTTGATCTGTGATATCTTCATCTTTGTGTATTAAAACATTGTCTGGCTTGTCGTTGTCCTCTTTTCTTTGACAAAATTTCGCCGTGTGACCCAATCTTTGACAGTTATAACATCTAACCAAACTCCAGTTTCGGCCTCTGTTCTTACTTCTTCCCTTTCCTCCTGTTTCGCTTCTAGACTGCCCATATCTTTCGTTACTTGAGTTTTGTAATTGAAACGCATGTTCTGTTGGAACATCTTCATATCTCTTCAATCTCAATTCATGAGACTGAAGGATTCCCATTAATTCCTCAGTCGAAATACTTTCAAGATCTTTTGTTTCTTCAACAGTGATTACAACCGACTCGAAATTTCGAGTTAAACTTCGTAGAATTTTCTCTACTATTCGTTGTTCACTGATCGTTTCTTCATTCATTCTTAATTTATTAACAACAAGAATTATTCTGTTGAAGTAATCTTCAACAGATTCTCCTTCCTTCATATTTAATGCATCGAATTCATAACGAAGGGATTGAAGTTTAACAGATTTTACCCGATTTTCGCCCTGATAGGATTTTCGTAAGATACCCCATGCTTCCTTTGATGACTTTGCAAGAGCAATCCTTTCGAAAATAGTGTCCCCCACTGATTGAAATAAAATATGCAGCGCTCGCTTATCCTTTTTGACTGCATCTTTGTATACGGCTGTTGCCTCTTCAGTGGGATTTGTACCCAATTCGCGAATTCCTTCTTCAACAACACCCCATAAATCTTGAGATTCGAATAGAACTTTGATTTGAATATTCTAGTGATAATAATTCTGTCCAGTAAATTTTGGAATCTGCGTTTGTATTCCTTGCATCTGATTCATCGGTGATTTGGTTTGATTTCTGCGGATTTGATCGATGTGGCTCTGATACCACTATGTTGGAAATCTAATGTTAGGGTTTGAAGAACGAAGAATTGTGTTCATATAATAAATGAATTGATAATTATCGAATGTGTATTACATACGTATATATACAGACATTAGTGACAATAACCGCCACATAAGACTTATAATAATAAAATAATAACAATAATAATAGTATGATCTAGCTTATAATTATTCTTCCAACAAAAACTGGGTTCAAATTTTTGTTCAATAAAGCTTCAAAAACGTCACACACAACTCGGTTATCAACAAGAAATCGAGCCTTACGCTCTGATACCACTTGTAGGTCCCGATACGGATCGCACGATGATTTCTTGTTTCGGGTGCCGTAACGAGTGCGGAATCCTCGTCGCGACACAAACCGAGCAAGAGAGCAAACAAACAAACAAAGATTCAACGTTTAAAGCTTAAATGTGTATAGATCTGGAAGAGTTTGGTCAAAAGAATGATACAATAAATAATGCTCTAAAACTCTCAGATGTGTGCTCTTTGTGTTCTCTTGTCTCACTGTGTCTCTATATGTGTTCTGTCAATATATATAGACACAGCAGGTCGACGAAAGTCTTGCAGCCGACGAAAGACTCCGGCGAATAACATGGGACGGCGAAAAACTTAGGTCTTTCGCCATAAGGTCTGATCAGTTCTTCAACAGGTTTTTCGTCATATATGAAAGTCTTTCGTCATATTCACATACAGGTCTTTCGTCACATGTAAGAATTGCTTGGGTTTTTCGTCATGCACATATGTATATTTGGAACTTTGTCTCAGGAATAAACAGCAAGCAATTTAATTTGTTTCTCAAAGAGAATTCACGTGAACATGGCATCTATCCATTTATAAGTCTTCTCATGAGATCATCATGACATCATTATTGTTGATGTCATGGTGATGTGGTGTCGGGAAGGTTCGCGGCTCTTCGTGCTTCGTGTGACGAATTCTGGGGTGCACGACGGAGGAATGTCACGACATCGGGCTTGAGCCGAACCTAACCGAGTTGAACCGAACTGAGTCGCATCCACATAAAGTGTACCAACAGTTTTATCATCTTAGGCCCTCTTGAAATTCCTAGTATTGTTACATGGTGGATTTTCGTATGGGAATGAATCTGTATTTGAATTAGATTTTTGCTCCCCACTATCTGATTGGACTTCATTAAGTATGGCCACACATGTTAAAACCCATATGTTAGGAGTTGTTGCCTTGGGCCCACCTGATTTGTCTTGGTTAAGTAAGTGGCCATGAAAATGGTAGAACATGGTTGAATTAATTTCCTTCCATCATGTGTTGATGATGAAGGTTAATAATTTCCATGCAAATTTTAAGAAAAGTATTTAAAACTTTGTCTTTGAATGGATTTGAATTTTTAATTCAAATCTAAATTGATTTAAATGTTTGTGAGTATTAGTTAGGTTGCCATCTATGAAACTTAATGGGCCACAGATTTATAGAAACAGTAGATGGGCTGTGACATGTGTTGGACCTGGTGAAGTAAAATCTTTTGGGTTGCGAACAAGATTGGGTCGGGTGTTAAAAGAATGTCGACTTGGGCCAGGAGTACAAGATTATTATATGGGCCAAGAAATACAAGTGTTGATTACGTGTTCAGGGGCGCGCTGGGTCACGTTAGGGATGATGAAAACAATTGCTTTTGAAGAATGTGGGGTAGTCACAGTCATCGGTGTAAACGTCAAATTTAGTGACTTGATTATTATGGGCCAAAAACGGTATATTTATTTCCGCACGTGAAATTTTTTTTTTTTTGTTAATCGGCATCCGTAAATGCTCGAAAGCATTTTGTTTATTGTCATATTCTCGCATTTGGTAACGATTGAAGGAACCTGGAGCGCCAAGACCGGTCCTAACGAGTTCACAAAGTCAATGAGTCATGCCTATGATGGAAGTTTTCGGATTAGGTGTTAGCAGAACTTTGGGGGGATACAAGTCGGATCCTACGGGGCTAGGGGACTTTCTTTATCAACTAGAATATGCAAAGAAGAAAGTCGCTTTCGCGATCTTTCGAAAAACTGACAATATTTGAAAAATTCTGCTTTGTGGAGAGAATTTGTTCAGTGAAGTTGACGACAGTTCCGCTCAGATGAGGGAATTTGTTGAAGTTTAGAAATTTCACCAAAGAAATGGGGGGATAAAAATTTTCATATGTTTTGGAATTTCTTCGGTAAATTTCTAAACGCAATCACAGGTGGTAAAGCTTGTGATTTTCTGGTGATACCAATGGTTCTGCGTGGAATGTTTTGCGAATAATCATCTATAAAAATAGCATAAAAACAACAACCACTAGACGATGTAATTGGCGAAGGCCCCGATAAATCACAATGAACTAAATCCAAAGCATGCATAGATCGTTTAACATTTAAAGCAAAAGGCAAACAATGTGATTTAGACAACTGACAAGGAGAACAAATACCTGATTTTGGTAATAAAGACGTAACAAACAAAGAACCATGTTTATGTAATCTAGAAACAATATCAAAAGAGACATGTCCAAGGCTACTATGCCACCGTTCAAAAGATGCCTTGAGATGAGGAGTGGAATAGGAGGCGACAAAGGCATGGTTTCCTTCACGAAGGATATAGAGACCATTATCACAGGTTCCCTTTGCCATGATTTCCTTGGTCTTTCGATCTTGTATGTGAAAAAGGTTGTTAGAAAAGAGAACATCAACCGGAGAGTCACGAGTAAGCCGACTAATTGAGAGAAGGCATTTGGTAAGATGTGGACAACCAATACATTTTTTAAAGGAATATTATTAGCAAGAGTGGTTGTTCCAACATTTGTTACCGGTAAGATTTGACCGTTTCCGAACCGAACACAGTCCTTGGCGGATGAACCGTATGTAGTGACAAAGGCATGGTTTCCTTCACGAAGGATATAGAGACCATTCTCACAAGTTCCCTTTACCATGATTTCCTTGGTCTTTCGATCCTGTATGTGAAAAAAGTTGTTAGAAAAGAGAACATCAACAGGAGAGTCACGAGTAAGCCGACTAATTGAGAGAAGGCATTTGGTAAGATGTGGAACAACCAAGACATTTTTTAAAGGAATATTATTAGCAAGAGAGGTTGTTCCAACATTTGTTACCGGTAAGATTTGACCGTTTCCGAACCGAACATAGTCCTTGCCGGATGAACCGTTTGTAGTGACAAGGTCACTCTAAGACGGGGTCATATGGGCAGACGCACCTGTGTCACCTGTCCAGTCGGGATATTCTTCAGCAATATGGCACTGGGCTTGAAAATCCTGCGCCAAGTTTGCATCTAACGGGGCAGCCTGTTGGGCAAAGGACGCAAGATTTGGACAGGTGTTGGCGTAGTGGCCGTCTTTCCTGCAAAGCTGACAGTGTGGAGGTCGCCTACTACGTCCACGACCGGCACCACGACCACGAACTGCACCACGACCCTTGTTAGTGTAAGATGAACCAGAAGAGGTGCGATTTGAGTTACCGAAACGAGACGGCTGGGCCACGAAGGTGGCTTGAGGTGACGGCTGGCCATGAAGAGAGGTCATAAATGTTTCCTGGTTTTCGGCTTTGGCAAGGAGGTCTTGATGCGAGTTGGTGTGTATATGGAATTAAGTATATTTTAAGCCCTTTTTACACATTAGTCAAGTTTTAAATTTATAAAACATGATATTTTAGTAACACCAAACACACATATGGGCAAGTGCACCCATCGTGAGCATAGTATAGTGTTGGCAAGATACCAAGGTTGTCCAAGGACACAAGATCTTTTAGTACCGGTTTATCCTCAACATCTAATCAAATCAAAAGTTAGAAAAAGGTTTTTAAACTAGAAAAATAAAACTAACTAAAATGCTGAAAAATAAAATAAAAGTAAAAACAGATAGACAAGATGAATCACTTGGCTCCGACTCGTGTATAGTGTAACCTTTGATTATTTCCGCACTTTTGCACTTTTTAAGAGATTATCTTAGTTATTGTAGTAGGCCCCTCTTTTGAAGGTGACGTTACCCTCAACCCAGTAGTTTAAGTCAGCAAGGATACAATCCTAAAGGGTCGGATTATTGAACGATAATTAATTAAGTTATTAATGCATATTGTGGTAGGCCCCTCTTTTGAAGGTGACATTACCCTCGGCTAAGTAGTCTGAGTCAGCAGGGATACAGTCCTAAGTAGCCGAGTTAAAATATTAATAGTAGTTTAACTTATGAGGGGATCAAAGAGTTTGGACCCCCGCCATCCAGTACTGCTGGGTATTGAAGGAGGTCCTACTAAATTTGACCCAGGTCCTTTGCAGGATCTATACACTGAAAAATGGCAAGACTCTTACCAAACCGTTCCCTTAACCCCCGACCAGGTAGCCAACATACCTCCATATAGACCGTGGAGATATGAATGGTGAAAATCTTTTATTTTATATAGACAGTTAAATAATGCCAAGACACCACGGACGAACGATAAGGAAGAATCACCTTCAACATAAGAAACTAGTTATTAAAGTCTTTAATACATAACCAAGTAAAAAGTGCGAAAAGATTAAAAATAAAAGGTATTACACTAGACACTTGTCTTCACCAAGTGATGTAAGAGACTTAGGCAAACATGGCCTTTGATTGTCAAGAACTCTAACGATCAATCTTGGATCCCGAGACGACTCACACACTCTATGATGGACAATGGATGATGGTGGTGGATGATGGTGTTGTGATGGTGGTGGGTGGTGGGTGAAGTGTGAGAGAGGTGGTGTGCCAAGGGATGAGTTGCAAGTGATCCAAGCACTCCTATTTATAGGCTGAACAGAAGGTCGGGCACGGCCCCATGTCCATCCTTCTCTCTTTCTTCATTAATTGCAGTTTGTCTGCATTAGTTGACCATGCCCCCGTGTCCGCTGAGCACGACCCCGTGTGCAGAAGCGTATCTGTACTATCAAGATTTGCCTGGATTCTGCGAATCTTATAGTTGACCACGGCCCCGTGTCCGCTGAGCATGGCCCCGTGGTGCGATGGAAGCTTCTACAACTTTGTCTTTTCTGCTGACACTTGGGCACGCCCCCGTGCTCACTGAGCACGGGGCGTGTTCAGCCTTCTGTCTTCTTGATTTTGCTTAGGAAGATGCTGTCGGGGGGTCGGGCATGCCACGTTTGTTCCTTTTCTTTTATTTATGTTAGATTTAGTTACCTTTTTGCTTCTTTTGTTCATTTGAGCTCATTTAATCCTGAAAATACAAAAGGAAGACAAAAACACACTTTTTCCAACATTAGTACTAAAAAAGGGTTAGTTTTACGCCACAATTGATGTAATTTATATGTTGCATTTTGTGCATATCAGTCTCGAAACGACTCGGTGCCGAGAGCCCAATGAGTGGTGGAGAAGTGTTCGAAGGAGGTGCCCAACCCACAAAGAAACCAGTGACATTTGTCACGTTCATCGACCGGGTGACCGATGGCCGAAAGTTGACCACCTAGGGACTTGAATTTTCTACCAAATTCCGCAACGGTGGAGGAACCTTTTTGAACGGAGCGAAGACTGCCCTGAAGAGTGTGCATACGATCGACCGAGCGATGGCTGTAAGCCGTTTCCAAGGCGGTCCAGATTTCGGACATGGCCTCATCGGATAAGGAGGATTGAAGGAGAAGTCGCACAGACTGATCATGAAGGAGCCAAGTTGCACGATCAGGATTAGGAACGGTTTTGTCATCGGGTTTGATGGTTTCGGTGGGAATGGCTGTCACGACCCCCGCGCCCGGTTTGACCCGGTCCAGGAGCCGTGAGACAGAACACCCGTGGTATTCATGTTTACAGCGGAAGTCTTAACAGGATCGTTTTAAACTTGAAAAATGCCCGAGTATTATTTATTTAATAATGCGGGATAAACCCCGTAATTTACAGTAGAGGAATCTCACAAGAATTCCCTTTATTTTACAAAACATGTTTACTTATTTATTTAATTTGAGCCACTACTTCAAGCTTGGGAGTGCTCCATAGCACTTGTACTTGATTCACAGTAGGTCACCTGAAACTTGTTGTAAAATATTTTGTCAGCGGGGAAATAGTGAGTGAATCATTCATTATGATAAAATGACACATTGTTATAATATACAGTATTAAGAGTGATTACAATGTTTATATATCAACCAATTACCCAACAGTATTTGTCACTCGACTCGTTTCTGTGACTATGGTCATATCACCCGTTGGCTAACCCGTTGTCCAATGGTGACGATTATCAAGTTATGTATACAAAACCCCACATACTGGCTGTAATTGAAGACTACAAAGACTTAATCCCTGTAATTATAACTTTGAAAACAAACATGATTTTGAAAGCAAGTTTGGTAAAAAGAGAATGACTCACATTGCAAGTTTATACGAGCAGGGTTTAGCCAACTGATAAGCCGAATAACCTAGTTTAAACAACAATGCACACGAACCAGGTTAGTAACTAATACAGGATTTACGATAACTCACGAGATACAACTCTCACAACGAATGACAAAGTGCCATACTAAACATCCATCGATTTAACGACGAATGACAAAGTATAACCCTAATGCGGGCAGCACTTAAACATCCATTGGATAGTTTCAATCGATCGGATATTTAATCGTAGCAGCAATCGAGTTAATACCTGGTGTTGTGGCAGCACCTCACTATATGAAATTATACTTTTGAACAGCCTAACTTCGTTTATGAAAGATTTCGTCGACACGACTGAACTGCTCATGATCTAACTTATTTATAGCTGAAAAGTGGTGTTCTCGCGGCCCGCGTAAAACATAAGCGAAACTTTATGCGGCCCGCGTGGCCGCCTAGTCTAGGCGTAGGTCTGATTGGTCATGAGTAGGTCCCCAGATGGTCAACACGTGGCCCCGAAATACTTATCCGGTCAAACATAAGTTGACGCGGCCCGCATAAGGATATGTTAATCTTTACGCGGCCCACCTGGACTCCCAAAACTTATCCGGTTTGAGCATTAAGTTGTAGCGGCCCGCGTAAGGTTAAGCTACCCCTTACGCGGCCCGCCTAAAACCCATTTTTCTTGTTTTCTTGATTTTTTTCAAGCTGGTTAGGGTTTTAGGGGTCCAGGTTTTCACGTATGGATAGATTAGGGACATTTTTGAAGGTCCTTACATCCTCCCCACCTTAATTGAAATCTCGTCCTCGAGATTTATTGAAATAAGTGTGGATACTTTCGCTTCGTCTCTGATTCTAGTTCCCAGGTGTATTCAGGTCCTCTCTTTGAATCCCACTTGACCTTAACTAGCACCGGTCGCTTGTGCTTCAGAAACTTAATCTTTCTATCTTCTATTTGAAATGGTTTTTCAACAAACTTTAATTTTTCATTCACTTGCACATCTTGGAGAGGTACTACCAGAGATTCGTCAAATAGACATTTCTTGAGGTTGGATACATGAAATACATCATGTACTCCTGCTTGTTCTTCTGCTAGTTGTAACCGGTAAGCAACTGGTCCTATTCTTTGGATTACTTGAAATGGTCCTATGTACCTTGGGCTCAGCTTTTCTTTCTTTCCGAATCGTACTATTCCTTTCCAAGGAGAAACTTTCAAAAGTACCTTGTTTCCGACTTGAAACTCTAGGGGCTTGCGGCGATTGTCTGCATAACTCTTCTGGCGATCTCGAGCTATCTTTAGTCTTTCTTTGATTTGCGTTATCTTGTCGGTAGTTTCTTGCATAATCTCAGGTCCTGATAATTGACTTTCTCCTATTTCTGCCCAACAAACTGGAGTTCTACACTTGCGTCCATACAGTGCCTCGAATGGGGCAGCTTCAATGCTTGCATGATAACTATTGTTATAGGAGAATTCGATTAAAGGTAAATGATCATCCCACTTTCCACCAAAATCTATTACACATGCTCTAAGAATGTCTTCCAAGGTTTGAATGGTTCTTTCACTTTGTCCGTCTGTTTGGGGATGATAAGTTGTACTTAAATTTAATCGTGTACCCATGGCTTCTTAGAAACTTGTCCTGAAATGTGAAGTAAAACGACTATCCCTATCTGATACAATGGAGAGTGGAACTCCATGTAGGGATACTACTTCGTCTACGTACAATTTGGCTAACCTTTGCATAATAAAGGTCTCCTTCATAGGTAGAAAATGAGCTGACATGGTTAATCTATCCACAATTACCCAAATCGCATCATTACCTTTTCTGGTTTTAGGCAACTTGGTAACAAAATCCATAGTTATCAGTTCCCATTTCCAAACAGGCATCTCTAACTGTTGAAGTAACACTGAAGGTTTCTGGTGTTCTGCCTTAACTTGTGAACAAGTAAGACACTTAGATACATAACTAGCTATGTCCTTTTTCATTCCTATCCACCAGAAATTATTTCTTAAATCTTGGTACATCTTATTATTTCCAGGGTGCATAGTATACCTAGATTTATGGCTACCTCCAAAATTTTATTTCTTAATTCTCCTTGCTTAGGTACCCAAATCCTTTTCTTGTGGAATCTCCAAATTCCATCAGCTCCTTGCTCCAATTCTTTGATTATTCCTTTCATTCCTTCAGCATCATCCTTGATTGCTGTGGTTTGAATATTCTTTAATTGTTCTATTAAATCTAACTGTAGATTTAATCTAAGAGCACGAATTTGTTTTTATTTTTCATGATACTTATGACTTAGGGCATCTGCAACTACATTTGCCTTTCCTTCGTGATATTGAATATCACAGTCGTAATCGTTGAGAATTTCCATCCATCTTCTTTGTCTCATGTTCAATTCTTTTTGCCCAAATATGTACCTTAAACTTTTATGATCTGTATAGACATTAGACTTACTTCCATACAGATAATGTCTCCAAATTTTAAGGGCAAAAATTACTGCTCCTAATTCTAGATCGCGAGTTGTATAGTTTTCCTCGTGCTTTTTCAATTTCCTTGAGGTATACGAAATTACCTTTTTGCGTTGCATTAACACACATCCTAATCCTAGCATAGAAGCATCGCAGTAGACTTCAAAATCTTCTGTTCCATCTGGTAATGCTAAGATTGGGGCATTAGTTAACTTTTGCTTAAAAAATCCTAAAAGCCTCCTCCTGTCTGGGTCCCCATACAAATTTTGTGGCTTTACAGGTTAGCTTGGTTAATGGAACTGCTATTTTAGAAAAATCTTTAATAAAACGTCTATAGTATCCGGCTAATCCTAGAAAACTTCTAACTTCCGTAGCCGATTGCGGGGCCTTCCATTTGGTGATAGCTTCAATCTTGGAGGGATCTACGTGAATACCTTCGTGATTCACCATGTGTCCTAAAAATTGTACTTCCTGTAGCCAAAATTCACACTTCGAGAATTTGGCGTAAAGCTTTTCTTTTCTTAACAAAGCTAAGAGTGCATGCAAGTGCTCACAATGTTCCTCCTGACTTTTGGAATAAATAAGTATATCGTCGATGAAAACGATTACAAATTTATCCAAATACGGTTTACAGATTCTGTTCATCATGTCCATGAATGCTGCCGGAGCATTTGTTAATCCGAAGGGCATGACTGTAAACTCGTAATGTCCATACCTAGTTCTGAAAGCAGTTTTAGGTATGTCTTCTTCTTGTACCTTCAATTGATGATATCCGGAGCGCAAATCTATCTTAGAAAAATATCTAGCTCCTTGCAATTGATCAAATAGATCATCAATCCTAGGTAACGGGTATCGGTTCTTAATTGTAACCTTATTTAATTCTCTATAGTCAATACACATTCTCATCGATCCGTCCTTCTTCTTTACAAACAACACTGGAGCTCCCCATGGAGATGAACTAGGTTGTATAAAACCTTTGCTTAGTAATTCATCTAACTGCTTTTTCAATTCTAGCATTTCTGTGGGTGCTAATCGATAAGGTGCTTTGGCTATTGGTATAGTTCCAGGAATTAGATGGATCCTAAATTCTACTTCCCTGTCGGGTGGTAACCTGGGTAATTCTTCTGGAAATACATCGGAGTATTCTGAGACTACAGGAATTTCCTTGAGTTCCTTTCCTTTTGTGGTATGATTACTAAAATCATATACACCATTGCTTGTTTTCTTGAATAACTAGCCAACTTGATTGTTGAAATAAATTTCAGTGGCTATTGTGGCTTATCTCCGGTAATTATTACTAATTCTCCTGTAGGGGTGTGGATTTCTATGGAATTTTTATCACAAAGAATTCGAGCATGGTTGGCTACTAACCAATCCATTCCTAACACGACATCGAATCCGGCTAAATTCATAGGTAATAGGTTTGCAGAAAATTTATGGCTTAAAAGTTCTATTTTTCCTTCTCGCAAAACTTTATCTATTTTAACAGAATTTCCATCAGTCGTTTCGACTGTGAAAGTCTGCCTAAGGTTGGTTAAAGGTAAATTAAGAGCTTGGCAGAATGAAGTATTTATAAAACTTTGGTTTGCACCAGAGTCAAATAATACTTTTGTATAAACGTTGTGAACTAAGAACGTACCGGCTATGACGTCAGGAATTAGTTGGGCTTAATGAGTAGTCAATTGAAAGGCTCTCGCGTTCTTCTTAATAGTTCCTTCTGCAGGTTTCGTCTTGGTATATGTTGGTTTAACCAATTTAGGGATTCTGGTCTGAAATAATCAGTTTCTCCGCAGTTGAAACAGACTGTTGTTTTCTTTCTGCAATTCTCTTCACGGTGTCCTGCAACTTTGCAAAAGCTACAGGTTTCCTTACATTTTCCAAAATGCTTCTTTCTGCAGTTCCTGCAGAACGGCGGAGTGGATGATTGCCCAGTTCCTCTTTTCTTGAAATTATTACTATTATTACCCATACGAAATCCTTGGGAAATTTTCTGAGCTAGTTCCTTCTTCCTAGTTTCCTCCCGCGTACGTACTAGTCCGTCAGTTAGAGTGTTAGCTAATTCCACTGCATCATCAATTGTGCGGGGCCTAGCAGCTTTGACAATGTCACGAATCTCGCTGATCAAACCCCAGATATAGCGAGAGATAAGTACCGGCTCCGGCGAAGCCAGAGTAGGAACAATTCTGGCATACTCAAGAAATTTTGAAGTATACCCTCGACAGTCAACATCCACCATTCGGTGGCTCAGAAATTTGTTTGCCATTTGTTCTTTTTCATATTCGGGACAGAATTTTCTTTCTATTAATTGCTTAAATTCTTCCCAACTCATGGCATAAACCACGTCACTTCCTTTAGCTTGTAATACTGTATTCCACCATTCTAACGCTTCTTCCTTGAAAAGGTGAGAAGCGTACATGACTGTATCCTCCTCGACACATTTACTTATTTTGATTACTGCCTCCGTTTTCTCTAACCAACGCAGTGCCGCCGTCGCCCCCTCATTGCCTGCAAATTCAGCTAGTTTACAGGCAAGGAACTCCTTGTAAGTGCAACCAGGTGTTGCAGCTTTCATTCTTTTATAGATTGGGGCTGGCCTTCCATTATTATTATTACCTCCTCCATTAACACTATTACTGGAGGCATTGTCACGCGTGCGTTTGCTAGGGTGAGCTTGTGAAGGCTCAACAGGACTTTTTACCGCAGCGACAATTGCTGGAATATCATTAACTATTCCCTGAGCAACGATGTTTTCTATGTCTTGTCGATTTAGGAAGTGATCCTCGTTATTGTGTTCCGATTGGTTAACTTCATTGACTGGTTCATTAACCACGTGTTCCATCTGGATGTGTATCAATCACGAATTATTATTTAGTACAAACACTTTGGTACACTGTACAACCAAACTTTATTTAAAACATGACAACCCTATAGATCTATTACAACTGAAATTCAAAGACATATTATTATTTTATTTTGACTATGACGATTATGCTCTGCATTTATTTTATTGCCTCACACTTATTTATTTACCATGGTTGGTCTTGGTTTGGCCACTTATCTTAATTATGGATCAAGGTTCACTGCAGTAGTGGCTAACATATAGCGATCTGACCATTTTTCATCTAATTCGTCTTCCCATGGCGGGTTTTTGCCTATCTCCTTATTAACTATCACTTCTTTGGAATTGGACGTCCCTATTTTCTCTTGGCTTTTTCTAATAATCCAATCTCTCTTCTTGGGAGTAAGTGGGTTTTCATAGTGTGCCCTACGAATAAATATTCCTTTATTAGTGTTTACTGAATATTTTGAGGAATTTGATTGGGACGAGGTTCTCTTATCCTTTTGGGCACTATCTAGTTGACGATAAATGTCCGAAAACTTTTGCTTACCCATTCTGTAAATTAACAAGTAGTTAAATAATACGAAAAATCAATAAAGAAACACATAATCACACACAAACATATACAGTCAAAATTGTCGACTTTGCGACTATTCGATTTTATATATTTTTAATAGTATGCGTCCGTACACACACTGATTATCTTACAACGTTTTATTTTTAAACTATTTTACAAGTACTATATTTTACTATTATTATTATACACTATAACCACACCACCCCATGCAATCCCTGTTAACTGGCTTTTCAGAAACGACATTCCCTCTCGTCGTACTTCCAGGAGATCTGTTCTCCTACCTCCCGAATCCTATTTCCGGCATCCACCAGCTCCTCGCCATAGTGGCGGAGTTCAGCTAGGTATTCGTTGCTCATTGGTGGGTTTGGTATAGGTTCCGGGTCGAATTGAGGGAGAAAAGTGTTAGGGCTATTCATAATGTTCTGAAATTGTCAGTCGGCAGTCCACCACTCCTCTAGTGCTCCTGGTAAAGGTCTAGGGTGCATAATAGGGTCTGGAATGGCAGGTTCTAGGTTAACAGGTAGTAGGGCTTCTGCTGGGTAGTTAAAGAGAGTTTCATCGGCAGGTCCGATGATGTCACCTAGTGATAGTTTATGGTCCAGCTCTTCTTCCCAAGATAGTGGTTCGTGGTTTTGCCTAGAACTCTCCCCAGTTTCTATTCCCTTTCCTTTATCTTTTGGGTCTTCCTTTTTCATGGTTTTCTGTGTTGCTGGCTTCTTCCTGCGTACACGCCTCCAACCTACCCACCTATGTCTCTTTTTCGCTACTTTTGTTTTTTCCTGAGGTTTTGCTTTAAATACCGTAGGCTCCTCCACATCTGCCTGGTACCCAGTAGTAATACTGGTGATATCCATATATGTACTATGGATAGAAATATTCTGTAGGGCTTCTGATAGTTCGTTCATGCTGTTAGCACACACGAAGACGCACACAATCATAAGTTAAATTTTTTGTAAACTAAAATTTTTAAAATCACAGAATGGCAATCAGATAAATTAAGTATTTCTAAATACTTAATTAGCTTAAATCAATGGCTCTGATACCACCTTTTTTCTGTCATGACCCCCGCGCCCGGTTTGACCCGGTCCAGGAGCCGTGAGACAGAAAACCCGTGGTATTCATGTTTACAGCGGAAGTCTTAATAGGATCGTTTTAAACTTAAAAATGCCCGAGTATTATTTATTTAATAATGCGGGATAAACCCCGTAATTTACAGTAGAGGAATCTCACAGGAATTCCCTTTATTTTACAAAACATGTTTACTTATTTATTTAATTTGAGCCACTACTTCAAGCTTGGGAGTGCTCCATAGCACTTGTACTTGATTCACAGTAGGTCACCTGAAACATGTTGTAAAATATTGTGTTAGCAGGGAAATACTGAGTGAATCATTCATTTTGATAAAATGACACATTGTTATAATATATAGTATTAAGAGCGATTACAATGTTTATATATCAACTAATTACCCAACAGTATTTGTCACTCGACTCGTTTCTATGACTATGGTCATATCACCCATTGGCTAACCCGTTGTCCAATGGTGACGATTATCAAGTAATGTATACAAAACCCCACATACTGGTTGTAATTGAAGACTACAAAGACTTAATCCCTGTAATTATAACTTTGAAAACAAACATGATTTTGAAAGCAAGTTTGGTAAAAAGAGAATAACTCACATTGCAAGTTTATACGAGCAGGGTTTAGCTAACTGATAAGCCGAATAACCTAGTTTAAACAACAATGCACAATAACCAGGTTAGTAACTAATACAACATTTACGATAACTCACTAGACACAACTCTCACAATGAATGACAAAGTGCCATACTAAACATCCATCGATTTAACGACGAATGACAAAGTATAACCCTAATGCGGGCAGCACTTAAACATCCATTGGATAGTTTCAATCGATCGGATATTTAATCGTAGCAGTGATCGAGTTAATACCCGGTGTTGTGGCAGCACCTCACTATATGAAATTATACTTTTGAACAGCCTGACATCGTTTATGAGAGATTTCGTCGACACGACTGAACTGCTCATGATCTAACCTATTTATAGCTGAAAAGTGGTGTTCTCGCGGCCCGCGTAAAACATAAGCGAAACTTTACGCGGCCCGCGTGGCCGCCTAGTCTAGGCGTAGGTCTGATTGGTCATGAGTAGGTCCCCAGATGGTCAACACGTGGCCCCGGAATACTTATCCGGTCAAACATAAGTTGACGCGGCCCGCGTAAGGATATGTTTAATCTTTACGCGGCCCGCCTGGACTCCCAAAACTTATCCGGTTTGAGCATTAAGTTGTAGCGGCCCGCGTAAGATTAAGCTACCCCTTACGTGGCCCGCCTAAAACCCATTTACTTGTTTTCTTGATTTTTTTCAAGCTGGTTAGGGTTTTAGGGGTCCAGGTTTTCACGTATGGATAGATTAGGGACATTTTTGAAGGTCCTTAAAATGGGGGTGGTGCCATCAATATGACCAAGGAGATTTTGAAGGGAGAGAACAAGAGATACTTGCTGACTCCAGGCTAGATAGTTTGTAGAGTTAAGTTTCAGGGGCATGAAGTGAAGAAGAGAATGGAGAGGTATAGTGGTGACAGAGTCGGAACTTGAGGAAGCGGTGGTGGACATGGGGACGGGTTAGGGTTATCGAAAAAAGAAGAAGATGGGAAGAGGGGATCGCCTGTTTGGCTGATACCATGTAAAGACTCAATCTCTTGTCTATTATTCATAATAAGGATACAATATATTGAAATACAAAGAGACATATACTAGGAAAGTAAATATACAAAATCAATACAATAATACTAATTGATTTGTAGTATCCTTAAATTATGTTACGCTATTAACCTTTATCACACATTATCACTCAAACATGGAGGTATTACACTAACCGTTCAATAGTAGGAGTGAGAGGTTTGTAGGATCAACGAAAGGAAGCTCCCGAGCAATGAACACAAGCTGTTTTGAAGGTTAATACTGCTGTCGTTCAACGGTGATGATTTTGTTGCCGTATTCAAGAAGAAAGGGAGGATCTTGATGTGTTTTTAGGGTTTTCTTAGAGAGAGAAAGTTAGAGAGAGAGAGAGGGAGAGAGAATGTTTTAGGGATTGGGGCCCTAATGATTTGGTGTCAAATCTTTCAACATGTCGGTTAAAAGGAGGGTTTTATACACCATGGAGACCGCACACTTTTAAGTGTGCTCTCCACCATTGTGCTGCCACCTTTAGGGTTTCAGGTAGGCTTTGCAGCTAGCCCAAGTGATCGTATAGTGCAGCCCAGTTCAAGTAGTGAGAGATAAGGGAGTTGATGTAGAGTGTGAATCTTGTGCGTTAATGTGGACCTAATACGTGTTTTAATATTTTAAGTGATAGTGCGCCGTGAATATGTTAACTACGAGTGTTTGTGGCCTTCACAGGTAAAATGTGTAATACGGCAAAGTTAGAGAGCTTAGTGATGAAACGGGTCAAGACATGGCTTGAATGTGCAAAAAACGTTAAAGTATAAAGTCTGGGGGCCAAACGGTCATTTTGTGCGAGTTGAAATGCATGTAAAACATGGGGACAAGACATGGACGTAGCCTACAGAATCACAAGCATAGCCTACGGTTTATGTGAGAACAACAAACAGAAGCTACGGACCGTAGCTTATGGCAGCAGCACTTTTGGAAGCAAGTTGAATATATTAATCACATTACATATACAAAGGACTCACGTGGACTTAGAGGAACATAAAAGTAACCATAGTGGGCCGCACATAGGAGATCAATTGGATGCAGCCCATACAAAGTCAACAAATAATAAAAGGGATCATCATCTCGACGGCAGAAGGGTTGGGAGGAAAAATTAATTAACAACATCCATCACATTAATTCTTTGGGAGCAGCCATTATCATACGAAAAAAAAAAGACATCAACATTAAAGGAATTCGGTCTGCAGTTTGTTGTGGAGAATCATGGCTGCAGTTTTTGCGAGGATGGGACGGATTCGGTCTCCCACTTGTTCACGTCTTGCCCTTTCGCCATGCAGCTCTGGGAGAAAATCTCTCTTTGGTGCCGGCTCAATAGATTTATCGTCTTTTCGTTCAGAGATCTGATGGAAGTTCATAACTTTGGGCCGAGATCGGAGTCGGAGAAGAAGGCTATTCAGGGG
Source organism: Helianthus annuus (assembly GCF_002127325.2). Classification (NCBI taxonomy): domain Eukaryota; kingdom Viridiplantae; phylum Streptophyta; class Magnoliopsida; order Asterales; family Asteraceae; genus Helianthus; species Helianthus annuus. The sequence continues at coordinate 82,794,285 of NC_035433.2, forward strand.
GTTATTTTCACTGCTTGTTGGTTATTGTGGAAAGCAAGAAATGACGTCCGGTTCTCGAATAAGAGAAGAAGCATCGAAGATCTATTTTGTGAAGTTCGTTCGGTCAGTTTTGTGTGGTTTAAATATAGACGTAAAAAAGGGTTGTTAGATTGGAATGATTGGTTTAGATTTGTAAATATGTAGTTGTTGTTTTGTTGTTTGGTGGCTGGCCCGGTCTTCGGGTTAGTTGTTTGAATGAAGTTCTCCTTTCAAAAAAAAAAAAAACATTAAAGGAATTAATTTCTTGAATCACATCATCCCACGCAGACTTCTAGGTGAAAAAGGAAATTGATTTTCAAGATATATCATCATCATCACATACTTTGGCGGCACATCTTGGAAAGAGAGACAGATCATCAAGAATTCCCACTATATTTTGGCATTATTTTTATTATAACTAGCGGTAACACCGGTGTGTAAACACGGGTCGTTTCTTAACACAATAAAGCAAAGATTAAATACAATCGAGCACTAATGCTTTATAGAAATTTTACATAGCCCATTTTATTAAACAACGAATCACTATACAACTTTAAAAGTAGTTTATCCAGTTACAATCAACTTTTTATAATCATCATTGGTTTTACTCATTTAAATATCAGAAAAATCGATGATTACAAAGTTTTCGGATACACCGCCTTTTCCGTTAGTCACTCGACCCTGCCTAGAAAATTTCTTGGCTCTGGCCATGATACAAACCAACCATGTCCCTACAAAATATTATGTACACAAACTTGTTAAATTATAACTCGCTTCTTAAATAACTTGTTAAATTATAACTCGCTTGTTAAATTATAACTCGCCTTTTCCGTTAGTTACTCGACCCTGCGTAGACTCGTTTTCATCCCTAAGGAGAGCAACCCGAAAATGGTCATGACCTTGAGGTGGCGGTGTCCAAATCCGAATCCGGATGCCGCTAACAAACAAACTTATATATAAATATTTACTAAAATTATAACAATAATTATAATAGACAATAAAATCAGCTAACAATACATACCTCCTTGTAGTAGTCTTTAGACTTGCTGAACGTAATCAGATCGTCCAATATATCCTTCTTCTTTTTTGGATCCATCGCAAGCGTATCAAACGTAGATGCGTGCTCGAATATGATGTGGCTCCAAATCGTATTCCTGTAACCATGCCAATCGTATAATATGGCTCGAATATGATCAGGGATGGTATTCAGTTAGCATATAAATCAACCTTTATTAAACACAATACGATTATAATTCAGTTAGCAGCAACCTCTGTTGAAACCTATGTTTTTAAACCACTGTTTTTAAAACCTCTGTTTAGCTAAAAATGTATCCACTGCTGAAAGGTATCCTCTGTTCTCATAACCTCTGTTTATCCTAACCACTGTCGATAGACAGAGGTTATGAGAACAGAGGATACATTTCAGCAGTTGATGAATTTTTAGCCAAGCAAAGGTTTTAAAAACAGTGGTTTAAAACAGAGGTTTCCTAACATAAATGAGGTATCCTCTGTTCTCATAACCTCTTTTTATCCTAACCACTGTTGTCTATCGACAGTAGTTAGGATAAACTGTAGTTGGGTTAAAACAGTGTTTTGAAACCACTGTTGGGTTAAAACAGTATTTTGAAACCACTTTTGGGTTTAAACAGTGGTTTTCAAACACTGTTTTAACCCAACAGTGGTTTCAAACACTGTTTTAACCCAAAAGTGATTTCAAAACACTGTTTTAACCCAAGACAGTGGTTTCACTTTTTCTCGGGTTAAAACACTTCTACAAGATTGATGATGGATAGTGAGTTGTTAAGAAAGCCAAACCTGTCAAGTAATGGAGTGTGCAATTGCTTTGTTTTACCTGTATCGGAGCATATCAACAACAAAGTGTGCTATCTTATTCATCTCCTTCAAATTCAGCACTTGCTTCTGCTGCTGAATGTCATTGTCAAAAATTTAAGTGTCAATATTTAGTCGCCATAAACACTGAATCCTCTTCACCGTTGTCTTTAGCATATTCCAAAGATTGACAATTTGCAATACTTCTGTAAAAACAGATGATCAGTTGTCATGTTTCTGTAATATTTATAGCTTGGAACCAGGACGATCTGCAAACTTATAATACAACCGTATTTGCTAAAAAAAGGAAATATAAATGCATGACTGAAGTGGAGATGCAAATTTAAAGCCATAAGCAGGACAGTGAAACAACTGCAAATAAATTTGAAGTTGCTTATGATAATTTCCTTGATATAAGAGATATAGATGCCTGATAAATTTAAACAAAAACATATACTAATCAGATGAAACTCGCTTTGAACTGATTGTGAGTATGCATGTTAATATTGTTCTGTCATGTCTGATTTCTTTTTTAATTTTATTCAGATCAATGCATTCATCAATTGTTTTGTTGGAGTACGGAAGATTACCACATTATATGACTTGGAGACGTCAATCTTCAAGAATGCGGGAGTTCAGCAGTTTGAAGAGCTTAAGCTGGGACCTCTCATTCGACACCCTCTTGTAAATCATTATTTTTGTGTGAGTTCTAATTCAACTGGAGTGTATATCAATAGATGCATACGACTTCTTTGGCATTTCCTCAACTTTAGTGTTATATTCAACTACCATCTATGAAGAATCCTGCACTTCATCAACAACCTCAGGAACCGGGTCTTCCTCAACAGCGGGAACTTCTCCATTCTCCACAAGAACAGCCTGTTCCGCTTTAGATTCCTCTGTCAATACAGCAGCTTGCTCGGGAATATTATTCTCCAGCATCGGAACAATCTCGGACACTGAAACTTATTTCATTTCAAAAAATTAATACGGAATAAACCAATACAAGTTCCTAAAGTTAGTATATAAACAGCATCAGCATCTGTATATCCACATAAAATGAAATTACTGCTATACCCCTTGTCTTTAGATGAAAAGTGCCTTCGTTCACGCTCCTCCAACTTGTATAACAAAAAATAATAATAGTAGTAATAATAATCTATCAGCTAACAATCCTACATCGGTTATTATATAATCAAGTTCGTAAATAAAAAGACATTGATTATGGTTCTATACTTCTATATCAGCATTGCCAAATAAATATCAATAAAGCATGAAAACTAAAACATATAAATATAAATAAAGATTCACTCTTGACTACCTTTCAATTGTACCTTTTAAATTGGAGAGGAAAGTGCACATTCGCATCGAGCCCTTAGTTTTTAGTGTCGTTTTTGAACTGTTCATAAACATAAAAATTCTTTATTAAACGAAACAGATTTGACCAGACACAGATTCGACAAAAGCTTGTTGTGATGATGATGAAACGGGCAGATAGACACAGATTCAACATATGCTCTGCGTGAATCTGGTCTTGTGTCGAACTCTAAAGGTTGCATAATTTATAAGAATTGATACGGAAAAGTAACATACTCAGATTCAACACATGCTCTCAGATTCCTCACATAAGAATTGAAACGGATAAGTAAAATACTCACTGCAAGTACAGATACCTGCAAAAGAGTTATGTATCAGAGAAATGAACAAAAAACTAATAAAGTTATTGGCTGTGTAACAAACAATCACTATATTATTGTTTTGAGTGTCAAAACATATTATATCAAAAATGAATTGAATGAACAAGCTTATGGAACAATGATACTGATTATAGCAATAAACTGTTTGTAGATTAAAGATATATTTATAAAACTAACCATGATACCTGTACACAAAATCGACCAACTGCTGGGTTTTCTTCTCCGATTCACCTCCGTTCTCCGCCGCCGGCTCCATTAATTCATAGCTATGATCCTCGGTAGGTACCAACTGCTGAGTTTTCTTCTCATTTCTAGCATATATGAGGCTGAATAAGATTTTTGAAAGTACAAATCAAACAGTTTAGTAAAAATTATACATAAAATGGGAAGTTACCAGTTGCTAGTGCTACACTCAACCACTACTGAAAGGTAAAGCGAACATCAACTATTCAAATGGTTAATATCCAGTACTTCATCATCGATTTGATTTGCTTTGATTTGGGAAGTTACCAGTTGCTAGGCTTTGATTTGCTTCCTACACCAGATGTAAAGGACTTCATTTCTGTTGCAGAAAATTAAACCACTGATGTTTCAATTATGTATTCGATTTACCTTCTTCCAATTAACAATATTTTAACATCCAAAATTTAAGTCACATTTAACTTATCACCACACTATTACACTTCATAACCATATTTTAACAATTATAACATAACTAATTAAACGTTAACACTTTAGCTAGTTCAATTTCCAATTTAGAAACGAAAACCATCCGAGCTCGCATCTCTACATGAAAACCCTTAACAACAACAACAAAAAAACATGATGTTAGAAACTGTAATTTAAATATGTCACTAAAACTTAATTCAAATGTATACCTTTGCTCTCAGCGGCAAACAGATGCTCTTTCGCCATAGCTGGAGCAATTCCAAGTGTTCTTGCAGCATCAGTGGCACTAACCCCCGTTTTTAGCGCATCAGGCTTTTGTACTAATAATTTACTCCTAGAAAACACCTACATTTGCAACATATAATTCGAGTAAAATCTAAATTACACATGACATGTAAAAAAGTTCTAAATTTTGTTTACCTCTTCGTCACTATGAGACTTGTTTTGTATGACCATAACACCGCTTTCAAACTTCTTAAGCATTACTGGACTGAAATTAAACCGACAAACAAAACAACTGAGTTAACCATATTTCCAGTTCCAATTGAAATATTCACAAAAACTCTTTGATCTACTAACATGATTAGTAATTAGTTCAATTTCCAATTTTTCAGAAGAACGCTAACGTCATAACAAACAACCCTAAGAAAATAACAAAACCGAACATTTCACACTGAAAATCAGATCTTAAAACAAACACTAACAGACCTCAACACATGCAACAACTCCTCCGATCCACCTCTGTTCTCCGTCGCCGCCACATGTCTGTCGGAACCGCATTTGAGCTTAGTTGTCCTTCTTAATGGTCTTGCTGATGCGAATCGTTATGGATTAGGGTTTGGGAAAACGAAATTGGGATTGGGTTAGGAGTCGAAGTATTCTCTCGGTCTCCGATCTACCGGTTGACACTAATTTTTATGATTTTGGTGGATTCTTTCGTCGGAAATCTGGATTTGAGAGAGAGTATTAAAATCACCAGACAGAAGAGAGAGAAGAAGAAATATGGAGTAATGGATTGAAAGAACTTATATGGATATTGTTTGAATTTTAAATCTAGAGCCAAGATTTTGAATTTTGAATCTGATCAGAGGTTTGAATTTTGAAGAAACATCAGAGGTTTCAATTACCCTCCCATTTGAATGAAACATCAGTGGTTCGAACATCAGTGGTTGGGCAGACCTTTGAAAAGGTGAATGTGGGCCACCTTTGAATTTTAAAGTGGGGCAGTGGTTTGAATTTATGATGTCACCATGCTTTCTCTTTGGCTTCCACCTCATTGTTGCTGACATAAGAAAAGCCTTGTTGGACATGCTCTCTAGCTGACACATCAGCTTTTCTTATGTCACTTGGATTTCTCCTTTTATAGAAAGTATAGATAGATAATGAGATTGGTGATGATCTATTCAACCGTTTTTCAAGCACGTGAAGATCAAGTTTGCGAGATGAGCGGCTAGTCTTTTTCTGTTTCCTCCGGGTGGATGATTCTTGTAAGTGAACTAGGTTATGTGTTTGAAACTTTGTTAAATCCGGTAATCTAAGCATTCGATGTTTATAACCAGTTGGTTTGATTTGGTTGATTTGTAAATGATTGATTTTGTTTTAAACTTAGTTTTGATTCTTTCAATTTCCGAGAGTTCTAGTAATTGGGATATATTAGATAGGGATTGGGTTTGGTAATTTTCAATTGATAATCGTGTGATAACCTCTCGTTGTTAACCAATCAGAGTACTTAGTCCTCTTTTATCACAATCAATTAAATCAGATTATACAGTTATGTCTATGTAATTGTAAACAAACCAACACAAACCGAATTTACTTTGAATCTGAAATCCGGAGGAACCATTGTTCTCTCCCATTGTTTAGAACTTCGTATTTTGGTAATTTGCTAGTTAATCAACTTTCAAACAAACAAGATTTACTTTTTCTGCAATAGTTAATCAACACTTGACATAACGACACTTTTCACAATCCTCCTCTGGTTCGATATCCGACTTATCCTATCTACATAGTTTAGTTGGTTTTTGCATGTTCTCAGGGGCGTACCCACCCTAAGCCAAGGGTGGGCGGGCGCACCCCATAAAAAATATTTTTTAGTGTTATTTTTCGCCGGAAATCCCGACCGCACCCCTTGGAATTTTTCACCCGCACCCTTTGAAAATTTTCAACCGCCCTACTTAGAAAAAAAATAATTATTAACCACTTATTCACTTAATTATGTAATCCAATCAAAGCCCAATCTGCAATCAATTTTTATTAACACAAGCCCAAACCCAACCTAAAGGAATTTGAACCAAATAAAATAACCCAAACCCATCCACCCATTCCATTTCCAATTCCCGCCCCCCAAAAAAACTCCCAACGACTTGACGCCACTGCTCACAACCTGGTGGCTTTTTTTACCAGCAAAACCAAAATTCTGGTTGGAGCGACCCATATTACGTCAGAATTCCAATATAGAACTAGTATGTTTTATTTATTTATTTATTTTGTTTTATGTGATAATTAGGAGAAAATATAGATGTGTAAGAGTTTAATCTTTTTATATTTTTTTTGATTTTTTTGTTGTTCTAGACTTGTAGTTAAGTGATTTTGTTGTTTTATTTATAGCTTTGTGTGTTTAAATGATTAGTTACAAGTAATCAACATTTAATATTAGGGCTTGAATGTTAAAGAATATAACTGAAAGTTATGGGCTGTGGTTGAACATGATTGTTTATTTTGTTTAAGTGTTTAGTGTTGCTTTATGAACTTATGGAGCAAGTTATATATGTTAGGTACAATAAGTAAGAATGCAGTGAACTTATGGCGTGTTTAGTATCTTTAGATGATATTTTGGATATATTTCAAAAAAAAAAAAAAACTGTAGGGCACAATTTTAAATACGTTTGTAATTTGTAATGACGTTTGACGCATTTTTGATGATTTATAAATTTTAGTTTCATGTTCTTTTGTCTTACATGATCCGACCCGACCCGCTATGAACCGATATTTTTTTATACAACTAGGGGCCTAAAATCTTTGAAAATATTCCGCACCCCAGGAAAACATTCCTAGGTCCGCCATTGCATGTTCTTAACGACAGACATCAGGAGACATCAGGAGGAGTGTGTGACCGGAACCAAGTGTACGGGTTCGATTACAAGTGTGCGGCCGGTTGATACAAACAACAACATTATTCTCATACAAACCACATAACACGCATCACATATATACACCACTATTAACTAGATTTCATTTAGTAATTTCATATAATCATATCAAATAATAAAGTTGTGGGGGAAAAACCTGAAGTGTCACATTATCCCTAAGTTTCAAGAAATTTTGTCCCGAAATTTAGAGCGTAGCCACTGACAAGCTAGTGTGTTACAATATTTTCACAGGGTGTCACAAACGAAGGTGTGGTTGGGCTTGAATATAATGCGTTATGTGACGTGTAGACGACCCGTATGCATGCGTTAGAAATGAGGCGTGGTTAAAAAACGAACGGTGTGGGTGGTGCATGGAAGAGTGGCGCTTCCGACACGTGGTACACACTTTTTATTATTTTATACTTCAAAAATAATATAAAATCTAATAAATTTAAATAAAAAACATTAGTATTAATTACATCCAATCACACGTGGCCACGTTGTCCCCCACTATGCCCTCCATGCCGTTAGAATTCTTGCCGCCCCTTCAACAACGCCGACCACCACGCCGTATCAAGGATGGTGTGCCGGGCGTGGAATTTCTCCACTCCCACACCGTATAGTCTTATAACATGTGTCACAATTATATGAACTCATGATTCATTTCCCCGCTTCTTATATTTCTTAAGGTATCCTATTTCTTAATTTAAAAAAGTTAACTAAAATTTTTTTACCTAAATTTTCGTTATAACAATTTAGTTACTCATGCATTACACGGAATAGAAAATGTAGGTCCACTCAAGCTAGACGGACAACAAAATGTAGGTCCGATCGAAAAGTATCAAACAAAGAGGTAATAACACTTTGGTCAAAGTATCCACATCCAACATCAGCATGTTTGCGACGGATTTAGCGACCGATTGTTCTGTTGCAAATGTCATTTATTTTAAAAATAAATAACAGATTTAGAGACCCATTTCGGTGCTTCGTGAAGTTTTTTTTTGTCAATAAAAGTGTGTTTTATAGTAGTGTTCGGTGAAGTGCCGTTAGAATCAAGTTAGTAGCAATTTCAAGTTCCTATTTAAATTGGATTGAAAAAAAAAAAAAAAATCTCTCAAACATACTATAATTAAGAAAACAAAGCTGAAATGAACTGTTTCTAATTAGATAATGAAAAGCTTCAATTTCTTTTAATCCCCGTTATTTAGTGACGGATGTTGTTGTACAAAAAGAATTGATCAATCACATACATTATATTCCATATTCTTAGTTTCTTACGTACGTCATTATTTTCCAGTTGTCCTTCACATTACGAAATCAAGAACAATGTAAAAGGTGTTAGATTATAATCATTAAACAATGTCATTGTTGATTTGTTGTAAACTAAATCATAGTCTATCAACTACAAGAATTCCGATTCATAGAATTTTCAGACCACTGGATGATATTTTCTTTCTATCTTTCTTTCTTTTTCTTTTTTTTTTTTTTAATCATGAAAACGACATGTTACCTTAAGATTTGAATGCCCTGAGAAGAGTTGCAGGACTTTTCACCCAGTCAATCAAGGATAACATTATATTATCCTAGTTATGACGTTAGTGATTCAACATCATTTGGAATAGAAAATTTCAAGTCTCTTTGTTAGATCGTACTCATGTGCTGCGAAATTTCTTCAAATATTACTTTACTGGTAATTAGACTGAGTACAGCTAGTTTAGGATAATTTTTTATATATTTATTTTTCATTTTAATTCACGAACCATTGTTCCTTGCTTGACTAAGATTCTGTTCCATTTTCTAAAAGAAGACTAGGAAGACCATTTAAGAAATTCTTAAATCAAGATGGCCGTTCAGTTACAATAATTATATTCCTGGGACATTACGTTATTTTATTCATTTATTTTTTTATCGGTAAATTTGAATCGTTGACAGTTCACTGGAGTATCATCGTGCCATTAGCGATCATATCCATCTTCACTTGCCAATAACGTCTAAACACCAATTTAGGAGAAAACCTAATAAATCAGGAAAAATCCCCTTGTGAGAATTGAACACAGGACAAAATGATCCATATGCGTTATCCCACCCCAAGGAAGTCACTAGCTATAATGACATAGGCATTCCTGGGACGTTATAATAGTGGCGTTTTAGTTAATATATATCTCTCTAGCTTTCAGAAAAAAGTATTGTATTTCTTGAAAGTTTATTGTACCTTGAACGCAATCTACCTATTATACCAATTAACATGACGATACATATCAAACAACACATTTTCATATATGATGGAGCTCATGAGTCTACCTATTATACTAATTCACATGACTAGTTGACTTTTTTAAGTTTTGACATCAATAAATTGGATGTAAGATACACATCAAACAACAGATTTTCATATAATGGAGATCATGAGTGACAGAAAACATATCACTCTTTCATTTATGCTGCTCGTGAACATTACATGTCAATTACATGGGTGCTCAAATCCATTATCCTTAGTTAATATGAGTTCTAGCAGTAAGCATGAGATACCCGTAGGGGTCATTCTTGATATGAGATCGTTGTTTGGGCAGATGGTGCATAGGAGCATTTGTATGGCGATATCAGATTTTTACGCTTTAAATGATAAATACAAAACGAGGTTAGTTCTACACACAAGGGATTCGAAAGAAAACCCTTTACGCGCTCTGTCAGCAGGTCAGGTTTCTTACACTCATTCCTTTTGATTATGAAGTTCTCAAATGTTCATGGAATGTTTCATTACCATCACCTAGAGATGAAAAGATGGGCCCCACAATAGATAGAGCATTCCGTTCATAACATGTAATTTTGACATTGAGTAAATTACTGTTTTGTCCCCTGTGATTTATCCAGTTTAACTATTTCATCCCAAAAAGAAATCTTTTAAAATATCAGACCCTGAGGTTGCATTTTATAACGGTTTTGGCCCCTAACACTAACTTTGTTACCTTTTTGCAGTTAAGTGTAAGGGTAATTAGGTCATTATATATCTTAAGGGCTGTTTTTGTTAATTACAAATTTCTTTTAATATTTAAGAGATTATTAATACAATTACTCAAGTTTTCTTTATTATTTTGTTATTTTCACGATTATTATTTAACAGAATATGTTTTATATATACAAATAAATATGTATTTTCATTAGACCTTTGTTTTTATAAACGTCATTTTTAAAATCATTTGTTTTTATAACAAATTATTTTTTAAAACGACTTTTATAAAAATAAACTGTTAATGAAAATACAAATTTATTTGTATATTTAAAACATATTTTGTTAAATTATAATTGGGAAAATAGCGAAATAATAAAAAAAACTTGAGTAATTGCATTAATAATCTCTTAAATATTAAAATAACTTTATAATTATCAAAAACAACCCCTAAGGTATATAATGACCTAATTACCTTTACACTTAACTCGAAAAAAATAACCAAGTTAGTGTCAGCGGCCAAAACCGTTATAAAATACAATTTCGGGGTCATATATGTTAAAAGATTTCTTTTTAGGTTGAACTGGTTAAACCATAGGGGCCAAAACAATAATTTACTCTTTGAGATTCGTGGGATTAGGTTGAGTTGACACTACTAGAAAATGAATATCACCGACCACATTTTACCAAAGGAGGACGTGAGTTGGTAATTACAAGGGGATCTCTATATGGTTTATAGAGATTTGTAGCGTTATATAAACATCTTCATTCTGCATTCATTACTATATAACACTCTATAAATTTTCATTATGCGATCTTCAGAATTAATAATTGATGAACCAGATGACACAAATTCATAGATTAATTCTTAATTCGTATGCCTATAATTATGGGTGGCGGTTATGTAAGGTTATCAATTAATTAAATCAATAAATTAAATCAATAAGAAAGTTAGTTGTTTACACTTTTGAATTAATTTAGATTGAGGACACATGTCATCTCCACAATATTTCTCACACTTCTCACACTTTTGAATTAATATACAGGATCTTCAATCTTTGTAACTAATTAAATAACGTGACAAATTTATAACAATAATATAATAAAAATTGCTAAGTCCATAATTTAATTTTAAGATATGATGATAACAGTTTATATTAATATGTCCTTGTAAATACCAATTCTACTAAATCAATAAAATTTCATCTTAACAAATTCATATATATATCAAAAATCATATTTTTCTTACATTTAGATATTTAACCATTTATTTATTAAAAAGGACCATTTTTATGTTTAATATTTTATATTTTATTTGTTCTTTACTACAAAATAAATCCATAGATCATGAATCTATTAAAAAATTCCCAAGTCTTGTATGTTTTTATAGAAAATCATAAAACAATAATATTCATGATATTTTATTGAGATTGTTTTAAAATTTATATAATTTTCTTTACTATATATTGTGACTAAAATTCCATAACATTTCCAATTGAAGTCCAAAAATTCCCAAAAATTCAACAAACTATTGTAACACGATGAGAACAATACCTTACTGTCAATTTTATCAAAACATAAGCCTAAAATCAAAAGCCCTAAATTTTACAAACGAAGAACTCTAGAAATCGAGAAACAAAATTCGTATAGATTATGCCCTCTATCACATAAATGGATAAATGGATAGAGGGATTTTGTAAAGCTCAAAAAATTAAGGAGAAAGAGCTTTGGCATTACATGATTTGGTGCAAGATTGAGGGAGATGTCGTTGCTTGAAGTTTCAAGCCCTAGATTCTTGTTTGCTTAAATTTGCGATTTTGGATGATAATTTGTAGGTTTTGAGTGATGGTAATGGTTTGGAAAGTGAAAGTGAATGAATTTCTTAAAACCTTTTCATGTTTTTTTGTAAACTTTAAGCTAGCAATGGAGCATGAATTTCGATCTTAATAAGCTATTAATGGTGTGTGAATGATTGAATTAATGGCTAGTCTGTATTCCCCGTACCAAAACGATTTTTTGAAGTAAATAATCAACTAAACGTCACGTATTGAAGTCGAGTTGGAGGGGAAACCTGATCGGTCGTGTTCGGCTTGATTCAGCGCTCAGGAAGAAAGGTTTTAGGTGGCCTTTTGTTGAGTTTAAATGCATAAGGGTTCTGATTTATAACGTAAATGGTGTTGTGGCCCAGTGGTAGGGTTCATGTGTCAGGTTAGTTCGAACCACTAGAGGTTGCGGGTTTAAATCTCAGCTCCAGCATGTTTGATTTTTTTTTACCAAAATAGTCCCTGATGTTTATATTTTCCCGTGTTGACAAAATATACCCCTAATACCTGTAACTTAATAAATGTTTAACCCGGTTAGTGTTTAACTCATAATAAATAACGAAGTTAACTAAATTTTTATTTCGTAATTAGTATTTAAACTCCAAAAATTATATATATATATATATATATATATATAGGGAAGGGCTCATGCGAGAACCACCCTTATTGTGAGAACCGCGAGAACCAATCTGAACACAACCTAAAATAGCTAAAAAAACCTAAAAAAACCTAAAAAAACCTAACCTCCCCCCCCCAAGCTAAATGCTAAAAACTAAAACCCCCAAAAAACCTACCCCCCCCCAAAAAAAAAAAAAAACCTAAACCCCCCTCCTCCACCCCCCAAAAACCTAAACCTCCCCCCCCCCTCCAAGCTAAAATGCTAAAAACTAAACCCCCAAAAAAACTAAAAAAATCTAAAAAAATCAAAAAAAGAAATCTAAAATTTTTTTTTTAATATTTTTTATGCTCAAATCGCTACTTTTAGTGGCCAAAAAAAATATTTTTTTTTAAAAAGAATATATTTTTTTTTGCTTCGAAAATTAACGATTTTTATATAAAAAATATAAAAAAAATTGTGTGATTTTTAGCTATTTTTAGGCATTTTTGGTTGTGTTCACATTGGTTCTCGCGGTTCTCGCATGATCTTCTCCCTATATATATATATATATATATATATATATATATATATATATATATATAGGGCGAGGTTACTCTACAAAGTGTGTTTTTCCTACAAAGTATAGGAATTGGATGAGTGTCTTTGATGGTTGAGATCATCTTGATGGCATTTTGATAATATGTGTGTCTTAAAAAAGAATGATTTAATTGATTGGGGTAAATGTGTCATTTAGATTGTTTTAAATAAGGAAATAATTGATCTTGACCATAAACCTCTCCATCTTTTTCGCAAGTTTCCCTTTCTCTCTCTCTGTTTTTCTCTCTCTTTATACCTTCATGAAGAAACACAACGTCAAGAAAACATATCGTGAATCATACAATATAACACATTGTGAAGAAATCTAAGAAAACACATCGTGAATCATACAATATAACACAACATTATTTAACTTGTGTGGTGTGTTATACAATATAACACATCGTGAAGAAACCTAAAAATTATAAAACACAACATCAAGAAAACACAAAAAACATGTCATTCGTGAAAAATAATAACTGGTATAACACATCATGAATTAACCTATAATTGGTAAAACACATGGTCAAGAAATTACAAAAACATATCCTTCCTGAAAACACAACGTTAATAATTACAAAATACATCTCTTTCCTAAATAACATTAACTGCTATAACACATCGTGTGAATTAACTTGTAACTGGTATATATATATAGAGTGGGGATCCTACGGAAAGTGTGTTTTTCCTAAAAAGTGTAAAAGGTCATAAAACACAATAATTTCAGGCATAAAACACACCTAAAACTCACAAATAATAGAATGAATATTACTAAAACACCATATTCAAACTCTAATAGTCCATAAAAACTTCAAACACACCATCGTAGCACTATGAATATAAAACACACAATGCTAAACAACATAAAACACAATAATATTTGTCATTCCATAATCAGAGCCTTAACATCTAAAACACAACACAAAACCCACATACATGATGTTTTAGTAATCTTCATCATATTATTTGTGGGTTTTTGGTGTATTTTATGGTTGACATTATGGTGTTTCATGACCTTTTACACTTTTTAGGAAATTTGGACTTTATGGCCAACTCCTAGCCATATATATATATATATATAATTTAGATCCATTATAATTAAATAAAACAACAAATAAACAAAAATCTCATCTTTATTCATTTCCAAGGGATCTGGCTTACACTACGTGTCGGGTATTATGAGATCTGTTCTTAGTCGATGCCACAGTCTCCCATACTTACGTCGAGCCATTTCTGTTGGACCGTTCTTTGACCCGAAAAGTCAGTCAGAGTAGCTCATCCTCACATATAAAGGCGGAATCAGAATATGCAAGGTTACAACAGCTTGTCCTATTAATTTCCTTTGCTTTTATTGCTTTTCTACTGAAAATTTGACAGAGTTTCGCTCCAGCATACAAACATCCGTATATGGACCGCTCGGATGACCACTCCTATATATAGACATCCTGGTTCGCTTATATGACAGGCCATATAAGCGGACCTGTTACAACTTGACACAAAAGCGGACCAGCTAAGACCCTATGAGCGGACCACTATGTAACTTGTGACAAATAAGCGAACCTATATGCAAATGTTACATATTTTACATTTTGACCCCCTGTTGACTAATCTTGACTTTAGACTTCTTGTAGACGCAGTCAACAAACATTCCGTGCATCAACAGACTCCCCCTTGGATGTTGACGTAGTCTTTATTAGTCTTTAGATCTGTAGTCTTCAGACTTGGTCTTTTCTCCAACTTTGTCTATTCTCACAATCATTCTTCACAAGTTTCAGGATTAACACCTGGCTCTAACTTCAACTTCCCAATAGATGTTGATCCAGACTCTCTCTTTCACAGACTCCCCCTCTCAGTATGCTGAGATCTTGAGATATCTGGCTCAAACTTTGACAGTTTGCCTCCGTGGGAATAAAGAAGTCTCCAAACCTGTTACTCAACCAATAGCATTACAATCTATCTTTTCAAACAATAAAACACAAACTCAATCAGTTATAAATATCCACTCAAGTATTCAGGTCCAAATTAATGACCCTGATCACTTGATTAATCTACCAAGTTCAATTTAATGACCCTGGATGATCTTTTTGACGAATCAAACTGATTTAGTGAAATCATTTTCAACTTTTTCTAAAAATAACAAGTATCAAATTAATGAACTTGTTTTTGACACAGAAAACAAACAAACTTCCAACAATGTAAGCTCTCCTCATTCTTTAGCTCAGAATCTCCTGCATCTGCTTCATCTATCTAGAATCCGACAATCAATTTTCCACTCTGGTTTGTCTAAAATAAAGCAGAAGCAAAATCTTTTTGAATTTTAAGGTGATCTAAACTAAGAAATGAAATAACAGAAAACTTAAAATTGCAGAAAGTAAACTATTCACAAGTTTTATTTTGGCGAGCGTGTCAGGGAATCAGATCAGCTTTTCAGACAGATTACAAGTACCGTTAAGCTACATTTCATACATAGATTTAAACAATTCACCTCGATTGTCGATATACTGATCCATCTTAAATTCTCACACAAACTTCAATCTATTCAGGATACCGTTTAAGTGTTTTAAGAACATAGATCAATTCATGTGTCCCACCTCTTAAATATACTCCCGTATCCAGAATCCCAATATTCAGTCTTACAGGCAAGAATACTACAATGATGTCTGTACATAAATTAGGGGTTAAATACGAGAACTAAGGGATCTCAGGTCAGAACTTCCGTTCAGCAGAGAGATATCAGCTTCGACTTAGCAGTGTGTCCCCTTTAGAGGATCTTTTCAGCTACAACAGATGATTATCAATTTTATTGTCTAATCAGCTGAGGGCTTTATGCTATATTTCAAGCATTTTGGATAAAGTATTAGCCAAGGACTAGGTCAGAACTACCGTTCAGCAGAAGTCCCGGAATAATACCCAGACATCATAGAGTACAAACACCTAGTATATCAGAATATGAGACCTTTCAAACGAGATTTCAGGGGTTACCTATATATCCAAGTAGTGTTCCCCACGAATTTCACCAGTTTGAAATTTTAGGTTTATATCCCAAATAAATCTACTAAATGTACGAAAACCTATTGACACATCTTTAGTGAGACTGTTTAACTCATTTTGTCTTTCCAAATCTTTAGCATACTGT
Source organism: Helianthus annuus (assembly GCF_002127325.2). Taxonomy (NCBI): domain Eukaryota; kingdom Viridiplantae; phylum Streptophyta; class Magnoliopsida; order Asterales; family Asteraceae; genus Helianthus; species Helianthus annuus. The sequence goes on from NC_035433.2 coordinate 82,810,728, forward strand.
AATTGTCTAGCTGATGTACTATCATTTTCCCTATATACACAAGCTCTTTTTCAATTTTATCATGTTTTTATATTTTTACATTTTTACTGTTTTTGTATTTTTCTGAAAATAAACTATGTACAACTATCTATCTCCCCCTAAATACCAAAACACGTAAAAAACCGACAAACCATCGCAGATTGTTTCTCATCTTCATCCGCAACAGTACTCTCATCAACGCTCACAACCCCATCCGACACCGAAAGCAATTTCATACCATTAAGTTTTAACAAATACTGAAACTGAGTTTTATCAAAAGCTTTGGTATGTAAATCAGCTTTTTGTTCGTCAGTGTGGATTTTCTCAATTCGTATCAACTTTTTCTCGAAGCAATCGCGAATAAAGTGATGACGAATCTCGATATGTTTAGTTTTAGCGTGATGTACTGCATTTTTAGTTATATTAATTGCGGCCTCATTATCAACAAACAGAGGTGTGTTAAGAAACTGCAAACCGTAGTCGTGCATCTGTTGCTGTATCCACAGGATCTGAGAGCAGCAACTGCTAGCAGAAACATACTCCGCTTCACATGTAGATAGCGCCACAGATGTTTGTTTCTTACACTGCCAGGTAACCAATCTCGGACCAAAGAACTGGCATCCTGCAGTTGTTGATTTCGCGTTGACTTTGCAGCATCCGAAATCTGAATCGGAATACCCTTCGAGCGTGAAATCGCCTTTTCTAGGATACCATAACCCCAATGACGGAGTACCTTTCAGGTAACGCAATATCCTCTTGACAATAATCATGTGCAATGCTCTCGGGTTAGACTGAAATCTTGCTACGAGGCACGTTGCGTACATGATGTCAGGACGTGAAGCAGTCAGATACATCAAAGAACCTATCATGGAACGGTAAAACGTTTCATCAGCCCTGTCTCCGGTGAGATCTGGGTGAATCCCATGATTAGTCGCAAGTGGGGTAGCAGCTGGAGTAGAACTTGACATTCCAAATTTCTCTAGAATATCATGCACGTACTTCGTTTGATGAATGAAAATTCCCTCAGGAAGTTGTTCAACTTGTAAACCCAGAAAGAATTTCATCTCCCCCATTGATGACATTTCGAATTTCTGCTTCATCACCTGTTCGAAATCTTTGCACAATTTCTAATTCGTTGACCCAAAAATTATATCGTCCACATAAATTTGTACTATCAGAAGATGACCATCAACGACTTTAGTGAAGAGAGTGGCATCCACTTTTCCACGTATAAAATGGTTAGCGAGTAGGTGTTGAGACAAAGTCTCATACCAGGCTCTCGGCGCCTGATGTAGACCATACAACGCTTTGTCCAGCAGATAAACTTTGTTCTTGTGGATTGGGTCAGTAAAGCCCGACGGCTGACTAACATAAACCTCCTCTTTGACCTTCCCATAAAGAAACGCTGATTTAACATCTAACTGATATACTTTGAAATTCTTCCAAGACGCAAATGCTAGGAAAATTCTGATAGTCTCTAGCCGTGCGACAGGAGCATAGACTTCGGTAAAATCAATCCCCTCCTGTTGACTAAAGCCCTGAACAACGAGTCGAGCTTTGTTCCTTACAACCACTCCTCTATCGTCCCTTTTACATTTGAAAACCCATTTTGTATTGATTTTCCTTTGACCATCCGGCAAATCAACTAATTTCCACACTCCCAACTTTTCAAACTGACTTAACTCTTCTTGCATCGCTATGACCCAAGAGTCTTCAGTAAGCGCCTCTTTGTAAGTTCTCGGTTCGACCTGCGAGATAAAACAACTTAATGAAAATTCAGTTTGTAAAGGTGCTACTGTAGAATAAAAACATGTTAAGCCCTGGACAATTTGACGTCTCGTGCGAACGCCCGATTGCAATTCTCTTATTATCAACTCCTCTGGATGATAAGAAAGAGTTTGCGGCATCACTTCGCTTGGAACTTCTACATTTCCCTCCAGATTAGTAACATTCTGCTCTGCATTTTGTGCACCAACTTGGTATGTTTGACTTGACAACTGGATCTGCTCCCCCTCAAGGTCTGAATCACCATGGTCAAAAACTGGCATATTTTCAGCTTCTTGATCATCATTCACCTCCGACTGATTACCGGGAGCAACTTCATCATCATGTTCACCAGCATTACTAGGACCTGCTTCATCGTCATTTGAAGTTTCCCGAGGTCTTCTAGAATACTCCGCCGGAAACCTGAGCTGCGACTCATACTCTCGCAAAATATCCAGCTCATCAAAGAAATCTTCTTCTTCCTCTGATTCTTCTCTCATGTCAAATGAGTCCCAAAGTTTGTCATAATGATAACGCCATGAATCACCAGGATTCTGTGGCGGCATAGTATATCCCTGACATTCAACATTTGCTGCCTCAATAATCTGCTTCTCGCTTGGAATAAAGACACGTCGCAAAGGACTTGAATAACCCACAAAGATTCCCTCAACGCTCTTCGGACCAAACTTTCCTTTAGGCTCTATCACCGTACAGGGTGACCCAAACGGTTCTAGATACTTCAAATTCGGCTTGCGTTTATTGAGTAGCTCAAAACACGTCTTGTTGAACTTCTTTACAGTAATAACTCTGTTGAGAGTATAGCATGCAGCAGAAACAGCTTCAGCCCAGAAATTAATTGGTAACTTAGAGTCTGCAAGCATCGTTCTGGCTGTCTCGATTAGCGTCCGGTTTTTGCGTTCTGCAACTCCATTCTGCTGCGGAGTGTACGGAGCACTAAACTCATGCAGTATACCTCGTTCGTCACAAAATTCTTCCATCTTACTGTTTTTGAACTCAGTACCATTATCACCACGAATTCTACAGATCGGCCTCTGATACAGATTCTCAATTCTTTTAAACAATGCCATCAAACTATCAAAAGTCTCATCTTTTGATTTCAAAAACATCACCCAAGAAAATCTGGAGTAATCATCAGTCACAACCAAACAGTAGGAATCTCCTGTTATACTCTTGACATTCACTGGACCAAACAAATCCAGGTGAAGTCTTTCCAAAGGTCTTGAAACTGAATTGACTTGCTTCGTAGGGTGAGACTTTTTCTTCTGTTTGCCTTTGACACAACTTATGCACTCCCCTTCCAGATGAAAACCTTTAATATTCACTCCAGTGACCAAGTCGTTATGCACTAAGTGATTCATTTTCCTTAGGTGAATATGCCCCATCTTTCGGTGCCATAACCTTGATTCTTTTTCCGTTGCTCTAGACACAAAACAATGAGCCTGACCCATGGTTGTAGTAGCAACACTCATGTCCAACACGTACAGATCATTGACTCTTGGTGCCCTCATGATGATCCACTCTTCAGGTATCACAAATCCCGGTTTCAAGATCAAACATTCTTTGTCGGTGAAATGAGTAGTATACATCCTGTCACAGATCTGGGAGATACTCAGCAGGTTGTTCTCCAGCTCAGCGATGTAGTTAACTCTCTCAAACGTTATAATGCCATTTGACAATGTTCCTTCACCTATGATCCTTCCTCCTTGATTACCCGCAAAACCCACATAACCACCATTAATGTTATTCACATCATACAGCAGCGCGGTCTTCCCTGTCATATGCCTTGACGCTCCACTATCCATTATCCACCTGGACACAAGTTTTGGAAGATCCTGCACTTAACAAATCATCATTTAAACAACTTCAAGAAAGATGCCGATTCATGCTTCGCAATCCAGGAAGCTCCGGCAATTGAAACTGTTTAGTCAAACATTGAGTCCACCCAGGCCTCGTCAGCCTTAGGTGCAACCTTGACTCTCGCAATTTGAATTTTGAAATTTTTAGCCTTGAGAGGCGGAAAATTTGCATCATAATCAACAATAATTGGCTCTTCAGCCTTTTTCTCTTCAGAATTTGAAACTTTCTTCTCAACTTTTGATTCAATTTTTGGTTTCCACACCTGTTGAGTTTCTACAACCCTTTTATAAAATTTATCATTTTGAGTTACCAACTTCTTTACGGGTTCAGTTTTTGCCTTTACGTTGTCGATTTTAACTTTTTTCTTCTTAACCAATTTCTTCTCAAAATACATCGGTGCTTTACCCTTCACATCAACCTTCTTTTGTTGAACCTTCACAACTTCAGTCTTAGGCTTTACATATGTACACTTTCGTGCAATATGACCAACCTGTTCACATCTAAAACAAGTACGAGTATCAGCTACCCGACTCGTGCCTTCAGACTGAGCCTGTGAAGCTCTCTTCTCAAAAAATTCTTTGTTTGATTTTAAAAAAAATTCTTTTTCTTCATCAGCAAGTGAACTTGAACTGTTCACAAATTTTTTCTTCTCTACAAACCTCTTGTGTGAAACATTCTTTTTCTGAAACGATTTACCCCCCTGATAACCACCCGACCAGTTGTTTCTGTGATTATTATAAAAACGCGGTGGATAACCACTTGTTGGACCGTTCTTTGACCCGAAAAGTCAGTCAGAGTAGCTCATCCTCACATATAAAGGCGGAATCAGAATATGCAAGGTTACAACAACTTGTCCTATTAATTTCCTTTGCTTTTATTGCTTTTCTACTGAAAATTTGACAGAGTTTCGCTCCAGCATACAAACATCCGTATATGGACCGCTCGGATGAGCACTCCTATATATAGACATCCTGGTTCGCTTATATGACAGGCCATATAAGCGGACCTGTTACAACTTGACACAAAAGCGGACCAGCTAAGACCCTATGAGCGGACCACTATGTAACTTGTGACAAATAAGCGAACCTATATGCAAATGTTACATATTTTACATTTTGACCCCCTGTTGACTAATCTTGACTTCAAACTTCTTGTAGACGCAGTCAACAGACATTCCGTGCATCAACAATTTCCCTAAAAAAGATGAAGGTGTTAGTCTCGCATTTGATCTTCACATTCCTAAGTAAACGCTGGTCCACGTTTAGACTCCCAACGAACCTTGACAATCGGAATCCAACATCACTTCAATTATTTGTCGTCACGATCCATGACCTCGACGGGTCTTCCAACAAAATGCATTGACTCATCGATCTGTATATCTTCAAGTGGAAGTGGAACATGGAGGATTTCATCAGCAAGGCACTTCTTCAGATTAGCCACATGTAAGACAGCGTGGATTCTACCGAGTTCGTCCGGTAACTCGAGTTTGCAAGCTACCTTTCCAATTCTCTCAAGAATCTTGAAAGGGCCAACGTAGCAAGATACTAGTTTGCCTTTCTTCCCAAATCTAACCACTCCTTTCCACGGAGATACCTTTAGAAGTACTCGGTCACTAATATTGAATTCGAGTGGGTTGGGTTGTTTGTCAGCATAACTTTTCTGACGACTTTTAGCTCCCAAAAGATTATTGTGGGTCTGACGAATTTTATTAGTTGTTTCTTGAATCAACTCAGGCCCTGTAATACGAGCTTCACTGACTTCGTGCCAACAAACATGAGGTTGACACTTCCGCCCATATAAAGCTTCAAACGGAGCCATATTGATACAAGAGTGGTAACAGTTGTTATAAGAGAATTAATTTAATGGTAAATAAGCTTCCCAGTTCCCTTTAAAATCAATAACGCACAAATGCAACATATCCTTAAGTGTCTGTATAGTACGTTCAGACTGATCACCGGTCTGTGAATGAAACGCAGTACTAAGATCGAGTTGAGTGCCCAATGCTGACTGAATGACTTGCCATGTGTGCGAAGTGAAACGTCCATCATGGTCAGAAATAATGCTCAGTGGGACAATGTGTCGAATTATAATCTCGTTGATATAGATTCGAGCTAGCTTCTCATTCTAGTAATCTTCACGGATTGGAATCAAGTGAGCAGATTTGGTAAGGTGATGGACAATGACCCAAATCATATCATGTGCACTAGAAGTTTGAGGTACCCTGATTATGAAATCCATAGTTATGTTTTCCCACTTCCAAACTGGAATTTCGGGTTGCACAAGCAAACTCGGGGGGTTGTTGGTGTACCGCTTTCACTTTGAGACATGTAAGGCATTTAGAAACGAACACAACTAAGACTTTCCTCATTCCAGGCCACTAATAAGTAGCTCGGAGATCCTGATACATCTTATCAGCACTATGATAAATCGAATAACGAGATTCATGGGCTTCATTCTTTAAGAAAGTACAAAGATCATCACGATCAGGTATCCACATTCAGTTTAAGTAGTGGAGAATCCCATTTGATTAGATTCCAACTTTGTTTTTGCTCCACAAGACAACTCATCATGTAAGTCATTCTCTGTAACAGAGGTATGTTGGGCTACACCAATACGATTCTAGATATCAGCCAGAATCTGAGTACACATGAAACAAACATAATACACATATTCTTCATCACGACTAAGGGCATCTGCCACAACATTTTACTTAACAGGATGGTAGAGGATCTTGAAGGCATAATCACTCAATAGTTCAACCCAACGTCGCTGACGCATGTTCAATTCTTTCTGATTAATGATATGTTGAAGACTTTTATGGTCAGTGTAGATTTCGCACTTAGTCCCATGAAGATAGCATCTCCTGATGTTTAGAGCGAATACTATGGCACCAAGCTCAAGAACATGAGTGGTGTAATTCTTTTCATGAACCTTTAGCCGTCTCAAGGCATAAACTATCACTATACCTCGTTGCATCAAGACACAACTGAGTCCTTGACCCAATGCATCACAGTAGACAACAAAACCATCATAACTTCGGAAGATTAAGAATTGGCGCATCCCATAATTTCTGCTTCAGGTTTGAAAAGTCTCTTCTTGCTTAGTCCCCCAATCAAATGGTTTGCCTTTGTGAGTCAAAGATGTGAGTGGTAAAGCAATCCTTGAAAAGTTGGCGATAAAACGCTGATAGTAACCAGCTAAACGAAGGAAAGATCGAATTTCCGTAGGTGTACGCGAAGTATGCCAATTTTTTTCGGCTTCAATCTTTGCAGAAATAACATGAATACCCTTGTCATTTACAACATGGCCAAGAAATTGCACTTCATTCAACTATTACTCACACTTAGAGAACTTTGCGTATAGTGTTTCAATTCGCAACAGTTACAGTATGAGACGAAGATTTCGTTCATGATCGGTCTTGTTTTGGAATAAAACAAGATATCATCGATAAAGACAATGACGAAACGATCCAAGTATGGCTTGCAAACTTGGTTAATCAAATCCTTAAACATTGCCGAAGCGTTGGTCGGTCCAAAAGGCATGACCATAACGAGTGCGGAAAGCAGTTTTAGGAACATCCTCCTCTCGAACCCTAAGCTGATGATAACCAGATCGTAAATCAATTTTCGAAAAACAAGTAGCACCTTGAAGTTGATCAAATAGGTAATCAATTTGTGGCAGAGGATAACGATTCTTGATGGTTAGCTTGTTAAGTTCATGATAGTCAATGCACATACGGAATGAACCATCTTTCTGTATGTCATGGACACTTGTCCAACTTTTTGTATGTCATGCATAACATTAAGTAGTAATTGCATTGAACTTTGTTAGAAACTGACCATTAGAGTGACAATAACTAAGTTTTGTGTTGGGGTGAAGAATGAAATCTTAGCCATGGATGACTCAAATCAGTTTCACCAGCAGAATACTTCTAAGATGAGCTTCAAAATTCCTTCATAGGCCTAGCCTACAAAACAATAACACCGTGAGGCTCGTCACAGGATGGGATTCCTCCCACTGACCACCATCGGGCGTGAAAGTAAGTATTTGTTGAAGAATTTGGGTTTGCAAAGTAAGAATAAGAGAGAGAGAGAGAGAGAGAGAGAGAGGGTGTACCTGTGTGGTATAAATATTCTTTCTATTTATAGGAGATTTGATTAGACGTCGTTTTCCTTCAGGTGAAATGGTCCCACAGCTCTGGTTTTAGAGACACCTATCATGCTCCCATAGGTGGAGAGCATTACATGCCTATGGTGTTGACTACATGATGCTGTGACAGCTCATAGGTTAGTGTCTATTGAGTGTGGTTGATGAAGTTTGAATGATGATTGCTTGAATGAATGACCTGTCTAAGCTGTTGCATGCCAACAACTAGAGAGAGACTAGGTTGGATCACATGGACATCGTTTTGGTATTATCTTGAAATGAAAATTCAAACATAAAGTCACTAAAATGGAAAAATGAAATAGTGGAATGATTTAACAATTGGTGATTTTACCAGGAAGCAATTTGCACATGTTTCTTTAAGAAATGTATTGATTGATAATTGCAGATTAGGGTTTACCGAGTGAAAGAATGATGTTCGTGTATTTCGAATTGGTAACTGTATCTGTTAAACATTCATACATATATATACATGACGGTTGGACATATAACCGCCACTAATAATAATAATAATAAACTTAAAACTAAACAGGAATGAATTCATTATACTTATTAATATATATATATATATATATATATATATATCTAGCTTAATATCTTATCCTAATATTCTCTCCCGTAAGCTAGATAGCAGCAACATGCAGGATCTCTTTGAGACGAAGAAAATCCTTAGGCTGCAGTGCCTTTGTAAGTATATCTGCAGCTTGCTCCTTAGTAGTGCAGAACTTCACTTCCACTTCGTCTTCCTTGACTAGATCGCGTATGAAATGGTACTTCACTCTAATATGCTTGCTTTTCCCGTGATAGACCGGTTCTTTGGCCAAGCAAATGGTGGATTTGTTGTCACAGAGGATCACCGGAGAACAATCCATATTCATTTTGAGTTCATTGAGAATTCATTTCATCCATAGTGCTTGACATCCTGCTAGTGATAATGCAATATATTCTGCTTCAGTCGAAGATAGTGCAACAACCTTTTATTTCTTGGACTGCCATGCTATTGCTCCCGAACCTAAGTGAATTATGTAATCAGACGTGCTTTTGTTGTCATCTGCATTTCCGGCATAATCGCTGTCACTAAACCCGACTAACTTCCCTTTACTTCCCTTTGAATATATGATTCCATGATTTATTGTCCCTTTTATGTATCTTAAGATTCGTTTTCCTGCTTCCCAGTGACTCCTTTTTGGTTTCTCCATGAACCGACTTATTTTGCTAACCGCAAACATTATATCCGGCCGAATATTTGTTAAATACATGAGGCATCCCACCAGACTTCTATATAAATTTTCATTTACCTCGTCTTCAAGATCATTTTTCGATAATCGTTCACCATATTCCATAGGAGTAGATATTGTATTACATCTTTCCATATTGAATTTCTTGAGTAAAGCTTTGGCATATTTTTGCTAAGATAATGCAATATTTCCATCTTTATGTTTAACCTCCATGCCCGAGAAGTAATGTAATACTCCCAAATCAGTCATTTCAAACACTTTCTTCATTGAATCTTTGAGTTGATTTATCATTTGTAGAGAATCACTAGCTATTATAAGGTCGTCGACATACAAGCATATTACCATCTTAGAAGTTGTTGTGTTCTTAATGAATAGTGTATGTTCATATACACATTTCTTGAAACCGTTTGTTTTGAAAAATTTATCTATCTTGCTATACCATGCCCTCGGGACTTGTTTAAGACCATATAAAGCTTTCTTGAGATGACATACCTTCTGTTCTTCTCCTAGTTTGATGTATCCTTCCGGTTGCTCAATGTACACTCGTTGATTTAGATCTCCATTTAAAAATGCAGTTTTAACATCCATTTGGTGTAAATACCAGTTGTTTCGAGCCGCCAATGCTAGTATTAATCTCACTGTATCAAAGCGTATGACTGGTGCAAAAACATCTTGGTAATCCACTCCATATTTTTTATTGTAGCCTTTAACCACCAATCTAGCTTTGTACTTATCCACATTCCCATGTTCATCGTATTTGGTTTTGTAGATCCATTTAACTCCAATGGGTTTTTGATCTTTTAGAGGATCAACTAATTCCCATGTATCATTTTTCTTTATTGATTCCATTTCCCTATCCATCGCTTCTCTCCACCTCATTTCCTTGTTAGCCTCTTTGTATGTAATTGGATCTGCATCAGCATATAATACAAAACTTGCTATATCTTCGGTTGCTTGCTGATTGTCATATAGGTCTTCTACTTGTTCCTGTGTGAGGGGTTCTGAATTAGCATATACATCCGCTAGACTCTTGGTTCTTGTTGGTGCACTTGTGTCTGTACTTTGTCTGTATTCGGTCACGATGTCCTGATTAGTGTTGTAAGTTGACCAAGTCAACCATCCTCCGGTTTGACTTGGACAACAGTTTGTAAATGTTGAAGGATGTTCTGTATCGAAGGATAGCTCATCGAAGGATATTGTAGATCCTTCGATGGCATCGAAAGATAGGCTTCGAATGATAGACCTCGAAAGGTGATCTTTCGAGGTCCCTGCTGATCCTTCGAGTGACTTGTCATCGATAGATGATCCTTCGGACCATCTATCGAATCCTTCGGACTGGACATCATGGGCTGGGTATAAATACCCATGCAGTGTATGTGTAAGAGACTTGTTAGACAGAACACACACACATCCGAGAGATAGGCTGAGAGCATTCTGTCCGAAACTCACACACACACTTTGAGAGTTTGCAAGTTAGATTTGTAAACATTGTGCTTGTAACCGAAACCTTCATTTGCATTAATACAAGTTGTGTTAATCAGTGAACCCTTGTGTGTTGTGTTTATACTTGCTTCATCCCGGTTTGCTTGCTAGCTTGGATTCCTCACTCGCTAGTGGGTTTGTATAACAAGGTTTAGGTTCGTCATCCTCCACGACAAGGGACCTACAAGTGGTATCAGAGCTTGGCTCTTTACCTTTTTTAAAACCGGGTTTGTTCAAGTTCTTGGTGTGTTTGAACACTTGGTTTAACACCCGTTTTTGTTGGTTTTTCTACGCTTTTAAACTGGAAAACGTGTTTTAAACTTACCGGGAGTGTTCATAAGCGGGTTGGGTAACTTAAAACTTGTTTTTAAGTAACTTGGTAATTTCCGGCCATTTCTCCGGTAAGGATTCCGGTGACTGGTTTGGGGATAAGGTTATCCATTTTGGGCAATTTTTCAAAGTTGGTGGGAAAGGTACAGCCTGCACATCCCTTTCTGCCGAAAGTTGACTTACCTACCCATCACCTTTTCACCAACCTATCAAATCAGCGTCAGTTGTGTCAGAATCTCTCGAAAGATATCTTTCGACATCGAAAGACCATCTTTCGATCAAGGAAGGCTCGAAAGATTATCATCCTTCGACCCATCCTTCGAAGTCTGAAACATATCTTTCGATAAAGGAATCTATTCGAAAGACAGGTGTCCGAAAGATAAGGATTTAACTCGAAAGATAAGGATCTTTCAAAGGAGAATCCTTCGAGTTCTTGAATCTTTCGAAATCATTGTTCGAGATTCAACAGTAGTCTTTCGAGTACTGTTGATCCTTCGAACAAGAGTTGATCTTTCGATTGTGGTCAGTTTATTGTTAACAAGTTTCTGTGATTTCAGATCTTTCGACCAAGATCCTTCGGCTGTGTGATCTTTCGGATTACTCACTTAGCATTTATTTTGCTCATTAATCATGAATCCGAATTGGTGGAATCCGGCCCCCGACAGCGGTAAATATACAAGTTCTAGTGTCACTCCCTCATGGTGGGGTACACCGGCGCCAGACAGTGGAAAATACACATCTACAAGTCTATCGCCTTCATGGGCCGAGTCTCCGGTATCGACATCATCTCAGGGAAATCAATGGGCATTGGTATCGAATCAAACTCCGAGTATCCAAAGTATCTTACTGAGCGAAAGCGAAACAGGAAGTTTGAATCGACCTCCAAAGCTGATGCATTTAAATGAGTATCCGGGTTGGGCTGATAGATTCCGTACATATGTTTTGGGTCAAAATACAGAGCTGTAGATACGTTTCACCACAGACTTTGATCAAGCTATCGAGGTCGCTGCTTCAACAACTGCTAGTTTTGCCGATCTTCCAGAGGATCAGAAGAAAATATATGATCTGGAGAAGAAAGCCTACGCCATTCTCACTCAGGCGTTAAGCAAAGACATTTATCATCAATTTGTGAGCTTCAAGACTACAAAGAAGTTGTGGGACGGTTTGAAAACCAGGGGAGTAGGGAATGAAGCAACACGTCAATTGCGTCATGATCTGCTCAAGAAAGAATTCGACTGTTTCACATGTTTAGATAAGGAGTCTTTGGGAGACATGACAAGTCGGTTTTATCATTTGCTTACTGAGCTGAATAATTTTGGTGTGACGACAACTCAAGCTGAAGTGGTGAAAAAGTTTGCTGATGCTTTGCCTCCTCAATGGAGTAGTTTCTTGGAAATCCTGAAGTATAACGGAGTGTTGAAAACTACAAATATCAACGACTTCGTGCAACTTCTGGAAAACAAGGATCAGGAGGAAACATTAAAGGCGAAGAGAGTTCCATTGCCACAAAATCCAGAAATGTATTGTGGAACTTCCAATACTTCGTCTACAAGAACAGGTCCACATGCTCCTCTGCAAACGGCTTTTGTCACCAGTACAGATATGTATGGCAATCCGGTGCAAGTTCCTGTTAAGCCACCTCCCACCACAGATATGTATGGAAATCCAATACAACCACCTCCTCCTCCTCCTCCTGCTCAAACACAACGTGCATGTTATGGAGGAACATCATCTGCAGGTCAACAATCAAAGCCTAGTACTGTACAGCTCGATACTTCAAGCTTTTCTAAAGTCAGTGTAGAAATAGCTAAGGAACACATGGAGCTACTTAACACTGTAGTGAGCGCGTACTGTGGGTTGATAGAAGGTCAGATTGGCAATATTAATCTGACACAAGAAGACTACCAGCAGATTGACAAAGAAGAGATGGACTTGATGGATATCAAGTGGGCCTTTGCGAGTGCTGTGAGAAGAGCAAAGGATTGGATGGAAAGTACTGGAAGAACCAGCTTGGAAAGTAAGAGAGACACCAAGTATGGGTTCGATAAACAAGCTGTAAAGTGCTTCAACTGTGGTGAACGGGGTCATTTTAAGAGGGAATGTACAAAGCCAGCTCAACACGGGAATCAAAACCCCTTCAGAAACCAAGGCAACCCGCAGAACAGAAACAATGAGCGTACATTGGTGCCTGTCAACAACCAAACCAACCGGGCACTTGCAGTTCAGGTGGATGAAGGTTGTGACTGGTCAATCCAGTTGGGTGGTGATGCTCCCGATGGAACAGCATGTTTTGCTCAGCTTGTGAAGGAGCTAGTTCACACCAGTGGTGGAGAATCTTCTGCCAGTGGTGGTGAATCGTCCGAAGATGAAGACTCTTCTGGGTACAGCAGGAGTGTTGATGAAGAATCATCCAATTCTGGTGATGATCGTGTGGGTGAGACATCAAATGCAGCAATTGATGCAGATATTGATGAACTTTTGGAGGAAGCTGCAGCAGAAGCTCAAAGAAGATCTATTCTGGTGGATCAAGCTGCTTATACTTCGTCTTCTCTCCATTCAGCCTTTATGGCTAATGTCGACGGTTCATCAAGTCAGGTATGTGTCGATGAACCCACTGCTGTTAATTGTGATGAATGTGATAGTTTGCGTGCTAGGTGTGCTGACTTAGAAGGAAACATGTCTGAGTTGCAAGCCAAACATGATGCTTTACAAGCTAGTTTGTTTGACTTGCAAGACAAACATAGTTCCTTGAGTGCTGAGTGGTGTGACTTGCAAAGCAAGCATGAGGCTTTGCAAGAGAAATATGATGTGACATTCATCCACAATCAGAAGTTGACTGTGGATCTCTCAAAATGCACAGAAGCCAACATGTTTTATGAAAACCATGAAAAAGAATTTAAGTCAGTAATTGAGACCTTAAAGAAAGATAAAACTGAACTGACAAAAATGGTTTCAAGTAAACAAACTGATATTAATTTGTATATATCTCGCCTGGAGATTATGCAAAAAGAGATGGCTTGTGTGAAAACAGAAAGCGATGCGATCCAGCTTAAGCTAGACAGCTATTTGAGCTCCAGCTATGTGTTGGATCACATCATTGATGTTCAGAAGGAAAAGAGGGATGTCACATGCATTGGCTACAAGAAATGTCCACCACCAGTTAGACACAATTATGATGCCATGCCTGATGAAGAGGACAGGGTGTTCTTTGAACCTTCTGTGCCTCTAGATGTGAAAGAGTTTGCTGCAGGACTCGGATACCAAAAGGAAGTATCCTCAGATTCAGATGTGTCAGCAGATACATTTGTAAGTGCTGAACAGAATCAAGATCCTCCAGTTGTGATTGAGGATGCTGATTCTTCTGATGATGAATCTGATGATACTGTCCCAGCAAAGTCTGATGCGGTAGCCAAGAATGAGGACATACCTCTCGAGAATCACATTCTATGTGATCCCCCTGTGAAGCCCGCTAAGACTATTGCAACTGAGTCCTCATCTGCAGAAGAGCCGGAGAGTGTGAATTTGCTATACACTCTAGTTGGTGATGATAAAATTTACTCAGACAAAGATTTTCCCATTAAGAATGTTAATCAATCCTTAATCTGTAAAGTCTTTGAAAATTCGACAAGTAAGTTTTTGGGAAAGTCAGGACCACGTGTTACAGTTACACAGTGTCCTCCTATTCCAAAGGCTGAAATTCGAAAACAATTTGGAAACAAGAAATTAGCAACAGTGCCAAAACAGCAAAATCACACCAAGCCCAAAGGAAAGTCACCGGCTCAAACTCAAAAGAAGCCGAATCAGAAGAAAAACAAGAATGTAAACTTTGTGAAATCAACGGGAACGGACAAAATTGAAACGTTTGAAAATAAATCTAACTTAGATTTTGTCAAGAAAGCTACTGTTTTGAAAAGAAATGAACAAAACAGTTCACAGCCTAGTACCTCTGGTTCACAAAGTTCAACATCATCGGCTAAGCGATCACATGATACTTCGGGGTTTGTAGAACGAAGATCATGTTTTGAGTGTGGAACCATTGGACATATAATTAGAAATTTTCCATATCTTCATAAGCAAAAAGAAAAGGTTGATGTTCCCCATGACCACAATGACCGTAAGCGATCTGTTTTTGTAAAACAAGATCCCCGCCTTGCAAAAGAAAGGGAAAAGAAACAGAAACGCCAACAGTTCAAGAAGATTGAAAAAGCAATTAAAACCGATGTGGTTCAAAAACAATCTGTTGCTGTAAAACCAGACAATTCTACAACTTCAAACAATTCAGAAGTTAAACTTTTAAAGAAAGACACTGGTAAAACAAAACAGACCTGGAAACCTAAATCGGTTACTGAATCAGGGGGACCATCACAATTCACCAACCATCAAAGACAAGAAGTTATTGTCATTGATGAAAATGGAAGACCCAAGACCACAATGGCTTGGGTCCCCATCTCCAACTAATTCATTTGAGTTCATGTGCAGGGTGCTTCAGGAGGAACTATCAGTAGTCATTGGATTGTTGATAGTGGGGCATCCAGGCACATGACAGGCGACATGAAGCTTCTCTACGACGTCAAATCTATTAGAGGAGGTTATGTTGCTTTTGCTGGAGATAAAGGTGGATATATAACGGGTGAAGGAATGATATCTAACGGGATTGTCAGCTTTGACAAGATCAACTTTGTGCAACAACTTGATCACAATCTTCTTAGTGTTTCTCAAATATGTGACAAGCAGTTCTCAGTACACTTTGATGCTAATGGATGTTATGTGCTGAAGCCGGGCTTCAAAATTCCAAAAGAATGGATTCTCTTGTCGGCTCCAAGGATAAACGACTTGTACGTCCTTGATATGAGCCAAGCTATTACAACGTCTGCACAAGCAACTTGTTTCGTTTCGAAAGCCACAGAAAAAGACACTATCTCTTGGCACAGACGAATGGGTCACATTCACTTACGCAAAATGAATCATTTGGTATCAAATGAGTTGGTGAATGGTGTTCCTCTCAAAAATTTCCATCTTCAAGACGTCTGTGTTTCGTGCCAGAAAGGAAAGCAAACAAAGAAAAAGCACCCTACAAAGAAGATCAACACAGTGGCAGTTCCTCTTGAACGTTTGCACATGGATTTGTTCGGTCCTGTCAAGCACAAGAGTATTCGGGGTGATCAATACTGCCTCGTGATTACTGATGATTATTCAAGATTTTCTTGGGTAGCGTTCATGGCACACAAGAGTGAAACCTTTGGCATTATCAAAAACTTGATCATTCAGATTGAGAATTTGTATAAGTTGAAGGTTAGGCGGATACGTAGCGACAATGGTACTGAATTTAAAAATCATTCCATGACGGAGTTTTGCACTTCAAAAGGTATTCTTCATGAGTTTAGTGCAGCTTATACTCCTCAACAGAATGGTGTCGCTGAACGTAAGAACCGCACATTGATCGAGACTGCTAGGACAATGTTGGTAGAGTCACAGCTACCCATTCCATTCTGGACTGAAGCTGTGGCCTCTGCATGTTATACATTAAACAGAGTCCTTACAGTCAAAAGGCACAACAAGACCTGCTTTGAGCTTCTTCAAAAACGGAAACCAGATTTGTCTTATCTAGAACCGTTTGGAGCTCCATGCACAATCATCGATCCTAATGGAAAGTTTGGGGCAAAAGCAATTGATGGATACTTTCTTGGGTATGCCACCCCTAACTTACGAGTCTGGAATCTAGAGACTAAAAGGGTCGAGGAATGGTCTGAGGTCAGAGTACAACGGCACACTTTGCCAGTCAAAAATCCGGGTCAACCTTGGATGTTTGAATACGATGACTTTTTCAATTCGATCAATGTTGAAGTCGTTGAAGAAAATGCTGCGGCTAGGATGTTTTTCGAGAGTGACAATGCAACAGTTTCACCGGTGGTTCGTCCAATTCTTGTTAATCAAGAACCATCTTCTTCGGTGAACAATAATACTCTCAACAATGAGGATTTTCACGATGCAAACGAATTGAACGAATCTTCAGAGGATGATGAATTTGTAGATGCAGATCAAGAAGCTCCCACAACAGCAGTTCATGGTACTTCAGAGGGTACTCCTCCAGTGGATGCCCATAGAACAGCTGAGGCTACTGCATCATCCTCTTCGTCAATTCCGGGCCTTGAATTGGTTGTTGATCTTCATCTTAACAATCTGGGTATAAATGTTCCAGTTCCAGATAATCCAGAAACAAGGATTCATAATACCCATCCTCAACAAAACATCATTGGAAATGTGCAAAGTGGCGTTCAAACAAGAAACATGTTGCGAAACAACAACAATGCAGGCTTGTATGCGGCTATTCGAGAATCCGGGCAACAAAACGATTGGTCTTTCGCGTGTTATGTCTCACAGGAAGAACCAAGAACGTGGAAAGAAGCCTTGAAGGATAATGCTTGGGTTGAAGCAATGCAGGAAGAACTGCAACAATTCCAGAAGCTGGGTGTCTGGAAACTAGTAGAGAAACCTGCTGGATACAAGAAGATTGGTACCCGTTGGGTGTTTAAATGCAAAAAGGATGACCGCGGAGTTGTTATCCGAAACAAAGCACGTTTAGTCGTTCAAGGTTTTCGTCAGATTGAAGGGATCGACTACAACGAAGTCTATGCACCAGTGGGACGTCTCGAAGCAATTCGAATCTTTCTAGCCTATGCATCCTTCAAAGGATTCAAGGTTTATCAGATGGACGTGAAAAGTGCATTTTTACATGGTGTGGTTGAAGAAGAGGTATATGTCGAACAGCCTCCAGGTTTTGAAGATCCTATCCATCCCGATCGGGTTTGGTTGCTCAACAAAGCTCTCTATGGTCTTCATCAAGCACCACGAGCTTGGTATGCAACCTTATCACACTATCTGCTGGAGAACGGTTTTCGTAGAGGTCTAATCGACTGTACTCTTTTCATCAAAGAACAAGATGGAGATCTTCTTCTGGTACAGGTATACGTTGATGATATTATTTTTGGTTCTACTAATGATGTCTTGTGTAGGGAATTCGAGCGCATTATGCAGGATAAATTCGAGATGAGTGCTATGGGGGAAATGACTTTCTTCTTGGGCCTACAAGTACAACAAACTGAGTCTGGGATATTCATCCATCAGACTAAATATGTTGGTGACATCTTGAACCGGTTTCAGATGTCTGATGCAACGCCCATTGGTACCCCATTGCCAACTAATCACGGAATTACTCCAGACTTGAAGGGAGAAGCTGTTAGCCCCTCAAACTATCGCGCAATGATCGGATCTCTTATGTACCTCACAGCATCAAGGCCAGACATAATGTACCCAACGTGCCTGCTTGCCAGATATCAAGTTAACCCGAAGGCCTCACATCTTGCTGCTGTTAAAAGGATTTTTCGTTATTTGAAGGCGTACCCTGACACCGGTCTGTGGTACCCTAGGGATAATAACTTTGAATTGGTAGCTTTCAGTGATTCTGATTTTGGCGGATGCAAAATCGACGGTAAATCCACAACGGCTGGATGTCAGTTCTTAGGAAATCGCCAAGTCACATGGCAGTGCAAGAAGCAGACGTGTGTAGCTACATCAACATGCGAAGCTGAATACATTGCTGCCTCAAGTTGTTGCTCCCAAGTTCTTTGGATCCGACAACAAATGCGGGACTACGGTTTTGAATTTCTAACTACTCCTATTTACGTTGATAATTCTGCTGCTTTAGATATCACTAGAAATCCTGTGCAGCACTCAAAAACCAAACACATCGAAATCAAATATCACTTCATACGTGATTGCTTTGAGAAAAGGCTAATCGATGTTGTTAAGGTCCACACCGATGACCAACGTGCCGACTTATTTACCAAAGCATTTGACAAATCGAGATTTGACTTTTTATTATTGGTAAACGGCATTAAGGTCAAGCAAGAGTAAAACCAACATCGGAAAATCATTTTTGTAAATACCTTTGTGTCTTTTAAATTTATCTTAGTTTATTGATTTTAGGGGGAGTAAATCCAAAAATCGGAAAATCCAAAAACATCGAAAAATTCAAAAACACAAAAACAATAGAAAAGCAAAAATGAGTTTCCTGGCGAGCAAAAGAGAAAATGATAGTACATCAGTGGTCTATCCAAACCTCTTTAAACCTTAAATGAAAAACGATAAGCAGCTCTATATAAGATGTATCGGTAGGCTCACAATCATTTTAAAGTGTGCAGGGTGATATAAATCTTAATCGACTGAAGACCAGGTGGGAACCATTCATTGGCATATGGTCTTAGTACCGAAATTTCGTTTGATAGATTGCCGAGGTTCTGAGATATTCGGTCTTTATGCTGTTTATCATCTGGGTATCATGGTTGTATCTTTTACCGAAAAATAACGGGGACGCAAGTCTAGATCTTCCATGATACTATACATACGTGTACATATTACATACTGCATTCGACCTCAATAAGTGATAAACAATCACATGTCCAAATCAAATAAGTGATAAAATATCACATTTATCCGGGTGTCAAGTTCGTCTCTCTGCTGTACGGAAGTACTGACCTGTTCACGGACTTGCACCTGTGCCCTCATGCATATGAAAATCAAGTTCCTCATCAATAAGTGATTATATCACATAGGACTTGTTTTCAAATCAAAATAAGTGAGTATCTCACATCTTATATGGTCAAACAGATGATAATCGGTATACTCACCGGTAAGATGAACTCTCGTGCATACCTTGATACGGGAATGTGTCGTGATGTGGATGAACACCGGTCGGTAAGTATAAATCATACCTTAACGTATCCCCTCGCCATGATTACATCTGATAAGTTGAGCTTAAGTGGACAACAATACCGATAATTGTTATAGGATGCTTATCTTAATGTTAACTAACTGAACAACAAGAGTGTTTTGGCATGACCGTACACTGATATGATTCTCTTACCCTCGAAACTCGCAAAAAGAATGTCTGTGTATATTTATTTACTGCTTAACTTTTATTGTCTTCTTTTAAACAGTTTCGTCGTTTGGTGCATATCAGCACGACATTAGCGGTGATGTCGTTTGATAACACTCAAAGGACTTTAAATTGTTGTCTTTTAAATTCAAAAATACCAAAAAGATTTTAGGTGTGTTTTAATATAAACTTTATAAAAGTCAAAAAGATTTTATTTCTACTTTATTTTCGATCGTACGATGTTGGAGCTCGAGTCTTCGTTACCTGAAACCTGGACGAAAACCGAACTGACTAAATCTTCATAAACGGTCAAAATTTGCAAGTTTTGAAAGTTAAACTAAAATTGACAAATTTATTAAACTTTCAAACTGACTGTCGGACGGTGTTTGATTGTGACATGGTCATACGTGTGTCATTTGTTTATGCTAACTATATTCCAAGCAGTGTTCTCATTACGCGTTTAGATTTCTTGCATGTGCAGATTCTAAAGGCTAGGAGAACATGGTCGATGACAAGCCTTGGAATGAAGACACGACGAGAAGGCGCTCAAAAGATGAAGATGATCGAGTTGCCGCTGGCCATCATCAACACCACAAGGATCTCACTTCATAAAGACCAAGTCATTCACGAGCATAACTCAAGGGGGAGCTTATGCCAAGGGGGAGTTTGTCAACACACTTCCTACATGATACGGGTAGTTTGTTGATACACTCTCTGCTTACAATACGTGAAGACTTTGAAGATCCTCCGACTTTGAAGACTTGAAAGGACATCAGAGTTTTGAGAACTCGAAGACCAAAGACCATCGAAGTTCGAGACGAGTCTACAATTATAGAAGATAAAGACAAAGCTACAGCCAAGGGGGAGTTTGTTGGTGCACTTGTGTCTGTACTTTGTCTGTATTCGGTCACGATGTCCTGATTAGTGTTGTAAGTTGACCAAGTCAACCATCCTCTGGTTTGACTTGGACAACAGTTTGTAAATGTTGAAGGATGTTCTGTGTCGAAGGATAGCTCATCGAAGGATATTGTAGATCCTTCGATGGCATCGAAAGATAGGCTTCGAATGATAGACCTCGAAAGGTGATCTTTCGAGGTCCCTACTGATCCTTCGAGTGACTTGTCATCGATAGATGATCCTTCGGACCATCTATCGAATCCTTCGGACTGGACATCATGGGCTGGGTATAAATACCCATGCAGTGTATGTGTAAGAGACTTGTTAGACAGAACACACACACATCCGAGAGATAGGCTGAGAGCATTCTGTCCGAAACTCACACACACACTTTGAGAGTTTACAAGTTAGATTTGTAAACATTGTGCTTGTAACCGAAACCTTCATTTGCATTAATACAAGTTGTGTTAATCGGTGAACCCTTGTGTGTTGTGTTTATACTTGCTTCATCCCGGTTTGCTTGCTAGCTTGGATTCCGCACTCGCTAGTGGGTTTGTATAACAAGGTTTAGGTTCGTCATCCTCCACGACAAGGGACCTACAGTTCTCATTTCTGCATTCTCCGAAGATGTCGAAGATGAAGAGTCTGCTTCCTCGTCATTCTGACTTTGTTCAGCTGTTTCATCATCATTGTCTTCACTGCTGTTATGACCATTCTCTTGTGCAGCAGATTCATTGACTTGGACTGCCGCTTCCTTTTCATCATCTGTAATCCTAGTGTCCGGGAAGTTCAGTTGGACGTTTGCATTATTTTGTTGATTATTAGATCCTTCCCAGTATTGATTTTCGTCGAATATCACGTCTCGGCTAATAATAGTTTTGTTGTTCACTGGATCATAAAGCTTGTAAGCCTTGCTTGTTTCACCGTAGCCTATCATAATCACCTTCTCCGTTTTGTCATCAAGCTTCCCTCGGTGTTGTTTCGGAACATGAGAATATGCCACACTTCCAAAAATTCTTAAATGAGAGACATTTGGTTTTCTTCCACTCCAAGCTTCTTGAGGAGTTATGTCTTGCACTCCTTTCGTTGTTGCTCGATTGATTGATGAGATAAGTAGCACATGACACTGCTTCAGCCCAATAAATGTGTGACAATCTTTTCATTTTCATCATGCTACGGCTGAGTTCCATGAGGGTTCTATTTCTCCGTTCTGCTACTCCTGGGGTGTGTAGCTAGTAGTGAGTTGATGATGTATGCCATTATCTTTGAGAAAGTTTTGAAACTCATGTCCACAATATTCTCCTCCCCTATCTGTGCGTATAGTTTTTATCTTGGCATCCGCTTGATTCTCCACCAATCTTTTGAAAGTTTTGAACTTTATTAAAGCATCGGATTTTAATTTCAAAAAATACACCCAAGTCTTTCTTGAGAAATCATCTATAAATGTGATGAAGTATCTACATCCACTTATAGATGCAGTTCTCATCGGACCACATATGTCGGAATGAATTAATTGCAAAGGTTTAGTGGCATGCCATGTTGCTTGTTTAGGAAATGCTTTCCGAGTATGTTTCCAAACAAACAACCTTCACATATGTTATGTGATGGTTTGGCAGCCGTCTTGGGTAAACCCTTCACCACTTCCTTTGCTCCCATATTATTTATTGTCTCGAAGTTTATGTGTCCATATCGGCGATGCCACAAGACTGAGACATCTTGAGTCATTATATTGCATACTCTATGGGTAACATCATAGGTTAAGTTTAGTGGAAACATTTTATTTCCAGTCATCCGAACCGAACCCATATGCTTTCCAGTGGGATCCTTGATAACACATTCATGGTTATGGGAGTTTACCTCATAACCCTTCTGCACTAATTGTCCCACACTTAATAAATTATGTTTTAAACCTTCAACATAAAAAACGTTGGGTACTCTTTTCTCTATTCCTCTTACTTTAATGGCTACATCACCACTTCCTAATACATTGAGCCTCTTGTCATCTCCAATTCTTACTTCCTTCTTTTCGGATTCATTTAGTGAAATAAATAGGCTTTTGTTACCGGTCATATGAATGCTACATCCACTATCTAAATACCAGGAATCCTCTTTCGTTATCTCTTCTACATTAAATATCATAAATAGAGTTTCATCATTTCAGTCTTCGGACTCTTCTTCATGTAACAGAGCATTGTTGCTCTTATCATTCTCTTCACCTTTTTGGCAAAAACGTGTCGTGTGACCCAGTTTTGGACAATTGTAACAGCGGATTTGCCCGCTGAATCTTCCTCGTCCCCTACCTCTTCCTTTTCCATTGAAATCTGATCTGAAAAATCTTGATCGACTCTGACTTGTGCCTTGCATTTGAAATGCTTGTTCTATGGGAGATTCATCATATTGTTTCAGCCTAAGTTCATGCGATTGCAAGATCCCTAGTAATTCTTCAGTTGACAATGGCTGTCATATCTTTCGATTCTTCTATGGCTACTACAACTGATTCATGTTTTCTTGTTAAACTACGAAGAATCTTTTCGACTATTCGTTGTTCCGTAAGGTTTTCTTCATTTAATCTTAATTGATTCACTATAACAGTAGTTCTGTTTATGTATTCCTCTATAGATTCACTATCTTTCATCCGTAATGCATCAATCTCACATCTTAGGGTTTGTAATTTTACCGTTTTGACTCTTTGTTCTCCCTTGTAAGCCTTGTGAAGAATATTCCACGCTTCTTTTGACGTTTTGCTTGTTGCAATTCGTTCAAATACTGTCTCGCTCACTGCCTGAAATATAATATGAAGGGCCTTCTTGTCTTTCTTCACTTTTTCTCTATGAGCATTCTGATCATTTTCCGAAGCCCCGACCGCTAATTGATTGTATCCTTCTTCTACACTGGTCCACAGATCTTGTGATTCTAGTAAAACCTTCATTTGTATATGCCAATGATAATAATTTTGTCCCAATAGTTCAGGGATCTGGGTTTGAATTCCGCCGTTTGTGGTTGTCATTTGTATCGAAGAGAAATTGGTAAGAGTTTGCAGTGATTTGGAAATTTGCGAGTATGAATCGTTGTGGCTCTGATACCACTTTATTGATTGATAATTGCATATTAGGGTTTATCGAATGAAAGAATGATGTTCGTGTATTTCGAATTGGTAACTGTATCTATTAAACATTCATACATATATATACATGACGGTTGGACATATAACCGCCACTAATAATAATAATAAACTTAAAACTAAACAGGAATGAATTCATTATACTTATTAATATATTTATATATATATCCTTAATATCTTATCCTAATAAAATGGACACAAAAAATAAAATATAAAAAAAAAAACCTAGTTGTGATGTAAACTGAATTAAAAACTTAAAAAAAAAAAAAAAAAAAACCAGCTTCTGTCTTCACCCTGATTCTGTTAAATACTTAAAGAAAATAAATTATGTTGCAGTACATGTGATTGTGGGAAAAATTACAAACAAAGCAAACAGAAAAGAATTGAACTTGAAACAAATTTTAAACATGCAATTTTGTGATTCTCTTAAGAAAGAATAGTCGATACTGGATGTGTTGAGTGGATCTTGAGGATCAATATTTGAATTGAACTAAATATTGATTTTAAACCTGCGGTTTCCAATTTGTATCATGGAACCTTTATTTTTGTAGAATGGCAACAACGGATGCATATGGGCGTGTATAGATTGTTGAATAAACAAGTAATCCATACTCAATGAAATGTCTAGGTGAATAGAGAAGTCGAGTGGAAGGAAAAGTAGATGGAAGAACATGGTCGTAAAATTTGTGAAAAGACAGTTTTTTCACAAAATGTGAAAATGTTTTTTTCTCAACTTTGGAGATAAATAACCATATCTTACTAATGTTATAATAGTTTTCTTGGTTTTGTGTTCTACTATGTGAAAGCTTCATACGAACCAAATAATGTCCAAAACAGAGCTAAAATGAAAGAGATATTAATGCTCGAAGTTGGGTGTTTGAATCTGTCAAAGCTATGAAAATTCACATAAATAAGTGGAAACTTGTCCCACATAGTTGGACTAAGAAAGCTTAGAGTATCTAGTCAGTTATTCATATCTAATCAGTTGTTTCTCTGTTTCGCCCAGCAGTTGTTTCTTCTTGTCAGCAACAGTTTAATTGAAACAGATAACGTTGTTTGGATCTAAAATTTTAAACATAATAAGATGCATCGAATATATTCAAAGTAATTTATTTTTTGTGTAATTCTAAATGGAGTTGTTTCAAATCTAGTTTCACTAGAGAATACTAAGTGATCCTTAGTTGCAAAACACACCAAGATTTACAAACACACAACAAACTATTCTACAATCTCTTGATCTTTATTTTCTTCTTCTTGGTATAGTTGCAGGTGCTAGCGTCTTTCCCAACAGTACTAAATGCTCTGACTTTTGTACCCTGGGAAACAAAACAAGCTCTTTTCAGAAACTTGAAATTTGCTTTAATGTTCTCGTGATCAACACGAATCCTCAACAAAACACTTTATGTTTTCATATCAATCTTGTATTTGTTTATTTCAGTTATAAAAGCATTTGTAATTTATTGTTTTCTTTTCCATTCTATATTGTAGTTCTTTACTAAAAAAATTAATTTATCTTATTATACGAACAGTTCCTACAAAGTTATCGGTAATGGTCATAGGAAGAGAGGATAATTATAATTTACCACTTCAATTCAAGGCCAAACACCATATATTGTCGTAGCTTTTATGACCACCATATTCATGATTAAAATTTGAATATCAAATAACCATTTTTAAATTACACATCCTAACAAAATACTAGATATGTTTTAGTTTCTGATCAGCATGCTCATTTGCAAGTTGCAGCTTCTGAACTTCTTGAAATTGTTAAAGTGCAAGCAATCATCGGACCAGAAACACCACTCGCAGCAAAGTTCTTAAGCATATTAGGAGACAAAACCAAGGTTCCTATTCTTTCAATAACTGCAAGCCCATCATTCAACTCAGTTGCACATCGTTACTTACTTCAAATGACACAAGAGGAGACCATCCAGTGGAAGGGTGTGGCAGCCATTGCTGAATCATTTAAATGGAAAGGTGTAATCCTTGTTCACGAGGACAGTGAATTTGGGAGAGAAAGTGTAGCATATGTAATTGAGTCTTTTCAAGAAAAAAACATTCATATATCATATAAGAGTGCGGTTTCTTTATCAGCAACGGATGATCATATAGTTGACGAGCTTCGTAAGCTCTCAGATTTGCAAGAAACAATATTTATCATTCATGTCCCTCATTCTATAGCATACCGTCTTTTGGTATATGCAAAAAGGATGGGATTGATGACCCAAGGATATGCATGGATAGTAACAGATAAGACTATGAACTTCTTTGATCCTGTGGAGTTAGACGTAGAAGTTCTTGAAGCATTTCAAGGAGTTTTAGGTTTGAGATACTTTATCCCATCATCAAATCAATTTCATAACTTTTCCAGAAGATGGAGAAGAGAATCTCTCTTTAGTAACCCAAATATCTTTAACGCATTGGCATATGATGCAATATTTGCAGTAGCAATGGCGGTTGAAAGGGTGGAAATTAGACATTCTAAAAATAGAAAAAAAACTGATGTAGGGATGTCAATGAATTTCAGAAATATCAGAGTATCGGAGAGCCAAATGCTTGTTTTCAAAGAGTTACTAAGCGTTAGATTCAATGGGTTGAGTGGTGAATTTCATTTTGTAAACAGGAAATCCATGGCTATGCCATTGGAAATAGTGAATGTGATCGGAAAAGGTGAGAGGAGTGTTGGGTTTTGGACGGAAGAAGATGGCATAACCATGTATCTGAAGTCTAAGCCAAACCAACATCCATATTCTATAAGTGGTCTTGAACGCGTAATCTGGCCTGGAGAATCTATGATTCCTCCAAGACGTCTGATTTTGCAAACGCGTAAAGAGCTACGAATTGGTGTTCCTATGCATACTGGATTTGATGAATTATTGAGCGTCGAACACAATCCTCACACGAATGCGACCATTGCCAAAGGTTTTTGTGTAGATGTGTTCAATGCTGCACTAGACGCACTACCATATAAAGTACCATACGTATTTGTTCCATTCTCTATGGCTAGAAGGCCGAATTCAGAATCTTACAATCAACTTATATACCAAGTCTATCTTCAGGTATGATTCATATAGATAGAGGTGTTTGGCTCTGTGATGTGGAAATGATTATAAAATTATTACGACTTAAGGACACAATATGAAATAAAATATAAGTACCTACCATCCATTTTAACTGGATTTAGTTACTCTCATCTTACAGATCGTCTCTTCTTTTTTTCAGTCGATGTTTTATTTTTATAATTTTATATTCTAAATCTTTGAGTTATTAAGTTTCTCAAATGCTTAAACAGTTGCTGATTATCTAATTTATAAAATAAATATTGCATAATCACGTCATATGCAAACACTTCATTGCAAAAAGTGAATGAGCATATTCCATATACTTTGAGAAAGGAAATAACTTATTTTTTGTGATATAGAATTATGATGCAGTTGTTGGGGATACCACGATTACCGCCAATAGGTCCTTATATGTTGACTTCACTATTCCTTACACCGATTTAGGCGTTGGAACGGTAGCAAGAGATAATCATAATCAGAGAAAGCTGTGGTGGTTTTTGGAGCCCCTCGATACACATATGTGGGTTGCAACTACTTGCTCTTTTTTCATAATTGGAGCAACAATATGGGTAATTGAATATCCTATAAACACAACATTCCAAGGTCCATGGCAAGAAGTAGTTGGAAATGTGCTCTGGTTCTCTTTCTCTACACTCACCTATAGTCATAGTAATCTCTCTCTCTCCCTCCCTTAATTCTCTCTGTCAAAGCATCACCAACTTCATGATTCATTCTTCTGTATTCTTTTCTTTTGGATATTCTTTCTAATTGTGTATAAGTTTAGTTACGATTTTAATGTTATTTTACTAATTTCATGAAAATAACATTAAAAGAGGGGGATGGTTAATCATGCATCATGTGGTGGGGTTGATAGTCGAAAGACAAGGGAGTACATGCATTAATCGGCCTTTGTCTTAATTGCTGAGTTGTCCAAGGCTTGATGCAAAACTACTATCAAGCCGGGGGTCTCACTGGAAGCAGCCTCTCTATTCCTATGGGGTAGAGGTAAGGATGTCTACAAGTAATGTCTACATCTTACCCTCCCCACTAATTAGAAATTAATAGGTCATTTTAAATGCAAACTCGAAACCAATTATCATCGCTTCCTATCGCAATTATAAATATAAATACACATCAAAACACCCCTAAAGGTCGTCCTGCCCAAATCAATGTTTTTTTTTTTTTTTTTTTATTTTTGCAAGAAGGCAATAACTTTGAAACAGAAAGTCTGGTGACCTTTCTGGTTTTCACTTTTCAGGAGCGAAGTTGTTGAGTAATTTGTCAAAGCTTTTGGTTACTGTGTGGTTATTCATAGTCCTTATACTGGTGACATCCTATAGTGCTGCTTTGAGTTCCATGTTAACGGTTCAGCAAATTCAGTTAACACGAAGGGGAATTAACATAGGATATCAGGCTGGCTCCTTTATTGAAGGGGTTATCGTTAACAACTCGAATTTTAAGGACCCATCTCTTCGATCCTACTATTCTTTAGCTGAATATGCAAGAGCGTTAGAAGGAGGAAACAAGAACGGTGGTGTTGTAGCTATTATGGACGAGATCCCATATCTCAAGCTATTACTTGCAAAGTATGGCAATGCCTACCATTTGGTCTCATATGAACCCAGTACTAATGGGTTTGGTTTTGTAAGTTCGTTTCTTCGCTAACATATTGATGATATTTTCAATTTTATAAGGAGGTCTTTGGGTTTACATTTGGTAATTCATTATTCAGAATCTGTCACACTCAAACAACTGATCCATTTGATAAATAACACATCCAGACACTCGTATAACAAACATTTTTAATACAACTCTAAGTTTGTAAATATAATAATTTTTAAACGCAACTTTCATTGGCCTATGTGTGTATCGTATCATACGTAGGTGTCTTTATCATATTGTATATTCTTTGCTTTAAAAGTTTGCTATTCAAAAGGCAACATGGTATAATGATATATCTTTAATTCAGGTATTTCCAAGAGGATCACCATTGGTGTCCGATATATCAAGGGAAATTTTAAGGCTAAGACAGGAGGGGGAGCTATTGAAATTGGAAAAGAAATGGTTCCAGAAAGATTCATCTTTTATACCCCAAGATTCTCAAGTAGTGAACCCAACAATTCTAACCCTTCACAATTTCCGCGGTTTATATTTGATTGGTGGGATTATCTTGGCTTTGGTACCTCTTGTATTCTTACTTCGCCATGTGTACACGTCTTCTTTTCTTAAATAATACATTTGATCGTCCCTGATTTGCAATGCAATTGTTGAATTTGATTTGAAGTTTAGGTTCGCAGTGGCATATGTATTAGACTTATTATAAACTAAAATATTGTTATTGTTATTATGCATTAATTATTAGGAAAATAAACTTAATTAGACTTATATTTGTGCGTATTATAAGTGTAATTAGAGACATGCATGATCAGGCATAATTCTTAAGTGTTATGTCACCGTCCCCTTACCGTTTTAAATGGTTATTTGAAACTGTTAGTTGGCGCCAAAACCAACTATCTCATATGTCACACCGTCAAATTTCCACGTACGAAGTACTACCGCGAGGCATGTGACTGACCAGGATCAGGTCACCAATCATATAGAACAGTTATAATAGTTAAGTAGTTTTATCAAACAAATATGAGTAGCGACTAATAAAGTTTAAGTCCCTAGTTTTAAGCTCTGAAACAAAGTTTAAAGTAACTGCGGAAGCATAGGTGAAACGGTTCGCATAAGTTCACGGTTCATATTTATTAAAAGAACCCGACACGGGTTTGCATGCCCACTTACACTCCCAAGTTACAAGCTCAACCGATTACTACTGAGTACCTGCAAAGCATGCAGTAGGGTGTCAACATAAAGTTGGCGAGTTCACGAGTTGTCCAGTTTTAGTTCCAAAAACGTAAGTTGTTTAGATAAAGTATTTATAATCACGTTATAGGAAGCTACCCCATCTGTAAGCTCACTAAACTGTAGATACCTAAACTGGTGACGTTGAGTTGTTGTGCCCCAAGTCAATGTCTTTCATCATTGACCAAATTGCAAGGCTTATTAGTTCACGCCTGATCCCCCCGGTTACGGTGTGAGGTTTGTCAAACCTAATAGCGCTATCAACTAATATCTCGTTCGCCCCCGGCGATTAATCGGTCTTGTAAGTGGGGACTTTCCATGATAGAGTTTCGTTTAGTTTGCTAGTCATGATTTATAAATAGTATCCAAACGTATTCCTCCCGGGAATAATAATTTATGAAAGTTCATAATTCGGGACCGAAACCCGTGACTAGTGTGTGATTACGTTCAAAGACAGAAAGATTAGAGACGGATAAAACAACTTTCTTGTATAAATTCGGTAGCATAACATTACAAACCGGCCCGATTACAAGCTAGCCGAACTATACCAAAGGAGCATACATCCATCCAGGGAGAGACAAAGTGGTGATCTCTCCCTCAAGTCTAAAACCTTCAAATGTTGCAAATGACCAAGGGTTGGTATTTATAGCCACACCCCCTTCACTTACAAACACACACGGTCAAACGAATAACCCTTCGTTTGACCACTTCAAACGAGCGGTCTATACACGTTCGTTTGATCGTTTCACTAACTATTACATAATCAGCATAAAATTAATCTAATCTATTCGAAAAACATCGGATACAAAAACTGCACCAACAAATTCCCCCTTGTCCGTTGCTGTCGAATGCTGAAAATGCAACTGCAATCGATCTTCAGTCAAGTATTTGTTGATGTCATCTTCTCTGTGTTAACAAATTCCCCCTTGACCAATGATCCAGGTAAGTAGTATCTTGACTTGAGTCTTCATAGCAATACAAAACCTGTGACAACCCGAACTTTCAGGATTAGTGACGTTTAATCTGGTGACCACAATTTCGTTATCTCTTCCCATCATGTCATATGTCCTGTGTTGTTATAACTCCGTTAAACTTAAACTTGAACGTATGTTAACTTTGTTAATAACATGTGATGTATAGTTGGGACGTACTTTTATGTTTCTAATGAACGGTCGTTTTGGTGGGCCGCACCCCAAATCTTTGAAGCCTGAAGCAAACTTAATTGGATTATAAAGCCCAAACCGCCACCCTTTACTTATATGTTTTAACAACCCAATCTCATGGGCTTAAACCCAGTTCGGCCAAGAAAAGGGCCCGATCAGCCCAAATCCTTACCATATTAGATATCCATTATGTTATTTAATAACTCAAACCCTACCCCCATCAATATTGCATACGGATATAGAACCCCCACCCCATGTGCGTACAGCTAACATCCAATACATATCTACTGTTGCTACCTTTCCTTTCCTTGTGTGAATATCTCGGCCCATTGAGTAATCAGCCCAACACTTTTAGGATCATGTGTACGTATCATAACCTAAATCAAATTCTGATTTAAGTATAAAACTATAACAAACCCTACCTTCCCTCTTGAATTGCGAAGACCGTAGATACCCCCCCCCCAATCGGAACTCTTCTACCTTTGAGACATTCTCTTGTGCTCTTGCAAGTAACTGGTATGTTAACTTACTGTTATGATTGATTATTATATTTGTTTGATGTTTCCAGCATCATTCTTAATCAATGATCTTCATAGTTAAGGATATATGTGTGCATGTGATTCACAAATAATTCTGATGTAACAACAGGAACGGTCCAATAGGATCCACACATTAAAAAGGCTTGTCGGCTAATGCTTTTATGACTGCATGTGATTGCCACTAGTTGTGCTTGTTATATATGAATCATTAGGTATTTTGATATAATAATCGGTCCAATAAAATGGAAGTTTAGTGGGTGAATAAGGTTTGGTAACATCACATGCAGATGACGGCTCATGTATACTAATGTTGTTAATGATGAGTGTTGGGGTCCAATGAGATTTAGGTTAAAGAAACAATGGTCGGCCATGTGATAAGTTAGGGGGTTGAACTTTGAATTAATTACACATTAGGAATATCATAATAGCTTATCAGTGAAGTTAAGAAATTTTAAGGTGGGAATGACCTGGCCAAACTTCACATGTGAAACATGAGAAGTATTAATCTTGGGTGGGTGATTTGGGAACCATATGTTAATCGGATCATTCAAGTACATAACATAAAACCGGATCGGTAATGGACCGCATAGTGGCTGAGCATCATAACCGAGTCGGGCTGGGCCAGATGGGCCTGCCAGCTCCTTCGGCATGTGTTGGAGGGGTAGTAATCTTGAATAATTGGGTTGTAGGGCCACATTTTAATAATAAAGCTTGAATGGGCTGTTAGTGTTAAGTGGGACTTGGGCTTGTAAAGCAAACGTGTGTCAAGCAGGAGAATCTGTGTAGGAATAAACGTCATTAACTTGATTAATGTATGTCATAGCTAACTGTTAAACCTTGTGAAAATATGTGTGAATTCCATAAGTGCGACTTCTGCAATGTATGACAAATACGTGATTCGGTGTGAGTGTGGAACTGACTGTTATCGGTAATTCTTCTAGGGCGTGTTGTGTTTGAATAATCAACAAGATAATTATTCTTACCGAGCAAACCGAAGGTGAGTTCATCTTTCTTGAGCATGCGTCCCGGTGGTTGGGACAGTCAGTGGGTATTCCTGGGAGGGACAAGTCTTTTGGGTTAAAACGGGAATGTTGGATAATATACTCTTCCTATCACCTTTCAAGTCCCTCCATGTTGTTTGGTTACCAGGAAGGTAACATGGTATTAGTTAGTAGCGCTACTTAGGTTTGGCAACCTCACCCCGTATCTGGGAGAACGGGTGTTGAACTAATGACCTAGTCATGACCAGTGCTTTGATAGGAGCATTGGAGAAAGGGCAAAATAATCAGAAGCCGTCTTGTATTGGGGTATTATCAACATCGTTTTCAATATTACTTTCGGAATTAAATTCAATGGATTAACTAAACATTTGGTAACCAACGTTTTCGTAAAACTATGAACTCACCAGCGTTGTCTGATACACTTGTTGCATGCTCGCAGGTTGTTAGATATCTTGGACTTGGGAACTTGCTGTCTGGAGTAGCTGGAGTGGTCATGGGTCGATGGGAAGGATTTATGTGATTGATTTCTTGATACTATACTTGGGTTTGAAACAGTTTAACTTGGTTTATTATTTGCTTCCGCTGAACTTATTGATTTTCGTTGAAACTTGTTTTTATTAATAATGGGGATTTTATTTATAACTTGTATGGGTTCAATGTAATTGGTGGCTCGTTATTGGTATGTCACACGCCTAACAGGGACACTCCCTATGTGGTAATTTGGGGGTGTGACAGTTTGGTATCAGAGCCATTGGTTATAGTGAACTTGGTTTTAAAACGTTTTCATAAAACCAGACTATAACCGAACAGTACCGAAATCGACCATGACACTCAGCTCCAGACTGCAAGGTTCGTTTCTCATTTACTATTGCATAGCATATCTAGAGTACACTTATGTATAACATTACACGTGAATGCACACTTGGCACGACTGCATGAGCCCTTATATTACCAACCCCTGTTATGTGAACTGTTAGTGTGACACTACTCTTCGACTATTGTGATTCTTGATCCTATAAAACCTTTCGCTTGCTATTTGAACGTGGAGAACCTTTTAACGCAAGTTAAGAGGCACTGAGATAAGCATGCAAATCGCCTTATTATTATGGGTGCACACATAATAATAACGCGAGGTGCATGCAAGTCCCAGTGAGGCTTAACAAGCGTGGGAAGGGTTCTGCCTTATTGTGTGTAAACTTGGTAGTTTGTAGATTTCAATGTGATACTCGACTTTTACCTCATTTCGACCCTTAAGATAGTTCCCTTCTCTTATATAGAACCATGAGTGGACGTGGAGGAGGCCGAGGTGGTGGACGTGGTCACATTGCTATGACCCAGGCCGAATTAACCGACTTGATCAACACTCGTGTAGCTGAAGCCCTAGCGGCTTACCAGGCTGGTACGATATGTGCCAATTACCTTCTATCCTTGTGTCATATACTCGAATCTTACCTGTGCGTCTTACTTTCCTCGTTTTAGGTCAACCTGCGAATCAAAACCATCCACCTGCTTGTACGTACAAGATGTTCATGGATTGTAAGCCACAGACCTTTAGCGGGACTGAAGGGGCTGTGGGACTCTTGCGTTGGTTCGAGAAGGCTGAATCAGTATTTGCTATGTGCAATTGTCCCGTGGGGGACCGTGTGAAGTATGCTACAGGCACCTTGGAGGATGGTGCCTTAACCTGGTGGAATGCCCAAGTGCAAATGTTGGGTATTGAGATGGCGAATGCCACTACCTGGGATGATTTCAAGGAGTTGATGCGAGAGGAGTATTGTCCTCGTGATGAGATTCAGAAACTGGAGAACGAGTTCTACAACCTGAAAATGGAGGGTTCTGAAATCGAAGCATACACTAGGAGGTCTAATGATCTAGCAACTTTGTGCCCTAACATGTCTCGACCCCCATCCCGGCGAATTGAGTTGTATCTCAAGGGTTTAGCACCAGCTGTTAAGGGGTACGTTACTGCTGCAAACCTAGACAATCTGCCCCGAATCGTCCGTTTAGCACATAAGATTACTGACCAAGAGGTCGAACGTGGCAGCCTGCCGCCACGTGTTTCTGCTACTACCTCGACTGCTACAGCTACCACACCTGCTAGTGATCACAAGCGAAAATGGAACGATACTGACAAAACAACCAGTGCCAGCCAATCTCAGAAAAGGGCAGACAACAGCACCCACCGTAGTTTCAGCCAGACATCCTCTGTGAACCAGAATCAGAGCAACAACTCAAATCAGGGCTCTTACGCGGGAAAGTTACCAAAGTGTGATAAGTGTATGTTTCACCATCGCGGGCCGTGCACCCGGGTATGTCATAGGTGCAACAAGGTGGGTCATATGGCTAAGGATTGTAGGGTCTGGCTCCCAAAGCCGCCGCAGCAGCCACAGCAACAGGAGAGGCAGCAGCCCCAACAGAATCGGGGAAATCAAAAGGGGTGCTTTCAGTGTGGTGATGAGGGTCATTTTAAGAGGGATTGCCCTCAGCTTAATCAGAATGCTGGCAACAACAACAATACTGGGAGCGGCAACAATGGGAACAATGGTGGGAACGGAGCACGTGGAGGAGTATATACTATTGGCGCTGGGGGAGACTCGCAGTGAAGGCGATGTTGAGACCGGTACGTCTTCTTTGAATGATCTTTTTCTGCTTCTGTTTTATTTGACTCTTGTTTCGATTGGAGTTATGTGCCTTAGGGTTCAGTCGTCAATTAGGACTGACTCCCACCTTTCTTGTAAATAAGCATGTCGTAGAATTAACTGATAGTAAATCGATAGAAGCTTCACATGTTCTTTTGGTTGTAAACTTGATCTCGTGGGTCAAGTGTTCGACATTGACCTACTTCCTGATATTCTTGTAAGTTTTGACGTAGTCGTTGAGCGGAAATTCTCTGTAAAGAGAAAATCGTGCGTATCCCTCTCCCTAGTGGGGAACCCTTATCAGTTCAAGATCATCATAATTGTGCCATTGTTGGCATTGTCTTAGTCATGAAAGCCCAGAAGTGTCTACTGAAGGGCTACCCTGCTGTTCTAACTCTCGTCACCGATTCGCCACTTTAAGAAAGAAAGATAGAGTATCTTCATGTTATTCGTGAAATTTTTGACATGTCTTCCAAAGAGTTACCTGGTTTACCTCCACATCGTTAGGTGGAATTTTAGAATTGACCTTATGCAAATCCCGATTTCCTTCTGGGGTACAGCAATCCCTTGGATTCGCTGGACACTATCACAGCTTCATCATAGGACTTTCGAAGGTTACGCAACTTCAACCTCCATAGCATAGCGGGGAGCTGTGAATTCCTGAGAAATAAAATCGGGGAAACGTCTTTTCAGCTTTTGAAACCCAACCCTACAACACGCGGAACATCACTTCCATCCGAGAGTACCGATGATCCAGCGATATACCATGATGGCTTAATTCAGAGTCCCAGTTACACGCGTTTGTCGTTTTGCAACACTAATCTTTACCCACCAAACTCTGTTTTGGACAAACGATACACTCGCGCGACCGCAATATAACAAACTTCCCTGTTGTGCCATGCCGCCATGCACCACTACTGGAAATTATTTCTAGACAGCAAATTTGCCGGCCAAATCCTTCGGATGGTTAATGGACCCCTGATTCGCTCGATTCTTTGTATGAACCTCATTAATTCCCTGTTTCTTTGATTGGCAACTGATATAACAAAACGCTAACAACCATACCATGATTTCCACCGATCACAAGATTAGCCCCCAGGCGTTGTAAGGTATCTATAGATCGAGTTCGTCGGAACTCACTTCAAGCCATTGTTTTAGATCAATTTTCGGGACGAAAATTCTTTCAAGTTGGGGATGATGTGACACCCCGCGAAAACGCTTAACAAAACTAACTTCCTCAGTGACCGTTTGCTAAATTTCGGGACGAAATTTCTTTCAAGTTGGGGATGATGTGACAACCCGAACTTTCAGGATTAGTGACGTTTAATCTGGTGACCACAATTTCGTTATCTCTTCCCATCATGTCATATGTCCTGTGTTGTTATAACTCCGTTAAACTTAAACTTGAACGTATGTTAACTTTGTTAATAACATGTGATGTATAGTTGGGACGTACTTTTATGTTTCTAATGAACGGTCGTTTTGGTGGGCCGCACCCCAAATCTTTGAAGCCTGAAGCAAACTTAATTGGATTATAAAGCCCAAACCGCCACCCTTTACTTATATGTTTTAACAACCCAATCTCATGGGCTTAAACCCAGTTCGGCCAAGAAAAGGGCCCGATCAGCCCAAATCCTTACCATATTAGATATCCATTATGTTATTTAATAACTCAAACCCTACCCCCATCAATATTGCATACGGATATAGAACCCCCACCCCATGTGCGTACAGCTAACATCCAATACATATCTACTGTTGCTACCTTTCCTTTCCTTGTGTGAATATCTCGGCCCATTGAGTAATCAGCCCAACACTTTTAGGATCATGTGTACGTATCATAACCTAAATCAAATTCTGATTTAAGTATAAAACTATAACAAACCCTACCTTCCCTCTTGAATTGCGAAGACCGTAGATACCCCCCCCCCCAATCGGAACTCTTCTACCTTTGAGACATTCTCTTGTGCTCTTGCAAGTAACTGGTATGTTAACTTACTGTTATGATTGATTATTATATTTGTTTGATGTTTCCAGCATCATTCTTAATCAATGATCTTCATAGTTAAGGATATATGTGTGCATGTGATTCACAAATAATTCTGATGTAACAACAGGAACGGTCCAATAGGATCCACACATTAAAAAGGCTTGTCGGCTAATGCTTTTATGACTGCATGTGATTGCCACTAGTTGTGCTTGTTATATATGAATCATTAGGTATTTTGATATAATAATCGGTCCAATAAAATGGAAGTTTAGTGGGTGAATAAGGTTTGGTAACATCACATGCAGATGACGGCTCATGTATACTAATGTTGTTAATGATGAGTGTTGGGGTCCAATGAGATTTAGGTTAAAGAAACAATGGTCGGCCATGTGATAAGTTAGGGGGTTGAACTTTGAATTAATTACACATTAGGAATATCATAATAGCTTATCAGTGAAGTTAAGAAATTTTAAGGTGGGAATGACCTGGCCAAACTTCACATGTGAAACATGAGAAGTATTAATCTTGGGTGGGTGATTTGGGAACCATATGTTAATCGGATCATTCAAGTACATAACATAAAACCGGATCGGTAATGGACCGCATAGTGGCTGAGCATCATAACCGAGTCGGGCTGGGCCAGATGGGCCTGCCAGCTCCTTCGGCATGTGTTGGAGGGGTAGTAATCTTGAATAATTGGGTTGTAGGGCCACATTTTAATAATAAAGCTTGAATGGGCTGTTAGTGTTAAGTGG
Source organism: Helianthus annuus (assembly GCF_002127325.2). Lineage (NCBI taxonomy): Eukaryota > Viridiplantae > Streptophyta > Magnoliopsida > Asterales > Asteraceae > Helianthus > Helianthus annuus. The sequence continues at coordinate 82,848,551 of NC_035433.2, forward strand.
GACTTGGGCTTGTAAAGAAAACGTGTGTCAAGCAGGAGAATCTGTGTAGGAATAAACGTCATTAACTTGATTAATGTATGTCATAGCTAACTGTTAAACCTTGTGAAAATATGTGTGAATTCCATAAGTGCGACTTCTGCAATGTATGACAAATACGTGATTCGGTGTGAGTGTGGAACTGACTGTTATCGGTAATTCTTCTAGGGCGTGTTGTGTTTGAATAATCAACAAGATAATTATTCTTACCGAGCAAACCGAAGGTGAGTTCATCTTTCTTGAGCATGCGTCCCGGTGGTTGGGACAGTCAGTGGGTATTCCTGGGAGGGACAAGTCTTTTGGGTTAAAACGGGAATGTTGGATAATATACTCTTCCTATCACCTTTCAAGTCCCTCCGTGTTGTTTGGTTACCAGGAAGGTAACATGGTATTAGTTAGTAGCGCTACTTAGGTTTGGCAACCTCACCCCGTATCTGGGAGAACGGGTGTTGAACTAATGACCTAGTCATGACCAATGCTTTGATAGGAGCATTGGAGAAAGGGCAAAATAATCAGAAGCCGTCTTGTATTGGGGTATTATCAACATCGTTTTCAATATTACTTTCGGAATTAAATTCAATGGATTAACTAAACATTTGGTAACCAACGTTTTCGTAAAACTATGAACTCACCAGCGTTGTCTGATACACTTGTTGCATGCTCGCAGGTTGTTAGATATCTTGGACTTGGGAACTTGCTGTCTGGAGTAGCTGGAGTGGTCATGGGTCGATGGGAAGGATTTATGTGATTGATTTCTTGATACTATACTTGGGTTTGAAACAGTTTAACTTGGTTTATTATTTGCTTCCGCTGAACTTATTGATTTTCGTTGAAACTTGTTTTTATTAATAATGGGGATTTTATTTATAACTTGTATGGGTTCAATGTAATTGGTGGCTCGTTATTGGTATGTCACACGCCTAACAGGGACACTCCCTATGTGGTAATTTGGGGGTGTGACAAAACCCTTGAAGCTTCTCGTATAATATTTCCCCCTCAAAGTACGCCTATCCGTGTTGAGTGTTGTGCAATCTCCTCGCAAGGCTAAATTAACCGATCTTCCGCTGATCTTCCAATACTCCAACCGGCATTTGATAAGGGTTCCATTCTTTAAAAACTGCATCAAGTCTTGATCTTGTCATAAGAACTCTATTTCATTTAAGCATACTACATTGGTAGAGTTTTTCTGGTGAACTGTCTTCTGTAAACCATCTTTGTGGAATCGACCAAGTAATGCACTTTGATCATCAGCGTCAACACTCAGGAAGTCAGCTAAACCGAGTATATCATTTGCAAGCTCAACCAGCACGCTTAGTTGAACTAAATCCAGATCTCATTGTTTCGCCTTTGTGAAGTTGACCACGTAATGCACTACGGATCTTTAGCATCTGTACTGATCAGGATGTCAGCTTGACCAAGTACATCGTTTACAAAATCAATGAATTGAGTTACACCAAGATCCCTGTAAAATCCCAAAGAAACATCAAACCCAAACCGAATCCTGCAGATTCCCCCTCAACTACAACTTCTGATAGAGATGGAATCCACCGTTGTCAGCCTTGAACTATCAGCTCTCATAAAGATTCCACAGGTCTTCAGTGAACAACGTTTTGAAACTACTGTTGACTTTAGATACCTGTATGTTTCCGTGCAAAACCCTTCACGCTGGCTGGAGAATTAATTAAAATCCTCAAATATATGTCTGTGCAAAACATTCCACGCAGAACCTTTGGTATCACCAGAAAATCACAAACTCTACCTCCTGTGATAGCGTTTAGAAATTTACCGAAGAAATTCCAAAACATACGTTTAGAAAATTTTTATCCCCCCATTTCTTTGGTAAAATCTTTAAACCTTAACAAATTCCCTCCTCTGAGCGGAACTGTCGTCAACTTCACTGAAAAAATTCTCTCCACTGAGCAGAATCTTTCAAATGTTCTAGGTTTTTTCGAAATATCACGAAAGCGACTTTCTTCTTTGCATATTCTAGTTGATAAAGAAAGTCCCCAAGCCCCGTAGGATCCGACTTGTATTGTAACACCTTGACTTCTTTGACTGTAGTTAGCCAATTTTGAGTTTTTACGTCAGTTGTATTATATTGAGTAATTAGCCAAAATCGAAGCAATCGAATTGTTTATCGCTACGAACCGCTTTACGACTGTGAATAATAGGAAGTAACAATGCGATAAAGTTAATTAAACACTAATCGATCTAATCTAATCAACATCGCGCTCGCAACTCGAAATTCGCATTTTGGTGATTATTATATGTGTGTGTGCCTTATGTGTTACTTGTGCATGTATATTTATGTTATGTGTGGTAATCAATCGAATCGCAATAAAACTCAATCGCAATCGAATCGCAATCGCAAACCGAATACGAAATAGGGATACTTGTATGTTGATATAGTAGTTGGGATTAAAAGTAAATTGAAAATAAAACACTATCGCATTCGCATCGCTCGCAATCGAAATCGAAAAATCAAAAATCATCGCGTTGCGCACCCGAACTAGATGTCAGCCGGCCGGATTGCCATCCGACCGGGCTGCCATCCGGTCAGTGTGCCATCCGACCGACCCAACATCCGGGTGTGGTGTCATCCGACCGACCCACACTTTCCTCTTTTGGAAGCCTATAAATACCCCTGTCATTGTCATCATTTCCACTTTTGGAAATCCTCTGTCCGAGCAGCACGTGTTCTTCACATTTTCATCGATTTCTCTCAAACCAGGTAAGATCTCGTCCTAAATCTTGTACTTCCTTGATCTACACACATTCCTACACCTTTCTATCTTTTGGATTTTAACTTTTAACCGTGAAATAATCAAGATTCGAGTGTTCTATAATGACGCTAGGGGTGTGCAAAAAACCGAATTAACCGAACCATAACCGAATTAACCGATAAAACCGAACCGAAAAAACCGAACCAAGTAAAAAACCGGTGGGTCGGTTAATGGTTTTTTTGAAAACCGAAAGTAGCGGGTCGGTTATGGTTATCATTTTTTCCACACCCACCATAACCGAACCGAACCGACATGTAATAAATCTTTGTAGGATTTAGGACTTTTCACCATATTTTTAATATTTGATGTTTTTTTACAGTTTTTTAGTACTTATGGGTTTTTCATATCATTTCATTTTGTGGTTTTGGTTGAATGCTTATTTGAATTTATGGAATGTATCATATCATTTTATTTGAATATTCGATTATAATAATTGGTATTAATATTATCGATTATATATATATATATTTTTAATACTATGTAATATACTAATATATACAAATATGCAATAACAATCTATTCCATGTGAAAAAAAACTTAAGTTATTTTTAGCTAAGATAAATACACGGTTAACCACCCATAACCGACCCGCTACAACCATCAAAACCGAATAACCATAACCACCATAACCGATCGGTTATGGTTATTGTTATCCAATTACCGACATCGCGGTTATGGTTATGGTTTTTGGTCAAAACCGACCCAAACCGACCCATGCACACCCCTAAATGACGCCATCATGGTGTCATCAAGAACATCATGTTTTGGCCTCAATCCTTCAAGAACGACTTGAATCTAACCGATTTCCACATAAATAGATAAAGATCTACCATGGATCTAAACATTTTCACTAAGAAAAGGATTGAAAGATGGTTTTCCTACTTCCTTTCAACTCTTTTACGCTCAATGCACTCAAAACCGATAGAATCGGGCCTTGTGTCAACATACTACTCATGCTGTGGTTACGTTAGCTCAAGATCCGACCCTATCCATGAGGTTCATCGGTTTCGTGTTAAACTGGGACTCCGTCTCGAACAGTTCACTAATCGGGTTTGGGTGATTTATTCCCGATCAGGAGAACCAAGTATTGACAAGTTTCCGATATTGTTTGACTCGTTATAAAAATACCTCGATAAAACTAAAAACAATCAAAACAACGTGTTAGACGAACAGGCCGACCAGGACAAGGTGCTGTCCGATCGGACTACCATCCGAACGGACAGCCACCCGAGCGACTGGCCGACCGAACGGCTGACACTTTGGGTCCCACATTTAGTCAACATTCATTTAAAGTGAGTATTGAACGAAGTGCTAACAGATCGGACTACCATCCGACCGGATTACTCTTCGGATCATGAGATACTTGACTTTAACAATTAGGCGATTTTTCAACATGTTCAATGCACTAGTGATGCCACCCGACCGGACCGCTGTCCGATCGCGTGACAACCTACTGTGAACTTGTTCTCACTGAAGTGTCAACCTATCGGATTACCCACCGATCGGACTACCGTTCGGTCGACCGACCTGAAAGGTAAAGATACTTCAATGTTTTCAAATGCTACAACAAAAACTTCAAAAGTCAAACCATCATACACAAACACATCCTTCTCATAGGAAGAAACAAATCCACTCGAATAGTCATCCGACCGGACTACCGCCCCACCGGATGACCACCCGAACGGATTATTATCCGCACGAATTGGCTGTCCGATCGGATTATCATCCGACCGAACTGCCATTCGACCCATCAGCACTTGTTTCCGTTTTTACGCATGGCTTATCGTTATTCTATCAAACTATTCAGGCTAACATTACTCTCAAGCGCTCCCTTCAATCCATCAACCGCTGTGAGTATACTCGATCCCTTTTTGCTTTAAGCACTTTTGGGTGTTACATACGTTACTTAAACGAAATCACATCAAACACACTATACAACATTTTAAACGCCAACCGTTACCGCATGTTATACGTGACTTAATGAATGCTTGTTTGTTATGTTTACACATGGAATGCTATCTACCTGCCTTAACGACGATAGTACTATAGTTTGGACTCAGCACCCGCTCATGCGGGGGTTGTTAAGGACAATTATTTGCATGGATTACAGTGGTGATCATGTATTACGAATTGCCTCGGGCAGTCAACCCGCAGTCATTGGTATCGATAAATCCGTGTCGATAATTAACATGCTTCGTTTTCCGCTGTGTACGTGCTGGTTATGCGTAAAATATTTCGAACTCTATATGTTATTATCAAACTTGTATACTCGTCTTTACAATATGTGTATTGACTTTTATTTTAACGTATGTGACAGGTTATTAGGATGCTTATCTGCTAGGAAAGCGAGGCTAGAATAAAGCTCTAGAGTCCAACAAATAGTTGTCTGTAGTGGTCAAATCAAGGGTCTCTAAAAGCAGATAAACAATTGCTATATTTAAATCTGAGTTGTCGGAACAGAATTATTTGCCTAGATTTTTCCTGTAATAATTTGTTTACTGTTTGAGGCATGGTATGGGACATGTCATTCTAAATTGAATAGTAATGATAATTGTTATGGATACTTCTGGACAATCTGTTTCGCTCAGTGCTGCGCCCCGATGATTCCGCCATCGGTTGGGGTGTGACAGATTGGTATCAGAGCCATAACTATAGGGAATTAGGCAAGACTCGACCTAGTCCGGGTCGACGTCTTAGAGACCTAGACTATAGTTAGGACCCAATAGACCGGCTCGTGCATGTCTAATAGGGACTAAGTATGAGCCTATTCACTATCCCTCGTACTTCTCGCCTACGCTACACTATCACTGCACTCGAGTTTTCAAATAAAGTCAAGCGATTAAGTCAAGATTAGGTGTGAAAGCCGCAAATTCTCGACTAAGTTGCTTGATCAACCCGTATTTTCACTGTCCACCTTGCTCATATCATTGCTGTTTTTGAGAATCATGACATAGTATGACCAGTCGTCTTCACTTGGAATAGATTCTATCAACTTATCAATGATCTCTTCATTTCAAGTTTAAGTGGAACAGTTTCACCTTTCATACAAGCAAACAAATCAAATTCTTTTTCAATAACGAACGCTTGTTTAACGGGGAGAAATATACCAAACCAGGAGTGAAATCCATATTTTGATGAATAATCTCCTCTATTTTACTAAAATCAAGGGGAAGTTGCCAAGCCAGGGGTGAAACCCTAACCTTGACGGCTTGTCCATGGATTTTACCAAAACTCTCACCAAAGTCTCGACGGACTCCAACGACCTGAACTCACAGTACGGCTAGAGGGATGTGCGCCAGATGCCCAAGGATCGAGGCAGAGGCCCTATCCTAAAGGTCAAAATGTGTACGACAGATCCTTGAGAATAGTCGAATCGTTTTGGGTAGTCAATGTCTAATAGCCGCAGACAATCTATCTCTCGATTTTAATGTGTTTCAATTCTGAGCCCGCAACTGCTGACTCTGATGACTCACTGATTCAATGTATTTATATGCGTTTAACTGATTTTGTGTTTAAAATTTTGGAAACTTATTCGATTTTTGCTCTCATTTCGATCGACACACACGACCCGCATTGCTCTCCTATCTCAAAACATTAACAATCGTTACTACTATGAGGGAAGCTGTACGCTATGATACTCGCTATACTATACACTTATACTATACTAATCGCTACGCTAGGCGCGACCGCGATGTTCGAGCAATCGCAGACTTTGAATGATAGGTTTCTGTATTCTGACTGCCTCTATGACTGAATGCATATGTGTTTCTGTGCTTCTGTGCCCTACGTGCTTACGTGCTTATGTGCTTATGTGATTCCTCTATAAATCTGTGATTTCGTGCCTACGTGTTTATCCAATTATGCGACTGTGTCCCTAAGCTTTAGTAAGTATTAGACGTGCGAGGTGAGATTCGATTATGATGTGTCTGAGACATACGACGATGTCTATTGAAGACAATGTCGTCATCTGGACACCGTCACCCACTTTCTCGCCAAGAAAAGAGAGACAAACGTCTTGCTGCTATCATCGCCAAACAGGTAGAAAAAGCTGTCAGTGATGTCTACGAGAACGTCAGCAAATCATCTGAGGAGTCGAGAACCGAAGCTCCTAAAGCTGCCCCCAAAACTGCCTTCAGTTTCAAGCAGTTTAAGGCATGTGGGCCAAAGGAATTCACTAGCGAGGGAGGCCCCACAGCGTCGTTCCAATGGTTTGATTCCATTGAGGTCACTCTGCGACAGAGCGGTTGTCCCGATGATCTCCGTACTCTCAACGCTACGGGCGTCTTCCAGACCCGCGCACTAGACTGGTGGACGGCCGAGAGAAACAAAAGAGGAAACGATGCAGCCTACAGCCAGTCGTGGGACGAACTCAAGGAGGTCATGCTGGAAGAATTCTGCCCTCCTCATGAACGCCAGAAGTTGGAGGATGAATTCTGGCACATTAAGCAAAAGGATGGCGAAAACGCTGCTCTAACTGCTCGATTCAAGCAGCTCAGCATTATCTGCCCTGATCAGGTGAAGACTTCTGACATGGCAATCAAGAAGTATATCCGAGCCCTGTCTAACTGTGTTGCAGATTTTGTGCAAGTGGCTAAGACTAAGACGATTGAGGAGACTTACTTACTGGCCGCTGAAATCAACGATAAGCGGGTTAAGGCTGGGGTCTGGGATAAAACTTCGAAGCACCTGCATCAAGCTACCGCCGCTCCAACTGCCGAACCCATCACTGCTCAACCGTCAAAGTCCTCACGTCGAAAAAAGAAGAACAACAACAGCAGCTCCAGCAACAAGAACTGTGCAGTCACTACCACTGCTGCTCCTCTCCAGGCCGTACCGGCCCAACAGCAGGCTCATCACTGACCAGCTACAACTACTTGTATGCACCTCCAGCAAAGCGTGCATTCACAGGCCCCCACCCGGTTTGCCCAACATGCTCGTATCATCATCCGGTGGGTCTTGCCTATCGTTTCTGCGCTCAGTGCAACATGTACGGCCACTTCACTGCCAATTGTCGTACTGGTCCTCGCAACACCTAGCTCAAGCCACTGCTCATCAAGCTCTGTTCCCCGCTCCGCAAGGCCATCAAGCAACTCAGGCACTCGCGGTCAACGCCCAAGTTTGCTTTGCATGTGGTGACCCCAACCACTTTGCAACACCAGCAGCAGCCTCACCAGCAGCAACAGCCTCAGCAGCAGCAGCAAGCCGCATGCGCCAGAACCTTCAACATCAACGTGCGCCAAGCCCAGACCGGCAACAACGTGGGCAATGGTACGTTCCTTGTGAATGATATTTATGCATCATGTTTGTTTAATACTGGAGCCGATAATTGCTTTGTGTCGTTCGAATTTGAAAAGCTCCTTAGTCGTAAGCGCTCCTATCTGCCCTCGTCATTCGATGTTGAAGTTGCTACCGGAAGGACTATCGTCGTTAATTCTGTTCTCCGTGATTGTACTCTTGAGCTCAACAATCACATATTCCCAATCGACCTTATTCCAATGCAACTCGGAAGTTTCGACGTCATAATAGGCATGGACTTTCTTCGTGAAAACCATGCTGAAGTTGTGTGCTTCGACAAGATGATTCGATTCTCGCTCGCGAATGGTGATTTACTATGTGTTTATGGCGAAACTGCCTCGAAGGGTCTCAAACTCATGTCATGTGTTCAAGCTAGCAAGTATCTCCGCAAGGAATACAGAGCTTTCTTGGCCAACATCGTAGTAGCGGAGAAGGAAAAGAAAAGGAAGACAGAAGTCAAAGACGTTCCTGTGGTCCGCGAATTTCCTCAAGTGTTCCCTGATGATCTTCCTAGACTACCGCCAAGTCGTGATATCGACTTCCGTATCGACCTCATTCCTGGAGCCAACCCTGTCGCCAAAGCTCCTTACCGACTCGCGCCGTCCGAAATGCGCGAACTCTCAAACCAACTCCAGGAATTACTTGAGAAAGGCTTTATTCGCCCCAGCACCTCTCCTTGGGGCGCACCCGTCCTCTTTGTCAAAAAGAAGGATGGGTCGTTCAGGATGTGCATCGACTACCGGGAATTGAATAAGTTAACCAACAAGAACCGCTATCCCCTACCCCGTATCGACGATTTGTTTGATCAGTTGCAAGGTGCTACGTGTTTCTCAAAGATCGATCTCCGTTCAGGCTATCACCAGCTACGTATTCAAGAGGAGGATATACCCAAAACCGCTTTTGGCACCCGCTACGGCCACTACGAGTTCGTTGTTATGCCTTTTGGCTTAACCAACGCACCCATGGTCTTCATGGATCTGATGAATCGCGTGTGTAAACCATATCTTGACCGTTTCGTCATCGTGTTCATCGACGATGTCTTGATCTATTCCAAATCGAAAGCCGAACACGCGCAGCATCTACGTTTGGTTCTCGAACTACTCCAGGGGAATCAACTCTATACCAAGTTCTCAAATTGTGAATTCTGGCTAGAGGAGGTTCAATTTCTGGGTCACATTGTTAATTGTTGGTGCACTTATGTCTGTGCTTTGTCTGTATTTCGTCATGATTCAAAACGATGTCTTTTGTTAGTCTGGGTTACGTCTTAGGTTTGTTATTATGTGTGTTTGATGTAAGTTTGACCAAGTCAACCATCCTCCTGGTTTGACTTGTCCAAACAGTTAACACATGGTTTGTAACATATGTTGTGTCGAAGGATGACATCGAAGGATTGTTTATATCCTTCGATGACCTCGAAGGATAACCTTCGATGGATATGGATGGACCTCGAAGGATATACCATCCTTCAAGGTATATGTGGATCTTTCGGTGAGATTCTGGTCGATAGATGATCTTTCGACCAGACATTCTGATCCTTCGACCAGTGTATCTGTTATGGGTATATATAAACCCATGTAGTGTGTTCATCACAGAGAGACAAGAGAAGTAAGACAGAAAGATAGACACTCGAGAGATAGAGAGAGTATTCTGTCAAGAACACACACACACTTAGAGAGTTTGCAAAACAGATTTGTAAACATTGAGCTTGTAACCGAACCTTTCATACGCATTAATACAAGTGGTGTTAATCGGTGAATATTGTGTGTCTTGTGTTTGTGCTTGTTTTATCTCGGTTTGCACTCTAGCTTGGATTCCGCACTTGCTAGTGTGTTTCACATAACAAGGTTAAGGTTTCACCTCATCCTCCGAGAGGGACCTACAAGTGGTATCAGAGCTTTGGCTCTTTTCCTTGTTAAAACCGAGTTTTTACAAGACTTTGGAGTGTTTGAACTCACTTGGTTTAGCACCCGTTTTTAGTGTTTTTCTTGGATTTCTTGACGTAAAAAACGTGTTCTAAACTAACCGGGTGTGTTCAAGGACGGGTTGGGTAAATTAAAAACTTGTTTTTAAGAAATTTGGTGATTTCCGGCCAAACTCCGGCTTGCTCCGGTGACCGGATTTTTCTGGATAAAACTTTCCTTTTAAGGAATATTTTATTTGTCAAATCTGAGTTGGTAGAAAGTAGGGTCTGACCATACCTTTCTGCCGAAAGTTGACTACCAACCCATCACCTTTTCACCAACCTGTCATCTTTCTGTCAACTGTGTCAGAAGAGATCGAAGGATATCCTTCGAAGTCCAAAGTTCATCCTTCGATCAAAGGAACTTCGATAGATAAGCATCTTTCGAACATCCTTCGAAGTTTGTGACATATCCTTCGATCCTAGGAATCTGTTCGAAGGATATATTCGAAAGATAAGGATCCTTCGATTGGAGAATCTTTCGAAATCGTTGTTCGAAATTCAACAGTGATCTTTCGAACACTGTTGATCCTTCGAACAAGTACTATCTTTCGACTCTTAGTCTGTTTAATTTTAACAGTTTGTGTTTTTCAGGTCTTTCGATCAAGGATCTTTCGGCTGTTTGTTATCATTCAAGTTTTTAACATAGTTTGTGAAAATTAATTTTTCAAATTTTAAATCAATTTTCACTTAATATATTAATTTTCATAAAATGGGAACAAACGGTCAGTGGGATCCAACCGCGGACTACAACAACTTTGACTCCACAATCATCAGCTACGCAATCTGCGTCAGATTTTGACAAGACTGCATGGATGCGTGCTATTGCCCCACCTCAAGCTGCAATGATAACTGCAAATCAATGCGCATTGGTCACAAATCAAAGCAGCAGCATTCAAGCAATGATGCAGAACGACATTGAAACTGGTACAAGCACAAAACCGCCAAAGCTAAATCACATCAATGATTGGGGATGGTGGAAAGAAAGGCTGAAAACTTATGTTCAGGGGCAAGGTCAAGATCTATGGATGTGCTTCTTCACTCCATTTGAAAATGAGTTGGAAGTTGCAGGATCTAATCCAGAAACTTACAGCACTATGTCTGATGATGATAAGAAGAAATATGAGTTAGAAAAGAAAGCATTCATGATTCTCACACAAGCTCTTCATAGAGACATTTACCATCAGTTTGTTTACTGCACGACTACTAAAAGCTTGTGAGATATGCTCACGTTAAGATGTGAAGGAAATGCTCAATCTAGAAAGATCAAGCAAGAACTACTGAAGAAAGAGTTTGAAGGATTCACGTGTATGGAGAATGAGACTTTGGCAGAGTTATCTACAAGGTTCCATCACTTGTTGAGCGAGATGTTTGCCTTTAAAGTCACTGCCACTCCACGAGAAATGGTGCAGAGATTCGCTGATAGCTTACCAGCAAAGTGGAGCAGTTTTCTTGAAATTCTCAAAGAAAATGGTGATCTAGACACAATCACCGTTTATGAGTTAATTCAAAAATTGGAGAACAAGGATGTGGAAGAAAAGCTTAAGGCAAAAAGAACACTAACTCCTCAAAATCCAGAGATGTACTTTGGGATTGCAGGAGGTATCAGTGGAGAAAAACCAGCCTCTCAACACGCGAAGCTTCAAACAGCTTTCATCTCAAACACCGGACCTTCCACAACAAATCAGTTTGATCCTTCAGCATACACGAAGATGTTTTCAAGACCAGATTCTTCTTCTCAACAACAGTATGTGCAACCGCAACAGCAAGGGTTTTATGGAAGCTCTTCAAACTTTCAAGCCACTTCCAATCCAAACACAGTCAGATTAGACACTTCCAATTTTTCCAAAGTCACTGTCGAAATAGCCAAGGAGCATATGGAGATGTTGAATACCTTGGTTAGTGCTTACTGTGGATTAGTTGCAGGTCAGATTGGGAATATCAATCTAACCAATGAAGATTATCAGCAAGTGGATAAAGAAGAGTTTGAAATGATGGATATCAAATGGGCTCTTGCTAGTGCAATACGAAGAGCAAAGGAGTTTATGGAAAGAACGGGGAGAACCAACTTGGAAAGCAACAACAACACCAAGTATGGTTTTGATAAGAATGTTGTCACTTGCTTCAATTGTGGTGAAAAGGGTCACTTCAAGCGGGAGTGTCAGAAGCCACCTAAGCAAGGAAATCAGAATCCCTTCAGGAATCAAGGACAGCCACAACAGCAACAGAACAACAATTCTGTCAGATCAATAGTTCTTGTTGGAGGAAATGCATCTGGATCCACAAACACTAATTCCCACAGAGGATTGGTTGTTCAAGCTGATGAAATCTGCAACTGGAATCTTCAGCTTGGAGAAGGAGGAAATGGTGGATCAGCATGTTATGCTAAAGTGATTGAGAAGGTAGTAGAACCCGTGTCTGCTGGTGAATCTTCAGAAGATGAAGATAGTTCGGGTTATAGTGGGAGCATGAATGGGGAATCACGTGATGCTGGTGATTTGTCAAGTGATACTTTGGATTTGGAAGTTGATGAGATTTTGGCTGAAGCTGAAGCATTATGCAAGAGGAGATCTATTCTCTGCCAGAAATCTGCTGGAACTTCCGAGAAGCTTGCTAAGTTTTTCTCTGAAGATGGATCTTTTTCTTTCCATACAGCCTTTATGGCTCACGTAGAAGGTCAAACTTCTCAGGTATGTGATACTAATTCTGACTCTATTTCTGTTCCTATTGAATGTGCAAAGTGTTTAAAATATTCAGAAAAGGAAAGTCAGTTTGAAATCACACAGAAACACAATCAAGAATTGATTGTAGATCTTTCTAAAGCAACCGAAGCTAACTTGTTTTTAACCAGAAATGAAAAGGAATTTAAAGAAACAATTGCGTCATTAAGAAATGATGTTTCAGAATTACAAAAGGCTGTTTTGCGAAAACAACATGCTAACAATAATCTTATTGACACAATTGAAAAGCAAATGGTAGAGTTAGCAACAGCTCGATGTGAATGTGAGACAATCAAGCAGAAATTGGAAAGCTATTCCAATTCCCGCTATGTATTGGATCACATCATTGATGTTCGAAAGAAAAAGGGGGATACAAAATGTATTGGATTCAACTCATGTCCTCCCCCAATGAATCACAATTACTCCAAATTGCCTGATGACGAGGATATGCCCCGTTTTGAATCTACTGTGCCACTCGGTCTAGATGACTTTGCAGCAGGCCTCAGGTTCACAACTGGTACATCATCCTCAGGTCAATCAGAATCTGAGAACATGACAGATACATCGTGTGTTAAGGAACAGAGTCCTCCCATTATTGAGGATGCTGATTCTTCGGACGATGAATCTGAAGAAATTGTGAAACAACAGTCTAACTCGGTTACAACAGATATTCCTATCGAGAATCACATTCTGTGTGATCCACCAGTGAAACCGAGTAAGACTGAAATGTCAAAGGCAATGGAATCCCTTGTAGTTAGCTCTGAAGGGAATAACTGTATACGCTCAAAGGAGATAGCAAAATCTACTCTAACAAAGATTTTCCAATTAAAAATGTAAATCTAGATTTAATTGAGCAAATTTTTGAAGGATGTACTGATAAGTTTTTGGGGAGCAAAAGTGGCAAAGTTACCGTCACTCAATGTGATCAAATTCCATGTGAACAAATTAGAAAACAATACGGAAACCAAAAACTACCTATTGAGCGAAAACAACAAGTCAACTCCGGAAAGGGTAAGGTACAGGGAAAGAAGGCTCAGAACAAGAATGTTCAAGCACCTAAAGTTCAGCAGCCTAAGACTGAACAACCAAAGGTTCAACAACCTAAAGCTGAACAGTCTAAGGCTACTCAACCTAAGGCTGCACAACCTAAAATTCAACAATCAAGGGTTGAGCAACCTAAGGTTCAACAACAAAAGGTGCAAAACAAAAGAGTTCCTGTTAAGAAACAGGAACCAAAAATGAACTTTGTTGGATCCACTGGTTCAGACAAACTTGAAACATTTCAGGATAAATCTAACGTTGATTTTGTAAAACAAGTTAGAATTTTAAAACGAAATGATCAAAATAATTACACCTAACACACCAACGGATGTGATTTAGGTCCTAGTACGTCTAGATCACAAAGTTCATTGTCTGGTTCTTCGTCTGGTCATCAACATGTTTCTCCGAGGTTTGTAGAGCGGAGAATATGTTTTGAATGTGGCACAGTTGGGCATATTGTAAGATATTGCCCATACCTGCAAAAGCTGAAGTCAAAAACGAGTGCTCCCCAAGAAATCAATTACCAAAAACGACCAGTTTCCCCGAAACAGGACCCACGTGTCTTGAAAGAAAGGGAAAAGAAGCTAAAGCAAAAGAATCAAAAGGTAATTGAAAAGGCCTTAAAATCAGAGGTCAAAGAAGAAAAACCTGCACAAGCAAAACCTGAAACTGTAAAACAAGTAAATGCTAAAACAATAAGTTCAAATACTGTGACAACTCGAACTTTAGACTTGCTTTGTGTAACGATACGTGTTTACGAGAACGTTATTAATTGAATGAATACTTGGTATGTTATGTTTACGTGCATTATGTGTATGTATGTTATGTGTTGCACGAGCCCAAACCACACACTAAAACCCGATCGCACAAGGCCAACCGGTCACACAAGCCCATTTGGGCCACACTTTGAAATCGGACCCCATTTGATAACCGAGTTGGGCTCGGCCCACTCCCCACTCGCAAACACCAAAACCAAGGGTAAGGGTTTTGATCCTCATTGTTGTTACAATTTTCATAACACACACAAACCCTATTTGCTCTCTACCTCTCTCTCTCGGCTTGCTTAGGACCCGACGGCACAAGACCATCCGATCATTCTCTTGTTCGGATCACCCTTCTTTACTCGTAATCGGTTAGTGTTTTGTTTATGCTTTTGTGATAAGTGATTTTATGATTTCATGTTTAGATGAAACCGATTAAAATCTGCATGATTATGAACTAGGGCCGGTTAGATTATGTTGTTTATGATTGGTCTTCGGATTGATTGCATGATGATTGATAATCAGGTTTTGTATGAATGATAATCGGTTAGGATGCATGATAGGGTTGCAAGATTTAAAACCAACCGATTGCTATATATTTGATTATGACCCGATTGTTTATTCTTGATACTGTTATGCATTTGTTTAAAGATGAACACGTTGAATATGATATAAAAATCTGCAAATTATTAGGTTTGATCTGAATTTTGAAACTGCTTAGTTGTTTGCATAAATTACGGAATGATTGTTGCTTATGATTATGGAAACCAGTTACACACGGTTGCGACTCGGTATCACTCATTGCGAGTCGGAACCCCACTCGAGACCACAACAGCACAAACCAAGACCATGGTTGCGAGTCCCGTTGCGACTCGTAACCGGACCATGATGAACCGAAACCACGGTTTCGAGTCCCGTTGCGACTCGTAACCGGACCTTAACAACTCGAGACCAGCTCCGATTGCGACTCGAGAACATCACCGTTACGAGTCCCGTTGCGACTCGGGATCTCCTCGTTGCGACTTGAGACGGACCATACTGTTGTTGGACTTTTACTGTGTCAGGCCCAACTGAAATGGGCCGAACGCTTGGATTCTGTTTAACTGATTGTTATTAGACTGCTTATATTTATTGGGCCGACTACTTGGACTCGTTACATGATATGAACTGCTGATACGTTTATGCGATTTGCCATGATCATACTTGATACCATACGTGATACAAACGTGCTATATACGAACCTAACTTCCATAAGTAACCATGATAGGACGTGGTTGATCCCTTACTTGTATACTTGAGCATTTTATTGTCTGCCGAGCAAACCCAGGTGAGTTCACACTCCTACTAAGGCATGGGATTCCCGGGTCGTGGGAATGGGATAAAGGTTACAATTGACTAAGAACGTACATATGCTTTTCCTAGACTACCACCTACCATGATCCTCGGATGTCAGGACGGTTCCGTAGGTTAGGATAACACCTACGTGGTCATATGCCAATTACTGCCTCGGATGTCAGGCACGCACGTAAAACCTACGTGTACGCATTACTTACTTCTATCCTCGGTACAAAGGATACGTACGTGAAGCCCACGTACACCCCCGCGTCTCCTATCCTCGGTTGTGAAGGATACGTGCGTAAAACCTACGTACACCCCATACGCGCTACTGTTCTCGGAAGAAGAACAGGGATGATACGAGTAGTTGATACGAATAGTCTAGTGGTCACATAACATGGGAAGCCCCCACCAGTATAACTTACTATCGGCCAAGTAGAGCCACCCGTTACTTACTGTTACGCATTTACTTACTGTGAACTCGCTCAACTAGTCTGTTGATCATTCTATTACATGCCTTGCAGATCGTTAGGTACATGGAGCTTGCACAAAGAGGAGCCGGTCGTTGTGGACAAGGATCGTATTACTTTGTTAGACACTTATGACATTTCAGTATTTTTAACTTGGGTTTACAATAATGCTTCCGCTCCTTAAACAATGCTTGGTTTTGAAACATCAATCATGTCATGATGAACTATTTAATGACTTTTATTATTATTAAATGCTATGTTTGATATGATTGATGGCTTGATCCTGGTCATGTCACGCTCCCAAGCGGTGGTACTCCGCATGTGGATTTTGAGGGTGTGACAGATTGGTATCAGAGCCATTGGTTATAGAGAACTTGGTTTTAATATGGGAAAAAGTTTTCATTAAAACCGGACTATAACCAGAACAGTGCTCTCAACGATCCACAACGACGCTTCGCTCCACGTGCAAGACTCGACATTTTAGGTAATAAGGTTTATGTTTATTGCCTACTTGCTAGAATTACTTAGAACTTTGCTCGTGGTATGCTTAGACTACAATGCTCACTATTTGCTATTGCTTAAGAACCCTTTACGTGCTTACACTTTTCTGTCATCGCGCTATTCGCGAACTTTTCTCACCTATTTCGCCTTTGACATGAAGATCAATGGCTGGAAGAATTAACATGACACAAGCCCAGTTAGAGGCTCTTGTTCAAGCTCAAGTTGCTGCGGCAGTTGCAGTAGCTCAAGCAGGTAGTATATCCTGCAGTATAGGCACACACTAGGATCCCTAGATCCTACATTCACTCTTGTATTTAACTTTGCCCTATTCGTACACAATAGGTCAACACGCGTAGCAGCCTGTCTGCACTTTCAAGAACTTCATGGACTGTCGTCCAAACTCTTTCAGCGGCACAGAAGGAGTGGTTGGACTCCTCCACTGGTTCGAGAAGCTAGAATCAGTATTCGAGATGTGCGAGTGCCCTGAGGCTCGCAAGGTCAAGTTCGCCACAGGCACTTTAGAAGGAATCGCGCTAACCTGGTGGAACGCGCAGGTGCAGATTCTCGGGTTGGCAGCTGCTAACGCCACCCCATGGAACGATTTTAAGGAACTCATCAAGCGTGAGTATTGTACGCGTGAAGATATTCACAAGCTAGAAGACGAGCTGTATAATCTGAAAATGGTTGGGTCGGAGATTGAAGCGTATACGAAGCGGTCAAACGAGCTGGCTGTGCTGTGTCCAACTATGGTAGACCCTCCATACAAGCGTATCGAGATGTATCTCAAGGGGTTGGCACCAGAAATCCAGAGCCACGTTACCTCGGCTAACCTCGACAATATCCAGGAAATCCAGCGTCTCGCTCATCGCATCACCGATCAGGCAGTGGAACAGAATAAACTGCCTAAGCGTGTCAGCACTACTGCTACAGTCACTCCTTCAGCTACTCCCGTTACCCTCAGTGACAACAAGAGGAAATGGGAGGGGGATTCAAGCAAAGCATCAGTTTCGGTTCAGTCCCAGAATCAGCAGCGAAAGACCGACAACTATCAAAGCCCTAACCAGCAGTCGTCAGGTAGCCACAGGCAGGGTGGATATCGCGGAAATCTTCCAAAGTGCAACAACTGCAACAGACACCACAACGGCCAATGTACCAAGGGTCGTTGCCAAAGATGCCTCAAGATGGGTCACGAGGCCAAAGACTGTAGAAGCCTTCGTCCTGCGAACCAAAATCAGCAGCAGCCTCACGCACAGCCTAACCAACAACAGGGCAACAAGGGATGCTACAATTGTGGTGCTGAAGGCCACATCAAGAGACACTGCCCACAGCTCAACAGGAACCACAACAACAACAACAACAACAACCAGGGCAACGGCAACAACAACAACGGAGGAAATAACAACGGCAATGAAGCTCGTGGTCGTGCTTTTGTGCTAGGTCGAGGCGACGCAGTGAACGATCCCAACGTTGTTATGGGTAAGTTTCTCCTCGACAATATTTACGTTACTGTTTTGTTTGATTCGGGTGCGGATACAAGCTATATGTCTGTGAAAATGTGTCAACTGCTAAAACGTGCACCAACACTTTTACCCACCAAACATGTAGTAGAGTTAGCAAACGGTAAAAGTTTAGAATCCACGCACGTAGTTCAGGGTTGTAATCTTATCCTTGCTGGCCAAGCCTTCTCTATTGATCTCATTCCCATAGTTTTGGGAAGTTTCGACGTCGTGATTGGGATGGATTGGTTATCCCAACACCAGGCAGAAATCTTATGCAGTGAGAAGATCATTCGTATTCCACGTTCTGGTCAAGAACCTCTCGAAGTCCAAGGCGACAAGAGTGGTGCTGTGGTTGGCATCATCTCATTCTTGAAGGCTCAGAAGTGCTTACGTAAAGGTCACACAGCCATTTTGGCTCTTGTTTCAGACGCATCAGTAAAGGAAAAGAAATTGGAGGATATACCAGTCGTACGTGACTTCCCTCAGGTGTTTCCTGAAGATTTACCTGGCTTACCGCCTCATCGTCAGGTTGAATTTCAGATCGAGCTCGCTCCAGGAGCAGCACCCATAGCTCGCGCACCATATCGTCTAGCTCCATCAGAATTGGAAGAATTGTCAAAGCAGCTGCAAGAGCTCTTGGAAAAGGGCTTCATTCGTCCAAGCTCTTCGCCTTGGGGAGCTCCAGTGCTTTTCGTGAAAAAGAAAGACGGTACGTTCAGGATGTGTATAGACTACAGGGAACTGAACAAGGTGACGGTGAAGAACCGTTATCCTCTTCCACGCATAGACGACTTATTCGACCAGTTGCAAGGGTCGTGTTACTATTCTAAGATCGACCTACGGTCAGGATATCATCAACTGAGAGTCCGCGAGGAGGACGTCTCTAAGACAGCATTCAGAACTCGCTATGGTCACTACGAGTTCTTGGTTATGCCGTTCGGACTTACGAACGCACCTGCAGTATTTATGGATCTTATGAACAGGGTGTGCAAACCCTATCTCGACAAGTTCGTCATTGTTTTCATAGACGACATTCTGATCTACTCCAAGAGTCAGGAGGAACACGAGCGACACCTACGCCTTATCTTGGAACTCCTTCGGAAGGAACAGCTGTACGCTAAGCTTACAAAATGCGACTTCTGGCTTCGTGAAGTCCACTTCTTAGGCCACGTGGTAAACAAGGATGGGATTCACGTCGATCCATCCAAGGTAGACTCGATCAGGAACTGGCCTGCACCACGTACGCCGACAGAAATACGCCAATTCTTGGGTTTGGCAGGCTACTACAGACGGTTTATTAAAGACTTTTCAAAGATCGCGCAACCACTTACGCTACTGACACAGAAGGGTGTTACCTACCGTTGGGGCAACACGCAGGAAACTGCTTTTCAGTATCTAAAGGATAGGCTTTGCAGCGCCCCTATTCTTTCATTGCCAGAAGGCACAGAAGACTTCGTAGTATATTGTGATGCATCCATCCAGGGTCTTGGATGTGTGTTGATGCAACGTGATAAAGTGATAGCCTACGCTTCTCGTCAACTGAAGGTTCACGAACGAAACTACACGACGCACGATCTAGAGCTGGGAGCTGTTGTTTTCGCGCTTAAGATATGGCGACACTACCTGTACGGTACCAGGTGCACGATTTACACCGATCACAGGAGTCTCGAGCATATCCTTAAGCAGAAGGATTTGAACATGCGTCAACGACGATGGGTCGAGTTACTTAACGACTACGAATGCGCCATCAAGTACCATCCAGGCAAGGCCAATGTTGTGGCTGACGCTCTAAGTCGAAAGGACACCTTACCGAAGCGCGTGCGAGCGCTACAGCTTACGATTCAGTCTAGCCTTCCTGCACAGATACGAAATGCTCAGGTAGAAGCATTGAAGCCCGAAAACGTCAAGGCTGAAGCCTTACGCGGCTCACGACAACAGATGGAACAGAAGGAAGACGGCGCCTACTATGTAACAGGCCGAATTTGGGTCCCTCTCTATGGCGGTTTACGCGAACTTGTAATGGATGAAGCTCACAAGTCTCGCTACTCGGTACATCCAGGGTCAGATAAAATGTACCACGACATCAGCACTACTTATTGGTGGCCTAGTATGAAGGCCCACATCGCTACGTACGTTCGAAAATGTTTGACCTGTGCGAGAGTCAAGGTTGAATATCAGAAGCCAGCTGGTCTACTTCAGCAGCCTAAGATACCTCAATGGAAATGGGAAGAAATTTCCATGGATTTTGTTACAGGCTTACCTAGATCTCAGCGTGGGAACGATACAATATGGGTCATAGTTGATCGACTCACCAAGTCTGCACACTTCCTACCGATTAAGGAAACGGACAAGTTCTCCACTCTCGCAGACGTCTATCTTAAGGAAGTTGTTTCGAGGCACGGAGTGCCCACCTCTATCATTACGGATCGCGATGCACGATTCACGTCAGAGCTTTGGCAAGCGATGCATAAATCCTTCGGCTCACGATTAGACATGAGCACAGCATATCATCCTCAGACGGATGGGTAGTCTGAGCGAACGATTCAAACACTTGAAGACATGCTTAGGGCATGCGTTATAGATTTCGGCAACGGCTGGGAAAAGCACCTCCCATTGGTGGAGTTTTCATACAATAACAGTTACCATACCAGCATTCAAGCCGCTCCATTCGAGGCATTGTACGGACGTAAATGCCGGTCACCTCTCTGTTGGGCAGAGGTGGGGGATAGTCAAATTACGGGTCCAGAGATTGTAGTGGACGCCACAGAAAAGATAGCACAGATACGACAACGCATGGCGGCAGCACGCGACCGTCAGAAAGCCTACGCGGACAAGCGTAGAAAGCCTCTGGAATTTCAGGTCGGGGACCGGGTTTTACTAAAAGTTTCACCCTGGAAGGGTGTGGTACGTTTTGGCAAAAGGGGCAAACTGAATCCGCGGTACGTCGGACCATTCGAAATCTTAGAAAAGATTGGCAAGGTAGCCTACAAGTTGAACCTACCAGCTGAACTCGGAGCAGTTCACAATGTCTTTCATGTGTCGAACCTAAAGAAGTGCTTATCAGATGAAACCCTCATCATTCCTTTTAAGGAACTCACTATCGACGAGCAGTTGCAGTTCGTCGAGGAACCAGTAGAAATCACGGACCGGGATGTGAAGGTCCTCAAAAACAAGAGAATCCCTCTTGTTCGAGTTCGTTGGAACTCCAAACGTGGCCCAGAGTACACCTGGGAACGCGAAGACAGGATGACAGAAAAGTACCCCCAGTTATTCGAAACCAATGCTACCACTACTGAGGCCGAAGCTACTACTTCGGAATTTCGGGACGAAATTCCAGATCAACGGGGGGAGGATGTGACACCCCAGGAAAATCAGTGAACAGTACAATTTACCTAGCTTCCTCAGTGAGTGCATACCAAATTTCGGGACGAAATTTCCAATTAGTTGGGGATAATGTGACAACTCGAACTTTAGACTTGCTTTGTGTAACGATACGTGTTTACGAGAACGTTATTAATTGAATGAATACTTGGTATGTTATGTTTATGTGCATTATGTGTATGTATGTTATGTGTTGCACGAGCCCAAACCACACACTAAAACCCGATCGCACAAGGCCAACCGGTCACACAAGCCCATTTGGGCCACACTTTGAAATCGGACCCCATTTGATAACCGAGTTGGGCTCGGCCCACTCCCCACTCGCAAACACCAAAACCAAGGGTAAGGGTTTTGATCCTCATTGTTGTTACAATTTTCATAACACACACAAACCCTATTTGCTCTCTACCTCTCTCTCTCGGCTTGCTTAGGACCCGACGGCACAAGACCATCCGATCATTCTCTTGTTCGGATCACCCTTCTTTACTCGTAATCGGTTAGTGTTTTGTTTATGCTTTTGTGATAAGTGATTTTATGATTTCATGTTTAGATGAAAACCGATTAAAATCTGCATGATTATGAACTAGGGCCGGTTAGATTATGTTGTTTATGATTGGTCTTCGGATTGATTGCATGATGATTGATAATCAGGTTTTGTATGAATGATAATCGGTTAGGATGCATGATAGGGTTGCAAGATTTAAAACCAACCGATTGCTATATATTTGATTATGACCCGATTGTTTATTCTTGATACTGTTATGCATTTGTTTAAAGATGAACACATTGAATATGATATAAAAATCTGCAAATTATTAGGTTTGATCTGAATTGTGAAACTGCTTAGTTGTTTGCATAAATTACGGAATGATTGTTGCTTATGATTATGGAAACCAGTTACACACGGTTGCGACTCGGTATCACTCATTGCGAGTCGGAACCCCACTCGAGACCACAACAGCACAAACCGAGACCATGGTTGCGAGTCCCGTTGCGACTCGTAACCGGACCATGATGAACCGAAACCACGGTTTCGAGTCCCGTTGCGACTCGTAACCGGACCTTAACAACTCGAGACCAGCTCCGATTGCGACTCGAGAACATCACCGTTACGAGTCCCGTTGCGACTCGGGATCTCCTCGTTGCGACTTGAGACGGACCATACTGTTGTTGGACTTTTACTGTGTCAGGCCCAACTGAAATGGGCCGAACGCTTGGATTCTGTTTAACTGATTGTTATTAGACTGCTTATATTTATTGGGCCGACTACTTGGACTCGTTACATGATATGAACTGCTGATACGTTTATGCGATTTGCCATGATCATACTTGATACCATACGTGATACAAACGTGCTATATACGAACCTAACTTGCATAAGTAACCATGATAGGACGTGGTTGATCCCTTACTTGTATACTTGAGCATTTTATTGTCTGCCGAGCAAACCCAGGTGAGTTCACACTCCTACTAAGGCATGGGATTCCCGGGTCGTGGGAATGGGATAAAGGTTACAATTGACTAAGAACGTACATATGCTTTTCCTAGACTACCACCTACCATGATCCTCGGATGTCAGGACGGTTCCGTAGGTTAGGATAACACCTACGTGGTCATATGCCAATTACTGCCTCGGATGTCAGGCACGCACGTAAAACCTACGTGTACGCATTACTTACTTCTATCCTCGGTACAAAGGATACGTACGTGAAGCCCACGTACACCCCCGCGTCTCCTATCCTCGGTTGTGAAGGATACGTGCGTAAAACCTACGTACACCCCATACGCGCTACTGTTCTCGGAAGAAGAACAGGGATGATACGAGTAGTTGATACGAATAGTCTAGTGGTCACATAACATGGGAAGCCCCCACCAGTATAACTTACTATCGGCCCAGTAGAGCCACCCGTTACTTACTGTTACGCATTTACTTACTGTGAACTCGCTCAACTAGTTTGTTGATCATTCTGTTACATGCCTTGCAGATCGTTAGGTACATGGAGCTTGCACAAAGAGGAGCCGGTCGTTGTGGACAAGGATCGTATTACTTTGTTAGACACTTATGACATTTCAGTATTTTTAACTTGGGTTTACAATAATGCTTCCGCTCCTTAAACAATGCTTGGTTTTGAAACATCAATCATGTCATGATGAACTATTTAATGACTTTTATTATTATTAAATGCTATGTTTGATATGATTGATGGCTTGATCCTGGTCATGTCACGCTCCCAAGCGGTGGTACTCCGCGTGTGGATTTTGAGGGTGTGACAAATACTGGTAAACGACAAACAGCTTGGAAGCAAAAGCAGGTAATTCAATCAGGGGGAGCACCACAAGTTCTTTTTCCTAATCATCAAGTGATTGAGATCACTTTCCTTGATGATCAAGGACGACCCAAGTCCACAAAGGCTTGGGTCCCCCTCTCCAACTAATCTCTGAATGAGTGTGCAGGATGTTCCAGGAGGAACTATTGATAGTCTTAGGATTGTTGATAGTGGAGCGTCCATGCACAAGATTGGTGACATAAGGCTCCGAAATATTGTTATATCTAGGAGAATGTTGTTGCCATTGATGGAGAGAGAGGAAAGAAAAGGAAAAGAAGAAGAATATGTTGGTGAAAGAATGCGGTTGAATGAAGTTGCAAAATTCGACCAAATGAAGAACGTGCCAAAATTTGGTTGTTATGGTTTTTGATCGGGTCCTCAGGAAAGAATCCAATGCAATGTACGCACCTGCACAACGTCTGAAGTTCAAAATCAACAAAATGGACGTGTAGTGTACATTTCTTCGCGGTGTGATTGAAGAAAATGTGTGCCTTGGCGTGGATTGAACATCCGCACACTACTTCTGAAAGAGAAAGACAAAGACCTTCGCTGGTGGAATATGGAAGACCAGCCGGACCCGGAGGTTTATGATCTAGTTGCTGTCAAGAGATTTCTCAGTAGCTGCAAAATCGACTTTGAAGTCCACACCGGATGGATATCCAGTTTGGGAGAGCACTCAGATTCCTTGCAATGCACGAAGCAGTTGCAGGATACGGTTTTGAACTTCTAAACTCTCTTATGCTTGTCGATATTTAAGCTGCTCTATGAATTATTATCATCTCATACAGCACTCTTTGGCCTGACACGTTGATCTCGAATATCACCTTACACGTGATTGTTTCACAATGAAACTCGTCAATGTTGTCATGGTCCGCACCGCTTACCGACGTGCCAACTGATTTTTCCAAAATTCGATAAATCCTTTCTGATAAAAACTTAATTTTGGTAAACGGCATTAAGGTCAAGCAAGAGTAAAACCAACATCGGAAAATCATTTTTGTATATATCTTTGTGTTTTATATTTATCTTAGTTTGCTGATTTTAAGGGGAGTAAATCCAAAAATCTGAAAATCCAAAAACATCGAAAAATTTCAAAAACACAAAAACAATAGAAAAACAAAAATGAGTTTCCTGGCGAGCAAAAGAGAAAATGATAGTACATCAGTGGTCTATCCAAACCTCTTTAAACCTTAAATGAAAAACGATAAGCAGCTCTATATAAGATGTATCGGTAGGCTCACAATCATTTTAAAGTGTGCAGGGTGATATAAACTTAAATCGACTGAAGACCAGGTGGGAACCATTCATTGGCATATGGTCTTAGTACCGAAATTTCGTTTGATAGATTGCCGAGGTTCTGAGATATTCGGTCTTTATGCTGCTTATCATCTGGGTATCATGGTTGTATCTTTTACCGAAAAATAACAGGGACGCAAGTCTAGATCTTCCATGATACTATACATACGTGTACATATTGCATACGACCTCAATAAGTGATAAACAATCACATGTCCATATCAAAATAAGTGATTAAATATCACATTTATCCGGGAGTCAAGTTCGTCTCTCTGTTGTACGGAAGTACTGACCTGTTCACGGACTTGCTCCTGTGCCCTCATGCATATGAAAATCAAGTTCCTCATCAATAAGTGATTCTATCACATAGGGCTTGTTTTCAAATCAAAATAAGTGAGAATCTCACATCATATACGGTCAAACAGATGATAATCGGTGTACTCACCGGTAAGATGAACCCTCGTGCATACCTTGATACGGGAATGTGTCGTGATGTGGATGAACACCGGTCGGTAAGTATAAATCATACCTTAACGTATCCCCTCGCCATGATTACATCTGATAAGTTGAGCTTAAGTGGACAACAATACCGATAATTGTTATAGGATGCTTATCTTAATGTTAACTAATTGAACAACAAGAGTGTTTTGGCATGACCGTACACTGATATGATTCTCTTACCCTCGAAACTCGCAAAAAGAATGTCTGTATATATTTATTTACTGCTTTCGGTCTTTACATTTGAAAAATTCAAAAATACCATATTCCAAAAAGACTTTATTTCTATTTTATTTTCGATCGTACGTTGTTGGATCTCGAGTCTTCGTTACCTGAAACCTGAACGAAAACCGAATTGACTAAATCTTCATAAACGGTCGAAATTTGCATGTTTTTGAAAGTTAAATCTAAAACTGACAAATTTACTAAACTTTCAAACTGTCGGACGGTGTTTGATTGAAACATGGTCATTCGTGTGTCATTTGTTTATGCTAACTATATTCCAAGCAGTTGTTCTCATTACGCGTTTAGATTTCTTGCATGTGCAGATTCTAAAGGCAAGGAGAACATAGTCGTTGACAAGCTTCGGAATGAAGACACGACATGAAGGCACCCAAATGATGAAGATGATCGAGTTGCCGCTGACCATCATCAACACCATAAGGATCTCAAGCTGTAAAGATCAAGTCATTCACGAGCATAACTCAAGGGGGAGCTTATGTTAAGGGGGAGTTTGTCAACACACTTCCTACATGATACGGGTAGTTGGTTGATACACTTTCTGCTTTCAAGACGTGAAGACTTTGAAGATTCTCCGACATTGAAGACTTGAAAAGACGTTAGAGACTTGAAGACACGAAAATCGAGACAAAGCTACAGCCAAGGGGGAGTTTGTTGGTGCACTTATGTCTGTGCTTTGTCTGTATTTCGTCATGATTCAAAACGATGTCTTTTGTTAGTCTAGGTTACGTCTTAGGTTTGTTATTATGTGTGTTTGATGTAAGTTTGACCAAGTCAACCATCCTCCTGGTTTGACTTGGCCAAACAGTTAACACATGGTTTGTAACATATGTTGTGTCGAAGGATGACATCGAAGGATTGTTTATATCCTTCGATAACCTCGAAGGATAACCTTCGATGGATATGGATGGACCTCGAAGGATATACCATCCTTCGAGGTATATGTGGATCTTTCGGTGAGATTCTGGTCGATAGATGATCTTTCGACCAGACATTCTGATCCTTCGACCAGTGTATCTGTTATGGGTATATATAAACCCATGTAGTGTGTTCATCACAGAGAGACAAGAGAAGTAAGACAGAAAGATAGACACTCGAGAGATAGAGAGAGTATTCTGTCAAGAACACACACACACTTAGAGAGTTTGCAAAACAGATTTGTAAACATTAAGCTTGTAACCGAACCTTTCATACGCATTAATACAAGTGGTGTTAATCGGTGAATATTGTGTGTCTTGTGTTTGTGCTTGTTTCATCTCGGTTTGCACTCTAGCTTGGATTCCGTACTTGCTAGTGTGTTTCACATAACAAGGTTAAGGTTTCACCTCATCCTCCGAGAGGGACCTACATTAATAGTCAGGGTATCCATGTTGATCACGCGAAAATTGAAGCAATTAAGAGTTGGATCACGCCAAAGAACCCATCTGAAGTTCGTTCCTTTCTCGGACTAGCGGGCTATTATCGACGATTTATCGAAGGATTCTCAAAGATCTATGCCGCTTACCGCCCTTACGCATAAAGACAAGCCTTTTGTTTGGGGAACCGAACAAGAGTCTGCTTTTCAAGCCCTCAAGCACATGCTCTGCAATGCTCCTTTTCTCACATTACCCAACGGAAGCAACGGTTTTATTGTCTATTGTGATCCTTCCAACCTCGGTCTTGGTTGTGTTCTTATGCAACGAGACAAGGTTATACCTTACGCTTCTCGTCAGCTCAAAATCCACGAGAGGAACTATACAACCCATGATATCTAGCTAGGCGCAGTTATTTTTGCGTTAAAGATTTGGCGACACTACCTGTATGGTACCAAGTGTACAATCTTCACCGATCATAGGAGTCTACAACATATCTTTAACCAGAAGGAACTTAATATGCGTCAACGCCGATGGGTAGAACTTCTCAACGATTACGACTGTGAGATTCGTTATCACCCAGGCAAAGCAAATGTCGTTGCCGACGCGCTCAGCAGACGGAGTTATTTGCTCAGCATTCGCAATACCCAAGCCCAATACGATCTCGAAGCTCTCATTCGCAAAGCCCAGCATGCTTGTTTTAATGAACGCACTCTAAAGAAGGAACGAATCTATCACGATAGAGCTCAGCTAGTAAGCAAATCGAATGGGATCTTCTATTTTCTGGACCGAATTTGGATCCCTAAGCGGACCGAATTACGAAAGATTTTGATGGACGAAGCCCACAAATCTCGGTATTCCATTCATCCCGGTGCCGATAAATGTACCAGGACCTTCGCTACAAGTACTGGTGGCCGAGCATGAAAAGGGATATCGCTCTCTACGTTGGGAAGTGCCTGACTTGCGCAAGGGTCAAGGCTAAACATCAAAGGCCCTCTGGCTTACTCGAGCAACCCCCAATCCCTATGTGGAAATGGGAGAGTATAGCTATGGACTTCATAACCAAACTTCCGCACACGTCATCAGGTCACGACAGCATTTGGGTCGTTGTTGATCGCTTAACCAAATCAGCCCATTTTCTGCCAATATGGGAAGACTACAAGGTGGAACGATTAGCCCGAATCTACACCGACGAGATCATTTGTAATCATGGGGCGCCTCGTGACATCATCTCTGACCGTGATGCTCGATTTACCTCGCGACTGTGGGAAACGTTTCAAGCTGCTCTTGGTACTACGCTTAACCTAAGTACCGCATTCCATCCTCAAACCGACGGCCAGACTGAGCGAACGATTCGTACCCTCGAAGACATGCTCCGTTCGTGTGTCATAGACTTTGGTGGTAATTGGGACAAATACCTGCCATTAGTCAAATTCTAGTATAATAACAGTTATCATACCAGCATCCAAATGGCACCATTCGAGGCTTTATATGGAAGAAGATGTCGATCGTCTATTGTATGGCACAAGATCGGTCACTCGCAACTAACCGGTCCTGAGCTATTGCAAGAAACGACTGACAAATTCCTCCAAATGCGAGACAACTTGTTGAAAGCTCAAAGTAGACAGAAAAAGTTACGCCGATAGAAGACGCAAGCCCCTTGATCTTGACGTTGGCGACTACGTACTCCTAAAGGTATCACCTTGGAAGGGCGTAATCAGATTCGGCAAGAAAGGGAAACTAGCTGTCACACCCCCAAAATCCACACGTGGAGTACCACCGCTAGGAGGCGTGACATGACCAGGATCAAGCCATCAATCATATCAAACATAGCATTCAAGTGTAAAAGTAGAAAATGTATTTCATCGTGACATGACCGATGTTCATAGCCAAACATTGTTTAAGTAGCGGAAGCATAATAATGAAAACCCAAAGTAAGTTATAAGTTCAAATATCGTTTACGATCCTTATCCCACAACGACCTGCTCCTCCTTGTGCAAGCTCCATAAATACCTAAGGTCCTGCAAGGCATGCAGCAGAGAGTCAACAACTAGTTGAGCGAGTTCACAGAAAGTAAGTTCATAACAGTAATGCGTAAGTTCATCTAGTGGGGGCTTCCCATGCATGTATGTACTAATGGTGGGGGTTTCCCATTGCCTTGTATATATATATATTACTAGTGGGGGATTCCCACGTTTGTCTTTACTAATGGGGGCTTCCCATTATGGTACTTACTAGACTATTTGCAACCATGTGTTCTTCTTAAACCGAGAACAGGAATACGTACAAGGTCACGTAGGATTTAAGTGAGTGCCCTTCCCCGAGGAAAGTGGTACGCGTGGGGTTTACGTAGGATTTACGTAAGTGTCCTTCCGACCCGGAAGACAGTAGTGGGTATTAGGTTACGTAGGATTTACGTAAGTGTCCTCCCTACCCGGGAGACAATGGTAGATACTAGTTTACGTAGGTTTTACGTAAGTGTCCTGACTATCCTGAGGACGATGGTCTATAGTCTAGTGATAGCGTAAGTACGAGTAATCATCCATTTCAAATAATCCAACCCAATTCCCAACCCGGGAATCCCATGCCTTGGCTGTGTGAACTCACCTTGGTTTACTCGGCAGATACACAAAAAGGTTCCTTGAACTAAAGTGGCCAATCTCGTCCTAACAGGGTTACCACACAAGTCAGGTTTTGACTCAAGTAATGCACGTATGAATCACAGCAAACACGCATTGCACGTTAGCAGTCAAGAGCATAACATAATCATACTTGTGCGTTCTAAAATCTAAGCCCAATTGTACCCGGCCCAAAACAATCCAATATTCTTCTCGGCCCAATAAGATTAAACAGTCCAATAAAGATCAGATAACAATTTCCAAGTACTCGGCCCAAACAGTTGGGCTTGTAACAGTAAAAGTCCAATAGCAACATAGTCAGTCTCGAGTCGAGACTATCGGTCTCGAGTTATGCTGATGTCGAGATCTCGAGTCGCAACGAATGAGATCTCGAGCCGCAACAGGGGTGTTCTCGAGTCGCAACAGAGCGGGTCTCGGTTTGTCATGGTCCAGTCGAGACTGTTCGGTCTCGAGTCGCAACTGGACTCGCAATGCCGGTCTCGGGTTATCATGCTCAGGTCAAGATCACACGGTCTCGACTCGCAACCGTGTCGAGACTATCAAATTGTAACAGATTTCCTGATTTCATGCAGATCGGTTACACTCAATTAATCAGTTTCCTTTTTACACTTATCAATTAACAAGTTTCCAACTAATCAGTTAGCATAATATCGATCAAACAGTGAAATCAAACATCTAATCCATATGAATCTTTATGAACATATTTATCAATTCTTATGAACATGTAGCCGAGACTATCAACATACCTCGATTCACTTAGCACATAAACAAGTTACAATCCAAAACTTATAACATAACAACCGATTACATCTAGCTTCAACCGATTCATATGAACACGTATGGCCGATTCAAATCATTCAGATTACGTACATCAAGAACAATCCGATTAGCATGAACATGAGCAATAATACATGTGAAACATAACATTAATCAAGCATGAACACAACCATAAACACATTAACCGATCATATCATCATGCATAAACAACCAACCATAAACACTAACCGGATTAGAGTGTGTAACGAGGGATGATCCGATTACAAGGGGCTTCGAGAATTGGGAGGGTCGGCTGCCTTTGGTTCCGATAGAGAGAGAGAGTATGTGTGCTTGATTGCCAAAGTTGTGAAAACTAAACCCTAAGAGATGTGTGTGATCATATACGTGTGGAAAAGGATGTGGGCCGAAACCCCACATGGGCCACCTAGTGGTCTCGAGTCGGACATGTGGGCCGAAAAGGTTGTGAGGTTGAATTTCTTATTTGGTTCAAGTAGTAACATACACATTCTCATGAAACCATATAGCACGTAACATTCAATCAATCAGCGTAATCACGTAATCACAAATAGTTCAACAGTTACACGTAATGTAAGAGACGGTAAAGTACGAGTTGTCACATTATCCCCAACTTAAAAGAAATTTCGTCCCGAAATTTGGTACGCACTCACTGAGGAAGCTAGGTAGGTTATATCGTTCACTGGTTTTCCTGGGGTGTCACATCCTCCCCCCGTTGATCTGGAATTTCGTCCCGAAATTCCGAAGTAGTAGCTTCAGCCACAGTAGTGGTTGCATTGGTTCCGAATAACTGGGGGTACTTTTCTGTCATCCTGTCTTCGCGTTCCCAGGTGTACTCTGGGCCACATCTGGAGTTCCAACGAACTCGGACAAGAGGGATTCTCTTGCTCTTGAGGACCTTAACATCCCGGTCCGTGATTTCAACTGGTTCCTCGACGAACTGCAACCGCTCGTCGATAGTGAGCTCCTTAAAAGGAATTATGAGGGTCTCATCTGACAGGAACTTCTTCAGATTCGACACGTGAAATACATTGTGAACTGCACCGAGTTCAGCTGGTAGGTTTAGCTTGTAGGCTACTTTGCCTATTTTCTCTATGATTTCGAACGGTCCGACGTACCGCGGATTTAGTTTGCCCCGTTTGCCAAAACGAACCACACCCTTCCAGGGTGAGACTTTAAGTAAAACCCGGTCCCCGACCTGAAATTCCAATGGCTTTCTACGCTTATCCGCGTAGGCTTTCTGACGGTCGCGTGCTGCCGCCATGCATTGTCGTATTTGTGCAATCTTTTCTGTGGCGTCCACTACCATCTCTGGACCCGTAATCTGACTATCCCCCACCTCTGCCCAACAGAGAGGTGACCGGCATTTACGCCCGTACAATGCCTCGAATGGAGCGGCTTGTATGCTGGTGTGATAACTGTTATTATATGAGAACTCCACCAAAGGGAGGTGCTTTTCCCAACCGTTGCCGAAATCAATAACGCATGCCCGAAGCATGTCTTCCAGAGTTTGGATCGTTCGCTCAGACTGCCCATCCGTCTGAGGATGATAGGCTGTGCTCATGTCTAACCGTGAGCCAAAGGATTTGTGCATCGCTTGCCATAGTTCTGATGTGAATCGTGCATCCCGATCCGAAATGATGGAAGTGGGCACCCCGTGCCTCGAAACAACTTCTTTGAGATAGATGTCTGCGAGGGTGGAGAACTTATCCGTTTCCTTTATAGCTAGGAAGTGTGCAGACTTGGTGAGTCGATCCACGATTACCCATATGGTATCATTCCCACGCTGGGATCTGGGTAGGCCTGTAACAAAATCCATGGAAATTTCTTCCCATTTCCATTGCGGTATCGTGGGTTGCTGAAGTAGGCCCGCTGGTTTCTGGTATTCAACCTTGACTCTCGCACAGGTCAAGCATTTACCGACATAAGTGGCAATGTGGGCCTTCATGCTAGGCCACCAATAAGTAGTTCTGATGTCGTGGTACATTTTATCCGACCCTGGATGTACCGAGTAGCGAGACTTGTGTGCTTCGTCCATCACAAGCTCTCGTAGACCGCCATAAAGTGGGACCCAAATACGCCCCGTTACATAGTAGGCGCCATCTGCCTTCTGTTCTAACCGCTGCCGTGAGCCGCGTAGGGCTTCAGCCCTGATGTTTTCTGGTTTCAATGCTTCTGCCTGAGCACCTCGTATCTGTGTAGGGAGGCTAGACTGAATCGTAAGCTGTAGCGCTCGCACGCGCCGAGGTAAAGTGTCTTTCCGACTGAGGGCGTCAGCCACAACATTGGCTTTGCCTGGATGGTACTTGATGGCGCATTCGTAATCGTTAAGTAGTTCAACCCATCTTCGTTGACGCATGTTCAATTCCTTCTGCTTGAAGATATGCTCGAGACTCCTGTGATCGGTGTAAATTGTGCACTTGGTACCGTACAGGTAGTGTCGCCATATCTTGAGCGCGAAAACAACAGCTCCCAGCTCTAAATCGTGCGTCGTATAGTTCCGTTCATGAACCTTTAGTTGACGAGAAGCGTAGGCAAAAACTTTATCTCGCTGCATCAATACACAACCCAGACCCTGTATTGATGCGTCACAATATACTACAAAGTCATCCGTGCCCTCTGGCAATGAGAGAATAGGTGCACTTCAAAGTCTATCCTTTAGGTGCTGAAAAGCAGTTTCCTGAGTGTTGCCCCAACGGTAGGTGACACCTTTCTGTGTCAGTAGTGTAAGCGGCTGAGCAATCTTCGAGAAATCCTTGATAAACCGTCTGTAGTACCCCGCCAAACCCAAAAATTGGCGTATTTCCGTTGGTGTACGTGGTGCAGGCCAGTTCCTGATCGAGTCTACCTTGGATGGATCAACATGGATCCCATCCTTGTTCACTACGTGGCCTAGAAAGTGGACTTCACGAAGCCAGAAGTCGCATTTCGAAAACTTAGCGTACAGCTGTTCCCTCCGTAGGAGTTCCAAAATAAGGCGTAGGTGCTGCTCGTGTTCCTCCTGACTCTTGGAGTAGATCAGAATGTCGTCGATGAAGACAATGACGAACTTGTCAAGATAGGGTTTGCACACCCTGTTCATAAGGTCCATAAATACGGCAGGTGCGTTCGTTAACCCGAATGGCATGACAAGAAACTCGTAGTGGCCATAACGAGTTCTGAATGCGGTTTTGGAGACGTCCTCATCCCGGACTCTCAGCTGATGATAACCTGACCTCAAGTCTATCTTGGAGTAGTAACACGACCCTTGCAACTGGTCGAATAAGTCGTCTATGCGTGGAAGAGGATAACGGTTCTTCACCGTCACCTTGTTGAGTTCCCTGTAGTCTATACACATTCTGAAGGTACCGTCCTTCTTTCTCACGAATAACACCGGAGCTCCCCAAGGCGAAGAGCTTGGACGAATGAAGCCCTTTTCCAAGAGCTCTTGTAGCTGCTTTGACAGTTCCTCCAATTCTGATGGAGCTAGACGATATGGTGCGCGAGCTATGGGTGCTGCTCCTGGAGCGAGCTCGATTTGAAATTCGACCTGACGGTGAGGCGGTAATCCAGGTAAGTCTTCAGGAAACACCTGAGGGTAGTCGCGTACAACTGGAATATCCTCCAGTTTCTTTTCCTTCACTGATGCATCCGAAACGAGTGCCAAGATTGTGGTGTGACCCTTCCGCAGACACTTCTGAGCCTTCAAGAAAGAGATGATGCCTACCACTGCACCACTCTTGTCACCTTGAACTTCGAGGGGTTCTTGACCAGAACGGGGAATGCGAATAATCTTCTCGCTGCATAAGATCTCTGCCTGATGTTGGGATAACCAATCCATCCCAATAACGATATCAAAACTTCCCAAGGCTATGGGAATAAGGTCGATCGAGAATGTTTGGCCGGCTAAGACGATACTACAACCCCTGACTATCTGCGTGGCTTCTAAACTCTTACCATTAGCTAGTTCTATGACGTGTTTGGGGTTTAGGGGTGTTGATGTACGTTTTAACAATTTACTGGCTTTCACAGAAATATAACTTGTATCCGCACCCGAATCAAATAAAATAGTAACATAAATATCGTCGAGAAGAAACTTACCCATAACCACATTGGGATCGTTCATTGCGTCTCCTCGTCCTAACACGAAAGCTCGATCCCTTGCCTCGTTGCCATTGTTGTTGTTGTTTCCCCCGTTGTTGTTCCCGTTGCCCTGGTTATTGTTGTTGCGATTCTGGTTCTGGTTCAGTTGAGGACAATCGCGTTTGAAATGACCTTCAGCCCCACATTGGAAACATCCCCGGTTTCCACGCTGTGGCTGCTGCTGCTGTGGGTTCTGTGGAGCTGGTTGTTGCGGTTGCTGGTTCTGATTTGCAGGTCGTGGGCTCCTACAGTCTTTGGCCTCGTGACCCATCTTGAGACACCTTTGACAACGACCCTTGTTGCACTGGCCGCTGTGATGTCTGTTGCAGTTGTGACACTTGGGGTGAAACCCTTGATACCTTCTCTGTCTATGACCACCAGAGGATTGCTGACTAGGACTCTGGCAGTGGTCAGTCTTCTGCTGCTGAGCTTGGGATTGAATTGTTGTTGAACCTTTGCTAGAATCCCCATCCCACTTTCTTTTGTTGTCACTGGGTGTAGTGGGAGTAGCGGCTGAAGTGGTAGCACCGATGCGTTCGGGCAACTTGTTCTGTTCCACCGCCTGATCCGTGAGGCGATGAGCAAGACGCTGGATGTCTTGGATATTGTCGAGGTTAGCCGACGTAACATGGCTCTGAATTTCTGAGGCTAGACCCTTGAGGTACAGTTCGATGCGCTTGATCGGAGGGTCTACCATGGTTGGGCACAAGATGGCCAGTTCGTTCGACCGTTTCGTATAGGCTTCAATCTCTGACCCCGTCATTTTCAAGTGATAAAGCTCGTTCTCCAACTTGTGGATGTCATCACGCGTGCAGTATTCCCTCTTAATGAGTTCCTTGAAGTCGTTCCAGGGTGTGGCGTTAGCAGCTGCCAACCCTAGGATCTGAACTTGGGCGTTCCACCAAGTTAGTGCTATTCCTTCTAGCGTGCCAGTGGCGTATTTCACCCTGCGAGCCTCAGGGCATTCACACATCTCGAACACTGACTCTAGCTTTTCAAACCAGTGGAGGAGTCCCACTGCTCCTTCCGTGCCACTAAATGTGCTTGGACGACAGTCCATGAAGTTCTTAAAAGTGCAGACAGGCTGCTGCGCTGGTTGACCTATTGTGTACGAATAGGGCAAAGTTTAAATACAAGAGCTATCTTAAGAGTGTAGGATCTAAGGATCCTAGTGTGTGCTATAACCACAGGATATACCTCCTGCTTGTGCGGCTGCAAGTGCCGCAGCAACTTGAGCTTGAACGAGAGCCTCTAGCTGGGCTTGTGTCATGTTGATTCGTCCAGACATGATCTTCATTGTAAAAGTAGCGTAAGTGAGAATGGTTCGCGAGTAGGGCGATGACAGAAAAGCGTAAGCACGTAGGTATTCTCATGTAGTAAAGTCATGTGTATCTAGTGTACTACGAGCAAAGTTCTATACAGTTCTAGCAAGCAGGTAATAAACATAAACCATATTACCTAGTATGTCGAGTCTTGCACGTGGAGCGAAGCGCCGTTGTGGATCGTTGAGAGCACTGTTCTGGTTATAGTCTGGTTTTAATAAAAATGTTTTCACATATTAAAACCGAGTTCTCTATAACCAATGGCTCTGATACCAATCTGTCACACCCCCAAAATCCACACGCGGAGTACCACCGCTAGGAGGCGTGACATGACCAGGATCAAGCCATCAATCATATCAAACATAGCATTCAAGTGTAAAAGTAGAAAATGTATTTCATCATGACATGACTGATGTTCATAACCAAACAATGTTTAAGTAGCGGAAGCATAATAATGAAAACCCAAAGTAAGTTATAAGTTCAAATATCGTTTACGATCCTTATCCCACAACGACCTGCTCCTCCTTGTGCAAGCTCCATAAATACCTAAGGTCCTGCAAGGCATGCAGCAGAGAGTCAACAACTAGTTGAGCGAGTTCACAGAAAGTAAGTTCATAACAGTAATGCGTAAGTTCATCTAGTGGGGGCTTCCCATGCATGTATGTACTAATGGTGGGGGTTTCCCATTGCCTTGTATATATATATATATATTACTAGTGGGGGATTCCCACGTTTGTCTTTACTAATGGGGGCTTCCCATTATGGTACTTACTAGACTATTTGCAACCATGTGTTCTTCTTAAACCGAGAACAGGAATACGTACAAGGTCACGTAGGATTTACGTGAGTGCCCTTCCCCGAGGACAGTGGTACGCGTGGGGTTTACGTAGGATTTACGTAAGTGTCCTTCCGACCCGGAAGATAGTAGTGGGTATTAGGTTACGTAGGATTTACGTAAGTGTCCTCCCGACCCGGGAGACAATGGTAGATACTAGTTTACGTAGGTTTTACGTAAGTGTCCTGACTATCCTGAGGACGATGGTCTATAGTCTAGTGATAGCGTAAGTACGAGTAATCATCCATTTCAAATAATCCAACCCAATTCCCAACCCGGGAATCCCATGCCTTGGCTGTGTGAACTCACCTTGGTTTGCTCGGCAGATACACAAAAAGGTTCCTTGAACTAAAGTGGTCAATCTCGTCCTAACATGGTTACCACACAAGTCAGGTTTTGACTGTAGGATCGGACTTCGACCTAAACGAGTCAGTTGGAAGAGCTCAAATCCGTTTCAGCGGCGGAAACAAAGAAACGAACATATACACAGCATGTTTCACACTTTACTCCTCTTATATATTGATATTACAGCTATTACAGTGAGAGGAAATACCGGCAGCACCTCGGTATCAGTTTCGAACAATCGTTACAAAACAAAATGACAAGGTTCCTATATATACTAGTTGTGGATCGCTCCTAGGACTAGCCGTAAAAGCGATCCAGACTCATATGTTCCATAAAAGCGATTCCCACCTTGTTCTTAAAAGCGGTTCCCATGTTGACTAACTTCATTCCTTCATTCAATTCTTTGTCTTTTAGTGATCTCATATATCATTGGTTATTTGAGAGGTGGAAGATCATTGGTCCAAAGGTTGGTGAATGCTCATTGGACCACTAGTAGGTCCAATCAACACAAAGTCCACATAAGAACCATCTCCATTTTCTTGAACTTGTCGTTTGTTTATTTATATGATGACATGTGATGACATCACATGTGATGTCATCAAGATGATGTCACATGTGATGTCACGTCTGACCGGATCTGCAACGAGAACGATACTCGACATTAGACGTAGTCGACAGATGACTGCACCAACAGACTCCCCCTCAGATGTTGACGAGTCTAAAGTGTCGAGTCTTCAATGACTTCAGTCTTTAACAGTGCAAGCATCCTCAACTCTTACTCTTCTCTTCTCATTATCATCAACCGACTTTCCATGATCAATTTCTACTCTGATGTCTTCAGACTCCCCCTTTCGATATGCTGGGATCGCAGTCTGGCTTGTTGAAATCACAAAGACTTCAGGTATCGGAACCTGGTCTTCAAAACCTGCACATCCTCTACCCAAAAATAAATCTCCCGATGATAATATGAAAATATCTAATGAATCATTCACAGAAATTATACAATCACGGAATGATTTTACAATTTGAAGAACCACTTGGAGATATATATCACTTTTGTTTTAGAAAAAAA
This sequence comes from Helianthus annuus, assembly GCF_002127325.2. Lineage (NCBI taxonomy): Eukaryota > Viridiplantae > Streptophyta > Magnoliopsida > Asterales > Asteraceae > Helianthus > Helianthus annuus. The sequence goes on from NC_035433.2 coordinate 82,887,173, forward strand.
AACCAACACACTCTCCCAAACCATTTGTTCGTCATGTTTAGCACTCGGAATTTTGAAGATCAACTTTTCAATACCAGTTGTCGAAAATCTTTTTGATTTTTTATGCTAAAACACGCTGAAAATCTTTTTGGATTTTTGACATAAGAGAATTAAAATGCAGTAAAGAAAATATTTACAAACATTATTTTTGTGAGTTTGTGTAAGAGGATCATATCAGCTTATGAGACAAATCACCAACACCGTTAAGCTTCATTTCATTTTAAGTTTTAAACAATTTACCTAGATTGTCAGTATACTGGTCCACTTAAATTTTCACACAAAGTTCAACTGTTCAGAGATACGATATTAATGACTTAGAAACTAAAACTTATCCGTGTGTCCCACTACTTGAATATACTCCCGTATCCAGATCCCAATATTCAGTCTTACAGGTGAGTATACCACAGCTGATATCTGTAAGGGGTTAGGTGCGAAACCGTGAGAGCTCAGGTCAGAACTTCCGTTCAGCAGAGAGATGACGGCTCGACTTTTGGTGGGTCCCCTTTAGAGGATCTTTTTTACAACAGCAATGACTATCAATTTTATTGTTTCATCGATTTGCTGAGGGCGGCGCTTTTTCAAGCATTTGCAGAAAGTATTATCCGGGGACTAGGTCAGTACTTCCATACAGCAGAAGTCCCGGGATAATACCCCAGATATCACTGAGCATAAAGACCTAGTATCTCAGAATAAGGGACCTTTCAAACAAGATTTCAGGGGTTACCTATATATCCAAGTTTGTGTTAACCCACCGAACAAGCAAGTTTGAAATTTAGGTTTATATCTCGTCACAGTTTATTAAATGTGCAAAAATCTACTGACATATCCACAGTAAGATTGTTTAACACTTTTAATCTTTCCAATTCTTTAGCATGTTGTGATAGTCCGCTGATGTACTATCATTTCCTCTTTTTCACAACAAACTCATTTTTGGATTTTATCATGTTTTTGTCTTTTTCAAATTTTCTAATGTTTTTGGATTTTCTGAAAATTTCTACTCCCCCTAAAATGCAAACACATTAACGAAAATTGAAAACAAACTGTACAGAAACATGACAACCGATATCAAATCGCATCAGTTCGCCATTCACTTTGGCATAAACAATCAGAACTCCCCCTATCAACAAACTATTTTCTCATTTAGATTTCAAAACACTTAAGTTTGTTTTAATCAAAATGATTTTTCCGGAAAATAAGTTTGGTTGATTTTACCACTTGTAGGTATATCAATACTAAGTTCGGGGATGTGGTTCATCATCTTGTCTATCTTTTACCCATATGTAGTAAATCAAGTACAACTTAATGTCCCTGATTTACCATTTGCAATCAAGCAATCTCTAAACCAATTGTAAAAATAACCACTTGTAGGAATGTTACGTCTACATCACCATTTTACCAATCAGGATGCCGATTCTTGCTTCGCACTTACCAACCTGGAAGCTCCGGCGTAGTCCTCTCACCTGTAAACATTCAAACACTATTCAAAATCTTTCAAACAAACTTTTCAAACACTAGAAAGATGCCGATTCCTGATCCACGATTACCAACTTGGGATCTCCGGCAAGTCCGGTGTATTACTCAAACATAATGTCCACCCAAGCCTCACCAGCCTTGGGTGACTTTGGAACACATCTGTCCCACCAACATTTTGATTTATAAAATTCTTTAGCACCTTTTACCTTCTTATCAACCATCTTCCCAAAAATATGTTTGACTTTCCCGTTGAAAGCCTTATCAACATCAAATTCTCCTTTATCGGCGAAGAATTGATTTGAAATCTCTACCTTTCCAACTTTCTTCATCAAATTTTCCTTTGACAATTTCGGAAAATTCTCATCGTTCACCACTGGAACGGAATTATCAATCTTTTTCTCAACACATGACTCCTCTGATTTTATGGAATCAGATTCATTGTCAGAATTACCCTCAGATTTAACAACCCACTTTTGCTTGTTCATATCACCTTTTCTTTTGTAAAAACGTTTTGAACTTTCTCCTTCCTCAGAAGTAGAGTTTTCAAACTTTTTAACATTTTTCACAGGTTGTTCTTTCTTATCAACACAAGTTTTTCTCAAAACAGAGTTAGAAGAAACTCCCTGTTTTTGGTAGTTGGTCTTGGGGCAATTCCATGCTATGTGTCCAACTTCTTGGCATTTGAAACAGGTTCTTCTGTTAACTCTCTGAGCAGATTTTCTCACATTCTTCCTCACTTCAGCAAGAAACTCTTGATTCGACTGCTTCCAGAACGGTTTCTTCTGCTCATCTTCAGAACTTCCTCCTGAAACAAATTTTGTTTTTGGTTTATAAGTTTTCTGATTTTTATAATTTTCTGAAGAATTGAAACCAAGACCTTTCTTTTTGAGATTACCATTATGGTTTGGTTTCTTTTGATAACCTGAACCATAATCATAACCCTTTTTCTTGTTCAATCTCTGTTGAACTCTTGAAGTGTACTTTTTAGGTTTTTCAGTAAGATTTACATCTTTTATTTCAGAAATATTAATTTCTGTTAATTTGAAAACCTGTTTGATCATTTCAGTTTTGACACTTCTTATTGGGAATTCCTCATCAGAATATAATTTGTCTGAATCAATCAAAGTATATGCTACTTTAATCGATTCGTCATTCAAATTAGATTTTGATAACAGGAATTCTTTATTGTAAACCCTGTTAACCGGTGAACTTGGACTCTTTTCTGACGAACTCGAACTTTCAGACTTAGACTCCGGTTTTGACTCTTCATCCGTATCCAACACCTGATCGACAACTCTTTTAACTAACTCGGACTCATGATCAGTGTCAGACGCTGTGAATGTAACATCAATATTGTCTGGTAATTCATCAGTGATTTCAGACTTTAATTTGATGTTTAGAGCCTTGTCTACTTGTTCCTCGTTTGGTTTCCTGGGGGAATAACTCTCAAAGATAGGAGGCGGACATCTGTTATACTTGACACTTGGTTTCTTACCAGTATCCGCTTCTTTATCTTTTTTCTTGAACGCTTCAAGACCTGCAACAGTAGGATAAACACGATCAATCAGATAATCACACGTAGTATAACTCAAAAGTAATCGGTTGATCCTTTCACTCTCGATCTTCTGAAGTTCCAACTCCTTCTTCAAATTAGCACAGTCTTCAATATAATCATTGATGACACTTTGCTTTGTCATTAAAGTTGCACTCATTTTATCATTTGACTTTTCAAATTCTGCATTTGCTATTTTCAAACTATCAACCGTCCGGTTCAAGACGTCGTACGACTCTTTCACGTACTTCACATCTGATAGTAAATCTTCTTTCAATTTCTCCAACTCAGCAAACTTTTTATCTTTTTCTTCACAACCTTTACAAGCTTCTAAACATTTCTCACAAGGCTTAGCAACTTCAATTACCTTTTCAACTATCTTTTCGACTTCAACAGTCTTTTCAACTTCAACAAGTTTCTCGACTTCGACAATCTTTTCTATTTCGACAAACTTTTCTACTTCGACTATTTTTTCAACAATTTTCTCAACTTCCACAAGTTTCTCGACTTCAACAATTTTCTCGACTACCTTCTCTATTTCAACAATCTTTTCTGGTGCATTCTCACCAGTTGCTTCATCTTTTGCTACTACAACTTCAGTCTTCGCCTTTTCATTTGCAAGTAGCTTTGCAGCTTCTAGCTCTCTCTGCAATCGAGCAATCTTCTTCTGATTCAGCATTTCAACTTTATCTGCATAGAAAAAATTAAAACTGTCAGGATCAATGCTTTTTCTACATTTGTTAAGATACTCTTCCTCATCGTCCGTATCAACATCACTTCCAAGATCTGGAAATATCGGAATTCTTTTCTGAGAGGCTTCATTTTCATCCAGAATCCTGGTAACAAGTGCCACATTAGATTTCGTTCCACTAGGTATAAACTTGTCCCAGCTAAATCCCTTTGCAACAACCTCATCATCTTGATCTATTATCCCATAATAAGCTTTCCTATTGGCTTCTTCAATCATTCTTCCATGGGCAGTTTGCGGTTCCTTTTGTTGAGGTTTTTGGTCAATTTGATGAAAGATCGATTTCTGATAATAACTGCTCTTTTCTTGACTACCAGTTGATTCTTGGTTCTTACATTCCCGTTTAAAGTGACCTTTTCCTTTACATCGGAAACAGGTAACTTTTGATTTGTCAAAACCAAGTGGAGAAGCAGCCATTCCTCGGAACTCGTCTCTGCCAGTAATCTGTTGAAACTTTTCAGCTCTTCTGCATGCACTTGCTAAGCACCACTTCACATCCATCAGCTCAAGCTCTTCTGCATCGATTTGGTCGTAATCTTCTTTTGTAAGCATCGGATTACCAATCCTTCCGGCAATCAGACTTTCATACGACTCCAACATGGCGACAAGAGATGCCATGTGTTGCTTTGCTACCTCGGGAGAAAGAGGTTGACCATTTTGGATGTTCAGTGTCACATTACACTGCAGATTTGAAGTATTTTGCTTTTGAGGGCTAGATGTGTTGTGGTTTGGATCAAAGCTTGAGAATGATGAAGTAGATCCACCACTTTGAGTTGTAGTACTTGTATTTGGACTAACCGAGCCATCAGCACTGAAAGCGGTACTAATCTTTGGACTTTGATTAATCGTTGGAGTGGTCTCAAACTTGTTCCCTCGATAATACAGACTGACATCTTGCTTTGCATTTGGATTTGTCATGATAGCTGTCTTTTGAATATCCAACTCTTGTTCTTCGATTTTCTGAATAAACTGAGCCAAATTCATACTTTCGGATTTTCTCATAAGTTTCACAACCATCAAATATGTTCCCCACTTGTTCTGTGGTAACGCCTCAGCCAGTTTGTCAACCCACTCATCATCATCTTTCTCAATTTTCAACCTACCCATTTCTAAAACCAAATGACAATATCTATCTATAGTCTGCTTGGTTGTTTCATGATCAAATGCAGTAAACATGTCAAACGATTTCTTTAATAATGCCTTCTTGTTCTTGATCATATCAGCACTCCCTCTGAATTTCTGAATCAACGCTTCCCAGATGGATCTAGCAGTTCCGTTATGTTGAAGTAAGACAAAGATGTCTTCTTTAACTGCTTGCTGAAGGATGCTGATCATCATCTTCTCACTTGTGTATTTCAATTTATCAGCTTCAGTAAAATCATTGAAACCTTTTTCCATGCCGCGTTCATTCTTTGGTTTCTCATAGTCTTTCAGTAAAGAACACCATGCTTCGAATCTGTAAGCTTGAACCCAATTCTCGAATCGGTTCTTCCAACCCTGAAAATCTTCAATGTACATGAGTTTCGGCGGTTTTTGATGAGTGCCCGTCTCATTCTCATTATACAACGCTTCAGCAGGAGTTACAGGGGCAACGGGTGTCGCGAACGCATTGTAGAACTCTTCAGCCATTTTTCAAAGCGCAGATGATGCTTCGGGAAATACCTGACAACACACAAACAAAAACACAATCAGTTTAAAGATTTATCAATTAATAGAAACAAAACTGGTACTCGAACTGATGATTTTTCTGTAAGGACTGAAGGTTGACAAGCTGTGCGAACTGCTATGACACGGAACAATTTCAAACAGCCTGACTCTTTGAAACTTTTGAACTTTAGACTGTACGAACTGACAGAAACCACAACTCAAACCACGCGACTTGTCTGCCAAAACGACTGATCGAACCGTGTGAATCGACTGAACTTCAAACCTTTTGACCTTACTTTGATGCGTACTGAACAATTTTTGGTACGATCTGACAACTCACACAACCTGGGTACACTACTTATCACCACAAAACAATATCACTAACTCAACATATGCAAACATTATGAATCAAAATGTCCAGGTAATCAAATGACAAACAATTTTTGCAATCAGAGTATTAACTGTCAATAAAACTAATTTGGTCACAAACAGTTTTACTCACAAGCTTATTTGATCGAAAATTATGGGCTTTACAATTTCAATTTGGCGGGCTTATTATATTCCTAATCGGCGGCACCTTTTACTCGTTTTTTTAACATCATATGCAAACATTTTTCAGACAATTACAAGAACTCAAATATTATTCGACCCTAAAATCCATTATATGAATATTTTTAATATGCACTTTGACTCACTTTGACTCATACATCAAACACATGGAACAATTTTATTTGACCTTTATTTGAAGTGCAGAAAAAAATATAATAACATCAATTCACATTCGGTTATAGTGGGGCGGCAAAACAAAGATATTTTGTTTTTAAAATCTGATTGGTCTAATATGTATAATGGGCGGCAAGTGGAAGAAGTTGATTGGGCCGTAACACTAAAGGTGGGCGGTGGGCTTTAATGTGATAACTTTTGACAGTCTCAATTAATTCATAGACATAATTTTCAAGCGGTGCACGTTATCACAAAAACAATTCAGATGATTTGACTTATAAGCGGTTCAGAAATGTTTTTATGAGCGGTTCAGAATTTTTATATGAGCGAGTCACAAAAGCGGTCCAGATTTGTTTTTTTGGAGCGGTTCAGAATGTCTCAATAAGCGATCCAGAATTTTTTTACCAAAGAGCGAACCAGACACTACGTTTGGAGCGGACCAGAAGATTTTCGAGCGATCCAAAAGTATTTCGAGCGGTCCACAAAAGCGATACAGATACTTTTGACGAAAAAGCGGACCGAAAAATCGCGATATCTCCAAAACGGCTTGGAGTTTCGAGCTGAAACTTGGTAGGGTTTTAGATCAGGTATACGCGCATCACATATCCAAAAATCAGCCAAAACGGACCGTGAAATCTTGGTCTGACGTAAGAAAGAAGGTGTAGAAGAAGAAAAAATGATGAAAACGAGCTGTATATGCGAGATCTCCTCCTCCTTGGCTCTGATACCAATTGTAGGATCGGACTTCGACCTAAACGAGTCAGTTGGAAGAGCTCAAATCCGTTTCAGCGGCGGAAACAAAGAAACGAACATATACACAGCATGTTTCACACTTTACTCCTCTTATATATTGATATTACAGCTATTACAGTGAGAGGAAATACCGGCAGCACCTCGGTATCAGTTTCGAACAATCGTTACAAAACAAAATGACAAGGTTCCTATATATACTAGTTGTGGATCGCTCCTAGGACTAGCCGTAAAAGCGATCCAGACTCATATGTTCCATAAAAGCGATTCCCACCTTGTTCTTAAAAGCGGTTCCCATGTTGACTAACTTCATTCCTTCATTCAATTCTTTGTCTTTTAGTGATCTCATATATCATTGGTTATTTGAGAGGTGGAAGATCATTGGTCCAAAGGTTGGTGAATGCTCATTGGACCACTAGTAGGTCCAATCAACACAAAGTCCACATAAGAACCATCTCCATTTTCTTGAACTTGTCGTTTGTTTATTTATATGATGACATGTGATGACATCACATGTGATGTCATCAAGATGATGTCACATGTGATGTCACGTCTGACCGGATCTGCAACGAGAACGATACTCGACATTAGACGTAGTCGACAGATGACTGCACCAACATTGACTCAAGTAATGCACGTATGAATCACAGCAAACACGCATTGCACGTTAGCAGTCAACAGCATAACATAATCATACTTGTGCGTTCTAAAATCTAAGCCCAATTGTACCCGGCCCAAAACAATCCAATATTCTTCTCGGCCCAATAAGATTAAACAGTCCAATAAAGATCAGATAACAATTTCCAAGTATTCGGCCCAAACAGTTGGGCTTGTAACAGTAAAAGTCCAATAGCAACATAGTCAGTCTCGAGTCGAGACTATCGGTCTCGAGTTATGCTGATGTCGAGATCTCGAGTCGCAACGAATGAGATCTCGAGCCGCAACAGGGGTGTTCTCGAGTCGCAACAGAGCGGGTCTCGGTTTGTCATGGTCCAGTCGAGACTGTTCGGTCTCGAGTCGCAACTGGACTCGCAATGCCGGTCTCGGGTTATCATGCTCAGGTCAAGATCACACGGTCTCGACTCGCAACCGTGTCGAGACTATCAAATTGTAACAGATTTCCTGATTTCATGCAGATCGGTTACACTCAATTAATCAGTTTCCTTTTTACACTTATCAATTAACAAGTTTCCAACTAATCAGTTAGCATAATATCGATCAAACAGTGAAACCAAACATCTAATCCATATGAATCCTTATGAACATATTTATCAATTCTTATTAACATGTAGCCGAGACTATCAACATACCTCGATTCACTTAGCACATAAACAAGTTACAATCCGAAACTTATAACATAACAACCGATTACATCTAGCTTCAACCGATTCATATGAACACGTATGGCCGATTCAAATCATTCAGATTACGTACATCAAGAACAATCCGATTAGCATGAACATGAGCAATAATACATGTGAAACATAACATTAATCAAGCATGAACACAACCATAAACACATTAACCGATCATATCATCATGCATAAACAACCAACCATAAACACTAACCGGATTAGAGTGTGTAACGAGGGATGATCCGATTACAAGGGGCTTCGAGAATTGGGAGGGTCGGCTGCCTTTGGTTCCGATCGAGAGAGAGAGTATGTGTGCTTGATTGCCAAAGTTGTGAAAACTAAACCCTAAGAGATGTGTGTGATCATATACGTGTGGAAAAGGATGTGGGCCGAAACCCCACATGGGCCATCTAGTGGTCTCGAGTCGGACATGCGGGCCGAAAAGGTTGTGAGGTTGAATTTCTTATTTGGTTCAAGTAGTAACATACACATTCTCATGAAACCATATAGCACGTAACATTCAATCAATCAGCGTAATCACATAATCACAAATAGTTCAACAGTTACACGTAATGTAAGAGACGGTAAAGTACGAGTTGTCACACTAGCGCCTCGATATGTTGGACCTTTTAAGATTCTGGAAAGGATCAGAAAAGTCACCTACAGACTCGAACTACCGGAGGAACTTAGTAACGTCCACCCGACTTTCCATGTGTCAAACCTCCGAAAGTGCCTGGCTGAGCATGATTTAATTGTACCACTCGACGACCTCCAAATAAACGAAATACTACACTTCGTGGAGAAGCCTGTTGAAATCATGGATCGCCAAACCAAGCAGCTCAGACGCTCGCGCATTCCTATTGTGAAAGTCCGATGGGAAGGCAAACGTGGCGCAGAGTTCACTTGGGAACTCGAAAGCGACATGAAGGCGAAGTACCCGCAGCTGTTTGAAAGAACTTGTTCTAGAGAGTGAAAGTCTAGAAAGAGAAAGTTCTCCAAGGTGATTCACGGTGTGTGCAACTTTCAGCTTAATTTCGGGACGAAATTCCCTAAACAAGGGGAGGCTGTAACTCCCCGTGTTTCGGAAGTCAAAGTCAAAGTCAAGATTGAAGTCAAAGGAAGAAAAGATTGCTGACTGCAAGCTGTCTCTCCTCGCTCTATTTCTACTTTGACTTCTTTGACTGTAGTTAGCCTATTTTGAGTTTTTACGTCAGTTGTATTATGTGGAGTAATTAGCCAAAATCGAAGCAATCGAATTGTTTATCGCTACGAACGAAGCAATCGAATTGTTTATCGCTACGAACCGCTTTACGATTGTGAATAATAGGAAGTAACAATGCGATAAATTTAATTAAACGCTAATCGATCTAATCTAATCAACATCGCGCTCGCAACTCGAAATTCGCATTTTGGTGATTATTATACGTGTGTGTGTGCCTTATGTGTTACTTGTGCATGTATATTTATGTTATGTGTGGTAATCAATCGAATCGCAATCAAACTCAATCGCAATCGAATCGTAATCGCAAACCGAGTACGAAATAGGGATACTTGTATGTTGATATAGTAGTTGGGATTAAAAGAAAACACTATCGCATTCGCATCGCTCGCAATCGAAATCGAAATATCAAAAATCATCGCGTTGCGCACCCGTACCAGATGTCAGCCGGCCGGATTGCCATCCGACCGGGCTGCCATCCGGTCGGTGTGCCATCCGACCGACCCAACATCCGGGTGTGGTGTCATCCGACCGACCCACACTTTCCTCTTTTGGAAGCCTATAAATACCCCTGTCATTGTCATCATTTCCACTTTTGGAAGTCCTCTGTCCAAGCAGCATGTGTTCTTCACCTTTTCTTCGATTTCTCTCAAACCAGGTAAGATCTCGTCCTAAATCTTGTACTTCCTTGATCTACACACACTCCTACACCTTTCTATCTTTTGGATTTTAACTTTTAACCGTGAAATCATCAAGATTCGAGTGTTCTATGATGACGTCATCATGGTGTCATCAAGAACATCATGTTTTGGCCTTCAAGAACGACTTGAATCTAACCGATTTCCACATAAATAGACAAAGATCTACCATGGATCTAAACATTTTCACTAAGAAAAGGATTGAAAGATGGTTTTCCTACTTTCTTTCAACTCTATTACGCTCAATGCTCTCAAAACCGATAGAATCCGGCCTGGTGTCAACATACTACTCATGCTATGGTTACGTTAGCTCAAGATTCGACCCTATCCACGAGGTTCATCGGTTTCGGGTTAAACTAGAACTCCGTCTCGAACAGTTCACTAATCGGGTAGAGAACCAAGTATTGACAAATTTCCAATTGTTTGACTCGTTATTAAAATACCTCGATAAAACTACAAACAATCAAAACAACGTGTTAGACGAACAGGCCGACCAGGACAAGGTGCTGTCCGATCGGACTAATATCCGAACGGACAGCCACCCGAGCGACTGGCCGACCGAACGGCTGACACTTTGGGTCCCACATTTAGTCAACATTCATTTAAATTGAGTATTGAACGAATTGCTAACCGATCGGACTACTATCCGACCGGATTACTCTCCGGATCATGAGATACTTGACTTTAACACTTAATCGATTTTTCAACATGTTCAATGCACAAGTGATGCCACCCGACCGGACCGCTGTCCGATCGAGTGACAACCTGCTGTGAACTTGTTCTCACTGAAGTGTCAACCTATCAGATTACCGACTGATCGGACTACCGTCCGGTCGACCGACCTGAAAGGTAAAGATACTTCAACGTTTTCAAATGCTACAACAAAAACTTCAAAAGTCAAACCATCATACACAAACACATCCTTCTCATAGGAAGAAACAAATCCACTCGAATAGTCATCCGACCGGACTACCGCCTGACCGGATGACCACCCGAACGGATTATCATCCGCACGAATTTGCCGTCCGATCGGATTATCATCCGACCGAACTGCCATTCGACCCATCAGCACTTGTTTCCGTTTTTACGCATGGCTATCGTTATTCTATCAAACTATTCAGGCTAACATTACTCTCAAGCGCTCCCTTCAATCCATCAACCACTGTGAGTATACTCGATCCCTTTTTGCTTTAAGCACTTTTGGGTGTTACATACGTTACTTAAACGAAATCACATCGAACACAATAGACAACATTTTAAACGCTAACTGTTACCACATGTTATACGTGACTTAATGAATGCTTGTTTATTATGTTTACACATGGAATATTGTCTACCTGCCTTAACGACGATAATACTATAGTTTGGACTCAGCACCCGCTCATGCGGGGGTTGTTAAGGACCATTATTTGCATGGATTACAGTAGTGATCATGTATTACGAACTGCCTCGGGCAGTCAACCCGCAATCATTGGTATCGATAGATCCGTGTCGATAATTAACATGCTTCGTTTTCCGCTGTGTACGTGCTGGTTATGCGTAAACTATTTCGAACTCTATATGCTATTATCAAACATGTATACTCGCCTTTACACTATGTGTATTGACTTTTATTTTAATGTATGTGACAGGTTATTAGGATGCTTATCTGCTAGGAAAGCGAGGCTAGAATAAAGCTCTAGAGTCCAACAAATAGTTGTCTGTAGTGGTCAAATCAAGGGTCTCTAGAAGCAGATAAACAATTGGTATATTTAAATCTGAGTTGTCGGAACAGAATTATTTGCCTAGATTTTGCCTGTAATAATTTGTTTACTGTTTGAGGCATGGTATGGGACATGTCATTTTAAATTGAATAGTAATGATAATTGTTATGGATACTTCTGGACAATCTGTTTCGCTCAGTGCCGCGCCCCGATGATTCCGCCATCGGTGGGGGTGTGACATGTATCCCTCCAAAGTTTTGCTAACACCTAATCCGAAAACTTCCATCATAGGCATAACTCTTCGACTTTGTGAACTCGTTAGGACCGGTCTTGGATCTCTAGGTTCATTCAATCGTTACTGTAACAACCCGCACCTTCGCGCGTTGTTACTACTCGATACACTCGTTACGCCTAGCACCGGAGATTCGGATCATAATGTAACTATATCAATTATATCGCTAAATCGAGGTACAATCGAATAATTACGCGTATTCTATCGCTATTACAAACCTATTTCGCATAACACTCACGATGATGTCGAATATGGGCCTAAACTACCCTTCTCGATGAGCGTGAGGTGTCAAAATGTGAGTAATCAACGCTAACGAGGGTTATCGGGTGAGTACTATGACTCTAACCGTCATGACGATGATGGCAATATGAGTAAGTGGTGCCCCGATAATCATTGTGGCACATCACATCGAAGAACGCACTCAAAGGCACGCGTAACTCGATCACCGCACTGAGAATTGGATACATAAATACGTATATACGGCCCTTTTGTGATTAATAATAATAAATAATTTAATAATTATATAAATATATGAAAATATGGCTCAAACCGTCGAAATCGCACCAAAAACGGGATCAAAAGGCTTCCGAACGGATCAATTCGATCAGACTAGTCCAATTGGTCAGACCGGCCCAATCAGATAGGCCAGTCCGATCGGATGGGCCAGTCCGATCGGATGGACCAGCCGATCGGATGGACCAGCCGATCGACTGGGCCAGCCGATCGACTGGGCCAGCCGATCGACTGGGCCAACCGATCGACTGGGCCAGCCGATCCAACTGCAGTTTTGCCTTCCTTTCCCCTTCCTTGCCTATAAATACCCCTCCATTCACTCCCAAACACTTGTGTTGCTGCTCCTAACCGACCAAGACGTTCCAGCCCTCAAATCTCTCGATTTCTTCCGATTCTTGTAAGTTTTCAACCCGAATCTTGTACTTTCTTGATCCAAATGCAATCCTTCATCTTTCTACCTTTCAAATCTCAACTTTTAACCGTGAAATCAACGGATTTGGGGTGTTCTAAGGTGATGTCACCATAAAGTTCTTCAAAGGTGATGTCATCCCATGAAGAACAACTCAGATTCGGATGATTTACATACGATTCTTCATGAATCTCAACCAAATCAATGTTTTTCTAATCAAAAGGCCACGGATTTGGGATGTTCGGATAGATTTCATCACAAAGTTCTTATGAACTTCAAGTGTTGACCTCATATCATCAAGAACAACTCAGATCCAGGGCATTTCCTAAGTAAAATCAAGGTTTTTACATCAGATCTAGTGATAAAATGATCGATTTCGAGTTAAACACGGAAAAACCGACAAAAACGACCAGTTCCGACGAACGGGGTGATTCCCGGCCGATGAAACAGGTTGGAATTGACGGGATTTCAGTTGCTTAACACCTCATCGTAACGTCCTAACCCAAAACGCCGAAAAACGCTCGAAAAATCATCGAAAACAGCCGAACAGGATGGCCAATCGAGTGGCCCAATCGATCGAACAGCTAGTCGATCGAACAGCTAGTCGATCGAACAGCTAGTCGATCGAACAGCTAGTCGATCGAACAGCTGGTCGATCGAACAGCTGGTCGATCGAACAGCTGGTCGATCGAACAGCTGGTCGATCGAACAGCTGGTCGATCGAACAGCTGGTCGATCGAACAGCTGGTCGATCGAACAGCTGGTCGATCGAACAGCTGGTCGATCGAACAGCTGGTCGATCGAACAGCTAGTCGATCGAACAGCTGGTCGATCGAACAGCTAGTCGATCGAACAGCCATTCGATCGATCAGGCTGTCCGATCGATCAGGCCCATTCGATCGATCATGCCATCCGACCAACCAAGCCCATCCGACCGACCAGGCCCACTCGATCGAGTGGCCTGTTCGACTGGGCCAGCCCAATTTCATCATTTTACCCGATTTTAACCCAATTTTGCCCGATTTCACGCAAATCGATACCGTTTAACGCACAGTAATCTATCACTCACGTAAATTATCTGAAATCAGGATATTCTCCGGCACCGGTTCCGCTAACCTAATCGAATACGCGCTGTGAGTATACTTGACCCCTTTTATCGAATTTTGGGTGTAACATACGTTCCATAAAAACCAAACTTATCAAACGAATGATTTAATTGGACTATTTATCACTTGCGAATAACTGTTTGCATAGATATACGTGATGCTAGTACATGTATGCTAGGACTTATACTCGTGACGTCCCACCAAGACTAGTATAGTACTATTTCGCCCGACGGGGTCTAGTTATGCCATCAAGAGTCAAGCATCGAGGACTTAGCTGGTAGTATCAGTTTTGTGAGTATATATGTTGTGTATTACGTTTATGCATGTGGAAATTCGCAGCACTTTCAATCTATCACACTATCACATATCAAACCTGTATACTCGCCAATACTTTTGTATTGACAAAGTTTTAACGTATGTTGCAGGTTTAGCCGAAGTTGACATCAAATCAAGTTAGGAAGTCTAGAAACTCATCTAAAATCTAGGTTGTCGGATTTGAATTGTTCGAGAGGACAAGAAATCTGTGATGACTTACGTGATTGTATTGTTTGTTAGTATGGGATGACAAATGTAATAAATATTATCGCAATATAGTTGTTATGGATTCTCTTGAGCAATCTGATTCGCCTAGTGCCGCGCCCCGATGATTCCGCCATCGGTTGGGGTGTGACAGATTGGTATCAGAGCCATAACTATAGGGAATTAGGCAAAGTTTGAGACTCGACCTAGTCCGGGTCGACGTCTTATGAAAGTGACCTAGTCTATAGTCTAAGTACCAACAGGCCGACTCTTACGAACTCGTTAGGGTTTGTTTGGGCCAACTTGCTACTCTCGATCGAATTTGTTGAAAAGTTACAACTATTGTGTGAACACCGCATACTACAGCTTCACACAAAGAGCCTTTCCTAAGGCTAGAAGGTTACTTAGCCTTTCCTAAGGCTGACACAATACACATGTTTTCAAAACTACTCGCATAACAAAACCGAGTGATCTAGTCGAGACCAGGTGTGAAAACCAATAACTCTCGATAGGATCACTCACTCAGCGTATTTTTTTTCTAGCATGAGAACTCTTTGTTGAGCTAGGAGTGACATCCACATCTCGACAAAAGGTCTCCATTTCGAAATTCTGGTGGAACTCTCGGATTTATTCGATGAGCACAACCACAAATGGGAACGAAGTTGTTAAGCCAGGGGTGAAACCCACACCTTAATCAACTGTTCCACTCCATAAAATGGTTTACAAAAGCTCTCACCAAGGTCACGACCATAACAACGACTCAGGCTACGCGAAGACTAGAGAGACGAATGTCAGGAGCTGCATCCCAGTGGAAGCATGAGTCCCCTAGGTCAACGCGTATGCCCGAACTTGTTGGGTATAGTCGGGTTACTTGGGTAGTCAACGCCTAAACACCCAAGGCATTCCATCTAAATTTTACGTGTATGGTTTACGTCTATGAGTTTTCAAATTTAAGCTTTACGATTTACCGATTTTCTCGATTTATCGGATTTACGAACCTCGATTTACAAAGCGCACAACCTGCACAGCCATCGCAATCTAAAACAAAGACCGAATGATCGCAACAAAACAAACGCCTAAGTACTCGAATTCGCTTACGCTATTTCTCTTGTCACGTCCTCACAAATTCTGAATCAGTATCTATGTGTAACCTACAACTATATCTATATGTATTAAATACAAAACGAATCAATTATGTGAGAGTTTAGGAATCTAGAATTTTCCTATGTGGCTCCTATGTGTTTAAATAATTCTATACCAAGTTTTGATCGAATCAAATCGCATCAAAAGTTTAAAAATCATTATGATCGAATCTCATTCCAAATCCTTCTGTCTAGATGCCTTCCAACAACTCTATTTCGAGACGAAAGGCTAGGAGAAGAGCCAGACGAAGCGCCGATAAGAGGATTGCCTCGCTTGTAACCAGGGAAGTGGTCAAGCTCATTCCTCGAATTGTCGCTCAAGTGCACTCTCAAAGCCACTCTCGAGCCCCGGAAGACGTCAAGACGGAATCTGCATTCCTCTACAAACACTTCAAAGCCTGTGATCCGATGCCTTTTACGGGTGAAGGAGATGTTTCTCAATTACTCCAGTGGTTCGATGCCATCGAGGTTACCCTACGTCAGAGTGGGTGCCCCGAGGACCTCCAAACTACCTGCGCCACCGGAGTATTTCAATCGCGAGCACTCGACTGGTGGACCGCCGAACGCAACAAACGTGGTATCTCCGCAGCTTACGCCCTCTCATGGGGTGAGCTGAAGGAACTCATGAAGGAAGAATATTGTCCTCCTCACGAAGTCCAGAAGCTAGAAAACGAATTTTGGAAACTCAAGCAAACCGAAGGTGACAATGCGAGCTATACAGCAAGGTTCAAACAGCTTAGCATAATCTGCCCAAGTCAAGTCGACACTCCAAAGAAAGCTATCGCGAAGTATATTCGTGGCTTACCAGAGTGTGTGGGTGATTTTGTCGAAGCTGCAAAGCCTGCTACCATCGAAGAAGCCTACCGTCTAGCCGCAGAGCTCAACAGCAAACGAGTCGTGGACGGATCCTTCTCCAAGAAGCCTGTCACACGAGCTCATCAAGCAATCATCATCAACTCGTCCGACGATTCCTCTGGAGAATCGGTCGATGGATCATCTGACAGCTCCTCGGAGGATTCTTCTAAGAATTACTCCGACAATGCCTCCGCTAAATCGTCAGGCGAATCCGAAGACGACGCCGCATCGACTCAAGAAGCCCAACCGAGCCGCAAACGAAAGACCGTGAGCCCAGACTCTTCAACAACTGGACTGCCGCAACCCGAACCTCTCCGATCAGTCCCAGTTCAGTCACAACGCGCTTACAATGGATCTCATCCCCTGTGTTTCACATGCACGTATCATCACCCGCTAGAAGCAAAATGTCGCTATTGCGCAAATTGCAACTGGTATGGGCATTATACGTCGCAGTGCCGTACAGGACCGTGACCTGGAAGGAAGTCATCAGCAACCGCCGTCTCCGCAAGTATCCACAACAACGTTATTTTGATCCTAATGTTGTTGTAATAATCCGACTTATCGCTATCATTTCTGGAACTTATTTCATATATCATCGTGTGTGGATTCTATTTCTCTTACAATCGAGCACTATCTAGACGCTAGCACTATGTACTATATTATGTATTTTATCCCTATAACACTCTTAGAACGAGGTACGGTATACGTGCAAGGGACAACTAATCACGGGTGCACACGGGATTATCTTGGTCAGTGCACGGAGATCGTAGTGAAGTTCTAATGGTGCCATAACGTTTAAAAGCACGGTCAAGGCCGTGTCAACAAAGTGTGACACCAAAGCACGGGGCATAAGTAGTAGGGGTGACGCGGGGGTACGCTTTACCATACTACCGAAACTTCGTGAAGAAAGTGCCATGTGGAGTTGGACGTTATTAGACCTATTATACTATTATGGTTAATTTGACACTCTACCATCAATCACAAGGCGTAACAAAACTAAACCGCATCACTGCGAGGCTTCTCGTAAGTCCGCGTACACAAATTGCCACATCGATGAACTTAGGTAAGTTCACCCCGAAGAGCAATTGGAGCAACGCGAGACTGGTCGTAAAGTCTAGAACGCAACTTAATCGCAGTTTTGCCGGATCAATCTCGCAATCAAATCATTCGATAAGTGGCTCGAAATCGCAATCGCATCATGTGTTTGTCTAGAAATCTCTAACACTAGTTATTGTCAATTGTGTGAACCTCTATCAGCTGGTGTGAATCGCCTATTGTGGATTCGCTAGACGAGTATCGACAATCACTCGCCGCCTTCCACTATTAACGCGCCTCGCACCTAATCCACCAACTCGATACTCTCATCATGGTTCGCTATTACGTATCAATGCACGCATTCTACGTGTCATGTTAGCGCACAAGACCTCGCTTCACGAGACGAAACTAACAAGGTTGAAACATGATGATGTTTTGACCATATTAGTTGACTTTGTGGAAAAAGGCCGTGTGGGCTAGCCTTAGTACTATTCGTGGTGTAATCAGTTCAATCAATCGTCTATCACTCGCAACGCAACAATCGTCGCTTATCAATCTGTTGAAATCTATTGTCTATCGATGTTCGAATGTTACTTGGAAGTCATCGCAGGTGGTGTAATGTTAGGATGCATGACATTGCTCCACAAGATAAAACTAATATGGAAACATGGCGTTTGTCATATTAGCAAGTCTTGTGGAAACGTGCCATGCGAACTTCGTGTGGAATCAAATCGAAATCTCATTTACCCGAATCAAAATCGTGTCATTCGTTATTCAGCCAAGCATACCATATCAGCGTTGTGTGACCGAACTACTCGCACCCGCTGCCTACGCTTCGTTTGCATCCAACTTATTTCTATTCAAAGCTCGGTCTAGCACCTCATCGCCAGGATCAAGGGAATCGAAATTCTATCTGTGTCTTATCGGCACGCATGACACTGCCTCATGAAACAGAGTTAATATGGGTAAAGCATGGTGGATACGCCGCTGGTACTTCCTATATATAAGTGTTTTAACCATATCAACGAACTTTTGTGGGAAGGTGCCACGTGGGGCCCGATGTAAGTTATTTTTCCATACTATTAAGGAAAACCTATTTTTATAAAATTTTTACTAAAACCGTTGGACAAATGAAATTCCTTACAACATGGAGAAAACATTGAATCAGTTTGGCTCCGTGCCCAATGAAAATTTCATAAGTCCAATTCTTTTCTTAAAAACCTTTGCAATGACCGACAGGAATCTTCCCGAGAACGAGGGTTCGGCAGTCGAGTTCCGCTCGAACCCACGTTGTAGGAAAGTTTTCTTAAAACTTATTTTGCCACCTGATTCTTTTAAAATGTAAAACTCAAAACCTGTTATCAAATAACAAAACCCTCCACATAGCGCTGGTGTGGACATCAAAACGGTCGCCACCGCGCCATGAGGAGATTTTTCTTAATTAACTTCGGAAATTAATCGAGTATTGGTAAGTTTAAAACGCTATGGAATTGCTTTTGTGTGTGTTATCACTTTTAACTAATCGAATCGTATCTTCTCTCCGTTCTCACTCGTCAAATCCTAATCGATCGCTCGTTATCTAGACGCTATTAATCTCTACTCTCAATCGCATCAACTCTTACGACCCTACTATTGGATTAATTTCGGGACGAAATTTCCTAAAGGAGGGGATACTGTAACAACCCGCACCTTCGCGCGTTGTTACTACTCGATACACTCGTTACGCCTAGCACCGGAGATTCGGATCATAATGTAACTATATCAATTATATCGCTAAATCGAGGTACAATCGAATAATTACGCGTATTCTATCGCTATTACAAACCTATTTCGCATAACACTCACGATGATGTCGAATATGGGCCTAAACTACCCTTCTCGATGAGCGTGAGGTGTCAAAATGTGAGTAATCAACGCTAACGAGGGTTATCGGGTGAGTACTATGACTCTAACCGTCATGACGATGATGGCAATATGAGTAAGTGGTGCCCCGATAATCATTGTGGCACATCACATCGAAGAACGCACTCAAAGGCACGCGTAACTCGATCACCGCACTGAGAATTGGATACATAAATACGTATATACGGCCCTTTTGTGATTAATAATAATAAATAATTTAATAATTATATAAATATATGAAAATATGGCTCAAACCGTCGAAATCGCACCAAAAACGGGATCAAAAGGCTTCCGAACGGATCAATTCGATCAGACTAGTCCAATTGGTCAGACCGGCCCAATCAGATAGGCCAGTCCGATCGGATGGGCCAGTCCGATCGGATGGACCAGCCGATCGGATGGACCAGCCGATCGACTGGGCCAGCCGATCGACTGGGCCAACCGATCGACTGGGCCAGCCGATCGACTGGGCCAACCGATCGACTGGGCCAGCCGATCCAACTGCAGTTTTGCCTTCCTTTCCCCTTCCTTGCCTATAAATACCCCTCCATTCACTCCCAAACACTTGTGTTGCTGCTCCTAACCGACCAAGACGTTCCAGCCCTCAAATCTCTCGATTTCTTCCGATTCTTGTAAGTTTTCAACCCGAATCTTGTACTTTCTTGATCCAAATGCAATCCTTCATCTTTCTACCTTTCAAATCTCAACTTTTAACCGTGAAATCAACGGATTTGGGGTGTTCTAAGGTGATGTCACCATAAAGTTCTTCAAAGGTGATGTCATCCCATGAAGAACAACTCAGATTCGGATGATTTACATACGATTCTTCATGAATCTCAACCAAATCAATGTTTTTCTAATCAAAAGGCCACGGATTTGGGATGTTCGGATAGATTTCATCACAAAGTTCTTATGAACTTCAAGTGTTGACCTCATATCATCAAGAACAACTCAGATCCAGGGCATTTCCTAAGTAAAATCAAGGTTTTTACATCAGATCTAGTGATAAAATGATCGATTTCGAGTTAAACACGGAAAAACCGACAAAAACGACCAGTTCCGACGAACGGGGTGATTCCCGGCCGATGAAACAGGTTGGAATTGACGGGATTTCAGTTGCTTAACACCTCATCGTAACGTCCTAACCCAAAACGCCGAAAAACGCTCGAAAAATCATCGAAAACAGCCGAACAGGATGGCCAATCGAGTGGCCCAATCGATCGAACAGCTAGTCGATCGAACAGCTAGTCGATCGAACAGCTAGTCGATCGAACAGCTAGTCGATCGAACAGCTGGTCGATCGAACAGCTGGTCGATCGAACAGCTGGTCGATCGAACAGCTGGTCGATCGAACAGCTGGTCGATCGAACAGCTAGTCGATCGAACAGCTGGTCGATCGAACAGCTGGTCGATCGAACAGCTGGTCGATCGAACAGCTGGTCGATCGAACAGCTGGTCGATCGAACAGCTAGTCGATCGAACAGCTGGTCGATCGAACAGCTAGTCGATCGAACAGCCATTCGATCGATCAGGCTGTCCGATCGATCAGGCCCATTCGATCGATCATGCCATCCGACCAACCAAGCCCATCCGACCGACCAGGCCCACTCGATCGAGTGGCCTGTTCGACTGGGCCAGCCCAATTTCATCATTTTACCCGATTTTAACCCAATTTTGCCCGATTTCACGCAAATCGATACCGTTTAACGCACAGTAATCTATCACTCACGTAAATTATCTGAAATCAGGATATTCTCCGGCACCGGTTCCGCTAACCTAATCGAATACGCGCTGTGAGTATACTTGACCCCTTTTATCGAATTTTGGGTGTAACATACGTTCCATAAAAACCAAACTTATCAAACGAATGATTTAATTGGACTATTTATCACTTGCGAATAACTGTTTGCATAGATATACGTGATGCTAGTACATGTATGCTAGGACTTATACTCGTGACGTCCCACCAAGACTAGTATAGTACTATTTCGCCCGACGGGGTCTAGTTATGCCATCAAGAGTCGAGCATCGAGGACTTAGCTGGTAGTATCAGTTTTGTGAGTATATATGTTGTGTATTACGTTTATGCATGTGGAAATTCGCAGCACTTTCAATCTATCACACTATCACATATCAAACCTGTATACTCGCCAATACTTTTGTATTGACAAAGTTTTAACGTATGTTGCAGGTTTAGCCGAAGTTGACATCAAATCAAGTTAGGAAGTCTAGAAACTCATCTAAAATCTAGGTTGTCGGATTTGAATTGTTCGAGAGGACAAGAAATCTGTGATGACTTACGTGATTGTATTGTTTGTTAGTATGGGATGACAAATGTAATAAATATTATCGCAATATAGTTGTTATGGATTCTCTTGAGCAATCTGATTCGCCTAGTGCCGCGCCCCGATGATTCCGCCATCGGTTGGGGTGTGACAGTTACCAAATGCGAGAATATGACAATAAACAAAATTCTTTCGAGCATTAACGAACACCGATAACAAAACAAATTTTCATGTGCGGAAATAAATATACCATTTTTGGCCCATAATAGTCAAGTCACCAATTTTGACATTTACATCGGTAACCCTGACTACCCCACATTTTTCAAAATAAATCATTTGTTTTCATCATGCCTCATCACCCCTCGCGCTCCCGACCCCGTACGAATTTGACGTTAAAGCTTAATTCAAATAAGCTTCACGAACACCCGACCCCACTTAGTCACTCACGAATAGAGACAGGTCCATGAATCCATGTCTCATCTACAACATTTGTTCCAACGCCTATGAAAAATGTGATGATTCAAAGCCCCACGAAGAACCTTGGACAAATAAATCAGGACGAAGAATGGAATAGGCCCAATGAAAAATATAATTCGTGATAGCAGGCCCAAACCACTAATAACCTAAGCCCAACATGGTCTTTCGTGAACTCAGTCAACATACAAGTCCACGAAATATACAAGATTGTTGTGAACTATGATTGTTGGCCCAATCAAATTTAGAAATATACCAATGGAAGCAACAAGTCCAGCCTTCATTAAAGTGGGCCCAAGAATTAAACATGTGTGCATCCATCAAACAAGTAATACATGCAGCCGGTTGCCCACATTAGAAATATCTTGGCCCACTAAAACCCCAGCTGCTTCATCAAGTCAACCAACATCCATAATCTGGAGAATTTGCAACCGTTACCCATAATACAAGTGGGCCTAAAGGAATAATTGATCGAAAATAATGTGACAATGATTGGGCTCATCACACTACCCTAGCCCATGCACATGTTCATCAGCGGACAACAAACCCTAGATAAAAAAAATATGTCAGTCGCCAACTACATCAACAAAACTTTTAGC
Source organism: Helianthus annuus (assembly GCF_002127325.2). Classification (NCBI taxonomy): domain Eukaryota; kingdom Viridiplantae; phylum Streptophyta; class Magnoliopsida; order Asterales; family Asteraceae; genus Helianthus; species Helianthus annuus. Next base: position 82,910,211 of record NC_035433.2, read on the forward strand.
CAACATAACCGGAAGTTATCCACCGGTCGAAAACAACGATCCCGACCATCACCACTTTCTACCATCAATCTAAATCATTAACCACCCTTAAGCCATCTCACACCTTCACTATAACCCGTTAGAAAACCCAGTCGACATCACCAAAACTTCACCGGCCGACCCCGTATGCCTTTTTACCCACTGCCGTTCACGACCACAGACCACCGCTGCGGCACTGTCCACCGGCCACCACAAAGAACATTGGGTTTTTCGTGAACTCAAATCAGCGAAACAAGACAAATGACGAACTATGTTCTTCGTGTATGGGGGTCTTCTTCGGTGCCGATTCTTCCACTCCTGGGACGAAGTATGTTCTTCGTATAGAAGGGAGTATTTCGGCAGTAGTTCTTCGTCAGTTGGTTCTTCGTGAGATTCAATATCAGTGAACAGTTAAAGAACGAAGTATGTTCTTCACATATGGGGTTCTTCGTTGAGAGACATTCAGATGAAGAAGGTTCTTCGCAGGTGATAGGTTCTTCGGCAGGGGTTTTTCGTGAGTGGGAGGTTCTTCGATGGTCTAGATCTGAAGAAACCCTAGAGTTTCTTAAACAGCAGCAACTATCTTCAAGAACACAGCCAACTGTTCATCCACAGATCTGCCAAAAACGCCTCAAAAATGATAAAGGATGATAAAAACTTGATTTTCTTGGCGTGAAACATAAATCTTAACCCTTGTGTATGGTCTGTTTCAGCTTAGACCCGTCCAGATCTTGGTTTTTCTTCAGGTTTACACAACTTTACATCTTGAACAAAAAACACCACAAAAATCACTGATGTAGAGCACATGTGACTTAGCAAATGGTTAGATTCACTAAGTCGGGTACCATGGCTCTGATACCAATTGAAAGTTCATAATTCGGGACCGAAACCAGTGATTAGTGTGTGATTATGTTCAAAGATGGAAAGATTAGAGACGGATAAAACAACTTTCTTGTATATATTCGGTAGCATAACATTACAAATCGGCCCAATTACAAGCTAGTCGAACTATACCAAAGGAGCATACATCCAGGGAGAGACCAAGTGGTGATCTCTCCCCCAAGTCTAAACCCTTCAAATGTTGCAAATTACCAAGGGTTGGTATTTATAGCCACACCCCCTTCACTTGCAAACACACACGGTCAAAGGAATAACCCTTTCGTTTGACCACTTCAAACGAGTGGGTCTATACACGTTCATTTGACCGTTTCACTAACTATTACATAATCGGAATAAAATTAATCTAATCTATTCGAACAACATCGGACAAAGAAACTGCACCAACAATTTAAAGTGTTCAGTTGTATTCCCCCTGTGAATAGTAGTTTAAATGTATCCTTTTCAAGGAGAGTAGTTCGTCTGTGTCCCCCCAGGACGCATGCTTTTAGTGTGTGTGAACTCACCTTGGTTTGCTCGGCATATAGTTTACTTCTTAAAACAACTTTGATCAATCACTCCCTAATATTATTGTTACCATAACTAGTTAGGTTCGCATTCAAGAAATCACGTATACATGTATTCAGCACATAGCACAATAGTAGTATGCGTTTCATATCACTAAGCAAATCATGAGAATACAACTCAGTTATGTGAACAGTAGCAGACTGATATTAAGCACAGGTATTCTAAGTGTGTGACGCAACGGGGTGCATGGCCCAAACCATTAAGTGTGCGGCCCAAATTGCATGTATGTTGCAAGTAGGGCCTAAGAAGACCTCAGTCGAAACAAGGAGGTCTCGACTCAAACCAAGAGGTCTCAAGTCGCAACCAGAAGATCTCGAGTCGTTAAGTCATTAGTCGAAACCAAGGTTTCGAGTCAGGCCTTGAGTCGGAACCGGACCGGTTTCGACTCGCAATCAAGCTGGTCTCGAGTCCTTTGATGTGTGATGTCTTGTTTCGAGTTGTGACTAGAATGATCTCGAGTCGCAATCGGACAGGTTTGGACTCGAAGTTTGAGCCGGAACCTCATGAACCAATCAAAATACACTAACACTTATTTTATTCCGTACAAGTCCTAAATCAGATCAAATGCACATATTTCAAATATTTTGAGAACATTTAAACAGTTCATCAGGTTTCATCATGAAAATAGATCTAACACTATATCTTTTAACACAGCTTCATGCATTTCACTAAACAGGAAAATATATAACCATTTTGTCATATGAGTCATCATGACTCTATCCCCCTAAACAGATCTAACCTATATCTCATAACACAACATCATCTTCACTGTTTCATCCATCAAAAACAATCAAGATCCTCAATAGCGTTCATCTCTAAACAAGATTGGTCAAACAAGTTCTTTTATATCAATCAAACAAGCATATCATCTTCACACAACATCAAGGCACAAACAAGTTATGTCATCCGTATCATTTACTGCTTAAATCATTCATCAAGCTAGCACCTTTATCACACATTATTATCGTATAAAGATTGTAAACTAACCGGGTTAGTGTGCGACACAAGAGTGGGTAAGGCGAATGATGAAACACAGCTCCTAATGCACGGTTGCTAGCTATCTTTTAGTGGGCAAAGATGCCGTTGAATGAAGGGTAAAATTGCCGCCGAATTCCAAGGAAAAAGGAGAGATTGAGTGTGTTTTTTGGGTTTTCTTAGGGAGAGAAAGTGGATAAGGAGAGTGAGAGAAGGAATGAGAGAATAACGGAATGTTTTGGGATTCATGTGTGCTGAAATGATTGCTGCCAACATCCTTAATGTCGGCTGAAATGAGGGTTTATTACCCTTTCCAAAACCATGCACCCCTCGGGTTTTGAGTAGGCTTAAATTAGCTGGGCCAGGCTATGTAAATATGGTCCATTTCTCTAGGAAAGAAGGGTGTTTGGAACCAAGGAATTCCCAAATCGAAACCAAGAGGTTTTGAGTCAGAACGAAAGGATTTCGAGTCACAAACATACATACACATTTGCAAATATTAATTATATTACACATTCTCACATAACTACCATATAATAAGTCAGTAAATTTTCAAATAATCCTTGTTTACTAAATCTCACAGTTACAAAGAAACGTGCAGGAAAACTCGAAGTGTCACATTATCCCCAAAATTTAGAGCGCAGCCACTGACAAGCTAGTGTGTTACAATGTTTCCACGGGGTGTCATGTCATCCCCATGATAGTTTGGAATTTCGTCTCGAAATTCAGCTGTAGCCACAATGCTGGAAGTATTGTTTGCAAACAACTGAGGATACCTGCGCATCATCTACTTTTCCCGTTCCCAAGTAAACTCTGGGCCACTGCGCGAGTTCCAACAAACTCGGACTATTGGTATTCTGCTACGCTTGAGGGTTTTCATCTCTCGATCCATGATCTCAACCGGTTCCTTAACGAAGCGTAGTTGATCGCTGATTGTGAGTTCCTTAAAAGGGACGGTGAGTGTTTCATCCGACAGACACTTCTTCAAATTAGACACGGGAAAAACGTTGTGTACCGCACTCAGCTCTTCAGGCAGGTTTAGTCTGTAAGCTACCTTACCAATTCTCTCGGTAATTTCGAAAGGTCCAATGTATCACGGATTAAGCTTAGCCCTCTTGCCAAAGCGCACCACACATTTCCAAGGTTAGACTTTTAGTAGGACCCGGTCCCCGACCTGGAATTCTAGAGGTTTCCTACGCTTATCAACGTAGCTTTTCTAACGGTCACGAGCTACCGCCATGCGTTGTCTGATTAGGGTAATCTTATCCGTAGTGTCAAGTATAAGCTCCGGGCTGGTAATTTGGCTTTCGCCAACTTCTGCCCAACACAAAGGTGATCGACGTTTACGACCGTACAATGACTCAAATGGTGCTACCTGAATGCTAGTGTGGTAGCTGTCGTTATAAGAGAATTCTACCAGAGGTAAGTGTCGTTCCCACCCATTTCCAAAGTCGATAACACATTCTCTCAGCATGTCTTCAAGCATTTTGATGGTACGTTCAGTCTGACCATCAGTCTGTGGGTGATAAGCGACACTCATATCTAATTGTGAGCCAAAGGATTTGTGCATAGCTTACCACAATTCGGAGGTAAAACATGGATCACCATCAGAGATAATGGATGTTGGCACTCCATGCCTAGCAACTACTTACTTCAAGTAGATGGCTGCAAGTTTCAAAAACTTATCGGTTTCTATGATCGCAAGGAAGTGAGCAGACTTGGTTAAGCGGTCTACGATCACCCAAATGCTATCGTTTTCGCTTTGTGACCTTGGTCAGCCGGTTATAAAATCCATGGAAATATGTTCCCATTTCCAAGTTGGCAACTCTGGTTACTGCAGTAAGCCCGACGACTTTTGGTATTCGATCTTGACCCTAGCAGAGGTCAGGCATTTGCTAACGTACTTAGCAATAGTTGCTTTCATGTTAGGCCACTAGTACAAAGTCTTTAGGTCGTGATACATCATATCAGAACCTGGATGTACCGAGTAGTAATACTTGTGTGCCTCGTCCATCTTAAGCACTCGGAGATTTCCGTAAGATGGAACCCATACGATCCATGAAGTAGTGAATGTCGTCGTCTTTCAGTTCAAGATGCTTTTCCATGCCTCGCATGGATTCGGCTGGAAGGTTCTCTACCTTCAATGCTTTGACTTGAGCGTTTCGGATCTGGTTAGGAAGGTTTGAGTGAATAGTAAGTTGTAAGGCACGAACTCGCTTAGTTTTGGTTTATTTCCTGCTGAGGGCATTAGCTACAACGTTAGCCTTCCCTGGATGATACTTAATCGCACACTCGTAGTCGTTTAGGAGTTCGACCCAACGGTGTTGCCGCATGTTCAACTCTTTCCGGTCTAGTACATGCTGGAGACTCTTGTGATCGGTGTAAATTTTGCACTTGGTACCATATAAGTAATGACTCCAAATCTTGAGTGCGAAAACTACCGCTCCCAGTTCCAAATCGGGTGTCGTGTAGTTCTGTTCGTGGATCTTGAGTTGTCGAGAAGCGTAGGCAATAACTTTCTCGCGATGCATCAACACGCAACCGAGTCCTTGAATCGATGCATCACAGTAGACTACAAAATCATCAGTACCTTCAGGTAACGAAAGGATAGAGGCACTATAGAGTTTCTCCTTCAGCTTCTAAAACGCAGACTCCTGAGCATCGTTCCACTTATAAGCAATACCCTTCTGGGTAATAGTCTTGAGGGGTTGAGAAATCTTCAAAAATCCCTTGATGAATCTATGATAGTGTCCTGCCAATCCCAAGAATTGGCAGATTTCGGTCGGAGTCGTCGGCGTAGGCCAGTTTTTTATGGAGTCAATCTTAGCTGGATCGACGTGAATCTCATCCTTATTGACCACATGTCCAAGGAAATGGACCTCTCGAAGCCAGAAGTCCTATTTCGAAAACTTAGTATAAAGTTGTTCACTGCGTAAGAGTTCCAGAATAAGACGCAGGTGTTACTCGTGCTCTTCTCGATTCCTCGAGTAGATCAGAATGTCGTTGATGAATACAATCACGAATTTTTCAAGATACGGTTTGCACACTCGGTTCATGAGATCCATGAAAACTGCAGGTGCGTTTGTCATTCCGAAAGGCATAACAAGAAATTCATAGTGACCATAACGGGTTCGGAAGGTTGTTTTAGAGATGTCCTCGTCGCGGACTCTCAGCTAATGATAACCCGATCGTAGATCGATGTTGGAGTAGAAACTTGACCCCTGCAGCTGGTCGAATAGATCGTCAACGCGTGAGAGTGGGTATCGGTTCTTGATAGTTACTTTGTTCAGCTCAAGATAGTCGATACACATACGGAATGTGCCATCTTTCTTCTTGAAAAAGAGTACTAGGGCTCCCTAGGGTAACGAGCTAGGACGAACAAAACCTTTATCTAAAAGCTCCTGCAATTGCGTAGATAGTTCCTCCAGTTCAGCTGGGGCTAATCGATAAGGTGCGCGAGCTATGGGTGCCGCCCCAGGAGTAAGCTCAATTGGAAATTCAACTTGATGGTGAGGCGATAGACCAGGTAATTCCTCAGGGAACACCTTGGGAAAATCACGTACAATGGGAAAATCTTCAATCTTCCTTTCTTTCTCCTGGGTTTCAGTAACAAGTGCTAGAATAGCAGTATGTCCCTTTCGTAGACACACTAGGCCTTTAAGTATGAGATGATTCCCGTAACTGCACCACTTTTGTCTCCTTGAACGATAAGGGGTTCACCAAAAGAATGAGGAATACGAACGACTTTCTCCTAACAGAGTATTTCGGCTTGATGTTTGGATAACCAATCCATTCCAATGATGACGGGGAAGAGATCAATGAGGAAGGTTTGACCAGATAGCACGAGTTTACAATTGTTGATAACGTGTGAGGCCTCGATATTTCTACCATTAGCTCGTTTGACGACGTGCTTAGCGTTTAAAGGTGTAGACGTAGGCTTAAGCATCTTACTAATACGTAGGGATACATAGCTAGCATCGGCTCTAGAATCAGATAATACAGAAACATAACGATCATCGAGTAGAAACTTACCCGCTACAACGTTGGGATCATTCCTTGCTTTGCTAGCTCCTATCACAAAGGCTCTACCCCTTGCACCGTTCCCGCCATTGTTGTTGTTGTTGTTTCCAGCCCCTTGGTTGCTGTTATTTTGATTCAACTGGGGGCAATTCCTCTTGATGTGTCCTTCAGCTCCACACTGAAAGCAACCCTTATGGTTACCATCATGCTGCTACTACTGAGGTTGATTTTGTCTTGCTAGATGAGGGCTTCTACAATCCCTGGCCTCATGCCCCATTTTGTTGCTTGACACTGGTTCCTTGCACATGGCCCACTGTGATGTCGGTTACATTTATCACACTTGGGGTGGTTCCCTCGATAATTACCCTGTTACTGAGGGACCTTATTGTTTTCAGCCTTTCTTTGCTGAGCTGGTGCTTGAGTGGGGTTAGAAACCTTTCCCTGATTGCCATCCCACTTACGCTTGTTATCAACAGAGATTTCAGTAGTAGCACTGATTCATTTAGGCAACTTGCCCTGCTCCACAGCTTGGTCAGTGAGATGGTGAGCTAGGCGAATAACTTGCTGGATCGTGATAAGGTTAGCTGAAGTCACCAGACTTTGAATTTCAGGAACCAGACCCTTGATGTACAGCTCAATTCTTCAATAAGCAGGCTGGGACATGTTGGGACAAAGAGCAGCATAGTCATTGGATCGCTTAGTGTACGTCTCGATTTCTGATCCAACCATCTTAAGCCCGTAGTACTCATTCTCAAGTTTATGAATGTCATTCTCATGACAATACTCTTCCTTAATCAGATTCTTGAAGTCATTCCAAGAAGTAGTGTTGGCAGTTTCCAATCCAAGCATTTAAATTTGTGCTTTCCACCAAGAAAGTGCGTTTCCTTCTAGGGTGCCAGTAGCAAACTTCACCCAGTTAGTAGCAGGACATTCGCACACAGTGAACACAGATTCGAACTTCTCGATCCAGTGTACAAGGCCTATGGCTCCTTCGGTGCCATTGAAAGGGAGAGGTTTGCATCTGCAGACACGTGGTTGAGGATGTGCAGGTTGTCCTGTCGTGCAACATAAAGCGAACAGATTTGAGAACGACAAGACGATACGTGAGTAGGATCTAAACATCCTAGAACAACTAGTTTACCTCCGGGATGGGCTGCAAAAGCCGCAGCCACGGTGTTGATCAGGTTCGTAGACTGATCCTGGGTCATGTTAACGTTTCCTCTTCCGCGTCCGGTCATTTTCTTCATATCCAGAAAACATAGTATGAGAATGATGTCGTAGTGTCGTAAAAATGAGTAGGAGAAGGATTGACCATTGCACACAAACATATATATGTATATATATAATATACGTATATATTGGCACACCAGTATATATAGACTCACATATGCATTAAGCAAGTAACAAGTAAACACATGCCCGAGCTACGAAGTCTAAAGTGTTGAGCCTTGCACTTGAAGTGTAGTGTCGTTGCGAGCTGCTTGTTACAAAAACAGGTTATAGTCTAGTTTTTCTCAAAAAGACTTTCCTTTATAAAACCGAGTTCACTATAACCAATGGCTCGGATACCAATCTGTCACACCCTTAGATTTCCTCGTACGGAGTACTACCGCGAGGCATGTGACTGACCAGTCATAATAGTTAAATAGTTTTATCAAACAAATAGGAGCAGCGACTAATAAAGTTTAAGTCCCTAGTTTTAAGTTCTGAAACAAAGTTTAAAGTAACATCGAAAGCATAGGTGAAACGGTTTGCATAAGTTCACGATTCATATTTATTAAAAGAACCTGACACGGGTTTGCTTGCCCACTTACACTCCCAAGCTACAAGCTCCAACGATCACTGAGTACCTGCAAAGCATGCAGTAGGGTGTCAACATAAATTTGGCGAGTTCACGAGTTGTCCAGTTTTAGTTCCAAAAAAGTAAGTTGTTTAGATAAAGTATTTATAATCACGTTATGGGAAGCTACCCCATCTGTAAGCTCACTAAACTGTAGATACCGAAACTGGTGACGTTGAGTTGTTATGCCCCAAGTCAATGTCTATCATCATTGACCAAGTTGCAAGGCCTACTAGTTCACGCCCGATCCCCCCCGGTCACAGTGTGAGGTTTGTCAAACCTAATAGCGCTATCAACTAATATCCCGTTCGCCCCCGGTGATTAATCGGTAATGTAAGTGGGGACATTGCATGATAGAGTTTCGTTTAGTTTGCTAGTCATGATTTATAAATAGTATCGAAATGTATTCCCCCCGGGAATAATAATTTAAAGTGTTCAGTCATATTCCCCCTGAGAATAGTAGTTTAAATGTATCCTTTCCAAGGATAGTAGTTCGTCTGTGTCCCCCCGGGACACATGCTTTTAGTGTGTGTGAACTCACCTTGGTTTGCTCGGCAGATAGCTTCCTTGTTAAAACAACCATGATCATTCACGCCCTAATATTATTGTTACCGTAACTAGTTAGGTTCGCATTCAAGAAATCACATATACATGTATTCATCACATAGCACAGAAGAAGTATGCGTTTCATATCACTAAGCAAATCATGAGAATACAACTCAGTTCTGTGAATAGTAGCAGACTGATATTAAGCACCGGTATTCTAAGTGTGTGACCCAATGGTGTGCATGGCCCAAACCATTAAGTGTGCGACCCAAATTGTTTGTATGTTGCAAGTGGGGCCTAAGAGGACATTAGTCGAAACCAGGAGGTCTCGACTTGAAATCAAGAGGTCTCGAGTTGCAACGAGAAGATCTCGAGTCGTTAAGTCATTAGTCGAAACCAAGGTTTCGAGTCAGGCCTTGAGTCGGAACCAGACCGGTTTCGACTCGCAACCAAGCTGATCTCGAGTCCTTTGATGTGTGATGTCTTGTTTCGAGTTGTGACTAGAATGATCTCAAGTCGCAACCGGACAGGTTTCGACTCGAAGTCTGAGCCGGAACCTCATGAACCAATTAAAATACAGTAACACTTATTTTATTCCGTACTAGTCCTAAATTAGGAACATATATAACCATTTTGTCATGTGAGTCATCATGACACTATCGCCCTAAACAGATCTAACCTATATCTCATAACACAACATCATCTTCACTGTTTCATCCATCAAAAATAATCAAGATCCTCAATATCATTCATCTCAAAACAGGATTGGTCAAACAAGTTCTCTTATGTCAATCAAACAAGCATATCATCTTCACACAACATCATGGCACAAACAAGTTATGTCATCCATATCATTTACTGCATAAATCATTCATCAAGCTAGCACCTTTATCACATATTATTATCGTATAAAGATTGTAAACTAACCGGGTTAGTGTGCAACACAAGAGTGGGTAAGGCGAATGATGAAACACAGCTCCTAATGCACGGTTGCTAGCTATCTTCCAGTGGGCAAAGCTGCCGTTGAATGAAGGGTAAAATTGCCGCCGAATTCCTAGGAAGAAGGAGAGATTGAGTGTGTTTTTAGGGTTTTCTTAGAGAGAGAAAGTGGATAAGGAGAGAGAGAGAGAGAATGAGAGAATAATGGAATGTTTTGGTATTGATGTGTGCTGAAATGATTGCTGGCAACATCCTTAATGTCGGCTGAAATGAGAGTTTTATACCCTTTCCAAAACCATGCACCCCTAGAGTTTCGAGTGGGCTTTAATTAGCTGGGCCAAGCTATGTAAATATGGTCCATTTTTTCAGGAAAGAAGGGTGTTTGGAACCTAGGAATTCCCGAATCGAAACCAAGAGGTAAACAATCAGCAAAACCCGTTCTAGTTGGACCTCTACTTCTTCAACAATCTAATTTGATTTGTTTAACTCACATGAATCGATGAAGTGGCCTGTCAATTGTTAACAATTAAATGTTCACATGCAAAAAGCGGACACCTTTAATTGTTCAACCAAACCTGATTGCTGATTGGACCGATACTGTGTGTTTACTCAAAAACAATCAATAAAGTTCAAGCGAAATCAGGACGTAACGTGTTGGAGCGAAATCAGCAGACAAATATTTGAAGCGGAATCACTCGAATTGTAATCTCGAGCGAAATCAAAGTGTTCACACGAGCGAAATCTGATATTGGGCTACTTGGAGCGAAATCACATAATGGTCAAATGAGCGAAATCTGGTAATCTATTATATATAATAAATGTGTTAAATTTTGCTGATGTTTTAGCTTCTTAGCCCTCTAGATTGTGCATTTTGGCGGGAAAACATGCGTGCTCCTTTTTCCGTATATGAGACCCGTTTTGATGAGATCCGACCCACATATATGGATCATTTATAAGCTTATTTTTCCTCTTACCAAATTACCAAATTTCCAAATCTTCTCTTTCTTCAAACAATATCTCACGTTTTTCCATAAACCCTTTCTTCTTCATCTGTTCGAATACCTTTCCATCCATATTCATCTGTATCACATAATCAGAGCTTCAAGGTATGTATGAATATCTTCCATTTTGTTGATCTGTACTAATCCATTGTTTGTCTTCTTTTTTGTTATTTTTATTTACGAAGAATTTATCTTCGTCATTGTATCACCGACTAAAGTTTTCTGTTAAATCCATTTATAAAGTCAGCTGATTTTTTTTGATATGTTATTTTAACCGATTTTATGTTATTATCTAATAACCTTATGGATGAAGTTATATTCTTCACTATAGTTTTGTTTTTTGTTATAAATTACTGCATGTTAGTATTTTTTTGGAAAAAATCCAGATCTGTAATTATTTTATTATGTTTTAGTTCTTTTACAAAATCTGTTGATCTATTCATGGTAAAAATGTTATGCATCATTATTAGTTTTGTGTTATTATTGTTTTTAGGATTTTGGGTTATTGATGTTATTATCGGTTTATTGTCAATATGTTCATATGTTTATATGTTTATGATTTTTGTTATTTACATTAGCACATACTGAAAAAAATAAGATTTTTTTTTATCATGGATTATGTTCTTTATTTTGTACCAGCGTATTTCTCTCTTTTTAATATAATTATTTTTTTGTGCATACGCAGATCATTATGACGTCTTTTTATACAACTTTTTCATCGGACTTTTCTGAATATCTGGTATGTTTATGAGGTTTATAATTACAAATTTTTTTGTTCTTAATTTTTTTTTCAAGGAAATACCATATGAATATAGCAACAGATTCCTAATGTATGCTGAGCCAAACAATCAAGCTGTTATCAAGTGTGTTAATGGTAAAGAATTTGAAGTTCTATTTACTAAGCATAAAGGTGCGTTTGTGTTCATGGATGGGTAGCAAGACATTGTTGCTAAACTATCATTTACCGATGGTTGTTTCCTCATGTTTAAGCAAATCGAGTTATATTCTTATTTGTTAACACCCTTTAAGAAGATGCAACCACATCCGATCTTTGGTTCTAATGTTCCTTTATTTATGTCCATGTCTACGGAGAAAACTGTAAGCAATGTCGAGTACTTCTGCCAACGCTTCACACAAGACTCCAATGATAATCTGGTTATTATATGAATTTTAGTTATTTATTTTTTCAATATCAAATTTAAGTTATTAACCAAGCTGAATATATATGCAGGTCATTCCATCTGATTTCGTTGAAGGAACAATACGTTTCCCATCTATTCACAAGTTAACATTCAAGGTCCATGTTAATTGGTGGGACAGTTTTGATGTGATGATTGCTAAAGACCCGAATCTTAACGTTTATTTGATTTACGATGAATGGGACAATGTTGTTTCTTACGTACCTATATACCCTGATTATTACGTTGTGATGAGGTACAATTTTGAGAAAAATTTCCAGGTGATTGTTTATGACTTGAATGGTTGTGAGGTTCTTGCGCCGAAGCGTGTATACACGCCTGCTGCTGTAAACATACCTAAACCCGTTCCTTCAATTATTGAAATACAAGACTCTGACGCTTACACCGATCATGAAAATGATGTTGATGAATCTGATCCTGATTATAATGAGTCCATTGGATATGATTCAGATGATGCTTCTTCCATTATAACTAACTCTGATAGCGATGGGATGGATAATGACGAGGAGGATGTTGAAGTTTCGGATTCTGAAGAAGATAAGAAGTTTGATCCGGACTACCATCCTATTGAGTTTCAATGGAAGTACGACAGGCATTTTGTAAGTTAAGTTTATTTCCGTGTTAATTTTATCAAAACTTTTATAAAAAACAGTTTTTAGTATTTGATGTAGCCATCTTATATAGATCAAGTAACTAATATTTTTCTTTTATTATTTATTGTAGCGTCTTAATTCCGATGTTGCTGAAGCATCCAAAATTGACATGACTATGGAGATTTGTGTGCAGAACTTGGCTGGAGAGGATACGATGATTTCATTCCGTGCTGAAGAACACGGTAGTGGTTTTCGCTATGAGGCTTTGCAATGGCGTACCAAGTTTACGAAACCAAATGGTATAAATCATCCTGCCAAGAGCACGTTTGTTTATTGTCAAGTTCAAAAGAAGTTGATTCTCAAGAAGGTTGTCCAGTAGTACCTTTTGCACGTTCTAAACAATATAACTATAATTTGCTTTTTCGTTAATTTTGTTGTTTGGCTACTTTAGAAGCTTGATTTGGGATCTTTATCTTATAAATATGTAACCCTTTTTGGACTACTAAATGGTATATAAGTTATATTATATAAGTTATATTATGTTCGTTATATTAATATTGTCTCTAATCACGTATTTAAATTTAAAAATAATATGTGATATTGAAATTTGAAAATTATATAATACAGTTGTGTAACTTCTATATAGAAGTTGTGTAACTTCTATATTAAACAAAATTGATGAAGGTTTGTTATTGATTATGGTAATTATTTTATAGAATATGGTAATTTCTAAATTAATGGAACTAATATTATTATATATTTCGAAATCATTTTAATGGTCCGTTGAATAGATTTATATGTATATTAAATTATAGTTCCCTTTTTATCAATAGATTTGTGTATTAATAAAATATTCTTATTTATCAATAAAATGTTGGCGTCAAAATTGCATATATCGATATACTCAATCAATGATTTGATGTCTTGTGTAAGTTGTCATCATGATTTTTTTTTATCGAGACAATCAGAATAGCAATGTATATTTGTCTTACACCATATAATCATTGTTGTTTAAATTATTATTTATCATGCATGTAACAAATATAAAATATCCCAATTGAATGAAAATACAACTTTTATTTGTTAACCTAATTTCAAATGATGGAAATGATTTATCACTAATTAACGACAACAATAAATAGTGAGCTGTCAATTTAAATTTGAAATTCGAATTAGAAGACAATGGAAAGATGGAAACTATTTTGGAGTAATTACATATCAATCACAAAAAATTATCATCTAAAAATACCAATGATTTAGTCTTATTATATATACAATTAGATTATCATAATATTTCAAACATTCTTCCTCTATTGTTTTCTTCTGTTTTTTGATTTACTATTACTATTATTGTAATGGAAGATCAGAAGATTACAATGTTGTCTAAGTTGAATGCATTGTCAAATAACTACACATTGAAGTTGAAAATCATCTCTATTTGGCGAAAAATGATGCATGCATGTAAGAAGGAGATATTCCGGGTTGATATGATATGTATGGACGAAGAGGTATGAAAAATATATTTTTATATATTCACATTGTTTCATTTAGCATATAATTTTATCTAAGTATGTATTTTATATTTTTGACAATTCAAGTTATTATCATTGTGCACTTACAGGGTCATACTATTCAAGCAAGTTGTCTTCACCGTATTTTGCCAAAGTTTGACCAGTACTATTGGCATTAGCAGACCTTCTCTTGCTCCTTACGATACAAGTATAAACCATACCAAAAATAACCAGAAGCTGACATTTAATATGTACACACAAATTCAAAGAACCGTTGATTGGAAAGGTCCAAAGTATTGCTTCTCATTTGTGAAGTTCCAAGACGTTGTCGAAAATAATGTTGCCATTAATTCACCTGTTGGTATGTTTTGTCATTATTTTTTTGTCATTATTTTTTATTCCGTGTACATTATTAATTGTTTTTTTTAATTTTATACCTTACATATTAATTTCTTTATTTTTTGTTTTTTTTATTAATTTATACACTTCATAGGATATGTTGAAGTGTGCTTCAATTTGGAGGACACTAATAAGAAAGATGGAACAATAGGCAAACGATTGAATGTGAAGCTTAAAGATATTGAGTAACTTTTTTAATTTTTTATTCGTAATATTTGTACCGTATTCATGTTACAACTTTTATATATATGACCTTTTTGTCTATATACATAGTGATCAACAAGTTACTGCTACTCTTTGGGATTATTTCGCAATTGAGATGCATGGATACTTTAACAATCCCAATCGTGAAAAGCATGTTGTGGTATTGGTTCATTTTGGTGTTGTTAACTTGTATAAAGGTACGAATTTGCGAAGTTACTAATTTTTTTTCCTAATTTATAAGTCATATTATAACACATTAAGCATTCAATTTTTTACCTCAATATATTGCATCCTATATTAGAATTTAAGTAAGTCTTTTGTTTTATTTTGTAGATCAACCTGGTTTGTCTACTTCATTTGATATAAGTAGAATGTGGATCAACGCTGAACTTGAAGAAATTTCTTCTTTCAAAAATAGGTATATTTATTTTATTTCTAACATTTCAAATGACATTACTAATTTTTTGTTATATATATTTTCAATTAATTAATGAAAAATTATATAAATATTCAAATTAATATAGTTTTATAGAGAAGTTTGCATCCACGCCGTCATCGAGTGATAACGTCGGATCTTATATTATATCAACGGTTGAGGATTCTTTTTTGAACAATTCTGGGTTTGTTTTGACTGCTTTTCTGAGTACCATCGAGAAGGTACCAACTTTCTTTTATGTCCGTATTTGTAATTATTTATACATTATTATGATAACAGATTGATGTTTGTGCAATTGTTGATTAATCTTTTTTCTTTATTTAGAAGAAGAAAGTTATTTTGGTTGGCACCATAATTGCTATTTGCTCAGAAAAAAAAAATTGGTACTACAATGCTTGCAACTATTGCAAATCCGGGGTTGAATAGTCGTTTATTACAGTTGCTAAAGACGATGGTTCAGGTGATGTAGAAGATAGGAAGACTGTATTATGCACCAACACTAAGTGTAAAGGAGTTGATATTGTGTCTCTCCCTCGGTTTGTTAACTCACCTTACAATCACCATACCTTTATAATAAATATATTATTAGTACATTAAAAAATTTACATTTTGTTTTATTTAAATTATTATCAGTTTCAAAATTCCTATTCGCGTACAAGACTCATCTGGTACGGTTACGTTGACGCTCTTTGATTACGAAGCGTACAAGATTTTTAAGAAAACTGCTAAAGAATTGGTTGAGGTGCAGGACGAGGTAAATTTAAATTATAATTTTTTTGTTCTTACTATTTATACTAAATACATGTTAATCCTTATCTATTGTAATAACTTTGTAGGAGTTGTCTTCTGGTGATTTTTCCAAGGGATATCCGGATGTTTTTAACATTTTGATCGTCCAAAAAATGGCTTTTATCATCAGTGTTTCAGATTTTAACCTTAAGTATCATGTCAAAAATTATGGAATTTCCATGCTTACATCTGATCCAAAGATTATTTCTGCTTTGTACGAGAAATTCAAAATTCATGAGGTATAAAATCTCTTATTTTCAATACATGTATTTTGTATAGTTTTGTATTTTGTTAGTATGAGAAATCTGAATCATCCAGTGCGCAAGTGTCAGACATTCAATCTATTCCTTGTGATGTTTCCAAGGTATATTTTTTTTATAAATAATCATATTTTATATATATTTATGTAGTTTTATTTATTGAATTATATGATATCCATAAAAAAATAAGATAGACATACTCAATTGATGCATTCCCTTTTTATTTTCAGGATGACGTATCGTTCAGTGGAGATAATGAAACGCCAATGTCTAACCTATTACATAATGATCACAAATCGTCTTCTTCAGGGGAAGTGAAGCGTAACCTACATGAAATGTATGATGTTGATGACATGGTTGGATGTTCTTCAACAAAAAGGAATCTTGGTGATGAGAAAGAGGAAGCCCAAAATTCAGAATCTTCAAATCTTCTGATTCCTAAAATTGAGAAGTAGGTTGTGTCGGTTGGGTTATTAGTTGGTTTTGTTGAGTTAAAGACAATTTGCTATGTTATGATTTCACGTTGGAACAATTTTTTTTTTTTTTGAAACTTGGTTGTTGGTTTAATATGGTTTTAAGACAATATTTATTTGAATTTGAAACTTGGTTGTTGGTTTAATATGGTTTTAAGACAATATTTATTTGAATAATATGTTTATGGTTTTGATTATAGCAGTTATGTTTTTTAATCCATATTTTTGTTTCTTTCAATTTTCCTGTATCATTATAAGGTTTTAAAAATTTCACAATAGGCCCTTCAACTTTAACCCCACATTAAAATCAATAATTAATTATTGTAGTTATGACGACTTTATTATTTAATTAGTTTAATTTATAAAATTTCAAAACTTAAGCAGGTTTGTTGCTGGTTTGATACTGATCGATGCCCTTTATTGTTTTTTTTTTTCATATTTATATGTTTTGATAATATTGTTCAAACGGCCCTTCAACCGTATCTACTTCATTTAACTTCAATAAGTAAGTAGGTTACTTTCAAAGTTTATTACATTATTACTTTACCTTAGATAACTGTAACATTTAGTCAACTAAAATGTATTAAAAAATCAAAATTCAATAATGCATGATATGTTACAAAAACTGTTTAAATTATTATTTAAAAAAAATTCTATTTGTACATAATACATTATGGTTTATACTATATTATTGATTATTGATATTGATTATTGATAATTCATAAGTTATTATACTACAATTCATATGTCATCGAGATAAACTATTGATTTGATATATTTTCCATTTTTTTGACCTAATATCATAGAATACATAGAGTTGATTCTGTAATTAGTTTACCTTAGATAACTGTAATATTCATCCAACTTACTAAAAATGTAAGCTTTTGAAATTAAAAAAAAAATAAAAAGCGGTTATATTTGTTATTAATTCATATTTTCTATTTATTTCGGACAGTTTTTTATTTCGAAAATTTGACTTTCTAAAATTGTATTAAAAAGATTAAAAGGTTTTGACATGCATTATAAGAAACTGATTACTGTTTTCAAATTTAATATAGTTTCTTAAAATAAATCATGTATCACTTATTTCATATAACATAATAAATTCCTAATTTAGACGTAAAATATCATTAAACCAAACCAAAAATATTTTATTGCCAAACAAAATGTATTAGAAATTCGTAAATAAATCACGCATGATTTTTACCAAAAATTGTATGAATTATTATTTAATTCAATCCCATTTGCATATAATACATGATCGTTATACTATGTAATTGATAATTTATTATAGAGTAAACTGTCATTTTGGTCCCTGTGGTTTGGGTACTTTTGCCATTTTAGTCCAAATCTCAAATTTTTTACATCTGGATCCCTGTGGTTTGCATTTTGTTGCCATTTTAGTCCAAAATCCAAAAACCCTATTTTTTGACTGTTGCAACCTCCTATTTTGTCTTTTAGTTCACGGGCATTTTGGTCATTTTGCTTTTCATTTTACATTTTCTTAATTCAAAAATTAATATATATATATATATATATATATATATATATATATATATATATATATATATATATTAATATACACACATACATATACACTGTAGTTCATCGTCCCCAACATAAATCAGTCTTCTCTCTCTCTCTCTATATAGCACCACCACCACCGCCACCGCCACCTCCTCCCTCTTCTCACCACCGCCACTCCGGCGTCGTCCCATCCAACAGTCACACCCACTCCGGCGTCGTCCCCCTTCTCACCACCGGTGTCGATGATGAAGATGATGAAGGTGTCGATGATGAAGATGAATCGCTGAAGTTGAATAACTGATTCTGCTGATGAAGGTGTCGATGATGAAGATGAATCGCTGAAGTTGTCGATGATGAAGATGAACAGCTGATTGATTGATGCTGATGAAGGAGGTTCGAAGTTTCCCCAAATAAATCAACATCATACCCAAATCTGAGTTTGAGTTGTATTTGTTGAGACATGAAAGTTTTAGATCTGAATTTGTGTTGATAAATTGCATGATTGTTGTGTTCATCAATCTGCAAGATTTGCAGGTTTTTGTGTTGTTGATCGACTGGTTTTGCATATTGTTGTTTCTGATTAAGAAGGAGTATAGTTTACAGGTTCGATTATTGCAGATTGTTGTTTGCTGTTGCAACGAAGAAGAACACAAGTTGCAGGTTTTGTTTGCGGCGATCTGGGGGATGATGTTCATCAACGCCGCCGCAAATCATCTTCCCCCAAATCAAAGGTCCAGTTTCATGTGGGTTAATGGGTTTGATGCAAAATTAGGGTTTGGGTTTTGTGTGGCGATGAGTAAAGAAAGAAGGTGAGATTGTCGGTTTGATTGTCTCCGTTTGATTGTCGGAGATTTTGAAGCCGATTTGATTGTCGGTTTCTTCACGGCCGATTTAACAGCTTTGAGTTATGTGAGGGTTTTTGAGGGTTTTGGGTTTTGAGGGTTTTGGGTTTGGGAGGGTTGGCGGCAGTGGGATGGTAGTGTTGGCGCCAGTGGGATGGTGGTGGTGGGGATGATGCGGTGGTAGGGGTGGGGTGGTGGTGGTGGTGGTGCTTGTTGTTGTTCTGGCAGTGGTATTATTGTTGTTCTGGCAGTGACATTATTATTTATTAAATTTGAGTTATAATAAATCTAAATGACCAAAATACCCCTGAGGATAAAGACAAAATAAGAGGTTTAAGTTAAGGAATCTTGCCAAATTTGAAATTTGGACTAAAAAGGCAACAAAATGCAAACCACAGGGACCCAGATGTAAAAAGTTTGAGATTTGGACTAAAATGGCAAAAGTGCCCAAACCACAGGGACCAAAATGGCAGTTTACTCTTTATTATATTACAATCAAAATTTTATGTATAAAAACCATGGATTTCATATATCTTCAATTATTTTGACTTTATATCCTAAAATACATATACTTGAGGCTATAAATAAACGTTGAAAATATTCTCATTTTGCAACAAACTTTAATTGGTTTTCTTGTAGTCTTCTTAAGAACAAGGTTCTTTTTTTTTAATTTCTGTTTATCTATTAGGTTTTAGTTCTATTATAGGGTTTTTGATTGTTATTAACTTCATTTTATTAAATATATTGCTTATCTTTATTGTGTATCAGTTGTCATGTCTACCAAGGGAGATGTTTTATCATCTTTATTTACCAAGGATTCAACTTTTTCTAACGTAGGTGCTGTTTGGGAGATTTCAAAGGTATAACTTTATTTATTAATAGATATTTAGTATGTATACACTAAACAACTAAATTAAGATTTCTTTTATATTTTTTCAGCCAAAGCATGTTCTTATTTTGGTTAAGGTCAAAAATATTATCAACAACTCTTGGTACTGTATGATGTGTCCAACGTGTTCTAACGAAGCCACTTTGGAGGTCGAAGAATTTTTTCACCTGATTGTTTTGATGACTTAAAGCAATTAGAAGTTTATCACTGTTCAAATTACGATTGTTCTGAGACTACAGTCAAACCTATTCCCAAATTTAAAATTAATCTTGATGTTGGTGTTGACTCTGATTCCGTTGAACTGGTCTTATTTCACAACCAGGCTGCTGAGCTTATTAATAAGTCTCCTAAACAATTGATTCACGAGAACACCACGGTTATTTATATATTTATATTTATAAAAGTTATTCGTTTTATAAACAGGTTAAAATATAAAAAACTTACGCAAACGCTTTTCAATACTTTCAGTGTGGTGATATTGGTTGTGGTTCCAAAAGAGATAAGGTCACTGGTTGGGAAGTTTTTCGCATTCAAGATAGAGATCACTGAGTACAATCTTGTACATTACGATGAGGTTTATGGAATCACCCATTTAAGTTCTGATGAAACTCTCATTTGTGACATTAAGAACAAGTTTTTGAGTGGACAGGTATTATAATCAAAATTTATGTATTTATTGCATCAATGCTAGCTTCAAGTATATTTCATTATTTTTAGGTATTATGTTATGCAGGATCGCAAGTCGATAAATGGTAAACGCGGTGTTAGTGAAGTTTATGACATTCATCAAAGTAAGCATTGTTCTGCTACAAAACGCAAGACCGAAGATTGAGGATACCGGCCAAGTCTAGAAGCCCTGATTTTAAGTTATCAACATATTTCAATATGATTTGTCATTTATGTTTATTTCCGTTATTGTTTTTTTTTTGCAACATTATAAGTTTCCTTTTATTATGATTTTAAACTTGACCATGTAAGACAAGTATGAGTTTCCTTTTTTAAAGTTTCCTTTTATTTTGCAACATTATAAGTTTGTTTATTATTATGTTTAATATCAATTATGGTTAATAATTAATATCTTTCCAATTTTTAAAAAGAATTAGGATTGTAACTGTAATTCTTTCTAACTAATGTAATTACATACATTCCATATTAACACAAACTTTAAAAAATAAAATATGTATTAAATCTACTATATATATGCCATGCATTTTGTAAATTGAAAACATATATCATTCGTCAGTTCCAATTTCAATCTTTGGCAATTGAAAACATTTCAATACTTTATTCAAGGTTAGGTTTTTTTTTGGTCACTTCAACATCTCTATAATTAAATAAGGTTATTTATTTTTTTTTTGTTTAAGAATGTATTTTTTTTTCAATTTCATTTTTGCAATTCGTTTGATGCCATGATTATATGTTATGTATTTTCGTTTTTTTTTTTTTTTGGATTTTAATTTGTATAGAATATGTCAAAGAGAACCTATAAATTTCCTTCATCAACATCAACACCCGGTAGATCAGTAGCAGTAGATGTTAACCGTAAGTTTTAAATTTCTAACAATTTATTTTTAAACCGACTATAGGTTACTTGTACCTTTAATAATACATGTATACATGTAGGTATTTTGGACAGAACTCCTCTTTCAAACATTTCTAATGGTATTATTTACTGTTATGTTTATATGAATCGTATACTTTTTTTAATTTCTTTTTTGTTCATTATTAAGTAATTGATACCGGAGAAGGGCATAGAGTTCGAAAAGCAATAATCGATAGTAAAAAGGCAAAGAGAAAATCTTCATATAAGAAGGTTGGCGTCACCTTACGTGACAAAGAAAACTTATCTCAGGTGTCTAATGTTATAAATCAGTTAAATACTCCCATCCAGTTCCATAGAAGTATAAATTCTACGGCCTCCATAGTTGATATTACTTCGGGTACGTGAAACATCTCAATATATTGTATTAATCAATAATTATGTTATAGTTCCAATTTTTATTTGATTTTATTTTCAGCAAATAATAATATAGATAATAATGATGGGGCGTTATCTACACCTGCGCTATATTCATTTACTTCAAGTATCGTGACACATACAAATCTGTGTACAACATCTAACACATCATCACTTAGTAAGTTATCAGCTGGTAAGCGCAAATTGAAGCACAAGGCACATGATATAACCCCAGTAGTTATGGTAGATTTGGATTCTGTTGATGAACCCAACGAAGAAGTTTTTGTGTTGGATCCTTATAAAGGAATTTCAACAGGTGTGCAATTTATATTATTTAATAGTCAATTGTTTTTTATAAGATCAAAAAATCTCATTAATAGAAATTTATTTTTATGTAGACTATTTAGATCATGGTGACCAGGATCTTATATGTGAGATTTGTTATGCAAAGTTGTGGACTTCAGAAGGTGGCAAAGGTCGTATAACAATGGATAAACTATGTTATGGTTTGTGTTGTGGATATGGGAAAGTTGAGCTACCAGTATTAAAAGATGCTAATTCGGAGTATCAATAGTTTTTTCACAATTCCGATACGAAAAGCAAGTTCTTCTTGAAGAATATCCGACGTTATAATTCTATGTTCTCTTTTACATCTATGGGTGGAAAGGTTGATTCGAAGATCAACAAGGGTAATGCCCCATTCATATACCGTATTAGTGGTCAAAATTGTCTTAGTCTTGGTAGCTTAAGACCGCCTAATGGGAAACAAGCTAAGTTTTCTCAGCTATACATATATGATACTATGATACTGAGAACGAGATTTCTAACAGACAAAGTGTATTGGGGTAAGCATATTATTTGGTTGATTTATAATTTTTGACAACTTATAAGTGTTACTCGAATATAATTATTGTTTGTTATTTAAATTTTATTTATTTTTTTCTCATAATAGGAATCAACTATCTTCACATGAGAAGGAGTTGGACGTTGAAATAATTGAATACCTCAGAGAATTTTTAGATTCTCATAACGAGTTGGTTAAATCGTACAGAATGGTAAGAAACCACTTTCATGAGAATCCTCAAGCAAACTTAAAGCTCCGTCTCATTTACAAAAGAGACAAAGATGGTAGGACTTATAATCTACCATCCACTACTGAGGTTGCTGCACTGATTGTTGATGATTTAGATCCATCTATTGATCGTCGAGACATTTTAGTTGAAACTGAATCTGGTATGCTTAAACGTATTAGTGAGTTACACCCATCCTATCTTGCTCTTCAATATCCCATTCTTTTCCCTTTTGGTGATGATGGATATAGGATCGACATTCCTCATAGAGAAGGTGTAACAACCAAAAAAAAATACGACCAAAATGCACAATGCGGGAGTTCTTTGCATATAGAATACAGGATCGAACTTGTGGTTATTCTTTGCTTTTAAACTCCAGAAGACTGTTTCAACAGTTTTTGGTTGATGCTTACACTATGATTGAGAGTGAAAGGCTCAATTTCATACGTGGTAAGCAGAAGAATCTACGTTCCGAGTCATTTGAAAATCTCCAAACGTATAAGGACAATGGTAAACAAAATTTATCAAACACTGGTCAAAAGGTAATTTTACCTTCATCTTTTACTGGAGGTGCTCGGTTCATGCAACAAAACTACCTGGATGCTATGGCGTTATGTAAGTGGTTTGGATACCCAGATTTTTTCATAACCATTACTTGCAATCCCAAATGGCGTGGAGTTTCAAGATTTCTTGAAGATACTTCCATTAAAGCAGAAGACAGGCCTGATATATTATGTCGATTGTTCAAGATGAAGCTGGATTCAATGATTAAAGATATAAAGGATAATAATTTTTTTGGTGAAATCAATGCCGTATGATTTTGTTTTATTTTTGTACTTCATCTACAGTTTTTCTTATAATTTATATGTCATTTTATGTAGTATGTTACTAACACATAAATTTTTTTTTTGTGTAGTTGTTTATACAGTTGAATTTCAAAAACGTGGTCTACCGCATGCACACATTTGTTTATTCATGAAGGTGGATCATAAACTTCCGACTGTAGATCATATAGATCCTTTTATTTCTGCTGAAATTCTTGATAAATCAGAAGATCCTCAATTACATTATCTGGTGTCTGAGTATATGATTCATGGTCCTTATGGGACTGCTAACCTTAGTTGTCCTTGCATGGTTGACAACGTTCTAAACGATTTCCGAAAAAATTTTCGGATCATACAATTATTGACTCAAGCGGTTTTCCGGTATATCGAAGGCGAGATTCTGGGCATACTGTTATGAAAAAAGGTGTTCAATTAGACAACCGAAGTGTCGTACCTTACAACAAAGGTCTATTAAAAAGATACCAAGCACACATTAATGTTGAATGGGGTAACCAAGCTGGTTCGATAAAGTATCTTTTCAAGTACATCAACAAAGGACCTGACCGTGCTACGGCAGTTTTATATACTGATTCAACCGGTACTAGCAATCAGAAAATAAAAGATGAGATCAAAGAATACTATGATTGTAGATACATATCAGCCTGTGAAGCTTCTTGGAGAATTTTCACAAACGAAGTTCATTATGGATTTCCTTCTGTAATGAGGCTACCTTTTCACTTACCTGGTCAACACAATGTAGTATACGGTGAAGATGATGATATTGAAGATGTGTTGAACAAACCATCTGTTGCTTCATCTATTTTTTTGCAATGGATGCATTTAAATGAACATGATGAAGAAGCACGTAAACTGACTTATGTGGAGTTCCCATCAAAGTATGTTTGGAACTTAAAAGATAGATGCTGGCAAGTACGAAAAAGGTATAAAACTGTTTGTAGAGTTCATTCTGTTTCGATTGCTTCAGGAGAACCTTATTACTTAAGGATTCTTCTAAATAAAGTTAGAGGTCCTAAATCATTTGAAGAGATTCGAACAGTGAACGGACAAGTATTTCCGACATTTAAAGATGCATGTTATGCGATGGGTCTTTTAGACAATGAATACGAATATGTTGAAGCCATTAAGGAAGCAAGTTTTGAAGCTCACTGTCGGTATTTAAGACCATTATTTGCGACATTGCTTTTAACAAATACGCTATCACGACCTGAATTTGTGTGGGAAAAAACTTGGCACTTACTAGGAGACGATATTCTATACAAGCGTCGCAAAGAGACACATATCCCTGGTAAGTTATTATTTTATTTTCATAGGAAGTACCTATTATATTTTTTATTTTTTATATATTTTCTTTCAACATATGTTTAATTTTACCTTATACTATGTGTAGATCTAATGATTCCTGAACATCATTTGAAGAATCTTATTTTGGTGGAAATCGAGAATTATTTAATTTCCAATGGGTCAACCTTAAGTAGGTTTTCTATGATGCCCTTTCCAGACGATGATTCTTTACGTCAAGGAACTAATCGTCTAATCAATGAGGAATTATCGCATGACACACATGAGTTGAAAAGTGAGTTTAGTCGATTGAAAGAATCTCTAACTGAAGAGCAGTTAAACGTTTTTAACGAAATTGTCAATGCAGTGGAATGCCAAAGTGGAGGGTTGTTTTTCGTATATGGTTACGGTGGAACAGGGAAGACTTTTTTGTGGAAGACCTTGGCTTCTGCAATCAGATCTAAAGGTCAGATAGTGTTGAACGTTGCTTCAAGTGGTATTGCATCATTATTATTATCTAGAGGAAGGACAGCACATTCTAGATTTAAAATTCCCATAAACTTGACAGAAGATTCCATGTGCTTCATTAAGCCCAACGATGACGTTGCTAATCTTTTAAAAGAGGCAAAGTTGATTATATGGGATGAAGCCCCTATGGTACACAAGCATGCGTTTGAGGCACTAGATCGAACAATGAAGGACATTCTATCGTCTTCTACGAATAACCATTCTGAGCTACCATTTGGAGGTAAAGT
The DNA here is from genome assembly GCF_002127325.2 of Helianthus annuus. Classification (NCBI taxonomy): domain Eukaryota; kingdom Viridiplantae; phylum Streptophyta; class Magnoliopsida; order Asterales; family Asteraceae; genus Helianthus; species Helianthus annuus. The sequence continues at coordinate 82,936,041 of NC_035433.2, forward strand.
TATTGTGTTTGGTGGTGACTTTAGACAGATACTTCCTGTTATCCCAAACGGTACTAGACAGCAGATTGTTAATGCATCTTTGAGTTCTTCATATCTATGGTCAGAATGCAAGGTTTTAAAGTTAACAAAAAACATGAGGTTAAGAATTGGAGCTGAATCATCTAACAGGGATTCGATTCAGAAGTTTGCAAAATGGCTACTTGATATTGGTGAAGGAAACATTGGTTCAGAAAACGATGGTGAAGCGTTTATAGAGATACCCGATGATTTAGTAATTACCGACTCAGATGATCCAATTCAAAGTTTAATTGACTTTGTTTATCCTTCTATTTTACATCAGTATAAAAATCCTGGATTCTTTTCAGAGAGAGCAATTTTAGCACCAAAGAATGAAGTAGTTCATAAGATTAATGATCGATTACTTTCATTATTTCCAGGTGAAGAAAAAGAGTATTTGAGCTCTGACAGTATATGTCAAACTGAGCAACTTCTTGATTCTTTTCAACAAGGTCTATACTCTCCTGACAATTTGAATGCTCTGAAAATATCCGGTTTACCTAACCGTAGGTTGGTTCTTAAAGTTGGTGTTCCTGTGATGCTTCTTCGAAACATTGATCAACAGAACGGATAATGTAATGGTACTAGACTTCAAGTAACCTTTCTTGGTAAAAGAGTAATTGAAGCGGAAGTAATATCCGGCGGAAATATCGGCACAAGAGTTTTTATTCCAAGGATTAGTATGGTTCCTTCAGACAAGAAGATACCTTTTCAATTTTAAAGAAGGCAATTTCCTTTAACAGTTTGTTTTGCTATGACAATTAACAAGAGTCAAGGGCAGTCGCTATCTAGAGTTGGTTTATATTTAAAAGATCCTGTTTTTACTCACGGTCAATTGTACGTCGCGTTATCAAGAGTCAAGAGCAGGGAAGGTGTTAAAATTTTATCATTTGATTACGATGGTAAACCTACAGCGAAGACTTCTAATGTAGTGTACAAGGAGATTTTCCGTAACTTATAATTTAATTGTGTATTTCATTTTCATATATTCCATATTTTTATTTAAGTTATTTTGTTTTTCATAATAAAATGTCATAATTTATATCAAATGTTGATATTTTTTAATATTCTTAAACATCTCTCATATAGATATCTCATATTAATTCTATTCGGATTGGATTTATTCACTAACTTTGTCCACTTGAATGGTAATAGGGTTGTTTGGCAACAAGGTGGAATAAAGTGAAAACTACTTTATTAAGTTTCAAAAAAATTATTATATCATATGTATTTTAACAGATTTATTCATTATTTTAATATTAAAATAAAATCATTAATTGTTAATTACACTTTTTTAATTTATTGGATGGTACTATATAGCTTCGTTGCATCCAAGTATATTAAGGAAGACATATTGATTTAAAAGAATAAATATAAGGATTTCATATTTATAGTCAACAACCTGTTATAAAGTATTTGTAATTATAAAAGATACCAACGTTTCTATATTATCAAAAATATGATATTTATGTTTATAGTTTACCAAGGTACAAAATAAAACATGTTAACGTCTACTTTGATGTCCCAAAAAAAAGATCCAAACAAGTAATTCTAACAAAATAAAGTCATAATTTCATCTACACAAACACATGAAGCATTATGGTTACTTTTTAACTGTTAACCTTCGTTAACAGCATCCACTTGTGATAAGATCAGGACATTTCCTTCACATAAAAACCTGAAATGCAATGTATCACCGAATCGAATGCCATTCTCCTGCATGAACATCGGCCAACCTTCGATAGCATACCTTACACCATTTCCATTCTTCTGCCGTCTAAGATTCATGTCTATGGTTTTTCCATTCATGTTCGTCACTTTTAACTCATAGACTTTATTTTTTAATCTGGCAATTCTTACAACATTTGCAGGCATTCTCTGCATAAAAAAAAAAGAATTCTTTAAGTATTAGTTATACATAATCTATTATATATAAACAAAAATTGTTTAAGTATTACTTTTATTGATGTTATGATATTTGTAACTGTCATTGAGTATTATAAATAATCATACCATGCGGTTTTCCCCCTTCATTGTGAACTCATAACTAACAGTTTTCTCAACATCATTTATCCTTGCAACATGTTTTGGTTCGACATCCAATATCTTCAACCGGCTGCGAGTTCTTCGTCCAACTGTTGATACGTCTGCCATTTCCACTTCTGTTCCGCATATCGGCCTTTTATTGTTGTCCGGGTTACTATAGTCCGCAATCTGTTTTCCTTTGTTTTTAAGCTGTTAACACAATGAGGAACGTTAATTAGTAATATCCATCAATAATTAAGTAAATATTTGTACATGTATGAAACGGAATACTCATTTATTGTTATGTTCAAAATAAGTACATCTTCTTTTCTTGGTTCTTGTGCCTCTTTTATGTTCATACTCTTGGTTCCTGCTGTTGAGTTATCTTTTTCACCTTCATCCATCTGTGTATCATGATTTATAAAATCCTCCAAATTTTATTGTAATGTATTTTAATATTTATAAAGGAGTGGTTATTACCTCAGTTATTATTACCTGATCTATTGAATCATCTCCTAGACAGAAGTTCTGCTATTCAATGAAATACACAAAATAAGTACAATTTTATAAAATACTATTATACGTTAGTTCATAATACTTACGAAGTCAACGTTTTTGTAGTACGTATCCCTAGGTATTTCCAGCAAAGAGTCATCTTCACTTTCTTCTTTGTTTTTACGATCTATCTCAACTCCTCTACGATAAATTTTCAACTCAAATGTCACGCTGTCCATCTTCATCAACAGGAGTATATCATCTTCTTCGATTGCAAGATCACGAAATAGCTTCGGACACCCTTTTGTAAGAACATAATTATCATTGATTCTTTCGGTCTCAACTTTCCAAATCTAGCCTGCTGCATAAATGTTATAATAATCGTTCACTGGCGAGTAAGAGTAACATGTTGTTACATAAACATCCGGAATCACCTGAAAAATTTAGTATCAAGTATTGTAAAACTATAATAGAGTAAATATGAACTCACACAAGTTAGTGCACTTACTATAATCTTTAAAACTCCGTAACGGTTTACTGTCACAAAAGATTCACCACATATGTTTTCGACGAAGCAATCTATTTCAATGTTGTTGTCTTCGATTATCCTTAAGCGCAATAACGTCCTCTTTTGCAACTGAAGGTCCCTTACGACATTACTCCATCCGTCAGTGATAACGCATTCCCCACTTACACTTCTTAAAGAAACTCGCTAACTTTTTCCACTTATATGATGTATCATTATTTTTGTTCTTTGCCAATAATTTCCATATACATTCTTAACAAAGTCAATTGGTAGCACCTGCGTTTTAAATTTTGCTGATAATGTTAGCTAATATAATGTATATAAAATGATTTGTAACAATTGTAGCATACCAGTTTTAACGATGAAGTCTCTTCTAACAAAGCAACACATGATCTACTCATTTTAGATACCTGTAATGTAACAACATCTTTTAGAAACATTTACTTTTGAACTTTAAGTCATGCATATATTTTGACAATGATATGAAAACTACCTGTTAAGCAATATTTAGACAAACTGATGTTATTAATATCCTTTTATGTACGATTTTGAAGATTTCAATGTATAATTGTCATATACACAATACTAAAGGAAGTATTATCTCATCATCATATTTGTTTACAACTAAACAAAAGTCTCATTTTCCTAAATAAATTTATACGGACATATTTGGTTTTTATAGCTACCTTAAACTATAACTATATTTTAGTTCATAATCAGAAAATAAAATACACAAATATATTATAATCTTATATCAATATAGGTGAAAAAATAGTATAAATCATAAACTTTATTCCATGTTCATAACTCAATCAATCTTCCAAATCAATCTATTATCCAAGAAAATCATACTTTCATAAGAATATGAACAAAATCTATCAACCAAAACACAATATGAAGCCAGAAATCTAAATTTACAAACACATGCAATACATATAATCCATTTTATGTATGCATAGTATACTAAATCTCAACTCAACAAATACCTAAACACAAAATTTCACGTCTATCTAGCAATTAATCGGTCAAAACAAACTTCCTATGTATTATTTGTAGTTCTAAAGACAATTTTCAGTTTGTAAATCAAAAAATACATTGTTTTACAGGTGATCGGAGTTATTGCCGGAAAAAGTACCTTTACCAAAGCTTTCAACCGGCGATTTTGAGATTTCTTGAACAATGTGAAGGTTGAGAGCTCAAGTTAGGGTAAGTATAGGTTGAAATGATGGGATGATTTTGATAGATACTATAATATTTTAACTATTTATTTGTTTATTCGAAATCTTTTATTTTACATTTACCTTTTTTTTTGTGTTCCTTTCTCCAATATTCATAATTTTTGTTTGTATACTAATAATGAAATATAAATTATGTTCTCTTAATAAATTACATATTTTCGTCATAAACTATTGCTCGCTGTTTTTGTTTAAGTGTTTTTCTATTTTTTAGTTTGATTGTGTTATGAATTATTTTTTTGATCTTTTTCTTATAAATCACATCATTCAAATATGGATATTACATATATTATATAGCACATTATAATAACCAAAAACCATTGACTTGCATACCACAATTTTTTTGAATCCAAGCAAAATTAAAACTGAGAATATTATTTAAACATAAGAAAAACTTATTATAACGAACAAACAATCCATAACTCAACTTTTCCAAAAGACTAATTGTTTTTTTCACCAATCGTGTTATCTTCTTCCATTGCCTCATATTCTTCTATTTTGTTGCGTTTTGATTCTGGAGGAAAATACTCTTTATAAAGTTCGCCATATAGCGTTGGGCAATCCTCCCAAAAACTTTCATGCGTCCATAAATTACAAATAATTTTGATGTAAAAAAGGAACAATGTTGATAAAAGTAATTTAAAATTTGAATTGAAGTAAAAGACAACTATAATATATTACCAGATATTCTTTAGCATAGTTGACGTATAACCACTCAAACGGCCATGATGATAGCCCTTCATTCCATTGTTTACACACACATTTGTATTGATCAATGGATCTACCATTGAGCCTAATTAAGAATTCAAACAGTATAATATCGAAAGGAATATAAACCATTATTAAAAACTTCAAAACCTATGTTTTGAAGATGCTATGTATATCCTTTATATAATAGATTAAGTTGGGCCAAATGGAATAAACCAAAAAAAAACGATTTATACTTCTAAATGGTAAGTCTATTTATAAATGTCAATGTTTTACGGTTTTTATTATAATTCCAATTTAACAAAAATATTAAGTCAATCAAAATTTATCTTTTAAATAATAGATTCAGTTTTGTTCGAATTTTAGGTATATTGAACAAACATATTAAGTCAACCAAAATTTATAGTTTATAAATGGAAATGGTATTTTATCTTTAAAAATTGATTTGTTAATTAAAGAATTTTATAATCAATAAAATCGTTAATTTACATTTGAAATCCTTCCAAAATTTATATTAAGAAATGTTAAATAAATTTTAATTCAACCGAAATTTTAATTTACACTAGAAATCGTTAATTTACATTTGAAATTTTAATTTCCATATTTATATTATTGCTAACATTATCATGGTTCAACATTTTAAAAAATTCCAATTATTTGCAATAACGTTCAACAAATATTTTCAATGATAATATACCATTAACATTGAGATTTTTAAAAACCTTGATATGACAATTAAATTTTATAATTTTCGAAATTACTGTTAAGTTATCAATTCCAAATTTGATATCGTGATTATTATATAATACACCATAGACCATTCTTATAATCACTCATGCAAATACAATTTCATACAATGGTTGATCTTCCTTTTGAACTAATACTTTTCCAAATTTTAATCAAGATTGATACCAAGTTAATACATCGATTCAAGTTGGTATCTAAACAAATGCAAACGTCTCTGAGGAGGTGTTGATAATTGAGAATGGTCAACGTACTGTCTATCAAGTTTACGATGATGACAAGTAACAGTGTCGTTCAATGCTTACCATTACTAATTGACTAATATTATATATATATATATATATATATATATATATATATATATATATATATCCACAAATGTTATAAAACGGACCATTGTAATAAATATATATAAAATATTATTATCAATCAAAATAGAGCGACTCGTGGGTACCACGGGTTATAACCTAGTGACCTTATAAGCGAAATCAAATAATGACCTTATAAGCGAAATCAAAGTGTCAACTTGAACGAAACCACAAGAGCGAAACCTCTGATTTCGCTTTTACCGTATGAGCGAAATCACTCAAGTACCTTCGAGCGAAATCAGTTCACCAGCCATTTTCTATCAGTTTTAAGTTGTTTTTAGGTCAGAAAATCTCAAGGGTTTGTTATTAGACAATATTACACAATGTGTCAAAAGTTTGTCCAATTTTATCCGTGAAAACTTGAAAATCTGAGAAAAGAAGGTGTAGAAATCAGAATTTTCCAGCGAAAACGAGCTAAACGGTAAGAACTCTTCCTCCTGAGCTCTGATACCACTTGTAGGATCGAGAAACGACCTAACGAGTCAATCAGAAGAGTGCTCAGACTGAATCAGACTGAAGAAGTGAAGACATGTATTTGTCAAAGACTCGATGGACGACTCGTCACCATCTGAGGGGGAGTCTGTTGGTGCACTACATCTGTCGACTTCGTCTTGGATCGAGTCTTAGATTGCATTGTATAGATTAGGGCACGTTATACGAGAAAATAGGAGAATGTATGTGTCTTAGATGTTGATTTCGCTCATAGGGTATTAGGTAGTGATTTCGCTTATAAGGTCATGAGCTGATTTCGCTCATGTGGACATGTGGTCCTTGGAGCGAAATCATCAACACTATATATAGTGTTCATGAGCGAAATCAGGTGAGTTGTTGTACGATTTCCATACCGAAGTGCTGCCGGTGTGAAGACTGCTTGTATTTGTGATTTTATCAATACAATCAGTAGTTAATAGTGAAATCAAGCTAAATAAAGACTGAATCAATGAATTCCGCCTCTGATTCAGTCTGAGCACTCTTCTGATCGACTCATTCGGGTCAGGTCACGATCCTACAAGTGGTATCAGAGCTCAGGAGGAGGAGTTCTGCAGAGATTAGCTGGAATTCATCTTGTTTTCTTACTTCTACACTTTCTTTCATCATTTCAGAGAGATTTACTGGTCGAAAATTGTTCAAAATTTCACAGATTGTGTATAATTGGACATTGATAAACCCTGGAAAGTTTGAGACCTAAATTCAAAGTAAAATGGTTATGTAGACGTAACATTCCTACAGTTAGTTTTGTGTGTGTTTTTACAAGTGGTATTGTTTCACGATCCTACAAGTGGTATCAGAGCTCAGGAGGAAGAGTTCTTACCGTTTAGCTCGTTTTCGCTGGAATATTCTGATTTCTACACCTTCTTTCTTCATGAGAACGAGTTTTATTGGTCAAAATTGGATCAAAATTTCACAGATTAGAGGAAATTGGACATAGACAAATCCCTGAAAGTTTGATACTGAAATACAGACTAAAAATGGACAAAATTATGGCCCGAGTTGATTTCGCTTATACGAACATTCTGTGATTTCGCTCATAGATCACTCTAATTTCGCTCCAATGGAAAAGTTCAAGGGTGATTTCGTTCTTAGGACATCATTCTTGGGATTTCGCTCCAAAGGTCCTTCTGATTTCGCTCCAGTGTCACATCAATCAGTGATTTCGCTCATGTGTCAGGCTAATTTCGCTCTAGTGTCAAGTTTTTAAGTAATTTCGCTCCAGAGTACTGATCTGATTTCGCTCCAGTGAACAATATCAGTGTTTTCGTCTTTGTGAACACTATGATTTCGCTCATATGTCACTGATGTATCAGATTTCGCTTTTGTGTGCAATCTGGTGATTTCGCTTTTGTGGTTTATTGGGATTTTGCTCATAAGAACAATTCTGATTCCGCTTAAGGATTAACAAGTAATTTCGCTCCAAAGAGTTTTCTACTTGAAAACTCTAATTTCGCTTGACAGGTTGTTTTGAGAGAAAACGTGTCGGGATTGTTAGAAAAATGGCAATGATATTTGATGAACAAGAAAATTATTATTTTGAGAATTTTAATAATTGGAATCGAGGATTTATAGATGAGAGTTATAGAAATGTGAAAAAGGATGTTTGGTTCAAAAGGTTTAAATATTTTGTATGTTTGAAAAATGAAACATTGGAAGATCTAGAAAACCGATATGGAGTCTTACTTGGTTACTTAAAAAATCATGAGATCTTTTTATCATATACTGAAAAGATAGAAAAGTTTGCAGATGCATTACCTATTGAATGGAGTGATTGTTTGAAAAATTTAAAAAAGGACTCAAACTTTTCGAAGTTACATCTAAAAGGATTCATCAGCAAACTTAAAACTCATGAATTTGAAAATGGAAAGAAAAGGAAAGAATTGATAAAAGTTTTGGAAACTCATTTAGTGGATATGAGTTTAGATGTGATTAATGAGATGAACAAAAGGATTGTTGAATGCATTAGAGAAAAATATGTTATGAAGTACGATATGAAAAGGGGTTGTTATATTGATGAGAATGCAAATCCTCTTGATTTCGTTGAAATCTTTTGTGCAGGTACATTCAGGGCAAAGGAAGAAGAAGCTTCAAAACTTGAAGAATCTGTAGAGTTTGGATCCTCAAGTTTTGAATCAGTATGCACCAAGTGTGACAACTTTAAGACTGACAATGACAAACTCTTGAAGGATGCGGAAAGTTTGACATTGGAAGTCAAGAAGTTGAAAGATGAGAAGCAAGCTGATATTAAACAGATTCTTATGTTTCAGGAAATTTGTGAGAAACTGAAAGTTGAAAATGACAAACTATTAACTAATTTGAACAGTTTGACATCAGAAAACAAGAAATTGAAAGAAAATGGAAAATTCTATGAAGATAAAATCAAAACTTTTGAAAATGAAAAATTAAAAATGGAAAAAGAATTTCAAAGTCAAATAAAAATTCTTGAAGATGGGAGAAATGTTTTTAGTCAAAACAACATCGAAAAGCAAAAAATGATAAATTCCCATCTTCAGAAAATTATTAGACTTGAAAAAGAAGGTGAATGTGCTCGAAAGAAAATCAAAGAGTTAGAAGAAAAGGATGAAAGCAAAAAGAAATCTTTAGAAAATGAAGATTTCTGGATAAAGCTTGAGAACAAGAACTTGAAAGCAAATGAAACAAAATTTCAAGAACAGATAAAAGTTTTGGAAAATGAAAAATCTGTTCTTGAAAACTTGAAAATAGAAAATGAAAAAACAATCAAGTCTCATTCTGATAGAATATTTCAGCTTGAAAAAGAAGCTGAGAATTCGAAAGCTAAAATTAATGAGCTTGAAAAGAAATTGAAAGGTTTTGTGACATCATCTGAGTTTTTGAATCTCCCCTGTCCAAAACCGGTCAATTCAGTTCCAATAAGTGACGATGTCACAAATTTTGACAAAGTCAAAATTGAAGATTGTGATGAGAAATCTGATGATGAAAATGAAAAAATTGAAAAACAAAAATTGTTTTTGAAATTAAAAGAAAAATTTCAGAAAATTGTTCTACAATCGACTGAAAAGGGAGAATGCTCTAAGCAAAAACCTTTGAAGAAGAAAGTGGAATAGAAACAAAAAGATAAAAATTTGAAAAATGTACAAAAAGAAAATAACAGCTCATCAGATCGATCATCCAATCAAAATCAAAAATTACAAAAAGTAAAAAATGACAATTCAAAAATTGTTGGCAATAAGTGGTGCAGGTCGGACCACAGTACTCAAAAGTCAAATCCAGCTTACAAGAGGAATGATGACTACCACAAAGCCAAACAATGCTATGATCTGAGCGTTTGGTGTGAAGGTGGTACATGGTACGATAACAGAGTGTGTTACCAATGCGGTTATCAAGGACACATTGCTGTTAACTGCCAAAGTTGGAATTATGAGACTAGAAGATGCTTTAACTGCAACATCAGAGGTCACACTGCCAGAGATTGCCCAAGGAGATCGAATGACAGATTGAGGGCTAAGTCTCAAAAATTGGCAAAGATTCCAGTCAATGTCAAGCCCCATGAACAGAAGGTTCTAAAACCTAAAGTTCAAGAACAGACAATTCAAGAAAAGAAAGTTAAACTTTCACAGGGGCAGAAAGACAGACTGAGGAAGAAGAGGAAGAAGGCGAGAGAGTATCTCGAGAAGATCTTGTCCTCGGGTTCATCCGTTGGTAAGAATAAGAGTTCTGATGAATCGACTCTCTCGATGAAGACGAATTCATCAGATACAAATCTGAGGACAGAAGAGAAAGGAATTTTGAAGAAAGACAAAGTTGTTAATCAGAAGATTAACAAAACAAAGAAAAGTGAAATTTTCACTTCTTGGCGATGAATCTGTTTCTGTGAAAACAAAGGAGCCACATGTCGGCGATGAATCTGACTCATCAAAGTCAGACAAGCCACATTCAGGCAATGAATCTGGTGTGGTAAAGCCAGAAGAGCCATGTGTTGAGGTAAAAGTTGAGAATTCTGATTTAACAATGGATAATGCAAACTTTCCACCATTGTTGAACAAGAATTCGAAATCACCCAAGGACCGTCAGGCTTGGGTGAATCTGTTTAAATAGAAAACCTGACTTGCCGGAGTTCCCAGGTTGGTAAGCGTGGAACATGAATCGGCAAATTTCTTAAAACAATGTGATGATAAAACCCCGAGTTTATGAAATGACACACAAAACTAATTTTCCGGAAAAACCATTTTGATTAAAACAAAGTTAAGTGTTTTGAAATCATAATGGGAAATAGTTTGTTGTCAGGGGGAGTTCTGATTGTTTACGCCAAGTGGATGGAGAATTGAAGCAATTCTCGTCAAGTTGTCATTTTACCTTGTACAGTTTATTGTTTTCAAATTTTCTCAGAAAATCAAAACTGAAATATATTTTAATTTTAGGGGGAGAAAAATTTAAAAAAAAATTAGAAAATTTGAAAATGTCAAAAACATTGAAAAAATCAAAAATTAGTTTTGTTGAGACAAAAGGAAATGATAGTACATCAGTTAGACTATCACAGCATGCTAAAGAAATGAAATGTAAAATGTGATAAACAGTCTCACTAAAAATGTGACGATAGGCTCAGCTAGACTAGTAGATTTGCGATAACGATACAAACTTAAATGAAAAAGCCTAGTTCTAGTGGGAAACATGATTGAAAGCATAGTACTTAGTTTTGTCCTTCTTGATTGTGTGCCTACTCAGTAATCGCTGAATGCCAGAAAGACATAAAACAGGTTAAGTTTGTGATGTGCGGGTGTAAACACGTCATATTATGTATAGTTTGTGTCGGTTTTAAGCGTTGGAGTGTGTTTATTCATAGTAATTTGTGTACTTATTGGTTGTCGGGTTTTACAGGCTTAACAGCGCTTAAATGCTGTACAATGATCATACAAGCTGGAAAACGGGTGTTACAAGGCAATACGGGGCGAGAAAGCAGTTATGCTGGAAACCATGCTCCCTCGCGCCACGCGAGGGAGGCTATGTGATGTGTCGCGTGGCGCGACAGATAGAAGTCAACGATTGGTCAGAATATGCTCCTTCGCGCCACGCGAGGGAGTGACGAGATTCTGTAGCGTGGCGCGAAAGTGTTACAGCGTGGAAACTTGTGTTTTTTAACCTAGTTCGAAGAAAACAGGAGGGGAATCATTACGCAGCCGCCGAGGGACGATTGGGAGCACTTTTGGGCGATTACTTTCCATCATCTTCCATCTTCCAAGCAACTGGTTCATGTTCAATCAATTTCTAACAAATCCTGAAGCAACGATGACCATGATGCGCGGCTAATTCTCTTATAACTTCTACTCGGATGAACTTTTACATTGTTTGGCATTAATTCTTGTTTGCGGATTCGTATAACTGGTACAGCTTGACCACTCGTGTTGGATTCTTGGTAAACGTTTATTGTGTTTGAATTATTTGTCATTTATTAAGCGTATTGGCAACTTCCTTGCGTTGTTAGCGGGTTAGTAAATCGGTGGGTAGTTGATACAATTAAACGGGTTATTAGGTTGCATAGTGAATCTTAAAAACTATCCTTGATAACTAATCAGATTCATTAATTTCGAGGCCATGTCTATGTGGTGTTTTGAATCGGTAAACAGGTTTTGATGTTAAACGGGTAATTGGGATTCCGGGTAGAGGTTATTCTTTCTCGTATTGATTACAACTCTCTTAATTAGTTCCTTAGCTTTTACAATTAAATTCATCAAAACCCCAATCTAGATAATTTAGTTCTTGGTTAAAACGTGACACTGACCACAGATTCCCCGTGGATACGATACCCTACTTACGCTATCTACGTAGCTTATTTAGGTTTTTGATTGACCCTTACGACAGTCATCAAAATGGCGCCGCTGCCGGGGAATTCGTGCGCTTAGTGTTAGTTTAGTAGTAGTCGTTTCTTTTATTGTTTTTGAAAAAATCATAAAAACCCAAAAATATTTCTTTTTGTTTAGTTTTGTCTTGTTCGGTATTACGCTTTGTTTTCTTGTTTACTTGTGTGCAGGTGATCTTTTTGCATGCATACTCGGTTTTCAGGAAGATCTTCTCCGCTCTTGTTTGATCCCGAAATTGAAAAGACCGCACGCCAAAATCTGCTTCTTCGTTCAGCCTTGAAGGGAAAAGCAGTTCAAACCACCATGAATCCTTCAGAAAACCAATCCACCCCACAACAGCAAACACCACAACAAACATCAACTACTGAATTGCCACCAATGCCACCGCCTCCATTTACATCTGAACCACAACAACAGACCACACCCATTGCACCATCATCAAGCACAACCACCCAACCAACCTCTGCTCCAACTGGAGAATTTCATTTTATTGGTGGACCACTTTACTCTCTAGAAAGCCGATTACCACCACAGCCCGATCCCTTACGGACCGTGAATCAACCAAATCTTGTGCCACACCCGAACCGGTCGGGTGCTATGTTTGAGCAAGTGGATAATAGGGCGAGAACAGAGACATGGGATGATGGATATGGAGACGAGGAGTGGGGGATAAATGAGGGGTATATGGGTATCCAGGTGGGTTTCAACATCAGGCACTTAATCGTAATCAGCCGTTGTATCAGCAACAGAGACAGCCACGGGGAGTAGACGCTTATCAGACCCCGCCACAGGTTCATAGGGCACCGATTGCACCTCGCCAAAGACAAAGAGATCCTTGATTTCCGGATCCCAATATTCAAGGAGTTGAAAGCCACTTTAGGCCGCACATTGCTGAGCATGCATCCCCGATAGTGATGCCAGTAGCACCGGGTAATGTGGAACGTTCGTTTGAAGCAAAACCACATATTCTGAACATGCTACCTACCTTTCACGGGAAAGGTACTGAGGAGCCATATTCACACATAGCAGATTTTGAGGCAGTTTGTGGTATGATTGCTGGACACGGTTTCACGCCAGATCAGGTTAAGTTGGTATTGTTTCAGTTTTCATTAAAGGATGCTGCGAGGGATTGGTTTACATCGTTGCCATATGCTAGCATTTATACATGGCAAGAGCTGCAGCAACAAATTTTGGATGAGTACTATACCCCGTAAAGAACTAAAACGGGGAGATTAGCAATTAGAGAGTTCCAGCAACTACCGGGTGAGCTTCTTTACGAGGCTTGGAAACGGTTCAATAAATTGATCAGTAACTGTCCTCACCACGGTATTCAAAGATGGGAGTTGATTACTGCATTCCACGATGGGATTTCAAATGAGGACAGACGGGATATTAAGGCTATTACTGGAGGTACCTTTTTGAAAAATCATGTGGATGTAGATTGGGATTACTTGGATATTGTTGCAGCAGATTCAAAGAGGCAAGCACAGTCGGATAGGAATAAAAAGTATCCAATTGTGGCACCATCAAGTGCGGGAGCTTCTAATGCAAGGGTTGCTCAGCTAGAGAGAGAAAAGGAGGCATTGGAACGCCAGTTAGCGAAATTTCGAGGTTTGGGCGAATGGGATGCAGTGCATGCGGCGCAAACCTTTCCGGTTTGTGATTCATGTGGAGATTTGGGACATACGTTGGATGCATGCCCGGGTCAGTTTGTAGCGGCTGAGGAGGACGTGAACATGGTTTATGGAGAGCAAAGGAATTATGATATGAATTCAAACACATATCATCCAGGTTTGCGTAATCATCCAAACTTTCGGTACAGTAACACTAATCAATTGAATCCTCATTTTCAGGTACCGAATCAAGGAAGCCAGCCGTATCAGAACCGTCAATCGAATTATAATCAGAATTACCCTCAAGGAAATTACAACAAGGGTAACCAAAGAAGTTATCAGCAACAACAGGAGCAGGGCAAGGCAAATACTTCAAACGAGGAGGTTTCCAATCGGGAGATTATGGAAATGTTGAAGCAAATGAAAAAAGACCAAGAAGTGCAAGCTAAATCTCATCAAGCATTGGAAAAGCAAGTCGCCCAACTGGCGACCGAGATGGCACAAGGGAGAAATGATTCGAGTCGATTGCCTAGTGATACCAAGAAGAATCCACAGCATCAAGGGAGTTCGTCTAACGCCAGAATTAATCAGGTAAGTATTCTTCGTTCTGGGAAAGTTTATGATAATCAGGTTGGGACTCCTCCACAGTTGGTTGAAGGTGTTGTGGAGGAAGTTGATGAGGAAAACGAGTCCGATGCGGAGCCGGGACCTATTAGCCCTAAAAAGAATAAAAAAGAAAATCTCGAAAATAATAGGGTGATAGATACTGAACCGGGTGACAAAAAGGAGAAGGGTATGGAGGGTAATACCGTACCATTTCCTAAGGCTTTAATTAATCCCGAAACAAAAGTTGTTAATAAACGGGGCCCATAACAGGATGAGATGTGGGAAGTTTTTAAACAGGTGAAAATTAATCTCCCGTTATTAGACGCAATCAAGCAGGTTCCGGCATATGCAAAATATTTGAAAGAGCTTTGCACCCAAAAACGGCACAACAAATTTCCGAAAAAGATAGCTTTGACTGAAAAAGTTAGTGCCGTTTTGTCGGGTGATCTTCCACCAAAGCTCCGAGATCCAGGTGCTCCTCTAATCCCCATTCAAGTGGGTGAATTTAAGATGAGTCGAGCCTTGCTGGATTTGGGAGCAAGTGTCAGCATCTTACCGGGAAGTTTATACCATCAATACGACTTCGGACCATTGAAACAAGCCGACACCACCGTGGTGTTGGCCGACTTGACGTTAAAACTACCCCGGGGGATCTTACGTGATGTCATTGTCAAAGTTGACGAGTTTTATTACCCGGTTGACTTTTTGG
This sequence comes from Helianthus annuus, assembly GCF_002127325.2. Taxonomy (NCBI): domain Eukaryota; kingdom Viridiplantae; phylum Streptophyta; class Magnoliopsida; order Asterales; family Asteraceae; genus Helianthus; species Helianthus annuus. The sequence goes on from NC_035433.2 coordinate 82,951,456, forward strand.
TTTTAGACTACGTGCAAATTGAAAATACTAAACAACCTAATGTCATACTTGGTAGACCATTTTTACCAACCGCTAATGCACTAATCGATTGTAGAAATGGTACGGTTGACATCACGTTTGGAAATCGTAAGGTCCGATTAAATGCTTTTGCCCGTGCATCTGATTCTCTAGTCAATGATGAATGCTTCATGGCGGACATTATTGACGGGTGTTATCCTCACGAAAGTGGGGAATGCATTATAGAGACGTGTTTTGTTTGTGACAGGGATTTGGCAGAAATAGAGGTGGAATTGGAATACGCGGAAGAAGAGTTGGAGGTGATGGCTGTTAAGGAATTGAAGCCGACTTGGACACATCAAGTCGAGAATTTACCGGATCATATTGACACTCAATTGAAGCCATCACTTGAGTCACCTCCACAAGTCGAGTTAAAGACATTGCCAAAGCATTTGAAGTATGCTTTTGTGGGCGACAACAACACCCTACCGGTAATTATCGCTTCCAATTTATCACCTGAACAAGAAAAAGCTTTAATGGAAGTGTTAATAGCCAACCGGGCCGCAATTGGGTGGACAATCGCTGATCTCAAGGGGATTAGTCCATCCATTGTTATGCATAAGATCATCACTGAGGAGGAAGCAAAACCGGCTCGAGATGCTCAACGAAGACTGAACCCAAACATGTGGGAAATTGTGAAAAAGGAAGTCTTAAAGTGGTTGGATGCAGGGATCATCTATCCCATATCGGACAGTACTTGGGTGAGTCCGACACAGACGGTGCCTAAAAAGGCGGGCATCTAGATTGTTACAGGTGAAGACGGTAAGGAAGTGGCCACCCGGCCGGTAACCGGGTGGAGAATTTGCATAGATTATAGAAAGTTGAATGCTGCAACTTCAAAGGATCACTTCCCACTTCCTTTTATTGATCAGATTGTGGAAAAGCTCGCAGGTCAGAAATTTTACTGTTTTCTTGATGGTTATTCAGGCTATAATCAGATTGCTATTCATCCTGATGATCAACAAAAGACTACGTTTACCTGTCCTTACGGTACTTTTGCGTTTAGGCGAATGCCGTTTGGACTGTGTAATGCCCCGGCCACCTTCCAAAGGTGTATGATGAGTATCTTTTCAGATATGGTTGGGGAGTCCTTGGAAATTTTTATGGATGATTTTTCAATCTTTGGCACATCTTTTGAGGCCTGTTTGGAACAATTATCACGAGTGCTAAAAAGATGTGTTGAAACAAACCTGGTATTAAGTTGGGAAAAGAGCCATTTTATGGTTCAGAAAGGCATCGTGTTGGGACACGTTGTCTCGAGTAAGGGGATTGAAGTGGACCACGCCAAAATTCAAGTAATTTCAACCTTACCACCACCCACAAGTGTCAAAGGCGTCCGTTCCTTTCTTGGACACGCCGGTTTTTACAGACGGTTCATTAAAAACTTTTCAGTTATCACTAAACCGTTGTGTAATCTTTTGTTAAAAGATGCCCCATTTGTTTTTGACAAGCATTGTAAAAGATCTTTTGAGACACTAAAACAAAAGTTAGTTGAAGCACCCATCCTACAATCCCCTGATTGGTCACTTCCCTTTGAAATAATGTGCGATGCTAGTGACTATGCAGTAGGTGCAGTTTTGGGACAGAGAGTTGACAAGAAACCGGTGGCAATCTATTATGCGAGCAAGACTCTCGCGGATGCTCAGTTGAATTACACAACCACGGAAAAGGAGCTGCTTGCTGTTGTCTATGCTTTAGACAAGTTTAGACCTTATATTTGTGGTAGTAAAGTAATTGTGTTTTCTGATCACTCTGCAATTAGGTATCTTATGGAGAAAAAAGACGCAAAGCCAAGGCTTATCAGATGGATCCTTTTATTGCAAGAATTCGATTTGGAAATACGAGATAAGAAGGGAAGCGAAAACGTGGTGGCAGACCATCTGTCACGAGTGGTGAATGAGATTGAAGGACCTGAACATGACATTCTAGAAACTTTTCCAGATGAGCATTTACTTACTATTGATACTCAACCATGGTTTGCTAACTTTGCTAATTATGCTCATTCAGGTATCATTCCGGACCATTGGTCGAGATCTAGGAAGGCGCACTTTCTTTCACAAGCAAAGCAGTATATATGGGATGAACCGGATCTGTTTAAAGTTGGAGCTGACCAGATTATCCGGAAGTGTGTTGAGGATGAAGAAATTCCATCAGTTCTGTCATTGGTGCACGAGCCCGCATGTGGTGGACATTTCAGTGGACAGAAAACGGCACGAAAAGTGCTATCGTGTGGGCTATATTGGCCTACGGTCTTTAGGGATTCGTTTGAATACGCTAAGAATTGTTTACGATGTCAACAGATGGGTAGCATTTCGAAACGGGATGAGATGCCCATGCAGCCAATCCTCGTTGTCGATATCTTCGACGTATGGGGAATTGACTTTATGGGCCCATTCCCGAATTCGTTTGGAAATCTTTACATCTTGGTGTGTTAGGTCCAAAAGTTTTATGCTTTATCTTTGTTACGTTTATTTGGTTTAGATTAGTTTTGGGCTTGGGCTTAGGCCATGTGGGCCAATGGGTAGTGGCTTCTATATATAGTCCTTATTAGAATATTGTAGTGAGAGCTTTCCCATTCTTGTAATGAGGTAGCCCCAATAGAGAACCTTGTACCCGACAATCCTATGGGTTGTGTTCAAGGTTCTCGAAGATCGTACCAGACGGTTCGTTGAAATCGTGTGCGATCTAATCAGCGACACTACGTTATTCAATAATATTTTCTTTTGTTCTTGTCGGTTTGATCTTACTTTCCGCATTCGATCGAATCGTTGAGTGATATCACGGGTTATTCGGGACCTACAAGTGGTATCAGAGCCATTGAAGTCTTTCAAAGGCTCGGTTTTGGATATCACACGAAGAACAAGAAGATATTTTGCAAAGTGAAACAAATTCTCCGGTTCACTTTGAGTTTCGGAGACGTAAAACGGAGAACAGATCTATATGTTATGAGTTGTTTCAGATCTGGGAATATGTTCTTCATTATTTTGTCAAGAAAACACATAGTTGTGTGTTTTTGTTGAGGTGAGAAAGAGAAGCATGGTAGGGGAAGGATGATACGGAAGAAGTGACAGTCGTAGGGTTTTGGGCGGCGGTTGGACAACGGAGTGGTGGATTGCGGCTAAAGTGGTGGTGAAGGTCGGAGACGATTACCCTTACAGAGGTCCGATGAGGATGTACAGTGGTCTTCAGTGAGAACGGAGGTGGCTATACGTTGAGCCGGAAGGTGTCGGAGGTGAGAAGAGGACGCCGGAGAAGAACAACGACGAAGGTTGCAGGTTCGTTGGTCGCCGGATTGTTTTGAAGAAGATGATCGGAGTTCGGTGATGGTTCGATGATCGGAGATGTTAAACCGGAGACGAAGAATGAAGGTTGCAGGTGACCGGAGAGTGATTAACATCGCTGTATTGTTGCTTGCTGATCTTTTTCGAGTCCAGCGATAGTGAACGAAAAAGACGACGAGAAGATGATGAATGTTGAATGTTTGAAGATTATGATGACAGTTTGATAATCTCGGATAAAGAACATTAATGATGTGACGCTTGAAGTCTGAAATGATTTTTATGAATTTTTAATTTGATGATGTTTGTTGATGTTGTCGGCTGCTGTTAATGATGATCTCAGATACGGTGTTCGTCGGAGAAAGACCAAAAAGGTTGCTGATGTCATTGATGATGTCAGCGTGAGGCAAAAGGAATGTTCTCTGGCAGCCGCACATGATGTCAATTCAGAATTCAAAAATCCCTAATTGCTGGGAGCCATTGGATGAGAATGTTGATCAACGGTCAGAGATTGAGTCCTAGTGTGGAGCCGAATGAAAACTTAAAATGGAAGAAGTCCAGTTGTTGTTGATCCAAGTAATGTGAGCCCAACAGTTTTGAGCCCAGGTTAGTGTAGTACTGGATCACCTAATGCAAGCCCATATGTGGTAATGTCAATAGGCCAGCTGGTCAAGCTAAGGCCCAAAATGTTTTTTTTTTGGGTCTGTATTGAATCTGAAATCCGAGATAACACTTCATTTCGGATTATCACCTTCATCCGATATGCACCTTTCATTTGATCAGACGTCATCCGCAATCCATCCGAGATCAAAAATTTTCTTTCATCCGAGATACATTGATGGGCTCGTTTTCTGCTGGGCCTAAAAAGGAGAAGACCCAAGACTAGAGATCGTCTAAAACCGTAATAAAGAGAGCATAAAACTAGTGGGAGATTGTTAGGTCCAAAAGTTTTATGCTTTATCTTTATTACGTTTATTTGGTTTAGATTAGTTTTGGGCTTGGGCTTAGGCCATGTGGGCCAATGGGTAGTGGCTTCTATATATAGTCCTTATTAGAATATTGTAGTGAGAGCTTTCCCATTCTTGTAATGAGGTAGCCCCAATAGAGAACCTTGTACCCGACAATCCTACGGGTTGTGTGCAAGGTTCTCGAAGATCGTACCAGACGGTTCGTTGAAATCGTGTGCGATCTAATCAGCGACACTACGTTATTCAATAATATTTTCTTTTGTTCTTGTCGGTTTGATCTTACTTTCCGCATTCGATCGAATCGTTGAGTGATATCACGGGTTATTCGGGACCTACATGGTGGCAGTGGATTATGTGTCCAAATGGGTTGAGGCCATTGCCACCAAGACTAATGACCATAAGGTTGTTTGCAGATTCGTTCAATCGAACATTTTTTCGAGATTTGGTGTCCCTCGTGTGATCATAAGTGATGGGAGGTCTCATTTCAAAAATTTCAACTTTGGCAAACTCCTTAAGAGATATGGTGTTGATCATCGAATTGCCACTCTGTATCATCCTCAAACGAGTGGGCAAGTCGAAGTTTCTAATCGACAAATTAAAGAAATTTTACAAAATACTGTGCGAGCCGACCGCAAGGATTGGTCCAATAAATTGGACGATGCTTTGTGGGCGTATCGTACAGCGTACAAAACACCGATTGGAACAACACCGTATCGATTGGTCTATGGAAAAGGATGTCACTTACCGGTAGAAATTGCACATCGTGCATTTTGGGCAGTTAAACAGATTAACATTGATTATGATACTGCAGGTAAGGAGCAACAATTGACATTGGGTGAATTGGAAGAGATACGGAATGAGGCTTACGATTGTGCTGCTGCATACAAAGATAAGATGAAAAAAGTGCACTACGCGAAGATTAAGCCGAAAGTGTTTGAAGTTGGCCAGCTTGTTTGGTTATACAATTCCAGGTTGAAACTGTTCCCTGGAAAGCTGAAGAGTAAGTGGACAGGGCCTTATCGTGTGACGAAGGTCGGAAAACACGGTGATTTTGAGATTGAGGACTTTGATGATCATATCCGCCAGATGGTGAACGGCCACAGACTGAAGCCGTACTTCAATGCTCGAGAAATTAACGGTCCTGGGAAGAACGTGGAGGTGCTATACATGAGCACAGTCCGCGAGTATGTTGAGTAATCGCACAGGTACGATCTGGCTGAAGATCTAAAACTTAGCGCTCTTAGGAGGTAGCCTAAGGCTCATTTGTAATTATTTTTCTTGCTTTCGTAGTTAGTTAGACTGTTTTTAGTGAGTTTTCGAGTATAACCGTGCCGTTAATCAAGTGTGGGGACGCTCGGGTGGTTTGGTTAAGCTTCAGTGCAGTTGAGGGCAACGCACACTCGTTTGGGGGGTAGGACAAGGTGATTTTCAAAGAGATTTTATGATCACATAAAAATTACGGCCGGAAAATCAGTTTTGGGAGCATTTTTGCACAATTTTCGGTTATTTTCGGTATGTTTTCGGAGTATTTCAGGATATGAGATGATTCGGAAAAAGAAAACTATCAGAAAAGGAGCCCCAGGTACGTTTCTATTGCTAAATCTTCATAAAAATTCGTTTGGAGGTGAAGGAAAGGAAAACAAGAAAAATTAAAAAAAATTTCTAAGGCATGGAAGCCATGAAAAAGAATGCACTCACTGGAAACCGTTCTTTTTCGCGCCACGCGAGAGAAGAACATCTCCTGGCGCGCCACGCGACGGTCCGTACTTCCGGCCCCAATTTTCTTAACCTAAAAATTAGTCATTAACCCTTCTTATCTCGTTTCACCGTTTCCTCTCACCTTTCCCCCCTTTAACTTCCGGGTACCCTTTTCACTCTTGAAGCCGGCCGACTACCATACCCAAATTCCATCATCATCATCACTCGTCCCCCTAACCCTTTCATCACCACCTCCGATTAAACCTCACCCACCAGGCCGACCACCAAGCGACACCCCCCTCGTGCGATTACTCACCTGTATTCACTTCCGATCACCGCAAGCCTCATAATTTCTTCTAATTTCCCGCCAGGTATGAAGTTTTGATTTTTAATGTTTTATGCAACGTTTGCATCATGTGTGATTGAAATCTTTGAGATTATGTGATGAAGATTATGTGAAAAAGGTAAGGTTGAACACATAGATAGGTCATTAACTTTGATTTAAGGCTGCAGATTATGAGAGTTATTGGGTCTGCTGTGATGTTGTTGAAATTGCTAGGAAGTTCGTGTTTGAGTTGATAGATACAGTGATTTGGTTTGATTATGAAATTGTGATAAAGGGAAGTAGGATGTGTTTTGCTGGTAGTGTCGGGATGAGCAGATTTAGGAGGTAGAGAGTTAAGTTGAGTTGCTTGATAGTATTCAGATATTGCCGCTTAGTGTATTAAGTTAACCATAAATTGCGAAGGGTTGTGTATGATATAAAGAAGCGAGTTTAGAAAGTGAGTCAGATGTGTTTAGCGAGTATTCGACAAAGTGTTTAAGATAGGAATGAGATATGGAGCGATATTTGGCGTATAGGCATTGGTTTGGGAAGTAAATTGTGTAGGAAAGGTAATTAAGGCGGTGCTCTATTTGGTGCATGTTTAGTAAGTGCTAATATCAGTGAGTGGATAGGGCGATGAGTAGTGTCGAGGCAAGTAAGTGAGCGCGGAGTCAGGCTAGGTGGTTTCGTTGGGGCATAGCGTGTATACATGTATATTAATATATATGAAAAAAAAAGCTGAAAAGTTATAAAAAGTGTTCTACACTGTTCAAAACACTAGTTATGAATTGTAATTCGAGTCAATTGGTCGATTCGTTTGTCCTCAAACTCCATACGAACGAATTGACCAATTTACATGATACTCCGACTTGCATCATAATGTCATCACTATTGTTTGTTATTGACTTCGTAACCGCGAATGAAATGCTATACGGTTACGAATGTCACCGGCATTAGACTAACTTAAATCTTTGCATGCTTTCAGGATGTCGGACGAAGGTGCATCAAGCGCAGGAGGAAAACGCAAGCGCAAAGCAACGAAAAAGAGTCAACCGGTCCAATATAGGATGCTTGAGGAGCGTCCGGAACCCAATGTCGTGGCAGTGCCTCTTGATCAGCGGGAGTTGCGCAATCACACACTGTTACAGTTTATGTTGGGCACCGACGAATATGAGAGATGCGAAAAGTTTTTGGAAATGGAGTTATTTCAGCACAGGACCGTGAATTGGGGAATGATTGATGCTATGGATCAGCGGGAGAGATTGGAAGGGTTGTTAGGACGTAGATGGTTAGAGGCGATACGGTGCGCAGAGCCACAGTATGCAGAACTCACTGTTGAGTTTCATTCTACTTTTAAGTACTCGCCTGAGTGGTTCATGCAACCATATACAGTTAAGTTTATGTTGGGGCGTCAACCGTTTAGAATGAGTGTTCCCCAGTTCGCAGAGGCGATTGGGTTGTACACCAGGGAGGAGTCAAGCGTAGTGGATTTTAGGAGGTCGTTACGGGGAGTTACAGTTAATCGAGAGGATTATCATGTGATGGAAGCAGAGTTATCTGAGTTTTGGCTGACGATAGCGGACTCAGAATGGTCTACACGTGCGGTGGCATCTTCGATTCGGGACCCGTTTGTCAGATATATTCATAGGATCATCGCGTGCACAGTCATGGGTAGGAAGGGTGGAGAAGATAAGGTGAGTCAGAATGATCTGTTCTGTTTGTATTTCATTATGAATAGGAAAGAAGTGAATTTGGCGACAGTGATGTTGGCATCATTCGCACGGGGTCGTCGAAAGGGTGGTCAAGCCAGGTTGCCATTGGGTACTTATGTGACTAGGTTGGCAAGGCATTTGGGGGTTACTGATATATATGAGGAGCGTTTGTTGACTCCTGGTCCAGTTACAGCCGAGTTTGGGATTGAAGAACTGCGTCGAGCGCAGATGATTTGTTTGGACGAGCCGCTTCGTTGGGAGGCGGTAAAGCAGGGTCCTCCTCATAGACAGAGAGTGCGTCTGCAGTCCGAGCGTCCTCCGTCTGCGCATCCTCGTGCGCAACGTCAGGTACGTGCGCCTGCATCAGCACCAGTGACACTGGAGTCGTTGAGGGATATGTTGCTGGTTCAAAATGACGTATTGAGATACATTATGGAGCGTCAGCACATAGAGGTGCCGGATTGGTTTCTACCACCACAGCAGGCTGCTGGGGGTGATGAGGAGTCTGGAGGGGATGACGAGTAGATGGTTCTAGCAGTATCAGCGCCGGTGATTTTGGTTATCTTTTGTATTTTTCCCACTTATTTTGTTTTTAGCTGATGATGGTCTGTACTTAACTTGATATTTGACACATTTGGGGAAAATTGTAAGGGTTAACCGGTTGGGCTGATATATATATATATATATATATATATATATATTATGCTATGATTATGTTTGGTGATGTTGCTAGAATTAGTAATGGGTCGTATTTGGCTGGGGACTGTGGTTGGAGTACTAGTGCGTTTTGGAAGGCATGGAACTAGACAGATGCAGAGCGGCAAGGAAATCAGGGGAGTCTGTTCCATTTGTTGTTGTTGTATTTTTATTTCTATTTTTATTTTCAGTTGTTTGAGTCGTAGTTTCCTGCCTCATTGAGGACAATGAAGGAAATAAGTGTGGGGAGGGGGAAACTAGCGTTTAGTTTAGGTGTCGTGTCATTGTAGTTCAGTCATAGTTAAAAAAAAAGAAAATAGAAAATGTCCCGTAAAGGTATTCGCATAAAATGGAAAATGATAGGTGTAATTAAATCAGTGGCTTTTCGATTACTATATATATGAGATAATAAATAGTCGGTCACACGTCTAATTTAGGATATGTGGGTAGGCCCAGCCGGTTGAAAGGTTCCTTAGGCTTGATATAAAATAACTTAAAATAGGAGTCTTGTGGGTTCCCGCCTTAGGAGCTATGGTGAAACTGAAACTGTGGAAGGTATAAGAGGTACGTCATAAGTAAGAAACTTATAAGTTTCTCCGATTAAACTGGCACACCTGTTTCTTTTTGTGAAAACAAATCCGAAACAGTGTGGCGCCCGAAAAGAAAAAAAATCATTCCATCCATCCATTCACCTGAGCACATGTAAAAAAAAAAAAAAAAAAAAAAAAAAAAAAAAAAAAAAAAAAAAAAAAAAACGTGAAGTTTATGGCATTAACCATGGGGATGGTGACTCGTGTGGCGTATGTCCGCTAAACTGATCGTATACAAAAGCATGTAAGCTCGCAATATCATCCATTCTTCCATCATAAAGTTTAATCGGACTAACATAAGAGTTTTTTATATAAGACGGTAGATTTATTTTAATCTCATAAGCTTGAAACGGGAATAGGTGGAGTCGTAGTCTTTTGAGTGTGGGATCCATAGATGACTATACACTACTTGAACTTAATGGATCGAAAATAAGGGCTTGGAAACCAGCGGTTGGGTTTAAGTGGACAGTATATTCACAATCGTGGTTAACGTGTGATTAGATTCATTTTAATAAAATAATTGAATATATTGAAAGCCATTTGTTTTAGTTGTGATTCCATTGCGAATAATTTTTTCGGGGACGAAAAAAGATAAGTGTGGGGATGTGATGTGCGGGTGTAAACACGTCATATTATGTATAGTTTGTGTCGGTTTTAAGCGTTGGAGTGTGTTTATTCATAGTAATTTGTGTACTTATTGGTTGTCGGGTTTTTCAGGCTTAACAGCGCTTAAATGCAGTACAATGATCATACAAGCTGGAAAACGGGTGTTACAAGGCAATACGGAGCGAGAAAGCAGTTATGTTGGAAACCATGCTCCCTCGCGCCACGCGAGGGAGGCTATGTGATGTGTCGCGTGGCGCGACAGATAGAAGTCAACGATTGGTCAGAATATGCTCCTTCGCGCCACGCGAGGGAGTGACGAGATTCTGTAGCGTGGCGCGAAAGTGTTACAGCGTGGAAACTTGTGTTTTTTAACCTAGTTCGAAGAAAACAGGAGGGGAATCATTACGCAGCCGCCGACGGACGATTGGGAGCACTTTTGGGCGATTACTTTCCATCATCTTCCATCTTCCAAGCAACTGGTTCATGTTCAATCAATTTCTAACAAATCCTGAAGCAACGATGACCATGATGCGCGGCTAATTCTCTTATAACTTCTACTCGGATGAACTTTTACATTGTTTGGCATTAATTCTTGTTTGCGGATTCGTATAACTGGTACAGCTTGACCACTCGTGTTGGATTCTTGGTAAACGTTTATTGTGTTTGAATTATTTGTCATTTATTAAGCGTATTGGCAACTTCCTTGCGTTGTTAGCGAGTTAGTAAATCGGTGGGTAGTTGATACAATTAAACGGGTTATTAGGTTGCATAGTGAATCTTAAAAACTATCCTTGATAACTAATCAGATTCATTAATTCCGAGGCCATGTCTATGTGGTGTTTTGAATCGGTAAATAGGTTTTGATGTTAAACGGGTAATTGGGATTCCGGGTAGAGGTTATTCTTTCTCGTATTGATTACAACTCTCTTAATTAGTTCCTTAGCTTTTACAATTAAATTCATCAAAACCCCAATCTAGATAATTTAGTTCTTAGTTAAAACGTGACACTGACCACAGATTCCCCATGGATACGATACCCTACTTACGCTATCTACGTAGCTTATTTAGGTTTTTGATTGACCCTTACGACAGTCATCAGTTTGTGAACTTTCACTACTTTGCTGAAAAATCGCTGTGATTGTGCATTTCATTTTGCAAAGACTTAAACTTGTTTGAATTTCTTTATTTTGTTTAAGCATTGGACATCCTCTGCGTATACGTGAGTATCGACCTGGATGTTATTGCCTAAACGTTCTGCTTTATTTTCTTTGGTGTTTCGTTTAAGCTTTGGATCACCTTTGCGTATACGGGAGTATCGACCTGGTGGTTAAAGCCTAAACAACTTCAACTTGTTTTTTATTTCTTATTTTGTTTAAACATTGGACTTTCTCTGCGTATACGGAAGTATCGACCTGATTGTTAATGTTTAAACATTCTGCTTTGTTTTCGCACATATCACAGTTGATGAAAGTTTAAAGGCATTACTTGAGTTAGTGTATTGCATGATGAGGGGATATGCTGAGATCGTGGGGTCCATAAGAACTTAGTGCAAAATTAATATACCTTAACGTATCGGTAAGTATTTTCGAAAGTTTTTAGTTTGAGTTTAAGAGGACAATTATATCGTCAATCAACGTGAATCGTTTAGAACTTAATATGTTTAAAGCTTAACGGTGCTAGTGATTTGTCTCAAAACTGATATGATCCTCTTTCACAAACTCACAAAAATATGTTTGTATATATTTCATTTCTGCATTTAAATTTCTGTTATTGCATTTATGTTTCATATTTTTTGAAAAATCCAAAAAGATTTTCGACAACTGATGTTGAAAAGTTGATATTCAAAATTTCAAAGGCTAAACATGATGAACAGATGGTTTGGTTAATTGATTTAAAATGTTTTAGATGATTCATTAAGTTGAATCAGATTTAGAAATGCTTCAAAGTTTGATAAGTTTTAAATGTGAAAATTCTCGAATGTCTAGTTGATTCATTAACTTGAATCACAACATGGTTTGTTGTAATAAGGTGTTTGAGCTGAACAGGGATAAAGCCAGGATTCGGTTTAAAGGCAAAATCTAATTTCAAGACAGCATACCCAGCATGATGATAGGGAGTCTAACGAACAAATTCCAGACAGCGATTCTAGCATGATGAGAGGAAGAGTCTGATGAAATTAGAGTAAAAGAGAGATCCTGGAACATCATCTATGCAGACCGATCAAGATTGAAGAGTTGACATGTTGAAGACTCTCACTGAAGATTCCGTCAACATTCAAGGGGGAGTCTGTTGGTGCAGTTGCCTGTCGACTACATCTTCGTTCGAGTCTTAGATAGACAGAGAGAAGCCCAGAGACTGATCAAGACTGAAGAAGTGAAGACATGTATTTGTCAAAGACTCGATGGACGACTCGTCAACATCTGAGGGGGAGTCTGTTGGTGCACTACATCTGTCGATTTCGTCTTGGATCGAGTCTTAGATTGCATTGTATAGATTAGGGCACATTATACGAGAAAATAGGAGAATGTATGTGTCTTAGATGTTGATTTCGCTCATAGGGTATTAGGTAGTGGTTTCGCTTATAAGGTCATGAGCTGATTTCGCTCATGTGGACATGTGGTCCTTGGAGCGAAATCATCAACACTATATATAGTGTTCAAGAGCGAAATCAGGTGAGTTGTTGTACGATTTCCATACCGAAGTGCTGCCGGTGTGAAGACTGCTTGTATTTGTGATTTTATCAATACAATCAGTAGTTAATAGTGAAATCAAGCTAAACAAAGACTGAATCAATGAATTCCGCCTCTGATTCAGTCTGAGCACTCTTCTGATCGACTCGTCAGGTCGTCTCGCGATCCTACAGATTTCGACTCACAAACTTACATACACATTTGCACATATTAATTATATTAAACATTTTCACATAACTACCATATAATAAATCAGTAAATTTTCAAATAATCCTTGTTTACTAAATCCCACAGTTACAAAGAAACGTTCACGAAAACCCGAAGTGTCACATCATAAACGTCAACATGCACCTATGTATATATACGTAACAACCAGGAATCATCAACGGGTACCAAGATATTTCTAAAATATCCATCATTTAATTTGATTGAGTGTGTTCTTCATTCATCTTTGAATGTGTTTGTATATTACGTTTGATTGTGAGTCTTAGTGTGACTTATCCACCACAACCAAGTGGTATGAGAGCCAGATTCGAGATATAGAAATCAAGTAGAAGAATAAACAATATATCCAGAATGTTTCCATGCCAACATTGTTAGGAAGAGAAATGCAAATGATCATCGAGAAGGGCAAGATTGAACCAAAAGCAGTGTTACCACTGTAGTTGTCACACCCTCAGTTTCCACATGCGGGGTACTATCGCGAGGCATGTGACTGACCAGGATCAAGCCACCAATCATATTGAACAAACATACAATTAAAATAGTTTAACAAAACCAATACGACCAGTGACTCGGGAGCTTGCTACGGGGGTTGTAGTGGTTGCATGAACCCATGTTCGGTTTCTCATTAATAACTATGAACTTTAAACCTTTATTTGAACTGTTTGACTTATGCTTCCGCTGTTACTTTTAAACAATAAGACTTTGGACTTGGACTTTATGAGTCACTGATCGTATTGGTTTTGTAAAACTTTTTTAATTGTATGTTTGTTCAATATGATTGGTGGCTTGATCTTGGTCAGTCACATGCCTCGCGGTAGTACTCCGCATGTGGAAATTGAGGGTGTGACAGATTGGTATCACAGCCATTGGTTATAGTGAACTCGGTTTTAAAAAGAAATGTATTTTTGAGAAAAACCAGACTATAACCCGCTTTGTACTCAGCGACTCGCAACGACACTACACTTCAAGTGCAAGGTTCAACACTTTAGACTTTGTAGCTCGGGCATGTGTTTACTTGTTGCTTATTTGGAGCATATTTGATGATATATGTACTATATATATATATATACATATATACATATATATATATATATATCTATATATATATATATATGTATATATATATGTATATGTACATATATGTATATGTACTTGTGTGCAATGGTCAATCCTCCTTCTACTTATTTCTTATGACAGTCATTCTAATACTGTGTTTTCTGGATATGAAGACAATGAGCGGACACGAAAGAGGCAACGTTAACATGACTCAGGATCAGCTGACGAACCTGATAAACACCGTGGCTGCGGCTTTGGCAACCCATCTCGGAAGTAAACATGTCATTCTAGGATGTTTAGATCCTACTCTCGTATCATCTTATCATTCTTAAATCAGTTCGCTTTGTTTTACGTGACAGGTCAACCTGCACCCGCTCAACCACGTGTTTGCACATTCAAAACGTTTATGGACTGCAAACCTCTCACTTTCAATGGCACTGAAGGAGCCATAGGCCTTCTACACTGGATCGAGAAGGTCGAATCTGTATTCATTGTATGTATAATTGTTTAACTAATATTAAAATTATTTAACGTTCTTGGGTTTAAGTCTCACAGACAGCAGGATTAAAAGAAATTTGCAGTTCAAAAAAATTATTAGAATTTTGTACTTATTAACAAAATATAATACAACAAAAACACTTAACAAGATCAGAGGACCACAAAAAAGAAAAGAATGATACCTCTCTTGCATCTTTTGTCACTTGTCAAATCTCTACGCTACTTGATAAACCCGGCCAGGTAGAGGAGGGTGCTAACCAGAGTCAAATAATAAATTTAGCCCGACCCGTTTGACAATTTATATTTTCTAAGTTAAAAATATAATTCCTTTACTAATGGGGTGGTGGTCCGTTAGCAAAGGCAAAGTCTTTAAACACATTGGGAGGGTGGTCTTAGGTTCAAGTCCCACAGACATCAGGGAACAAAAGAAATTTGCCGTTCAAAAAAAATATAATTCCTTTTATGCAAATTCATTTAAAACACAACTCATTTCTGAAAATGTCTAACCAGTAATGCAAATGTCATAGTCTGTACTCATGCTGCGATAGTTCTTCAAATATTAGTTTATTGGTAAGATTAAGTCAAGCTAGTTTAGGATAATATTTTAATACCAAGTTGTGATTTTTCCTTATAGTTAATGAACATTATTGTTTCTTGCCCGAATGAGATTCTCATCCATTTTCTTAAACAAGACTAAATATATAGAGTGAAATTCCATAATCAAGTTGCTAATTCATTTATACTAATTAATACATATTTCTGAGAAGTTTATTTTGCCTTGTACAGTTGCATGTGATCTACTAATTTCCTATTATCATGGTTTCACGTTGTAGAAGTCAATGCTTTGCAAATAAGCGGTCCTATACGTTGTTGAAGTCCGGGTTGTTACTTCAATAATAGGACTAGTTGACTTTTTAAGGTAAACTTTGACTATAATAAAATGGAAGTACGCTGCAGATCAAAAAACAAATTAACAGAAAATGGAGCTCATGAGTTGCAGAAAACATATAATTCTTACATTTATGATGCTCATGAACATAACGTATCAATTACATGGGTTGTCGAATCCATCACATGTAGTCAATATGAGTTCTAGCAGTAAGCATGAGATACCGATAGGGGTCATTGTTGATATGACATCACTGTTTGGACAGATGGTTCATCACAGCATTCGCATGGCAATTTCAGATTTTTACTCTTTGAATGATGAGTGCAAAACGAGGTTAGTTCTACACACAAGGGATTCGAAAGGAAACCCTTTACGCGCTCTATCAGATGGTAAGATTTCTTACACTTCTTACTTTTATTAATTATGCAATTGTTATATAAATGTTCCTGCAATTCTTCGGTACAGTCACCTAGAGATGACATAATTGGTTCAGTACTAACCAGTTATAACCTACGTTTTGCTTGCTACAATCCTATGTAATAGTTCATCTGCTTGCCAAGTCACCTCTAGCACAGAATGCTTGTGAATAAAATGCAATTCATAAATTGTTCCTTAATTTTATTTATACCACCTTCAAGAAAAAGTGACAACTCTAATAGGGGCCACAACAAGTAGTTTTGTACCTATGTAAGACTTTTTTCCCACAATATAAAATTCTACGAATAACTAGTATGTCAAATTTGATTACAAAATTTATGCTATTAAAATACTAATTTAATACTTGGAAGAAAATGATCTTGCACAATTTTATATACTTCAAAAATACACTTTGGAGTTATTTCTTGAAACGATCCAGAAAAGGGTTAGAGCATATGTTTAGAGAAAACCCAAATTAGGAACATTATTGTCATATATCAAAGTTGTTATCTAACTATTACAAATGATTCACCATTTATAGACTATTTTAGTAAGAGGCATTACGTTATGTTTGAATGATGCGTAAACGAGATAGAAAATTGAATTGGAATATCAGTTTCATTCGGTTAAAAGAAATGAAACCGTAAGTCAATAGCTAATTAAGTATTAGTTAGAAGTTTTATTTTTAGGAGTTAAAAGCATGCTTCTTCAGATTTCTTCCATCGAGATTTATACTTGAAATGAAATTAGGTGTTTGATGAAGGTTTGCCGCGTTTGAAGGTGCCGATTATACGTAACCCATCCAACATAAGTTCCGTTCAATCCGTTTTGCAATACTAAGACGTACGGGCCTTATTTATAAATAGTGTTATGGCAAAATACAATTAAACCCAAATAGCTAAACATTGTCTTTAACATAAAAACTAAGAATTAAATTAAACACTTGCAGCCCATTAACAATACAGGATCATGAATTAAGGTTCAATAATTATCCTTTATTTATGTGCCTTTTCCATAAGTGATCATAAATTTATTTGTCAAACACTAGACACATTATTACAACTACACACTATCTTTTGTGGTAGATTTTTCATTGACAATCACTAATTTTTATTATTTGAATATCCCACTACGATTTTTGAAGCAAAGCCAACTAATAGCACCTGAACTCTAGACATGTCTTTATATCTGAGCATGCTCATTTGCACATTACAGCTTTTGATCTTCTAGAAAATCTTAAAGTACAAGCAATCATTGGACTAGAAACACTGCTCCAAGCAAAGCTCTTTAGCATTTTGGGAGAAAAAACCAAAGTACCATTTCTTTCGTTAACCACAAGCCCTCCACTGAACGCAGCTGCTCATCGTTACTTACTTCAAATGACACCAGACGAGACCATCCAGTGGAAGGGTCTAGCAGCCATTGCTGAATCATTTCAATGGACCAATGTCATCCTTGTTCATGAGGACAGTGAATTTGGGAGGGAAAGTGTACCACATATAATTGATTCATTTCAAGATAAAAAAATTCATATATCTTATAAAAGTTCGATTTCTTCATTAGCAACCGATGATCAAATAATTGACGAGCTACGTAAGCTCTCAGATATGCAAGAAAGGGTGTTCGTGATTCACGTCTCTCACTTTTTAGCATTTCGTATTTTGGTATATGCAAAAAGAGTGGGACTGATGAGCCAAGGATATGCTTGGATAGTAACAGATAAGACTATGAACTTCTTCGATCCTATAGACTTAGATGAAGAAGTTCTTGAATCATTTCAAGGAGTTTTAGGTCTGAAATACCTTATCCCATCATCAATTCAACTTCGTAACTTTTCCAGAAGATGGAGAAAAGAATCTCTCCTTAGCAGCCCAAATATCTTCAACATATTGGCTTATGATACAACTTTTGCGGTAGCAACCGCTGTTGAAAGAGCCGAAATTAGACCTTCTAAAGATGGAAAGAAAGTTGGTGCATTGATGGCAATGGATTTCACAAATATCCGAGAATCGGAAAGTGGAAAAATACTATTAAAAGAGTTGCTAAACGTTAGATTCAAGGGATTGAGTGGTGAGTTTCATCTTGTAAACAGCAAATTCATTGCTAAGCCATTGGAAATAGTTAATGTGATCGGAAAAGGTGAGAGAAGAGTTGGGATTTGGACTGAAGACGATGGTGTAAATGGTCTTGAAGGAATAATCTGGCCTGGAGGATCTCTGATCCCTCCAAGACGTTTGATATTGCAAACAAGCAAAAAGCTACGAATTGGTGTTCCTATGTTGGTTGGGTTTGAAGATTTCTTGACTGTAGAACAAAATCCTCTAACCAATGAAACTATTGCCAAAGGGTTCTGCGTAGATGTGTTCAATGCTGCAATTGAAGCATTATCATATGAAGTACCATACGTATTTGTTCCATTTTCTGTCGCGAATAAAAAACCAAATTCAGAAACTTACAATCAACTTATATATGAGGTCTACCTTCAGGTATGATAGGCTTAGGTGTGTTTGTATTTGTGTTAGGAAAATGACTATCATCTAATTGTTGTCACTTGGCGACACAATAATCAATTTTAATGTGTTTGGTAGACAAATCTATTTATGATTTTCTCCAGTTACTTTTCTGTCAAATAGGTTTGAAATAATCAATTTTAAAACGTTACAAGCATATAATTACATATACTTTGAGAGAGAGAATAATTAACTTGTTCTTTGTGATCCAGAACTTTGATGCGGTTGTAGGGGATACCACGATTACTGCCAATAGATCCTTATATGTTGACTTTACAATTCCTTACACTGACTTAGGTGTTGGGACGGTAACAAGAGATGATCAGAATTTGAGAAAAATTTGGTGGTTTTTGGAGCCCCTGGATGCACGTATGTGGATTGCAGCTACTTGCTCTTTTTTCATAATCGGAGCAACAATATGGGTTATTGAATATCCTATAAACCCAACGTTCCAAGGTCCCTGGCAAGATGTAGTTGGTCCTGTCCTCTGGTTCTCTTTCTCTACACTTACCTTTAGCCATAGTAATCTCTCTCTCTTCTATATCTCTCTACACACACACACACACACACACATATATATATATATATGGAATTAATGGATCTTATAAGAACTTGAATAACCCATATAACCCATTTTTAATCATACAAGTTAATTTCTTATTATAAGGGGTGTTTGGATATGGGTTTTAAAAGAATTACTGGGACATGAATGATGAATACATAATGAGTTGTTAAAATGGTGTTATTTACCAATGGACAGTTGGTTTAGCGGTACCAAAAAGTTAGATAAGACTTTGCCTGGTGAGCTTTTAAGTCCCGTGGTTGTGAAGAAAATGTGTAACTTAGGAGTAGAGTTAGAGAGTGTGTGAGTTGTCATTTAAAAGAAAACAAAAATGATGGTGCTATTTGATACGATTATATGGTTATCATGCATGATCATGAGTTTCTAGTGTTCACTAAAGTACTTTTGCATGTGCTTACTTGATTATCTATGGGCTAATAATAGCCTACCTTGAAAAAATAGTATTTTGTTCCAAATGGGAATTGGACCCCATGGCCGGCCCTGGGGGTGGGCGGAGAGGACCACTGGCCAGGGCCTGATATTTCGAGGACACGTTTTTTTATGAAAAAACCTGATATGTATATGTTAAATAGTTTTTTTAATAGGGTACACCCATACAAACACCAACATAGACCCCCTTACAAACTATTCTTATGGTTTAGATTAGTTATTAACTCCTTTGGCATTAGGTTTATACCTTGAGTGAACCCAATACCCAATTTCGTTAAGGCCTAAGGACACATTTTTTCAAGCTCGAACAAGGTACACAAATTCTCAGGGCCGGCCCTGTTGGACCCTCACCAATGACACCATTTGAACACCTTGCTAGCATTAGCATTAGCATTAGGCAGATACATACTTCTATTTAATTCCCAATTGTGATCAAGGGAAATTATGTGGTAGCAAGGTACCTCCCCTTCATGCAAGAGATTGAGGGTTCAAACTCTTCAAGGTGTATGTGTAGAAGTATATAGGCATAGATTATTTTGCTGTTAAAAAGAATTAACCCTCAATAATGAAATGCTAGTAGACAACTTTTAAATATACACTCAAACCTAATTACTAATGTTTCAAGTCCCAATAGTTACTCTAAATGCACATCCAAACACCAGTAAATATTGTTGGCCCTACCAATTAAAAGCAATGTTTCTGCATCTTACAAGAAGGCCATAATCTTGAAACAGACAGTAGAGTAATCTTGGTGCCTCAGCGTACCCTTTAACATTCATCATCTGATTTTCAGAAGCGAAGTTTATGAGTAATTTGTCAAGGCTCTTGGTTATTGTGTGGCTATTCATTGTCCTCATAATGGTTACGTGCTACAACGCTGCTTTGAGTTCTATGTTAACTATTCAGCAAATTCAGTTAACGCGAAGGGGGATTGACATAGGATACCATGCTGGTTCGTTTATTGAAGGAGTCATTGTTAACAACTCAAATTTTAAGGAGCCTTCTCTTCTACCCTACAACTCATTAGCTGAATACGCAAGTGCGTTAGCAGGAGGAAGTAAGAAAGGTGGCGTTGTTGCTATTATGGACGAGTTCCCATATATCAAGTTGTTCTTAGCAAAGTACGGCAGTGCCTACCGTTTGGTCTCTTATGAACCTAGTACAAATGGGTTTGGCTTTGTAAGTCCATTTATTTGCTAATATGTTGATGATATATTCTTAATATCAGGAGGTTTTTGGCTTTGCATTTTGAATTGATTAAAAACAATCATTTACAGACTAATAGCTTCAAAAATGATTACTAGATGTAAAACAAAATTACTAGTTATCCTTTTTTTAACCTTAAATATCATGTATGCTAATTTCTTAAATGATCAGAAATTTTTGGAAATATTGATCAGAAATTTTTGGAAATATTGATCCGTTATTGCTCCAACATATATAGCTATTTTAACTCATCCAAACACCATCTCCTATTCTCCTACAACAAATTTTTAACATCATGTAGGAGTCTGCATATAATCATTTATTTTTGCTCCTCTAGCGAGTCCATTTAATGATACATCATTTATTCAGGTTTTTCCGAAAGGATCACCATTAGTGCCTGATATTTCAAGGGAAATATCAAAACTAAGAGAGGAAGGGGAACTACTGAAGCTGGAAAAGAAATGGTTCAAGAAAGATTCATCTTTTTTACCTGAAGATTCTCAAGCACCAGCGAACCTAACAATTTTAACACTTTACAATTTCCGCGGTTTATTTTATATTGGTGGGGTTATGTTAGCTTTCATGCCTCTCGCATACTTAATTCACTTTGTGTACACATATGCGTTTCTCATCTACCACGTTTTGGTCGCCCCACCTCCATTAGAATTGCAAATGTTGAATTTCCTTTGAGGTTAAAGTCTGTAGCTGCATATGTTGTAATTAAAGGATACTAGAATATTGGAAGGAGAATGGACAAAACATATTCATATCAACATCCGCATTTTATTTTTGTTTCGGTTTTGTAAGAACGCGGTTACATTTTTACACGTCTTAAATAAATCCAAGGTATTTATTTTGCCTTCTTGTCACTAAAATCTATCAACCACAGCATTGCAAGTATATTTAACACTACTAAAAAAATGAGTATCACTGACCATATTGCGAGTATATTTAGAGTTGATCGTCCGACTTAGTAAAAGGAGGTGAAGGATTGAAGATGAGTGTATGGAGATGAGTGTAACATAGGGAGGGATGGAGGTGATAGATGAAGGGATTGTGATGTGGCACCGGCATGATCGAAAGTGAAGAATAGATCAGGCGAGATGGGTGAAAGGTACAACACATAACCTAAATATTATTAGATTAACCAAATCTAATCATCACCTAATAATATATAGTTAAGTTTATAGTTGATTGTCGGATTTAGTATAAACGGAAATACAAATTTGAACTGGTCACACATAGTGAAAATAAAATAAAACTGGTTACGGTTAAAAAATGTTCCAAGTTTCTTTTGACACCATTGTGAAACACTGTAGAGGCATATTATAAAAGGGGAAAGTTGATTACGTGGTGATTTATATCCTAAAATCATGCTACAAAGCATTATACGAATCAATGCATGTAGATTTAATTTGAATCAAAAACTGGTTTTAGATAAAATTAAACATAAATGTTCAAAACACCTGCGTAACGATTCTAGAGTGTTAAATATTTTTATATGTAGAACTATGAATATAAGTAGCAACAGGATTGAAGAGACCGATGATTATAAACATAACTGTATGCAAGTCAGAAAACCACTTTGACCAACTCAAAAGAGATCTGCTTGGACATAGATTGCAAATTTACAACAAAACAAAACAAACCTTGCAAAATATTGGATTGTTGTTTATAAAGGCAACATACATTTTAGCTGCCGTGCAAAAGAAACACCGGTCATGATCTGATTTTGTTTATCATTTTACATTTTCGCTGATAGGAAATACCAAGCAAAAGAAACACCGGTCATGGTTGTTTATCATTTCTTAATCTTTTTCACCACCTCCTTGGCAATTGTGATACTTCGTTTATGACCGGTGGATATTACCTCGGCTGAAACATTGAGAATTCCATTAGCATCAATGTTAAAGAAAACTTTGAACTTTTGTTTACCTATAGGGGCTGGTGGAACTTCGCGAAGAGTAAACGTGCCAAGAAATATGTTCTCTTTGACATACTTGCCCTCGCCCTGATATACATCAAATCTTGCAGCTACTTGGTTGTCCACAGCAGTAGCATAAACCCTCTCCTTGATGGTGGGTATTGGTGTGTTCCTAGGTATCACAACACCCATTTCCCCTACGAGACCAACATGGATGCCAAGAGAAAGAGGTGTCACATCTAATAGCACAAAATCCTTCACCTTTTTGTTTCCATAACCACTTAAGTTTGCAGCCAACACTGCAGCACCGTAAGCGATAGCTTCATCCGCATTAATGCTCTTGCACAGTGGTTTCCCGTCAAAAAACTCGATCAGCATTTGTTGCAACTTGGGAATCCTTGTCGACCCACCGACAATAACCACGTCATCAACATCGCTCTTTTGCATATCTCCGTCTCTCAAGCAATTTTCCACATGTTTAATGCACATGTTAAAGAAACCAGCATTAATCTCATCGAATTTTGCTCTGCTTAATTTCGTTGAGAAATCAATTCCCTCGTACAAGCAATCAATTTCAATCGGCATTTGTACTGTCGATGACAAATCCCTCTTGGCTTTTTCACAAGCGATTTTCAACCTCATCTTTGCTCTTGCATTCTCACTCACATCTTTCTTTTCTTTCTTTTTAAAGATTTCCACACAATGATCAACCATCAACTTGTCAAAAGTTTCGCCGCCCAGGTGAGTATCCCCACCCACTGCTTTAACAGTAATGGTACCCTCCTTGGCGATCTTGAGAAGAGACACATCAAAGGTTCCTCCACCCAAATCAAATATCAACACATTTTTCTCTTCAGGACAATTTATATCCGCACTCTTGTCTAGACCGTAGGCGATTGCTGCTGATGTTGGCTCATTGATCAAACGCATGACATTAAGGCCCGCTAACACACCAGCATCCATAGTTGCCTGGCGTTGCTTATCATTAAAATATGCAGGAACAGTTATGACTGCATCAGTAACTGTTGTTCCTAAGTATGCTTCAGCAGCTTCCTTCAAATTTCTTAGAATCACTGAAGAAATTTCTTCTGGTGAAAACTTCTGTTCTGATGACTCATGTTCAAATACAATAACAAGCTTCCCTTCACACCCTTCAATAACCTTGAAAGGCCGTGTATCAATGTCTTTCTGCACTATACCGTCACAGAATCTAGCTCCCATTAAACGTTTAACATCTACATGTTATTAAAAAATGCTTCAGAAATCAAAGGTCATCAAATATAAGATTGGATACAAAATTAAGGGAATGACTAAGGTTTCTTATAATGCTCCTAGAATATTGATGTTCATCAAAAATAAGAGGATACTAAATAAAGGGATTTTTTTTTTAACCAATCAAGCAAACTTTAATATCTTCACACTAAATAATGGGAATGACTATGGATTTACAAATTGCTCCTAAAATATAAAACAAAATCATCAAATATAATATTGGAAACTAAATAAATGAAATGGCTGGAATTTGAAAGTTCATCGAATATAAGATTGGATAATAAATGAATGTTCACACAAGTTCCTAATTATATTATTGTTAATAATGACTAGAATATGAAAGTTTGTGGATTATATGGTTGGATATTAAATAAAGAGAATTACAAGGGTTTTATATTGCTCCTAGAATATGAAAGTTCGTATACATTGCTCCTAAATGATGAAAGTTCACTAAAGACACTAAATGAATGAAATGACTGGAATATGAAAGTTGTTGATCAAAGAAACTTACCAAAAACAGTGTTCTTAGGGTTCCTGGTGATTTGATTTTTTGCAGCTTCACCTACTAGCATTTGAGTGCCATCCCAAGCAACACATGAAGGAGTAATTTTGTTACCTTGTTGATTAGGAATGATCTCAACACAATTGTGCTTATCAAACCAGGCTGCCACACAAGAGTATGTTGTTCCAAGATCGATTCCAATTGCAGTTCCTTCAACTCTCTTACCCATCTTCAAACAAGTAAAAGGTGCACAGTGCACAAAGCATATGATGGATGTGTCGATTCTGGCAGAGAAATGATCAAAGTGTATATGTATATGAAAGTGAATAGTGAAATGAAGATCTCTTCAACTATCAAATCTATTGACTATTGGACGTCCTGATAAACAAAAAAAGCTACTCAAAACTGTTATTACGGAAAATGCAATAAAACGTCGGTTTACACAATAAGTTAAAGAGTTTTTTTCTTGAAAATAAATTAAATACAAAAAAAAAAATCCTATTTTGTGTTGTTAAAATCTAATTGTGAGTTTATCTATCTCTTATACTAAAGCAAAATAATGTTGACTTTTTGACCTTGATGTGGCAATGCTCTTTGGCCAGAGAATTATTTTTTTGGGCGGCATTTTCCTTTCTCTCCTTTCTTATTCAATTTCACAAGCGCCTAATTCTCAATCAATAGTCGTTTCCCTCATTCTCTCTTCTTTCCAAAATCACTTCAAAGAAACCCTAAAACCATTTGTCTGCGGTTCAAGCAACAAGGTCAGTTTTCTTTTTTCTTTTGTCTTTTGGTTTACATGATTCTCCTATCTTAATGCTTTCATTATATTTAATTCTGTAGAAGAGAGACAAGAGAGAGATGGATCAGATGAGAGATGCAGACGAGAGATGGTCATCTTCTCTGACGACTGGTGTCAGCGATAGGGCTTTCTTAGTAGCCAGCGACGGCGGTGGTTCCAAAGTGGTTGTTGTTGTTGTCATCGGTGGTCAGCAAAGGGTGAGATCTGTCTTCCAACGGCTAGGGTTCCGCCATAAATCACTGGCGGCAACGAACATTGATTATTGACATAGTCCAGTCGATACCAATTTCATGCTCTGTGACTCTGAGTTTCCAATTGAAGGTACAATTTTAGTTGGTATAGTTTTTATTTTGATTTCTGAACTTCTTGATTATCGCTTCTCTGTTGTTTATAACTGATACGTTCAATTTTTTGTGGAGATTTTGGGAGTTTGACGTGGGTGGCCTTTGACAACAGTCGCACCCGCGCGTCGTCAAAAAGAAAAGAGAGAAAGAAGGACATCGCGGCTTTGTGCTTTTTTGTGGGAGAGTGTGGCGAAGGAGGAGACCATAGTCGTTGCAAACAAACCGGTTTAGTGTTAGGTGCTGTTTGTTTTTTCTGCGGCAAAAGGTCTGCAGTCTGCGGACCATATCTGCAGGCATCTGCAGGAGAAGAGGTGGACCAAATGTCTGCAGTCTGCAAGGAGAAGAGGGTTTGTTTTTTTTCTACAAAACCTCTTCACAGTTCACACACAACACACACACTACTCTGCCTTTCTCTCTCTCTACAAACACACTCTCTCTCTAGAATCTGTCACCACCACTGCCCAAAGCACCACCACCACCGCCACCACCACCACCGCACCACCACCGCCATCAAACCTGCTAATCCATCCCACCCCCACCCCCACCCCTTTCTCCTTCAGATCTGTGAATCGAAGGCGGCTAGAGAGAGAAACAGCGAGAGAGAGAGAGAGAGAGAAACAACAGCTAGAGAGAGGAGTTCGACGGCGGTGGTGATGCTCGAAGGCGGTGGTGATGCTCGACGGCTGTGAATCGAAGTTCAGATCGAAGTTGCAGGTCTGTTTTGTTTGCGATCGATGTTGATGATGATGATGAGGGTTTTCAATTTGGGGGCGGAGCAAGGGTGGGCGGCGGAGCAGGGCTGGAGCGGCGGTTCTTGTGAAGATGGAGGTGGTGATTGTTGAAGGTGGAGGTGATGGGTGTTGGAGGTGGAGGTCTCCGATGATGATGATGGTGGTGGCTGAGA
Organism: Helianthus annuus; assembly: GCF_002127325.2. Lineage (NCBI taxonomy): Eukaryota > Viridiplantae > Streptophyta > Magnoliopsida > Asterales > Asteraceae > Helianthus > Helianthus annuus. The sequence goes on from NC_035433.2 coordinate 82,977,634, forward strand.
TGATGGTGGTGGTGGTGGTGGAGGTGGAGGTGGTGTCGGAGGTGGTGGCTGAAGAGGGAGAAGAGGTTGCAGAGGTTAGAAGACTTGTGGACAAGTCTGCTTGGGGAAGAGCTTCTGCAGACGTTTTTGGTCTGCAGATCTTCAAGAAAACAAACAAGCTGCAGGAACCTTATGTCTGCGCGCCTCTGCGCGACGCAGACATAAGTGCTCAGAAGAGCTTCTGGAGAAAAAACAAACAGCACCTTAGTGTTTATAGATCTAACAATGGAAGACAGTTACGTTTTTCGTAATTAGTATGATAGTTTCGGTTCTTACCACTTGATATTTGTAGCTTTGATCGGCGGTAACTGGATTGTTTTGCGTGGATTTGGTTATCAACATCTCAGATCTGCAGTCTCTTGACGACGTGTACGGTGTGGAAGGTATGGTTAACTTACTTTTGCTATATGTTTATTGTATTTTTTGTAATTTTATGCAAAAAAAAGTTGTTATGTGATGTGTTTACATCCTCTTCGATTAATTTCTTGAAGAATGATTATTGGATATCTTTATTTGAATATAGTTACCCTTATTGTATATCGTTTGTCAGTTTGATGTTTACGTCTGGTTTTTGATAGTTTTTAGGTCAAATTGTGAAATAAACCGTTAGTAACGGTTCTAACTTTTGATATTTGGTTTCTGTTTGGTTTCAAGGTTTTGACTTATTAAACCTTTCATGAAAAAGATGTAAAAAACGTTGAATACTTAAGAGTCTTTATTTTACATGAACTAGAATTGGATTAATTAACTATGGTTTTGCTTCTGTATTGAACTACTCATTTTAGAGCAGATTGTAGTCACAAAAATATAGTTGGGGTTGGAAACCTACGTTGGGTCTTTTAAATTAATCTTATTTGTTTGTTAAAGATGGTTAGGGGTTATAACCTATGCTTTTTTTACATGTGGCAGATAACTATTACAAGCCAGATTTGAAAAAGGTTGTCCGTGCAAGGTTGAGTGATGTGAATAGGAATGTTAAGGTTTTAAAGTCATGTGTGAAGAAGAATAAGAATAGACAGGCTTTGAAGATCTGAGGTAGTACATGAAAGCAGGTATATCTTATATCTTTCACCATCTTTAAAATATATTTAAAAATGCAACTTTCACATGCATAATAACATTATATAAAAGTTATTCATTCTTTTAATGGTTAAAACTTTTGGCAGTTGGATAACCTCACCGTAAAGCAATTACTGGATAAAACTTTCAAAAACTATGTCTCTTGGTGTCATTATTTGCACTGTACACCAATCATTGAGTAAGTTATTATCAAGTTATAATTTTTTTTAAATATATAACCTTTTTTATTATATATTTGATTTTATTGTTTTGTATAAGATTACCGAAGGTTCCAGCTACTGCTGATAGGCTGCAGTTGCAGCTTCTCTACATTGCACTTTACCTACTTATCTGGGTGAAGCTTCAAACATCCGGTTCATGCCTTAATGCATTTGTTATATATTCCATAATGTATGTTTATAGTTTACTCTTGAATTCACATATCTTTTATTTGAAAAAATATAATGAATTGCTTTATCTATTTAAACTCTGAATCAATAAGATGGCAAATGAAATGCATGGAACTTTATTTGGAAATGTTCAACCCGTGAGTGGAGGTACTTATCAAGTAGCACCGGTGGTGAAGAAACGGTCTTATTGATGTTATTACACCTATTTACGAGGTTCTTCGTAAGGTAATATTTTTTTTTTTGCACCATAAGATCTGTTACAATTTTTATAAATTTTAATTTGTTACAGGAAGCTAGGAGGAACCAAGGTGGCAAAGTAAGCCATGGATCATGGAGAAACTATGATGATCTTAATGAATATTTCTGGTATTGCTTTCATTTATAAAATTAGCATTGTGCTACAACTGTATTGGTTTGCTTAATAATAAACCAATCTTTAATTTCCTCTCTTTCAGGTCCAACAGATGCTTCAAGTTAGGTTGGCCAATGGACCGTAAATCTGACTTTTTTATTCACTCCAGCGAGTCATCACGACATCAACATCCTACAGTATGTATAGATTTATCATTTATGCACTTTTATGTAATCTGCCAAGAGATATCAGTTGTTATGTAGGAACAAAATACAATTTGGAATTTTACAAAAAGATTCTTTCATTTCATTCTCACCTTTAGGTTCCAACATGCCAGTTTTCATGGACTACGCCAAATGATTTCGGTTGTGTTTTTTTTTTAGAATCATGTCAGGTTTTCAGATTAACTCATTGAAACAAATATGGCCCGTATATATATTCGTGTCGAAGACATCAATGCGCCTCAAATAGTGTAAACCTGAACACGGGTTGATAATATGGCTTTTGCAATAGTAATTAATGCATTTAATTAGTTTAAACTTTGTAAATATATGTGCGGGTCAACCTGTTTTGAGTCTTTTGAATTTGTATAGGGGCAAGGGGTGGCAGGTAGTTTGGTTGGCTTGGTTGATTCTCTGTGGGTGTGTAGTTTTTGTTTTATGTACTTTTTGTTTGTTCTCGCTGATTCTTTTATTTAATTTTAATTGTGGTTAAAAAATGACATCTTTAGTGATCCGTTTATTGTATACACCACCAAAATATAATCTCAAAACTAAAACTCACTTCCCCTTTCCTTTGATGGTTAATATTTATCACTCCTGGCAAAAACGAGGAAGGCAAGTTGAGTAACATACGATCTAAAATAGTTAATTTGCTCTCTAGATAATATTACTGTACCTAAAGCAATCATATACAAAGTAGCCCAAAGTTAGACCTTTGGGTCTGAGGTAGTGTATTTCTTCATTTATTGATTAGACGACTAACATAAAGGATTGACATGTTATTTTTTTTAAAGCAGGTTATTCTAAATTAGCCTCAGGGTGATTTTGGATGGGAATGAATGTGAGCCACTTTGGAGGCGGGATCCGTTTCTAATTCGGGTATCTTTTTTTATCATTTAAAAGCTATTGAATTGCTAGTTACCGTTCCCATACGATTTTTGGCATTCTTGTAGGATAAAGAATGATGACAGGATGATTCAAGCAGAGGGTGGTGTGGATGCTCTTTCTGAAGATGAACTTCGTGAAGATTGTAGAGAGCGAGGTATGCTTGGATTACTTTTAGTGGAGAAAATGCTTTAGCATGGTTTTTTTTACTTTCACACATGCAACTTTATTTGACTGTAATTAGTGGAGCAAAATAGAAATCAAATTGTTATTTAGTTTAAAGTAATTTTAGAGTAGAGTTTTGGATAGAGTTGTGTATTCAGCCTTTGAGTTGGTCTATTGACTGAAACTAGAGGTTGATTTTGGGAGGGAAGCAATATTAGCTGACCTACACTTCATTGGAGGCGGGATCCGTTTTAAAGTAGGTCAAATTCTGGATTCGGGTCACCCGTCTCTCAAATACGGACCCCTTATATTCTTATTTTCTACATTTTTATATTCACCTCTCTTTTTACAAAACCCTAAGGAAACCAGTTTCTAAAACCGGACCATTAACACCCATACCAAATTTGATCACATTTCTGTCTCTGGTCTTGTTAATTTCATGATGATATTATTTTAGTTATTCAATGTTGTGGAACTTCAGCACTTTGTTGTTTTGGAACATGTTGACCCACTCTACAAATTGTTAACTGGTCTTATGTGTATATGTTCGGCTTCTTCGGTTTGGGCTGAACAAAACCGAAATGATTATAATATATATGCATGACTGAGGATTGTACCAAATAATTGTTTGTGAGACGATCACGCTTGATTCAGGCCATAAATAGTTGGATCAAAGGAACAAGGTGAAGTTCAGGATCACGAGCCTCAAGGTGAACGAAGGAACATACTTTGTGCTTGAACTGGTAATAATAACAGTTGGATTAATTGTTTATCTTCAGGTGATCTTCAGTATACATGCAGGTGGTTAACACTTGGATCATAAGTTGATTCAGGCCATAAACAGTTGGGTCAATTGTTTATCTGCAGGTGATCCGGAGTTTGTTGTTATAGACGATGTTATTTCAGATGTTCTTACAACATTTATTAAGAAAGAAAAAAAGGTGAGACAATTGACGCAAGTGTTTGTCGGACTTTATTTTTTCTTAAAAGGTTTTGGTTTCAATTTGATTTGGTTATTTTAAGCTTTTTCATCAGCTCAAACCGAGCCTAGCTTTGATAGGTTTCTGACTCGAGCAGGAGAGGCATCCGATTAGGACCCGTTCAGACGTTTGTTTCATTTGTTGATAAAAAAAAGACAATAACATCCCGTTCAAAGAGAAAATATTCAGAAGGAAGCTCTTACAGGATAAATGTAGATAATGCATCAATTCAGTACTACAAATGCAGCAATCGGTAAGATCTAACATATTCCAACCTGTTTGTCCGGATTTACAACCCAAACAAGTTGACTGATACTCGATTCTTGCTATTCTAGAGGTTGTAACCTATGGTGAATTTAAACGGTTCTTGAAGTGGAATCGTTAATTACTCCGGCGATGGTATGCCTTTTCCAGCTCTAGAAAAGAGGCAATGAGTTTCTTTTGCATACCAGTTTATAAAGTAAGAACAACATTCTATCCTTATCCCGTTACAATTCTAATTTTAGTTTTGAGTTAGCCTATGAGAAATTTGAGATTTCATTAAAACTTGCACCGTTTAACATGATATTACACTGATAAAGAGGATCTTCGGGTATGATCGATTACTATTCGCTTTTAATCCAACTAAAGATTCTATATAAATTATTAAGAAAACATTTTTATTATTTAGTTATTTATTTCAGTCATATTATATGAAGAGACGATTGATAAGATTTGTGTTTATTTATAAAGGTAAAAAGAAACGTTGGACAAGAAAAGAGAGATGATGAATTAATTGCTGATGAAGGTTTAAGAAAGTGTTGTTATCGAGACTTTTAAGTTTTTAAAAGTTGAATTTGTCACTCTGGTTGACTCCCAAAAAGTCAACAATATATTTGTTCTTTTTATCAGGAACAAAGCAGTTAACAGGGTTGCATGAGGCGTAACAAAACGCTGCCGGGTTGGTTAACTGGTCAACAGAAAAGTGTTGGAAACTGGTGCTGCACAGGCTTAATCAAGAAATTGCAAAGCTGGCGAATCGGCCTTAAAGTGTCTACGTAGCATTAACGGGCTTAAAATGTTTGGGTTATCTAAGGTATATGGTTTTTCTATAAGTAGGAAATTGAGTAGGCTGGGTAACAAGGAATATTTTTAAGTTGACTCGAAACGCTGTTTGTCCACATTTTGTAACTTCTATATGAACACTTAGTTTCTCAAATACGATCATAAAAATTGTATTATTTGACTAATATTGTTGTTAAATAACGTTGATCCCAAGCATAGATGCTTGGAATACTGGACCACTGATAGAGATTATAGAAGTTGCTGACTTTTTTTAGGCAAGAACATAAAGTTGACTTTTGACTTCTATAGCCTTATTAGTTTTTTTACTTTCTTATTACAGAAATGGTGGTAGAGAATGAAGTTATAGGACCTTTAGCTTTTGTCTCTAGAACAAAAAATTATAGCATTATGAGACTTTTGGTTCTTTTCTTTTTCTATTTATTAAACAAAAAAAATAAGGATTTAACAAAAACAGATTTACATATGGGATACTGAGAAGTGTACATGTCAGTTTTCATTGATTGTTTGTTTTAGTCCAAGCCCATTTTAGTAATTTTCTACGTATATATATATATGCATGTAGAGACATATCTACACATGCATGAATGCATGAGTTATGTATATTGCTTTGGTATGGTCTGTATAATCTAAATAGGATGTCATGGGTTCATTTATGTGACCCAAGATGGAATAATAGACCATCTAGAAGGTTGACCCGTTTATATAAAGAGCGATTAACGCATAATTTGACTATTTAAATGAAAAGTATTAAAGTTAAAGTATATAGGATGGATATGGAGGCTTAGGATATACACATAATTTATTTCTATCATTTTGTTTGGGTCAATTATATGTAGCTTTATCAAGGGTTAAAACACGAGATGGAGACAAGCTATTAATACTTGACAACGACGGCAAACCTACGAATAAACAACTAATGTTGTTTATAAAGAGATCTTCAATGAGTTGAGATTTTTTTATATTCATGTATTTCAATTATTTGGTGTAATTTCTATCGTTTCCGTCAATATTTCAGCGTATATATAATTAAAATATTTACGTCAACAATGTTAAAATAGTTATTTTTCTTATTAGCCACCCGTGTAACACACAGGTACTTAGACTAGTTTTATTATATTACGGGACAATTGCATATTTCTCCTTAAAAAACTCCTAATTGCATATTTATCCAACTAAAAGTTAAAATTGCATATATCCCCTTCTTTAACTATTAAAATTGCAAATTTACCTATTTTGATTTATTTCATTAAAAATAAGTTATATAATGACTTTTTTACCTTTATTTTTTACTAGGGCGGTAAATGAACCGAACAAACACGAACAAGGCCTTGTTCGTGTTCGTTCGTTAAGGAAATAAATGTGTTCACGAACGGTTCATGAACACTTACCGAACGAGATTTTATGTTCGTGTTCGTTCATTAAGGAAATGGGTGTGTTCACGAACACAAATAAATTTGATGAATGCGAAGAAGGATAAAGGTGGATGGCCCAGAGAGCAGCACTAGAACTTGAATTCCTTATTGTGGAACGGAGGTCGATCGTATTTGTCGATGTAAATAATAAGAAATGAAAGGGAAATGATGCATAAACAGGGTGAAATAGGGTTTTCTAGTTTAATAGGGTAATAAAATATATATAAGTTTAATTATATAAAAGTAAAGATAAAATATATGAAAGTACAAAAATCTTTGATTAAAACACAAACATGCGAACACAAACAAACGCAAAAGAACAAATATTCACGAAGACGTTCACGAACACCTTACCGAACGTTCACGAACACAATTGAACGAACGAGACATTTGTTCATGTTCATTCATTTAACTAATCGAACGAAATTCCTTGTTCGTGTTCGTTCGTTTATTAAACGAACGAACATAAACGAACTTCCCGCCGAACGGTTTACGAACTGTTCGCTGAACGTTCGGTTCGTTTACAGCCCTATTTTTTACTGAAATTTTAAAAAGTTACATATTTATTCATTTTTATTATGGCTTTTTCATAATTCTTTTTGTTTTTATTTTTTTACGTTTTGCCTTTTTTTTTTTTTTTTTGAACGGTAAATTTGGATCATTAACGGATCACTGGAGTATCATCGTGCCACCAGAGAAACCACCCGATCATATCCATCTCCAGTAGGTATAATGTCACACCAATTCAGGAGGAAATCCAATAAACATGGGAAAACCTCCCTTGTGGGAATCGAACACAGGACCTATTGGTCCGAAAGCCTTATCTCACCACCAAGATGTCAATAGGCTATAAAGCCACGGGTTTTTTTTTTTTACGTTTTGTTGGATGTTAAAAATAATAATAATAATAATAATAATAATAATAATAATAATAATAATAATAATAATAATAATAATAATAAGCTTCCTAGCTAGCTAGAATAATAGGTAATGATTATACAGAGCTGATTGAGACATTTGGGCTGCGGGTCATCACTTCATCTTGGATTCATATTTTTGAGATCTAACTTGAAATAGATTTTTTTTTTTTTTTCAACGCCATCTAACTTGAAATAGTAATTTTCTAACTTTATCTAGTTACTCATAAAATACTTGTAATTTAATTATACAGGACTCTCTTTTAAGTTTTTAGCAGTTTCAATGAAAAGTACTAATAATTTAATTAAAAGTAATAAACTATTAAGATAAGAAGTAAAACGATAAACATAAACGTAAGAAACTGTTACAATTTTCAAAGAATTTTCATGTTTGGTTGACATTAGAAATTATATTGGTGGGTTTACCACGCGTTGTAGCAGGATTCAAAAACGGGTTGTAATATTGTAATAATGTACAAACCGCAAAAATATTGATTTAATAGTACAAACATTGTGTTACAAATAAGCCGCTCGAGAACCATTAGGTATTATTTTATTCGGTGTATAGAGTCTTGATCAATTTGAAAAAGATCGCTACTTTTGCACCCGCTTACGCTACCTGTTGACTAAGTTGACTTAAAGGGATCAATGCTTATACAAACGGGGTTCTCATTCAAGTCGAGGTTTTTGTTTACAAACACAAGTACCAAACTAACAGCTGATACCATCTTCTGATATTTTAGTTTTCAAAAAAATGCACTGTATTCTAGTTTCCAAGTGTTATGAAATTTAGTTTGCAGTTAGCTTGATTGCAAATATAATAAACTATCAACGTTTCTTTAAACTTAAAATTTGTCACAATGTCTAGTAAGAATTGAGAAGTCATTACTCATTAACATTTTTTTCAGAAAACATCGCTTATGAATTAAGTGCTATTAAAAGTGAGAATGTATTTTTTTCAGACAATGATGACTTAAGTACTATTAAAAGTGATAATGTATTTTTTTTTAGGTGTTGTTAAATACATCCATAAGTCAACCTTTTTCTTAAATAGTAAATCAAAAGACCCATATAAGCTCTGTTACTAAGAGTAGTCAAACAAATTGTCTTAAACAAATAAATAGCTCGTTAACCCCACCCTACCCCACCCCATCTATGCCCACGTCATTTACATTTTTTTTTAATTTTGAAAAGGGTCATGCTAATTCCACAAGCAGAAAATAATTTTCACATCCCTAAGCGCCGCGCTATGGCCAAAGTGGGGCGCTTAGGTCGACAAAAGGTGATACGAGGTTTGACTGACTGACTGACATTGCAGAGACATAAAGGTGATACGAGGTTGCAGGTGTCTCGTGAACCCTAAGCGCCGCGCTATGGCCAAAGCGCGGCGCTTCGACCCCAAATGTTCACTTTAAAAACCTGCTCAGACTCAACATTCATCATTCGGTGATTTTGTTGTTTGTCGATTTTCTTTGCTCTATTAGTTACATGTCTCGAAAAAACGATGTCGTGGTTAAGCAACTATCTTTTCGGTTAATATTCTGACGAGTCAGTTGTTCCTGATTCTTACGAGGGGACCGCTATTTCTGACTCGTATGAGAAACCGGTTTCGTCCAACTTGAGGGAGGCAGAGGTTGTATCTGGCATTCGTTATCGTGATAACACGGTGAAGCTGGATTTGAATACCCCTGTGGAGGACCCTTACGCACAACAAGGTTATTCGAATTTCGGTTATGGTGGCGAGTATAGCATACATGTTGATAATTGTTTTGATTGGGGCGGTTCAGATCCGGCTGGGTTCATGTTCTTCAAAATGAAGAACCAAAGCGTCGCGCGGAGGCCAAAGCGGGGCGCTTTGGTTCATGTTTATTTTATTTTTTTTATTTATTATTTGTTTAATTATTATTATTTGTTTAATATTATTTGTTTATTATTATTTGTTTAATATTATTATTTGTTTAATATTATTTGTTTATTTAATATTATTATTTGTTTGTTTAATATTATTATTTGTTTATTTGATATTATTATTTGTTTATTATTTAAATTGTTTAATAATATTATTTGTGTATTGTTTTATATTTAACTAGAATTACGACCCGCCGCAATGCGGCGGGGATTCTTTAGTTATAACTAAATCGATTTAGGATAAGCACGTTATGTTGAACCCGTCAAACGGGAAAAAAGTAGATGATGTGAAAATGTTCACCCACACACGCACATTGTGTCTTGTTAACTCGCAAAATTTAGAACGAAACGTAAAAACGCTAAACCAAAGACACATAGTGCGATGTGTTAAGTCACAAAATTTAGAACGAAGCAGATAGCGAAAAAATTTTGGGAAAATAAAAACTATAAAGGACCAAAGTTGAAAGTAAAAAAAAGTTGTGGTGATAGATTGCAAAAGATAAAAAGTTTTGTGTTAAAAGTAAAAAAAACAAATAGTTTTGGGTTAAAAGTAATTTATGAAATAATTTTAGGTGAAAATTAAAAAAACCAATTTTTTTTTAAAAACCTCCAACGCCAAGGTTACAACAACCATATGTATAATCATTTTTTCTTTGAAAAACCTTCAAAGTCAAGATTACAACACATAAATAAAAAAAATCAAAGTGGTTAAATCGCAAAAGATGGAAACTTTTGAATTAGAAGTAAAAAATCAAATTAATCAAAGGGGTTAACTTACCAAAAATTAAAACTTTAAAGTTAAATTGTCAAAGATTAAAACTTTAGTGTTAAAAAGAAAACAAAGATTAAAAATTTTAAACTTAAATTGTCAAATATTAAAACTTTAGGGTAAATTGTCAAAGATTAAAACTTTAGGGTTAAAAGAAAACAAAAATTAGAAGTTTAAACTTAAATTGTCAAACATTAAAACTTTTGGGTTAAAAAGAAAATTTTCCTTTTTTTTTTTTTTTTGAAAAACTCTCAAAGCATAACTTACAACACATACATGCACATATAACTTGCTTCTTTATATAGTGTTTAATATTATTTGTTTATTATTTAAATTGTTTAAATAATATTATTTATTTATTATATTTTCAACGTGCAGGGATGGATTACTCCGATGACGAGATTGAGCATATGGAGGCTGAGGGAGAGGTGGGGGACGAGGGAGAGCCGGCATGTCCGTACCTGCAGTTTTCGCAGGGGTCACGGGCGAGGGGGAGATGCGCTAGGTTGCGCACCATAGAGATTGGGGAGCATGTAGGGATAGACTGGGAGCTGTTGGATACCATGGGAGAGGTCGCGTGGGCGTGTGATATAGTTGGACTAGATACTCCTTGGTCGCGCCTATTATATACGCAGGCGGTTAGGATGATGGACATGCAGACGCTTATCAGTTTCTGGAGGGCCATTTCCAGGGTTCCCTTTGGGAAATCCTGGCAAAAGGCCACCACCATTAGAGACCCCTTGTACCGATACCTGCACCATGTTATCGCGTCAACTATCCTGCCGCGGGGTTCTAGCAAGGAGAAGGTCAACCTCAGTGACCTTTTCTTTCTATACTGCCTACTTCGCCGCCAGCCCTGCGATCTAGCAGCCTGCCTGGCAGATTACTTTGCCACAGCATACCACCGGGTTGGGCCGCGCGTCAGTATGTAGCATGCAGATCACCCGTACCTTTGATGTTGGTCTGAGGTTCAAGGGTCGTGACGGGCTGATTTGGCAGCCGGAGGTGTTGCCGGAGGTCATCCCGGTTGTTATTGAGGTGAGTCCTGGAGTGTTAGCCCCTCCTCATGTTCAGGAGGCCGCTCGGCAGGCTCAGCTACAGGCTCTGGGCCTCGATCAGCCTCAGGACGAGCCTCAGGCTCAGGCTCAGCTTGTATTCGAGGAACCGGCTCAGGAGGAGCAGGTCGAGGAGATCCCGATACCACCAGTTCAGCCAGCTCCTGAGCCGCCACAGTACCCGCAGCACGCTTACGCTGAGCTGCCTCCGGCAGCGCGTGAGGTGGCTCGGGACTTCGACCGGCGCCTCAGACGTCAGGGCGCACGCATTGACTGGATCGTCGAGACGCTCGTTGATCTGCGAGAGCTCGCTGGGTTGCCTCCACTTCCCCTCCTACCGTCCCCACCGCACGAGGATTAGTACCTTACTTTGTTTGTTTAGTGTTTTGTTATGTATTATGTACTCAGTTGTACCTTTTTGTTTTGTATTGTATGTACAAACTGATATACATATATATATTGCAGTTAATCTTCTATTTACATCACGTTGGTTTTGGATTGTTTACGTTTAATTCTTATGGCTTTCTGTACATTTTATTTAACGTGTTCGTTTAATTTAACAAAATAAACAACGTTAAGAACTTATATTATATACATTCTATATAAATAATGACGTAATAACGTAATTATAAAACAACTATGAATTATATGTAATAAAACTCAAATAAAAATTTTTCCTCCAAAAATCCCTACCAAACTAATCTAACCAAAAATCCCTACTAAACTAACCCACATCCTATCTGTTTAAAAAAAACATCCAAAGCGCCCCGCTTTGGCCATAGCGCGGCGCTTTGGATGTGCAAAAAGATAAAAGGCGTGTGCGAATAGACCCACCCTTTTGAAAATCAAAATTTTGTTTTTAACAGTCTACTTTACATATTATGTTTATCTATGTTGACGTCAAGTCATCATGCCCCTTATGCCCTGGACGACAAGCGCCCCGATTTGGCCATAGCGCGGCGCTTTGGATGTGCAAAAAGACAAAAGGCGTGTGCGAATAGACCCACCCTTTTGAAAATCAAAATTTTGTTTTTAACAGTCTACTTTACATACTATGTTTATCTATGTTATTTTTTAAGGAGAAGTCAGTCCTTGTCTGTTGACTAAGACCAAAGCGCTCCGCTTTGGTCATAGCGCGGCGCTTTAAATGTGAAAAAAACAAAAGACGTGTACGAATAGACCCACCCTTTTGAAAATCAAAATTTTGGTTTTAACAGTCTACTTTACATATTATGTTTATCTATGTTATTTTTTAAGGTTTTTAAATGAATTTTGGATAAATAATTATAATTATTCCCCTTGTCTAGGGCCTCACTGATTGCGTGATGTTGACTTTTCACTGTCACATGTTATGGGATGGTACTACATTTACAGCAAATAGTACAACACATTGCAGCACATACGTAGCATGTAATGCGTGAACCCAATATATTTTCTAAAGGGTGATTACACCTCAATTTTTCACTACTCAAGTACAAAAAATAACTCAATGCAACAAGTTTTTTACAACTAGATCTTTAAAAATAAGTTTTTTTTCAACCAGATCTATAAAAATAACAAGCTTTTTACCGGAGTTCTTTCTTGTCTTTTCGCCGGAACCGTCTTAGTTTGCCGGAGTTTCTCTCTTTGATATGGCGGATGATGGCTGGTTTCTCCGATGAAGTCGCCGGAAAATTGAAACAACTCGGTAATGATGGCTGGTTTCTCCGGTGACTTGTGTTTCTTTGGATCGTCGTGAAAGTGGTTTTGTCGATCTAGGTGATTAATTGTTTTAATGTTTGCACGTTTACTTTTTTATTAGATGAACTTTTATTTATTTATGATGAATTTTTTTCATTTTCGTGTTTATAATAAAGTGTCTTGATTATTTATTTATTAATATTGATATTAATACTAATAATAGTATAAGAAAATATAAAAAAGTAACAAAAGTATTATAAAATAAAATAAGATAAAAAAACATAATTATTATTTTTGACTTTATAATAAAACATAATTATTACTTTTAAGTTTATAATAAAATAATATAATAAAGTAGTTAATCATTACTAAATCATTACTAACTTTGACTTTTGGGTATATTAATCTTTATCTTGGGTATATTTATCACACCCTTTTTTTTTTCATAGACATAGTATGAATCTACTTGGATGTTTGAAGCTAAAGCCTAAAGCCTCAAGTATCAATTGATCACGTTTCCGTGCATCACAAACTCAACTTCAGTAACCAAAATTCATATGTCAACATCAAAAATAGGTACTGGCTTGATTGGTAAAGTATTGTTTTTGACACCCCAATTTATAAGACTAGAGGGTATGGAGGCTGGCTGAGGCCCGGCTTGCCCCGACGCCGGTCCCTCACACCGTCCTCTCTGGGCTCGGCTCAGCAGATTCGGCTCCCACAAGACGGAGAGGACGGGCCTAAATTTAAAATATATAGCCGTTGGTAACGGCTAGTTCAATAAAAAAAATCCCGCTTTTCTATAAAACACACTTATTTTATACCATTTTCTCCCCACTTTCAACCCAAAACACTCTCTTTTTTATACCATTTTCTCCCCACTTTTATAAAAAAAATTATCTTCTCATCCACAATGCCATCTAATTCTTGGTGGTTCTCGTCTTCGGAGGAGGAAGAGGAGATGTTTTTCGCAAACGTGTGCTAAGGGCGGTGCAGATTCTTATTGAGGAGGAAAAGGAAGAGGAAAACGTCTCCTCTGAAAGCGTTATTACCAGACGAATACGGATTAACAGAGACCGCTAAGGTTTATCATTAATAAATTTTATTATCCTTATTATTTCCTCGTATTTATATATTTTTTACGACATGAGCGCACGAGAAATTGGTGAACGATTATTTTTCGGATGCACCCCTTTACAATGCCGAGATTTTCAGACGCAGGTTCCGAATGAGTCGCCGGTTATTCACACGGATTGCTGATGATTTGGCGGGGCTAGACCCGTTTTTCACGCAACGACCCGATGCTCGAAATTATGAAGGGTTCACCACGTTACAAAAGTGTATTGCGGCCATTCGCCAACTGGCGTACGGGACAGTGGTCGACGCTTTGGACGAGTACTTACAGATGTCAGCAAGAACTACGCGGGAATGTTTGTATCGGTTTTGCCATAATGTTGTGAAACTGTATAGCAAAAAATATTTGCGGAAACCAAATGCGTATGATGTTCAACAGTTGTACCAAGCTCATGAAGCACGACACAGGTTTCCGGGAATGATCGGTAGCATTGATTGTATGCATTGGGCGTGGCAGAACTGCCCGGATGCGTGGCGAGGCCAATATACGCGAGGTGATCACGACCATCCAACCTTAATACTTGAGGCAGTGGCGTCACAAGATTTGTGGATCTGGCTTTCTTTCATTGGTCTCCCTGGTTCACTCAACAACCTCAACGTGCTATACCAATCGGCGATCTTTAGCGATGTCGTTAATGGAACCGGTCTGGACACACGTTTTACAGTTTCTGGGGTTGAGTATAGACGCGGGTATTATCTTGCTGACGGAATATATTCGTCTTGGTCTACAATTGTCAAGACTATTCCATATCCCGAGGATGAAAAAAGGAAAAAATTCGCTAAGCGTCAAGAAGCTGCAAGAAAAGACATCGAACGTGCTTTTGGTGTTTTACAAAAAAAATGGGCCATCCTTGAACAACCGGCACGTGCGTTCACACCGAAAAGGTTGCACCTTTGTATGTACGCTTGCATTTTGCTCCATAACATGATTATTGAAGACGAAGGTCGGGCGATTTGTGAGTATGATGAGAATGCATCTATGAATTCATGATCTGATTTTGTTTATCATTTCTTAATCTTTTTCACCACCTCCTTAGCAATTGTGATACTTCGTTTATGACCAGTGGATATCACCTCAGCTGAAACATTGAGAATTCCATTAGCATCAATGTTAAAGCAAACCTTGAACTTTTGTTCACCTTTACGGGCTGGTGGAACTTCACTAAGAGTAAACGTGCCAAGAAATATGTTCTCTTTGACATACTTGCCCTCGCCCTGATATACATCAAATCTTGCATCTACTTGGTTGTCCGAATATGTTACACAAACCTTCTCCTTGATGGTGGGTATTGGTGTGTTCCTAGGGATCACAACACCCATTTCCCTTGCATGATCAACACTGATGCCAAGAGAAAGAGGGGTCACATCTAATAGCACAAAATCCTTCACCTTTTTGTTTCCATAACCACTTAAGTTTGCAGCCAACACTACAGCACCGTAAGCGACAGCTTTATCCGCATTAATGCTCTTGCAAAGTGGTTTTCCATCAAAAAACTCGGTTAGCATTTGTTGCAACTTGGGAATCCTTGTCGACCCACCGACAATAACCACGTCATCAACATCGCTCTTTTGCATATCTCCGTCTCTCAAACAATTTTCCACATGTTTAATGCACATGTTAAAGAAACCAGCATTAATCTCATCGAATTTTGCTCTGCTTAATTTCGTTGAGAAATCAATTCCCTCGTACAAGCAATCAATTTCAATCGGCATTTGTACTGTGGATGACAAATCCCTCTTGGCTTTTTCACAAGCGATTTTCAACCTCATCTTTGCTCTTGCATTCTTACTCACATCTTTCTTTTCTTTCTTTTTATAGATTTCAACACAAAGATCAACCATCAACTTGTCAAAAGTTTCGCCGCCCAGGTGAGTATCCCCACCCACTGCTTTAACGGTAATGGTACATTCCTTGGCGATCTTGAGAAGGGATACATCAAAGGTTCCTCCACCCAAATCAAATATCAACACATTTTTCTCTTCAGGACAAATTATATCAGCACTCTTGTCTAGACCGTAGGCGATTGCTGCTGATGTTGGCTCATTGATCAAACGCATGACCTTAAGGCCCGCTAACACACTAGCATCCATAGTTGCTTGGCGTTGCTTATCATTAAAATATGCAGGAACAGTTATGACTGCATCAGTAACTGTTGTTCCTAAGTATGCTTCAGCGGCTTCCTTCAAATTTCTTAGAATCATTGAAGAAATTTCTTCTGGTGAAAACTTCTTCTGTTCTGATGACTCATGTTCAAATACAATAACAGGCTTCCCTTCACACCCTTCAATCACCTTGAAAGGCCTTGTATCAATGTCTTTTTGCACTATACCATCACAGAATCGAGCTCCCATTAAACGTTTAACATCTGCATGTTATTAAAAAAATGCTTCAGAAATCAAAGGTCGTCAAATATAAGATTGGATACAAAATTAAGGGAATGACTAAGGTTTCTTAGATTGCACCTAGAATATTGTTCATCAAAAATAAGAGGATAATAAGTAAAGGGAATGACTATGGATTTACGTATATTGCTCCTAAAATAAAATAAAATTAAATCGAATATTGGAAACTAAATAAATGAAATGGCAGGAATATGAAAGTTTATCCAATATAAGATTGGATAATAAATGAATGAAATGGCTACAATATGAAAGTTTATCGAATATATAGTTGGATATTAAATAAAGAGAATTACAAGGGTTTTATATATTGCTCCTAGAATATGGAAGTTCATCAAGTATAAGATTGGACACTCAATGAATGAATGACTGGAATATGAAAGTTGTTGATCAAAGAAACTTACCAAAAACAGTGTTCTTAGGGTTCCTGGTGATTTGATTTTTTGCAGCATCACCTACTAGCATTTGAATGTCATCCCAAGCAACACATGAAGGAGTAATTTTGTTACCTTGTTGATTAGGAATGATCTCAACACGATTGTGCTTATCAAACCAGGCTGCCACACAAGAGTATGTTGTTCCAAGATCAATTCCAATTGCAGTTCCTTCAACTCTCTTACTCATCTTCAAACAAGTAAAAAGCTATATGATGGATGTGTCGACTCTCGCAGAGAAATAAATGATCAAAGTGTATTACGGAAAATGCAATAAAACGTCGATTTACACAATAGCTATGAAAGTGAATAGTGAAATGAAGATCTCGTCAACTATCAAATCTATTGACTATTGGACGTCATGATAAACTAAAAAAAGCTACTCAAACTGTTATTACGGAAAATGCAATAAAACGTCGATTTACACAATAGCAAGTTAAGATTTTTTTCTTGAAAATAAATTAAATACAAAAAAGGGAAAATAGCGAAAACGGCCATGTTTTGGTCAACTTTTCCAAACTAGCCAAGTAAAACGTCTTGGGGAGACGTGACAAACATGTTGAAACGTCTTGGCGGCTGTCCAACCAAAACCTGTCACGTGTCCGACAGTAAACTCAGGCGTCTGGACGTCTTGGCTGAGACGTTTCACACGGCTTGAGACGTTTCGTTATGGCTGGGCATCTTTTCAGACGGCTTGAGACGTTTCCACCCGGCTTGAGCCATTTTACTCTCTTTAGCCGGCTACATCAGCCCGAGCCGGATTTCTTAATTTATTTAACACGTTTTGTTGTACGAATTGAAGACGTTTTATTTGGAAATTTAAGATGTTTTATTTGGTAATTTAAGACGTTTTGCATTTATTTAGAGGGACCCCTTATTTAAATACTGTACATTATGAAAAACCGTATTTGAAGTATAAATATAAGATTCTAAGAGTTTGTTTTTTAGGAATTATCTCACAACATGAGAGTCAAGTTTGTTGTTTATACTGGGGGGAAGTGGGATGTCATTAACGGAAACATTGAGTATATTACTCATGGCGATTCAATGAGACGTGGTTTAGAAATTGAAACAGATCATTCATATAATAGTTTTTTAAACTGTGTTTCTAAGATGTGTGATACTCCAAACATTACACGGTTGTGATACCGGATGTCTACGTTTACTGATCCGATCGATATAATTAATGATCGAGATGTTAGATTTTTTTTTTGATTTGGCGATGCAGAATCCTTTTGAATTATATAAATTATATGTTATTCAAGAGTCTGACGTTGGTTCCTCTGGTTTGTCTTCTTTAAACAATTTCAAAACTCCAGATCTAAATATTTCAGTAAAAGAAAGTGTTGATGTTTTAAATGATGAGTGTCCTATTTTAGAAAATAATTTTGAAAAATCATCCACTTTTAACAACGAATCAGCTTCTTCATCTATAGTGTTTCAGACCGGTCATATATTCAATAACAAAGAAGAGATGAAGCTTGAGTTGGGAAAGAAATGTTTGTTAGAGCATTTCGAGTTTAAAGTTGACAGATCATCAAAGACACGTTACGAAGTGTCATGCATGGGTGATGGTTGTGAATGGCGATTTAAGGCATACGTTATTCCTGGTGGTAGTTTATTTTTTGTTAAACATATGAACGATAGACACACCTGTTCGAAGACGCAAACACACCCACATTTCCGTCAGGCTAACCCAAAGGTTTTGGGTCACTTTTTAAAGGAACAACTAAAAGACAGTGGTAGGATATATCGAGCGAAAGAGATTGTCAAAGATTTTAGACAAAGGTTCGAGGTTGAGATAACAAAGCTTCAAGCTTGGCGTGGTAAAAGCCATGCACTTGAACTTCTACAAGGAACAACCCGAGACTCTTTTGCCGAACTACCAATATACTGTTACAATTTGAAGCTTGCAAATCCTGGAAGCATTACTCACATCTTGGTTGATGAGCAGAGTCGTTTTGAAATGGTTTTTGTTGCTTTAGGTGCTGCGGTAATTTACACATTTTCTTTTGTACTTGCTCTTATTTTTTTTAAGTAACATGGGTTTTGATCTTATTTTGTTATCATTAATTTTCAGATTCGTAGCTTTATGTTAAATCTAAGACCGGTCGTTATCATTGACGCGGCACACCTATAGGGTGAATTTAAAGGGACGTTATTTTTAGCAGTGGGCATGGATGGAAATAACCAGATTTTACCAATTGCTTATGGCATTGGAAAATCAGAGGATGGTGAATCTTGGACATGGTTTCTCTCAAAGCTTAGAGACTGTGTTGGTCAAATAGCAGATATGGCGATCGTTTCGGATAGGGCGAATTCTATACATGTAGGTGTTAGAAACGTGTTTCCACGTGTTTACCACGGGTTGTGTTGTCGTCATTTAATGATGAATTTACGTTTGCTTTCGTCTAAAAAAAGAGTACGAGGCACTATGGTGGAAGACATGTAAATCTTATCGGATGTCTGACTTTAACGAGTCATTCAATGCTTTGTGTCTTGTCGTTCCTAGAATACGCCAGGTTTTAACAAATATTGGGTTTGGTAGATGGGCAAGAGCTCATTGTCCCGGCAATCGATACCACTATATGACATCTAATAGTGCGGAGTCTATTAACTCTTTGTCTAGATTCTCGCGTAAGATGCCGATAACGCAACTTATTGAATTCTTCCGCGAGTCTGTACAAAAATGGTTTTATGACCGTCGACTGCAGGGCATGCAGGAGAGCCACTCACTGACTCAGTGGGCACAGAAGAAAATTTTAAAGAAAATTGAAGGGTCTAGAACCTGGACTGTTGCAGGCATCAGGGTAAACCGTTTTGTTGTTGAAGTCGGTGGGAAAAGGGGTGTCGTTGATTTTTTGAATCGTTCGTGCAGCTGCCGTGTCTGGGAAGTTTCGGGTCTACCTTGTGGGCATGTGATTGCTGTTTCAAGATTTTTGGGTGAACCTGACTGCAGTCATTATGCATTCTCGTGTTATTCAAACGAAGTATACAAAAAAACGTATGAAGAATCTATTAATCCTCTGCCTCATAGGTCTGAATGGGTGATACCAGAAGGCCTTGGTAGTGTATTACCCCCGCATATTACAAAACGTCAATATGGTCGTCCAAAAGAAAACACCCGAATCTTGTCTCGTGGGGAAGAGCCCGTTCAGGTATATTGTTCGCGGTGTCGAATATACGGCCATGTTCGTGACGTTTGTTTAGATCCAATCCGATCACAAATTCGTTCACGTAAATCATCAGGGAAAGGAAAATGGAAAGAGATAGAAACCCAGAGTCCAACGGATGACATTTATCCATCTTATAATTTAGCAGAATTTTAATAATAGTTTAGTTTTTTTAAGTTTTAATTAGGAAAATCACGTAACAAATTCTCGTAACCGCAATAGTAATTAGTAATTTTAATTTATATAAGAATTAAATTTTACAATGCGTACGTCCAGCCTTCAAAAATTAGTTGGTGTGTAGCGCCCGGCGTAGAGTTCATCAGCCATGTAGCGTCTATATCTGACACAAGCATCCTGCATGTTTACTTCGTTCCATGTCAATAAACGGTTGTAAACTAGATTTTCCATTAGCATACATATGATAACACCTGAGTTTCGGCCAATATGAGCTCCGTGATCAGGCCACACAACATCCCCGCAATACTCTAAGGCTTCTACACTATCTATCCCCGAGTGTTGCCAGTACCATATACGGCCCAGAAACCATACGAATGAAGATTCAAATTCTAAAAGAATTTGATGTATTTCCTGTGTATGCAAAATCCTTCTCCGCAATTACTTAGGTTACAGTTATCGGGAAAATAAGCATATATTTTAAGTGAACGCATATTTATTTTTAGAAGTAACCAGTGCGCTACGGGCATGTAAATCTGCAAAAAATTGAAACGTAAATAAGCCCCGGAAAAGGTATTATTTTTAGAGAATTTTTTTTAAAGTTACAAATTATTTAAAAAATCAAATTCTTTTTATAAAAATAAAATATAAAAATTGCTAAACATCGCTGTTAATATAAGTTTCCAACTTTACCAGTTTGGTCCCTACTCAGTTAAGAAATCTTAACTGAGTTATTGTTTTAGGAAGAAATTGTTATATAAACACTAACCCGGTTAGTGTCTATAGTTAATATAAGTTTATAAAATATCAATTTCAGTCCCTGGAGTATAAGTTCACGAAATTGACCAAATGAACCCTGGACTTTATAAAACAAAATGTATATTTATTTATTTTCTTTTATAAATAAGTTTCAAAAATGGCCAAAAGAACCCTAAACTTGTAGTTTGCAATAATTGCACTTTTAGCCCTTGTATTTATATAGTTTCAAAAATGACAATTTAGCCCCTAAAATGACGGTTTTAACAAAAAATAAAATAAATATTTATAATTTATAATTTTAGTAGTTAAGGTTCAAGTTTTAAATAGTTAAGTTTATTTATACAGTTTTAAATAGTTAACTTTATCTCTACACTTTTAAAAAATATTGGGTGTAAGCCCCAACCCGTAAGCCCAACCCCGTAAGCCCAAACCCGTAACCCCAACCCCGTAAGCCCAAACCCGTTAAAGAAAATATAAAACATTATATTAAAAAAAAAGAAAATACATACTAAACATTAAATTAAAAAAACAAATATATACAAAAAAAACATTACACTAAAAAAAAAAACAAAGATCTAAATCCAAACCCTAATCGTTTCCCACTACGCGACATGTTCGAAATCATGTCGTTCTTCGTGGCGTAAGTTGATGAGCGCAACCGCCTTGATGTCCTCCTCGCTAAGGCCCTGGGATGAATCCTCCACACACTTGTAGTAACCCTCGAACTTCTTACACTCCAACCGTATAACCCGAAACCTTGAAGATCAGGCGTCAACGGTGCGGCCGTGGTCCGGACCACGGAGTTGTGCAAAATATTGTTGCACTCGGACCCATAAACCCCCCTGCCCTCGACGAGGAGGATTGGTATACACCTCCTCCCAAGCCTCCACCAATGCAATATCCTCAACTTCAGTCCACAAGGAAGAAGCCATGTTTGCTTGTGTGTTTCTGTGTGTAGAAAGTAGAACAAAAAAAGTAGTAGAAGAAGAAGAACGGCGTCTGTGTTTCTGTGTGTTTAGAATTAGGGGTATATGTATATATAGTGGGGTTGGTTAAATGAATATTTATTTTAATATAACTTTAAAAATTCTGACGTCTTAACATAAGTTTCAAACGTCTTAACATTTAATTGCCTTTTGAAACGTCTTAACATTTAATAGGCTGTTGAAACGTCTTTAAACATTGAATTATACTGAATTGAACAAGAATTCAAACGTAAAATGGTAAAAATTATAACTTTATTATCATTGAATACAAAGTAAATAAAAAACATAAGACAAAAACATACAAACATAATCATTTGAACTAGAATACACCAAACCGCTATTTCCATAAATTTAAAATGGGGTAGGAGATCCGGATTTTGATTCCGGAATTTGCATCGAAACACCTAGGAATAAATATGGGACGTGAAATGGTAAGTTCCATCAACCCACATTTATTTTGGCCTAGGTGATATGTAACGGGTTGTTCACATTTGGTTCTGCGGTTCTGCGGCTTCGGTGATGTTAGAGGACCTGGCAAACACATTGGTGAGAGCCGATTGTGTTAGCCAAACTCTCATCAACCATCCTAAACGGGCAGAACCGTCATCACCCGAACAACCCGTTTAACCCTGCACGTGTCCGTTGTAGATGAGTTCTTGAACCCGATCGACCCCGCAGAGCACTTGGAAGGGGATATCCGATCTCATCCCGTTAAAAGGGAGAAGATCTGTGTCCGTTGTAGATGACTTCTTAGACCCGTTGTAGATGACTTGTTAGAACCGTTTGTTGAATCAGGGGGTCTGCCCATTTTTTGAAGCTGTGAACACCAATGGGGTAGAAGATATGGTAAAGAAGAAAACGTTGTATATAACAGGGTCGAAAATTGTGAACGACTTAAAAAGAGGTTTCAAACGTCTTAAAAATAACTTTGAAAACCGGCAAACGTCTTAAAAAGAGCTTTGGAAAATGGGAAACGTCTCAAACGTCTTAAAAAGTGTTTTGGAAAACGGGAAACGTCTCAAACGTCTTAAAAACAGCTTTGGAAAATGGGAAACGTCTCAAACATCTTAAACTTTTTTAAAAAACGTGATAATTAAACCCGTAAACAATTAAAAAATAAAATACATTAAATTACATTAAAAAAAAAGAAAATATAAAAAAACAGTACATTAAAAAAAAAACAAAACATCTAAATTGAAAAACTTAAAAACATGAAAAAGGGGGTCTTCGTTAAAGAACCGGCCCTTAGTGAGATTCGAACCCGCACTACTCGTGTGTAACCCAAACGTCTTAACCAGTTTATCCTCCGTCCGGAGCTGATATAACTTGAAGTCATATTGTATTTATATACTCGTTATATTAAACTATATTATTTAAAACAAACATCTAAATTGAAAAACTTAAAAATATGAAAAAAAGGGGGTCTTCTTTAAAGAACCGGCCCTTAGTAAGATTCGAACCCACACCACTCGTGTATAACCCAAACGTCTTAACCAGTTTATCCTCTATCTCGGAGTTGATATAACTTGAACTTATATTGTATTTATATACTCGTTACCTTATATTAAATTATATTATTTAAAACATCTAAATTCAAACACTTTATGAAACGACTTAAAAGGAACTTTGGAGACCGTGAAACGTCTCAAACGTCTCGTGGTTTGAAGGAAACGTCTTAAAATTTTTTAAAAAACGTGATAATTTCAGACGTCTCAAGCCGTGTTGAGGCGTCTCAAGCCGGCTTCAAACGTCTCAAGCCATGCAAAAGTATCAGCTTATCGGCTCAACTTTTAAAACGTCTCAAGCAGCCGTCTGAAACGTCTCAGCCAAGACGTTAAGACGTCTGATCTGTTTCGGACACGTGGCATGTTTTGGTTGGACAGCCGCCAAGACGTTTGAACATGTTTGTCACGTCTCCCGAAGACGTTTTACTTGGCTAGTTTGGAAAAGTTGACCAAAACATGGCCATTTTCGCTATTTTCCCTACAAAAAATATCCTATTTTGTGTTGTTAAAATCTAATTGTGAGTTTATTTTATGATATTATAGTTATAAACTTACTTTATTTTTTGTTGATTTTCTTGTAATGTATACCTTTACATTTCAGGCTGTTAAAAATATTTAAAACACCTTAGAGGCCGAAGAGTAACGACATAACGACATTAGGAAGCTGTTAGTCAAAGTATATTTTAATAGATGAGACTGCTAGTGGTTATTTTTTAAATTAGGATTGTTGGCGATCAACGACGAATAGTTAAAATTATTAATATCCAATGTTTCTAAATAAAAATAAAAAGTTGTGAGGTATTAGTGGACAATTATAGGAGACCCAGGGAAACTTGGGTTCGATCTTTAAGACAAAAGGGTTTAACGGTAATTTCACTGTCGTGCCTACGGACGGGTGGGTTACCAGATTTTCCCTAGAATTAGTGGTGGACTCGAGTTACTTTCGGAGTGCTCCGTTTAATCCAGTAGATGTCCTGAAAATGCTCATAATTAATTTTATTGGCGTTAAAAAAATAATAATAATAAGCTTCCTACCTAGCTAGAATAACAGGTAATGATTTTACAGAGCTGATGAGACATTTGGGCTGCGGGTCATCACTTCATCTTGGATTCATATTGTTGAGATCTAACTTTGAATAGTTTTTCTTTTCAACGCCATCTAACCTAACTTGAAATAGTAATTTTCTAACTTTATCTAGTTACTCATAAAATACTTGTAATTTAATTATACAGGACTCTCTTTTAAGGTTTTAGCACTTTCAATGAAAAGTTCTTCTAATTTAATTAAAAGTAATAAACTATTAAGATAAGAAGTAAAACGATAAACATAAACGTAAGAAACTGTTACAATTTTCAAAGAATTTTCATTTTTGGTTGAAATTAGAAATTACTGGTGCCCTGGTGGGTTTACCACGCGTTGTAGCAGGATTCAAAAACGGGTTGTAACATTGTGATAATGTACAAACCGCAAAAATATTGATTTAATAGTACAAACATTGTGTTACAAATAAGCCGCTCGAGAACCATTAGGTATTATTTTATTCGGTGTATAGAGTCTTGATCAATTTGAAAAAGACCGCCACTTTTGCACCCGCTTACGCTGCCTGTTGACTAAGTTGACTTAAAGGGATCAATGCTTATACAAACGGGGTTCTCATTCAAGTCGAGGTTTTTGTTTACAAACACAAGTACCAAACTAACAGCTGATACCATCTTCTGATATTTTAGTTTTCAAAAAAATGCACTGTATTCTAGTTTCCAAGTGTTTTGAAATTTAGTTTGCAGTTAGCTTGATTGCAAATATAATAAACTATCAACGTTTTTTTAAACTTAAAATTTGTCACAATGTCTAGTAAGAATTGAGAAGTCATTACTCATTAACATTTTTTTCAGAAAAGATCGCTTATGAATTAAGTGCTTTTAAAAGTGATAATGTATTTTTTTCAGACAATAAATGATGACTTAAGTACTATTAAAAGTGATAATGTATCTTTTTCTTTTCATAGACATAGTATGAATCTACTTGGATGTTTGAAGCTAAAGCCTCAAGTATCAATTGATCATGTTTCCGCGCATCACAAACTCAACTTCAGAAACCAAAAATTCATGTCAACATCAAAAATAGGTACTGGCTTGATTGGTAAAGTATTGTTTTTTACACCCCAATCTATAAGACTAGAGGGTATGGAGGCCGGCTGAGGCCCGGCTTGCCCCGGCGACGGTCCCCCACACCGTTCCCCCAGGCTCGGCTCGGCAGATTCGGCTCCCACAAGACGGAGAGGACGGGCCTAAATTTAAAATATATAGCCGTTGGTAAAGGCTAGTTCAATAAAAAAAATCCCACTTTTCTATAAAACACACTTATTTTATACCATTTTCATCATTTTCTCCCCGCTTTCAACCCAAAACACTCTCTTTTTTATACCATTTTCTCCCCACTTTTATAAAAAAAATTATCTTCTCATCCACAATGTCATCTAATTCTTGGTGGTCCTCGTCTTTGGAGGAGGAAGAGGAGATGTTTTTCGCAAACGTTGTGCTAAGGGCGGCGCAGATTCTTATTGAGGAGGAAGAGGAAAACGTCTCGTCTGAAAGCGTTATTACCAGACGAATACGGATTAACAGAGACCGCCAAGGTTTATCATTAATAAATTTTATTATCCTTATTATTTCCTCGTATTTATATATTTTTTACGACAGGAGCGCACGAGAAATTGGTGAACGATTATTTTTCGGATGCACCCCTTACAATGCCGAGGTTTTCAAACGCAGGTTCCGAATGAGTCGCCGGTTATTCACACGGATTGCTGATGATTTGGCGGGGCTAGACCCGTTTTTCACGCAACGACCCGATGCTCGAAATTATGAAGGGTTCACCACGTTACAAAAGTGTACTGCGGCCATTCGCCAACTGGCATACGGGACAGTGGCCGACGCTTTGGACGAGTACTTACAGATGTCAGCAAGAACTACGCGGGAATGTTTGTATCGGTTTTCCCATAATGTTGTGAAACTGTATGGCAAAAAATATTTGCGGAAACAAAACGCGTATGATGTTCAACAGTTGTACCAAGCTCATAAAGCACGGCACGGGTTTTCGGGAATGCTCGGTAGCATTGATTGTATGCATTGGGCATGGCAGAACGGCCCGAATGCGTGGCGAGGCCAATATACGCGAGGTGATCACGGCCATTCAAACTTAATACTTGAGGTCGTGGCGTCACAAGATTTGTGGATCTGGCATTCTTTCTTTGGTCTCCCTGGTTCACTCAACGACCTCAACGTGCTATACCAATCGGCGATCTTTAGCGATGTCGTTAATGGAACCGGTCCGGACACCCGTTTTACAGTTTATGGGGTTGAGTATAGACGAAAAAAGGAAAAAATTCGCCAAGCATCAAGAAGCTGCAAGAAAAGACATCGAACGTGCTTTTGGTGTTTTACAAAAAAAAATGGGCCATCCTTGAACAACCGGCACGTGCGTTCACACCGAAGAGGTTGCGCCTTTGTATGTACGCTTGCATTTTGCTCCATAACATGATTATTGAAGACGGAGGTCGGGCGATTTGTGAGTATGATGAAAATGCATCTATCGGGAATACTGTCCCGGTAGATCCGGCACAACAAGATTTAAACTCGTTCTCCTAACCAACGACTTCACGCATGCAAACCTTCAACAGGATTTGGTAGAACATATATGGAACAACGTAAACGGCGGGGACGGTGACGAAGACGAAGACGAGTAGTGTAATTTTTATTTTTAGGTTATGTAATTTTTTTTATAAATTTTAGGTAGTGTAATTTTTTTTAGGTTATGTAATTTTTTTTATGTTATGTAATGGATTTTATTATCTTCTTTTATGTCTTATTTTTATTTAAATTTTGAATTGTTTTTATAAAGTTAAAAAAATAAAAAAGTTAAACAATAAAAATTAAACAATAAAAGTTAAACAGATAAAATAAATTAAACAATAAAAAATAATTTAGGGTAACCCCATCCTCCACCCCCCTCAAAATGCAAGGAGGCCCATCCTCCATGGGATGGTGATGTGGCGCCTACGTGGCGGCCCATCCTCATGAGGATGAGCCTCCCCAAACCCTCTGGTCTAACACTAACTCTGTTAGTATAATTATTACCTAGTAGCAACAATATAATTATTATATATATTTTTTAACGGTAAAGTTTCTTTTTGTTCCTATCGTCCGTGGGACTTAAACTCACTCCATACCAAATTTGGTCACATTTCTGTCTCTGGTTTTGTTAATTTCATGATGATATTATTTTAGTTATTCAATGTTGTGGAACTTCAGCACTTTGTTGTTTTGGAACATGTTGACCCACTCTACAAATTGTTAACTGGTCTTATGTGTATATGTTCGGCTTCTTCGGTTTGGGCTGAACAAAACCGAAATGATTATAATATATATGCATGGTTGAGGATTGTACCAAATAATTGTTTGTGAGACGATCACGCTTGATTCAGGCCATAAATAGTTGGATCAAAGGAACAAGGTGAAGTTCAGGATCACGAGCCTCAAGGTGAACGAAGGAACATACTTTGTGCTTGAACTGGTAATAATAACAGTTGGATTAATTGTTTATCTGCAGGTGATCTTCAGTATACATGCAGGTGGTTAACACTTGGATCATAAGTTGATTCAGGCCATAAACAGTTGGGTCAATTGTTTATCTGCAGGTGATCCGGAGTTTGTTGTTATAGACGATGTTACTTCAGATGTTCTTACAACATTTATTAAGAAAGAAAAAAAGGTGAGACAATTGACGCAAGTGTTTGTCGGACTTTATTTTTTCTTAAAAGGTTTTGGTTTCAATTTGATTTGGTTATTTTAAGCTTTTTCATCAGCTCAAACCGAGCCTAGCTTTGATAGTTTTCTGACTCGAGCAGGAGAGGCATCCGATTAGGACCCGTTCAGACGTTTGTTTCATTTGTTGATAAAAAAAGACAATAACATCCCGTTCAAAGAGAAAATATTCAGAAGGAAGCTCTTACAGGATAAATGTAGATAATGCATCAATTCAGTACTACAAATGCAGCAATCGGTAAGATCTAACATATTCCAACCTGTTTGTCCGGATTTACAACCCAAACCAGTTGACTGATACTCGATTCTCGCTATTCTAGAGGTTGTAACCTATGGTGAATTTAAACGGTTCTTGAAGTGGAATCGTTAATTACTCCGGCGATGGTATGCCTTTTCCAGCTCTAGAAAAGAGGCAACGAGTTTCTTTTGCATACCAGTTTATAAAGTAAGAACAACATTCTATCCTTATCCCATTACAATTCTAATTTTAGTTTTAGTTTTGAGTTAGCCTATGAGAAATTTGAGATTTCATTAAAACTTGCACCGTTTAACATGATATTACACTGATAAAGAGGATCTTCGGGTATGATCGATTACTATTCGCTTTTAATCCAACTAAAGATTCTATATAAATTATTAAGAAAACATTTTTATTATTTAGTTATTTATTTCAGTCATATTATATGAAGAGACGATTGATAAGATTTGTGTTTATTTATAAAGGTAAAAAGAAATGTTGGACAAGAAAAGAGAGATGATGAATTAATTGCTGATGAAGGTTTAAGAAAGTGTTGTTATCGAGACTTTTAAGTTTTTAAAAGTTGAATTTGTCACTCTGTTTGACTCCCAAAAAGTCAACAATATATTTGTTCTTTTTATGAGGAACAAAGCAGTTAACAGGGTTGCATGAGGCGTAACAAAACGCTACCGGTTGGTTAACTAGTCAACAGAAAAGTGTTGGAAACTGGTGCTGCACACACTACGTCAAAAATGGCCTACGGCCACACTTTTCTCAAAACCGTCCGGCCACACTTTTTATTAAATGTGTGGCCAAAGGTCATTTTTAACATTTGAAAAACTTTCAGCCCACTTACCGCCATACATTTTACGTATTCATGTGGCCATTATATAACAACTCAAACTTTTAGCCACACTTTAAGAAAAAGTTGTGACATTTATTAGTCACACTTAAAAAAGGGTGGCCAAATGTGATCCACGACCACGGTAATTGTTTTATGTGACCATAAACACATGTTTTTGAAACCGTCAGCCACATTTTAAGAAAAAACTGTGACATTTATTAGTCATACTGGAAATGTGCGGCCACACGTGATCTACGGCCATGGTATTTTTTAATGATGTGGCTAAAAGCATACATTTGGGAAAAACTAAGACATTTAGTAGCCATACTGAAAAAAGTGATGCCAAATATGATCTTCGGTCACAATATGTGTGTGATGGTGTGACTAAAAGGTAATACGTATGGCCACATATACTATTTTGTGTGACAGGAGGTTAGGCAATAGTCATACTTTAAATTACAAGATTTGTGTGGCTTTACATAAGTATTCGTCACACCATCGTTACTTAGTATATTTTTGCGTAACAAAATGATAGCAAATGTCATGAAGAATATATGTGACCAAAGATTAGTCAATATTCATATTTATATTTATATTTACGGTTGCAAAAATTTTAATACAACTTTACGTAACAATTAGCCTCACCATTGGCACTTTATTTTTGTTTTGTGTGACTGAATGATAGGAATAGCCATAGGAATAGCCATAAATAAAAAAACTGTGTGACCAAATACCATACAATAGCCACACTTATCATCTAGTAACTATTACCAACTCTTACCATATCTGTTCCTCCTGGTTCCAATTCGAGAAGATCGATTATGTGAATCGCTTTTATCTATGTGATTAGCGTTAGTTTCTCAAACGTGTATGTATTATATTGTGTTCCCTCCGTACCAGAGATGAGTTAGGTTTCCGAATTGTTCAATTATAAGAGTTTTAGATCTGCAGAGTTGAGTTCGAGTGAAGCAAATTTGAGATTTGGTTCTAATTGCAGGCTACAGGGATTGGAATTTCCGGTGATCCCGCCTCATATTGTGACCGGAAAAGGTAAACCCTGGTTTCTTATTCATCTTTCAGTTCATATCGTATGCTTTGATTGAACTCCGGTCTCGGGTTTCGTATTGGAGGAATTCAAACATATTGAATTATCAGGTTGTTGAATATGGGATCTCTTAATTAAAGCAAATAAATTCTTAGCTTTCAGAATTAAACTTCGATCTAGGGTTTTGTATCGGGGGAATTCAAACATGTTGAAATCCTCAGCCAAATCAAGGTATACGGTTTTTGGATCCTTTGTGCTTCATCTTTGTATTTTCTTCACAATTATGTTGGAGGTATCTGGTTTTGTTAATTGCTTACTTGACAATGGATATTATACTTACCCAGGAGACTGCAAATGACTTTTTATGTGGTTGAATCGTTTCAACAGACTCTTCTTTTTTGTTATTTGATCCAAAAATAATGATTCATGAACTTTCTTAGTTTCATGAATGCTCCTTGATGTGAACCATAGCCTACATGCTGTAAGACTACTTTGTGTTTGTTCTATTTTACTAAGAATGTCCGCGCGTTGCCGCGGGTGACCCGACTCATGTCCGATTCAATTATGCATTGGAGCGCGTTAACGCATTACATGTTCAAATCATCTAATGTGTACTATTAGGTGGCAGGCTGGCAGCTATCAAGAACTTTGGGAGGTGTTGCATCCCGCCGTGAAAAATGTTTATAACGCGCTTGACCGGCTCCAGTTAGCTAGGTGATAAAGTTCAAGTCTCGAGCCCACACTCGGCTGCAGTATTTGCTGCTTCTTACCCACCGTCTGCTGGCGCATTTAAGGAATCGCTTATGCCCTACATGAAACTGTTGCTCGAATTTTTATCCCAAATAAATCACCATTTTATATAAATGTTACCCTTTTCTTGCTTACGTTAGTGATCCTGATCAAATTGATCTTAACTATGCTATTTTTAAAAAGAATCCTGGATCTATGATCAGAAAACTAATCTACACCATGACAACATGAAGGCCCGAACGAAGCAGCTACAACGGTTTATACAACATTGTTTGACTTTTTAAAGTCAAATAAGACATTTATTTATATAATACTAATTTGCAACACTTCTACGCATTAAGTGTTTGTACACCCTGCATATAATCTGTTTTCCTGGCATATTCTCAAAGTATCTAACGTTTTCCGTGATGGTCATGTGGGTTTTTCATGGCAGCCGGTAATGCTTTTTAAAGGTTTTCATGATTGGGTAACACATTTAACTCTTTTATTGTGACTGGGCCCTCTTTTGCGATAATGAATTACATTGGTGATGCTTTAAGACATTGTATACCATGGAATGCTAGTCAATTATTTAGTGTGTTTGAAGATGTTAACTCTTCTTACATGCAAAATGAAGTTCATAGACTCCTTCATACATGTGACTGGTGTATTGTAATGATTTTATGTTTGTGTAAAAATTTTAGGTTCGTGTTAGGTTCAACCCGTCATCACTCAGTTAGAACATTTCTGGGTTAATGCATGATGTTTTTAGGATTAAAAAAATTATTGATGTTCAGGTTTAAAATTAATAGGAATTCTCTAAACTGATAATGGTGTTGTTGGAAATGGTAGCAGCTGGTGATGTGCAATTGTAAAAAATCAAGGTCCTGCAAAATATTTAGTTTGGATAACAAATGATGTTCGTTAAATTTGCACTACAAATGATGGCATTTAACTCTTAAAAGAATAACTATTCTTATCATAACTTAAAAATTTTAAATATGGTCAAAACCAAGGGTGGACTTACATTGATTGGTACGGGTTCATGCAAACCCACGGCGTTTCAAAATTTTAAGAGAGACTATGTATATAAAAAAAGAGCTTGTTTGACTCAAATACTTGACCTGTGATGTTGACTTCTTTGAATTATGAAGTCAAAACTTGTTCAATTATGAACTTAATATGGTATTGTCTGAATTAACTATAGATTTTTTTTTTTTGAACGGCCAACAAAAGAGGAAATTTTATTAGAAAAATGATCATTACAAAAGAGCGTCTAGCCAGCAGCTAAACCTCGACACCAGCAACACCTCGACAACGACAAACAGACCCCAAAAAACAAAACATAATTATCAAAAAACTTCGAAACGCCTCCAGTTCTCAAAGGTCAAAGATACCTCCTTAGACCTGTTTTTTACCCATAAAAAACTAAGTGTCTTGGTCTCCTCTACCACTTTAGCCACAGAAGCCACTTTGTTGCAAAATATGACTTCATTTCTCATGCACCACAGCCTGTATATACCAGTTAAGACAATAGCATAAAGTGCTTTTTTCCTCTTATTGGACCCATGGACATAAGTATGCAGACCAAGTAAATCCTTGAAATAAAAAATGAACACATAAGGGAACTTGAACCACTGCAGAATTATTTGCCAAAAGTACTGAGCAAAACTGCAAGAAGTGAAGATATGTTCACTAGTTTCAGGGAAATCACCGCAAAAACAACATATATTTGAGCTAACTTTGATGTTTCTTCGAAACAACGCTTCTCGAGTCGGGAGCCGTTCTTTTTCCGCTCGCCACGCGACTATACTCACTTTGGTAGGAACCCATTTATTCCATAAAAAAGTGGAGTATGGCTGCGTAAGATTAGAATCCCGGATGACTCGTTTGAAATTGCCGACCGAAAAAGTACCGGAAGCATTTGCCTTAGAAGTACATAAAGGGTGCAAGGTTTCATACAGGTGGGTTTTGGGTGAAAACGGCTCGCGTTGGGGATGGGTTTGGAAAAGAAACACTCTGTCAGCAGAGGAGGCTGCTGAGCTGGCCTGCCTCAGATCCCTGTTGTCTACAAATGGTCCGGTTAGCATTTCGGACAGTCGGGACCGGTGGAGCTGGTCTTTGAATTAACTATAGATTTTGTCTAATAACTTATAATCTTCATGTTTAAAAAATATATAAAAGCACAGTATTGTTTGGTTTTTTTCTATGAACATTCTAATGTAAATTTTACTAAAAATTGTTTTTTTTAATCTTCTAATACAACTCCTCAATCATGCATTTATGCATTTTAATTAATATGTTTGACAAACGTAAATAATATGATTTTTAATAACTTATATATTATGAAGTCATTTAAAATCAAATATCTTTTTTGTTATTTATTGACAAACTCAATAAACTAAAACCATAAATCATATTTAATTGTTAAAAAAATAGTTTAGATTGGTTGATGGCCAACTAGGCTCAATGAATGTCAATTTTGGTTGATGAGGCTTAATGATGATCAATTAGGCCCAGTGAAGGTCAATTAGGGTTAATAAGGCTGAATAATGGTTAACTAGAATTAATGAAAACTAATTAGGGTTAATGAGGCTTAATGATGTCTATTAGGTCCAAAGATGGTCAATTAGAACCAATGATAGTCATTAGGCCCAATGATGGTTAACTGGGTTCAAAAAGGTCAATTAGGCCCAATGAAGGTCAGTTAGGTTTGTTGAGCTCAATGATTGTCAATTAGGCCCAATGACGATCAATTAGACCCAACAATGGTCAACTAGGTTCAATGAAGGTCAATTAGGGTTGTTGAGGCTTAGTGATGGCCAATTAACCCAATGGTGGTCAAATAGACCCGATGATGATAATGTAGGCCCAGTGATGGTCAATTATGGTTTTTGAGCTCAATGATGACCAACTAGGGCTCGTTAAGGCTCGGCTTGTTTTGAGCTTTTTCTCGAGCTGGTCTCAAGCATCTCCCAAAATACACTATTTAAAAAAATATACAAAAAATCTTACTATAAAATTCATATATGTCTTAATTGGCCATATTGGGCCTTAATGTATCACAATGGGCAATAGTATGTCATATAAGTCCTAATGGACAATATTGGGCATTAATAGATCACAAATGCATTAATGGACCATGTTGGGTCTTAATGGATCATAACGGACAATAGTAGGTCATATATGTCTTAGTGAACCATATTGGGCCTTAATTGATCACAACAGGTAATAGTATGTGCATAAGATGTCTTAATGGAGCATATTGAACCTTAATGGATCACAACGGGCAATAGTTGATCATTTATGTCTTAATAGACCATATTGGGCCTTAATGGACCATATTGGGCCTTAATGGATCACAACGCGCAATAGTAGGTGGATTATATGTCTTAATAGATCACAATGGCCAATACTAGATCACATGCGTCTTAATGGACCACATTGGGCCTTAATGGATCAAAATGACACAATAGTAGATCATTTATGTCTTAGTGGATCATATTGGGCCTTAATGGATCACAATGAATAATTGTAGTTCATAAATGTCTTAATGGACCATATTATGCCTTAATGGAAAACAATGGACAGTGGTAGATCATACATTTCTTTATAGACCATATTTGACCTTAATGGATCACAATGGACAATGGCATATAATAGATGTCTTAATGAACCATAATGAGTTTTAATAGATCATAATGGAAAATAGTAGATCATAGATATCTTAATAAACCATAATGGGCCTTAATGGATCACGATAGACAATGGTAGATCATACATGTCTTAATGGACCATATTGGGCCTTAATGAATCACAATGGACAATGGTGGATCCTGCATTTCTTAATGAACTATATTGGGCCTTAATCAATCATAATGGACAATGGTAGATCATACATGTCTTAATGGACTATATTTGGCCTTAATGGATCACAATGAACAATGGTAGATCATAGATGTCTTAATAAACCATATTGGGCCTTAATGGATCACGATGGACTCGGCTGGTTTATTATCTAATAATTAATATATTAGATAAAGAACAGTATAAAATAATAGATTCGTAGGCTTGCGAGCTCGATAAGTGAAGCTTGGGCTCGTTTATTATCTAATAATTAATATACTAGATAAAGAATAGTATAAAATAATAGACTCGTTTAGGCTTACGAGCTCGATAAGTGAAGCTCGGGCTCGTTTATTATCTAATAATTAATATACTAGATAAAGAATAGTATAAAATAATCGACTCAATTTGGCTTACAAGCTCGATAAGTGAAGCTCGGGCGCGTTTACTAAACAAGTTTGTTTTAGGTCCAGGCTTGGCTCGAAAGCAAGTTTAAATAAGTTTGGCTCGACTCGTTTACTAGAAAACTTTAAATAAGGGATAAATATTATTAAATATTACATTAAGGCTTGACGAGCTTCACATGCTAAGCTCGAGCTTAGGCTCAATAAATAAACGAGCTTGACATTAGGCTCAAACTTGGCTCGATCTCGATAAGGTGTAACTCGTTTTGAGCTTTTTTCTCAAGCTGATCTCGAGCAGCTCGCGAACCCTCAACTCGTTTGCACCCTAATCATAATGGGCAATTTACTTTCAATGGTCAACATGGTCAACATGTTATATATATATTTAAAAAAAATTGTATAATTTCAGTTCACTTTTTATAACTTTATATATTAAAAGTTCATAAATTACAAAATAGTTTTCCTCCTAAATTTTTTACCCCTAAAAACTTCCCTCCCAACCCGTTTAAATTTTATATATTAAAAGTTTGAAATTAGAAAACAAATTTCATCCTAAAATTTTTACCCCTAAAAACTTCCCTCCCAACCCAATCTGGCTCCCAATTTGAACTCCCCCAAAAAATTTCTAAAAAATAGAAGCAAAACTCAAGACAAACAAATCAAAACCCTAGCTTCCAATTTCATACCAATGGTTTGCAACTATTCGACCACTACAGTTCCCCTGCCCCTCCGTCGCCTCTCCTACCTTTGTCAGATTCTACAACGAAGTCCCTAATACGGCAAAGGAAAAATCAAAGGAGTCCCTAAATCGCCACCGGACCACCATTAGTGCCTCCAGAACCTTCACATCAACTCTAATTCGATAGCCGCTGCAACAAAACACATCAACTTACAAGCATGAGAGTAATGATCTTAAGGTAATTATGCTTTAGCGTCTTGTTGTTTTTCGAGAATTACTTCAGTTAACCTAGTTAACCTGATTAACGATTGTAGTGTGTATAACTACATTGTTAACTTGAATATATATATATATATATATATTATATATATATATATATATTGTATTGACGATTCAGAGGGTTTCTAGAAACTACGGTCAGGAGAAGGCTGTTGGATGTATGTCAAGAGCTTTTAATGTTGCTAAGGTCATAGCTTATTTGATATTTAATTGATTTGTGTTTAAATCTTGTGTTGTAGTTTGAATGTTTACTATTTTTTTTTGTATATTGATGTTTGTGGTTGCAAGCTAGACTTGAATGTATGTCAGAGCTCTCAAGTCTTTAAGTTTAATGTTGATTCTTGCTGGAACTAGATAATTAGAAGAGTGGTCCACGGTTTCAGATGCATCTCCACGAAGGGGAAACAAGATCTAAGTAACAGGAATACTCCTTCACTGAAGGTTTTCAGATGTAGGCAGTCTCCCCGTTAGGCCCTCTAGCCAAAAGTATTAACCTTTAGAGGGATCCAGTGGTTCTAATAAAAACAGGATCAATAAGAGGAATTCTATTATTTTCCAGCAACAGTCTTAAAGACTTTGTAGTAAAGAACTCATTCCCATCTCCCCTCCACACTCATCTATCTTAGCAAAATAAATCCCCTGTAACAGAAGCAAACATTGAACCAGTTCATCCTTCTCATTGGCCAATGATCAGTCTCAATCATAATCAGTACAGGCTTTGCTTTTTATGTGACTATCTATATACATGTTGATCATCAATTAATATTTATTTTTTTGCATAGTTTCTTTGGTTTTTATGTCGTGAATCAACTTACATCTTCGGTATTCTTTGTATTGTTTTCTCTTTAGTCCGTTCAGTGTTGAAAGTAACTTGCCTATTTGCTACTGTTTACACCCTTTGAAACCACGCTCTTAGTCATATATTTCAGATTCATTAGTCTTTTTTTATTTTTTCAATCTTAACTTTTCTGTTTTATTTTTAGGTGGTTAATGACATGTTGAATCCAGCAGGGCAAAATTAAAGAATAAGGAGGATAGTCAGGTAATTTGTGTATCACTATGAGAAGTTCCATGCCTTCGTATGCATCTATTTTGTTTTTTAAATTGGTAATCTTTGTATTTTATATGTATCTGATTTTGTTTTTCGGATATTAAACTAGGTGGATTTGGGAAAGCCTTTTGGAAGCAATGATTACATGGCACTTACCCCATCATGGGTTGTGTGTGTAGATAACGAAGGTGGTTTGATCCGAAGCAGGCTCGATGTAAGAAAGAAAGGAATCACAAATCAAGTTGTTGATTGACTAGGAGCGTTCATCATGTGGAACATAGTAATGGGTAATGGTAAAATGGGCGATAAGTGTGGATTAGATGACAGACCTAAAGCGGTATTCCTTGATACACGCCATGGGTGGACCAGAAACAACCCTCGCCTCTTCCACTTCCCCTCATCGGCCTCATCAATTACAGGCCTTTGAATGTGAATTTTAATATTTGATTGAATGCTGCAATTGAAGGGTCGTGCGTTTATGGCGCTAAGGAAGATGTTCCAATTTAAGATGTGCCAATCAGTCACGCGAACAACCTGAACAGATTTCACTTGAGGCATTAAACACTCTAGCTAAAGGCATAATCGCTATTTCGAATCAGTTTCGTTTATTGTAAACAAGTTTTTCACTCTAGGGCTTCGTAATTGAGTCCCGTTTGTACCGCAACTATCTATTTCCAATAGACGTATATCACTATAATACACAATTTACATATTCAATTAAGGGGAATTGCGTTCCCTGAAATTATGTGATTAGTTTAGTATTATTCCTGTAATTTATTATATCTAATGGGTGTGTATTTTTAATTCTTTAAATTGTTTCTGATGTTGATCTTTTTTTTTTGTAGCTTTTGGTACTTGGGGGGGTTCCTTTCAAGGTAGTGATGTTTCAAGGTAATAATTTTCTGAGTTGTGGCGGAAGTCAAATAGTTACCAAAAGTTGATAAACCTAATATTCGGTGGCCAAAATCTTTTCATAGGTATGTAAACTAATCTAGAGCTCTCTGCTTTTTAGAAAGGTTGGCTTAATTTTGTTTTTATAAACTTAAATATACAGGTATAGAATGCCACTCATTGACAAACCTAGAAATGGACAACGGGTATGCTTTAGTTATAGTTTGTGAATTCATCTGAATATTCAGCTGTTGTATACCCCAAATTGAAGACATTTAGTTTATGCCCACTAGGGTTGGACCTTCATTGACCTATCCAATCAAATATTTGTTTCTTTATTTTGCTCTTTTATACTTAACATACCCTTAATACCAAAATGTTATAACAAAGCCGTCACCACATGTACACTGATTCTTGGCATGCTTACAATTGTTTTATTACTTTTATATTCAGCTCTACGTGCTGGTTCTTCGACAACATTTCTATCCCCTCCATCTTCTTCGAGGGCAGGTAATATTTGTACTTCAATTATATAAATTGCAAAATTTTTTCCAAATTGGATTCATAAAACTAACATTTCAGTTCACCTTTCACAACAGGCGAGCGCTCACCATTTCAATCAGGCAAAGGCAAGAAAGAATTGAAAGCAAAACTTGTGAGTTATTCGTACACATTTTTCCATCTGATAGGCGAGCATGTATACGAATACGGGCATGCTTTTATTGTGATGGAGCAGTTCAAAACGAAGCTCGGATCTCATTGATGCCGGGCGGCTAGACATTGATTTTGCAATCAAAATTTGGAGCATTCCACAAAGGCAAAACAACCGGATATAAATTTGCAGCACTTTCAAGTCTAAAAGCAATGAGTATATGGATTTGAAGACAACAACCTAGAATTAGTTCTTAGTTTATGTGTAGAGGCATTCCCTTTGCAACTTTTGTAGATAGGTTTTGATTAGAAGTGTATGTCTTTAATTAGTATTTAAGTTGAAAACTTATGTATGGATTTTGGTTTATTATTGTTAATATCATTTGGTTTTTAGGTTTTCTCATGGTTACTGTTGTTTTAATTTTACAAAAATATTGAAAATAAAATGTCTAATTATATGAAAATGGCCATATAAAGCCACAATAAACATGTGTGACAAAAAGATAATAGCCACACTTAAATTATAAAGTTTCATGTGGCTATACATAATAGTTAGCCACACTTTCGTGAGTTTTTTGTGGTGGAACCATAACAAATGTCATGGAAAAACAAACTATGTGTGACCAAATGTTAGATAATAGTCACACTTAAAATTACACAATTTCATGTGTCTATACATAACCATTAGCCACACTTTTGTGGTATCGTTTTTTGTTTGTGTGACGAAATTATAGCAAAAGTCATGGGAAAAACAAATATGTGTAACTAAAGGTTAGACAATAGTCACACTTAACTTTACAACATGTGGCTATACATAACCATTAGCTACACTTTCATGATATCGCTTTTTTGTTTGTGTGACGAAATTATAGCAAAAATCATGGGAAAAACAAATATGTGTGACCAAAGGTTAGACAATAGCCACACTTAACATTACAAAAATGTTGTGTCTAGTAAACGTTTTTAGCCACACTTACAATAAATTAATGTAACTATATAATAGAATCAGCCACAATTTGTTACATTGTTTTTGTTTATGTGACGAAATTATAGTAAATGTCATGGAAAAAACAAATATATGTGACCAAAGGTTAGACAACAGCCACACCATAGTCACTTTGTTTCTTATTTGTGTGACCACATGATAGAAATCGCCATAAGAAAAAAAAATATGTGTAACCAAAAGTTACACAATAGCCACACTTAAAATTACAAGATTTCATATAGCTATAAATAACCATTAGCCACACCATAGTCACTTTGTTTTTTGTTTGTGTGTCTGTATAACGAAAATAACCACACTTACAGTAAGTTCATGTGACTATATAATAGAAACGGTCACACTTATAATAATTCATGTGACCGTTTCTACCCTTTAGCCACACTTAATGGGCAAAATGCTTGATAACAACAACCCTTTTTGCCACACTTTTTTTTAATTGATGTGGCTAAAACAATTTTTTTTTGGTAATTTACGTGACTATATAGTAGTAACGATCACGCTTAAAGTAAATACATGTGGCCATTGCTATCCTTTTGCCACACTTAATGGAGAAAATGTTAGATTTTAACCAAAAAATATTTGTACCCTTTAGCCACACTTTTATGTTCTACGGCCACTAAAAAGCGGGTGTGGCCGTATGATACCTATGATGACTCGAGCTTTGGTCACACTTGACCTGAAAAAAATATGTGAGGCGAAAGACATATAGTCACACTTTTTTTGTGTGGCTGTATCCCTATTTTGGCGTAGTGACAGGCTTAATCAAGAAATTGCAAAGCTGGCGAATCGGCCTTAAAGTGTCTACGTAGCATTAACGGGCTTAAAATGTTTGGGTTATCTAAGGTGTATGGTTTTTCTATAAGTAGGAAATTGAGTAGGCTGGGTAACAAGGAATATTTTTAAGTTGACTCGAAACGCTGTTTGTCCACATTTTGTAACTTCTATATGAACACTTAGTTTCTCAAATACGATCATAAAAATTGTATTATTTGACTAATATTGTTGTTAAATAACGTTGATCCCAAGCATAGATGCTTGGAATACTGGACCACTAATAGAGATTATAGAAGCTGCTGACTTTTTTTAGGCAAGAACATGAAGTTGACTTTTGACTTCTATAGTCTTATTAGTTTTTTTACTTTCTTATTACAGAAATGGGCAGCAAATGGTAGAGAATGAAGTTATAGGACCTTTAGCTTTTGTCTCTAGAACAAAAAATTATAGCATTATGAGACTTTTGGTTCTTTTCTTTTTCTATTTATTAAACAAAAAAATAAGGATTTAACAAAAACAGATTTACATATGGGATACTGAGAAGTGTACATGTCAGTTTTCATTGATTGTTTGTTTTAGTCCAAGCCCATTTTAGTAATTTTCTATGTATATATATGCATGTAGATACATATCTACACATGCATGAATGCATGAGTTATGTATATTACTTTGGTATGGTCTGTATAATCTAAATAGGATGTCATGGGTTCATTTATGTGACCCAAGATGGAATAATAGACGATCTAGAAGGTTGACCCGTTTATATAAAGAGCGATTAACGAATAATTTGACCTTTTAAATGAAAAGTATTAAGGTTAAAGTATATAGGATGGATATGGAGGCTTAGGATATACACATAATTTATTTCTACCATTTTGTTTGGGTCAATTGTATGTAACTTTATTAAGGGTTAAAACACGAGATGGAGACAAGCTATTAATACTTGACAACGACGGCAAACCTACGAATAAAACAACTAATGTTGTTTATAAAAAGATCTTCAATGAGTTGAGATTTTTTTATATTCATGTATTTCAATTATTTGGTGTAATTTCTATCGTTTCCGTCAATATTTCTGTGTATATATAATTAAAATATTTACGTCAACAATGTTAAAATAGTTATTTTTCTTATTAGCCACTCGTGTAACACACAGATACTTAGACTAGTTATACTATATTACGGGACAATTGCATATTTCTCCTGAAAAAACTCCTAATTGCATATTTATCCAACTAAAAGTTAAAATTGCATATATCCCCTTCTTTAACTATTAAAATTGCAAATTTACCTATTTTGATTTATTTCATTAAAAACAAGTTATATAATGACTTTTTTACCTTTATTTTTTACTGAAATTTTAAAAAGTTACATATTTATTCATTTTTATTATGGCTTTTTCATAATTCTTTTTGTTTTTATTTTTTTACGTTTTGCTTTTTTTTTTTTTGAACGGTAAATTTGGACCACTAACGGATCACTGGAGTATCATCGTGCCACCAGAGAAACCACCCGATCATATCCATCTCCAGTAGGTATAATGTCACACCAATTCAGGAGGAAATCCAATAAACATGGGAAAACCTCCCTTGTGGGAATCGAACCTAGGACCTATTGCGAAAGCCTTATCCCACCACCAAGATGCCAATAGGCTATAAAGCCATGGGTTTTTTTTTTTACGTTTTGTTGGATGTTAATAATAATAATAATAATAATAATAATAATAATAATAATAATAATAATAATAATAATAATAATAATAATAATAATAATAATAATAATAATAATAATAATAATAAGCTTCCTAGCTAGCTAGAATAATAGGTAATGATTATACAGAGCTGATTGAGACATTTGGGCTGCGGGTCATCACTTCATCTTGGATTCATATTGTTGAGATCTAACTTGAAATTGGTTTTTTTTTTTTTTTTTTTTTTTCAACGCCATCTAACTTGAAATACGGATTAGTAATTTTCTAACTTTATCTAGTTACTCATAAAATACTTGTAATTTAATTATACAGGATTCTCTTTTAAGTTTTTAGCAGTTTCAATGAAAAGTACTAATAATTTAATTAAAAGTAATAAACTATTAAGATAAGAAGTAAAACGATAAACTTAAACGTAAGAAACTGTTACAATTTTCAAAGAATTTTCATGTTTAGTTGACATTAGAAATTACTGGTGGGTTTACCACGCATTGTATAAGGATTCAAAAACGGGTTGTAATATTGTGATAATGTACAAACCGCAAAAATATTGATTTAATAGTACAAACATTGTGTTACAAATAAGCCGCTCGAGAACCATTAGGTATTATTTTATTCGGTGTATAGAGTCTTGATCAATTTGAAAAAGATCGCTACTTTTGCACCCGCTTACGCTACCTGTTGACTAAGTTGACTTAAAGGGATCAATGCTTATACAAACGGGGTTCTCATTCAAGTCGAGGTTTTTGTTTACAAACACAAGTACCAAACTAACAGCTGATACCATCTTCTGATATTTTAGTTTTCAAAAAAATGCACTGTATTCTAGTTTCCAAGTGTTATGAAATTTAGTTTGCAGTTAGCTTGATTGCAAATATAATAAACTATCAACGTTTTTTTAAACTTAAAATTTGTCACAATGTCTAGTAAGAATTGAGAAGTCATTACTCATTAACATTTTTTTTTTCAGAAAACATCGCTTATGAATTAAGTACTATTAAAAGTGATAATGTATTTTTTTTCAGACAATAAATGATGACTTAAGTACTATTAAAAGTGATAATGTATTTTTTTTTGGGAAAATTACCACAGTAGCCATTTGACCAGCCAAATTTCGAAAATAGCCATTTGACCGGGCATAATGGACCCTCCCATCAAAGTGAACCCCCATTTTTATGCACCTTCAATCCAACCACACG
Organism: Helianthus annuus; assembly: GCF_002127325.2. Lineage (NCBI taxonomy): Eukaryota > Viridiplantae > Streptophyta > Magnoliopsida > Asterales > Asteraceae > Helianthus > Helianthus annuus. The sequence continues at coordinate 83,021,281 of NC_035433.2, forward strand.
CTAGCCGACACCTGTCCCTTCAGCCTGAACCGGCTTTATGCCGCATCGCCTGTCAGCCGAGCCGCTTCCCCCCCAAGCCAAGCCGTGTGCGAATAGACCCACCCTTTTGAAAATCAAAATTTTGTTTTTAACAGTCTACTTTACATATTATGTTTATCTATGTTATTTTTTAAGGAGAAGTCAGTCCTTGTCTGTTGACTAAGACCAAAGCGCCCCGCTTTGGCCATAGCGCGACGCTTTGAATGTGCAAAAAAACAAAAGGCGTGTGCGAATAGACCCACCCTTTTGAAAATCAAAATTTTGTTTTTAACAGTCTACTTTACATATTATGTTTATCTATGTTATTTTTTAAGGTTTTTAAATGAATTTTGGATAAATAATTATAATTATTCCCCTTGTCTAGGGCCTCACTGATTGCGTGATGTTGACTTTTCACTGTCACATGTTATGGGATGGTACTACATTTACAGCAAATAGTACAACACATTGCAGCACATACGTAGCATGTAATGCGTGAACCCAATATATTTTCTAAAGGGTGATTACACCTCAATTTTTCACTACTCAAGTACAAAAAATAACTCAATGCAACAAGTTTTTTACAACTAGATCTTTAAAAATAAGTTTTTTTTCAACCAGATCTATAAAAATAACAAGCTTTTTACCGGAGTTTTTTTCATCCCGGTTGTTATTGAGGTGAGTCCTGGAGTGTTAGCCCCTCCTCATGTTCAGGAGGCCGCTCGGCAGGCTCAGCTACAGGCTCTGGGCCTCGATCAGCCTCAGGACGAGCCTCAGGCTCAGGCTCAGCTTGTATTCGAGGAACCGGCTCAGGAGGAGCAGGTCGAGGAGATCCCGATACCACCAGTTCAGCCAGCTCCTGAGCCGCCACAGTACCCGCAGCACGCTTACGCTGAGCTGCCTCCGGCAGCGCGTGAGGTGGCTCGGGACTTCGACCGGCGCCTCAGACGTCAGGGCGCACGCATTGACTGGATCGTCGAGACGCTCGTTGATCTGCGAGAGCTCGCTGGGTTGCCTCCACTTCCCCTCCTACCGTCCCCACCGCACGAGGATTAGTACCTTACTTTGTTTGTTTAGTGTTTTGTTATGTATTATGTACTCAGTTGTACCTTTTTGTTTTGTATTGTATGTACAAACTGATATACATATATATATTGCAGTTAATCTTCTATTTACATCACGTTGGTTTTGGATTGTTTACGTTTAATTCTTATGGCTTTCTGTACATTTTATTTAACGTGTTCGTTTAATTTAACAAAATAAACAACGTTAAGAACTTATATTATATACATTCTATATAAATAATGACGTAATAACGTAATTATAAAACAACTATGAATTATATGTAATAAAACTCAAATAAAAATTTTTCCTCCAAAAATCCCTACCAAACTAATCTAACCAAAAATCCCTACTAAACTAACCCACATCCTATCTGTTTAAAAAAAACATCCAAAGCGCCCCGCTTTGGCCATAGCGCGGCGCTTTGGATGTGCAAAAAGATAAAAGGCGTGTGCGAATAGACCCACCCTTTTGAAAATCAAAATTTTGTTTTTAACAGTCTACTTTACATATTATGTTTATCTATGTTGACGTCAAGTCATCATGCCCCTTATGCCCTGGACGACAAGCGCCCCGATTTGGCCATAGCGCGGCGCTTTGGATGTGCAAAAAGACAAAAGGCGTGTGCGAATAGACCCACCCTTTTGAAAATCAAAATTTTGTTTTTAACAGTCTACTTTACATACTATGTTTATCTATGTTATTTTTTAAGGAGAAGTCAGTCCTTGTCTGTTGACTAAGACCAAAGCGCTCCGCTTTGGTCATAGCGCGGCGCTTTAAATGTGAAAAAAACAAAAGACGTGTACGAATAGACCCACCCTTTTGAAAATCAAAATTTTGGTTTTAACAGTCTACTTTACATATTATGTTTATCTATGTTATTTTTTAAGGTTTTTAAATGAATTTTGGATAAATAATTATAATTATTCCCCTTGTCTAGGGCCTCACTGATTGCGTGATGTTGACTTTTCACTGTCACATGTTATGGGATGGTACTACATTTACAGCAAATAGTACAACACATTGCAGCACATACGTAGCATGTAATGCGTGAACCCAATATATTTTCTAAAGGGTGATTACACCTCAATTTTTCACTACTCAAGTACAAAAAATAACTCAATGCAACAAGTTTTTTACAACTAGATCTTTAAAAACAAGTTTTTTTTTTCAACCAGATTTATAAAAATAACAAGCTTTTTACCGGAGTTCTTTCTTGTCTTTTCGCCGGAACCGTCTTAGTTTGCCGGAGTTTCTCTCTTTGATATGGCGGATGATGGCTGGTTTCTCCGATGAAGTCGCCGGAAAATTGAAACAACTCGGTAATGATGGCTGGTTTCTCCGGTGACTTGTGTTTCTTTGGATCGTCGTGAAAGTGGTTTTGTCGATCTAGGTGATTAATTGTTTTGATGTTTGCACGTTTACTTTTTTATTAGATGAACTTTTATTTATTTATGATGAATTTTTTTCATTTTCGTGTTTATAATAAAGTGTCTTGATTATTTATTTATTAATATTGATATTAATACTAATAATAGTATAAGAAAATATAAAAAAGTAACAAAAGTATTATAAAATAAAATAAGATAAAAAAACATAATTATTATTTTTGACTTTATAATAAAACATAATTATTACTTTTAAGTTTATAATAAAATAATAGAATAAAGTAGTTAATCATTACTAAATCATTACTAATTTTGACTTTTGGGTATATTAATCTTTATCTTGGGTATATTTATCACACCCCTTTTTTTTTCATAGACATAGTATGAATCTACTTGGATGTTTGAAGCTAAAGCCTAAAGTCTCAAGTATCAATTGATCATGTTTCCGTGCATCACAAACTCAACTTCAGAACCCATGCCTTTATAGCCTAGTGGTATATTGGGGGTGGGATAAGGCTTTGGGACCAATAGGTTCTCGGTTCGATTCCCACAAGGGGGGTTTTTCCCATATTTATTGGGTTTCCTCCTGAATTGGTGTATAGGCAATATGCCTAGTGGAGATGGATATGATCGGGTGGTTCCGCTGGTGGCACGATGATACTCCAGTGGTCCGTCAGTGATCCAAAATTTGCCGTTCAAAAAAAAAAAAAAATATGTCAACATCAAAAATAGGTACTGGCTTGATTGGTAAAGTATTGTTTTTGACACCCCAATTTATAAGACTAGAGGGTATGGAGGCTGGCTGAGGCCCGGTTTGCTCCGGCGCCGGTCCCTCACACCGTCCTCTCTGGGCTCGGCTCAGCAGATTCGGCTCCCACAAGACGGAGAGGACGGGCCTAAATTTAAAATATATAGCCGTTGGTAACGGCTAGTTCAATAAAAAAATCCCGCTTTTCTATAAAACACACTTATTTTATACCATTTTCTCCCCACTTTCAACCCAAAACACTCTCTTTTTTATACCATTTTCTCCCCACTTTTATAAAAAAAATTATCTTCTCATCCACAATGCCATCTAATTCTTGGTGGTTCTCGTCTTCGGAGGAGGAAGAGGAGATGTTTTTCGCAAACGTGTGCTAAGGGCGGTGCAGATTCTTATTGAGGAGGAAAAGGAAGAGGAAAACGTCTCCTCTGAAAGCGTTATTACCAGACGAATACGGATTAACAGAGACCGCTAAGGTTTATCATTAATAAATTTTATTATCCTTATTATTTCCTCGTATTTATATATTTTTTACGACAGGAGCGCACGAGAAATTGGTGAACGATTATTTTTCGGATGCACCCCTTTACAATGCCGAGATTTTCAAACGCAGGTTCCGAATGAGTCGCCGGTTATTCACACGGATTGCTGATGATTTGGCGGGCCTAGACCCGTTTTTCACGCAACGACCCGATGCTCGAAATTATGAAGGGTTCACCACGTTACAAAAGTGTATTGCGGCCATTCGCCAACTGGCGTACGGGACAGTGGTCGACGCTTTGGACGAGTACTTACAGATGTCAGCAAGAACTATGCGGGAATGTTTGTATCGGTTTTGCCATAATGTTGTGAAACTGTATAGCAAAAAATATTTGCGGAAACCAAATGCGTATGATGTTCAACAGTTGTACCAAGCTCATGAAGCACGACACGGGTTTCCGGGAATGCTCGGTAGCATTGATTGTATGCATTGGGCGTGGCAGAACTGCCCGAATGCGTGGCGAGGCCAATATACGCGAGGTGATCACGGCCATCCAACCTTAATACTTGAGGCAGTGGCGTCACAAGATTTGTGGATCTGGCATTCTTTCTTTGGTCTCCCTGGTTCACTCAACAACCTCAACGTGCTATACCAATCGGCGATCTTTAGCGATGTCGTTAATGGAACCGGTCTGGACACCCGTTTTACAGTTCCTGGGGTTGAGTATAGACGCGGGTATTATCTTGCTGACGGAATATATTCGTCTTGGTCTACAATTGTCAAGACTATTCCATATCCGAGGATGAAAAAAGGAAAAAATTCGCCAAGCGTCAAGAAGCTGCAAGAAAAGACATCGAACGTGCTTTTGGTGTTTTACAAAAAAAATGGGCCATCCTTGAACAACCGGCACGTGCGTTCACACCGAAAAGGTTGCACCTTTGTATGTACGCTTGCATTTTGCTCCATAACATGATTATTGAAGACGAAGGTCGGGCGATTTGTGAGTATGATGAGAATGCATCTATCGGGAATACTGTCCCGGTAAATCCGGCACAACAGGATTTAAACTCGTTTTCGCTAACCAACGACTTCACACATGCAAACCTTCAACAGGATTTGGTAGAACATATATGGAACAACGTAAACGGTGGGGACGGTGACGAAGACGAAGACAAGTAGTGTAATTTTTATTTTTAGGTTATGTAATTTTTTTTATAAATTTTAGGTAGTGTAATTTTTTTTTAGGTTATGTAATTTTTTTTATGTTATGTAATTTTTTTTATGTTATGTAATGGATTTTATTATCTTCTTTTATGTCTTATTTTTATTTAAATTTTGAATTGTTTTTATAAAGTTAAACAAATAAAAAAGTTAAACAATAAAAATTAAACAATAAAAGTAAAACAAATAAAATAAATTAAACAATAAAAGGGTAGCCCCATCCTCCACCCCCCCTCAAAATGCAAGGAGGCCCATCCTTCATGGGATGGTGATGTGGCGCCTACGTGACGGCCCATCCTCACGAGGATGAGCCTCCTCAAACCCTCTAGTCTAACACTAACTCTGTTAGTATAATTATTACCTAGTACCAACAATATAATTATTATATATTTTTTTAACGGCAAAGTTTCTTTTTATTCCTATCGTTCGTGGGACTTAAACTCACCCCATTGGTTAACATATTTTTTTGAATGACAAATTTGGATCATTGACGGCCTACTGGAGTATCATCGTGTCACCAACGGAACCACCCGATCATATCCGTCCACTAGGTATACTGCATATATACCAATTCAGGAGGAAACCCAATAAATATGAGAGAACTCCTCCTTGCGGAAATCGAACCTAGGGTATGTTTGGCAAAAGTAACTGGTGGCTGGTGGCTGAAAGCTGTTAGCTGTTGGCTGGAAGCTGGTAGATGGTAGCTGTAGCTGGAAGCTAGTAGCTGTAACTTTTTAGATATATTTGGTGTTTGGCAGAGTAGCTGTAGCTTTTAATAAAATGTATAAAATGACCAAAATGGAAATAACAAAAAATTTAAAAAGCTTGTGCATTAAAAAGTTCATTATTTTTAGAGGTTAAATTAGTCATTTTTTCCCTAAAAGCTTGTAGCTCCTTCTAAACGCTACTAGTAGTAGTTTTCAACCAAAAGCTTCAAGCTCCTAACCTAAAAGCTTGAAGCTCCTTCAACCAAACAAGACTTTTTATTGATTAGGAGCTTTTTCTTAAAAGCTTAAAGCTTGAAGCTCCTAAAAGCTCTTAAAAGCTCCATACCAAACATACCCCTAGTACCTATTGGTCTCAAATCCTTATCTCACCCCTAAAATGCCACTAGGCTGCTATAAAGTCATAGACATTATTACTTAATTATTAACCAATGCTTAATTAATCTTTCTAAAGACATCCATAATATTTTTTGGGTCCTAATATTAATACATGGCAAAAACTTATTCACACATGGTGTATACGGGCCGTATACAGTTATACGGCCCGTATAGAATGAAATAAAACTAACAAAGTCTGTGCCTGCAGACTTTGTCAGTTATTTACATTCCATACGGGCCGTATAACTGTATATGGCCCGTATACAGCATGTGTAAATAATTTGCCTGGTCGTATACAATGTATAAGAACGATGTATACGGGCCGTATAACCGTATACGACCCGTATGAAACGAGAATTAGATTTTACTCAAATTATTTAAGGGATTTAAGGTGTCAATCACACGAGACATTTTACAGTCGTTAGGTGGTCAAATCTTTCTAAAAGTAGAAAAAAATATAACATTAACAAGTAACAAAGATTGAAGAACAAAAAAACTTGTCGTATGACTGTAATAAAAAGGAAGGGTGTGGCATTTGATGAGAGTTGTAAGGAGAAGCGTTTTAATCACTTGTTTCGAATCATCATAGAAGACGTGTTGGGTTCTGCTAGAAGAGTATCAGGATTTTGTTGGTTTGTTTCCAGGTAGGGTTTAGAATGTTTGAAGTATTCTTGGTTCAATACCAACTCTTCTGAAAGACAAGAATACAACGTTCATGTATCACAAGGAATGACCGATCTAAGGCAGAGAACCTGATTTAGATACACAAATTCATCACCGGTTTCTACAGCACAAGCACATACACAATTTGTTGGAAGAACCCGACACGTCTTCTGCTAGTTACCCTTTTCTCCGATTTCAACAAATCTTTCAAGGTCTTAAGTAATGGACAATTGGTTAAAAGATGTAGAAGAGTTTGTGTAGATATCTTTACGTACAAATTTGCATCATCCTTACGGTTACAAATGAAGTATTAAAAGATGTTAGTTTCTTGACAATATGGTTTCTCGACAAATGAAGTATTATCTGTCCTTGCTGCCTCTTCGGTTGGTAAAAGACATATGATGGTTTCTAATACAGGCTCTTTTAGAGAACCGTTGGGATTCAAGGGTTTATGAGTAAAAGATGTTAGCTTCTTGACAGTATGGTTTCTCGACAAATGAAGTATTATCTGTCCTTGCTGCCTCTTCGGTTGGTAAAAGACATAGGATGGTTTCTAATACAGGCTCTTTGTCAGTTGTGGTTGATTTATAGGAGGAGGTTATGAAACGAATATATGTTTATGCGAATTCCCAACATCCTTTCTTTATTCTCTTTAATCTATTAGAACGATCCTTGTTTTGTCACGTAAATGCGTTTAATTCCCAACATCCTTATTGTATCAGACTCTCTCCCTTCCTTTTCTCTCTCTGACAACCTTAGACCCAAACCACCGCAATCCACCATGTTATGCGAAAAAACATCATCTGTTCATCATTGTTCTTGAAGATGAAGATGAAGAAACGAGGGTTTATTCTCTTTAATCTATTAGAACGATCCTTGACTTGAATTTGTGGATTTCGGTTGGGTCAGAAACTTAACAATTTTCACAGTGGTACCAATGTCCTACTACTACAATCCTTCCAACGCCTGATTCCGATACAACCCTTGATGTTGAAACTGGTTTTACCTCATGAAAAGGAAAGAAAGAATTTTTTTTTAGAGAAGCGTTGGGATTAACGGTTTATGACTCAAAGTTAACATTCTGATTCAGATTCAGGAAGCAGATGATTAGTAATGTTTGAGAAACTAACAAGGTAAACCTGAATTTTCAAAATTTTAGACACTTACTTGAACCGTTAGTAATGCTAGATGTCATTTTGGCTGAACCACAACCTATTATAGCACTGTATGAACCTGTGTTTTGAAGATAGGATTTGTTCTTCGTTATTGGATCGTTCTAATAGATTAAAGAGGTTTTTACCATTTTTACCATATGTATACGGGTCGTATACGGTTTATACGGCTGTATACTCTTGGTAAAAAATATTTTTACCGATCGTATACAATGTATACGATGTTTGTATACGGGCCGTATATTGTTATACGGCTCGTATACAATGGGTAAAAAATGGTAAAAAAAAGGGTTTATTCTCTTTAATCTATTAGAACGATCCTTGTCTTGAGAACCTGATTCTGATTTAAACAATGGAATTTGTGGATCAACAAAAATAACTGAAAATAACTCGCCATTCTCTTGCACCTGTATACGTTGATTGTGGATTTAACTTGCAAGAATTGTGTCCGTCGCATGATAGAAGAACCCGACACGTCTTCTGTGATGATTCGAAACATTCACGAACCACAATGGACTCAGACTCATACTACTAGCAGAAGAACCCGACACGTCTTCTGTGATGATTCGAAACATTCCGAATAACTAGCAGAAGAACCCGACACGTTGATACATATCGTCCGTTCAAGTTGAGCTTCCCGATACATATCGTTCGTAAGAAACTTTTCATGCATTGAACCTTCAGTTGTGTACCCTTCAATCTTCTTGAGTATTTTTCTAACTTTATGCTTGCATCCACCATAGTGAATATTAACTTTGAGTGAAAGAGTTAGGAAACCGGATGGAATCTACAAAGAAACTGTTGGAATTTGTGGATTTCGGTTGGTTCAGAAACTTAACAAGAGAAGCAACTAAAAAAATACAATTGATTTCTCTTCCGGTTACCAGGCCTATCATCTCCGTCTACGTTTGGTTTCCTCAACGAAGAACCATCAGCCATTATCAGATGTCGATTGTTGAAAGTTTGAACTGATTATTTGTTATCAGGTGAGTTTCTGCTTATAGTTCTTTCTCGGCACTTTTATATTTAATTTGATTTCTTGAAGTTAAACAACATGAATTTATAATGGCCAATAATCCATTCATAATCGTCGACGACGTCACTGCGGTTTTTTCTCTTCCGGTAACCAGGCCTATCATCTCTGTCTACGTTTGGTTTCCTCAACGAAGAACCATCAGCCATTATCAGCCCTTTTTCCTTTGGTTTCTGGTTGATTTTGAGGGTGAGGGTTTTGAATTGATTCCTGCGCTCAAGTTTCAACTACTGGAGTGAAATATTTGTTGGAATTTGTGGATCAACAGAAATAACTGAATACAACCGGTCAAATCACACACTAGATTAAAGAGAATAAACCATTTTTTACCCTGAGAATACGGGCCGTATACTATTATACGACCCGTATACACCGTGTGAAAAAAATTTACCGGGTCATTTTTTACCCTTTAAATACGGGTCGTATACTATTATACGGCCGTATACAGCATGTGAAAATTGTTTTACCGATCGTATACTATGTATACGATGATTGTATACAGGCCGTATATTGTTATACAGCCCGTATACTATGGGTAAAAAATGGTAAAAAATGGTGTATTCTCTCTTTAATCTATTAGAACGATCGTTTGGCTGCTTTCATTTGAATATGAAGATGAAGATGAAGATCAACAGAAATAACTGAAATAACTCGCCATTGTCTTGCACCTGTATACGTTGATTGTGGATTTAACTTGCAAGAATTAGGTCCTTTGCATGATAGAAGATACATATCGTCCGTTCAAGTTGAGCTTCCTGATGCAATTTGTTGGAATTTGTGGATTTCGGTTGGTTCAGATCTCGGAAGTACTGAACAACAGAAATAACAACTTCGGTTTCATCAACCGGTTTTTTTACAAATCATCTGTTTCCTGAATCTGAATCTGAAAGTTAACTAGTCCCCTCAAGTTGTCATCAACCGGTGATTTACTCCCGAACAAACCATACCCACCTTGACCAGAATAGATAAGCGTATCACTCGATCCACTTACATTCGAATAACGCTGAGAATCCACAACGCTTATGGCCAGATTCTTTCCTTCAATCTTGGCAAAATCAATGCATGCTTGTTTTATTATCACGAAAGTACTGAACAACTGAGATATGCACAATAACAACAACAACTTTTCTAATCAAAGGATTCCAAATAACAAGGACCTGCAATGAGTGATGGAATTGGAGCTATCGATGAGAGATTTCCATAATTTGGAGACTGATCAGAATCGAATCAGTGATTTTACTGGAAACCATTTGATTATTTCCTCTTGTATCTCGAAAGTTAAACAACATGAATTTATAATGGCCAATAATCCGTTCATAATCGTCGACGACGTCACTAGGGTTTTTTCTCTTCTGGTTACCAGGCCTATCATTTCCGTCTACGTTTGGTTTCCTCAACGAAGAACCATCAGCCATTATCTGCCCTTTTTCCTTTGGTTTCTGGTTGATTTTGAGGGTGAGGGTTTTGCATTGATTCCTGCGCTCAAGTTTCAACTACTGGAGTGAAATATTTGTTGGAATTTATGGATCAACAGAAATAACTGAATACAACCGGTCAAATCACACACTATATAAAGTGTAAACTTATCGTGTGTTGTAGGGGGGAAAGATGACCGAATCGCCTCGGAATAGTTTTTAGTAGATACCTTTGGCAGCTTTCATTTGAAATAACTGAATATAACTCGCCATTCTCTTGCACCTTCAACTATGTTGGTTCGGTTTAGTTATTTTCCGACTGTTTCAGTTATGATTCAATAAATAATATCTGATTGAGAAGCACTAAAACGGATGCGGTTGTTCTTGAAGATGAAGATGAAGATGAAGAAACGAGGGTTGGTGTAAAAGCTCACATTTTTACTACGTTGACCATGTTTTTTAACAAATCATTTGCTTCCTGAATCTGAATCTGAAAGTTAACTAGACCCCTCAAGTTGTCATTCGTAACAACTAAGCGTCTGGAGAAGAGTATGTTGATATAGGAGAGTTGATGCAATTTTCCAAGCATTTTATCGTGTGTTGTAATTTTAATGAAGCAATGAGGATTGAATATGCAAACCGCATCCGTCTTCTATTATGATTCGAAAAATTCCAAATAACTAGCAGAACCCGACACGTCTTCTGTGATGATTCGAAACATTCTGAATAACTAGCAGAACCCGACACGTCTTCATAGACATATTCCTACTCACAAGTTGTTGATCTTTGGGTGGTGATTTACTCCCGAACAAACCATGCCCACCTTGACTAGAATAGATAAGCGTATCACTTGATCCACTTACATTCGAATAACGCTGAGAATCCACAACGCTTATGGCCAGATTCTTTCCTTCAATCTTGGCAAAATCAATGCCTACTTGTTTTATTATTACGAAAGTACTGAACAACCGAGATAACAGCTCCGGTATTTATCACGACGGTCTCTTTGCTTCGTCCACTAGAACTATTTGTGTATGCATTCTTTTGGTAGTTAACAACGCTAATTAGAAAAAAAATCTGTAAAATTAATCATATCGATTACTATAACAGGATGGATGTGACACACACAGATAGATAAGCTGTCACAGTTGTCAAGACTGTTTGTCCGGTTTCCAATGCTCACACAGGGTGATAAACAACGCTGATACAAACACATGTGTTTCGAAATAGGTTTTGTTCTTGGTTTAATGAAGTTACACGTAACATCTAGTCATATTCAGATTTAAACAATGCCCGCCTAAACTGAGATAACGGACATCCATCAAGCTCAAAAAGAAAACTTATGTTTCCCATAGTCACAAAAGATTGCGGTTTGTATTTCGCATAGCCACCGTTTCCGTAGTAAAAAATGGTTGGGTTTGCACATTCAATCTTCAATACTTCATTAAACTACCACTAGTAGAAGAACCCGACACGTCTTCATGTTACGGAGATTGTTCTAGAAATTGAAGGAAAAGGAAAAGGAAAAGATTTGTTGAAATCGAATTTGACAACTGTAAACTTCAATCATTTCCTGGTCAAATCACACACTATAAACTTCAAAGTTATCGTGTGTTGTAGTTTGGAAAGATGACCGAATAGAGATATGAATAACAAACTATGGAGAACTTGTTTGTGTCGGGTTCTTCTGCTAGTTACTCGATCAACGGACTGATCGGTAACGTTACTCTATGTCACACCCCGATTTCCACACGTTTCACCGGTGGGCCCGGTGGGGGATTACCGTGACGTAGTTGGCAACAACATAGTCAAACCACACAATAATTAAACGCACAGCGGAAGCATAAAGATAGATATATTTCAACTATCGAATGTAATATCCAAGTATCACAAGTAGTCGAAATAAATCCACAGGGGATCAAAATAAAAATAGAAATATTGTTCAATAGATAGTGGCATCCCAAGCTTGCGAGACTCTAACGATGCTAAGGAGTGGCCAGCCTATTTCGTACAGAACCTGCATTTAATCTTTTTGGGGAAAATACGTCAGTTTACACTGGTAAATACATTCAACCGACACTTTTGTAAAAATGTTTAATAAAATTGATTTGAATGCACAAGGCACAAACTCTTTATAACTTGGGATAATTTATAAATTAAATCTTGTAAAAGAATTACATGTTCACTATGCGTTCAGTCGCCCGGGTCGTGCCGGGTTTAAGGTTAATAGACACGCCACAAAGCATAAATCCGTGGCGGGAAAACCAACGGTTATACCTTTATAAATATAGACACATTGTCGGGTGTACACCTACACCCGCGTGTCGAGGTCGTGGCCATTTCGTAAAATGATGCCAAGGATATCCGGGACATGGTCATTAAGCTCCCAAAGGCGTAAAGCCAACAAAACAAATTTTTAAACGGGTCACATTGATAATACCCAACTACTAATGAGTTAGGGTCAATTGCCCGACCAAGCGGTATTTTATATACCGTAACCCAAGCCCGTATAACGGAAAATAAGTTAAAAGTATTTACCTGAGCAAGTAATAACCTCAATAAACAAATGCAAGTATCTTTTACTGGTCTCTTATTCTGGAACGAAGGTTTATAAAAACCTATTAGAATCCTAACGAGTCTTTAATTTAGCCTTAGCTTAGACCGGTCAGTTTCAAAAGATAATTACGGTTTAATCGCGTGAAAGGCGAAAACCGGGAATGGAATGTGGCTTGGACCCAACAAGTTTGAAGACTTGTTTTATATGGGTATAATAAGCACACTCTGGATTTTGAAGTGAAAACGATAAGGTTTGATCCGTTTCGGCTAGTTTATGTGAACTAGTTACGTAAACTGAACCGTGCGCGCAAATGGCGTAACGGGTAACCGTAAGAGTCCTACACAGGCTTCCTAAGTTAATATGCTCCAAAGAGGTTGTGGTATCAGTAGGATACCTTCCATTATGCCCATAACGAGTTTAAATCCAATATACGCCCTGTAGGGGTATTTTGGTCATTGTAAAGATTATAAAAGAGGTTTCCGAGTTCTACAGGAAATCTGAGTTTTCCGAATAGTTTATTAAGTTCAAAATACTTTATTTATTATTTAAAATCAGTAGAAACTGGAATCGGGTCAAAATACTATGTAGAACTCAAGTTATGTCTGAAAGGGTATATTCAGTATTTACCGAATCAATGCCATAACCGCAGGTTATGAGCAGGTTAAAAATAATTAAAAATCTTTAAAAATCCCAAAATATTATTTTACATCAGTATGTAAAAGGTTTGGTGTCGAAATTTGGGTTTAGATAGGTTTTATGCTAATTGCGCCTTTTAATTACTAAAGTTTCCGTAATTGCGCTATTTAGCATAACTCCTATTCTAGACCTCGGATTGACGTGAAATTTTAGAGACATGCTTAGAAATCAGTAACTAAGGTTATTGTCCTTTCACATATCCAAAATTCTCGTTTTAAAGTAAAAAGGGCGTGATGGTCAACTTTTAAGCATTTAACGGAAATGTGCAAAAGACTCGGACAAACAATGAACCGGTCACAGAGGGTTATACCATCATGTAACCTGGTCCTAAGAGAGTCCTAAGGCATATCTAAATCATACTATATCGGGTCAGAACTGAAGTCAAAGCAAAAGTCAAAGTTTTGCGAGTTTCGGTTCCAAACCGGGTCAAAACAGTAAATGGTCGGATCAAACAAGCTTAGACCAATTATAATACTTATTATCATGTTTTATGAGTGTCAAAACAGGTTATACGCCATCTTCATTACTGATTATGCATAAAATCGAAAGTTAGCATTCTGTTGACTTTTTCTAAGCAAGTTTGACTCGACATTTGGACTAGTTAGAGTGGGAATCAGAGAGTGCTCTTTTAGGGGTTTAATGCCCACATAATTACCAACATATAACTACCTTTGATTCGACAAATCACTGGACCATTAGTGATTAATCGTCAAGTCAATCGTTAATTACGAAGGATTGACTTTTAAGCTATAACGAAGCAAAACTAAACCAAGAAAGGGTGGAGCACACTTACAAGAGTCCTATGCACAACCAGGGATGAGTATTGAAGGCACTTGAGCTCCAGAAGTGATCAAGAAAGCAGATTGAAGGTGTGAAGTTCATTGTTGCACAAGGTGGCCTTTTATAGTAAACTACGCACCTTAGATCCTTGACAACTAAGGCTACAAGTGTTCTTGGATGATCACCAAGTGTCCCTGAGTGCTAGGAGACGTTTAGGGGGCGCCCATGCCCTCATTATTGCTCAATAAGTCGGTTAAAACACCAAACAGTGCTTCTGTCCGACTTTTCTGCATCTGGGAGGCTGACGCGGCCCGCGTTAATGATCAGGTAACCTTTACGTGGGTCGCCTGAATCTCAATGTCAGAGCCCATATCTATACTGTCAGCGCGGCCCGCGTAAGATCCCTTATTACATTTACGCGGCCCGCCTGAGACCTAAAAGTAAGATTTTTCAAATCTTTTCAATTATTACTGCTGGCCTTTGGCGATTCGAAGGGGTAACTTTGCGTTTTGGGCCTCGTTAATTTACGTATAAGGGCCTCGTGACTTTTACCCTCGCCGTTAAATCCTCGGTTAACTTATTATTACCCGAAAAGTCCTAACTTTCAAAGTTGACGCTTTTAGCTCCTCACATACGAATTCAATCATAACTTTCTCGTTTCCAAACGGAACCTTGCGAAATTTATATCGTACATTCTAGTGAGCGTAATTTACTGTTACAAAGTCTTGGGTTCGCTAAAGGGTCACTCAGAGGTATATCTTAAACATGTTGACACATTTAGCCCCTTAGTTTGTAATCTCCCACTTTCTCCCGCATTTCGTTCCGTACGATCCATGATTTATTCGTTTGAAGGTACGAGCATCATTTAGGGTTACTGTACAGTATATTTATCCCTCGTTGACACTTTGAACCCTCGGATTCACATACTTTCAATGTTTGTCAACTTTAGTCCTTCTTTAGTATTTATTACCACGTGTAAACCTATGACACGTGTCAATACATTATTGGACGCAAAATTTCGAGGTGTTACATCCTCACCCCCTTAAAAGAAATCTCGACCTCGAGATTTATTGAAACAAATGAGGGTATTTTTCTTTCATCGTGGACTCTACCTCCCACGTGTACTCGGGACCTCTACGAGCATCCCATTTTACCTTCACAATCGGTATATACTTCCTGCGAAGCTTCTTAACCTGTCGATCCTCGATCGACACAGGTTTTTCAACGAACTTTAAGCTCTCATCGATGTGTACATCTGTATGCGGTATAACCAGTGATTCGTCAGCGAAACACTTCTTCAGGTTACAGATGTGGAACACATTGTGGATACCACTGAGCTCTTCCGGTAAGTTTAATTTGTAGGCAACCGATCCGACACGTTCGATTACCTCGAAGGGTCCAATATATCTCGGGCTTAACTTGCCTTTCTTACCGAATCGCATCACCCCCTTCCAGGGTGATACCTTAAGCAATACCTTGTCGCCTACTTCGAAATTGAAAGGCTTACGCTTCAAATCTACGTAGCTTTTCTGCCTATCTCGGGCAGCTTTCAATCGATCGCGAATTTGGACAATCTTGTCCGTTGTTTCAAATATTATATCAGGTCCTGTCATCTGGACATCTCCAACTTCTGCCCAACAAACGGGCGTTCTACACTTTCTACCATATAGGGCTTCAAAAGGTGTAGCCTTAATGCTCGTATGGTAGCTGTTGTTATAGGAGAACTCGACCAAGGGTAGGTGGTTATCCCAACTACCACCTAAGTCGATCGCACATGCACGAAGCATGTCTTCCAACGTTTGGAATGTACGCTCACTCTGTCCATCTGTCTGAGGGTGGTAAGCCGTACTGAAATTCAGACGTATGCCCAAAGATTGTTGGAAACTTTTCCAAAAGTGTGACGTGTATCTGGTATCTCTATCAGAGATGATAGACACAGGCACGCCATGAAGGGCTACAATATTATCTACAAACAACTGGGCTAGTATATCGGAGCTATGAGTCTCCTTTATGGGTAGGAAATGTGCTGACTTGGTCAGTCTATCAACTATTACCCATATTGTATCATTTCCCTTCTTTGTCTTTGGCAACTTGGTGATGAAGTCCATCGTCACCATTTCCCACTTCCACTCGGGAAGTTCAGGCTGTTGTAGCAAGCCTGACGGCTTTTGATGTTCAGCTTTTACTTGCGCACAAGTCAAACACTTTGCTACGTAGGTGGCTATAGACTTTTTCAAGCCTATCCACCAAAAGTTTGCCTTCAAGTCCTGGTACATTTTATCAGCTCCAGGATGAACGGAATATCGGGAACTGTGAGCTTCCTGAAGGATAACGTCTCGAAGACCTCCATAAACAGGAACCCATATCCTTCCATTCAATCTCAGAATTCCATCTTTGCCATAGGATAACTGTTCTTCAGTTACTCCTAGCTTTTCGTTAGGATAGTTAGCTTCTGACACAGCTTCTTTCTGTGCAGCTAACAATCTCTCATTCAGGCTGTTCTTGATTTCAATGCTCTTGGCATTGATCCTTATTGGTTTCACTCTTTCTTTCCTGCTTAAGGCATCTGCGACTACGTTGGCCTTGCCTGGATGGTATCTTATTTCACAGTCATAATCGTTCAGAGTTTCCATCCAACGTCGCTGCCTCATATTCAAATCTTTCTGATTGAACAGATGCTGAAGGCTTTTGTGATCAGAATAGATCACAAATTTAATGCCATACAAATAGTGCCTCCAAAGCTTTAGTGCAAATACAACGGCACCTAACTCGAAGTCTTGGGTGGTGTAATTCTTTTCATGCACCTTTAATTGTCGTGAAGCATAGGCAATCACCTTGCCCCTCTGCATAAGCACACAACCCATCCCGGTGTGCGATGCGTCACAATACACTACAAATTCTTCCATTCCTTCCGGCAATGTCAATACAGGAGCATTGCTTAGCTTCTGTTTGAGGATGTCAAAAGCTTCTTGCTGCTTAGGGCCCCAATTAAACTTTATATTCTTTCTAGTTAAAGACGTTAGGGGTGCAGCAATTCTTGAGAAATTTTCGATGAAGCGTCTGTAGTATCCTGCCAGACCTAGGAAACTACGAATCTCCGTAGGCGTCTTCGGCTCCTGCCAATTCATGACGGTGATATTCGCTAATTTACACATATTTTAGTCCCCCATTTTATCCCCATTTTATGCGTTTTCGGCCGTAAAACCGTCATGCGGATACTTAATCATGTATACTTTTGTTTACAGGCCTAAAACAACATACCAGACGAGATGATACCAAAAACGAGGACTTTCCGGACAAAACGATGAAGCCGCGAAGATTCTGTGGAAAAAGACTGACCTGGGCGTTTGGCACGGTCATGCGGCCATATGCACGACCGTGCATATCCGACAAACAAGAAAGTCCCGGCGATGAACCAGGCGTGCAACTCACCGTGCAAGGCAATGAAGGCAAACCCGAAAATGCACGGTCGTTCCTCATGGAGAACGGTCGTGCGGATCCGAGATCAAACAACATCTCGGAGTGGAACGACCACAAGTCAAGGCGTGCAAGCCAAATGCCGGAAAGGAACGGTCGTGCCAAGCCAAGAACGACCGTGCGTGACCGAAGACCAGTCAACGATCTGTGACGTCACGCAGTATGGTGGCCCACCACCAATAATGCTTAAAGTGCACGGTCGTGCGATCGGAAGAACGGCCGTGCGACTTCGAAAAAGCATTTAAACAGAACAGCACCATTTTAGACGTAACTCTGGAATTTTGGAGAGCTTTGCAGGCGATTTTGAGGCTCCGAAGGCTTCTGCTTTCACTCGGATTCAAGCCACATTGCCCGGTTTTGCTCGTTTACTATCCGGATTCTTAATCTTGTGCTTGTTTATGGTTGGGTTTTCTAATCTTTCCATGTTTTTGTTAATCTTTCAAGCATTTAGATTAATATTTATGTATTATTGTAGCATTTGGGCAAAAACACAACAATCCCTTGCTTGATTATAACCATTAGTATGTTAATCTATGTTTGTAATGAAATTTGGAAGTGTTTATGATTATCTTTGATGATTAGTTTGCAACCTTGTTATTGATATTGATTTCTTGATTATAAGTAATTGTGTTGGATGATTGGTGCTTGGTTAGGTAAGATAGTTGAAAAATGAAGCTTATTTAATCATGTATTAGTAAACTTTTAATTTGGTTAACTAGCTTAACTTGGTTAAAATGTGGGCACCATGATACTCTAACGGGTTAGTGGTTTAATAAAATGTAATTATTGTTAATCAAGAAAGCTTGCCTTCACGGAAGGACTCTAACGGGTTAGATGGTGTTGTTATGAATTCTTGCCATGATTTGTTAGCTTAGTTAGTAGTTTCGGCCAAAATTGCTATCTTGGTGAATTTATGCGCAAGCTTTGTAAAATGAACTCGGTTGTGATTTAATCTAGTCTATGCTTGTCTCGGTGGTTGCATTGTGTTTATCGGTGTTGCTTTCCTTGATTAAGTGAGGTTAGAAAACTCCTAACGGATGACTAACTTATTTTTAGGAGATTTTTGTAGACATTAATCAATTGCACGTTAAAGAACAATTTTAGGTGGTTAAAGTGTGTTTATCGTTTTAACTTTCCGAATGATTGTCATTTTAGGATTCCCGAAAGGGATACTAATTGTCTCAAAATGGAAAATTGACCGAATTCTTCTAGGGCCAAAACTGACTTAGTTGACATGTTGTGGTTGTATATTAAGCAAGGCTATTTATATATAATCTACTATGTTTTATAAGTTTTTATTTATGCTTACTTTAGTTTAATTTAAAACCAATACAACTTATGTTTTTACCGGTAATTTAGTGACAAAGGTCTAGTATTATTTCTCCGCCCATTTCCGTGGATCGATACTTGGTTCTTACCGATACTTTACTACATATATGACGGGGTACACTTGCCCTTTCGTGTGTGTTTTGATGTAAAAGTAATAATCACTTTTATAAATTTAAAACCAATTCGTGTGTAATTTCATTGTAAAAAAATGTGTAGTCGCGCACGTACCAAGTTTTTGGCGCCGTTGCCGGGGAAGTGGCGAGTTTTAGGAACGACCCGAGTCATTGTGTTATCGGTGTATATACTTGTTAATATTTGTGTATATTTTCGTGATTATTTATTTGTTGATTTATTTGTTAATATTTCTTGCTTTTAATTCAATTTATTCATTTTCGTGATTCTTTTGTACACTTGTAAATTTTTATTCTATTTATTTGTTCTAATCCGGACTTATTATTCATTTATTCTTTGAGTTTTCGGCTTTGAAAAATTAATTTTAAACTAGCTGATTCGATTATTTCACTTGTTTTGGTTTTTATAAAATTTTGGGCCCATTTATGATTTGTTATTAAATTTTCAGCCCATTTTTACAATATTCTGTTTCATTTCAGCAAAAAAAAAAAAACAGCCTTATTATAATAATAATATAATATTCTTGTCGATCAATTTTTCGTGTCCTCAACCCCCGCTCCCGACGCTGCTGAGCCTTCAGACGAACCCGAGCGTGTTCTGAGGAGACGTCTTCATTAGAGACCCCGTGCGGTTGCGCTGCAACTCGCAACAGCTATGGACGAGCAGGTGGTATCCGCTGAGACAGAGGGCCCAGCCGACGAAGGACACATCATCATGGCTGACGGCAAGAAGCGTGTTTACGAAAAAGCTTCATTCACGTTGGACAGGACCATACACAGTAAAAGAGGTATTTCCTTATGGGACTGTTGCAATAGAGAACGCGGACGGCGTTATTTTCAAGGTAAATGGGCATCGGTTGAAGGTTTACGTTGGAGGGCCGATCGAGTCGGCGGTGGAGGTTATCGAGCTCCACACCCCGCATACAGCTTAAGTGTGGGGAAATGAGTCTTGCTATCGACTCGCCAACAAAAATTTAGCATGAGTCTTGCTATCGACTCGCCGACAAAAATTTAGCATGAGTCTAGCTATCGACTCGCCGACAAAAATTTAGCATGAGTCTTGCTATCGACTCGCCGACAAAAATTAGCATGAGTCTTGCTATCGACTCGCCGACAAAAATTTAGCATGAGTCTACGCTACTGACTCGCGGATTAAAAATGTAGCAAGAGCGCCAAAAGCGCTTTAGGGGTAGTATCGTCTTTTTATGTGTTTTTCTAGTTTTAGCGTAATTTAGGAGTGTTTGGTAGTTTCCGTTTGTTTGTACAGTTTTTATACGTGCCGAGTGAAGGGTCTACATGGGAATATTGTTAAAACATGTTGCGGATGGTAAAAATGGCGAAAAACGGCCAAAAAGAGTGCTGAAACTGGTTTCTGCAGCAAACAGACACATCTGCAGATTTGGCATGGCCGTGCCAGGGGTCGCACGCCCGTGCGATTTCGGGCTGGCCTGCACCTCGAGTCGCACCCCCGTGCATTACCGAGGTCAACGTGCAAGAATGAGTCAACATCGGATCCGCACGCCCGTGCGAATATCCGCATGACCGTGCGCATGGTCAGGGGCATTTTTTCATTGTTCCATATAAAAGCCCTCATCTGCATCCACTTCTCACATTCGCGAAACCCTACTGCACTCTCGTTCCTGGCCGATTTTTCCCTAAAATCGCACCATTTTTCGCACGGTTTCTCAAATCTTCTCGCACGGTTTGTTTTTTTTTCTTGTCAATTTCCTGTTTTTATCGCTTTCTAGGGTTAGATTCTCCGATTCCTTCAAGGCTTTTTAGGGTTCCCTTCATAAACAAATCGAAACCCTAGCCCTTGCAAGAACTTCACAAATCATGAACACCCGGCTGATTTCCTAACCCCCTGTCACTAGAAACTTGAAAAATTTCGAAAAGATTTGACTGTTCTGATTCGGGGTTAAGAATCTGCAGAAAACGGGATCGCACGGTCGTTCTGTACATGGAATGGTCGTGCGTACGCGGGTCGTTCATGATTTTTAACTGTGGTGCTGGATGTGCACGGTGATGCGACCAGTCGCATGTCCGTGCAATCCTGTCATGTTCCGATAATCAAGACCGCACCACCACTGATCTCTGTGACACATTACCATGTGTCCATTCGCACGCCCGTGCGAAACACCCAGATCAGTTTGACAGAATCTTCATAACTGTGTGTTCGGCTGAGCATGAAGAGGAGGAGCAGAATCAGCCACCACCCACACCACCACACCAGCAGTTCCAGCAGCACCAAGACTGGCCACCCGGCGTCCCATCTTATCCTGATTTGTACCAGCAATTTCAACAAATGCAGCTGAACCAGGAGCAGCTGCGAGTCAACCAGGAGGTGGTGCTGACGGTGATGATGAGTAGCTGGTGGTGGTAGTAGCATTTCAGTACTTTATATTTCGGGTGTTCATTTTGGTTGTTATTTCAACACCCCCGGTTATGTACTCTTTATTTTCAGACACTTTAGTTTATTTGTCTTGTCTTTGTTTGGATTTTAGTACTTCTGTTTATGTATATTATGGTTTATTTGGTTTATTTGTTTCTGTTCTGTTTTGCTGCACCATGTGACATACTTGCAGATCCGACATATCTTGGACCGGAGCATATGACAGACACAGCTTTGGAAGTCTCGTTTCATCAGATATCATCTTGAGGGGAGTACTATTATCCTTTTTCTCTATATTTCGGTTTCGCATTGGGGACAATGCGAAGTTCAAGTGTGGGGAGGGGGTTAACTTTGTTTGTCCTCTAAAAAAAATCCAGAAAATTCATACAAAAATATATGTTTTCTGTATATATTTTAGTAAATAAACCGGTTGGTTGTGTTTTAGAAAGCTTCGGACTTGATAAAAACTCGACAAGCAAAATATTTTTGAAAAAGGAAACCGGAAAGCGTGACAAACAAAGAAAGACTTGCATGATAGTTTTCACACTTTTACCCATTCCTTCCGTTACGTGAGCATATTTGAGCCTATTGTTATATATTTGTTCATTTCGGAGTAGGAGTGAGCCGGATGTCATGTGTAATTTAGAACTTGTCACTAGCATGCTTGTTAAGACCATGAACTTGCGGAATTATGTAAAAGTGATAGAGGCACTTAGATTACCCCTTTGTTGTTAGCCTTGTTCTTTGTGTTGTGTTTCCCGTAAACCTTAAATTACCTTTAGGATTAACCATGTCGAGCCTTCCCGTTTACCTTTGTTTACCCAACATAATCGCCCACTTAGCCAACTTTAGCCTTTTTATGTTTTAAACCTTTTAGTGTTGAAACTCGGTCAAAATAATCGTTTAACTAGCGCTTGTTATAGTTTATTATTCATTGTATAAATCCATTAGTTTGCAAAAAAAAAAAAAACAAAAAAAAAAAAAAAAAAAAAAAAACAGAAAATAAAACACCCTAAAATAGGGTGAAGTAGACAAAATTCGAGCAATTTTGATTAATAAAATGATGAAATCTTGTTTATGAGCTCGTTGTCGCATAAGTCGCCTTTTTAAGGCATTTGTATGTATAGTTTTGTTGTATTGCGCTTGTTAAACGTAACTACCGAGTTTTAACCGTTTCACCACTTTAAATATCCCTTTCCATACCCTTCGCCCAAGCCTAACGTTACACCCCGTAAAGACCTCTTGATTTACACTTTTTCACATGTTAGTTGGTGGAGACGAGATCTTATGACAAGCTTATGATATTGCACATTTCATTGACAAGGCATTGAGTGTTTACACGTACACATTGTATGTATGTTTCACAAAGAAAACCGAGTGTGTGTGAACATTGTGAGTTGTGTGAAGATTAGCATGTTAAGTCAATTGAAAGTGAGTCACGAATTTTTGGTTATCACCATATATTTGCATATGCTTGTTTGGGTTTGATTCATTTGATGTTGTCTTTCGAAAAACTGGCTAACCGTTTGTAGTTATTTCAATAAATAATGTGTAAATTATCGTTCTTGTTTGATTTTATCTTTTATTGCATTTTAGTTTAGCTTGCTTGAGGACAAGCAAGGTTCAAGTGTGGGGAGATTTGATATTCGCTAATTTACACATATTTTAGTCCCCCATTTTATCCCCATTTTATGCGTTTTCGGCCGTAAAACCGTCATGCGGATACTTAATCATGTATACTTTTGTTTACAGGCCTAAAACAACATACCAGACGAGATGATACCAAAAACGAGGACTTTCCGGACAAAACGATGAAGCCGCGAAGATTCTGTGGAAAAAGACTGACCTGGGCGTTTGGCACGGTCATGCGGCCATATGCACGACCGTGCATATCCGACAAACAAGAAAGTCCCGGCGATGAACCAGGCGTGCAACTCACCGTGCAAGGCAATGAAGGCAAACCCGAAAATGCACGGTCGTTCCTCATGGAGAACGGTCGTGCGGATCCGAGATCAAACAACATCTCGGAGTGGAACGACCACAAGTCAAGGCGTGCAAGCCAAATGCCGGAAAGGAACGGTCGTGCCAAGCCAAGAACGACCGTGCGTGACCGAAGACCAGTCAACGATCTGTGACGTCACGCAGTATGGTGGCCCACCACCAATAATGCTTAAAGTGCACGGTCGTGCGATCGGAAGAACGGCCGTGCGACTTCGAAAAAGCATTTAAACAGAACAGCACCATTTTAGACGTAACTCTGGAATTTTGGAGAGCTTTGCAGGCGATTTTGAGGCTCCGAAGGCTTCTGCTTTCACTCGGATTCAAGCCACATTGCCCGGTTTTGCTCGTTTACTATCCGGATTCTTAATCTTGTGCTTGTTTATGGTTGGGTTTTCTAATCTTTCCATGTTTTTGTTAATCTTTCAAGCATTTAGATTAATATTTATGTATTATTGTAGCATTTGGGCAAAAACACAACAATCCCTTGCTTGATTATAACCATTAGTATGTTAATCTATGTTTGTAATGAAATTTGGAAGTGTTTATGATTATCTTTGATGATTAGTTTGCAACCTTGTTATTGATATTGATTTCTTGATTATAAGTAATTGTGTTGGATGATTGGTGCTTGGTTAGGTAAGATAGTTGAAAAATGAAGCTTATTTAATCATGTATTAGTAAACTTTTAATTTGGTTAACTAGCTTAACTTGGTTAAAATGTGGGCACCATGATACTCTAACGGGTTAGTGGTTTAATAAAATGTAATTATTGTTAATCAAGAAAGCTTGCCTTCACGGAAGGACTCTAACGGGTTAGATGGTGTTGTTATGAATTCTTGCCATGATTTGTTAGCTTAGTTAGTAGTTTCGGCCAAAATTGCTATCTTGGTGAATTTATGCGCAAGCTTTGTAAAATGAACTCGGTTGTGATTTAATCTAGTCTATGCTTGTCTCGGTGGTTGCATTGTGTTTATCGGTGTTGCTTTCCTTGATTAAGTGAGGTTAGAAAACTCCTAACGGATGACTAACTTATTTTTAGGAGATTTTTGTAGACATTAATCAATTGCACGTTAAAGAACAATTTTAGGTGGTTAAAGTGTGTTTATCGTTTTAACTTTCCGAATGATTGTCATTTTAGGATTCCCGAAAGGGATACTAATTGTCTCAAAATGGAAAATTGACCGAATTCTTCTAGGGCCAAAACTGACTTAGTTGACATGTTGTGGTTGTATATTAAGCAAGGCTATTTATATATAATCTACTATGTTTTATAAGTTTTTATTTATGCTTACTTTAGTTTAATTTAAAACCAATACAACTTATGTTTTTACCGGTAATTTAGTGACAAAGGTCTAGTATTATTTCTCCGCCCATTTCCGTGGATCGATACTTGGTTCTTACCGATACTTTACTACATATATGACGGGGTACACTTGCCCTTTCGTGTGTGTTTTGATGTAAAAGTAATAATCACTTTTATAAATTTAAAACCAATTCGTGTGTAATTTCATTGTAAAAAAATGTGTAGTCGCGCACGTACCAGACGGCTTCAACCTTGGCGGGATCCACTTGGATACCATGCTCACTGACTACGTGTCCAAGGAATTGAACTTCTCGTAGCCAAAATTCACATTTAGAGAATTTGGCATAAAGCTTTTCTTGATGAAGCAATTTAAGAATACATCGAAGATGCTTCTCGTGGTCAGCTTGACTTTTTGAGTAGATGAGGATGTCATCGATGAAGACAATGACAAACTTATCCAAATACGGCTTGCAGACGCGATTCATGAGATCCATGAATGCGGCAGGTGCATTAGTGAGCCCAAAAGGCATCACTAGGAACTCGAAATGACCATAGCGAGTCCTAAATGCGGTCTTGTGCACATCTTCGTCTTTGACCTTTAATTAATGGTAGCCTGACCTTAGATCAATCTTGGAAAAGTAGCTTGCTCCTTGCAACTGATCGAACAAATCGTCGATCCTGGGCAAAGGATACCTATTCTTGATTGTAACTTTATTCAGCTCACGGTAATCGATGCATAGACACATCGAACCATCTTTCTTCTTGACGAACAGGATTGGTGCTCCCCAAGGAGATGAACTTGGTCTAACAAAACCTTTGGCTAGCAGATCATCTAGCTGTGTCCTCAATTCTTTCATTTCCGTGGGTGCCAATCTATAAGGTGCTCTTGCAATAGGCGCGACTCCTGGAATAATGTCGATACTGAATTCCACTTGCCTATCTGGTGGCAAACCAGGCAGTTCTTCCGGGAAAACTTCAGGATAGTCAGAGATGACTGGGATGTCCTCAATCTTGGGTTTCTCCTCACCGATAGTCACCTGTGCCATATAAATGACACATCCCTTCTTCAAACATCTGGATGCCTTTAGCATAGACACTTGCGCAGGCAATCCATGCCGAGTATCTCCCTGAATGGTAAGTGGTTCTCCAGACGGAGTCTTGATTACCACTTGCTTCTTGTTGCACACAATTTGGGCTTGGTTATGTGATAACCAATCCATACCCAATACTACGTCGAAACCAACGAGTTTAAAGGGTAACAGGGATAAAGGAAATGAGTGATTCCTAATGGATATAACACATCCATCTAAAACAGTTGAGACTGTTTCCATAGTCCCATCAGCTAACTCTACCTCAAAATTCACCTTCAAGGTTTTAACAAGCAATTTTAACAACTCACAAAACTTATCATCCACAAAGGATTTATCTGCTCCAGAATCAAATAATACTCTTGCGAATACATCATTGATAAGAAACGTACCGGTTATGACGTTGTCGTTCTGGATAGCCTCTTTAACATTCATCTGAAAGACCCTCGCATTGGTCTTTTTCCCTTCTTCAGCCTTCTTCGGCAGTTTCGGGCAGTTAGTCTTGATGTGCCCTTTTTCGTTGCAACTATAATAGGTTGTATCTTTGAGTTTCTTGCACTCAAGAGTCCTATGCTCAGAGGACTTGCAAATCCCACATGCTTTCAGCTGGGATTTCTGTTCATACCTGCACCTTCCGAAATGGTGCTTCTTGCAAACATTGCACTTGGGCCTATCGCCCGACGGTCGGTCATTTTTCTTGGTCTCTGATCCCTTCTTGTGGTCATGATTTCCCCGGTGCTTCTTGCTTGACCTACGTGAATCATCATCTTCACGTTTCCTCTTCTCGGTGTCAGCATTTCTCAGAGATCTCTATCTCACTGCATCCAGTGTGAGAGACAGAGATATATCTGCCATGGATCTAAATGTAGCAGGCCTAGAAGCCTTCACGCTAGCTTTGATATCTGGGGCCAGACCCCCGATGAAACGTGCGATCCGTTTAGGTTCTGGGGTCACAAGGTACGGAACCAATCTTGACAGGGTGTTGAAACTTGTGAGATAAGCCTGGTAGTCCAGGTTAGGAAATCAGACTCTATCTTCTCAACCTCGTGCTGAGGGCAGTAGTTTTCCTTAATGAGAGCAATAAATTCCTCCCATGACATGCTGTACAAAACAGCCTTCCCTGAGGCTTGAACCAATGATCTCCACCATGCTAGGGCTTCACCCTTAAATGACTGGGATACAAACTTCACCACATCCCTCTCAGCACAACCACTAATGTCCACCATGGTGTCCATTTCGTCCAGCCAAGTCATGCAATCCACCGCGCCTTTTTCCCCAGTAAAATCTCGGGGCTTGTAGGAAACGAAATACTTATACGTGCAACCCCTGGCGCGAGGCGAGGTGCATCATCGACCACTATTTTCTTAGGACGGACACTATTCTCATTCGATGAGTGCCGATCGTCGTCCTTCTTAGGCTTAGACTGGGTCGAGGGTGGTTTGCTGTGATGTTCAGAATGGGTTCTTGGCTTTGAGTGTGGTGCAGATCGGGTCCGGCTTCGAGACTCGCTATATTCTTCGTACTGCCGATCTAAGGCCGCCTTAACAGCGCCGTCTACTAAAGCTTTCAATTCAAGGCCCGTTATATTAATTTGGGCGTTATCATTGTTATCCCCCTTTGATTGACTATTAACTCCATTTGGGTCAGCCATTGAGATCTTGATCTGCTACAAGGAATATGACAGAATTTTTATTTAGGAGTTTATTATGGAATTGTCTTTTATGGCAATTCATTAACCATGGTAAACATAGACCACATTTGGTTAATTTGTTACTCACTTTTATTCAGGATTCGAGTAATACTTATCCTAATTACATACAATATTGTTTGTGGCACAAAAGCCTAGTCACAAGGACGTTTTATATATTATCAGTCAGGATTTCAGAGAATCAAGGCATGAAGGTTTGAACCATAGTTCTTTTACCTTTTCTGACAGGGAGTCATAGACTACAACTGTCTTTTGTCTTATATGAAAATAAATATGGCTCGTAGGCACTACATCACTAATGGATGTTTGACAAGTGATCATCTTAATTGATGATTTAACCCATGATTTATAAATCATTAATTTAGGTCTTGGAATCCTTTGAAGGATTCTTATATACGAATGACGCGTGTGATTTTAACGAATCACATCTGCCAAGAATGTTAACATGTTTACAGAGGTTAATAGGAAACTGAATCTTTTACTCAGGTCTCACCATCTTGGTCGGGTCTTACAATGGCACCAGGCTAGGTCTCACCATTTAAGATTCTTTATTTAGGCAGACTTAATTAAAAAGAATGATTTTTAATTTATTTCATATAATAATGTATTAAAATGACAAAAATGAAATTTATAAACTTAACATTCCATTAATCATAATAATGATTACACACTGCCCTAAACGGGACTTTCATTTGACAAATACCTACGCAGAGGTTTACAGAAAACAAGTCCACGCAGGGACCAAAATACAAGGATAGATGTCCGCACAGGGACAAAAAGATAAGTCCACGCAGGGACTGAAAGCAAATTGTCCACGCAGGGACTACACACTATAAATGTCCACGCAGGGACTAAACAAATAAATGTCCACATAGGGACTTGATTTAAAATAGGAATTACAATAGAACATATAAGGACTAATGATCTCGCTTCTTCTTCCCTTTTAACAGGTTTGCTAGGCCTTTAAGGAATCCACGATTGTTCTTGCGTTCTTGCTCAAAGTCTCGTTCTACCCTATTTAAACGGTGAAGGATTTCTTCCTGCTCCGGTGGGGAAAAACGTGGTTGCTGCGACGGTTGTTGAACTGGAGTTCTAGTGGGTATTGGGTACCCGTGAGTTGAGTGTCCCCTTCCCCAAGGTGTTTCATAAGGTATTTCAGGATGAAGGGCGTAGTAATTTGCCACCGCTTCTATGTATGGGTCGCCACCCATATAGTTGTAGTGAGTGTGAGTTGGCTGCTCAAATGGATTGTACGCGGTGGAACCGGCGTACGCAGGTATTAGGTTATCATAGCCGAATGGTGGTGGAGGTGGTGCAACTGGTGCAGAATTCACCTCTGCAGGGTGGCTCGAAGGTTCACCCATTTGTGGTTCTTCAGGCAATGGCGGAAAATGACTTGCACTCGAGTGGCGAGGGGTGCTAAAATGAAATTCCCCTCCTCGGGTGGACATCCGCGCCCCTGATCTCCTACGCCTTGGCGGATCTGGAGGTGCTTGTTGAACTGGTGGCGGTGGAGGCGGTGGCGTAACTGCCACGAAACGCGAATCCTCGGAAGGATCCTGCTGCTGCTGATGCTGCTGGTGAGGTGATGAATGGTGAGAGGGTGTAAAGTACCACTCGCACTGGTTAAACCTCGCCTGGTAACTGTCTGGACCTTGATAGGGTGTTCCGTGAAAGGATGACCCATCGGAGATCTCGATAGGATGGTTGGGGGTACCTCTTGCAGGTTCGATGGGATCCGTGTCCTCGTCCATATATACCGCATTATCTTCGGAGAAATGGTCTTCTGGTCCTAAAGGGTTATAACCTACTGGTTCTTGGACATAATCAGCCGGGTTGAACTGGCCTTGAAAGAAAGGAGTAGGGTCGCCATAGGAACGGTGCAAAACAGAACGCTGGAGAGGTATATATGAAGGCTGAGGGTTACTGGGCTCGTTCTCCGAATTTGGTCCAAAAGAGTGACGGTATGAAGGTGTCGAACTATGTTAGGTAGACCGTCTTGCGGGCTCAAAGAGGTTCCTCCTACGCCTCTGAGGTTCTTCGCTCCTTGTGCTGGAAGGAGCTCACATATGCGAAGGTCCGGCCTCGTGATCATTGTGAGTAGTGATCGGCCCTTTGCCTCTTCCTCCTCGTCTGATTGCTGGTGGCATGATTCCTGCTTAACAAATTTTTAAATCACAATAAACAATAAAAGACAAACTAGAATAATAATTCGAATTTGTCCTATGTTCTTGTCTAGACTCGAGTATGTGCAATTGTGTCATTGAGATTAAACACATAAGGATAGTGTTTAATTCACTCAACGTTGGCTCTGATACCAACTTGTCACACCCCGATTTCCACACGTTTCACCGGTGGGCCCGGTGGAGGATTACCGTGACGTAGTTGGCAACAATATAGTCAAACAACACAATAATTAAATGCACAGCGGAAGCATAAAGATAGATATATTTCAACTATCGAATGTAATATCCAAGTATCACAAGTAGTTGAAATAAATCCACAGGTGATCAAAATAAAAATAGAAATATTGTTCAACAGATAGTGGCATCCCAAGCTTGCGAGACTCTAACGATGCTAAGGAGTGGCCAGCCTATTTCGTACAGAACCTGCATTTAATCTTTTTGGGGAAAATACGTCAGTTTACACTGGTAAATACATTCAACCGACACTTTTGTAAAAAATGTTTAATAAAAATGATTTGAATGCAATAGGCACAAACTCTTTATAACTTGGGATAATTTATAAATTAAATCTTGTAAAAGAATTACATGTTCACTATGCGTTCAGTCGCCCGGGTCGTGCCGGGTTTAAGGTTAATAGACACGCCACAAAGCATAAAGCCGTGGCGGGAAAACCAACGGTTATACCTTTATAAATATAGACACATTGTCGAGTGTACGCCTACACCCGCGTGTCGAGGTCGTGGCCATTTCGTAAAATGATGCCATGGATATCCGGGACATGGTCATTAAGCTCCCAAAGGCGTAAAGCCAACAAAACAAATTTTTAAACGGGTCACATTGATAATACCCAACTACTAATGAGTTAGGGTCAATTGCCCGACCAAGCGGTATTTTATATACCGTAACCCAAGCCCGTATAACGGAAAATAAGTTAAAAGTATTTACCTGAGCAAGTAATAACTTCAATAAACAAATGCAAGTATCTTTTACTGGTCTCCTATTCTGGAACGAAGGTTTATAACAACCTATTAGAATCCTAACGGGTCTTTAATTTAGCCTTAGCTTAGACCGGCCAGTTTCAAAGGATAATTACGGTTTAATCGCGTGAAAGGCGAAAACTGGGAATGGAATATGGTTTGGACCCAACAAGTTTGAAGACTTGTTTTATATGGGTATAATAACCACACTCTGGATTTTGAAGTGAAAACGATAAGGTTTGACCCGTGCGCGCAAATGGCGTAACGGGTAACCGTAAGAGTCCTACACATGTTTCCTAAGTTAATATGCTCCAAATAGGTTGTGGTATCAGTAGGATACCTTCCATTATGCCCATAACGAGTTTAAATCCAATATACGCCCTGTAGGGGTATTTTGGTCATTTTAAAGATTATAAAAGAGGTTTCCGAGTTCTACAAGAAATATGAGTTTTCCGAACAGTTTATAAAGTTCAAAATATATTATTTATTATTTAAAATCAGTAGCAACTGGAATCGGGTCAAAATACTATGTAGAACTCAAGTTATGTCCGAAAAGGGTATATTCGGTATTTACCGAATCAATGCCATAACCGCAGGTGATGAGCAGGTTAAAAATAATTAAAAATCTTTAAAAATCCCAAAATATTATTTTACATCAGTGTGTAAAAGGTTTGGTGTCGAAATTTGGGTTTAGATAGGTTTTATGCTAATTGCGCCTTTTAATTACTAAAGTTTCCGTAATTGCGCTATTTAGCATAACTCCTATTCTAGACCTCGGATTGACGTGAAATTTTAGAGACATGCTTAGAAATCAGTAACTAAGGTTATTGTCCTTTCACATATCCAAAATTCTCGTTTTAAAGTAAAAAGGGCGTTATGGTCAACTTTTAAGCATTTAACGGAAATGTGCAAAAGACTCGGACAAACAATGAACCGGTCACAGAGGGTTATACCATCATGTAACCTGGTCCTAAGAGAGTCCTAAGGCATATCTAAATCATACCATATCGGGTCAGAACTGAAGTCAAAGCAAAAGTCAAAGTTTTGCGACTTTCGGTTCCGAACCGGGTCAAAACAGTAAATGGTCGGATCAAACAAGATTAGACCAATTATAATACTTATTATCATGTTTTTTGAGTGTCAAAACAGGTTATACGCCATCTTCATTACTGATTATGCATAAAATCAAAAGTTAGCATTCTGTTGACTTTTTCTAAGCAAGTTTGACTCGACATTTGGACTAGTTAGAATGGGAATCAGAGAGTGCCCTTTTAGGGGTTTAATGTCCACATAATTACCAACATATAACTACCTTTGATTCGACAAATCACTGGACCATTAGTGATTAATCGTCAAGTCAATCGTTAATTACGAAGGATTGACTTTTAAGCTATAACTAAGCAAAACTAAACCAAGAAAGGATGGAGCACACTTACAAGAGTCCTATGCACGACCAGGGATGAGTATTGAAGGCACTTGAGCTCAAGAAGTGATCAAGAAAGCAGATTGAAGGTGTTAAGTTCATTGTTGCACAAGGTGGCCTTTTATAGTAATCTACGCACCTTAGATCCTTGACAACTAAGGCTACAAGTGTTCTTGGATGATCACCAAGTGTCCCTGAGTGCTAGGGGACGTTTAGGGGCCGCCCATGCCCTCATTATTGCTCAACAAGTCGGTTAAAACACCAAACAGTGCTTCTGTCCGATTTTCTACATCTGGGGGGCTGACGCGGCCCGCGTTAATGATCAGGTAACCTTTACGCGGGTCGCCTGAATCTTAATGTCAGAGCCCATATCTATACTGTCAGCGCGGCCCGCGTAAGATCCCTTATTACATTTACGCGGCCCGCCTGAGACCTAAAAGTAAGATTTTTCAAATCTTTTCAATTATTACTGCTGGCCTTTGGCGATTCGAAGGGGTAACTTTGCGTTTTGGGCCTTGTTAATTTACGTATAAGGGCCTCGTGACTTTTACCCTCGCCGTTAAATCCTCAGTTAACTTATTACTACCCGAAAAGTCCTAACTTTCAAAGTTGACGCTTTTAGCCCCTCACATACGAATTCGATCATAACTTTCTCGTTTCAAAACGGAACCTTGCGAAATTTATATCGTACATTCTAGTGAGCGTAATTTACTGTTACAAAGTCTCGGGTTCGCTAAAGGGTCACTCAGAGGTATATCTTAAACATGTTGACACATTTAGCCCCTGTAGTTTGTAATCTCTCACTTTCTCCCGCATTTCGTTCCGTACGATCCATGATTTATCCGTTTGAAGGTACGAGCATCATTTAGGGTTACTGTACAGTATATTTATCCCTCGTTGACTCTTTGAACCCTCGGATTCACATACTTTCAATGTATGTCAACTTTAGTCCTTCTTTAGTATTTATTACCACGTGTAAACCTATGACACGTGTCAATACATTATTGGACGCAAAATTTCGAGGTGTTACACTCTACTTGTGCTCCGATTTAAGCGGCGTGTTCCGATCAACGTTGTTAAAGGTGATGAAGAGTTTAGAAACCCTAGAATGATGGTGTTTTTACGGGAAAAAACGTGATACTTGAAAAACATCCATATATACGGCCTGTATACATGTATACGGCCCGTATACATTTGGTAAACATCAAAAACCTCCCAAATTATCCATTGAGCCGTATAGTTTTTACAAATCGTATACACATGTATACGGCTCATATAACTATATACGGGCCGTATATAGTAAAATAAAAAAAAAACATTCTCTGCGCATTTTCCTATTCAAAAATATTCTATACGGGTCGTATATTTTGTATACGGCCCGTATACACTAGGGATGTGAAAATAAGATATAGGGGGTGTGGGAACAAGGGGAGCCTAAATAAAAGGCCTTATAAAAGCTCTTAATTACACATTAACCCAAGCTCATATTAAAATTACATATTTCCCGCTTTTTTTAATAAAATGATTAAATTGCCCCTTTTAAATCTAAAAGTTTTTATCAGATATTTTACCTTCACATAGGGAATTCAAGCGTCAAAATACCCAAATGACTACGTCCCCTTCTCTCTCAGCCGACGATTCCTTTAGTCAAGTGTGTTAGGATAGATAATTAGTAGAGGGTCTATCTTGTAATTGTCATATTGTCTAGGGTCTATTCCGTATCAATTTGTTACCACGATAATTTGAGATAAACTTCTTCTACTTCTTCTTCTTCTTCTTTTGTGTTCTTCTTTCTCTTTAATCCATTAACACTTTGATACGTAACAATGGTATCAGAGCTATCATTCCTCTTGATTGTGGGTTAAGGTCAGGTCAACAATGAGTTTTATAACAACAAAGGAATTAGGGCAACAACGGGTTTTGCAACAAAAATTAATGTTCTTGAACAATTTCAGTAGCGGTATCAACAAATCAACCATGGAAATCCCTATGGAAGAGATTATGTCAATAATACAAGAACATTTAGTTGTCTTTCAAACTCGACTTTAAGACTCGTTTTCAGTTACTAACCCATTCCAAATGTATTTGATCATGATTCCTAATCACATTCCCAAGACTTAAACTCATTCAAATATCATTTAATCCCCGTTATGAACCTACCTAATCAATTGGGGCTTTAATCATGAGTTTTAGACTTAATCACCTTTTTTACATCAATTTCGAAATCCGCTACATCATTTCACACTTTCAGTTTCGTTTATTCTCTTCAAATTTTGAAGAACACGAATCTAGGGCTTCAATATTCTTTCAACCAATTCGAACTCAATTCTAAGTCGTTTGAGTTAATCTTGAGTCTATTCCACTTCTTTTTTCATGCTATACATAATCCCTTATATCAATTTCTATTGAAAGAAGGCAATTGTAGTTCGATTTATAATTCCATGATTCTAGGGTTCTTAGCATTTTGTATTTTCATAATTTAAACCAATTAATTTGTTCCATGATAATCTTAGACATATGTTAAGATGTAAGTTTAGTAGACATAATATAAATCATGTTTGCCTATTTTTTCTAAGATTTATTTTGTCATAATCTAGAAATTAATCTTATTATTTTGTTAGAACAATTATGCTAGAAATTATGTTAATAATTTTAACATAAAAAAATTATAAATTTTCATAATGTATTGTTAGAATTTTGATGATAATTTTACTTATATAAGTGTTGCCCTTGCTATATTAATAATACGTTTCATACAAAATATATATAATACTAAAATCTATATTCTTGTTAATCTAAGTTAGTGCCTTTATATGTACACAATTTAGACAATTTATTTTAATCTTCGACTTAATCAATTCAAGGTTAGACTTGAAAGTAATTTGTTAAGATAATAAATTAATTCATTTAGACATAAGTATTTCTTTAGACAAATTGGATAATATATATATATATATATATATATATATATATATATATATAGGGTAAAGTTCTTGCGAGAACCACCTTTATTGTGAAAACCGCGAAAACCAATAACCTAAACCCCCCCCCCCCCAAAAAAAAAAAAAAAAAAAAAACCTAACCATCCCCCACCCACCCACCCACCCAAGTTAAATGCTAAAAAACTAAACCATAAAGCTAAGCACCTCAAATTTAGGTTTTGCAAAATATGACAGTAGGCAAAGTTTATAAATTAAACTAAAAAGGTTCATTTAAAACTAATAAAACTAGATATAAGAATATAAAATAAAATAAATCTCAGTTTCTCACTTGCCTCTATATCTTGGAGAGGTACTACTAAAGATTCATCAGCTAGGCACTTCCTTAAGTTGCATACATAAAACATATCATGAATACCTGCCATTTCTTCTAGAAACTTTAGTTGATAAGCTACCGATCCAATTTTCTTAATAATCTCAAATGGTTTAACAAATCTTAGGCTTAGTTTCCTTTATTGCCAAATCGAACGACTCCTTTCCAAGGAGCTACTTTTAATAGCACTTTGTCTCCAACTTGGAATTCTATTAGTTTGCGTTGATGATCAACATAGCTCTTTTGACGATCTCGTGATGTTTTCAGTCTTTCCTTGACTTGAATTATTTTGTCAGTCGTCTCTTGCATAATTTCAGGACCTGATAGTTGTTTTTCTCCTATTTCTTCCCAACATACTGTGTTCGGTATTTTCGTTCGTAGAGTGCTTCAAATGAAGCAACATTAATGCTTGTATGATAACTATTGTTATAAGAGAATTCCATCAATGGCAAATGTTCATCCCAGCTTCCTCCAAAATCTATCACACAGGCTCTTAACATGTCTTCCAAAGTCTGAATTGTCCTTTCACTTTGTCCATCAGTTTGAGGATGATAGGGTGTACTTAAATTTAGTCGTGTTCCCATAGCTTTCTGGAAACTTTCCCAAAAATGAGAAGTAAAACAACTATCTCTATCGGATACAATGGATAATGGGACTCCATGTAACGAGACTATTTCATTCATATATGGTTTAGTTAAACGCTCCATACTAAAGGTTTCCTTCATTGGCAAAAAATGTGCAGACTTAGTTAATTGATCCACAATCACCAAGATTGTGTCATTACCTTTTCTTATTTTGGGTAATTTGGTAACAAAATCCATTGTTATCAATTCCCATTTCCAAACTAGCATCTCCAATTGCTGAAGTAAACCTAAGGGTTTTTTTGATGCTTGGCTTTAACTTGTGAAAAAGTCAAACACTTAGAGATGTAACTTGCTATGTCCCTTATTCCTATCCATCAGAAATTCTTCTTTAAGTCTTGATACATCTTGTAACTTCCAGGATGCATCGTATACTTGGATTTATGAGCTTCTTCTTGTAACGCTCCGTGTTTTCACATTTATTTAATTAAATGCATATTCATTATTTATTCATTTATCATTTATTTATTCAAACATTTATTAAATAGTGAATAAATAAAAAAGGTTTAACAATCATTAACTAACTTAGTTAAGGTTTAAATTGAGGGGGACCAAACGTGCATATAATGAAACTAAAGTGCATGGGCTGCTGTGTAAATTTTTGAAACTTAAAAATAACAAAAAACCAAACGAAAGGGCGCGCCAGGACTCGAACCCGTGAACCCCGCCCCAAACACACGCGCATTACCCAGTCTGCCATAGGCCTCATGCAGTCATATTCATAAACCGATTAATATTTATACACGGTTCCCGTTTAAACCTGATTTTCAAGTTGCCGCCAAAACAACATATACGCGTAAACAACCTGTCTTCTTTCCTTCGTTCGATCAATCCCTGATATGTCGGGATTTCGATCACCCGAAACATTATAAATTATCGACACCCACACCTCATTTTGCTTACACCTTCATTCCTCACATCACTGTCGATCGCACACTCACACCTCTCTCCCTCTCTATTCCGATTAATACTCTCTCAGTCGCGGGAAAGAACGGAAATCCGGCGGAGAAACGTGCGTCGCTGGATAAGTCGTCAGAGAAGACGACTTACACGCCAGAATCTCGCCGCGTCCTCGTTCGGTATACTCCTACCTCCTGTTCAATTAAATCCGAAGTCCTTTTGGTTATGACTGCTGCAATATGTATTCATATACTTTATGTCACACCCCAACTGATGGCGGAATCATCGAGGCGCTACACTAAGCGAACAGATTGCTCAAGAAATACCATAATGACTATTTAAATGACAATATTTAACGACGCTTAATTTCCCATACAATCAAACTCATATTTCATTCAATAATCAAACGGTTTTCATATTCCAGAACAAAGCAGTTCGACAACTAGATTTTTATTACAAGTTTCTAAAGCATAAAACCTAAGTCCAGTTGCGGTGCGATCCAATCAACCTGTCACATACGTTAAAATACAAGTCAATACAATAAAGTAAAGGTGAGCATATAGGTTTGCGTAATAATAGCATGGTAGAGAAAAAGTGACGCGAAATACCATATACACAAACATGATACACAAAAAACACATAGCAAAACCAGGCAAATTTCACATGCTAAATTCCGTGAGAAGGCTGGCGCGTCCATCCTAGCTAGACCCCGTCGGGTGTCAGCCACACTATAGTACCATACTAGCTAAGGAGGAAGTGAACGAAAATATGTCCTAGTATACATGTTTCTAGCATCACGTAAGAGCATATGTAGCAGATATTCGCGTGAGATAAACAGTTTAGTATGCGTGGTGTGATTTAATATATGTGGAACGTATGTAACACCCAAAAGTGCGTTTAAAGCGAAAAAGGGTTCAAGTATACTCACCGTGGGTGCGTAACAGGAAACACGGTTGGTCTTGAGGGAGCGAGGAGAGTGTCGGGTCAGCCTGCGGGTGAGATCAGAAGTGCATCAGTCTTCCGGTGCGAAAAAACAGTTGAACAAAACATCGGGTGGGTGCTGGGTCACTTCGGCCGAACTGATCCAAGCAACTTCGATCGAAGTTGTCTTGGTCAACTTCGGTCGAAGTTGACTGCATTGTTGTCTTGTGATGTTGAGTACTCCACTTCGGTCGAACTGGCCAAGCTACTTCGGCCGAAGTCAACTTCGGTCGAAGTTGGCTGGCCAGTTTCGAGCGAAGTTGGTTGTTTGGTGTCCGATTTGGTGCGTTTTCGTGCTGTTTGTCGAGGAAATCGAGTGTCCAGCTCCAACCTTGAGCTACTGAGCAAAACATAGGCTGGAGAGGTCTTGTAGAGCGAGTTTCGCCATTTTACAGGAACTTAGACTAATTCATGCGAACTTGGCGGTTCATATGAGTTAGTCTAGTTCGTATAAAGCGACTATATCGTTTTTGTGCTTCCGGGTCTGGGTTTCCCGCTTGAAACAGACGTAAAAGTCAGATCTATTTCAAGTTTGAGGTCGACAATGCCTCATTCCACTACTTAGTGAACAAGACACACGTCGGTTAGTCCGTTTTAAGTGAAAAATCAAAGCTTTATCTGTTTTCTCAGATCTAGCACCTTGTGAGCCAAAACCATCAAGATTTCTGACTTGGGTAGCCAATGCTAAGCCCAATACCCACAAACAAGCGTAGATCTAAGTGAAAAGAAGAAGTTTTGTAGAAAAAGATGAAGTTTTAGTAAAAGAGAAGTTCGTAAATGAAATCGAAGGTAAAACCTTGTGAAAATCGTTGTATAAACGTTGTGTTGTGCTTAAAACAAAGGTTTCTTACTTGTAAAATCAGTGAAATGGGTGTAGGAGAGTTCTGGAGCGAAGTGGCAGCAAGGAATGAGCAAATAGGGGAGAGAGGTATTTATAGGAAGTGAGATTTAGAGCTGGTTCAGGGCTAGTTCGGTCGAAGGGGGTCCCTTGGAGCCCACTTCGGTCGAACCTGGTAAACTGGTGGAAGGTTGCCCCACTTCGAGCGACGTGGGGAGTGCCTGGTTCGGCCGAACTTGGCCTGCGGGCCAAGTTTGGCGTTTCGTTTCGTGTTTTAGCTGATTGTTTGGCGTTTTATTCGTATAGGTTAGTTATATTCAGCATATTTAAGTGTTATTAAGCGTTTTAGGTACTTTAAGTACTTAAATTAATTTAATTTAAATCAAATAGATAAGCAAGGTAGTATGCGTCTTAGTTCCCAAGCCTTGCGAGAGTCGCGTTGTTGTTTAAGCGAGCAGATAGTCTTGGAAACATCACGCAATAGTATTGTTGATTAGCGAGTGCGATATAAGTGTTGTGAGGTGCGATGCATTGATAAGATGAGCGATGTAAGGTGAAAATATGCAATGTAGCGTAGTAAGCAATATAGTTTACATTATGATCTGAATCTCTGGACCTAGGCGTAACGGGAATAACGAGCACAAAAGTGCGGGTTGTTACAGTCTCCCCTGCTTTAGGAAATTTCATCCCGAGATTTATTCGAAAGGGAGACCTTGAGGTTTCACATGAATAGATAACGATAAAAGCGTTAGGGTGCACTGAGAATGAACGAGCGGTCGAACGAGGGTTGACATGTGAGGGCGTTTCGGTGGCATGAGGGATCGACTGAGCAAAAGAGGCTTGATTGACTAGAGGGTAGAAGCTCACGAGTTAACGATGCATAATGTTTTAGGTTTTCGAAAAGTTTTGTTAATTTATTGCAAAAGGTTTTAAGGAAAACTTGATTTATGAAAATTTTCTTACGACGCGGTGTTAAGCTGAATCGGGTTAAACCTGTGTTGTAAGAAAAGTTTTTATTTGTACAAAGGTTTTCAATAAAATCAAAAAAATTTAGAAAGTTTTGCCATTTATTTTTTAAATAAAGTAAAAGTTTTAACGGTATTAAAAACTTTAATTTGCGTCAAACCCATTATGGCATCTTTCTACGAAAGTTTGATAGTATGGCTAAAACACTTATATATAGGAAGTACCAGCGGCGTATCCACCATGTTTTAGCCATACCGCCTCCGGCCCGTGGATCGGTGTCATATGTGTTGACATGATATGGATGGATTTCGGTATCCTCGGTCCATGTGGCGAAAGGTTGGACCAAGTATTTTCAAGGCTTAGATATTGTCGAGCCCCACATGGCACGTTTTCACGGAAGGTTGTTGATATGGCTAAAACACTTATATATAGGAAGTACCAGCGGCGTATCCACCATATTTTAGCCATATCGCCTCCTTCCCGTGAGGCGATGTCATGCGTGTCAACGTAAATTGGATAGATTTTCGGTGCCCTTGGTCCAAACGGAAAAAGGGTTGGACCAAGTTTGAAAGAAAACCAAGTAAGCTTGAGCGAATAAGCGGATTGCAAACTTAGTTAGGGATAAGAGTGTGCGCGTATGGTTTAACGATTGGAGTTTCGAAGCGGCAAAAGCGGCATAAGCGATAAGCGTTAAAGCGTCGAGGGGGAGGAAAAGCGATAAGCGGAGTGATAGCGTTAAGCGTCGAGAGGGGAAAGCGATAAGCGATAACGATAAATACGCGATATGAATGCGATACGCGAAAGCGACAAATATGCAATGAGAATGCGATAAGCGATGCGACGTAATTTTTATCAAAAGCGAGATTGCGTTGCTATAGATTGAGAAGCGATGAGAAGTTATGCCTTGCGAAGGAGTTTTGCGTGTGAAAATAGTTACCATAATATAAAAGGTCTGATAACGTTCAACTACACATGGCATTTCTCCACGAAAGTTTGATAGCATGGCAAAGCACTTATATATAGGAAGTACCAGCAGCGTATCCACCATGCTTTAACCACACTGTCTCCGTCTCGTGAATAGATGCCACGCTTGTCGACATGGTTAAGTCACTTATATATAGGAAGTACCAGCGGCGTATCCACCACGCTTAACCATGCTTTTAGCGTTATGGCACCATTAGAATTCACTACGATCTCCCTGCACCTACCAAGAGTAATCCTGTGTGCACCCGTGATTAATGTGGTATTTGCAGGATTATCGTAACTTGATTTAAAGGCGCGTAGTAGTGATTGTAAAAACACATTATATCGTGATATATCATATAGTGCTAATAATAAGTTTAGTGTGTGAACCTAGACTAAGTGCGAGAGGGGAAGAGAGAGAGAGAGAGAGATAGAGATGTCGTCGTGTGCATAGGCGACATCGATCTATAGAATCAATTACAAAGTATAAAAGCTAACGTCGAGGAACATACCGTTAACATTGTCATTCTGTGTCAGGTTGGCATCAATGGCGAGAACTCCTGCTTGTTCTGCAGTTGCTGTTGGAGTTTCTGATGTCGCTGCGGTTGCTGGTGCGTCGGCTGCAGGGCCTGCGGGCTGTATCGGTGGTGCAGGAAGTGCAGGTACAACTTGCAAGCGTGGTCCTGTGCGGCAGTTGCGGGTAAAGTGACCGAAACAGTTGCAGTTGATGCAATAGCGGCAGCTGGCTCCGATCTGGTGGTGGTACGTACATTTCGGGCACTGAGGATGAGTCTCGATGTAGTTACGCCTTGGGTAAGATGGAATTGCCTGGAGAGGTTCAGGGTTGAGCGGTGCAGTTGCTGAATAGTTGAGGCTCGAGCTTTTTCTCTTGCGGCTAGGTTCGGCGGCGTCTTGCAACGGTGCATCATCGTCGGATAAGTCGATGGTAGCTTGATTAAGCTTCTTGGTGGTACCTTTGGAGAAGACTCCGTCCATGATTCGCTTGTCGTTGATTTCTGCGGCTAATTAATAG
This sequence comes from Helianthus annuus, assembly GCF_002127325.2. NCBI lineage: Eukaryota > Viridiplantae > Streptophyta > Magnoliopsida > Asterales > Asteraceae > Helianthus > Helianthus annuus. The sequence goes on from NC_035433.2 coordinate 83,063,282, forward strand.
GCTTCTTCGATGGTAGCCGGTCTTGGAGCTTCGACAAAATCGCCCACACACTCAGGCAAAGCACGAAGGTACTTTTTGATCGCCTTTTCAGGAGTGTCAACTTGGCTCGGGCAAATGACGCTCAGCTGTTTGAACCTTGCTATGAGGCCGGCGTTGTCACCTTCAACTTGTTTGATATCCCAAAATTTGCTTTTTAGCTTCTGGACTTCGTAGGGAGGGCAATATTCTTCCTTCATGAGCTCCTTCAGCTCATCCCAGGATAGCGCGTATGCTGCGTCGTTCTCGCGTTTGTTACGCTCGGCTGTCCACCAGTCGAGGGCTCTTGATTGAAATACTCCTGTGGCGCACGTGGTATGAAAGTGCTCGGGGCACCCACTCTGACGAAGGGTAACCTCGATAGCATCGAACCACTGAAACATCTGAGATACGCCTTCTTCTCCTGTGAAGGCCATTGGTCCACAAGCTTTGAACTGCTTGTAGGAGAAAGTAGACTTCGGTGCATTGGCGTTAGAGTCTTCCTATGTCTGCGAGTTCTTCCTATGTCTGCGAGTTGCTGAGGGCTTGAACTTGTGAGACGATTTGAGGAATGACCTTGGCCATTTCCTTGGCCACGAGCGAGGCAATCCTCTTATCGGCGTTTCGTCGGGTTTGACGTCGCGAGTTGGAAGCGTTCGAAGACATCTACACAAAGGGATTTGGAATGAGATTCGATCATAATGATTTTGAGTTTTACGATGCGATTTAGCGCGTTTTAAAACTTGTTGTAGTTAATATAGTAATACGTATTCACATAGGATTTCACATAGGAACCACGTATATCCTAGATCTTCACATATTCACATAAGCACGTATATTCACATACTATTTATACGTATATATATATATATGTATATATATTTTTATATATATAGGTCTATATATAGAGAGAGAGCGCGAGGACGCGTTTAAGAGGGTTGTTATGATTTAGTTTTGTTGCGAGTATTAGCTTTTGTTTTGGATTACGATGGCTGTGCGAGTTGTGCGCATAATCGTAAAGAGAAAAAGCGATAAAACGAGAAATCAAGAAAGCGATTTTCAATTGAAAACACATAAGAATAATAAAATTCGATGATGCGTAAAATCGACGATTGCAGACTTGAAATTTAATGGAGCGTCCTGGGTTTCGAGACAGCGACTAGCCAAAGTGGTTCAATCGTTCTCCAAATTCGGACACGCCCTTTGGCCTAATAAGTGGATGCTCTCACCGCCTCGTGGCTAACGACATCACCCTTCCAGTTACTATGCGCTCCGAGTCGTCGAAACAACCGAGACTTTGGTGAGATTTGAAAATCGTTGAGTGGGACGCGTCTTCAAGATTCGGGTTTCACCCCTAACTTAATAACTTCGAATCCCTGATTGTGGTTTCCTTCCCGGACCCATCAGGAGGTTTTACACCAGATAGAATAGAATGGGAAATTCCCGTTAAGATGTGGATATCACTCCTAACTTAACAGAGAATTTCGTGCCAAAATAGAATACGCAGAGTGAGGGATTCGTCAAGAGTTCACGCTCTTCACACCTAATCTCGCCAAATCGACTCGTTGGTGATGTATGAATATCTTTGTGACTCCGTGTGTTGTGTCCAATTCTTAGGAAAGACTTCGTAAAGTATTTTAAGTCCAAAGATAAGAGATTAGAAAGCAATGCAAGGAGAATAAAGTTTTAATCAGATAAGGGATAAGCATATAGTTTCCTACTATAGACTAGGCAATCTACCTAATTCCCTATAGTTATGGCTCTGATACCAATCTGTCACACCCCAACCGATGGTGGAATCATCAGGGCGTGGCACTAAGCGAACAGATTGCTCAAGAAATACCATAATGACTATTTAAATGACAACATTTAACGATGCTTAATTTCCCATACAATCAAAGCAGTTCGACAACTAGATTTTTATTACATGTTTCTAAAGCATAAAACGTAAGTCCAGTTGCGGTGCGATCCAATCAACCTGTCACATACGTTATAATACAAGTCAATACAATAAAGTAAAGGAGAGCATACATGTTTGCGTAATAATAGCATGGTAGAGAAAAAGTGACGCGAAATACCATATACACAAACATGATACACAAAAACACATAGCAAAACCAGGCAAATTTCACATGCTAAATTCCGTGAGAAGGTTGGTGCGTCCATGTAACATTTGTGCTTGTAATCATTATGAACAGTTCAATTATCAATAAAACAATTTTATTTTATCCCAATGATTGTTTGATTGTGTTTTACATTTTTCATGTTTTGATTTTCGTTCAATTTCAAACTCTACATCGCTTTCTGGAGCATTATACGCAAACTGGTGCGTAAACGTACTCAGTTTAATGCGACAAATACTCCGGAACATCAACATATACTCAACATACCTTAAATAACCTTTACATAACTTAGAAATAAGTTTTAAAGGCTTTGGTGTGGCAAAAACAAGATAATTCGCTTACAGGGACTAAACTTGACAAACTGTAAAAGTATGCCAATTTGAACTGTAACGAACATTCCGGAACATGTCCATAAGTTAAACATACCATAAATATCCTTTACACAGCTTAGAAATAGGCTTTGAGGGGTTTGGTATGCTAAAATAAACTTTTGGGTCATTCAGGGACTAAAAGTGTCAAAAAGTGCACAAGTTTGCACTTTTGCGCATAACTTACGTTCTGAATACATCCGGACATCCAAAAATTTATGTAAGCATCCTTATATTATGCCTTAGTGTTTGGCATGAGAAAAATCCATTCGTCGCGTCATTTGGACCGTCTTTCGCGCTTATGCGCATTCCGTCGTAATTAAGCGAACACCGCGATCGTACGGCCAAACGAGCCAACATCCGGAACATTTTTGGGCATGTTCCATGTCCACAATGTTTAGGCATCATTTTGGGGCCTTAAAGATGGCTTTACAGGTCTTAAAAGGGCTGGAAATAGCTTAAAAACGCAACAGGGGCCAAATATGTAAATTCTGCAAGTGGTGCAGATCAGACGGGGCCAGGCGACCCGCGTAAGATCTGCACTCCCTTTCACGCGGGCCGCGTGAGGATGTCTGACAGAAAGATTTTGCATTTAATGCAAAATCTGGCCTTTCGTTCGATCAAGAGGCGATGCCTTTTCACCCAATGAAGGGCCAAGGGCCAAGTTCAGTGAATTTAACCATTGGACACATGTACGCACGAGATCAAGGCACGATATTCGATAAAACGATCCTAACGGTTCCACTTTTCCTATAAATACCCCCCCCCCCCTTGTGTAAAAATCACAACAATCTGATCTTGAAGCTCTAAGTTGAAACCATTGTTTCATACCTGAGCTATTTGATCTAGATTAGCACTCGGGGACCCTCCGTAAGTCTTCTTTTGCTCTTTTATTCGCTTTTCGAGTCCGAAAGTCAACGTTTTGTTGACTTTCTGCATTGACCAGCTTATGGTCGATGCGAAGTTCATGGAACTTCATAACGTGAGCGTGATCACGATGGTTATGGTCCATAGTGACCATACCTACTGATCACCACGTTATCTAGGCTCGGTGACGAGTCGTAGTTTCGGCCAAAATGTGCATTCTTGCATATTTTGTAACCAAACTACTCGTGGGCATCAAAGCCGTTTGTTTTGATGTCAAACCTGTTTTCTAAACTTAGTTAAGCATGTTCTAACATGCTTAGCTCGTCACGTTTAGTATAGTGCTTATATAGGGTCGTAAGGTAAGCGATCTAAACCATCGCTTATACTTTCGAACCCGACCCATTTGGTCGATCTTTAGGATCCGACCAAACATATTAGGTGACCATAGCTATAACCTTCCGAGGTTATACCTTGTGGTCGCAATGTTAGGCGTTCCATACGCGTTCTACGCGAATGACGCGTTAGGGTGGCATAAGCTACCTCAACGGGTCGTGATGGACCGTAAGCACTTAGGTTAAGTTTCATTTTAGTATTTAGGCTTTGTTAAACCATATTACACGAGTCTCCATACTCGTTTGGTTTTCGAACCCGCGTACTGTCCGATCCTTCCGATTTGGTCCGGTATATTAACATAAGCTACCTATTAGGTGCCGTTGATATTCCGTGATCTTTAGCATTATCTGGTTATTTTACAAGGAACTCAAAGCAATCTCAGGTGAGTACATAGAACCCCTCTTTTACTGTTTTCCAACTATTTTGGGGTGAAACACATGTGCCTATCTGTTACATTCATGCTTTCCATGTTTTCACATCATATGCCTGCTATGTTGTTAGTACATTATAGTACATGATTTCATTACATTTCATGCTATGTATGCCCATTGTGTGCGTACTTAGTACATTGTTTTACATTACATTTCTGTTGCATATGTTTACTCAGCATATGGACACATTGATTTATATGAACATTTCTGTTGCATATGTTTACTCAGCATATGGACACATTGATTTACATGAACATTTCTGTTGCATATGTTTACTCAACATATGGACACATTGATTTACATGAACAATTCTGCTGCATATGTTTACTCAGCATATGGGCACATTGATTTACATGAGCACTTCTGCTTCGTATGTTTACTTAGCATACTTAGTACAATTGTTTACATCACATGCCTTCATTTTGTTATGACATTTGGTTTGTTTAAACATGGGACAATACATTCATTAACATTGATCACGCCGTTCGTTAGTAGGTAGTGGTACCATAGGAATTGACAACTCCCATTCCTGAAGTCCTGGGTTTGATAGGACTGGAAGGAATGACCGAATTCGATATACATAACTTAGATAAACCTTTAATTTGTTTAAGGGTTTATCGCCACAGTCTCAAGGCTTGGATGTATGCATAGTTTACAATACCGCATAAATGTTAATATCAATAGAGCATGCATTTTTCCACAGAACATAACGTTGATTTAACCCACGTGTTACTTCAACGACTTGTTTTGTGCAGTTTACATATGGTTTAAGTTGATACATTTCGCTTACCATACATGATACATTTTGGGATACATATTACATGATTTACATTGAACATAAACACGTCGACATTGACATACACATTTGGTCGTTTACATTTGAACATAAACATTTGACATGGTTTACAATAACACTTGACATTTGGTTTACACATGAACAATTTACACGGTGGATTGGTTTGGGTAAATGATTTAAGTAACGTGGCGTATGTAATATGATACAAACATGGTGGATACGCCGCTGGTACTTCCTATATATAAATGTTTGTATAATATTACATATCGTGGCGTTATCTAAGTCATTTCAGTTTAGACACATTACATTTTACATAAATAACATATTCTTCACAAGACATTATCTTCATAAACAACTTATCTTATTCAACTCATTTTACTTGGTTATTCGTTTAACCTTGCACTTATCTATACATATCCTTTGATGTTATCGTTTTTCAAATGATTTACAAAGCAAAACAAATTACAAGGTTCATGACTGACTGTTATTAAACATTTCTTTAAGCTCAAGTCATGAATCCCATTTTCACAAAAACTATGTATCTCACAGGCATTTTTATGCTGACGTACCTACCTTCACATGTGTTTTCAGGAGCTATTCCATAGGACGATGATCATGATTCTAGGGCGGACCTGTGCCTTAGAGCCTAAAAATGAAGTTTGAACTAGCTTAATTATGTTTTGATTTCCGTACTCTCTTTCCAAGACAATGTAACACCTTTGTTTATAAATAAAATACAACTTGTATGCCATGGTTATGAAACAATTTAATTCTGTCCACAACACTCCCCGGCGTTTCCGCCGCGGTTGCATGTTATACGCGGCCGGGGTGTGACAGAAGAGTTGGTATCAGAGCCAATGGTTATAAGGAACTAGGTTATTAGTAATGCTTTGACCTAGACTATAACTTTAGGACCCTAACACAAGTTATCTTGTGTTTAGAGTTTAAAACATGCACATCACCTATCCTTAGGTGATAACCACAACGGGAACTTCGGTTCCGAATCCGCTTTGAAAACTAATCATCTGTTCTAGGATGATTGATTACTAGGTTTTGAACCCTCTATTGTAAGGTTTTGAACCCTCTATTATAAGGTTTTGAACCCCTTTGGATTTTCAAAAATCCCGTCAAAGTGTTGGGTTAATAGTGTGAACACGTGCGAACTGGAAGGGTGAATGCCTGTACCCTGAGTTTTCTGTCTAAGGCTAGAGTGTTCGTACAAATCCACATAATCGGACCAGTCACTCTTACCTGGGAACTCTTGGGGTGAGTGTTCACTTATAGGCGAGCATGTCTTCGCGATACACTAATTCTGACCCATTTACTTTGACTAGACATTTCATATCGCTTGTTTGCATTGCGATGCATAACCACCATCTTTGCTTTTATTGATTCTGTTTCATCTCGTTCTCTACACCCAATCATCTCACTCGTTTCCTTTCATGTTTTCCTCTTCCAGAATGCCTCCTCGACGTGAACACCAAATAGCGACTGCTGAACTGGCAGAGATCATTGCGCAGCAGATGGCTGCTCAATTCCCGAATCTCTTTACTCAATGGAACCAGGCCAACAACAACAACAATGGTACATGCAAATACAAAGATTTTAACTCGGCTAAGCCACTCAAGTTTAGTGGTTCTGAGGGAGCAACTGGGCTTCTTCAGTGGTTCGAGAGCATCGAGAACACTTTCCGTCATGTTCAGTGTCCTGACAATCGCAAGGTCGAGTTTTCTTCAAGCGTGTTTCAGAAGAGGGCTCTAACATGGTGGAATGGGGTTATGAGAGATCAAGGTGCAGAAGTTGCTCTAGCTCAATCATGGGCTGAACTAAGAGCCCTTATGATGAAGGAGTTTTGTCCTCGTCATGAACAGCGAGCGTTGGAGAAAGAATTTGATATTTTGAAGCAAGATAGTGGTGAGCACAGGGCTTATACAGATAGGTTTGAGGAGTTGAGTCTTCTTTGCCCAACTATGGTTACCCCACTCGATAAGGCTATCGAAAGGTACATCGACGGCCTACCTGACTCAGTACAAGACATTCTCACTGGTAGCAACCCTACCACACTCCGTCAGGCAATCGAGTTATCAGCGACACTGACTGAGTCGCAGATTCGGAAGAATAAGCTACACAGGAAGGGCGACAAGGACAAGAAGCAGTCGGCTGACAAGGAGGATAGTAAGAAAGGTCAGAACAAGAAGGGAAAGGACTCTGGTTCCTCAAGGGGGTCAAGGAAGCGTAAGGCTTCCCAAAATTTTGCTGTGACTGCCCAAGCTAACCAGGCAGCTCCCAACCAGCCTCCAGCAAAGAAACCCTACTCAGGAAGTGCACCTTTGTGCAATCAATGCAACAGTCACCATCAGCCGCAATATCAGTGCCGTTTCTGTACTAACTGTGGGAAATCAGGTCATCTTGCCAATGTTTGTCGGTTTGCTCAGAACCGCGCAGTACAGAACCCTGCTCCACAAGTTGCTCAACAACAGGGTCAGGTTGCACGACCAAACTACCCACCAGGTGCGTGTTATAATTGTGGGGATCTGACCCACTACAGAAATCGGTGTCCAAAACTAGTCAACCAGAACCAGAATGCAAACTAGAATCCGGCACCGGCTCGAGGACGAGTCTTCAACATGAATGCACAAGAAGCACAAGCAGACAACGAGGTGGTGAACGGTACGTTCTTTATTAATAATCAGCCAGCATCTGTTCTTTTTGATTCGGGTGCCGACAAGAGCTTTGTGTCATTGTCTTTTGAGACAATGCTTCGCGTGTCTAGAACGAAACTAGGTAAACCTTTGACAGTAGAGGTTGCCAATGGCGAACCCATTGTTCTTAATTCCGTTCTACGCAACTGCCAGTTAAACCTTAACGACCATATTTTTCCTATTGACCTCACGCCAATGCAACTTGGAAGCTTCGACGTTATAGTGGGAATGGATTGGTTATCCAAGCATCATGCAGAGATAATTTGTTCTGAGAAGATTATTCGTGTACCACTGTCAACAGGCGAGATCCTACAGGTCCATGGTGAGAAACCTGCCGGTGGTCTCAAACTCATGTCCTGTTTTAAAGCACGGAAGTATCTGCGAAAGCACTATGTGGCTTTCTTAGCACATGTTACAGCGGATAAAGGCAAGGGTAAGTCTATTTCAGATATTCCTGTCGTTCGGGATTATTCCGAAGTATTCCCTGAAGACTTACCTGGTCTACCTCCAGCACGCCAAGTCGAGTTCCGTATTGATCTCGTACCTGGTGCAAATCCCGTTGCCAGAGCTCCATACCGTCTTGCACCGTCAGAGATGCAAGAATTATCAAAACAGCTGCAGGAACTCTCCGACAAAGGTTTTATCCGTCCTAGCTTTTCACCTTGGGGTGCTCCCGTTCTCTTTGTAAAGAAGAAGGATGGATCTTTTAGGATGTGTATCGATTATCGTGAGCTTAACAAGCTTACCATCAAGAATCGATATCCCCTACCTCGCATTGATGATCTCTTTGACCAATTGCAAGGTGCTTCATACTTTTCAAAGATTGATCTATGATCTGGATATCATCAGCTCCGTGTGCATGAAGAAGATATTCCAAAGACAGCGTTCCGTACTCGTTATGGACATTACGAGTTCACAGTCATGCCATTCGGTTTGACTAATGCTCCTGCTGTTTTCATGGACTTAATGAATAGGGTCTGCAAGCCTTATTTAGATAAGTTCATCATTGTTTTCATTGACGACATTTTGATATATTCTAAGACGCGAGCTGATCATGAGCAACATCTCCGTCTTACTTTGGAACTCCTAAAGAAAGAACAACTTTTCGCCAAATTCTCCAAGTGTGAATTCTGGCTTAAAGAGGTTCAATTCTTAGGACATATTGTCAACGAACAAGGTATTCAAGTAGATCCCTCCAAGATCAGTGCGATTAGGGATTGGGATACACCTACTACTCCTACTGAAGTTCGTTCTTTTCTTGGTCTAGCGGGTTATTACCGCCGCTTCATAGAAAATTTCTCAAAGATCGCAGTTCCTCTAACTGCTCTAACTCAGAAGAACAAGCCATTTGATTGGGGAGTCAAACAAGAGGAAGCGTTTCAGACTTTGAAGCAAAAGCTTTGCGACGCGCCTATCCTAACATTGCCTGAGGGCAACGATGATTTTGTCGTTTATTGCGACGCATCTAAATTAGGTCTTGGCTGCGTCCTGATGCAAAGAAACAAGGTCATAGCATACGCATCAAGACAGTTGAAGATACATGAGAGGAACTACACCACTCATGATCTTGAGTTGGGTGCAGTGGTCTTCGCTCTCAAAATCTAGAGACACTATTTGTACGGCACAAAATGTGTGGTTTTCACAGACCACAAAAGTCTTCAGCATATCTTCAATCAAAAAGAGCTCAACATGAGACAACGACGTTGGGTTGAACTTCTAAACGACTACGATTGCGAGATTCGCTACCATCCTGGTAAGGCGAATGTCGTAGCCGATGCATTGAGTCGCAAGGAACGTACTAAGCTTCATTGTGTACGTGTCCAATCTGTTATTCAAACCGATATACAAGCCCGTATTTCTCAGCCTCAACAAGCTTGTGTTTCACAAGGCTTGATGGATAAGGAATTTCCTTATCACATAACACCTGCTCTTGAACTGAAGGACAATGGATCATATTACTTCATGGACCGTTTGTGGGTCCCGAGCCAAGATAATCTTCGTACCTTGCTTATGGATGAAGCCCATAAGTCTCGTTATTCTATTCATCCTGGCTCAGATAAGATGTATAAGGATCTTCGTATTCAGTATTGGTGGCCTGGTATGAAGAAAGACATTGCCTTATACGTATCAAAATGCCTTACTTGTCTTAAGGTTAAGGCTGAACATCAGCGTCCTGCTGGCTTATTGGAACAACCAGAGATCCCAGTTTGGAAATGGGAAAACATTACTATGGATCTCATTACTAAACTCCCGCGCACAAAGAAAGGTCACGATGCCATCTGGGTAATCGTTGATCGTCTTACCAAATCAGCGCATTTCTTGCCAATCCGTGAGGATTTTTCGGCTGACAAACTTGCTCAAATCTACGTGGATGAAATTGTAGCTAGACATGGTGTTCCTTTGAGCATCATTTCTGACAGAGATGCTCGTTTCACTTCTCACTTTTGGAGAACCATGCAATCTGCTATGGGGTCCCAACTTAATCTGAGCACAGCTTATCATCCGCAAACGGATGGTCAATCTGAAAGAACAATCCAGACACTGGAGGATATGCTTAGAGCTTGTGTGATCGACTTTGGTGGTAGTTGGGATTCACATCTTCCATTGATTGAATTCTCCTACAACAACAGTTATCACTCCAGCATCAACATGGCTCCTTTCGAGGCTCTCTATGGTCGAAAATGTCGTTCACCAGTCTGCTGGAATGAGATTGGCGAGGCTCAACTTACTGGACCTGCCCTCATTTTAGAGACAACAGATAAGGTAAAGAAAGTTCGTGATAACCTTCAGACAGCTAGAAGTCGTCAGAAGAACTACGCGGATTTAAAACGCAAGCCCTTGGATTTTCAAGTCGGTGATCGTGTATTACTTAAGGTCTCACCTTGGAAGGGTGTGATCAGATTCGGAAAGAAAGGAAAACTTGCACCTAGATACGTTGGACCATTTAAGATCGTCGAAAGAATCGGCAAGGTAGCCTACAGACTTGAGTTGCCTCCTGAACTTGGAAATGTTCATCCAACTTTTCACGTGTCCAATCTCAAGAGGTGTTTAGCTGATGAGAACCTCCACATACCGCTTGACGAAATTCGTGTTGATAAAACCCTGAAATTTGTCGAGAAACCAGTGGAAATCATGGAATGTGAAGTCAAGTGGCTTAAACGCAAGCGCATTCCTTTGGTCAAGGTTCGTTGGGAATCTAAGCGTGGACCCGAGTTTACTTGGGAACGTGAGGATCAAATGAAGGCAAAATATCCGCATCTTTTTCCACGAGTTTCCTCTAAATAAATTTCGGGACGAAATTTCCACAAGTAGGGGAGACTGTAACATTTGTGCTTGTAATCATTATGAACAGTTCAATTATCAATAAAACAATTTTATTTTATCCCATCGATTGTTTGATTGTGTTTTACATTTTTCATGTTTTGACTTTCGTTCAATTTCAAACTCTACATCGCTTTCTGGAGCATTATACGCAAACTGGTGCGTAAACGTACTCAGTTTAATGCGACAAATACTCCGGAACATCAACATATACTCAACATACCTTAAATAACCTTTACATAACTTAGAAATAAGTTTTAAAGGCTTTGGTGTGGCAAAAACAAGATAATTCGCTTACAGGGACTAAACTTGACAAACTGTAAAAGTATGCCAATTTGAACTGTAACGAACATTCCGGAACATGTCCATAAGTTAAACATACCATAAATATCCTTTACACAGCTTAGAAATAGGCTTTGAGGGGTTTGGTATGCTAAAATAAACTTTTGGGTCATTCAGGGACTAAAAGTGTCAAAAAGTGCACAAGTTTGCACTTTTGCGCATAACTTACGTTCTGAATACATCCGGACATCCAAAAATTTATGTAAGCATCCTTATATTATGCCTTAGTGTTTGGCATGAGAAAAATCCATTCGTCGCGTCATTTGGACCGTCTTTCGCGCTTATGCGCATTCCGTCGTAATTAAGCGAACACCGCGATCGTACGGCCAAACGAGCCAACATCCGGAACATTTTTGGGCATGTTCCATGTCCACAATGTTTAGGCATCATTTTGGGGCCTTAAAGATGGCTTTACAGGTCTTAAAAGGGCTGGAAATAGCTTAAAAACGCAACAGGGGCCAAATATGTAAATTCTGCAAGTGGTGCAGATCAGACGGGGCCAGGCGACCCGCGTAAGATCTGCACTCCCTTTCACGCGGGCCGCGTGAGGATGTTTGACAGAAAGATTTTGCATTTAATGCAAAATCTGGCCTTTCGTTCGATCAAGAGGCGATGCCTTTTCACCCAATGAAGGGCCAAGGGCCAAGTTCAGTGAATTTAACCATTGGACACATGTACGCACGAGATCAAGGCACGATATTCGATAAAACGATCCTAACGGTTCCACTTTTCCTATAAATACCCCCCCCCCTTTGTGTAAAAATCACAACAATCTGATCTTGAAGCTCTAAGTTGAAACCATTGTTTCATACCTGAGCTATTTGATCTAGATTAGCACTCGGGGACCCTCCGTAAGTCTTCTTTCGCTCTTTTATTCGCTTTTCGAGTCCGAAAGTCAACGTTTTGTTGACTTTCTGCATTGACCAGCTTATGGTCGATGCGAAGTTCATGGAACTTCATAACGTGAGCGTGATCACGATGGTTATGGTCCATAGTGACCATACCTACTGATCACCACGTTATCTAGGCTCGGTGACGAGTCGTAGTTTCGGCCAAAATGTGCATTCTTGCATATTTTGTAACCAAACTACTCGTGGGCATCAAAGCCGTTTGTTTTGATGTCAAACCTGTTTTCTAAACTTAGTTAAGCATGTTCTAACATGCTTAGCTCGTCACGTTTAGTATAGTGCTTATATAGGGTCGTAAGGTAAGCGATCTAAACCATCGCTTATACTTTCGAACCCGACCCATTTGGTCGATCTTTAGGATCCGACCAAACATATTAGGTGACCATAGCTATAACCTTCCGAGGTTATACCTTGTGGTCGCAATGTTAGGCGTTCCATACGCGTTCTACGCGAATGACGCGTTAGGGTGGCATAAGCTACCTCAACGGGTCGTGATGGACCGTAAGCACTTAGGTTAAGTTTCATTTTAGTATGTAGGCTTTGTTAAACCATATTACACGAGTCTCCATACTCGTTTGGTTTTCGAACCCGCGTACTGTCCGATCCTTCCGATTTGGTCCGGTATATTAACATAAGCTACCTATTAGGTGCCGTTGATATTCCGTGATCTTTAGCATTATCTGGTTATTTTACAAGGAACTCAAAGCAATCTCAGGTGAGTACATAGAACCCCTCTTTTACTGTTTTCCAACTATTTTGGGGTGAAACACATGTGCCTATCTGTTACATTCATGCTTTCCATGTTTTCACATCATATGCCTGCTATGTTGTTAGTACATTATAGTACACGATTTCATTACATTTCATGCTATGTATGCCCATTGTGTGCGTACTTAGTACATTGTTTTACATTACATTTCTGTTGCATATGTTTACTCAGCATATGGACACATTGATTTATATGAACATTTCTGTTGCATATGTTTACTCAGCATATGGACACATTGATTTACATGAACATTTCTGTTGCATATGTTTACTCAACATATGGACACATTGATTTACATGAACAATTCTGCTGCATATGTTTACTCAGCATATGGGCACATTGATTTACATGAGCACTTCTGCTTCGTATGTTTACTTAGCATACTTAGTACAATTGTTTACATCACATGCCTTCATTTTGTTATGACATTTGGTTTGTTTAAACATGGGACAATACATTCATTAACATTGATCACGCCGTTCGTTAGTAGGTAGTGGTACCATAGGAATTGACAACTCCCATTCCTGAAGTCCTGGGTTTGATAGGACTGGAAGGAATGACCGAATTCGATATACATAACTTAGATAAACCTTTAATTTGTTTAAGGGTTTATCGCCACAGTCTCAAGGCTTGGATGTATGCATAGTTTACAATACCGCATAAATGTTAATATCAATAGAGCATGCATTTTTCCACAGAACATAACGTTGATTTAACCCACGTGTTACTTCAACGACTTGTTTTGTGCAGTTTACATATGGTTTAAGTTGATACATTTCGCTTACCATACATGATACATTTTGGGATACATATTACATGATTTACATTGAACATAAACACGTCGACATTGACATACACATTTGGTCGTTTACATTTGAACATAAACATTTGACATGGTTTACAATAACACTTGACATTTGGTTTACACATGAACAATTTACACGGTGGATTGGTTTGGGTAAATGATTTAAGTAACGTGGCGTATGTAATATGATACAAACATGGTGGATACGCCGCTGGTACTTCCTATATATAAATGTTTGTATAATATTACATATCGTGGCGTTATCTAAGTCATTTCAGTTTAGACACATTACATTTTACATAAATAACATATTCTTCACAAGACATTATCTTCATAAACAACTTATCTTATTCAACTCATTTTACTTGGTTATTCGTTTAACCTTGCACTTATCTATACATATCGTTTGATGTTATCGTTTTTCAAATGATTTATAAAGCAAAACAAATTACAAGGTTCATGACTGACTGTTATTAAACATTTCTTTAAGCTCAAGTCATGAATCCCATTTTCACAAAAACTATGTATCTCACAGGCATTTTTATGCTGACGTACCTACCTTCACATGTGTTTTCAGGAGCTATTCCATAGGACGATGATCATGATTCTAGGGCGGACCTGTGCCTTAGAGCCTAAAAATGAAGTTTGAACTAGCTTAATTATGTTTTGATTTCCGTACTCTCTTTCCAAGACAATGTAACACCTTTGTTTATAAATAAAATACAACTTGTATGCCATGGTTATGAAACAATTTAATTCTGTCCACAACACTCCCCGGCGTTTCCGCCGCGGTTGCATGTTATACGCGGCCGGGGTGTGACAGTCCATCCTAGCTAGACCCCGTCGGGTGTCAGCCACACTATAGTACCATACTAGCTAAGGAGGAAGTTAACGAAAATATGTCCTAGTATACATGTTTCTAGCATCACGTCCAAAAGTGCATTTAAAGCGAAAAAGGGTTCAAGTATACTCACCGTGGGTGCGTAACAGCAAACACGGCTGGTCTTGAGGGAGCGAGGAGAGTGTCGGGTCAGCCTGGGGGTGAGATCAGAAGTGCATCAGTCTTCCGGTGTGAAAAACAGTTGAACGAAACATCGGGTGGGTGTTGGGTCACTTCGGCCGAACTGATCCAAGCAACTTCGATCGAAGTTGTCTTGGTCAACTTCGGTCTAAGTTGACTGCATTGTTGTCTTTTAATGTTGTGTACTCCACTTCGGTCGAACTGGCCAAGCTACTTCGGTCGAAGTCAACTTCGGTCGAAGTTAGCTGGTCAGTTTCGAGCGAAGTTGGCTGTTTGGGGTCTGATTTGGTGCGTTTTCGTGCCGTTTGTCGAGGAAATCGAGTGTCCAGCTTTCCAACCTTGTGCTACTGAGCAAAACATAGGCTGGAGAGGTCTTGTAGAGCGAGTTTAGCCATTTTACAGGAACTTAGACTAATTCATGCGAACTCGGCGGTTCATATGAGTTAGTCTAGTTCGTATAAAGCGACTGTATCGTCTTTGTGCTTCCGGATCTGGGTTTTCACGCTTGAAACAGACGTAAAAGTCAGATCTATTTCAGGTTTGAGGTCGACAATGCCTCGTTCCACTACTTAGTGAACAAGACACACGTCGGTTAGTCCGTTTTAAGTGTAAAAATTGAAGCTTTATCTGTTTTTCTCAGATCTAGCACCTTGTGACCCAAAACCATCAAGATTTCTGACTTGGGTATCCAAAGCTAAGCCCAATACACACAAACAAGCGTAGATCTAAGTGAAAAGAAGAAGTTTTGTAGAAAAAGATAAAGTTTTCGTAAAAGAGAAGTTCGTAAACGAAATTGAAGGTAAAACCTTGTGAAAATCGTTGTATAAACGTTGTGTTGTGCTTAAAACAAAGGTTTCTTACTTGTAAAATCAGTGAAATGGGTGTAGGAGAGTTCTGGAGCGAAGTGGCAGCAAGGAATGAACGAATGGGGGAGCGAGGTATTTATAGGAAGTGAGATTTAGAGCTGGTTCAAGGCTAGTTCGGTCGAAGGGGGTCCCTTGGAGCCCACTTCGGTCGAACCTGGTAAACTGGTGGAAGGCTGCCCCACTTCGAGCGACGTGGGGAGTGCCTAGTTCGGCCGAACTTGGCCTGCGGGCCAAGTTTGGGGTTTCGTTTCGTGTTTTAGCTGATTGTTTGGCGTTTTATTCGTATAGGTTAGCTATATTCAGCATTATTAAGTGTTATTAAGCGTTTTAGGTGCTTTAAGTGCTTAAATTTATTTAATTTAAATCAAACAGATAAGCGAGGTAGTATGCGTCTTAGTTCCCAAGCCTTGCGAGATTCGTGTTGTTGTTTAAGCGAGCAGAGAGTCTTTTAAACGTCACGCAATAGTATTGTCGATTAACGAGTGCGATATAAGCGTTGTGAGGTGCGATGCATTGATAAGATGAGCGATGTAATGCAAAAATATGCGATGTAGCATAGTAAGCGATATAGTTTACATTATGATCCGAATCTCTGGTGCTAGGCGTAACGGGAGTAACGAGCACGATAGTGCGGGTTGTTACACTTTAAGTAATCTGCAAATTTTTTTACAAATGAAGGTGACAATCGAAACAAATATATATATCATTTGTAAACTATTAAACAACCACAAAACTTGGCATGGCCCAGTGGTGGTGGTGCGTGTTGCTTCGCGACAGACCCGGGTTCGAGACCCTCTTGTTCCGGTTTCTTCAGTGATAGTCAGTTCTGCTGTTGTTCAGGCCCTCCTATGGATCGGCCTAATTGGCCATATTCTTTTGATTCTTTTTATTCGAACTGGGCCATCCCTTTTGGGCCAGATCAGTCTTCTGGGCCGGACTGATGCTAGTCAAAACTTCCTGTTGGACTTGTTTTAACAATAATCAGTTATATTCTTACAAAGTATTATTACTTGTCACACCCCAACCAATGGCGGAATCATTGGGGCGCGGCACTAAGCGAATAGATTGCTCAAAAACTCCACAACAACTAATAACATAACAATATTTGAATACATCAAATTTCCCATACAATTAAACCAAATATTTATATTAAAAGTCATAACGATTACATTGTTTCTAAGCAAAATTTGTCCGACAACTAGATTTTACTACAAAATTCTAAAGCGCTAATCTAGGTCCATAAGCAACATAATCCAAATCAACATGTTACATACGTTAAAATACAAGTCAATACAATTAAGTAAAGGTGAGCATACAGGTTTGCGTAATAATAGTAATAAAAGCGTTTAAGCATACACCGCATGACATACGCAATAGTTGTGAACTTATGTAACTACTCAGATTCAAGTAAACCATCAAACCGCGATTGATCAAGGCACGTGAACAAGTGTCCACGTCCTAAAGAGAAAATAAATGAGAAATAAAAATGTGAGCCTTAACAACCTCGGGCCTCCGAGTGGCGGGTCAACCTCTAGCAAGCTATCATGTTAAAGGTGGCGTACAAGCAATCAAGTAATACATACAATTCAGCAGATTTCACGTATGAGCATGTAAGTAGCAGGTAGCGATAAAGCGTTTGAGAGTTGTGTGATGTGATTTTGATATAAGGAACGTATGTAACACCCAAAAGTGTGTTTAAGCGTAAAAAGGGATCAAGTATACTCACTGTGGGTGCATTTAACGGCAACACAGCAGATCCTTGGAGAGCGGGGAGAGTGCAGGGTCTGCCTGCGAGTGAGATCAGAAGCGCATCAGTCTTCCGAAGTGTTGAAGCGATCGAAGTATGGAGGAGCAGTGAACAAGTTCAGGCGAAGGTGTACCAAATCCCTTGGATTGGTACAAGTTCGGGCGAAGTTGACTGGTTTGCTTACTGACAGTACAAGTTTGGGTGAACTTGATTGATTTGCTTGAAAATTGAACAAGTTCGGGCGAAGTTGGTCACCAATCTGGTGACAACTTCGAGCAAACTTGATCATTTTGGAGCGAACTTGACTGTTTTGGTTACCAAATCATGCGTTTTCGCATTGTTTGCTGAGGAAATCGAGTGTCCATCCCTCCAACCTCGAGCTACTGAGCAAAACATAGGTCGGAGAGGTCTTTTTGGAACGAGTTTAGCCGTTTAGCAGAAGATTAGACTAATCCGGATGAACTTGATGTTCGTTCGAGTTAGTCCGTATTGTGTAAAACGACAATACTGTCCATTGTGCTTCCGGATCTGATATCTTGTTTGACAACACTCCGTCCCACTTCAAAGTGAACAAAACACACGTCACTTAGTCCGTATTTTGTGTGAAAATCGAGGTTTTAAATCTGTTTTCTCAGATCTAACACTCAGTGATCCGAAATCATCTAGATTTCTAGCTTGGAGAGCCAAAGCTACGTTCAGTAAACCCACTTGAGTGTAGATCTGATTGAAAAGAAGAAGTTTTGTAAACCCACTTGAGTGTAGATCTGATTGAAAAGAAGAAGTTTTGTAAAAAAAAAAGATGAAGATTTTCATAAAAGAAGAAGTTTTGATAAAAATGAAGGTTAAACCTTGTGCAAAATCGTTGTAAAACGTTGTAGTATGCATAAAAACGGGTTGATTCTTACTTAGAACGCGAGGAGCATAAATGGAGGAGCTGGGTATTTATAGAGTGTGAGAAATCCTGCTGCCAGACACCAAGTTCGGTCGAACTTGGCCCAGTTCGGTCGAACTTGTGCCAGGTTCGGCCGAACGTGGCCCAGTTCGAGCGAACTTAGCCCCGTTCGAGCGAACTTGGCCCAGTTTGTGCGAACTTGGCCCAGCCTGGCTCGGTTTTGTTTCCCATTTGTTCGTTTGGTTCACCGTTGCACGTTTTGTTCGAATTAGTTAATTATGTTAAGCGTTTAAGCGAGGTGTTTAGCGTTGCGATGAAAACTCAAGCATTTAAGCGAGTTTTAAGTGCGAGAGCGAGGGCGAGTAATAACCATACAAAACACACATAATACATAAGTAACATAAACACATAATTAACATAAGATATCCGCGATTTGAGTTTGCGATGCGATGAGCGTGTGAGTGTATTAGCGTTTAAATGCGATAAATAAGCGAAACATGATGCGTTTCTAATAGATTAAAACATAGTTCACCATTATATCGAAATCTCCGAGTACGAGGACGGATTACAAGGAAAAATAAGCGATAACAGAGCGACTTGAAAAGTCGGGTTGTTACAGTCTCCCCTCCTTTTGGGAATTTCGTCCCGAAATTCAGGTAGCGGCCGTAACGAAGAGATGTGGATATTTAGCTTTCATATCACTTTCGAGTTCCCAAGTGAACTTGGCGCCGCGTTTGCCTTCCCATCGGACCTTCACGATCGGAATGCGAGAGCGTCGGAGTTTCTTAGTCTTTCGATCCATGATTTCTTCTGGCTTTTCCCTGAAATGTAACGTCTCATTGATTTGCAGGTCTTCGAGAGGTACATGCAGATTTTCTTTAGCTAAGCACTTTCTGAGGTTTGAGACATGGAAGGTCGGATGTACGTTGCTGAGTTCCTCCGGTAATTCGAGTCGGTAGGCCACTTTGCCAATTCTTTCCAGAATCTTAAAGGGACCCACGTATCGTGGCACTAGTTTCCCTTTCTTTCCGAAGCGGACCACTCCTTTCCAAGGTGAAACCTTAAAGAGAACGTGATCACCCACTTCGAACTGTAGGGGATTGCGACGTTTATCAGCGTAACTCTTTTTTACGACTGCGAGCTTTCAGGAGATTGTCTTTGATTTGGAGGATCTTGTCAGTCGTTTCTTGTATTAACTCAGGACCGGTGATTTGCGCTTCTCCGATCTCGTGCCAGACAATAGGAGATCGACATTTTCTTCCATACAATGCCTCAAATGGTGCCATTTTAATACTGGCATGATAACTATTATTGTACGAAAATTCGACTAAAGGTAAATGCGTATCCCAATTACCACCAAAATCTATAACACATGATCGAAGCATGTCTTCGAGGGTACGAATCGTGCGTTCGGTCTGACCGTCGGTTTGAGGATGAAAGGCAGTACTAAGGTTAAGCTTAGTACCGAGCGCGGTTTGGAAAGTCTCCCAGAGACGAGAAGTAAAGCGACGATCGCGGTCAGAGATGATGTCATGAGGCATCCCGTGTCGACAAATGGCTTTGTAGGTATAGATTTGTGCTAACCGTTCTACCTTAAAGTCTTCTCGTATGGCAATAGAGTGAGCGGATTTAGTAAGACTATCAACGATAACCCAAATGCTATCGTGACCAGAGGAAGTTTGAGGGTTTCGTAATAAAATCCATAGCTATACTCTCCCATTTCCACATCGGAATTTCGGGTTGTTCGATTAAGCCAGAGGGTCTTTGATGTTCGGCTTTAACTTTCGAACAAGTCAAACACTTCGAAACATACAGAGCGATATCCTTCTTCATACTCGGCCACCAATACTTAGATCGAAGATCCTGGTTGTAACGCATCGAAAATTCGTACCCAATAAAATAAAGACACGTGTTATGAGGGACAAACATGTCCGGAACCCGGATCAAATAAAGATGTATGGTAGGATTTGAAAAGGGCGTCATCTTATTAAAATACCTCTGAACGACCCAAGGGCGACATGTTATTAAAATACCTCTGAACGACCCAAATTATAAAATCCCAAGATCCTTAAATTGTTTGACAAACATCTGTTATATATTAACCGGTTGTTCCTAAATAAATGAAATTCCATCTTTTATATGGAAATTGGGTCATTAAGGATATTACTACTAAAATCCTGATTAAATTCTTGTCTAAGAAAGATTGGAACTTACTTAATAAAACATGTTTAGCCTTTGTAAGAATCCAAGGTTTTAAACTTGGAAATTTTCCGTCACTTTAAGTTGTTACAAGATGCCAAGGATTTTAAAAGCATGCTAAGCATGCAATGGCTGAGCAAACTCGTCCCCCAACTGGAAAAGATGGCATGAGATTCGGAGTCCACGAAGTTGCATGGTCAAGGCTTGAAGTTTGTAAAAATTTTTGTCTTCTGGCCACCGGTTACGGACCGCAAGGCCCTAGGCTTACGGTCCGTAAGATACATACCTGGGCGATTTCAGCAAAGGCGGTTACGGACCGTAACCATTCAAGCATACGGTCCGCAAGAGGAGCATACGGACCGCAAGAGCTTAGGCTTACGGTCCGTAAGCCAGTCGCTGGCAGCAGAAAATGGACAGCTGCCTGTTCAGCCTGTTGCACCGCCTCTCATGAATGGTTTTCAAAACCAGGGACTTGCTAGGCAGTATTTAGCCTATTAGGGACACTTGGGTTGATCTTGTAACCATTCTAGGCTAGCTTGGCATGATCTTGGACCTTATAGTTCACTATATAAGGACTTGTGTTGTAACCATATTCACTTGCTCACTTGGGACTTTAGTTCAAGGCTTCTCTGGAGCATTTCTGGACAGCAACAAGTTCTCATTAAGTCTCTAACCCTAATTAGAACCTTTGTAAGTGTCCTTAATCCTTTTTAATCCCTTTTAGCTTAGTTATTTAGCTAAAAGTCAAACCGTCGTAATTAAGGTTTGACTTCGAGATTAGTCCATAATTACTCAGTCAAATCTCGAATTAAAAATACCTATAAGTAGGTAAACATGTGGGTAACAAACCCTTAAAAGGGTATAATCAGATTCCCACTCTAACCATGTGAATTATCGAGTCAAACTACACTTTAAAAAGTCAACAGAATGCTTAAATCCAAATTAACGCATAATTAGCAATGTAGGATACATGCAACCTGTTTGATCATTAATATAACTTGGTAACTAATGTAAGAACATGTTCCAACATGTTCAACTCGACAATTTTCTGTTTAGACCCGGATTGGAACCGAAGGTCGCATAGTTTGACTTTCGCTTTGACTTTCAGTTCTGACCCGCTTTAGTCAAGTTTAAGATTGCCTTAGAGCTTCTTTTGGACCTAGTAACATGTTAGTATAACCTTCTGTGATTATACGGCTTAGTTCACTAGTTGTCTAATTATTATGCAAATTTCCGTTAAAATGCCCATATGTTGACCATTATGCCCAAATATTCATAAAATGTGATTTTTGAAAATATGAAAGGGTAAATATCTTGGTTACTAAATTATAAACTTGTAACCAAAGTTTGACATCAGTTTGAGGCCTAGAATTAAAGTTATGCTCATTAGCGTAATTAGGAGCTTTCTTAATAATTAAATAACATAAATTGCATATAGCCTATCTAAACCTAAACTTTTATACAAAACTTTATACCTACTGTTATAAAATAATATTTTGGGATTTTTAAATATTTTTATTCAATTTTAGGCTGAGTATAACTTAGTGTTCTAAACTTAATTCGGCTAATGCCGATTTTGCTCTTTTGGGATATAAAATGAGTTTTATAAACCCTTTTGACCTCAAACCTTTTTCTACTGATTTATTATGACAAATATATTATTTTGAGCCTTCTGGAATTTTAAAAGTATCAGCTTTTCTTTGAAAACCCGGAAATGGTTCCAAATCGCCTTTTTAGGCATTTTTACGACATAGTCTATGTCAAAACTAGTTTATATGTATAAGAGTCAATACCGACTGATATATTTAGTATAATTCTATATTATAACAGTAAACTAAAGTTTGAAACTCAGATTTCCAGTTTTGACCTTGTAGGCTTATGTGAAATTACCAAAAATGCCCTTTTGGTGCATAAGATTGTTATAATTAATAATATTCACATATATTTGATACCCTACTATTATAACATGATAAACTAAGTATAATTACTGATTTATTCAGATATGTAACTCAGATTGCTAGTCTAACTTTTTTATATACCCTTTTAAATGACCAAAATGCCCTTATGAGGCGTAATTTGAGTTTAAAATCATTTGGGGCATAATAGGACATATCTTACTGATATCACAACATATTTGGTGCATATAATCTCAGGAAACTTGTATATGATTTATATGGTTACCCGTTACGCATTTTCGTGTTCGGATCGGCATATGTAACTAGTTTACGCATAATAGCCGAAACGGGTCAAACCATATCATCTTTGTCTCAAAATCCAGAATGTGATCAATTTATCCATATTATACAAGTCTCCAAACTTGTTGGGCCTAAATCACATTCCCTCCCAGTTTTCGCCTTCTATGCGATTAAACCATATTTATTCTTTAAAACTAACCGGTCTAAGCTTAGGCTATGTTAAAGACCTGTTAGGATTCTAATAAGTTATTATAAACCTTCGTTCCAGAATAGGAGACCAGTAAAAGACACTTGCCTTTGCTTATTGTGGTTTATACTTACTCAGGTAAATACTTTTAACTTATTTTCCCTTATACGGGCTTGGGGTACGGTATATAAAATACCGCTTGGTCGGGCAATTGACCTTAGCTCATTAGTAGTTGGGTATTATCAATGTGACCCGTTTAAAATTTAGTTTTGTTTGTTTTACGCCTTTGGGAGTTTAATGACCATGTCCCGGATATCCTTGGCATCATTTTACGAAATGGCCACGACCTTGACACGCGGGTGTAGGCGTACACCCGACAATGTGTCCATATAATTCAGGTATAACTGTTGGTTTCCCGCCGCGGATTTATACTATGTGGTGTGTCTGTTAACCTTAAACCCGACACGAACCGGGCGACTAAACGCATAACAAACATGTAATTCTTTTACAAGATTAGATTTAATTAATTATCCCAAGTTATAAAAAGTTTTGTGCCATGTGCATTTAAATCAATTTTTACAACATTTTTAAAATGAGTCAGTTAAATTGTATTTACCAGTGTAAACTGACGTATTTTCCCCAAAAAGATTAAGTGCAGGTTCTACACGTAATAGGCTGGCTACTCCTTAGCATCGTTAGAGTCTTGCAAGCTTGGGATGCCTTTCATCTGTTGAACAATTTTCCTTTTTATGTTGATCCGCCTGTGGATCTATTTCAGCTACTATGTGATACTGGATATTACATTTTATATGGTTGAAATAAATCTATTTTATTGCTTCCGTTGTGCATTATAATTTGTGTTGTTTGACTATGATGATATCAACTACGTCACGATACTCCCCCACCGGTGACACGTGGAAATTAGGGGTGTGACTGGTTGGTATCAGAGCCAACACTGAGTGAATTAAACACTAGCCTTTTGTGTTTAATTTCAGTGCACAAATTGCACATTCCTCGAGTTCCGAGTCTAGACATCGAACATAGGACAAACTCTGTTTTGTTTTGTTATTTGGTCTTTTATTTTTATATATTTTGGTCGTTATCTTAACCATGTTTGTAGGTCGAAAATGTCGCCGAGATTTCTGAGAGGACGTGGCAAAGGCCCAGTTACGGGTCACGATCATGAAGCCGGGCCCTCACACCGGCGAACGCCTTCCATCACCATGAGTACTAGCCCGCAGGAGCCATGGAGGCTCTACATTGAACCGGGGAGGCGGTCAGTCTCCCTTAGTTCCTCACCTTCGTATTTGCATTCATTTGGGCCCCAATCAGAAAACGAGCACCACCTTCTTTTATACCTTTGCAAAGATCGAACTCACACCATTCCTTTGACAACCCTTCACCTGTTTTCCAGAGCCGGTTCAACCCGGCTAATATCTTTCAAGAACCCGTGGGTTTTAACCTACTAGGACCTGAGGATCACTTCTCAGGGGATCACACGGACGACATGGACGAAGAAACGGATCCCGTGGAGCCTGCGTCCGGAACACCGAACCACCCCATCGAAATCTCCGATGGGTCGTCTTTCCATGGATCACCTTATCGTGGTCCTGACAATTACCAGGAGAGGTTCAAACAGTGGGACTGGTATTTCACCCCGTCCGAGCACTCGTCTCCTTACCACCAGCAGCAGCAGGATCCTTCCGAGGATCACCGATTTGTGGCAGTCACTCCGCCACCACCACCACCAGTGGAGCAACAACCGCCTCCAGAGCCACCAAGGCGGAGAAGGTCAAACGCACGGATGTCCGTGCGAGGGGGAGTCCGCATCAGCACTCCCCAGCCCTCGAGTGGCAGTCATTATCCGCCACTCTAGGAAGAAGAAGAACCACAGATGGGAGGTCCATCAAACCCCATTCCTGAGGTCAACTCTACGCCTATGGCGCCACCAGTGGGTTTTGATAACCCAATACCTGCATACGCCGGTTTAGCGGCGTATAACCCTTTTGAGTTGCCGGCGCATACCCATTACAACTATGCTGGTGTAGACCCGTACCAGGAGGCATGAGACTACAACGCTCGTCACCCAGAGGGACCCTATGGTGGTCTTTAGACCACTGGTTACCCAACTTATGGGTACCAGCGTCCGCCACCTCCTCAACCTCTGTACCAGCCGCCGCAGCCACAGTTGATCCCGCCTGAGCGCCAGCAAGAGGTCCTTGAGTGATTGGACCGATGTGAACAGGAAATCCGAAGAGAGCGCAATAACACACGAGGCTTCTTCAAGGGATTATCAGATTTGATCAAAGGGAAGTCCAAGAGGAGGGGTCATTAAAGACCTTTGTTGTTTATTTATTTTAGTTGTAATCAAGTCCCTGCATGGACTTTTTGCTTCAGTACTTAGCCCCTACGTGGGCTTGTCATTTTATATTATGCCCTTGCGTGGGCATGTCTTTTAGTTGACCCCTGCGTGGGTTTGTTTTGTTTTCCGCCCCTGCGTGGGCATTTATTTTCATAGAAGTCCCGATTAGGGCGAATGATGTACTCGTTTAAACAATTTATGAGATGTTCTAGTTAAATTTTCATTTTATTTATTATTGTTAATTATGTTCATAAAATATGAAAATAAATGAGAATAATTATAAAATCTGCCATTATACTAAAATGGTAAAATCTGGAAAGGGACAAAGACCTAGCCAAATGTTATCTTAAAACAAGGCCAAGATGGTAGTTCCATAATTAGATTAAGATCCATATTAACATCTCAATTTAGGACTATTCTGCGTTAATTATTAAAGGAATCTAAAAGGTAAAACCTAGCCTATATGTTGTTGCAGATAGGGCCAAGATGGTAGGACCCACATAATAGATTCCAATTATTGTTAACATCTGTTAGTATGTTAACATTCTTGGCAAACTGTGAATCAGTAAAGTCACACAGGCCATCCTTTAAAAGGGTTAATTTAAATTCCCTTAATTATATAACCGCCCCTTGTGGACGAAGTGCTTGTGGGGAATAATTAAATGTCCTCTGGGACTAGAAACACTGGTAGCTTATGACTCCCTGTTAATGACAGGTGACGAACTGTGGTTCAAACCTGAATACCGGGACTTTGTAAATTCCTGGTTCATAATTGAATTAAATTATCCTTGTGACTAGGCCTTATGTGCTATTATTAATATATTTTAGGGTAATAATAAAGATCCTAAGATTTTAACAAATTAACCTAAAATGGCAATTTAAAACCATGGTTAATAGAATATAAAATACTGTAAAACCCTCTAATTAAAACCTTGCCCATTAATTTTTAAATGAAGCAATTGAAGCTACATGGCTGGGTCGGATGAAGTGAATAGCCATCCGGTGGAAAACCACGATAACGTCATAATTCAGTTAACTAGAGCGGAGCTTCAAGCATTAGTGGATAATACAGTTACAAAAGCTTTAGATAGACAGTACAGTGAGTCCTCTAGGACCCGAAGTAGAACCCTATCCACACCTCATTCTAAACCAAAAACGCATTCTGAGGCTCACAGCAAACCACTACCTACCCCACCTAAGTCTAAGAAGGATGAGTCTAAGAAGGACTGACCGACATTCTTCAAATGAAAACAGTGTTCACCCCAAGAAGATTGTGTTTGATGATGCCCCACGTGCTAAGGGTTGCACATATAAATATTTTGTGTCTTGTAAACCCCGGGATTTTATTGGGGAGAAAGGGGCAGTAGACTGCATGACTTGGCTGGATGAAATGGACACTGTTGTAGACATTAGTGGTTGTGCTGAGAGGGATATGGTAAAGTTCGCATCCCAGTCATTTAAGGGTGAAGCCCTGGCATGGTGGAGGTCATTGATCCAAGCCTCTGGAAAAGTTGCTTTATACAACATGTCTTGGGAGCAATTTGTTGCTCTTATCAAGGAAAATTACTGCCCTCAGCATGAGGTTGAGAAGATAGAATCTGATTTCCTATCACTGGTCATGAAGAACCTGGATTGCCAGGCTTATCTCACAAGTTTCAACACCCTGTCAAGATTGGTTCCGTACCTTGTGACCCCGGAACCCAAAAGGATCGCACGTTTCATTGGGGGTTTGGACCTAGAAATCAAAGCTAGCGTGAAGGCCTCTCGGCCCGCTACATTTAGATCCGTAGCTGATATATCTCTGTCTCTCACTCTGGATGCAGTGAGACAGAGATCATTGCGAAATGCTAACACCGAGAAGAGAAAGCGTGAAGATGATGGTTCATGACACTCAGATAAGAAGCGAAAGGGAAACAACGACCACAAGAAAGGGTCGGGATCCAAGAAGGGTGATCAACAGTCAAGTGATAGTTCAAAGTGCAAGATCTGCAAGAAGCACCATTTTGGGAAGTGCAGGTTTGAGCAGAAATCCCAATCCCAGCCTAAGGCATGTGGGATTTGCAAGTCCACGGAGCACAGGACCCTCGAATGCAAAAAGTTGAAAGATGCAACTTGTTATAGTTGCAATGAAAAAGGGCATATCAAAACCAACTGCCCAAAGCTGGTGAAGAAGGCTGAAGATGGGAAGAAGACCAACGCCAGGGTCTTTCAGATGAATGTTCAGGAGGCCATCCAGAACGACAATGTCATAACCGGTACGTTTCTCATTAATGATGTTTTCGCAAGAGTATTATTTGATTCTGGAGCAGATAAATCCTTTGTGGATATTAAGTTTTGTGAATTGTTAAAATTGCCTGTTAAAGCCTTAAGTCTGAATTATGAGGTAGAATTAGCTGATGGGACTATGGAAAGAGTCTCAACCGTGTTAGATGGATGTGTCATATCCATTAGGAACCACTCTTTTCCTTTATCCCTGTTACCCTTTAAGCTAGCCGGTTTCAATATAGTGTTGGGTATGGATTGGTTATCGCATAACCAAGCCCAGATCATGTGCAACAAGAAGCAAGTGGTGATCAAGACTCCGTCTGGAGAACGACTTACCATTCAGGGAGATACACATCATGGATTGCCTGAGCAAGTGGCTATGCTAAAGGCATCCAGATATTTGAAGAAAGGTTGTGTCATTTATATGGCACAGGTGACCATTGATGAGCAAAAGCCCAAGATTGAAGACATCCCCGTTATTTCTGACTACCCTGAAGTTTTCCCGGAAGAACTACCTGGTTTGCCACCTGATAGACAAGTGGAGTTCAGAATCGACATCATTCCAGGAGCAGCTCCCATTGCAAGAGCACCATATAGATTGGCACCAACAGAAATGAAGGAATTGAGGACACAGCTAGATGATCTGCTAGCCAAAGGTTTTATTAGACCTAGTTCGTCTCCATGGGGAGCACCGATCTTTTTGTCAAGAAGAAAGATGGATCAATGCGTCTTTGCATTGATTACCGTGAGCTTAATAAGGTTACTATCAAGAACAGATATCTTTTGCCCAGGATCGACGATCTGTTTGACCAGTTCCAAGGAGCAAGCTATTTTTCCAAGATAGATCTCAGGTCAGGCTATCATCAATTGAAGGGCAAGGGTGAAGATGTACACAAAACTGCGTTTAGGACTCGTTATCGTCATTACGAGTTCCTAGTGATGCCTTTTGGGCTCACTAACGCACCTGCCACATTCATGGATCTCATGAATCGCGTCTGCAAGCCTTACTTAGATGAATTTGTCATCGTTTTTATCGACGACATCCTCATCTACTCGAAGAGTCAAGCTGACCATGAGATGCATCTTCGATGTATCCTTAAATTGCTTCATCAAGAAAAGCTCCATGCAAAATTTTCTAAATGCGAGTTTTGGCTTCGAGAAGTCCAATTTCTTGGACACGTTGTGAGTGAGCGTGGTATCCAAGTGGATCCCGCTAAGGTTGAAGTTGTCATGAATAGGCAAGAGCCAAAGACGCCTACGGAGATTCGCAGTTTCCTAGGATTGGCAGGATACTACAGACGCTTTATCGAGAATTTCTCTAGAATTGCAGCACCCCTGACTCTTCTAACTCGCAAGAATAGCAAGTTCAATTGGGGGCCTAAGCAGCAAGAGTCATTCGATATTTTGAAGCAGAAGTTGAGCAATGCTCCTGTGTTGACATTGCCAGATGGAATTGAAGAGTTTGTAGTATATTGTGATGCATCACACACCGGGATAGGTTGTGTGTTAATGCAGAAAGGGAAAGTCATTGCCTATGCTTCACGACAGCTAAAGGTGCACGAGAAGAATTACACCACCCATGACTTGGAATTGGGTGTCGTTGTATTTGCACTTAAGCTTTGGAGACATTACCTATATGGGACTAAATGTGTGATCTATTCTGATCACAAAAGCCTTCAGCATCTGTTCAATCAGAAAGATTTGAACATGAGGCAGCGACGCTGGATGGAAACTCTGAACGATTATGATTGTGAAATAAGATACCATCTAGGCAAGGCCAATGTAGTCGCGGATGCCTTGAGCACAAAAGAAAGAGTGAAGCCAATAAGGATCAATGCCAAGAGCATTGAAATCAAGAATAGTCTGAATGAAAGGTTGTTAGCTGCACAGAAGGAAGCTGTGTCAGAAGCTAACTATCCTAATGAAAAGCTGGGAGTAACTGAAGAACAGTTATCCTATGGCAAAGACGGAATCCTGAGATTAAATGGAAGAATATGGGATCCTGTTTATGGAGGACTTCGAGACGTTATCCTTCAGGAAGCTCACAGTTCCAGATATTCCGTTCATCCTGGAGCGGATAAGATGTACCAGGATGTGAAGGCAAATTATTGGTGGATATGCTTGAAGAAGTCTATAGCCACCCATGTAGCCAAATGTCTGACGTGTGCTCAAGTCAAGGCTGAGCATCAGAAGCCGTCAGGTTTGCTAAAACAGCCTGAAATTCCCACTTGGAAATGGGAAATGGTGACGATGGATTTCATCACCAAGTTTCCTAAGACGCAGAAGGGAAATGATACTATATGGGTCATAGTTGACAGACTGACCAAGTCAGCTCATTTCCTACCCATTAAGGAAACTTACAGTTCGGACATGTTGGCCCAACTGTATGTTGATAAATCGTATCCCTGCATGGGGTACCAGTGTCTATTATCTCTGATAGGGATACTAGGTACACTTCGCATTTTTGGAAGAGTTTCCAACAGTCTTTGGGGACGCAATTGAACTTTAGTACAGCTTACCATCCTCAGACGGATGGGCAGAGTAAGCGTACCATTCAGACATTGGAGGACATGCTGCGTGCATGTGTAATTGATTTAGGAGGTAGCTGGGATAGGCACCTACCTCTGATCGAGTTCTCCTACAATAATAGCTATCATACCAGCATTCAGGCTGCGCCTTTTGAGGCATTATATGGTAGAAAGTGAAGAACGCCCATTTGTTGGGCAGAAGTAGGAGACACTCAATTATCAGGTCCTGATTTAGTCATTGAGACAACGGATAAGATTGTCCAAATTCGTGACCACCTAAAAGCTGCCCGGGATAGGCAGAAGAGCTATGCTGATAAAAGGCGAAAACCCCTCAAGTTCAAGGTTGGTGATAAAGTTTTGCTCAAAGTATCACCCTGGAAGGGGGTGATGCGATTTGGTAAGAAAGGTAAGTTAAGCCTGAGGTAAATAGGACCATTCGAGATCATCGAATGTGTTGGGTCAGTGGCTTATAAGTTAAACTTACCTGAAGAGCTCAGTGGTATTCACAATGTGTTCCACATCTGCAATATGAAGAAATGTCTAGCTGATGAATCACTAGTCATACCACACACAGATGTGCATATAGACGAGAGCTTGAAATTTGTGGAAAAACCTGTGTCGATTGAGGATCGACAGGTAAAGAAGCTTCGAAGGAAGTATGTGCCTATTGTTAGGGTCAAATGGGATGGCCATATAGGTCCCGATTATACGTGGGAGTTAGAGTCCACAATGAAAGAGAAATACCCTCAATTATTTCAATAAATCTCGAGGTCGAGATTTCTTTTAAGGGGGTGAGGATGTAACGCCTCGAAAATTCGTACCCAATAAAATAAAGACACGTGTCATGAGGGACAAACGTGTCAGGAACCCGGATCAAATAAAGATGTATGGTAGGATTTGAAAAGGGCGTCATGTTATTAAAATACCTCTGAACGACCCAAGGGCGACATGTTAATAAAATACCTCTGAACGACCCAAATTATAAAATCCCAAGATCCTTAAATTGTTTGACAAACATCTATTATATATTAACCGGTTGTTCCTAAATAAATGAAATTCCATCTTTTATATGGAAATTGGGTCATTAAGGATATTACTACTAAAATCCTGATTAAATTCTTATCTAAGAAAGATTGGAACTAACTTAATAAAACATGTTTAGCCTTTGTAAGAATCCAAGGTTTTAAACTTGGAAATTTTCCGTCACTTTAAGTTGTTACAAGATGCCAAGGATTTTAAAAGCATGCTAAGCATGCAATGGCTGAGCAAACTGGTCCCCCAACTGGAAAAGATGGCATGAGATTCGGAGCCACGAAGTTGCATGGTCAAGGCTTGAAGTTTGTAAAAATTTTTGTCTTCTGGCCACCGGTTACGGACCGCAAGGCCCTAGGCTTACGGTCCGTAAGATACATACCTGGGCGATTTCAGCAAAGGCGGTTACGGACAGTAACCATTCAAGCATACGGTCCACAAGAGGAGCATACGGACCGCAAGAGCTTAGGCTTACGGTCCGTAAGCCAGTCGCTGGCAGTAGAAAATGGACAGCTGCCTGTTCAGCCTGTTGCACCCCTCTCATGAATGGTTTTCGAAAACAGGGACTTGCTAGGCAGTATTTAGCCTATTAGGGACACTTGGGTTGATCTTGTAACCATTCTAGGCTAGCTTGGCATGATCTTGGACCTTATAGTTCACTATATAAGGACTTGTGTTGTAACCATATTCACTTGCTCACTTGGGACTTTAGTTCAAGACTTCTCTGGAGCATTTCTGGACAGCAACAAGTTCTCATTAAGTCTCTAACCCTAATTAGGACCTTTGTAAGTGTCCTTAATCCTTTTTAATCCCTTTTAGCTTAGTTATTTTGCTAAAAGTCAAACCTTCATAATTAAGGTTTGACTTCGAGATTAGTCCATAATTACTTAGTCAAATCTCGAATTAAAAATACCTATAAGTAGGTAAACATGTGGGTAACAAACCCTTCAAAGGGTATAATCAGATTCCCAATCTAACCATGTGAATTGTCGAGTCAAAGTACACTTTAAAAAGTCAACAGAATGCTTAAATCCAAATTAACGCATAATTAGCAATGTAGGATACATGCAACCTATTTGATCATTAATATAACTTGGTAACTAATGTAAGAACATGTTCCAACATGTTCAACTCGACAATTTTCTGTTTAGACCCGGATTGGAACCGAAGGTCGCATAGTTTGACTTTCGCTTTGACATTTAGTTCTGGCCCGTTTTAGTCAAGTTTAAGATTGCCTTAGAGCTTCTTTTGGACCTAGTAACATGTTATTATAACCTTCTGTGATTATACGGCTTAGTTCACTAGTTGTCTAATTATTATGCAAATTTCCGTTAAAATGCCCATATGTTGACCATTATGCCCAAATATTCATAAAATGTGATTTTTGAAAATATGAAAGGGTAAACATCTTAGTTACTGAATTATAAACTTGTAACCAAAGTTTGACATCAGTTTGAGGCCTAGAATTAAAGTTATGCTCATTAGCGTAATTAGGAGCTTTCTTAATAATTAAATAGCATAAATTGCATATAGCCTATCTAAACCCAAATTTTTATACAAAACTTTATACCTACTGTTATAAAATAATATTTTGGGATTTTTAAAGATTTTTATTCAATTTTAGGCTGAGTATAACTTAGTGTTCTAAACTTAATTCGGCTAATGCCGATTTTGCCCTTTTGGGCTATAAAATGAGTTTTATAAACCCTTTTGACCTCAAACCTTTTTCTACTGATTTATTATGACAGATATATTATTTTGAGCCTTCTGGAATTATAAAAGTATCAGCTTTTCTTTGAAAACCCGGAAATGGCTCCAAATCGCCTTTTTAGGCATTTTTACGACATAGTCTATGTCAAAACTAGTTTATATGTATAAGAGTCAATACCTACTGATATATTTAGTAAAATTCTATATTATAACAGTAAACTAAAGTTTGGAACTCAGATTTCCAGTTTTGACCTTTTAGGCTTATGTGAAATTACCAAAAATGCCCTTTTGGTGCATAAGATGGTTATAATTAATAAAATTCACATATATTTGATACCCTACTGTTATAACATGATAAACTAAGTATAATTACTGATTTATTCAGATATCTAACTCAGATTGCTAGTCTAACTTTTTTTATATACCCTTTTAAATGACCAAAATGCCCTTTTGAGGCGTAATTTGAGTTTAAAATCATTTGGGGCATAATAGGACATATCTTACTGATATCACAACATATTTGGTGCATATAATCTCAGGAAACTTGTATATGATTTATATGGTTACCCGTTATGCATTTTCGTGTTCGGATCGGCTTATGTAACTAGTTTACGCATAATAGCCGAAACGGGTCAAATCATATCATCTTTGTCTCAAAATCCAGAATGTGATCAATTTATCCATATTATACAAGTCTCCAAACTTGTTGGGCCTAAATCACATTCCCTCCCGGTTTTCTCCTTCCATGCGATTAAACCATATTTATTCTTTGAAACTAACCGGTCTAAGCTTAGGCTATGTTAAAGACCCGTTAGGATTCTAATAGGTTATTATAAACCTTCGTTCCAGAATAGGAGACCAGTAAAAGACACTTGCCTTTGCTTATTGTGGTTTATACTTACTCAGGTAAATACTTTTAACTTATTTTCCCTTATACGGGCTTGGGGTACGGTATATAAAATACCGCTTGGTCGGGCAATTGACCCTAGCTCATTAGTAGTTGGGTATTATCAATGTGACCCGTTTAAAATTTAGTTTTGTTTGTTTTACGCCTTTGGGAGTTTAATGACCATGTCCCAGATATCCTTGGCATCATTTTACGAAATGGCCACGACCTTGACACGCGGGTGTAGGCGTACACCCGACAATGTGTCCATATAATTCAGGTATAACCGTTGGTTTCCCGCCGCGGATTTATACTATGTGGTGTGTCTATTAACCTTAAACCCGGCATGAACCGGGCGACTGAACGCATAACAAACATGTAATTCTTTTACAAGGTTAGATTTAATTAATTATCCCAAGTTATAAAAAGTTTTGTGCCATGTGCATTTAAATCAATTTTTACAACATTTTCAAAATGAGTCAGTTAAATTGTATTTACCAGTGTAAACTGACGTATTTTCCCTAAAAAGATTAAGTGCAGGTTCTACACGTAATAGGCTAGCTACTCCTTAGCATCGTTAGAGTCTCGCAAGCTTAGGATGCCTTTCATCTGTTGAACAATTTTCCTTTTTATGTTGATCCGCCTGTGAATCTATTTCAGCTACTATGTGATACTGGATATTACATTTTATATGGTTGAAATAAATCTATTTTGTTGCTTCCGTTGTGCATTATAATTTGTGTTGTTTGACTATGATGATATCAACTACGTCACGATACTCCCCCACCGGGCCCACCGGTGACACGTGGAAATTAGGGGTGTGACACTGGTACATCTTGTCGGCTCCGGGGTGAATGGAATATAGGGATTTATGAGCTTCGTTTAATAACAACTCTCGAAGGTTGTTGCGATTTAGGACCCAAATACGGTTGAGATAGTAAAAGATACCATTAGCTCTCTGAACGAGTTTGGTTTCAGCACCACACTTCATTTCTTCTTGCAAAGTATCCTCGTTGTAACACGCATGCTGAGCATCACGAATTGAAAATTTAAGTCCACCTTGAACTCGAAAGTTACGAAGGCACTGCAAATAGTTTCTTCGACTAAGAGCGTCGGCTACAACATTCGCCTTGCTGGGATGGTAGCGTATCTCACAATCGTAGTCGTTGAGAAGTTCAACCCATCGACGTTGGCGCATGTTCAGCTCTTTTTGATTAAAGATATGTTGTAGGCTCTTATGGTCGGTGAAGACCGTACACTTTGTACCATAAAGGTAGTGTTGCCATATCTTTATTGCAAAAACAACTGCACCGAGCTCAAGATCGTGGGTGGTGTAGTTCTTCTCGTGAGACCTTAGTTGTTGAGACGCGTACACGATAACTTTACCTCGTTGCATAAGAACACAACCGAGACCGAGATTAGAGGCATCACAATAAACAACAAAATCATCGTTTCCGTCAGGGAGCGTGAGTACAGGAGCGTTGCAAAGCATATGCTTAAGAGTTTGAAAAGCTTCTTCTTGTTCGGAACCCTAAACAAAAGAATTCTCTTTGTGGGTCAAAACAGTAAGAGGAACGGCTATTTTAGAAAAGTCAACGATGAATCGACGGTAGTAGCTCGCCAATCTGAGAAAAGAACGGACTTCAGACGGATTCTTCGACGTTAACCAACTCTTCACAGCTTCAATCTTCGCAGGGTCGACGTGAATTCCTTGGTCGTTGACAACGTGACCGAGGAATTGGACTTCATTCAGCCAAAATTCACACTTGGAGAATTTGGCGTACAAACGATTGCTCTGAAGAAGTTCGAGGACTAAATGTAGATGTCGTGCGTGTTCGATTCTCGTCTTCGAGTATATAAGAATATCATCGATAATCACGATGACAAAATGATCCAAGAAAGCTTTGCACACACAGTTCATCAAATCCATGAAGACCGCGGGTGCATTAGTAAGACCATCAGGCATGACCACGAATTCATAATGGCCATAGCGAGTACGGAATGCAGTTTTCGGAATGTCCTGCTCCTGGACATGAAGTTGATGATAACCAGAACGTAAGTCAATCTTCAAGAAACAAGTAGCATCTTGGAGCTGTTCAAACAAATCATCGATTCGAGGAAGAGGATAATGGTTCTTAATAGTAAGCTTGTTAAGTTCACGGTAGTCGATACACATTCGGAACGATCCATCCTTCTTTTTCACAAAAAGAACGGGTGCGCCCCATGCTGAAGTGCTCGGGCGTATAAATCCTTTCTCAAGTAATTCCTGAAGTTGGCTAAATAGCTCGCGCATTTCAGAGGGTGCGAGACGATAGGGAGCTTTCGCTACAGGAGTACCGCCAGGGATTAGGTCAATACGGAATTCAACGTCACGAGCGGGAGGTAAACCAGGTAAATCGTCGGGAAAAACCTTAGGAAATTCACAAACAACGGGGACATCTTTCAAAGTTTTCGGCTCTTTCTTCGTCTCCACAATATGAGCCAGGAAAGCAGTGTACTTCTTTTGCAAGTACTTGCCCGCTTGAATACAAGACATAAGCTGCAACTCTTTTGAGGGTACGTCACCATACACATGTAGCTGATCACCGTTAGGGAGAGGAAAACGAATCATTTTATCATGGCAAACAACTTCAGCATGATTTCCACGAAGAAAATCCATGCCTCCTATGATATCGAAGCTACCTAACTGCATAGGTATGAGGTCGATCGAGAAGATGTGATTGTTGAGATCAAGTTTACAATCACGTAGAAAAGAATTAACTGTAACAGTTATTCCTGTGGCGATTTCTACGTCGAAAGTCTTTGGGAGTTTAGCGCGTTTACACTTTAAAAGTTTTTCGAATTCGAACGACACAAAACAGTTATCGTCTCCAGTATCAAATAAGCAAGAATCATAAATACCATTAATAATAAACGTACCATTGACGACATTGTTGTCGCCCTGAGCCTGCTTGACGTTGATGTTGAAGGCTCTTAGTGTGTGTCGAGCGTAATATATTTTTATTAATATTTTGAGCCCTTTTTACGCTTTATTCAAGTTTTAAATTTATAAAACACGATATTGTACTAACACTAAACACACACTTGGGCAAGTGCACCCATCGTGAGCGTAGTATAGTGTTGGTAAGATACCGAGGTCGTCCAAGGACACAAGAGCTTTTAGTACCGGTTTATTGTCAATGTCTAATCAATCCAAATTTTTGATAAAAGTTTTTAGACATAAAATTAAAACTAAAAATAAGAAGATAAATAAAATGAAAAACAAATAGACAAGATAGAATCACTTGGATCCAACTTATCTTTAACGTACCCTTTGATGATTTTCGCACTTTCGGACTTTTTAAGAGATTATCTTAGTTATAGTAGTAGGCTCCTCTTTTGAAGGTGACGTTACCCTCAACCCAGTGGTTTGAGTCAGCAGGGATACAATTCCAAAGGGTCGGAATATTGGAAGATAATTAAATAAGTTATTAATGCGAAAAGTGGCAGACCCCTCTTTTGAAGGTGACGTTACCCTGGGCTAAGTGGTTTGAGTCAGCAGGGATACAATCCCAAGTAGCCGGTTTAAAATATTAATAGTAGTTTACATATGAGGGGTTCAAGTTATTCGCACCCCCGCCATCCAATACCTTTGGGGTATTGAAGGAGGTCCTAGTAAGCTTGAACCAAGTCCTCGCAGGATCTATACACTGAACGAGACAAGAACTTTACCAAACCACCCTTCTAACCCCCTTCCAAGTAGTTAACACGCTTTATATAGACCGTAAAGACACGAATGAGCAAATCAATGACATCATGAAGAAATGGTTAAGAAAATTCACTTTCAACATAAGAAACTAGTTATTAAAGTCATTAATACATATCCAAATAAAAAGTGTCGAAAGATTAAAAATCAAAAGTAATACATTAAAGACTTGTCTTCACCAAGTGATGTAAGAGATTAGCCAAGCATGGCCTTTGTTTGACAAAAACCCTTACAATCAATCTTGGATCCCGAGACTACTACACACTCTAAAGATGATAAATGGATGATGGTGGTGGGTGATGGTGTTGTAGTGGTGGTGGAGTGGTGGCAAAGTGAAAGAGAAGTGGTTTGCCAAGGGATGCCTTTGAATGGAACCAAGCACCTCTATTTATATCTAGAACAGAGCCCTGACCACGGCCCCGTGCCTGCTGGGCATGGCCCCGTGGTGACCAATTTCTCTTCCTTCATTAACTGCATATGTCAGGTCTTGTATGAACACGCCCCGTGGTGGCTGAGCACGGCCCCTTGGTCAGTGTACTTGTTGTACTATCAAGATTTTGCGAATCTTAGAGTTGACCACGGCCCGTGGTGGCTTGAATTCTGCATTTTGTCTTTTCTGTAGAAGCTGTTAGCTGAGCACGGGGTGTGGTGGCTGAGCACGGGGCGTGGTGAGCTTGAGCACGGGGCGTGGTGAGCTGAGCACGACCCCGTGGTGGGGCTTCTATTTCTCTTGGTTTTGTTCTTGGGATGCTGCCGAGGGGCCGGACATGTCACGTCATTCCTTCTTCTTGTATTTTGTGTTGGTTTTAGCCGCTAATTTGCTTCTTTTATTCGTTTAAGCTCTTTTGGTCCTGTAAATTAAAAAGGAACAAAGGACGTGATTTTTCCAACATTAGTATTGAAAAGGGGTTAGTTTTACGCCTCATTTGATGTAATTTATATGTTGCATTTTGCACACATCAAATATCCCCACACTTGAATCTTTGCTTGTCCTCAAGCAAAACACTTAAATATGGCTTACACACCCAAAGGGAATAGGTAGAAGAGGAGTTTTGAGCTTATCTTTAGAGTGTCGGGAATCCAAGTTCTAAATCTATTTTGTTTTTATTTTATTTACAATCTTATTCATCATGATTTGTTTAAAACATATTTTAAGAAAAATTATATATTTTGGGCATAACACGCCTTTATAAAATTCTATTTAATTATATACATATTTACACACCTCACAAGTGTTCACTCAACTCTCGGCCGAAGATATTTAATTAGAAACGCTCGGACCCGATGTGGAGCTTACTCCTACCATAGGCTTGACAAACAATCAAACCTCTTCCTTTTTGACGTTTTAATCCTCATAAATATCAAGAGGGCTTTAAAAGGGTAGGTTTTGGCTCGGGTATGTGTTTTTTGGGTAGAAATGGTGAAAAATGTAAAAAGTGTCAATTCTTAAAATTCTTTTGTGGCTTAGAAAAAAACTTTA
The DNA here is from genome assembly GCF_002127325.2 of Helianthus annuus. NCBI lineage: Eukaryota > Viridiplantae > Streptophyta > Magnoliopsida > Asterales > Asteraceae > Helianthus > Helianthus annuus. The sequence continues at coordinate 83,102,237 of NC_035433.2, forward strand.
ATCAATCTCTTTTTTTCGTTTTTTTTTTCCTTATTCTTTTTTTTTCGTTTCTTGCTTCTTTTTTTTTAATAAAGTTGAAACTAAGCCATACTTTTTATTTTTATAACCGAACTTTTTACAAAAAATAAGGGGTGTGAAAATAAAAGGTTTGGTGGATGGTGGTTGTTTTTGCTTTTGCGGGTTTTTAGAAACGAAAGGTTTAAGGCTCAAAGCGGTTTACTATGGGGATATTTTTGGTAAGGGGTAAAAAAGGAAAATAATGGTTTCGAATGAAAAATGGGTTATAATCCTAATGCCTCCATCATTTACTTACTTGGATTTTTGTCGGTAAGGTAAGGACTGGGAATGTATTGTATTGCTTTGCCAAGTTCTAGATTTGTAAGAACCAAACGGGCTATTCACACAAGAAATGAAAAATTGAGCAATTAGTATAGATATGTATTTGTATGCTCGGTAAAGGCTCAAAACTCACTTTTTGTGGGAAGAAGGATATAGTGTAAAAGTGTATGCTCGGTAAAGGCTCAAAACTCACTTTTTGAGCAATTGGTGTTGTAGTGGTGGTGGAGTTGTGGCAAAGTGAGAGAGAAGTGGTTTGCCATGGGATGCCTTTGAATGGAACCAAGCACCTCTATTTATATCCAGAACAGAACCCTGACCTCGGCCCCGTGCCCGCTGGGCACGGCCCCGTGGTGACCAATTTCTCTTCCTTCATTAATTGCATATGTCAGGTCTTGTACGAACACGCCCCGTGGTGGCCGAGCACGGCCCCGTGGTCAGTGTACTTGCTGTACTATCAAGATTTTGTGAATCTTAGAGTTGACCATGGCCCGTGGTGGCTTGAATTCTGTATTTTGTCTTTTCTGTAGAAGCTGTTAGCTGAGCACGGGGTGTGGTGGCTGAGCACGGGGCGTGGTGAGCTTGAGCACGGGGCGTGGTGAGCTGAGCACGACCCCGTGGTGGGGCTTCTGTTTCTCTTGTTTTTGTTCTTGGGATGCTGCCGGGGGGCCGGACATGTCACGTCATTCCTTCTTCTTGTATTTTGTGTTGGTTTTAGCCGCTAATTTGCTTCTTTTATTCGTTTAAGCTCTTTTAGTCCTGTAAATTAAAAAGGAACAAAGAAACGTGCTTTTTCCAACATTAGTATTGAAAAAGGGTTAGTTTTACGCCTCATTTGATGTAATTTATATGTTGCATTTTGCACAAGTCAGCTCTTCCACGCCCAGCTTGTGGTTGTTGCTGCTGCTGCTGTGGTGCTGCTGTTGAGGCTCTTGCTTGACGATGCAGTGCGGACAGACGTTAGCGAAGTGATTCGGATCGCCACATGCGTAACATGCACGTGCGTGAGCTGCTGGTGCTGGTGCTGGTGGAGTTTGGTTCACTAGCATGGCACGGATAGGACTTGGCGGAGCTGCGTTAGTTGGAGGAGCTTGCTGACGAGGGCCGGTACAGCAGCTGACAATAAAGTGGTCGTAGATGTTACAGTTCGTGCAGAAATGGCAGGTGCCTCCACCCACATGATGGTAGGTACACTTAGGGCACAGTGGATGAGGACAAGTATACGCACGCTTAGCAGCTAGTGCGTTTGGTATAGCAGCTAGCTGAATCTGACTGTTTGGCTGGGAGATAGCTGCAAAATTCTTGTTGTTACCCTTTCGCTTGCGATTCTTGAACTTGTCGGCTTGAGGAGGAGCTGGTTCGGTGCTTGGCTCAGTAGTAGCTTGGCTGAGGTTCTTGGTTGCAATCTTGAAAGTTCCAGCCAAGACTCGCTTTTCGTTTATCTCAGCTGTGAGCTGGTAGGTCTCCTCGATGGTTGTTGGACGAGCTGCTTGAACGAAATCTGCCACACAATCAGGCAGTGCACGGAGATACTTCTTGATTGCCTTCTCAGTAGAGTCCACCTGACTCGGGCAAATGATGCTGAGCTGCTTGAAACGAGCGGTAAGGCTTGCGTTATCACCCCCAATTTGCTTGATATTCCAGAATTCGTTCTCAAACTTTTGGACCTCGTGAGGGGGACATAATTCTTTGATCATTAGCTCTTTTAGTTCTTCCCAATCCAGAGCATAAGCAACATCGTTTTCACACCTATTGCGCTCGGCAGTCCACCAGTCGAGAGCCTGCGATTGGAATACCCCAGTAGCATTCACCGTACATAGGTTCTCTGGACATCCGCTTTGGCGGAAAGTGACCTCAATAGCATCGAACCACTGAAACATCTTACTGGGTCCATCCGCCCCAGTAAAACTCATAGGGTCGCATGCTTTAAACTGCTTAAAGCTGAACCGGGTCTTAGGAGCATTACTCTTTGAATCCACTGAAGAGTTGCTGCTAACGGCGTGGATTTCACTGACGATCTGGGGAATCACTTTAGCCATTTCCTTGGCTACAAGCGAAGCGATGCGCTTGTCAGCATTATTACGCTGAGCTGTGCGACGAGTATACGAACCCATGGATGCCATAGCGAATGCAGAAATTCTGTAGATTGGCATATAAGGGATTAGACAAGATTCGATTATAATGGGTTTTTGTTGAAAAGAGTTTAGAATTTCCACCATACGTACTTATTATTATTACCCATATAAGGCACAGAAACAAGTAAGCACATAGCACATAGTCACGTAAGCACATAATTCACGTAGGCACATAAGCACATAGGTATTCACATAGGCACATAAGCACATATTTTGCACGTATTCACCATCCTTTCAAAATGCGTAGTGCGAGCGAGATAAGCGAAATAATAACGAGTAACATATAGTGTAATAACAGCGAGAGATCTGAGCATAAGGATATGCGCGTAAGAGAGTTGTGAGTTATCTTCGTGTTTTTTTAGCGTTTTAGATTACGAGAGTTGTGCGAGTTGTGCATACTTCTACCAAGCGGAGAGCGATAAATTGAGTAAATCGATGAAGCATAAAATTCACAAATTTAAAACACAATAAAATAACAATAAAACTCGATGGTGCGTAGAATCGGTGATTGCAGGCTTAAAACAATTTGGAGTGTCCTGGGTTTTGAGACATTGACTACCCAAAGTGATTCGATTTTCCTCTGAGCTCGAGCACACGCTTTGGCCTAATAGACAAATACTCTCACCGCCCCGCGGCTAACGGCATTTGCCCTTCCAGTTACGACGTGTCTCAAGTCATCGAAACAATCGAGACTTTGGTGAGATTGAAAACCGAGGAGTGGAATTCGTTATTAAGATGCAGGTTTCACCCCTAACTTAACAACTTCATCCGTAGAGATATGGATATCACTCCTAGCTCAACGAGGGAATCTCGTGCGATAAAAGATACGCGGAGTGAGTGATCTTATCGAGAGTTCTTGGTTTTCACACCTAATCTCGACACAATCACTCGTTGATGTGATATGAGCGTTTTCTAAACGTGTAAGTTGTGGCACTGCTTTAGGAAAAGCAAATGTAACTGCTTTAGGAAAAGCATATTTTCATAGTTTTATGTAATCATGAGAACGAAGGGTCTACTTCATGCGAGTCGTCTAATTCGTACGAGGTGCACCTACATCGCGCGAGGAGATACACTTCGTACAAATTAACCAATTCGCATGAACTGGTCAATTCGTTCAAGTAGAAGCAAGTAACACATAAGGGTCCGTTTGGTTTCCTAACTATAGACTAGGTCGAAAATGGCTAGTCTACCTAGTTTCCTATAGTTATGGCTCTGATACCAATCTGTCACACCCCAACCGATGGCGGAATCATCGGGGCGCGACACTAAGCGAACAGATTGCTCAAAAACTCCACAACAACTAATAACATAACAATATTTGAATACATCAAATTTCCCATAAAATTCAACCAAATATTTATAGTAAAAGTCATAATGGTTACATTGTTTCTAAGCAAAATTTGTCCGACAACTAGATTTTAGTACAAAATTCTAAAGCGCTAATCTAGGTCCATAAGCAGCATAATCCAAGTCAACTTGTTACATACGTTAAAATACAAGTCAATACAATTAAGTAAAGATGAGCATACAGGTTTGCGTAATAATAGTAATAAAAGCATTTAAGCATACACCGCATGACATACGCAATAGTTGTGAACTTAGGTAACTACTCAGATTCAAGTAAACCATCAAACCGCGATTGATCGAGGCACGCGAACAAGTGTCCACGTCCTAAAGAGAAAATAAATGAGAAATAAAAATGCGAGCCTTAACAACCTCGGGCCTCCGAGTGGCGGGTCAACCTCTAGCAAGCTATCATGTTAAGGGTGGCGTACAAGCAATCAAGTAATACATACAATTCAGCAGATTTCACGTATGAGCATGTGAGTAGCGAGTAGCGATAAAGCATTTGAGAGATGTGTGATGTGATTTTGATATAAGGAACGTATGTAACACCCAAAAGTGCATTTAAGCGTAAAAAGGGATCAAGTATACTCACTGTGGGTGCGTTTAACGGCAACACAGCAGATCCTTGGAGAGCGGGGAGAGTGCCGGGTCAGCCTGAAGGTGAGACCAGAAGCGCATCAGTCTTCCGAAGTGTTGAAGCGGTCGAAGTATGGAGGAGCAGTGAACAAGTTCGGGCGAAGTTGTACCAAATCCCTTGGATTGGTACAAGTTCGGGCGAAGTTGACTGGTTTGCTTTCTGACAGTACAAGTTTGGGTGAACTTGATTGATTTGCTTGAAAATTGAACAAGTTCGGGCGAAGTTGGTCACCAATCTGGTGACAACTTCGAGCGAACTTGATCATTTTGGAGCGAACTTGACTGTTTTGGTCACCAATTCATGCGTTTTCAAGTCGTTTGCTGAGGAAATCGAGTGTCCATCCCTCCAACCTCGAGCTACTGAGCAAAACATAGGTCGGAGAGGTCTTTTTGGAACGAGTTTAGCCGTTTAGCAGAAGCTTGGACTAATCCGGATGAACTTCATGTTCATTCGCGTTAGTCCGACTTGTGTAAAACGACAATACTGTCCATTGTGCTTCTGGATCTGAGATCTTGTTTGACAACGCTCCCGTCCCACTTCAAAGTGAACGAAACACACGTCACTTAGTTCGTATTTTGTGTGAAAATCGAGGTTTTAAATCTGTTTTCTCAGATCTAACACTCAGTGAGCCGAAATCATCAAGATTTCTAGCTTGGAGAGCCAAAGCTACATTCAGTAAACTCACTTGAGTGTAGATCTGATTGAAAAGAAGAAGTTTTGTAGAAAAAAAGATGAAGATTTTCATAAAAGAAGACGTTTTGATAAAAACGAAGGTTAAACCTTGTGCAAAATCGTTGTAAAACGTTGTAGTATGCATAAAAACGGGTTGATTCTTACTTAGAACACGAGAGATTAGAGAGAGTAGCGTTTCGGGCGAACTTGCAGCAAGAGGAGCATAAATGGAGGAGCTGGGTATTTATAGAGTGTGAGAAATCCTGCTGCCAGACACCAAGTTCGGTCGAACTTGGCTCAAGTTCGGTCGAACTTGGCCCAGTTCGGTCGAACTTGTGCCAGGTTCGGCCGAACGTGGCCCAGTTCGAGCGAACTTGGCCCAGTTTGTGCGAACTTGGCCCAGCCTGGCTCCGTTTTGTTTCCCATTTGTTCGTTTGGTTCACGGTTGCGTGTTTTGTTCGAATTAGTTAATTATGTTAAGCGTTTTCGAGCGTTTAAGCGAGGTGTTTAGCGTTGCGATGAAACTCAAGCATTTAAGCGAGTTTTAAGTGCAAGAGCGAGGGCGAGTAATAACCATACAAAACACACATAATACATAAGGTAACATAAACACATAATTAACATAAGATATCCGCGATTTGAGTTTGCGATGCGATGAGAGTGTGAGTGTATTAGCTTTTAAATGCGATAAATAAGCGAAACATGATGCGTTTTTAATAGATTAAAACATAGTTCACCATTATATCGAAATCTCTGAGTACGAGTACGGATTGCAAGGAAAAATAAGCGATAACAAAGCGACTTGAAAAGTCGGGTTGTTACAGTCTCCCCTCCTTTTGGGAATTTCGTCCTGAAATTCAGGTAGCGGCCGTAACGAAGAGATGTAGATATTTAGCTTTCATATCACTTTCGAGTTCCCAAGTGAACTTGGCGCCGCGTTTGCCTTCCCATCGGACCTTCACGATCGGAATGCGAGAGCGTCGGAGTTTCTTAGTCTCTCGATCCATGATTTCTACTAGATTTTCCATGAAATGTAGCGTCTCATTGATTTGCAGGTCTTCGAGAGGTACATTCAGATTTTCTTTAGCTAAGCACTTTCTGAGGTTTGAGACATGGAAGGTCGGATGTACGTTGCTGAGTTCCTCCGGTAATTCGAGTCGGTAGGCCACTTTGGCAATTCTTTCCAGAATCTTAAAGGGACCCACGTATCGTGGCGCTAGTTTCCCTTTCTTTCCGAAGCGGACCACTCCTTTCCAAGGTGAAACCTTTAAGAGAACGTGATCACCCACTTTGAACTGTAGGGGATTGCGGCGTTTATCAGTGTAACTCTTTTGACAACTCTGAGCTTTCAGGAGATTGTCTTTTATTTGGAGGATCTTGTCAGTTGTTTCTTGTATTAACTCAGGACCAGTGATTTGCGCTTCTCCGATCTCGTGCCAGACAATAGGAGATCGACATTTTCTTCCATACAATGCCTCAAATGGTGCCATTTTAATACTGGCATGATAACTGTTATTGTACGAAAATTCGACTAAAGGTAAATGCGTATCCCAATTACCACCAAAATCTATAACACATGATCGAAGCATGTCTTCGAGGGTACGAATCGTGCGTTCGGTCTGACTGTTGGTTTGAGGATGAAAGGCAGTACTAAGGTTAAGCTTAGTACCGAGCGCGGTTTGGAAAGTCTCCCAGAGATGAGAAGTAAAGCGACCATCACGGTCAAAGATGATGTCACGAGGCGTCCCGTGTTTTCAAATGGCTTTGTAGGTATAGATTTGTGCTAACCATTCTACCTTAAAGGCTTCTCGTATGCAATAAAGTGAGCGGATTTAGTAAGACGATCAACGATAACCCAAATGCTATCGTGACCAGAGGAAGTTCGAGGGAGTTTCATAATAAAATCCAAAGCTATACTCTCCCACTTCCACATCGGAATTTCGGGTTGTTCGAGTAAGCCAGAGGGTCTTTGATGTTCGGCTTTAACTTTCGAACAAGTCAAACACTTCGAAACATACAGAGCGATATCCTTCTTCATACTCGGCCACCAATACTTAGATCGAAGATCCTGGTACATCTTGTCGGCTCCGGGGTGAATGGAATATCGGGATTTATGAGCTTCGTTTAATAACAACTCACGAAGGTTGGTACGATTTGGGACCCAAATACGGTTGAGATAGTAAAAGATACCATTAGCTCTCTGAACGAGTTTGGTTTCAGCACTACACTTCATTTCTTCTCGCAAAGTATCCTCGTTGTAACACGCATGCTGAGCATCACGAATCGAAAATTTAAGTCCACCTTGAACTCGAAAGTTACGAAGGCACTGCAAATAGTTTCGTCGACTAAGAGCGTCGGCTACAACATTCGCCTTGCCGGGATGGTAGCGTATCTCACAATCGTAGTCGTTGAGAAGTTCAACCCATCGACGTTGGCGCATGTTCAGCTCTTTTTGATTAAAGATATGTTGTAGGCTCTTATGGTCGGTGAAGACCGTACACTTTGTACCATAAAGGTAGTGTCGCCATATCTTCAAGAAACAAGTAGCACCTTGGAGCTGATCAAACAAATCATCGATTCGAGGAAGAGGATAATGGTTCTTAATAGTAAGCTTGTTAAGTTCACGGTAGTCGATACACATTCGGAACGATCCATCCTTCTTTTTCACAAAAAGAACGGGTGCGCCCCATGCTGAAGTGCTCGGGCGTATAAATCCTTTCTCAAGTAATTCCTGAAGTTGGCTAAATAGCTCGCGCATTTCGGAGGGTGCGAGACGATAGGGAGCTTTCGCTACAGGAGTACCGCCAGGGATTAGGTCAATACGGAATTCAACGTCACGAGCGGGAGGTAAACCAGGTAAATCGTCGGGAAAAACCTTAGGAAATTCACAAACAACGGGGACATCTTTCAAAGTTTTCGGCTCTTTCTTCGTCTCCACAATATGAGCCAGGAAAGCAGTGTACTTCTTTTGCAAGTACTTGCCCGCTTGAATACAAGACATAAGCTGCAACTCTTTTGAGGGTACGTCACCATACACATGTAGCTGATCACCGTTAGGGAGAGGAAAACGAATCATTTTATCATGGCAAACAACTTCAGCATGATTTCCACGAAGAAAATCCATGCCTCCTATGATATCGAAGCTACCTAACTGCATAGGTATGAGGTCGATCGAGAAGATGTGATTGTTGAGATCAAGTTTACAATCACGTAGAAAAGAATTAACTGTAACAGTTATTCCTGTGGCGATTTCTACGTCGAAAGTCTTTGGGAGTTTAGCGCGTTTACACTTTAAAAGTTTTTCGAATTCGAACGACACAAAACAGTTATCGTCTCCAGTATCAAATAAGCAAGAATCATAAATACCATTAATAATAAACGTACCATTGACGACATTGTTGTCGCCCTGAGCCTGCTTGACGTTGATGTTGAAGGCTCTTAGTGTGTGTCGAGCGTAATATATTTTTATTAATATTTTGAGCCCTTTTTACGCTTTATTCAAGTTTTAAATTTATAAAACACGATATTGTACTAACACTAAACACACACTTGGGCAAGTGCACCCATCGTGAGCGTAGTATAGTGTTGGTAAGATACCGAGGTCGTCCAAGGACACAAGAGCTTTTAGTACCGGTTTATTGTCAATGTCTAATCAATCCAAATTTTTGATAAAAGTTTTTAGACATAAAATTAAAACTAAAAATAAGAAGATAAATAAAATGAAAAACAAATAGACAAGATAGAATCACTTGGATCCAACTTATCTTTAACGTACCCTTTGATGATTTTCGCACTTTCGGACTTTTTAAGAGATTATCTTAGTTATAGTAGTAGGCTCCTCTTTTGAAGGTGACTTTACCCTCAACCCAGTGGTTTGAGTCAGCAGGGATACAATTCCAAAGGGTCGGAATATTGGAAGATAATTAAATAAGTTATTAATGCGAAAAGTGGCAGACCCCTCTTTTGAAGGTGACGTTACCCTGTGCTAAGTGGTTTGAGTCAGCAGGGATACAATCCCAAGTAGCCGGTTTAAAATATTAATAGTAGTTTACATATGAGGGGTTCAAGATATTCGCACCCCCGCCATCCAATACCTTTGGGGTATTGAAGGAGGTCCTAGTAAGCTTGAACCAAGTCCTCGCAGGATCTATACACTGAACGAGACAAGAACTTTACCAAACCACCCTTCTAACCCCCTTCCAAGTAGTTAACGCGCTTTATATAGACCGTAAAGACACGAATGAGCAAATCAATGACATCATGAAGAAATGGTTAAGAAAATTCACTTTCAACATAAGAAACTAGTTATTAAAGTCATTAATACATATCCAAATAAAAAGTGCCGAAAGATTAAAAATCAAAAGTAATACATTAAAGACTTGTCTTCACCAAGTAATGTAAGAGATTAGCCAAGCGTGGCCTTTGTTTGACAAAAACCCTTACAATCAATCTTGGATCCCGAGACTACTACACACTCTAAAGATGATAAATGGATGATGGTGGTGGGTGATGGTGTTGTAGTGGTGGTGGAGTGGTGGCAAAGTGAAAGAGAAGTGGTTTGCCAAGGGATGCCTTTGAATGGAACCAAGCACCTCTATTTATATCTAGAACAGAGCCCTGACCACGGCCCCATGCCCGCTGGGCATGGCCCCGTGGTGACCAATTTCTCTTCCTTCATTAACTGCATATGTCAGGTCTTGTATGAACACGCCCCGTGGTGGCTGAGCACGACCCCTTGGTCAGTGTACTTGTTGTACTATCAAGATTTTGCGAATCTTAGAGTTGACCATGGCCCGTGGTGGCTTGAATTCTGCATTTTGTCTTTTCTGTAGAAGCTGTTAGCTGAGCACGGGGTGTGGTGGCTGAGCACGGGGCGTGGTGAGCTTGAGCACGGGGCGTGGTGAGCTGAGCACGGCCCCGTGGTGGGGCTTCTATTTCTCTTGGTTTTGTTCTTGGGATGCTGCCGAGGGGCCGGACATGTCACGTCATTCCTTCTTCTTGTATTTTGTGTTGGTTTTAGCCGCTAATTTGCTTCTTTTATTCGTTTAAGCTCTTTTGGTCCTGTAAATTAAAAAGGAACAAAGGACGTGCTTTTTCCAACATTAGTATTGAAAAGGGGTTAGTTTTACGCCTCATTTGATGTAATTTATATGTTGCATTTTGCACACATCAAATATCCCCACACTTGAATCTTTGCTTGTCCTCAAGCAAAACACTTAAATATGGCTTACTCACCCAAAGGGAATAGGTAGAAGAGGAGTTTTGAGCTTATCTTTAGAGTGTCGGGAATCCAAGTTCTAAATCTATTTTGTTTTTATTTTATTTACAATCTTATTCATCATGATTTGTTTAAAACATATTTTAAGAAAAATTATATATTTTGGGCATAATACGCCTTTATAAAATTCTATTTAATTATATACATATTTACACACCTCACAAGTGTTCACTCAACTCTCGGCCGAAGATATTTAATTAGAAACGCTCGGACCCGATGTGGAGCTTACTCCTACCATAGGCTTGACAAACAATCAAACCTCTTCCTTTTTGACGTTTTAATCCTCATAAATATCAAGAGGGCTTTAAAAGGGTAGGTTTTGGCTCGGGTATGTGTTTTTTGGGTAGAAATGGTGAAAAATGTAAAAAGTGTTAGTTTTTAAAATTCTTTTGTGGCTTAGAAAAAAACTTTAATCAATCTCTTTTTTTCGTTTTTTTTTCCTTATTCCCTTTTTTTTCGTTTTTTGCTTTTTTTTTAATAAAGTTGAAACTAAGCCATACTTTTTATTTTTATAACCGAACTTTTTACGAAAAATAAGGGGTGTGAAAATAAAAGGTTTGGTGGATGGTTGTGGTTTTTGCAAAAGTTTGTATTTTTGCGGGTTTTTAGAAACGAAAGGTTTAAGGCTCAAAGGGGTTTACTATGGGGATATTTTTGGTAAGGGGTAAAAAAGGAAAATAATGGTTTCGAATGAAAAATGGGTTATAATCCTAATGCCTCCATCATTTACTTACTTGGATTTTTGTCGGTAAGGTAAGGACTGGGAATGTATTGTATTGTTTTGCCAAGTTCTAGATTTGTAAGAACCAAACGGGCTATTCACACAAGAAACGAAAAATTGAGCAATTAGTATAGATATGTATTTGTATGCTCGGTAAAGGCTCAAAACTCACTTTTTGTGGGAAGAAGGATATAGTGTAAAAGTGTATATATAATCAAATTTTACAAAGATTTGTCATGCTCATTTTATATAATTTTCTTAATCGGTTCTTTTTATCACAACGGTATCAGTTGTAAATTAGCAAAAACATAATTTTTAGAACTTATTTTTCCCAAACTAAACCAAGACAAGTAAAAAAACTATTTTGAAAAGATTTGGGGTGATTAGCGGTTCCAAAGTGAGTTTTGTGTAAGGCTTGTTTTTAGAACTCGCAAAATTCAAGGTTTTAGCATCCCCCCCACACTTAAATTACATATTGCCCTCAATGTGTCCAAAAATAAGTTTTTTGATTGATTAGAATATGAAAAGTGGGTTAAAAACAAGTTTTTATGTTACTAGGCTGCTGAACATGGGGTGTGGTGAGCTGACCACGGGGTGTGGTGAGCTGAACACGGGGTGTGGTGAGCTGAGCACGGCCCCGTGGTCAGATTGCCAGTAACAGAAAGTTACAGAAGGTTGACCACGGGTCGTGCCCACTGTTAGAAAATTTTTCTGCAGAACCCTGGGCTTGGGGGTGTGTTGGGTGGCCACGGCCCCGTGCTGCACATGCTGTAATGATGGAAATTTGTCGGGAGGCTCTTCTTTACATGCGTGGGGTCCCTTTTTCAACGTTCCCTTGCCATCTCCAATCCTTCTTTGAGTGTTTATTATCCCTACTAATTTATAAACTTAAAAATAAAAGCATTAACTAACAACTAAACTAAAAATTAAACATAATTGTTCTTTCAAAATAAAAGAAGCCATACTTTTGAAAGTTGAATAAGTTTGTTTAAGTAAACTATTTTTATTAATTATAATCCATGGAATGCCTCCATGGTGCGCCACGTTTATAAGGGTCCTTGGCTAGACCCACTGTATCAGGTGGTTCTGGCTCATCTTCAATTAGGGGGTCGTCATTTCCAATTGGATATTTCATTGATTAGTCAAGTTTGACGTACCTTTGGTCGGCCCCCAATTGAATGGGTAGGTTGTGTTGCTTCCAGTTGGTCAAGGCTTGATAGGTTTTTATAAAAGGTTGTCCTAACACAAGTAGAGCATCATCAAGAATGACGAAGTCGGTTGGGACTACCGTTTGATCTGCTTGTACTAACACATCCTCAATCACTCCTGTTGTTTTTATTATTTTTCGATTAGAAAGAAAAATGGGGATTTGAAATGGAGAAAAATCACTAATATTCAATTTTTCGAAAATATAGTTAGGGATTATATTAACATAAAGATTTTTATCAATTGTAATATTACTAATAAAAGTGTTTTGAAAAAAACATGGAACCGGTTTTATGTTCATTTCAAATTGCTCATCTTTTATTAGCGTGGTTTGATCGTTTGTTAATTTAACGCTAACTACTTCGTCAATTTTAGTGTTAGTGTTTAACTCATTTAAAAACTTAGCATGTGTGAGTACAAAACAATAATTTTCGAAAGAATGTGACAAAATATTAATTTCTTGAAAATTTTACTCTTTTTCGAAATTATCGTTTTCGGATTTACCTTATTCGTCGTTTGGTTCATGCGTTGGTTTTTCACTTAGTTGTTCTTCCATTTTTACTTCTTCGATTATTACCTTTCTCGGGATTCTTTTATTAAACGCTCAAGAGTTTTGAGAGTTTCTATAATTCTTTCGGCTTCGGTAAGGATAGTCGGTGGTGTGTCGAAATGAGAAGGATAAGTGTCCCAATCAAAGCTTGATTTTGGAAGCTCAAACCTTGGTTCCTCATAGTAGTCATATGAGGGGGATGGTTGGAAAAGTTCACAATATTGTGCCGAGTGGGGATTTCCGCAAATGGTACAATAATCTTCCTCATAATCATCATCTATGTAGTAGTGGGTGTAAATTCCTGAGTATTGATCCATAAGGAGATACTCAGCATATTACAGAGTCTCGGGACCAGAAAATAGAAATTTAGAACAGAAACAGAAGCTCACCACGGCCCCGTGTCCAGTGGGCACGGCCCGTGGTCAGCCTCTATATCTGGGCGTTTGAAAAATTGTTTTAGTAATCTGCAGCACGGGGCGTGTCCAATGGGCACGGCCCGTGTTCAGCTTACTGTAAAACTAAAAAAATCCTAAAAATAAGAAAACGAGGGCGCAGTTTTGAAAAAGGTTTTGAAAAATGATTAGGCCGTCGATTTTAAGCATTCTTAAAATCCTTGTGTCCCCGGCAACGGCGCCAAAAACTTGGTGTATGTCGAACGTAATATATTTTTATTAATATTTTGAGCCTCTTTTACGCTTTATTCAAGTTTTAAATTTATAAAACACGATATTGTACTAACACTAAACACACACTTGGGCAAGTGCACCCATCGTGAGCGTAGTATAGTGTTGGTAAGATACCGAGGTCGTCCAAGGACACAAGAGCTTTTAGTACCGGTTTATCGTTAACGTCTAATCAATCCAAATTTTTTATAAAAGTTTTTAGACATAAAATTAAAACTAAAAATAAGAAGATAAATGAAATGAAAAACAAATAGACAAGATAGAATCACTTGGATCCAACTTATCTTTAATGTACCCTTTGATGATTTTCGCACTTTCGGACTTTTTAAGATGTTATCTTAGTTATAGTAGTAGGCCCCTCTTTTGAAGGTGACGTTACCCTCAACCCAGTGGTTTGAGTCAGCAGGGATACAATCCCAAAGGGTCGGAATATTGGAAGATAATTAAATAAGTTATTAATGCGAAAAGTGGCAGGCCCCTCTTTTGAAGGTGACGTTACCCTCGGCTAAGTGGTTTGAGTCAGCAGGGATACAATCCCAAGTAGCCGGTTTAAAATATTAATAGTAGTTTACATATGAGGGGTTCAAGTTATTCGCACCCCCGCCATCCAATACCTTTGGGGTATTGAAGGAGGTCCTAGTAAGCTTGAACCAAGTCCTCGCAGGATCTATACACTGAACGAGACAAGAACTCTACCAAACCACCCTTCTAACCCCCTTCCAAGTAGTTAACGCGCTTTATATAGACCGTAAAGACACGAATGAGCAAATCAATGACATCATGAAGAAATGGTTAAGAAAATTCACTTTCAACATAAGAAACTAGTTATTAAAGTCATTAATACATATCCAAATAAAAAGTGCCGAAAGATTAAAAATCAAAAGTAATACATTAAAGACTTGTCTTCACCAAGTGATATAAGAGATTAGCCAAGCATGGCCTTTGTTTGACAAAAACCCTTACAATCAATCTTGGATCCCGAGACTACTACACACTCTAAAGATGATAAATGAATGATGGTGGTGGGTGTTGGGTGTTGGTGTTGGTGTTGTAGTGGTGGTGGAGTGGTGGCAAAGTGAGAGAGAAGTAGTTTGCCAAGGGATGCCTTTGAATGGAACCAAACACCTCTATTTATATCCAGAACAGAGCCCTGACCACGGCCCCGTGCCCGCTGGGCATGGCCCCGTGGTGACCAATGTCTCTTCCTTCATTAACTGCATATGTCAGGTCTTGTACGAACACGCCCCGTGGTGGCTGAGCACGGCCCCATGGTCAGTGTACTTGTTGTACTATCAAGATTTTGCGAATCTTAGAGTTGACCACGGCTCGTGGTGGCTTGAATTCTGCATTTTGTCTTTTCTGTAGAAGATATTAGCTGAGCACGTGGTGTGGTGGCTGAGCACGGGGCGTGGTGAGCTTGAGCACGGGGCGTGGTGAGCTGAGCACGGACCAGTGGTGGGGCTTCTGTTTCTCTTGTTTTTGTTCTTGGGATGCTACCGAGGGGCCGGACATGTCACGTCATTCCTTCTTCTTGTATTTTGTGTTGGTTTTAGCCGCTAATTTGCTTCTTTTATTCGTTTAAGCTCTTTTAGTCCTGTAAATTAAAAAGGAACAAAGAAACGTGCTTTTTCCAACATTAGTATTGAAAAAGGGCTATTTTTACGCCTCATTTGATGTAATTTATATGTTGCATTTTGCACACATCAGCTCTTCCACGCCCAGCGTGTGGTTGTTGCTACCGCTGCTGTGGTGGCTGCTGTTGAGGCTCTTGCTTGACGATGCGGTGCGGACAGACGTTGGCGAAGTGATTGGGATCGCCACATGCGTAACTGCACGTGCGTGAGCTGCTGGTGCTGGTGCTGGTGCTGGTGGAGCTTGGTTCACTGGCATGGCACGGATGGGGGCTGGCGGAGCTGCGTTAGCTGGAGGAGCTTGCTGACGAGGGCCGATACAACAGTTGACAGTAAAGTGGCCGTAGATGATGCAGTTCGTGCAGAAACGGCAGGTGCCTCCACCCACACGATGGTAGGTACACTTAGGGCACCGTGGATGAGGACCAATATACGCACGCTTAGCAGCTGGTGCGTTTGGTGTCGCAGCTAGCTGAATCTGACTGTTTGGCTGGGAGATAGCTGCAAAATTCTTTTTATTACCCTTTCGCTTGCGATTCTTGAACTTGTCGGCTTGAGGAGGAGCTGGTTTGGTGCTTGGCTCAGTAGTAGCTTGGCTGAGGTTCTTGGTTGCAGTCCTGAAAGTTCCAGCCAAGACTCGCTTGTCGTTTATCTCAGCTGCGAGCTGGTAGGTCTCCTCGATGGTTGTTGGATGAGCTGCTTGAACGAAATCTGCCACACAATCAGCAAGTGCACAGAGATACTTCTTGATTGCCTTCTCAGTAGAGTCCACCTGACTCGAGCAAATGATGCTGGGCTGCTTGAAACGAGCGATAAGGCTTGCGTTATCACCCCCGATTTGCTTGATATTCCAGAATTCGTTCTCAAACTTTTGGACCTCGTGAGGGGGACATAATTCTTTGATCGTTAGCTCTTTTAGTTCTTCCTAATCCAGAGCATAAGCAGCATCGTTTTCACGCCTATTGCGCTCGACAGTCCACCAGTCGAGAGCCTGCGATTGGAATCCCAGTAGCATTCACCGTACGTAGGTTCTCTGGACATCCGCTTTGGCGGAAAGTGACCTCAACAGCATCGAACCACTGAAACATCTTATTGGGTCCATCCTCCCCAGTAAAACTCATAGGGTCGCATGCTTTAAACTGCTTAAAGCTGAACCGGGTCTTAGGAGCATCACTCTTTGAATCCACTGAAGAGTTGCTGCTGACGGCGTGGATTTCACTGACGATCCGGGGAATCACTTTAGCCATTTCCTTGGCTACAAGCGAAGCGATGCGCTTGTCAGCATTGTTACGCTGAACTGTGCGACGAGTATGCGAACCCATGGATGCCATAGCGAATGCATAAATTCTGTAGAATGGCATATAATGGATTAGACGAGATTCGATTATAATGGGTTTTTGTTGAAAAGAGTTTAGAATTTCCACCGTACGTACTTATTATTATTATCCATATAAGGCACAGAAACAAGTAAGCACATAGCACACAGTCACGTAAGCACATAATTCACGTAGGCACATAAGCACATAGGTATTCACATAGGCACATAAGCACATATTTTGCACGTATTCACCATCCTTTCAAAATGCGTAGTGCGAGCGAGATAAGCGAAATAATAACGAGTAATATATAGCGTAATAATAGCGAGAGATCTGAGCATAAGGATATGCGCGTAAGAGAGTTGTGAGTTATCTTCGTGTTTTTTTAGCGTTTTTGATTACGAGAGCTGTGCGAGTTGTGCATACTTCTACCAAGCGGAGAGCGATAAATTGAGCAAATCGATGAAGCTTAAAATTCACAAATTTAAAACACAATAAAATTACAATAAAACTCAATGGTGCGTAGAATCGGCGATTGCAGGCTTAAAACAATTTGGAGTGTCCTGGGTTTTGAGACATTGACTACCCAAAGTGATTCGATTTTCCTCTGAGCTCGAGCACACGCTTTGGCCTAATAGACAAATACTTTCACCGCCCCGCGGCTAACGGCATTTGCCCTTCCAGTTACGACGTGTCTCAAGTCATCGAAACAATCGAGACTTTGGTGAGACTGAAAATTGAGGAGTGGAATTCGTTATTAAGATGCGGGTTTCACCCCTAACTTAACAACTTCATCCGTAGTTGTGGTAAACCACGAGAGAGAGGTGGAGATTTCCGTAGAGATATGGATATCACTCCTAGCTCAACGAGGGAATCTCGTGCGATAAAAGATACGCGGAGTGAGTGATCTTATCGAGAGTTCTTGGTTTTCAAACCTAATCTCGACACAATCACTCGTTGATGTGATACGAGCGTTTTCCAAACGTGTAAGTTGTGGCACTGCTTTAGGAAAAGCAAATGTAACTGCTTTAGGAAAAGCATATTTTCATAGTTTTATGTAATCATGAGAACGAAGGGTCTACTTCATGCGAGTCGTCTAATTCGTACGAGGTGCACCTACATCGCGCGAGGAGACACACTTCGTACAAATTAACCAATTTGCATGAACTGGTCAATTCATTCGAGTAGAAGCAAGTAACACATAAGGGTCCGTTTGGTTTCCTAACTATAGACTAGGTCGAACATGGCAATTCTACCTAGTTTCCTATAGTTATGGCTCTGATACCAATCTGTCACACCCCAACTGATGGCGGAATCATCGGGGCGCGACACTATGCGAACAAATTGCTCAAAAACTCCACAACAACTAATAACATAACAATATTTGAATACATCAAATTTCCCAGACAATTCAACCAAATATTTATATTAAAAGTCATAACGGTTACATTGTTTCTAAGCAAAATTTGTCCGACAACTAGATTTTAGTACAAAATTCTAAAGCGCTAATCTAGGTCCATAAGTAGCATAATCCAAATCAACCTGTTACATACGTTAAAATACAAGTCAATATAATTAAGTAAAGGTGAGCATATAGGTTTGCATAATAATAGTAATAAAAGCGATTAAGCATACACCGCATGACATTCGCAATAGTTGTGAACTTATGTAACTACTCAGATTCAAGTAAACCATCAAACCGCGATTGATCGAGGCACGCGAACAAGTGTCCACGTCCAAAAGAGAAAATAAATGAGAAATAAGAAGGCGAGCCTTAACAACCTCGGGCCTCCGAGTAGCGAGTCAACCTCTAGCAAGCTATCATGTTAAGGGTGGCGTACAAGCAATCAAGTAATACATACAATTCAGCAGATTTCACATATGAGCATGTAAGTAGCGGGTAGCGATAAAGCGTTTGAGAGTTGTGTGATGTGATTTTGATATAAGGAACGTATGTAACACCCAAAAGTGCGTTTAAGTGTAAAAAGGGATCAAGTATACTCACTGTGGGTGCGTTTAACGGCAACGCAACAGATCCTTGGAGAGCAGGGAGAGTGTCGGGTCAGCCTGCGAGTGAGATCAGAAGCGCATCAATCTTCCGAAGTGTTGAAGCGGTCGAAGTATGGAGGAGCAGTGAACAAGTTCGGGCGGAAGTTGTACCAAATCCCTTGGATTGGTACAAGTTCGGGCGAAGTTGACTGGTTTGCTTACTGACAGTACAAGTTCGGGTGAACTTGATCATTTTGGAGCGAACTTGATCATTTTGGAGCGAACTTGACTGTTTTGGTCACCAAATCGAGCGTTTTAACGTCGTTTGCTGAGGAAATCTAGTGTCCATCCCTCCAACCTCGAGCTGCTGAGCAAAACATAGGTTGGAGAGGTCTTTTTGGAACGAGTTTAGCCGCTTAACAGAAGCTTGGACTAATCCGGGCGAACTTGATGTTCGTTCGAGTTAGTCCGGCTTGTGTAAAACGACAATACTGTCCATTGTGCTTCCGGATCTGAGATCTTGTTTGACAACGCTCCGTCCCACTTCAAAGTGAACGAAACACACGTCACTTAGTCCGTATTTTGTGTGAAAATCGAGGTTTTAAATCTGTTTTCTCAGATCTAACACTCAGTGAGCCGAAATCATCAAGATTTCTAGCTTGGAGAGCCAAAGCTACGTCCAGTAAACCCACTTAAGTGTAGATCTGATTGAAAATAAGAAGTTTTGTAGAAAAAAAAAGATGAAGATTTTCATAAAATAAGAAGTTTCGATAAAAACGAAGGTTAAACCTTGTGCAAAATCATTGTAAAACGTTGTAGTATGCATAAAAACGGGTTGATTCTTACTTAGAACACGAGAGATTAGAGAGAGTAGCGTTTCGGGCGAATTTGCAGCAAGAGGAGCATGAATGGAGGAGCTGGGTATTTATAGAGTGTGAGAAATCCTGCTACCAGACACCAAGTTCGGTCGAACATGGCTCAAGTTTGGTCGAACTTGGCCCAGTTTTGGTCGAACTTGTGCCAGGTTCGGCTGAACTTGGCCCAGTTCATGCGAACTTGGCCCAGCTTGGCTCGGTTTTGTTTCCCATTTGTTCGTTTGGTTCACCGTTGCGCGTTTTATTCGAATTAGTTAATTCTGTTAAGCATTTTCGAGCGTTTAAGCGAGGTGTTTAGCATTGCGATGAAAACTCAAGCATTTAAGCGAGTTTTAAGTGCGATAGCGAGGGTGAGTAATAACCATACAAAACACACATAATATATAAGGTAACATAAACACATAATTAACATAAGATATCCCCGATTTGAGTTTGCGATGCGATGAGCGTGTGAGTGTATTAGCGTTTAAATGCGATAAAATAGCGAAATATGATGCGTTTTTAGTAGATTAAAACATAGTTCACCGTTATATCGAAATCTCTGAGTACGAGTACGGATTACAAGGAAAAATAAGCGATAACAGAGCGACTTGAAAAGTCCGGTTGTTACATTAGTAATGTCGATTATTATTGTTAATACTAATAATATTATTAGATCCATCATTAATAAAAAATTTTAGTATTAATCTTGTTATTTTAATTAATATTGTTGAATCACTATAACATAATTAGTAATAATACAACCAATGCTAAGGGTTGGTCTATGACCTTCGCAAACTATCTACAAATTTGTTAACGTTTATTTAAGACGCATCCTTATTCTATCTCAAAATTTGTAAAAGACCTATATCGAATTGGTACAACTCGAGACTATAAATTTTAACGAACTCCCTCATTATCTTCTAGGTTAATAACATCCTTCATCTTTACTCGTGCAAATTCCAAGAAATCTTTACGCAACCAAAGGTGAGTATACTCGATCCCATTTTCGTTTTAAACACTTTGGGTGCAACATGTATTCTATATAAAAACACGTGACACTTGAAACTTATTTATTCACACTCTATCCACATTTAAAAATGAAACAACTTGATGCTTGTTAATCTTGTATGCTATGTAAACTTTTTGTGTCTATATGCTCATTAACTTTGTCCAAGCCACCTTACAATTATGGTACTATGCATATGCTATAGAAGTAACGCACCGCCCTTGAGACTTGGGGTATTGTTAAGTTAAACACCCTCCCGTTAGACTTTGGGAAAGGCACTTTGCGTTGTAAACTAGGGTTTGATCATATAGTGACACCATTTCAGCATATTAGTAACTCGTATCATATTATTCATGTTGGATTTGAGTAGTTAAACTTTTTATTCTATTTATGCTATGTATCAAACTTGTATACTCGCCAACATTTTGTTGATTGTATTTTAATACATGTTGCAGGTTGATAGTCAAGATGTTGAAGGAATCAAGTTAGGACAAGCCTTAGAAACACATTTTTAAACATTTGTTCTGTTTTGTTATATTTCATTGAGACATTGTAACTGAATTCTTAGTCATTTATGAAATTTGATTTAATTATATTGTCACAATAGTGTTGTGATGCTTTTGAGCGATTTGTTCGTCTCACCCCGATGTTTCCGCCATCGGTTGGGGTGTGACGCTTCTAGAATTTTGTTTCGTAAGTTTCCTTGGATTAGTACCAAAATTCTTTTCTTATGGAATCTTCAAATTACATCTATACCCTTTTTCTAATTCTTTTATCATTCCTTTTAGTTCTTCAGCATCATCCTTGATTGTTGTTTCCTATGTACTTTTCAATTGTTCCATTGAGTCTAATTGCAAATTCAATCCAGGAGCACGTACTCTTTTTGGCTTTTCATGATACCTACGACTTAAACATCAGCTACTACGTTAGCTTTACCTTCGTGATATTGGATATCACAATCGTAGTCACTTAAAATTTCTATCCAACGTCTTTGCCTCATGTTCAATTCCTTTTGCCCAAAAATATATTTTAAAATCTTATGGTCTGTAAAGATAATGAACTTACTACCATACAGATAATGTCTCCAAATTTTGAGGGAAAAAATATTTACTCTAGAGGCGTAAGCAATTACTTTCTCGTGTTGCATGAGCACACATCCAAAACCTGATTTTGACGCATCACAATCTATTATCTATTATATATAATAAATAAAAGTCATTTGGGTCACGTGTCAACACCAGAGAGCCCCTGAATGCCCTTTTTCCCGCCCAACAGTGCATTCCCCTTCTTATTTCCCTTTATTTACAAACCACTGATTTCATAAAAAAGATGGCCCACATTTACTTTTTAAAAGGTCTGCCCACATATACAAAAGAGCAAACCATTGATGAACCACTGCCCATATTCAAAATCTTGACTCCAGATTCAAAATTCAAAACCGTATACATATATAACCTACATTATTCTGGCTCCACTTTCAAAATTCAATCCCTCTCTCAAATCCAGAGCACCTCCTTCTGCTTCAAACCCTAAAACTCCATCCGTACAGAGACGATTCTTCATCTAATCATCTTTCATCCCTACGATTTGAAACCGGATTTGATTAATCTCAACAAGGTAAGTTTTTATTTTATGATTCAGATTTTGTTTTTGATATTTGAAACCGGATTTGATTAATCGAAGTTCCCTTTATATTCTGATACACAATATCCACTATATTGACAGCAGATGTTTGTTCTTGCACGAGCTGTGATCACAATAATACTGATCGATCATGATTGGGACTTCGATTTGGATTGATTTTACTGTTTTTTGATGTTTTTAGAGTTGTTGGTTGTAGGAGTCTTAGGAATTAGGTAAAACCATTGGATTTTGAATCTCTAGCAGTTACGATTTATCATTTGGTCTCGGATTTTGTTTTCGATCACATGTCTGTTTCAGGTGGATTCTGGCCAGGTGGTTATGAAGGGAAGTGGCAGATGTCCAGTGACTGTTGGCGGTGGTAGATGGTAGTAGACAACAACAACAACCTGGACAAATGTAGTGAGTGTTCAGAGTTCAGACATATTTTAGTTTCTTAACTGTGAATGATTTCTGATGTAGTTTAATATTTAATTTACTCAAATTTTAATTGTTTAATACGGGTCTACATGTTAACTATTATTTCAAATTTTATTTTGTAGGATTGCTGACAAATCCCAAGTGTATACTCAACATGCTTACATGAGACCACTTGGAGTAGGTTTGTTTCTTACCTTCTGGGAATAACCAACACTCTGGATATTCCGTCTTTCTACTTTTTATGCAATTTGACCCAATTATTTATTAGTTAATCCAGTCAAATTTGTTTCAATATGTGAGTTTTTATGATATTTGTTTTTTCATTAATTGCTGTAGTGGCCATGATTTTGGGTATTGATGATGAGAATGGACCTAGACTTTTCAAATGTGATCCAGCTGGCCACTTCTTTGGTCACAAGGTATGTGAAATTTCAAAATGTTGATTTGATTATTATTAGTTATGAAATTGAAAAGCCAATTTTATTTATAGGATTACTTTCATATATATGTATATATATATATATCCTTTTAGAGGGTTAATTATTATCTCATGTATGTATTCTTCTAAATAATATTATATTCATTAATCTCATGGTTAATCAAATGAGTTGCGTATAATAGCATGTTTTTAGGAACAGACAACTGGGGAACCAATGTTATTGTCATGAATAATGGATCATCTCAACATATAATATTCTTTTTTTCGTTTATTCAGTGGAACAAAATGTTTTATGTAACTAATTTGAATATTTTGTTCTTAATTTTTCAAATGGGTAAATATGATACTTTAAGTGTATGAAGGTATAAGTTTTATAAGCATGTACATGAAGTTTTAGGTGTCGTTTGGTCCGCGAATATTTTTATGGAATTGGAATGTATAAATGGAATTGGAATTCAAGGGAATTTGAATTATTTCCATTGAAATTTGTATTATTTTTGGTTTGTAAAAATGCGATGGAATTGAAATGTGAAGAATAAGAAAATTACAATATTACCCATTGAGAACACCATCTCCCATTTTCCATTTGAGTTGCTGCTTCAAGTCCTCATTTCAAGCAGGGGCATTTCAAGAAACAAACAGAAACAGAGATCAACCTTAAATACATAGGTAAGGAAGGGTAAATCCGTCATTTTTTTTTCATGTGATATGATATGATTAAAAGTTAAAAAGGGTGTATGTGTTCGCGTTACAGATCCTACGTACATGATTCGAGCTGTTCCAAGTAATGCATCGGATAATGTTTACTGCGCTCTTCTGGCTCATAGTGCGGTTCACGGAGCCATGGTCGAGAATGTTACCTACCGTTTTACGTAAGTTAAAAACTTAAAATTACCGTTATACCCTTTGAATCATTTTCGTTCTGGGAAAAAAAGCACAAGTCAATCGAGTTATTGTTATATTTGCAGAGAATAACTGAGAAACAAAACAAGGTTGTAATTACTGATAGGATGTGGGCAAGAATGTTATCTTCAACGAATCAACCGAGTTTTTTGAATACGAAAGATATCATTGAGTCAGACATGGATGAAGCACCACCAACTCAGTTGCTAGATGACCGGGTGCTGGATAACGGGTTTGTGACCAAGGAAACTACTGTTTGCTGATTGTGGTCGCGCGAATACACTCTTTTTTTCAAGTTGCAAGAATTAAATAAAAGTCTTGGATCACTCATGTGTGTATATATATACGGTATAACGTAATGGCTGGTATATGAGGGCTGTCGGTTTAGATTTTCATGATCTGTGAAACCGAGATGATGGCTGCTTTATATTTGCAAGTCAGTATTGTGAGCCAAGCTCTCATCTTTGTCACCCGTTCTCGTAGCTGGTCGACCCGGCTTCTTACTGATGGGTGCTTTCCTTGCAGCACAACTGGTAATCTTTTTTCTACAAAAAGTTTCCAACTTTTTTAATTCTCAAAACAACCACATAACATAAAACATTAAAACCCGTATTTGCATAAATTTCAGGTAACAACTTTAATTGCGGTATACGCAGAGTGGGAATTCGCAAGAATCAAAGGAATCGGATAGAAATGGGTTGTCGTTATCTGGCTTTACAGTATCGTGTTTTATTTCAAACTCTTGATATAATGAAGTTTACGATCAGATACATAGTGGCAAGGCTTGGCTCAGCATGATTGACCAAAGGATATATTACTATATTTCAATAATTTCATCATTCACCAATAACCTTATATCCTAAACTTTAATGATGAACACTAAAACTTAACAAAACATTATGTGTGTTTTTGTGTAGACTGCTTTCACAACAAATAAGGATTATGGAAGAGAAGAAAGAGAGGCCCAATGGGCTCATGCTCAAAGGACTCTTCATGTGGCTCCATGCACCCAATACCTCAACCCTCTTCAACGAAAAGAGCAGCTACAGAGAATTGTCTTGTCTGAAATCGCTGAATAGGCCAAACGATGTGCTGAAGTTGCAAGGTACTTTAACTATTAACAATTAACTAAAACCAACTGTTCATTTAAAGTTGATAAGATTTAACTAACACTTGGATATGTGTATATATAGGCTTTGAGAGCTAGAAGGGATAACTAAAGCGTGAACAGTTGAATGTACTCTTTCTTGGGATAACTAATGCTGTCGTTTCTGTCCATACTTTTAAGCGGCACCAGATCCCTCATCGCCTGCAACTATTCTATAAGTTAAGGTATCTCTAAGTTTCGGTTTCCTTTTTAACAAGAAATAGCAACTCCTTCGTGATTAAATGGGTCATGTTCACGGGATTAATCGAACACGAAACCGGGTCGACCAACAATGGCCACAATTCGCAGAGCTACAGATCAATGGTATATTTTAATATTTTATCTTGGGTTACACAGTGTTTTGAAACCACTGTTAGGTTAAACAGTGTTTAAAACCACTGTTGGGTTAACCAGTGTTTTGAAACGACTGTTACGTTAAACAGTGGTTTCAAAACACTGTTGGGTAAAAACAGTGTTTTGTGGAGGAAACAGTGGTTCTTTTTTTCCAAACAATGGTCAAACAGCGTTTTAATTTTGGTCAAACAGCGTTTTAACTTTGGTCAAACAACGTTTTAACTTTTGGTCAAACAGTGTTTTAACTTTGGTCAAACAACGTTTTAACTTTTGGTCAAACAGTGTTTTAACTTTGGTCAAACAGTACTTTTGAACCACTTAGAATCATATTTTTGCAAGCGGTTGTTTCACTTTGGTCAAATAGCGGTTTGACTTTGGTCAAACAGCCGTTTGACTTTGGTCAAACAACCGTTTGACTTTGGTCAAACAGCATTTTAACTTTGGTCAAACAACGTTTTAACTTTTGGTCAAACAGTGTTTTAACTTTGGTCAAACAACGTTTTAACTTTTGGTCAAACAAGGTTTTAACTTTGGTCAAACAGTACTTTTGAACCACTTAGAATCATATTTTTGCAAGCGGTTGTTTCACTTTGGTCAAATAGCGGTTTGACTTTGGTCAAACAGCCGTTTGACTTTGGTCAAACAGCCGTGGTGAAACAACATTACAAGCGTTACAGTGGTTTGACTTTGGTCAAACAGTGGTTAAACGGTGGTCAAACAGTGGTTGGGTCAGGATAGGCTAGCCTAATAAAAAAATGGGTCAGGATGGGTATGGGTTAGCCGTATAATTTATATTGGTATCCTTTGCTTATGTGGCCGTATACAACATTTCACTTCTGATCACCTCTTTATTAGTACATCTATCAAATTATAAGATAAGATTGTTATTTTTTATTGCATGTGATTTAGAGCAACTAAGAGAAATACATTGGGTCAAATGATTGTCCTTTACTTTGCATTAACTCCTCCAAAGGTCGATTAGTTAATCACAAACTGAATCCATGGGATCTGTAGGTAAGTGCATTTATAATAATGCAAGTTGACGTCGTATTTTATTATATTTTTTGTATTCATAACTGATTATGAATGGATTGCATTCTTTGGCAGGGTTTAAATGCTTCACCCGGTCAGCATCTTAGCTATTAACAATGAGGATATAGATGAGTTAGTCACTTATTTATTTTTTAAACCAGTTTTGTTTAAGGCTTATTGATGTTGGTTAGATGATCTATGTTCAACTTTATTTGTTTAAGGCTTATTTATGTTGGTTAAATGATCTATGTTCAACTTTATATACATTGCAACAGTTAGAAGGATTTTGTTCTTGATCTGTCACCCAAAGTTATGATTCCTAGCATGGAGCAAAGAATCCGTTTTCTAAATGAGCAGGTCATCTTTATTTCTACTCAAATTAGTTATATTTTAATTTTGAATCCGTACTCATCTTCATTATGTATGCCGTTATAGATCTCTACAAATATGATAACAGATATTATGCCACTTTGCTGCATTTTGATAATGAAATTTTTGGTGTAGATATTATGCCACTTTGTAATGAGAACTTCTCATCTGTGTATATTAAATCGAAGGCTAGTTAAACATGTTTGTGGCTATTATTATTGTAAAACAACAAATGTGGTGTATAAAGAAATATTTAACGACCAGTGATTTTTTTCTATTCATTTTTTCAAATCATTGTAATCTAATCTTTACATAAGTAGTGTACCGTTTCTTTCATTTCAAAGTTTATATTTTCAATTATCTATATTTAGGCATGTTTTTAACTCGTGATTAAGTTTATGAAAAGTTTATAACTCTTCTTATAGCGAAGACATTAATATGTCATGTATTGTATGATCTTAAGTGTGTATTAATTAATAATAATAATTAACCTAAATAATTTTCTTGAGCCCGGGAGGCAATCCCGGGTAAAAACCTAGTATACTATAAAACCTGATCGTTGGCCTAAGATCTCTAAACGTTAATCAATTTTTACAAACGTTTGTAAAAAATGTTTATTTTACGTACGTTTGTAAAATGTTTTTACGTACAGGTAGTGAATATAAAAAATTTATTAGGTGTTTCTTTGACTTTCGTAGATGTTGGGGATTTTATGTGCAAAACACGAGGATAACGAACAAGAAATGAAGGCGAGTTGGGTGTATTTTATTTTTCGGGACTTTTTTTTGGTGATTTACGTCAGTGTAATTTTTGTAGATATGTTGGCGAGTGGCAATTTGGGAATTTTTTTGTTGTAAAAAATGCAAATTTACAAGGTATGACCGTGTCTCAAGACAAAATTTACATGCAATGCATTATGCATTTTAAATATATCTTGTAGGTTTTTAATTTATTTAAGTATATCTTATTTTATTTTATTTTGGATAAATCATTATATTGAGATTGAAAGAAAGTGAGTTGACAGGAAGAATGACTAATGTCTCAAGGTAAATCCCTAAACTACCATTTTTGTACTTTAATATTTTTTTATTAACAAAAGCTGATTCAATAAATCAAAATTAAAGGTTTGATCTAAGTCATTCAAACATACAAGATCAATTGTGATGAATTGTTCCAACGGTTCTCATAACTTAGTACAGTTCTCATTTTACCAAATCCCTCTATATATATATATATATATATGTAGGATAATGATGCATTAGGAACCACTCTTTATTGCAAGAATCGCGAGAATCAATGTGAACAGAACCAAAAATACATAAAAGAATATGAAAAACACAAAATTTTTTAATATTTAAAAATTTGCTATATTTGGTCACTATAAAAAAACAAACAAAAAATTTTCGTATAAAAAAACAAAGAAAAATTTTTTGATATCGATGCACATGTGCATATGTATCATTGTTTTGACAAATTCTGCAATACATTACTAGTATTAGACAATTTCACTTTCATTTACATTACTATCCGTAATACATTACTTTTTACATTACCAATATTAGAAATGCACATGTGCATCTATATGTATGAACATCATATAACGTGTTTTGGTACACTTCTCTGAATACACTTTCCATTTCATCTATCATACTATATATAATACACTACCATTACCTTCTACCATCCATAATACACTACCATTACCTTCTACCATCCATATTACACTACCATTACCTCCTACCATCCATAATACAATCAGTAGCGGACCCAGAAATTTTTTCCTAGGGGTGAGAAAAAAATTAAATTTTTTAGGACCCTAGCTATATAAAAGAATTCGGTTCATAGTTGGTCGGATCGGGTCGGGTCATGTAAAACAAGTAAACATAAATAAATATAGTTTTGCGGGTCGGATCAGATCGGGTCGGGTTGGGTCAATTTCAGTTTTCAAACAATCAAACCCTATTTCCTAACTTCCTATTACATTAACAAATAAAGTTTCAAGTAAAATAGTAAACAACATAAAAAACCATAATAAGTAAGTAAAGTACCAACAAAAAACCATCAAAGTTCAAACCCAACCTACTTCTTTTTACCCTAATCATTAAATAAAACAACAAAAAAACTTATGTAAGACATAACTTGGTCTTTAATTAGAAGAATCCGATGAAAAAAAGTGGTTCAACTCTTTTCCTCTTGAGAAATCGCGTCATAACTTCTCTACTCATGGTTCTTATCACATATAAATTGCTCCATAAGTTTATAAAACAACACTAAACACTTCAACAAAATAAATAATCATGTTCAACCAATACCATAGTCAATAATTTTAAAACATTCAAGCCCTAATTTTAAATGTTGATTAGTAATCATTTAAACAAACAAAGCTTAAAATAAAACAATAAAATAATTAACTACAAGTCTAGAACAACTAAAAACATCAAAAACACATAAAAAGATCAAACCCTTATACATCTATATTTTCTCCTAATCACCACATAAAATAACAAAAAAACAATCAATAAAAATGGACAAATCTTTGGGTTGGGTTTGGGCTTGGGTAGTTGGGTTAATAAACATTGATTGTAGTTTGGGTTTAGTAAAGTGAATAAGTGGTTACAAAATAATTATACAATTTGTGTTATATACTTATATATTCATAATAATTAGTGTTTAATTTTTTTTTATAAATTCATAATATTTTTTCTAAGGAGAGTGGTTGAAAATTCCAAGGGGTGCGGTTGGGATTTTCGACAAAAAATAGTAATTTAAACTTTTTTTTCAAGGGATGCGGCCGCCCACCCACCATTGCGGGTAGGTCCGACCTTGAATACAATACCATTACCAATATGTATAATATTTTCACTTCATGCAAATATACATCAACACCCTTCATACCATCCAAACAACACATTACATCATAAAGTGACAAATGTAATCAAACCATTAACCACTAGATGTAACTAGCCAAAAAACATGTATATGGGCCTACTTAATCATTCAAAACCACAAACTTTTTATACCAAAACACGTTATATCATTATGGTTATACATAATGATTCACATGTGTATTTTTAATATTGGTAATGTAAAAAGTAGTGTATTACGGATGGTAGTGTAAGTGAAAGTGCAATTGTATAATACTGGTAATGTATTACGGAATTTGTCAAAGAAATGATACATATGCATATGTGCATGGATAATTGTTACTCAAATTTTTTTCTCTTACTAAAGAAATATAGGGATTTTTAAAAAAAAATATTAAAAAAATTGTGTGTGTTTTTAGGTATTTTTTTGTGTTCACATTGGTTCACGTGGTTCTCGCAATAAGAGTGGTTCTCAAATGAACCTTGCCCTATATATATATATATATATATATATATATATATATATATATATGTGAAAGATAAAACCAAAACCTACTTGAGTTGAGAAAACTCAAAGAAAACCCTATGTAATATTTTTATTTTTTTTCTAAAAAAATAGGGGAATGTAACATAAATGTACTTGAACATTTTTATTAAAAAATGTAAAAAACGCCTACTTGTTTATTTTTAAAAAAATGTTCAAAATTAATTTGTATGTTACATTTTTTTACATATATATTATGTAACATGGAATTTTTAACATTTTTTTTAAAAAAAAAAACTACTTGGTGTTTTTTTGTTTTTCTTTTACAAAAATATTCAATATATGTATCTTACATTCCTTATTTTTTTAGACAAAAATAAAAATGTTATATGGGGTTTTTAGAAGGGTTTCTTGAGTTTTTTCAACTCAAGTGGGTTTTTGTTATATCCTTCCCCTAACTTTGCCATTTACACATGTGTAAATTTGTTATATTTACACGTGTGTAAAAAATCTAGTAAGAATAAATTATTTGATGTTGTAAATTCTTATTTTGATGTTGTATTTTTATTACAATGAGGTTTGTATTAAAAAAAATCGGTTTTGATTGGATTTTTCATTCGTTCTCACGGTTCTCGCAATATTTAGCGTTCTCAAGATAACCCCCCCCCCCTATATATAGGGGAGGGTTATCTTGAGAACGCTAAATATTGCGAGAACCGTGAGAACGAATGAAAAATCCAATCAAAACCGATTTTTTTTAATACAAACCTCATTGTAATAAAAATACAACATCAAAATAAGAATTTACAGCATCAAATAATTCATTTTTCATCTCAAAATCACTCTTACTAGATTTTTTACACACGTGTAAATATAACAAATTTACACATGTGTAAATGACAAACTTACATATGTGTAAAACAAATTATTTACGAATTCATGTAAATTTAAACGTGTAAATTAAATTTCTAACATTGTATTCTAATAATAATGATAAGTGTAAAAAGAAATTTTGACTTTGAATTATTTTTGACCAAGTTTTCCTGGTTTTTTCATCCGTTCTCACGGTTCTCGCGATATTTAGCGTTCTCATTTAAACCCTTCTATATATATATAGGCAGCCGCTAAAATGAAAACCACCCCCAGTTGTAAGAACCGCGAGAACCATTATCCACCAATCAGAATAAGGGTTAATTTGGTCATTTGATCCAAATGTCTTGTCCATCTTTTATGTTTATGTATTTGTTCAAGAAAGTCAAAATCTCTCTCCTCTCTCATCTGTTGGTGCAATAAAAGCTAAAGACTCATCAGGTTCTTTATCTCCATTAAGAGCATACGTAGTGGGGCGGTATGGCACCCCATAGCGCCGCCATGGCGCCGCCCACACCGAAACGCAGGGCGCTATGGCCGGAGATGGCTGCCATGGCGCGATGGAGATGGCGCCGTTATTCTGGTTCCTTTCCAACATTCCACCAATCAGAAACAAGCAATTTTTTTATATTAATTAATAAAGTTGAAAATTATTAAATAGGTAATGATGGGTAGGGGCTTTATGACTACGGGCTCTAGTGATATAACGCCCCATAAAGCCCCCGTGTGACGTGGCACGACACGTGTCGCATAACGCCCCACAAGGGGCTTTATGACTACGGATGGCCTAAATATGAGACTCACCATCAAAATATGAGACTCACCTGCTTCCTCCTCTCCCACTTGATACACATCCCCCTGTTAATAAACCGGCGACCAAGATACTGGTGGAGCCGGCGCCGTCATCCGACAACAAGCCGACACCCACACCCTCCTCCGACAACAACCCCCTAAACCACCTTTTCATCACACAGAACCGGTGAAATCCGGAGGCGGCGTGACATCACGAACAGAGAGAGAGAGGGGGGCTGATCGAGAGAGATGGGAAGAAGAAAGCTGGTTTGAGAGAGAGACGGCGGCATCCGTGCACGGCGACAGCAGCGTCGCCGCCGACGGCGGCGACGGGACGACGCCGGCTATGATGGTTGTTTGCTTTTCTTTTCCGTTCAATCTCGGGTTCAACGGGTTCAGGTTTGTTTCGACTCGGTTTGGTTGCGGGTGCGGGTTTATTTCGGGTCCCTTCTAGTTGGGGATTTTAGGCTTTGTTTTTGTTCCGATGAAGTTTGGGTGTGAAAGATGTCGCTGATGATGTTCGGGTTCAGACTCTCTCTCCTCTGTCATTTTCTCCGGCAATGGGTGGGTAAGGGGGTGTGAACATGTGGTGGCCGCCTTCTGTTGATTTTCTCCGGCAATGGGTGGGTGTGGGCTTGATCTGTTGATTTTCTTCTAGGTGTGAGTATGTTTTTCATTGAATAATTTAGGGTTTCTTTGAATTCTGATTGTATTATGTAGTATGATTTTGAAGTTACCGGTCGTTTTTTTGCATAAATGTGGTTCTTTTGCTATAAATTTGGGTTTCTGGTTATAAAACATTATGTTTAACATGTAACGCAATTTAGTACAGACAATTAGTATTTAACATGTAAAACAAATTTGACTTAAAATCACATAAAACGTTCTATGTGATTTTAAGTAACCTCATTTGTTTAACTGAACACTGTTCTTAAATGTGTTTGGAGATAAATCTATTTCCCAACCTTAAAAGTCAAATTTGACTTTAAAAATTGTGAAATAAACTGAAAAGTTCAAAGAAAAAGAAGTTGATGTCTTTCATAAAAGTAGAAAGTTTTACAAATGATCACGTAAACCGTAAACTTTTTAACGTAAAAACCGTAAACTTTTTAACGAAGGTGAGGAGTGTTTTTGAAAGTGTAAACTGTAAACTTTTTAACGTAAAAACGTAAAACGTAAAAAGTTTTTACGTAAAGCGTAAAAAGTTTTCCGTGAAACGTTAAAAGTTTTTAGGTAAATCGTAAAATGTAATTTTTTTTTGTAAAACGTAAAAACGTAAAAAACGTTAACGTAAAAAAACTGGCGCGTAAAACGTAAAAAAAACGGTAACGTAAAAAACCGGGGCGTTAAACGCAAAAAACCGGCGCGTAAAACGTAAAAAAACGGTAACGTAAAAAACTGGGGCGTTAAACGCAAAAAAGGTTTACGCAACACGTAAAAAGTTTTTTGGCGGTCGTAAAACGTAAAAAAGGTTTACCTAAAACGTAAAAACGCAAAAAGTTTACATAAAACGTAAAAACTGTTACGTACAAAAACGAGTAAAACACGGCGTTAAAAACGTAAATTACGTTAACGTAAAAACGGCGCGTTGAAAAAACGGCGTTAATAAACGGCGCGTAAAAAACGGCGCTAAAAAATTGGCGCGTAAAAATCGACGTTAAAAAACGGCGCATAAAAAACGGGGTTAAAAAATTGGCACGTAAAAAACGGCGTTAAAAAATTGGCGCGTAAAAAACGGAGTTAAATTTGCGCGTAAAAAACGGGGGCGTTGAAAAAACGACGTTAAAAACGGCGCGTAAAACAACGGCGTTAAAAAAATGGCGCGTAAAAAATAACGACGCTTGAAAACCCCCGGCGTAAAAACGGCGCGTCAAAAAAACATAAAACTTAAAAAGTTTAACGTAAAACTTGAATTGTAAAAAGTATAAAAAAACCTTATAAAGTTGTAATCAAATGTTTAAGCGTCGTTAAAAAAACGGCGTTAAAAAACGGGCAACAAAAAATGGGCGTTAAAAACGGCGCGTGGTAAAAAACAGCGCGTGGAAAAAAACGGCGTTTAAAAAACGGGCAAAAAAAACGGTGCGTTAACAAAACGGCGGTAGAAAACGGCGCGTAAAAAAAGGCGTTAAAAAAGGGCGCGTTAAAAAAACGACGCGTAAAAAACGGCACGGTAAAAAACGGCGTTAAAACGGCGCGTCAAA
Source organism: Helianthus annuus (assembly GCF_002127325.2). Lineage (NCBI taxonomy): Eukaryota > Viridiplantae > Streptophyta > Magnoliopsida > Asterales > Asteraceae > Helianthus > Helianthus annuus. The sequence continues at coordinate 83,136,117 of NC_035433.2, forward strand.
AAAACGACACGTAAAAAAGCCGGATGTAAAACGTAAAATTTTTTACGTAAAAGGTAAAAGGTTTTACGTAAAACGTAAAAAGTTTAACGTAAAACGTAAAAACTTTTACGTAAAATGTAAAAAGTTTAAATTTTTAACGCAAAACGTAAAAAGTGTACAAAAAGGGGCGCGTTATAAAAAGTGAAAAAAACGACGCGTTTAAAACGGCGTGTAAAAAAACGGCGCGTTAAAAAACGTGGAGAAACGGCGCGTTTTAAAAAAACGACGCTTGAAAAAGCGGCGCGTAAAAATGCGTAAAAAACCGGCGCGTTAAAAAACTTCGGAAAAACGGCGCGTTAAAAAACTTCAAAAAAACGGCGCATTAAAAAACTTCGGAATAACGGCGCGTTAAAACGGCGTGTAAAAAATTTGGCGCGTTAAAAAATGTGAAAAAACGGCGCGTTTAAAAAAACGACGCGTTTAAAAAAACGACGCTTGAAAAAAACGGCGCGTAAAAAACGTGTAAAAAACGGTGCGTTAAAAAAACGCCGATTGAGAAAAACGACGCCTTAAAAAAACGGCGCGTAAAAACGGCGGGTAAAAAACGGCGCGTAAAAAACGGCGTTAAAAACGGCGCGTTAAAAAAACGCCGATTGAGAAAAACGACGACTTAAAAAAACGGCACGTTAAAAAAACGTCGATTGAGAAAAACGACGCCTTAAAAAACGGCGCGTTAAAACGGCGCGTGAAATATGGCGCGTAAAAAACGGCGTTAAAAAACGGCGTGTTAAAAAACGGCGTTAAAAAACAGCGTTAAAACGGCGCGTTACGCTTGAAAAACGGCGCGTAAAAAAACGGCGTTAAAAACGGCGCGTCAAAAAAACGTAAAAAGTTTAACACAAAACTTAAATTGTAAAAAGTATAAAAATCTTTTAAAAAAATCTAAATTTAAAAATGTTTTTAATAAAGAAATTATGATTAAAAAATAAAAGTAATAAAAAGTAATTAATGAATAGGACAAAAAAGGTAATTTAAAATTAATATATATAAAAAGACAAAATAGAGTAATTTTACTTAAATACCCTTTTGGATTATAATATTAAAGACATAATAAGACAAAAAGCTTTTAATATTAATATTAACTACTTTTAATCACATCCATCCATCTAGTTGATCTAAGGGCCATAAAGTGGTTCTCATAGTTTTTACAACTAGAATTGGTTTTCATTTTAGCGATCCTATATATATATATATATATATATATATGGTAGGGATCCTAAGAGAAAGCACCCTATTTGAGAAACCTGAGAAGAAATCTGGAGCACACATTTTTCTAAGCTTTTCGTAATATACACATATGTATAGATTACGATTGACTATATACATATGTGTATATTACGAAAAGCTTAGGGAAAATGTGTGGTCCAGATTTCTTCTCAAGTTTCTCAAATAGCCTACTTCTTCTCACATGATCCTAACCCCATATATATATATATATATATATATATATATATATATATATATATATATATATATGTGTGTGTGTGTGTGGGGGGGGGGGGGTTTAGATGAGAACGGTAAATATTGTGAGAACCAACAGAACGGATGAAAAAATCACGAGAACTTGGTAAAAAACAATTAAAATTCAAAATTTTTCTTTACACTTAGAATACAATGTTAAAATTAAATTTACAAGTTTAGATTTTCGTGAATTGTAAATAAAATTTTTTTACACGTGTGTAAGTTTGCCATTTACACATGTGTAAATTTGCTGGATTTACACATGTAAAAATCTAACAAAAGTGGTTTTAAGAGAAAAAATGAATTATTTGATGTTGTAAATTTTTTTATATTGTATTTTAATTACAATAAAGTTTGTATTAAAAAAATTGGTTTTAATTGGTTTTTTCATTCGAACCTAGCCTCTTGAATAAGTATCCAGAACAAAAACCATTAGGCTAAAGTTTGGTTTCTGCGTAAAGTCGAGCTTATATTTTGTGTGTGTGTATATATATATATATATATATATATATATGGGTAGGATCGTTTGAGAAGCACTAGGCTAATTGAGAAACTTAAGAAGCATTATGGACCACATATTTTCCCTAAGCTTTTCGTAATATACGGATATGTATACTTTAAAATTGACTATATACATATGTGTATAATTCAAGATTTGACAATATACATATATGTATATAGTCAATTTTAAACCATACATACTAATATATTACGAAAAGCTTAGGTAAATGTGTGGTGCGGAACGCTTCTCAAATTTCTCAAATAAGCTAATAAGCTGGTTCCATTGAATCCAACCTTATGTACATAGTTTTACTTGTAAAAAATAAAGAGGGTTTGCTCTTTATATAAAAGAAAAAAAATTAGTATATCATAATTGATTGAAATACTATTTTCATACAAAATAGGAATGTAACACCTCGACCCGGATAGGGCTGACGTGTCACTATTACTGATATTAAAAACCAAACACAATCCATTTAACGAAGAAAAACTGAGTCTAAAAAATAAAAAGTCTTAAAATAAACCAAGAAATTCTAAGTCTTAATTAATTTGAATACTGAAATAAATAAAAGTCTTTATTCTTGAACTGCATTTTACTTTCATCATCACTAGTTCCCCCGAATACCTAACAACAAAAGACAACATAACAAAGAAAACTACGGACGGCTGAGCCAAAGGTTGCTCAGTAATGAAAAAATCAACAGTACAAGTAAATAACATACATAATAAAGTATAAAGTATGAAATTCAAAAATACTTTATTTCAAACTAGAAACCAAACTTCTACTGAAACAAAAACTGAACAATCTTTATCCAAAAAAAAAACTGAACAAAGTCCGAGGTATAACCCAATACTTGACCGGAACATAAACGAACACATATCGAAGCATATCATGACGATATTGGAAACATATCAAACATATATATATGTCAAACTACGTGACTACATAACAATAAATTAAGTCACGCAAGACGGAAGTACCCACGAGCCTAAACAAACCAAACGGGTACACAACTAGCTAGTTCATGCACCTATGAGACTGGGAGTGCGGTGTGCATCCATTGTTCCATTTCCATAAACCGAACCAAACCAAACCAAACATGCTCAGGTGACAGAGGACAAAAATTTAAGCCATGTAAATATCTACGGGCAACTGAACATAATGCTAATGAGAACATGCAACAATGATTACAATTACTAAGGTATAGTGCATGCTACAATGAAGTTATCAGATGTATGATACGAATATGGGACAACTAACGGAAACAGAAAAATCCATACAACAAAGTAACAGACATGATAGTTAAAACGTACTAAAATGAGACGACCAAAGAATACGTACCAAAGAGTCATAAAGATAACAAATAAAATACTACGATGTGAAAAACGAGAATCCGTACCTTAGTTGACCAAAGCAAAAGCAAAACAAATTGTCTTTAACGAGTTCGTGAACCTATTTCCCGTTATTTTTCAAATTAGTTTTATGTCACATTAATTGATTCGTTCTTTAAAGTGATTCCTGGAGACAAAATATCAGTCTTAGTCCTTATTTAAAATAACTAACAATATGTCTAGATTAAAACACCTACAAGTTAATAAATGTCTAGATTTCAAAGATATTAAACAATTTTTTTTACAGGCGACCAATATGCATTTTTATAACGAAACAAGTATTTATATTTTAGAAACAAAAGTCTAGATTTCGAGTTATCATACTGTGGATATTATAAGTCCATAGGATCCTTGTCTATTACCATATATATAACTAAAGTGTAGGTTTTCTTTATCGGAACACATATACGTCAACATCTTATAAAAATAAAAGATGAAAGTGCAAATTTTAGGTTTATAATATTCTAGTTCTAACAAGTAATAAAATTGGGTTTATGATGTTTTGACACACATCCGATTATTTAGAACATGCACACGCGCGCGTATATATATTACACTTGATGACTAATAAAATATGATAATATATATATCATGGACACTCCTGACACAATACACACATGCAAACAAATACATGCATGCATTAATACATACACATATAAAAACCAACGCGCACACATAGATGCATGAAAATACCCACTATGCATTAACATAAATGAATACACTAAGTAACCCCACACACATACATTAGGGATAGATTAGGGTTGTTCATGAGCCGAGCCAAGCTAGGTAAAGCTCTGAGCCGAGCCGAGCTAGGTGAAGCTCGGGCTCGGCTCGATTATAAACCGAGTTGGCTCGGCTCGGCTTAGATTTGAAACCGAGCTGAGAATCAAAGCTCGGGTTCGGCTCGGTTTGGTTTGACTCGATTTTAAAAATAAAAATTAGTACATAGCTCTAGAAATTAAGTAGTTTAAAATATTACTAAATACTTCAAAACAACATATTCAAAATAAGTTCAACCTAATTCATCACAAGCCAAAATTAAGTTAAACAACACAAAATAAGTTTTAAACTTCGACGAAATACAATATTAGTTCATTAGTATGGTAATCAACCTTCAAATAAGTCATATATATCAAATAACAAACCTAAATACATGTAAATAAAAATTAGTTTTTTGTAATATATTATAATGTATATAAAAATAAAATATATTACAAGTAAATGATCCGAGCCAAGCCGAACTGAGCTAACAAGCGAGCCGAGCTAGACTCACTTTCTAACCGAGCCGAGCCGAGCCGACTCGACTCACTTTCAAACCGAGCTATATCGAGCGAGCTTTTTCTAAGTTAAATCCGAGCGAGCTTCGAACGAGCTCCGAGTTTTGAACAGCCGTAACATACATGCATGACTTATATATGTATACACCTCTATTACCGAACTCACTGATTCGATGATCAAGATAAAAACGGAAAGCAGCGTGCTAATTGATCGGAGATTCGAAAGTGAAACGAAGAAGACTGTAGTTATCATATTTGACTAATTAATCTTTAATAGTGTTATTATTAAATTTTTTTTTTCTTTTGTTGGTTAACAAAAGCACCACAACCTTCTATTTAGGGCATGTTTTACTTAGCTTTTTGAAAGCAGCTTATGACTTTTTGGAAAAGTCAGGATGGAGTAGGGTTGTTTATGAGCCGAGCTGAGTCGAGCTAGGCCAAGCTCGGGCTCGGCTCGATTATAAACCGAGCTGGCTCGGCTCGGATTTGAAACCGACCTGAAAATCTAAACTCGGGCTCGGCTTGGTTTTAAACCGAGCTAGCTCGGCTCGGCTCGGCTTGGTTTGTCTCGATTTTATGAAAAAAAAAACTAATATATACCTCTTAAAATTTAATAGCCTAAAAATATTATTCAATAATTTAAAAAAAAATATATTCAAAATAAGTTCAACCTAATACAATTCAAACCAAAATCAAGTTTAACAACGCAAAATAAGTTTTAATTTCAATAAAATACAATATTAGTTCATTAGTATGGTAATCAATCTTCAAATATGGCATAAATATCAAATTACAAACCTATATACATGTAAATAATAATTAGTTTTTTTGTAATATATTATAATGTATATAAAATTAAAACTTATTATAAGTAAAATAATTCGAGCTAAACCGAGCCGAGCTACAAAGCGAGCCGAGCCGAGCCAGCTCGGCTCGTTACGAGCCGAGCTGAGCTAGGCTCACTTTCTAACTCACTTTTAAACCGAGCCAAATCGAGCGAGTTTTTTCTGAGCTAAATCCGAGCGAGCTCCGAGCCGCGAGCTTTTTGAACAGCCCTAGGATGGAGTAACTTTTTGGAAAAGTCACTTTTCCCCTCACATATGCCCTCTTTGCCAAACACTTTTCAGAAAAGCAATAAGCCAATAAGTTGTTTCAAAAAGCTTAGCCAAACATGCCCTTATTTTGAATTATATACATATTGTTACATATTATAATTTATACATATGAACGTATAAAATCATACAATTTTAGATATTTACTTTTTTATTTTAGATTTATATAAAAACATTCACTAATACTAGAATCACATAATACGATATGTGACACTATAACTTGTCGTAAAATGTATAGCATTTATTATATAAAAGTTGAAAAAATATCTGTAACTGTAACACCCCGACCCGGATAGGGCTGACATGTCACTATTACAAATATCAAAAACCAAACACAATCCATTTAACGAAGAAAAACCGAGTCTCAAAAATAAACAAAAGTCTTAAAACAAACCAAGAAATCCCAAGTCTTAATTAATTTGAATACTGAAATAAATAAAAGTCTTTATTCTTGAACTGCATGTTACTCTCATCATCAATGGTTCCCCAAGTTCCCCCGAATACCTGACAACAAAAGACAACACAAAAAGAAAACTACGGTTGAGCCAAAGGTTGCTCAGTGACGGAAAAATCAACACTACAAGTAAAGAACAGACATAATAAAGTATGAAATTCAAACAGACTTTATTTCAAACTAGAAACCAAACAAAAACTGAACAAAGTCCGAGATATAACCCAATACTTGACCGGAACATAAACGAACACATATAGAAGCATATCATGACGATATCAGAAACATAAGATGTCAAACTACGTGACTACACATAACAATAGATTAAGTCACGCAAGCGGAAGCACCCACGAGCCTAAACAAACCAAACGGGTACTATGGTAATTTATATTTAAATGTAAAGTATTAATATATATATACACACATAACAAACACAGAGTCTATACTCTCTCTCTCTCTCTCTCTACAAGATCTCCCTCTCTTTTGTACATTACCACCCACCACCTGACATCACCGTCACCGCCACCGCCCGCCACCCACCACCCTTGCACCACCACCCGACATCACCGCCACTATTCACCACCTCACCCGACATCACCACCACCATTCACCACATCACAACCACCCTACATCACCACCACCACCACCACCGGAATACCCTAGAACAATCACTGCGAAACCCACCATCTCTTATGCTATGTACAATGGAACCCTGATGGGTTTGATCCTCTCTACCAGACTATCAGCCCTCATAATCACCTCCTGCCGCCCCCACCACCACGCGACTACCGCCCTACCCACTCTCTTTTCACTCTTTATATGCTCCCCCTCTCTCTCTCTCCTACGTAACCAGACAACAACCAGCCGCAAGAAACCATCCACTATCTTCGCCGGTAGACGAAAGAAACCATTCACCATCATTGCGAGTTAACGCCACCTCTCTACCCCTGTCGCCGAAGAAAACCCTCCAACATTGCCGCCGGAAAAAAACTCTCCACAGCCGTTTCAGATCTTCTTAGATCCGCTTAGATATGTTGAGGTATTCTTCTTGTGTTCAAAAATCTTGACGAAATAGGCGGTTGTTTAGAGAAAACGTTGGGGGTACGGTGGTTTTGTTAATGGTGGTGGTTGCTGGTGGCGGTTGTTGCTGGTGGTGATGGTGTTGGTTGTGATTGGTGTATAATGGTTGTTGGTGGTTGGGGGCTGAGATTTTTTCGAGAGAGAAATAAATGAGAGCGGAAGGGATAAAGAGATTTATATATATGATTAATATAAAAAATCAATAACTAAAATACCCTTCTTATTAGATGTATAGCTACCAAAATGGCCTTACTTTAACTAAAATATTTAACGAAGTTAGAAGCGGGGAGTATATTAGAGAAAAAGTGGAAACATCAAGGAGGAAAGTGATCGATTTTAAATGATTGAGCCAAAAGCCTAAAAGCCTTGACCAAACTACAAGAAGTTAACTCTATTTTGTAAGCTTTAAGTTTTGTATTATTTGAGATATTTCAAATATCTTCTGCTAAACTGTAATACACTGGGAATCTATAGGGGTCTTTTTGTAATTTAAAGATGAAAAGATAAAACACGCAAGTACAGTCTATCCAATTAATCTGGATACTTCTTCAAAACTAAAGATTCCTATCCAAAAACGAAAACTCTAATCATACATTTCTTTCCCCAAAACGAAACCCTAATCATAAATCGCAACTGCAACTACTGTCGAGCCCTAAAAGCAATGGCGCCGCGTGCAGTAAACAAAGCCGATCCAATATGGCAATAATATATTGATAAAGAGCAATTAGATCTGAAGCATCATGTTCTGAGATGCAAATTTTGTAAGAAGGGGTTCAAGAATGGGGTGATTAAGAGGATGAAGGAGCATTTGGCAGGTTCGGGTAAAAATATTGCTGATTGTGAGGAGGTTCCTGATCCTGTTCGTATGTTAAATCTTATATGGTGGTTCAGTTGAGGGTGAAACTAGTGGTTTAAACGAGGTTGAAAATGCAGCTTTAATTGAGGGTAATTTGAATGAAAATACTACTGATTCTAACGAAATGTCTGTCTGGCCTAACATTAACAATAGGCAAGTTTTTTTGGATTGTGAAATAAGTTTTGAAGTTGTTAAATCTCCCTATTTTAAAGACATGATGGAAGCTATATCCAAGCATGGTACCACCACTTATAAGTTTGAGAAGGATCTGGAGGTAGGGCTGTAAACGAGCCGAGCTAGACCCAGATCGACTCGAACTCAATTCGAGCTGGCTCGGCTCGAGCTCGAATTTAAATTGAGCCGAGATTTGAGGCTCGAGCTCTACTCGATTAGAATTCGAGCTAACTCGGCTCGGCTCGATCTAGCTCGAACTAACAAAGAACCGCAAAATTTACTACTTAAAAAGCCCTTAAAAATGAATTTCTTTATAGACTAAGGGTCATAATTGTCATTTAATTTAACCCTATGGCTAAATATGCTAGTATAAATAGTTAATTAATTTTGTATATTGTTTTTACCTTCTTTTAGGGGAGATACTCCCTTAGTTTTTGTTTTCTAAGCGATGTGGGACAAAAAAATAAGGATGTAAACCTTATCGAGCCAGCTCACGAGCCGAGCCAGGCCAAGCTCGAGCCTGGATCGTTTACAACCGAGCCAATTTCGAGCCGAGCTTTCTTCGAGCATTTTTCGAGCGAGCTGTGAGCCACGAGTTTTTTGAACACCCCTATCTGGAGGGGTGGGTGACAAAGAAGATTGATCAGGAGATTACAAAACTTAAAGATGAGGTATCAACAGGATGAGTGATGGGTGTTCTCTTTTACTTGATGAGTGGTTATCAGATAGCTCTCAGAGGTTCGTAACTTTTTCTGTTTGCTGTAAAGGAAAAGTAGTCGCTCTTGACAATTTTATAAAATGTAAGATCAAAACAGAAGATCTGTTTTGGTTCAGTTGGTTGAGCAAGTACTTAGTAGCGTGGGAGTCGAAAATGTTGTCCAAATCACTCTGGTTCATTCTACCATGCTGTAATAAAGAAAGTTACTGAGAATAATCCATCAATCTCGTGGACACTTTGCGCCACTCAATCTATTGACTTACTTTTTGGAAAGTTGACAAGTTTGAATTGGATTGATAATGTCGTTAAAAGCGCTCAAGTGATATCAAGTTTCATTTACAGCCATCCAACTGTTTTGAAGTTTACAAAAGAGAAAACCGGTGCTATCGACCTTATCGTATGGGGTAGCACTCCTCTTTCTACCGGGTTTTTTACTTTGAAGCAGATGCTCACTGTCAAAGGGTGCCTCATATCGACTGTCGAAACCATTGAATAGTTAGATAATCTCAATTGTAAAACTGCCAAGGGTTTAGCCACAAGACAAATTATACTAGATGAGTCTTTTTGGTCCGATTGTGCTAGAATTGTCTCCTTCACTGACCCACTTTTAAGTCTATTATTAAAATCTATACAAAAAGGCGTACAACTTGGACACATGGCTGCTGCCATTTACAAGACAAAAAAGGCTATGAAAATACAAGTTGAAGACTACAAAATTTTGTGGGATATGACAGACGAGGTGTTTCCAGACGTCCACCTTTATGCTGCTGCACTATACCTAAGCCCCATTTTTTTCAAAAATGCTACTGATTTTGTCCGAACTCAAATCATGCCTTTTATGTTCCCATGCATTGAGAAATACGTTCCAAACAAAAGGGAACGAGAGGAAACCCTTTCACTCCTATTGAAGTATCATGAAAGACATGGTGATTTTGACAGTGTTTTGGCGAAACAAAACAACCTTGACGCTGGTATTTACCTAAACTGCATTTTGTTTTTTACTATTTACGATCAATCAGAAACTCTTTTTCTAATCTTTATTTATTTACATGTGCTTTAAGTTACTGGTGGTCTCTTTTTGGAGCAAATTGCCCTGAACTACGTCGTTTAGCTACTAGATTGCTCAGCCAACCGTGTTGCTTGGTTTGGTTGGTTATAAACCTATCAAGCATCACATCGAGGGTCCCCATGCTGAAAACCATGAGCAGATACGTCGTGTAACATACCTGCGTAACCTGAAAAAGTAATATTATTTTCGAAGTCTCTACCGAATTGCTATAATTTTATAACATAATTAACTTGTAACTTTTCGATTCCTTTGAGAAAGATACACGTGCTCATTTGATTGTTTTTTTTTTTTTTTTGGGTCCAATGACTTTTTCGCTTGTATTTGGGTGAATTTGCTTGTTTTGACTAACCATTCTTGGAAATGGGTTCAACCCCCAAGTGACTCGTGTTTGGATGAATTAACTTGTTTTCAATAGGTTAAAAGACGGAGGGTTAGATAATATGTACCTCAAGCATTGATTTTCAGTACTACTTAGACAATACAATTAAGGATGGATGAGTTCGGTACCTCAACGGTACCGATCTCGAATATGGCCAAAATTGGTATCGGTAATTGAAAGTGATTCACAACTGATCCGTTTCCAGCATTTATTTTATCCTCTCTTGCTGCATAATAAAATAAAAAAGGAAGATATATGTATGAATAAAACATCTAAATGTTCGTAGGACATAAGAAAATGTAAGAAGATACTCATACGAACAGATAAAGATATATGTGATTTTTTCTATTATTGTATACAAATTACATCCGCTCCTTGAGAGGATACTTGCATTCCTTCAAAGTCTCCTAGGTGTTAGCCAATGCCCTTTTAGTTTGGTTCAGGTTCTACAAAGAAAGTGAATGTGCGGTTATTGATCAATGATGATACAACCAAGAAAAAAAATTCAAAATTAAAACACACAATAATGCTGCAATATTGTAAGTTTTGGTTTACCTGACTGAGTAGACTCAAGTTTACAGCTCAGATCACCTAGGCAATGATTGAGCTCGCATTGTTTCACTGCCAAGGCCTGAGAAACTCAATCCGCCGCTCAGACTCCAAATCTTCTCCCGCCACTCCACTGCCTTCAGTCGCCGACCAGGACCTTTGCCGGGCTTCCTCCTCACTGGAAAGAATTAAACCAAACTTCCAACTATGACACAAACAAGTACTTTCAGATTGATACGCAGTGGCGCAGCTTAGGGTTATTCTGAGGGGGCGCCCGACCCCCCGAACTTTTCGGCGCGTAGTGTTATGAATAGTATTTTCGTATAGAAATTTTTTAGGTATATACGTTTCCGCCCCCCTCGGTTTCGGAAAAATTGGGGGGGCAAGCTTCGCCAATGTTGATACGTGCAGCCAATCTTGGCTACTATCACAGATCCTTAAAAAATAAAAAAAGATCCAGCACAACTAATATAACCTAATCGCAAAATTGTAACACTGAAACTGAAAATAAACCAACCGCATCTTCTGAGCAAAATGCGAGAAATCAGACCTTGGTAAATAGATTAATACACAGGATTAGTCGATCAATCCAAAACCTTATCGAGCCGTACCTGACAAAGTCAAACAACGCAAAAAGAAATTGTTGTACTTCATGTCACATAAAATGATTATTGACCAGGAATAAAGACACACTCCTCTAATAATTTAGACCAGAAACACACATCAAATAAATATAAGTTTTAAAGCATAATATAAAAAGTAACATTAATTTTAACTTTTTAATTGATCAATTATTATATCCAAAATTTGGGTCAAAAACGATTGGGTCCATCGACAAAACACCATATTTTCTTTTAACTTTTTCTTTACGTAAATATGCAGCTAAGAATCTATATAGATTATTTCACCACCTTTTTATAAGTACCTAAGGCTTTGACAGGTCACATAACCTGTCATAATAAATTGAATTATAAAAATAAAAGTAGCTTTATCTAATCAGAAGCAGTAGATCACCAAGCAGGAAGAGAAAATCAATCACAAACTTTGTCTAAAAGTCTTTTAGTCTTTTTAGTTAAATGTTTGTATGTATCATGTGCATGAAATGCTTGTACATGTTAAAATTGGGTGAAATCCCACCCAATATGCATTATTATAACATAGTATAGTATAGATAGATATCCACAGACGCAAACACTAACTACATGCTTGTTTAACCTTCCCTAAGTAAGATACATGAATTCAACCTCTCTCTTGCATTGTCATGCTCAACCATCTCTCATAAAATTGAACTCTAAACATGCTAATTGTCTAACTCAAACATGACATAATAATAAAGTATACAACAGAAATCGGGCAACAAAGTAGCTAATCTATACGTAACACAAACAGATCATATGAAATAAATCCAGATCTGATAGACGAATGAATATGCAAACATCATACTGTTTGTTCTATATACATACTACTATTGAAAGTTGTATCATAATCGTACAACAACGCTACCTTTGCAGCATTACAAAAAACATCATGCATACTGGTTGGTAATCTGATAGCTGACTATTATTATACTACTACATAAACATTATCCAAAATGTGAAGTCATGTTATGAAGCATTCATTCATTATGGTTGCCAAAAAGTCATGGTATTTTTTTATGTTTGTCGGTTCTTCTTCTCCTACAATACTACTACAGCTATTATGGTTTGTATAACGCCAAATCTTATCCTCATTTTCAGCAGATAATGCGTCAAATGCTACTGCTTCTCTAGATATAATAATGTCAATGGAAAACAGAGTGAAATTTACTGGAAAACAAAACCAACTATCATCTAAAACGAACCAACAAAATAAAATCACTGGGCCTAAGAAAGAATGTCTAAAATGAACCAACCAACAAAAAATAAGCCACTGCATAACTACACAAACCTGCTACAGAAAACTTGCAAGTTTCCTGACCTCAACCTTTTTCTTCTTGTATCAGCGATCCCTCCCTCAAACACCTAAAGCTTCTTCAACCTATTATGATGACATAATAAAGTGAAATGAGATTACAATGATTTCATAAGTAATTGTTAGATCTATTCTAAAAACCATCAGTCTAAGAAGGTAACTGCAAAAGGTCATTGATGTTTGTTTAGCTGCCTATATAATAATCAAAATTCAATAAAATCACTTGTTATTAACTGTGAAAGAGATGTAAAAAAAAAAATAACATAACATAACATGAGAGAGAAAACAAGATTAAATTACATATCCATATTGTTTACATGTGAACGGGTCAAATATAAGCAGTGAAATTTACAAATTTCATCAAGAAAACAACATTCAACAGCAGTGTGTGTGACTAACATAACCAAACGAACCCAGATTTAAAAGGAACAATAATAATGAAAACTACACAACTTCTTATGTAATTTATTATGACAAAAGCAAAACTTACGCCGCTAGTGGCCAACTCCTCCTTGGGCACCATCACCTGCTACGAAGAATACCAATTCGTTTATTTTTATATTGCCACGTTAAAAACGAATACGGACTGGTACCAATGTTATTTGGTTGCTATATGTTCGGTTTGTGACAATAAAACAAAAATCAACTATGTTTGACCCGTTCGAATATATGTTATTCTGCAATAATAAAGTTTTGTATACTTACAAATACCAAAAAACTAAGCTAACGTTTCTATTATAAATCAACCATTATCTATAAATAAATAGGATTATTATAAACTTCCAAAAGTAAGTACTACAGTAGGTTGGTAGTAGTTCTCCAAATGAAAGACTCCATACTTTTTGTTCATGATTCTGCTTATTTATTATGCTTTCAGGCATGAATTTCATATCTTTTGTACAGAGATTTAGATAAACTATATGAATAATTATTAATTTGTTGTTTTGATTCAATGAAATCCACATTTTTATGAATAAAATGAAGTTCAATTTCAAGCTGGAAACTATCAATAATTTATTTACACTTACATATACATCTAAAATCAAACAAATTGCTAAAGAAAAAATAGACAATTTTTTTTTAAGAAAATCAAATTCAAGCACATGCAGCCAAAAATTAAACTCAAATCTATCTATGTATCCTTATCGTTTTCTCAATGTGCCATGTATGTACACAGAGATCCTACATTCAATATTTTTAACCATATTATTATATATGCATACTGGTAGCTGCTATAGCCACTATCTCAACCAAGTTTAAATATACTGCAGAATGCTTAAATCATCGAAAGCATAATATTATTTTCCAAATACTATAGATTTATTATTATTATTATTATCACTGTTGTTTATACAAACAGTGAGTAGTTAATAGGGCAACATATATTTAGATAATAAGTCTGAGTATAGAAGACAGCTTTAGAAATTATTAAGTCTCTAAGTTCAATGTGTAACTTATAATAATGACAAAATGACGAATTCTACTAAATTAATTATTCAATGAAGAACCACCCACCATGGCTAACTGCCAGTTTAACATTTTCTTGAATCTCCTCCATAGCTCTCTGCCTCATTTCTTCCCCTTCTTTATCCACCAAAAGTCTCTTGATTGATTGCATTCTCAATCTCCACAACAATTTCAATACATGACTCAAATACCTAGCATTCATCAACTGGTCTACACTAAACGGTTCGGAACCCCTTCAGAAACACTTTCCAAAGTCGAATTCCAACCACAATATGGCTCAAGAATCCTCCAACCGCTTTATGCGACAAAACCAAACCTCCTTCTGGGGAGCCCATTCGAACCCTTGAACCGAACCACCCATAGGAATGGTTGACTAGACCGCATGCCATTTCAGTTGCAAGTTTTTTGATCCACACTGCCTAAGCTCACATAAATAACCGATTTGGGTTCTTGTTTATCTAGCCATGTGATGCAACCGGTGTCCTCCTCGAGTGGAAGGGGTTGGGGCTGTTTTGTGCAATGGGCCGATTGTAAAAATGGGAACTTGGTATTGTTGGCAGATTTGGGTCAGTGCTGATGGTTCAAGAGTGTTCCAAATGAAGGCGGAAGGGGGTGATCATGTTGGCCGGCGTCTTCTTGTATTGGGAGATTAATTAATAAAGGGTAGATCTTCTTCGTATCTGAAGGTTTTGAGCTCTGGAACTATTTCTTTCTTGCATTAAAGAATCTTCAATAAATGGACTGTTGTTAGACGTTGTAGCAGGATGAAAGTAACATAATGAAACAAACACCAACATATCATATTTCAAAACTTATCTCATACATAATAATTACAGTACTAAGAGCTATTATTGTCCAATGTATTATTCATAACCAGAACGACCAGGAGCTCCACCACATAGTCAGGTTTGTTGGTGGACTGCTTTCATATGGATTGGTTAGTTTTTGGTGCGGGTTCAACGGTAGGGAAAAAAAATCACTAATACTTTTCTAGATTATTATATGATTTGATCTTGGCAGGATTTGGAAAAAATATGTGTATGATAAAATAGTTTATAGAGAATTTAGAAAAAAAAATATTTAAGTTGGATGTGGTATACCAAAATTAAATATTTCAACTAATTTTTTCCTAAAAAAATATTTGAACTAGTGACATATCTTTTAATAACACAACTGTTTCAAACTTGACCAATATAGTATTTAAATTTTATGACTCATTCAAATACTTTTTTTTCTAATTGCTTATGATGTTATCCGGTTTGTAAAGTTTAACCAGACAACGGATGTTATTGCAACATTGTTGATCATAAAATAAATGATCCATACCCACACTTTTAGTTGTTCTGTAATCTGCATATCTTCTTAACCTTTGATTCAGGTCGTATTTTAGAGCGTTTGTATATGCGTGTATTGGAAGATAGAACTTACCATGCACCGGAAATCTGCCTTCTTGAGGGATAATCATGTATGCAGGAAAGAAAGCCGCACTGCAGGTATGCATGCATGATGATAGGCGGCAGACCCAGATCAACAGCAAGCAACCGATCCTCCAAATACCATGATAGATTATAACAACTGATGATTCCTTCCCATATTCTTCTTTTTGCGCGCTTATGATCTGAACAATATGTTCCTGCAGACGTGGTCTGCAGTTATCATTCAGAGCTTGCAAGAACTGGTAAACACTACCACAAAAATTATTTCTTTGAGCGTTCAAAACATTGATTTTGAGCAGTTTTCTGTAGATTTAGGAACGCCCAAACAATAGTGGCTGGAAAAAACAAAGGACTCATTCTGAGCGTTTATTAACTCGCCCATATTGTAAATAAAACGCCTAAAAAAGAGCCCTAAGAAGCCTACTCAAAACTGCCCAAAATAACATGGAAACGCCCAAAAAAACCTTCCATAAATCACTCAAAATAAATCCCAAAACGCCCAAAAAGACTTTTTACTTGAACCATAAACGCTCAAAAAAAACCCTTTAAATGCCCAAAAAAGTTCTTTTTACAATGCTCTATAAAACCCCTGTTGAATGCCAAGAATTTCTCAATAAATGCAGCCACCCAAAAATTTGTAAAAAACAAAGACAAATGCATATAAATGAAACCAAAATTACATTAAACATCCAAACAAACATCACAAACGTGTTTCATCAACAAACCTAAACAGATATATCCTAGACATGTTTGATAGCGGACATATCTTACAAAAATTGTTCAAACACCATACTATTTCTTGGTGGTATCATTAAACAGTTCTCTGAAAAACCGAGTCATGATGTTCTTAACCAACTCATCGATTTCCGGTTCAGTGACATCTCTTGTGTCGTTCCAAATCTGAAAAAGCAAGTAAAAAAAATAAGATTGATTCAAACATGTAGAATTGATTCAAAATATGTAAATTAAATACAACACTTACCTTTTTCGGAAAATCATATTGCTTTTCGAGAACAAAGTTGAACATGTTTCTTATTACCAAATATCCACACTCCCAAGAGCCATCTTGTTGCATACACTACATTGAATCAAACGAAAATGCATTAATAAAATAATCTTTTAATTTTATAAAATACAAAATATATATGGATAACATACCTTTGCCATCTTCCATGTAAATTGACTTCCAAAGGTAGTTTCAATTGCTTTTGTTAGAGGATAA
This sequence comes from Helianthus annuus, assembly GCF_002127325.2. Classification (NCBI taxonomy): domain Eukaryota; kingdom Viridiplantae; phylum Streptophyta; class Magnoliopsida; order Asterales; family Asteraceae; genus Helianthus; species Helianthus annuus. Next base: position 83,153,250 of record NC_035433.2, read on the forward strand.
TGATTTTTATTCTTTTCGGCTCTAATCGACTGAATCCAAAATCCAACCTTTCCGGTCCGAAGGGGACACAATAAACAACACCCAATGACCACTTCAAAAAAGGAATTAAGCTATAGTCATTATAAAAGATCAATAATAAAATTAAAAAAATAAATATAACACGTTAAAATACAATAATATACATTACCCGTAGAAAAATGGAGCGAGAAAATACTTTTTGTCCTTGTGAAGTTTGTAGACCTCGACTAAGTGTTCTTTAACACTTGCCAGATTTTTCTCACATTCTTTCCCAGTGATGTATTGGGTATTGAAGTAGGCAACACGATTTTTTCCTTTTGCGTTCTCTTTTTTTGACCGCATGTGATTATATAAAAACCTAATCTCAAGAAAATAAACAGAATGTTAAAATACTTAACCATATTTAAAAATAAAATATAGATGTCAGAGATGATGATAATTATAGTATAACTTACATTTGACACCAATGTATGAAGCTGGCATCAAGCAATCCGTTTGCTAAAAACTGCAACACCCCCTCATATTCGACGTAGTCATATGAGTGACTGGAATCGGTAGTGGGATACATCCCAGTAGGACACTTAAGTTGAATGCTCGTCTCGCCGCCATAGTGTTTTCTTAATCGTTCGGCCAATGATTTTATACTTTTAGGGCGCAAATGTTCGATATTCCACAAGGCCTCTTGTATTCTTTTTTGTTCCTTTGACATCGTTGAAGCTTGAGTTTGTTCAACAGGTTCCGAAAACTACATTATTTAACAAACAAATTTTCATAAAAATGGTAGTTACATATACGCACACAAACATATATAACATATTGAGTTTTCGATTACCATCATATCCAGTTCTTCTGATCCGTCAACGTCATGTTCAGTTGAAATATCATGCGGGCCAAATAGAAACTACATAATTATAAACATACTATTAGTTGATTGATTTTTATTACCTCATCAATCTAAATGTTAGTACATGATTACCTCATCGCTAACATTTTCGACCATTGTCATATCAATTTGATGATTTTCATGAATTTGATATTGTTCGGTGACATCCTCAAACTATAAAAGCAAATGAAATTGTTATCATATAAAACAAAAATAATCTACATAATATACTACCCGAACGCGAGTAACCCGACCCGAGACCCAAACGAGACTCCTAACCTCTGGTGAATAACATGTGTTTTCATGAGCTGGTTGTATCATGGTTGGAATATGATGAGTTGCCACTATGTTTGAAAGCTACAGTTTAACAAACATATTAGAAGGTAAGAGTAAAAGAAAGTAATATATAATTCATACATTAAACAACCTTTATAGAAGAAAGTGGCCACTGAATGAAATGACCAATGGCATCACCATAATCTTCAAGTTCCTCGTAGCATGAAAGTTCTGGAAGCGACGTTTTCTTGTATTCGGGATATATTTCAATTACTTCTATTTTCACATAACCATCAGACATTGGCCCGTTATGTATAATCCTAGTCGAATTAGGATGAAGATATGTTGTACCAACTATTTTTTCTCTTTTGGAAGGATGCGTGTATAACAACTCACAAAAGGTGGGTTCCTACAAAATAATTTTACATTTTTAAAACAAATATCATATATATAACAATTGGTACATTATTATCGTACAAATATAATTACCTTAATAGATGGGTATTCAATATTAGATCCACCCGACGCATCACTCGCACAACCTGTAGGTACATTATTTTGACTAGTAGGCACGTTATTTTGACTATCTTGTCTCCCACCTTGAAACAAACCTCCCCGAACCTTCGTGTGTCCTATAATCAAGATATATTTAGAAAATTAATTATATTGTACATCAAATACATAATTTAATACACCACCATGAAATTACCTATGATACTTGAAACCGTACGCGACCGACCTCCACGCTCACGTCCTAATAACTTGGTTAGTGGATCCTCTTTCCCAGAAAAATAACTTCCATCATCAATCATTTTTTTCTCGAAATGGGCCTATAAAATATATATAAACTGTTAAAACATTTTATTATAATATATACATTATTAGATAAATATACATAACTTACTAGTTTGATTGATTGAGCTCGTGTGCCTTCAGATAGCGAGTATATATTAGTCTTTCGGTTTCTTTTAGCTCTACTCACTATATACCTTTTCGAGCGTAAATCTTGGATACTTTTAAGACAACTGTAAACAGGTACCAGTTGAGACCAGATTTTCTCAAGGCGAGGGGTCAAAGCTGCAAACCCGGTGCGTCCTAAGGTCGTGAAGTTTTTGTTTGCTTTCGCACTTTTTGTTGCCCTTTTACTTTTTGCCTTCACGTTAATAAACAATTTCTCATTAATTAATATAAGTTACAAATATATAACAATACTTATTAATTATAATATTGATAATTAAATCAAATATACCTCAAATTCCTTGCTAGTCCTTTGGGTAACAAATTCTTTCCAATGATTTGAATCCAGATTCTTGTACTTACCGAAGGGAGTTAAGCCTTTCCTTACATATTCTGTTGTAAGGTAACTCCGCCAATTTGTGTGGCGTTTCTTTGCATTCTTAAGCATCATAGTTTTAGGAGCATTGCTTTCAATACTCCATTCTCGCTAAATATTATAAAACAAATTGTTAACAAATTATATTTCATATCATGAATAACGTACAAATATGTAATACCTTAATATCTTCCCATAGTTCGTCCCATCTTTGTTTTCCAAATTTAGGAGACGGAATATGGTAGGAAAATTCAGCCTTTAACTTCACTCCTAACCATGAAGTGAAATCATTGGCGTTTTTCCCAATTGGCTGCATCAACTGGTTTAGTTCGACTGTAAAGTCGCAGTCCTTCTTTGAAAAAGTTGCAGCCCCACGTTTCCCACGATTAGACATTTTAGAGAAACTAAAAAACAAAATAAACCCAAATTAACAACAAATATATATATATATATATATATATGCTTACACATAAACTTTCTAGACTATTATACTAAACACATGATCATTAGAGGTATGCAAAATTCCGGTGGACCTACACTAAAGGTTTCGGGTTCCCAGACATAAAAGACACACACTGACACACTGGTCTTCTTAACTTAACTTCTTTATGTATGAAATTAAAAATTCATAAAAGAACCACTTATAGCATTATATAAATAAGGCCCTGTTGATACATGGAATCAAGCTAGGGACCACATATATACACTTTAACTATATCATGCACATAAATTCCAACATAAAGAGGCCAAATGTGAAATCATATTCAGCAACATCCAACATATAATATTCCAAATTAACTGCTCTAACATAGATCCACAACATATATAAATAAGTGTTGGATAACATAATGTGCATAACTCATCAAACTTCACAACATATATAAAATTGCACTAAAAATTATATATCTATATTAATTTTGCACATGACGGATGAATAGTAGATTCACGGTAACCACCGTTAATATACTTGACATGCAATGAAGTTCATAGACCAAAATTATGATTTAGTTAACATAAATTTGAATAATGTGCAAAACTGAGCGGCCACGGCTTACAGTCATAACACAAGTTATTTACTAGTTAGGATTAATTAAGAAATAAAACAAATCTCTTAAAAAATATATAAGTTCTTACTGCAGATCAGAAGCGGTTCACGTTGGAGACGGTGGGAGGAGACGGTGGGTGTTCTTGGGCTGCTAGGGAGTTATCGTTGAAGGGTTTGCTAGGGTTAATTTGGGGCTGGTGGTTTTAGGGGAGATAATTTGGGGCTGGTAGTTATTAGAAAATGGAGGACTTGGGGAAATAACTTGGAGGTAAATTTTGGGCAGATGATTGGGATTTGGGGAAATAATTTGGAGGGTTAATTTGCCGCTTTAGTTTATTATGTTTACAATAATTAATTATACGTACAATTAAAAAACTTATTAATTAACGGTGACAAGATGTTATAGTTATCACAATTTGAAACTGACGTCAAAGATGTATTAAATTTGTATTTTTTTTATCCAAGATTGTACGACTATTATAAGATTTATTAATTTTATATAAGGTTGTACAAGCATTAAAATAGTCTAGTTTAAAATTTAAGCTATAATACCGTGGGGTATGGTGGGGCGTGGGTTGGGGGTATGGTGTGACACGTGGACTATGGGGCGCCCAAGACAAAAGCCAATTTCAAAGGGGTATGACGGGGCATGGCTAGCCCGGCGTGGCTTGGCCAGGTGTATTTAAATAAAAAAAATCTAAAATTTAAACATGGCCCGCTATGCCCAAGCCAATAAGCCAATAAGAGTCGGCCACATATATAGGATCGCTAGCATGCCCCACGCCCGGCCTTAAACTCCCGCCCAAGGGGCCACGCCCAAACCCAAGCCCACCCGTGGTAGTGACTTGGGCGTTTCTCTCCAACCCACGCCCCATACCCCATAGTCTAATGGCTATATATGTCTTAATAGTGTACTAGGTTATAACCCCGTGTATTACACGGGTTGAATAAATGTATTTTTATATATCAAATAATAAAAAAAGTTATATCTTTAAAAATCATGTGTATTACACAGATTAAATAAATGTAATTTTGTATACTAAATACTAAAAACGTCGTATCTTTAAAAAACCTGTGTATAATCGGGTTGAATAAATCTACCAAATGATAAAAAAATTACATCCTTAAAAACCCCGTATATTACACGTGTTGAATAGATCTAAAAAAAAGTTATATCTTTAAAAACACTGTGTGTTACACAGATTAAATAAATGTAATTTTTATATTAAATTCTAAAAACATCGTATCTTTTAAAAAATCGTGTATAATCGGGTTGAAAAATCTACCAAATAATAAAAAAATTATATCCTTAAAAACCCTGTGTATTACACGTGTTGAATAAATCTAATTTTACATAGCAAATGATAAAAAAAGTTATATCTTTAAAAACTTAGTGTATTACACGGGTTATATAAATGTAACTTTGTATAGTAAACAATAAAAGTTAAATTTTTAAAAACCCCGTGTTTTACACGAGTTTTAGTTTGTTTTTTTTAATAAGTTTCGTTCTTATTGGATGATGAAAAAATGTTTTATTATCTGTGTCTGTTAATTAAATCAAAAAGGTTTGTTCCCTATCTGTTAATATGATACTCAGAAGTAGTTTTAATAACTTGAGTGTTACACATTTTTTTACATTAACATTGATAATTAACGAATCTAATAAAAATAAATGTACCTTCTCATCCATTATGGCTACACATTCTTATGATTCAAACTTTAATGGTAAAATTTTCATTTTTATTAACATAGTGATTTTTCTCAGATTCATTATGGTTGTTATTAGTGGAAAAGTATAGTTAAATAATTATTGTATTTCTCAAAGTTGAACAAAACAGACGGTATAAAATTTTAATTGTGTTTGGTAGGAAACAAATTTAAATTTATCAAAAATTGTGAGTTGAGATTGAAAAATTAAGAGATAGAATATTCGATATTTTTTTTTCATAAAATATGAGATAAGGGTAAACTAAATAAAAAAGTGTCAATTTGGTAAATAATAATATTAAGTATCAAAAGGTAGAAAATTACAAATGTAGACATCTTCAATGAATGACACGTGTCCAAAATTAGGTTTCTTTTATTATATAGTATAGATTTAAAATTTAACTACCGAATATTATTAATCTTTTTTTATGGTGGGGGGTTGGGTATAATTGGCAAACTCAAGGCAGATTTAACGTAATTTGAGTTGTTAAAAAAATTAAGAATATTTTTTTAAATAGTCTAGTTATTTAACGAATGTAAGACTACACATTGCATTAAAACTAAGTTAATTTCACTTTTTTAATATTTACATAATAATATAAACTAGTATTAAGTCCCATTTTTAGGAATTTCGGTAACGGTATTTTTGGTACCGGTTGGTACCGAGCTCATTAAATCATGTAGGAAACCAAGCACAATCAATATGATTAGAGTCCAACAGTTCAAAACAAAGTATAAGTTAACAGCGGAAGCATTTAGTTCAAAACCAAAGTAAAGGCTTAAAGTTTCATAATGTTTGTCATGAACCCCACAACGGTTCATCTCCACAACGACCATTCCTCCATGCAAGCTCCAGCTAGTACCTAACGACCTACAAAGCATGTAGTAACGTATCAACACATGTACCCATGAAATGTAAAACACAAAAAACAAGAACTAATTTGATTCAAAATCCTACACTTATTTAAAAAATAGTTATCGACTATATTTGAAAAGTGAATGTATAAATAATATATACCTTGATCATCGAGTTTAACGTGGTGGGTCAACATATATCCCATCAGTGTGGTCAGTTCGCGAGTATGCGACACCCTTAGTTGGCTCAGTTAACGGCTCAATACCAACAGAAAATGGAGGTAGGTCATCAAAATGGTTGTATTCTTCCTCGTCAACAACATTATCAACACCAAGGATACGCCGTTTGCCTTGTAAAACGATGTGGTATCTTGGTTTACTTGGGTCATTTACAAAGAAAACTTGTGTGCAATGTGAAGCGAGAATAAATGGTTCAGATTGGTAGCCATTAGTTGCAAGGTCAACAAGTGTAAAGCCGTATTTGTCAACTTGAACACCTGTGTTGTTATTCACCCACTTGCATTTAAAAACAGGGACAGTGAAAGTTCTGTAGTTGAGCTCCCAAATTTCTTGGATGACACCATAATAAGACTCCCTGGCAATATCTAACCTTATATCAGGATTCGTCCGATCAAATCTAGTTGTTGATGCTATTAGTGTAACTCCGTTATTCTGCATTGTACTTTTCTCATCTTGTTTTTTTGTGTAAAATGTATATCCGTTCATGACATACCCCTGGTAAGATTTTACTCTATAGTCCGGACCTTGCCCCAATTTTTCTACAAGTGGTTCAACAACTGATTGACCATTAGTTACCTTTTCTTTCATCCAAGAAGAAAATTCTTTGTTATGCTTAATTTCATGCCACATTTTGCTCTTGTTCGGGTAGGTTGATTGCAATAACTTCAAGTGTTCATTGACATACGGAGCAAGACAAGTCATGTGTTTTAGGACATAGAAATGTGCAAGTTTTAAATCATCGTTACTTGGGTTCAATATTTTCATACACACGCCTCCTACCCCTTGAAGTTTACCGGAGTGACGAGAATCTGGTTGACCAATACTTTTGGCACCTTCCACATAACTTGTACAAAATTCAATCACCTCCTCGGCAGCATATCCTGTAGCAATACTACCCTCAGGATGACTACGAGTTCTTACAAAACCTTTCAAGACACCCATATACCTTTCAAAAGGGTACATATAACGCAAAAATACAGGACCACAAGCCTTGATTTCTCCAATGATATGAATCACCAGATGAACCATCACATCAAAAAAGGACGGTGGAAAGTACTTTTCTAGTTCACACAACGTGATGATAATTTCTTTCTGCCATACATCCAATTCCTCAGGATCAATAACTTTTGACTGAATCATGTTAAAAAACAAACAAAGTTTTGTGATCGTGTGTCGTGTGCTCTCTGGTAACAATCCACGGATAGCAATAGGAATCATATGTGTCATCAAAACATGGCAATCATGAGACTTCATACCAATTAATTTACGGTCTTTCATCGACACCAACTTTCCAATGTTTGCAGAGTAGCAAGATGGAACTTTAATATTGTGTAAACACGTACAAAACTTTGTTTTCTCTTCCTTTGACATTGTATAACACACAGGTGGCAGATAAATACGATTACCTTTATCAACAGGAGCAAGCTCTTTACGTATTCCCATTTCTTCCATATCTTTACGAACATTGATACCATCTTTAGTTTTTCCGGGAATGTCTAATAATAATCCTATCAAGCTATCACATACATTTTTCTCGATATGCATAACATCTAGACAATGCCTAACTTGTAAATGTCTCCAGTATGGTAAGTCCCAAAAGATTGATCTTCTTTTCCAATTAACACCTTGCTTTACACGAGTTCTTTTTCCCAACACGGTTTCTAGATTTGTAACTCGTGAAAATGCATCAAAATTCTTGGGTGCTTTTCCAGTCTCGGTACTTCCATTAAAGTCCTTTGTGTTAAACCGATAAGTGTGACCACGCGGAAGGAACCTTCGGTGTCCCGTGTATACCGTTTTTCTGCAATTATTTAACCACACCGAACTTGTCTCGTCTTCACAAACAGGACAAGCTTTTTTACCTTTCGTACTATATCCTGATAAATTAGCGTACACTGGGAAATCATTTATGGTGCAAAAAATCATGGCACTCAATTTAAAATATTCCTTCTTATAAGCATCATACACATCTGCTCCAGAACTCCATAAAGTTTTTAGGTCATCAATCAGAGGGGACAAATAAGTATCAATCTTATTACCAGGTTGTTTCGGACCCTGAATCAACAACGACATCATTATGTATTTTCGTTTCATGCATAACCACGGTGGAAGATTGTAGATGCAAAGAAGAACCGACCATGTACTATGACCACTACTAGCGTTTCCGAAAGGATTGAATCCATCGGAACTAAGCCCAAACCTTATGTTCCTAGCCTCATTACCGAATTCTGGATATTTCCTATCAAAATTTCTCCATTGAATCGAATCTGCCACATGTCTTAATTTCCCATCTTTTATACGCTCATCAGAATGCCAACGTAACAATTTTGCTTCTTTCTCGTTTGAAAATAACCGTTTTAGTCTTGGTATAATTGGAAAATACCACATTACTTTGGCTGGTGGTCCATTTTTCGTCACATCATTATGATATTCACCGGTTTTACTTTTTCTCTTGTACCTAGATTCGTCACATACAACACATTTATGACTGCTCTCATACTCATTTCTATACAAGATGCAATCATTCGGGCATGCATGTATTCTTTCCACTTCCAATCCTATTGGATTCATCATTTTTTTGGCTTGGTAAAATGAAATTGGTAGCTCGTTATCTTTCGGAAGTATGTCATGCAAAACAACTAATAGATCTGTGAAACTTGTATCGCTCCATCTGTTTTTTGCTTTCAAGTTAAATAACTTCAACAGAGCTTCAAGTTTTGAAATCTCACAATCGTTGTATAATGGTTTTTGTGCGTCTTCAATTAGATGTTGTAATTTTATATAATCATCATCGTCGATATCATTCTCTAAATCCTTAAACATGTCATCTAAGTTTTTATCATTTAAATTGTCATCAGTTAAGTCGTCACCATTTAAATCGTCATCATTTAAATCATCAACGTTTAAATTGCCATCATATAAGAGATTTTCATTATCCTCATTGTCTATATTAGTCGATGTTGTGGCACCATCAATCCGTGATTCCCCATGTTTTGACCAACAAGTGTAATTAGGCATAAAACCATTTGCAAGCAAATGATACTCTATATCACGAATATTTCCGAATTTTTGAAAAGTTTTACAACTCATACAAGGACACCAAATCTCTTTGGAGCCAACATTCCTCCGATTAGCTTCAGCAACCTTAAGAAAAGTAGAAACTCCTTTCGTATATATTTCGGAAGTACGCACGACGCTACTATTGTACATCCAATATTCTCTACCTTCCATCTGAAAAATTAAAATAATCAAATAAGTGATATGCAATTAAGTATGCAATTAGGCGGTGGATCCTAACCCACTTTTTAAATAATCTATCTCACATGTATATATTTTAACGTGAAAACTATTTAAGAAAAAATCGGCAGCGTTTCCCCTCAACTCCCCAAGTATGCGGATAAACCACAAACCCGAAGGAGTAGGGGAAATACTGCCAATTTTTTTCTTAAAAAGTTAACAAGTTAAAATACATACACATCCTAATGAGATAAAATATTTAAAAAGCAGTCCCAAACGGGGACAATCCAAAATTTATCTCTATTAGATAAATTTTGGACGGGTATACTATAAAGGGTTATCTTCTATGCACACATATCATACATATCTATATTAGAAATATTATACACAAAATGTTAGACTAATATTGCTTTTGTTATACACAAATATTTAAATAAAAATAGAATACATGATTGATAAAACCAAAATTACATACCTTTAAGGCTTGATGGAATATTGAAGAGAAATGTTTCGAAGTATGCGTACAATTTTTATCTACAAATTAATAGCAACATATAATCAATTAGTGATCATAAAAGAATTCAAGAATGAGTAAATATATAAACGATAATATGATGAAACTCTATATACCTTTGTTAATGGAATGATTGAATTGAATGAACAATAGAATTAAATCAATAAGTTGAAAGAATCAAAGAAATTGATGGTAAGGCTTTGATGGAGAAGAATCATTAATCGAGAGATGCATGAATTGAAGTAACTGCTTTGGATTTATTAGGGTTTTTTCTATTTATATAACATGCTTTTTTTGAGCCACATTAATTTTCGCCCAAAAAACAGTTATTTTGGGCTGCACTTACAAGTCTTCGCCCAAATAATTGATTTCTTTGGGCTCCACTGAAGTTCGCCCATATTGTATACTTTTTTAGGCTATTCTTTTGTTTTTTTGGGCGAAACATTGTTAGGAATATGCAAAAGTAATATTTTGGGCGGTGTTAAGTGATAAAACGCTCAAAATGTAATACTGAAACGCCTAAAATAGTGTCTTTTCTAGTAGTGAAAGTTGCCAGGGCCCGACGAGTTATCGGGCAGAGGGAGGAAGGTGAAATCAGGATGATTGGAAGAATCAGGCGGGTGAGCAATGGTTATGGAGTGAAGGTAAGTGCCCAGTTGGAGCATGGGTGTCATGTGGCCTTGCTACCAACACCAATCGCCAACGTCTTCTTCCGTTATCCGCCATCTCTGTTGTATGATGGTTAAGATATCTTTCTTTCTTATAAATAAATAATCTCGGAGAAGTTGAATTTTAGATGGTTGGTGGCATTTTCTTTGACATTTGCTCTTATTTTTATTTATTTATTATTATAATACAAATCATAGGTTCATATATACTTTTATTATAGGACATTTAGTCATTTATACATTTTTGAGTTAACTGTCATTTTCGTCCCTGTGGTTTGTTTACTTTTGCCATTTCAGTCCAATTTTCAAAAAAGCTTCAATTTCCTCCCTGACATACTGGAAACGTGTCATTTCAGTCCAAAAATTAAAACTCAGTTAAGTCAGACAGGTTTAATGAAGAGTATTTTTGTCTTTTCATTGGTCAGACATAATAAGGTGAAAATAAAAGAAATATGAAAAGGACAAAAATACCCTTCATTAAACTTAACTGGGTTTTAATTTTTGGACTGAAATGGCACGTTTCCAGTATGTAAGGGAGGAAACTGGTGCATTTTTGAAAATCGGACTGAAATGGCAAAAATGAACAAACCACAGGCAGTTAACTCTACATTTTTCTAAGACCTGGTTGACATTTTCATATAAAATACTTTTCGCATAGTTTTTAGAATTTTTAATAATATTCAATATGTTGATTATAACTACAGATAATCAACATCCTACAAGAGTTTTACATATTATATACATGATGATATATTTATAACTCTTACTCTTACTAGATAGATGGGTTCATCCTTGAACATTCTATTATGTTTTATGTATCATAAAACAACAAGGCCATGACAATCTTAGGTTCCGCTAAGGGCCAGTTCATGACATTTCGTCTTACATGTTTGATGTTTCCATGAGTTTGGTATGAACCAAATCAGCAAGGCCGGTCCTAAGTATTTAGGTTCCTATCCGAGCCCAGGAAAATGTGCCCCTCAGGCTTTAAACCGCTCATTGTTATTAACATTATTTAAAAAAAAAAACTAAAATGGGTACTGGATACTTACTAAAGGTGTTTTATATGATTCCAGCTAGCCACCTCCCCGTGTATTAGTATTTAAAAAAATGTTGATTTACTTATATTTTACTTTTCATGCATCTCACATGCTGAAACCGCAGGTAACCTCTAAACCGTATTGCATAACTGCCAAATTTTGGCTCAACTACCAACTTTAAACGGCTGAGATTGAATCTTAGTAGGATGGTTATGAGCGAGTATTACATAACTGCCAACTTTAAACGGCTGAGATTGAATCTTAGGATGGTTATGAGCGATTTTGACTAATTTCAACGGTTTAGTCAAGTATTCTTTCTGGTCTCAACATTCAATCAAGAAACTGAATGGCTGCACTAATAATAACCATTTTAAAGTCGAACATTCAACAACTAATTTCAATACTCAAGCAAGCGTGGAAGTTTAAAAAGAAACACAAACCTAATTTACTACTAAACAAAACAATTGAAACATAATTTACTAAATTTTAAATATGTGGTCAACATAGCTACTTCTAACCAATCACAAAACCTACAAATTACATGCTAAAGTAAAAACGTAGATGGTACAAGCTTTACCTTCGACAAAATTGCAATGACAAATTTATAAAATATGCTGCTATCATGTGAAAACAAATTGAAGACAAGACAACTTTACGTACCTGAAAGTGATATGCAAGAAATGAGTGGAATATTTTGGTGACGATTGAGGTGAGCGACATTGAATTACTTAAAAAAATCGAAGCCATTTTCTTGCCAAATTCTACAGGAAATTAAATCTTGCAAGTGGATGATGAAATTCAAAACAAACACACACGCACTACACTTTATACTTGATAGTGTGTGGGGCGATGTATCTTTCTTGTTGTTGGTGTTGCGTGCATAAACAAAAGATGGTGCTTTTGCCTTTTGGTCATCGTAGGAAAGAAATTCTGTATTGCGAATTATTCAACCAGATCGTTTGCAGGCAAACAACTATACACACTTATTATATCGGGTGAGATCAAATGTGATGGATTCGAAATTAAACAAAAACAGGTCCATTAATTGAAATCTAAAGTACTAGTTACGGGTTAAGAAGGCTCTAGGATTGATGTGATTCTGATGGGCTCTTGAATGTTATAATAATAGTTTTATTTATGGGTGAGGAGGAGACTTGAGTCAACTGATGGAGGCCTGGAATCACTAGCAACTGCAGGTAACCTCTAAACCGTATCACATAACTGCCAAGTTTAGACAGCTGTGATTGAATCTTAGGGTGGTTAATTACGAGTCGTTTAGACTCACCGTGGTCTATGTCATATATGTAATAATATATCAAGTATTCAAGGTTTAATATATAGCAGTTAAACACTCAACAAGCAATTTTAAGGCTTGAAATTCAACCATATATTTTTTGATAGAAAGGGTACAGCATATGTTACTGTCAATTCTGATATTGTACACATGTTGTATTTTATTTATTAAAGCAAACCTTATGTCTTAAGAGGCAAGCAGTGGCTGGAGATTGAATCTCAAACCCTTTGCTGCAGGCAGTTGATGTAAACAACATGTTGAAAAGCATAACACAGAGCTTCTTTTATGATTTTAATAATTAAACCTACATCTATCTGTTTTCTCTTGTCAGTTTGTTTTCAGAATATCGCTATTTAGTAATCTGAATGAATTATCATACAAAGATCACTCACAAGTAGTTAGTTGGCACAGCACAGTTGAATCACAGACCTCAAATTAAAACCATGGCAGCGAAATATCACATATCCACATACCTCAAATACAAAAAAAGAATGAAACTTTAGCAACTTACATACAATTAAATATAAAAAAAATAAAAAATTGCATTTTGTTCCAGATGGCCTAGAGGCTGTGAAAGAATAAACCGTAAATTCATATCAAAATTAAGAGATTTAATTTAAAAAAATTGTGGGAATTGACCGCACCCAAATACAAACTAAGCAATTAAACAACAATTTGTTTGCATTTTCTTCCAAATGGTTTCGATTTTGACCGACCTATAATTCCATCGATTCTTCGCTCCCTTGCAGTTTCCACTCCAGATTGCGACTTTGCCCTAGAAGTAGGTCAGTTTGTTGGAACCCTGTTTGTTTAATCATGGGCCGGCCCACAAGTTAAGGTTTAGTTTAGTCTGAGTTTCTTAATCCTAGATATAATCCTCTACTTGCCATGTTTTTATTTCATTCTTTTTTTTTTTTTTTTTAACTGTGTTATAACCCCGTGTATTACATGTTTAATAAATAAATTTTATATATCTTAACTTATAATAAAGACTACAATTAATACCACGTGTCAAATTCTCCTTCAATTTAATACATTAAATTAATATTATTAATTTTATTAATAATTTTATAACTAAATATTATTAACTTTATTAATTAATATTAATACATTAAATTAATATATATCAGATTATATCTAGATTATATTATTAACATATAATCTTTTATCTTTCTTTAGTCTTTATCTTTATTATGATAACCAACTTATTATTTTAAAATTCCGATCAAACAAACATATAATTAGTTTACAAAAATGCAACAAATGCAAAGATATTTTATTAATTTATCCGCTACTGACCTAAATATCACACTTAAACTAACCTAAACAAATCTATCTATCTATTTTACATATAATAAAAGAAACCACTTTGAGGACACTTGTCATCATATTAGGCCATGTCTTATGAATAATTATAATTTTAGTTTAATCTCTTCTAATTAATTATAGATAATCCTCCTACTAAATATTTATTTAGTTTAATTATTACTTTTATATTTATCTTTTTACTTCAAATTCAAACTTAGTTATCTAATTTGATATTAAAGTAAATTACAATTTTAGCCCCTGTGCTTATATCACTTTCAAAAAAGATGTTGTGGGCTCAGATGTTAAAAGATTCGTTTTTTGGCTAAAAGGGTAAAAGTGATATCACCACAGGGGCCAAAATCATAATTTACTCTTGATATTAACTATATATTTGAACGTTTTGTTTAGTTTGGTCGTGTAATAGATGAGGTTCTTTAAGATATAACTTTTTATTATTTGATATATAAAATTAGATTTATTCAATTCATACAATACACGGGGTTTTTTTAAGGATATATAGTAAAGGAAATTAAATTTATTCAACCCGTGTAATACACATATTTTTAAAGATGTGACTTTTTTATTATTTGGTATATAAAATTACATTTATTCAACCCGTGTAATAAATGAGGTTTCTTAAAGATGTATTATTTTATTATTTGGTAAACAATATTGCATTTATTCAACTTGTGTAAAACAAGCGGTTTTAAAGATATAACTTTTGTATTTGGTATACTAGGGAGAAAGCCCGTGCGATGCACGGCATGCACAATAGCTATTGTTTGTTCGTGGTAAGACGTCTGACATGGCCGGTGCAACTAAACATTTTTAGAAACAAACCTTCCTCCCGGGAAGACAACGGGGTTTTCGCACCCATCACACCACATATCGTTGTCTTCACGCCCCACACCTTTCATGCAATTCCCACCGCCACATGTCAGCCTGAACCACTCTTGGCTATTGCGTATGCGTTTGACTTCAACACGACAGGTGAATTCAGCACACTGCATATATTACGAGCATAACTATAAACTTTAACCATTTGATTCAAAAATGATAACCAATATTGTGCTTATCCAAAATGACATATCCTAAGTGTATATTACATTCTAATGCAAACTTGATTTGACCTTAACCAAAATGACCAACGTTTACATATTCTTGGTTCGCCACGAATTACGTACACACTTTATCTACCCAATATTTAAATTACATTTTGTGTTTTCAATAAATATTTATAAACGTGAATTCGGTATAAAAAAAAACAGTACATTTTTTTCGGTATTAAAAATGTGAATTCGGTATTTAAAAATATTTATAAATATTTATAACTGTGAATTCCGTATTAGAAAATAGATTTCAGTATTAAAAAAAACATTATTTTTTTTCAACCGCAATATAGTCCTCCTATGTGATGTGGATACAACCAACAACCGTGTGGGGTCAGCTTGGTCGTCACAAACTATACGAATTTGGATTTGGTTATTGTCTGTCAAACTCGTAAACTGACTGTTAGGTTTTAACATACGAATGTAAGTCCAAATAGATGTTTGATTTAATGTATTAAAAAAAAAGCTTGTGCCTTCATATAACAATCAACTCATATATGCATATGAAAATTGTATGATCATATGTAATAACAATCAACCTGTCAGGAAGTCATTTCTTGATTTATAATAATACCATAAAAGGATGTGTATATATATATTGAACATATGATTCTTTTTGAGTCTTAACTAATAAAAAACATCCATATTTATTTAGTGGCAATCTTGCTGTCTAACCCAAAATGTATGATAGAAAATCTAGCACCAAGATCCCACTAAACGCGTTTTTGGTTATTGGGTTACCTTTGTAAATAATCCTTCAAGTATCCTTTTAACACAATTAAATTAATTAACTTAAGATAAAAATAAAAAATATATAAACTCATTTGGGTAATCATATTATAATTATCCATAATTAAATACTTAGCATATATAGTTAAGTTAATATTAAATTTAAAAGTATATATTTCTTTAACATTATAATTTTATAAAAGAGACGGTCGAGATAACAAATTACGGAGGCTAGAATCGTGTCATGCGTCCTCCCTAATATTATGTGTAGAGATAGAGATATATTGTCCTTTACTCTTCGATTTCGATAAAGATACATAATCTAAAATGAATATTCTATATATACAATCTAGTTTGTAGGGCATACCATGTGATGCTTGTTTCTTCTACCATGGGTCAAGATGGCTTCTAGTGTTGTCTATTTTTCTGAATACCCAGCAACAGAATCGTTCCTTGCCATGGCCACACGTGTAGACAGAGCGGTTATAGGTTGTTGGAGAGAAGGCGGGTATGGGCTGCAATATGGACAAAGATTTATAAAGCCATTTAGATGGTCTTTTGGAATGGACAACATTAATTAACACAAAATTAAATGATGATTGTTATGGGAAAATGATAAGTCACTTACTTTTATTAGAGTGAAACCGAGAAGTTAGGGGTTTGCATACAAAGGGACATAACAATTATAGCCTGATGAAACAATGGTTAACCGGGCAGGGTTAACACACTGGTCTCGTCAAGAAGGGTTAATCCCTTCCTCTCGAGGATCGCTGGCTGGATCACCGGTGGTTGATCTCCTGCACAAGGAAACAAGCCGTGACTCGTAACAAGGAGGATGGGGTGGGGGGTGCTCCTTGTTACCACTCTCCGGCGTGAGAATCAGTAGTTTGCTTGGGAAGCAAAGTAAGATAGTAGTAGTAGTGAGAGAGTTGTGAGAAGATACCTCAAACCTGGTTTGGGGTTGGTATTTATAGCCGAGGAGTGAAGGAGGATGATGATGGATGGACTGACGACGTGCTGCACCCTTTCAGGTGTGTCAGGCTCGTCGGTTATGGAGGTTACGCCACGTCAGTCCATTGCTTACGTAGCTCTGACAGGTAACTGCCATTGGTGCCACTTGCACTGTGGTGTCAGTACCACTTGCTTGAGTACATAGGATGCGGTGCAAGCCGCATCACTACGTGCGGTAACATCTGAAGTTACCGCGTCTCCTACTTGTGATCAAGGAATACGCGAGATGCGGTGCTAGCCGCATCGTCGTCTTGCCTGCATCCCTTGTCGTGACGAAAATGTCCGTATGGTGCGGTGTCAGCCGTACCGCTACGTTCATCTTCTTCTATGCCTAAGGTAAGGCTTTCCTGTATTGATAGAAGTGTTCACTGGATGCGGTGCGATGCCGCATCGCTGTGAATACTTCCGTTTTCATACACCAGATGTGATGCTATGTCGCATCACTCTACCGTTCTCATGTTCCATGTAAGTCTTTCTTTGTTACTAGATAGATTGGATTCAACCCTTGTGTCGACGCATTCCCGCATGGGCACAAGTAGGTTGTTAGTTAGTGGGGGTTTTGATAAGGGTAATGGTCACTCGCGGTCCATGCTGACGCGAGATCTGGGACCATACCCCTTCAAGTCCCCCAGTCTAGTGTTGCTGCCACATACAAGGTGTATGTGGGAGGAGTACTGGACTATGGTGTTTGGAAGGTAGTTTGGAGTCTGGAGAAGATCCTAGACCATGTGTGGTCTTTTCTGGATGTAAATGAAGCTGGAGGTCCGGGAGGGTCATCTGACGCCTCTTCCGTATCGGTGAAGGAATCTCGTCTGATACGAGATTCTCAGCCGATTTATGTCACCAGGTGGCCTGCCACCTGTTGTTGTGCCGAAGGTCTCTTGGAGACCTTGTTAGTAATGCTGCACAAACTTCGAACCAACCTCTGAGATGGTGATTCGAAGGTATGTGGAGGTTTCCCATCCTTTAAAGGTGGTCTTTTCTTCATACCAATTGTTGAATTGGTGCATGAAGAAGAAAAGAAACTTTTGGACCAATCTTTGAGACTGGGATCAAAAGTTGTTGATGCTTGCAAGTGCTTTGCTCAAGCTCTATGTTCAGCATCGAGTTATGAGACGACGATCCCTTTTTTGTTGGGTTTTCGTGTTTATCGTCATAGCTCTCTAGTAACCGCACGTTCTTTGCGGTTACCTCGTTGCGTCATTGTTGGCCATGTTTGGTCGAACAATGTATACTCGTACTATGGGTAAATAAACATGGTCATAGGCAAGGGTATGCCCACCATTGTTTATTCTATGCGGCCCATAGTCGGGCTAACAAAGTCATAAGCAGACTTGTTACCGCTGTTCGGACGCTTGTTGTTCGACGAGGGTTTATTTAGAGCGCTGTTCTGCGTTCGTTTTGGAGCCACTTACCTTCCCGCTCCAATACCGAGTTTGCTTTGCAGTAGCATTGTTCGGTGATGTGGAGTGAGCTTGGCTCTTCCGTAGCAACCACTCTGCGGAAGCTATGGTTATGTCCGTAGCTCCTCGTGAGTGTCTGTGGTTTTGCATTACCACATTTGCTTCAAAGCGGGTGTGGCTCGGATGTAGCTCTTGAAGGTTCAGGAGACAGGGTTGCTGATGTGCGTTCGCGTGCATTCCCTTCCTTCCTTTTGTTAAAGAAGGTGTTCGTGTACCCTCTGCGGTTGTGAACCGGACAGGAGGGATTTGAAGCTTGAAGAGAATGAAGGCAATGCGGTTCCCCTGTGTCTGAGATGCGGTTCAGTCCAACGGCCAGCGTTGGTTCTGAGCATCTGACACACCTGAACGGGCTCGTGTGTGGCATGTCCGCATATTCCACGTGTGCTCGTGGGTAGTGCGGATAGGTATTATACCCCCTTATAGTGTAGAGATATATATTTTTACCTATTTTTAGGGGTATGTTAAAAAACGACATGCGGTATGGGTTATGGTGCGGTATACCAGAGAAACCGCATGCCGCTTATAATTGGATAATGTAGTCGCTTTTTGTTGCATACGTGGCTGGACGCACGTGTGAGTTGGTGGAAGTTGGTGAGATCTTCCTGGCATGTGCTGAAATGAAAGGACGTTTGCACTGCCCGAGGCATTAAATGCACTGTAGCGAAGAGTGTAAACGTCTCTTGTGTCAGGCGCGTGGGTGGCCACGCGCGCATGATAACTGTCAGCGGAAACGGCGCTCGACACGTGGTGTCATACGATTCGCCCTTTTTGAACGTGATCATTTGTTTTCTCCCTCCGCATTAATTGCGATGGGTATATAAGGGGAAACCGTTCGTGGTTTCCCCTCACTTGTTTGAAATTTTCAAAAATTTGCCGGTGAGAGAAACTTGTTCTTTGTCTTCTCCGACGAAATTCCTTGAAGTTCCAGTGAGGGTTTTGGTTTTTCTGTTCACCATCTTCTGTTTCTTTGATATTCTTGATGGCTGAACCATCTAATCCACACAATGTGGATGGTGAAAACCCTGAACAACCGGTAGTGGTTGAAGAAGAAGAGGAGGGGGCTGCCGGTGGTGGATTACCGGCGTTAAAGTGGACCAGAAAAACCTTTGATCGTCTTATGCTTGACGTCCAAATGCCCCCTGAGTATGGGGCTCAGTATCCATCGGAGGGTGATACTGGTGCTGACGCTCCGGCTGGTTATGTGACCATGTGGGCCGACTTTTTTGGTGACTGTAATCTCCGGTTACCGTTGACGGTGTTCGTTGTGGATGTCTTGGAGTGGTACAAGGTCCACATTTCTCAAATGAGTCCGTTTGGTATGATTCGGATTCGTAATTTTGAGTTCACCTTCCGTGCTCTTGGTATAGAGCCTACCGTCGGAGATTTCCGACGGTTTTATCAGATGACTGTGTCATTGGGTTTCTTTTCTTTCCGTCAACGAGACGGTAGCCCCAAGCTGATGACTCCTCCCAAGGGGATGACGATGTGGAAAAAGAAATTCTTCTATGTCAAGGCTGCTGCCATTGTTGCAGATATGACGTTTCGGAACGTGACCAAGACGATCATAGGGGAGACCATTGCGATGCCCAGTTTGAAATCAGTGCAGTGGTTTCCGCAGCTTCAGACTATTGAGTCTGTGAAGCTGACCAACACGCAACTGTGGTTGTTGCGTATGATGTTGACGAGGAGGAACAAAAACTCGAGGCCCGTGGTGCGGGAGAAAAGTGGTGGTACGTACATTTCATGTGTTTGAGTTCCCTATTCTTTTTTGCGGTACTGACTTTATGTTTGTTATCAGAGGATGCTCCCGCATGGAGGATGTTTGCCCCGGATTTTCTTGGTACGGTTGAGACCGTAGTTTGTGCGGATGGTGAGGAGGATCATAATGCTATCATCCGTAGTAACTTCCGGGTGCCTACTGAGGCCGCACTGGCAGTTGAGTTGCCGCCAGGCAAAGGTATAATTTGGAAGGTTTTTCACTTGTGATGATAATGTTGGTTTATTGATTCACCCTTTGGATTGATTTTATGCAGGTGATCTTGGGGCCTTAGGGGACCCCGATGCGAAAGGTGTGCCAAAGAGGCAAACTGTGAAGGGCGTGCGCTTTCGCCAAAAGAAGATAAAGGAGGTCACAACTGTGCCTCATCTGGTGCCGCAGGTGGCAGGTATCTCTCACTCCTCTTTTCGTCGACACAAGGATTATGTGATAGTATCTGATACCCTTGAGGGTTTGGGTACAGCCGCGGGGTCGCGTTCTGGTGCTGCGAAGAAGCAGGCAGAGGAGACGGCCGCGGGAGGAACAGCTGCGGGTCCCCCTGTGATTGGTGAGAAGAGAAAGCCAGAGCCGAAAGCTGCTGGTGGTGTTGAAACCAAACGTCGGAGACTGGTAACCAAAAGGTCTGCTCCGACGCAGAAAAAACCTGCGGTTGTTATTGGTAAGTGTATGCTAGCTTGTCTTAACTGTTATGTGTAACTTGTTTTGATAGCTATTTGACGTTGTTTTTTGCAGAGCCTCAAGATGAAGATTTTTCTATCTTTGATGCTCCGGAGTCGCCCCCGCGTGCCACGGATGCGGGTGCAACTGAAGTGCCATCGACACCCCCTGCCAAGGTGGTGTCGGAGTCGACGGTGCGGACAGAGGGTACCGCAGAGAATGCTGCGACCCAGATTTTTGACACTGTTGACTCGTCCAACAATCTGATTTCTCCCAATGAGGGAGACAGTGTGAGTGTGCGGTTTGCTGATACCGGGAAGCAACGGTCTGATGCCGAACCGGAAAAAAACTGGCGCTGAAACGCGGCAGCATGATGCTGAGCCGCAGAAGTCTCCTGTTGATAAGGGTACCAGCTCGTCTGCCGGTGGTGCGGGGTACGATGGGCCTCCAATTCAGCCTGGGGAGTCTGAGTTGGAGTACTACTACCGCACCTATACCCAGGGTCGTAGTACTGTGTATCACCGACCCCCCTGGACTGTTATGCAGGGGGATGATATTTCCAATGACCCGTCGGCATGCAAGGAGATTCTGGGAGGTCTAAGCACCCCTTTTGAGGTTGAGCGAGCCCGCGCTGCGCCCCGTGAGCTGCGCATAAACCAGCTCTCAACAATGTTAGTAGGGTCTTCTATTGTGGCGAATGCCATCTTGGAAGACTACAAGGTGTTGGGTCGCCGCGAGGAGGAAGCAGCTCGCATGCGGGCTGAGGCGGAGAAGTTGGTCGAGGCAGCTCGTGTGGGTGCGGAGCAGCTCGAGAAGGACAAGGCTGC
This sequence comes from Helianthus annuus, assembly GCF_002127325.2. Lineage (NCBI taxonomy): Eukaryota > Viridiplantae > Streptophyta > Magnoliopsida > Asterales > Asteraceae > Helianthus > Helianthus annuus. The sequence goes on from NC_035433.2 coordinate 83,175,241, forward strand.
TTTTGAGAAGCAGAAGCAGACTTCTGAATGGGCTGCCGCTGCCCAGCTGAAACAGGTGCGTACCCTTGCTAAACTTCTTGCTGATGAGCGCAAGAGTTGGAATGAAAAAATGTCCAATGAGCGCAAGAAGTGGAATGCATCGTGGGCTAAGCAGGGAAACAAGCCGTGACTCGTAACAAGGAGGATGGGGTGGGGGGTGCTCCTTGTTACCACTCTCCGGCGTGAGAATCAGTAGTTTGCTTGGGAAGCAAAGTAAGATAGTAGTAGTTGTGAGAGAGTTGTGAGAAGATACCTCAAACCTGGTTTGGGGTTGGTATTTATAGCCGAGGAGTGAAGGAGGATGATGATGGATGGACTGACGACGTGCTGCCCCTTTTCAGGTGTGTCAGGCTCGTCGGTTATGGAGGTTACGCCACGTCAGTCCATTGCTTACGTAGCTCTGACAGGTAACTGCCATTGGTGCCACTTGCACTGTGGTGTCAGTACCACTTGCTTGAGTGCATAGGATGCGGTGCAAGCCGCATCGCTACGTGCGGTAACATCTGTAGTTACCGCGTCTCCTACTTGTGATCATGGAATACGCGAGATGCGGTGCTAGCCGCATCGTCGTCTTGCCTGCATCCCTTGTCGTGACGAAAATGTCCGTATGGTGCGGTGTCAGCCGTACCGCTACGTTCATCTTCTTCTATGCCTAAGGTAAGGCTTTCCTGTATTGATAGAAGTGTTCACTGGACGCGGTGCGATGCCGCATCGCTGTGAATACTTCCGTTTTCATACACCAGATGTGATGCTATGTCGCATCACTCTACCGTTCTCATGTTCCATGTAAGTCCTTCTTTGTTACTAGATAGATTGGATTCAACCCTTGTGTCGACGCGTTCCCGCATGGGCACAAGTAGGTTGTTAGTTAGTGGGGGTTTTGATAAGGTAATGGTCACTCGCGGTCCATGCTGACGCGAGATCTGGGACCATACCCCTTCAAGTCCCCCCAGTCTAGTGTTGCTGCCACATACAAGGTGTATGTGGGAGGAGTACTGGACTATGGTGTTTGGAAGGTAGTTTGGAGTCTGGAGAAGATCCTAGACCATGTGTGGTCTTTTCTGTATGTAAATGAAGCTGGAGGTCCGGAAGGGTCATCTGACGCCTCTTCCGTATCGGTGAAGGAATCTCGTCTGATGCGAGATTCTCAGCCGATTTATGTCACCAGGTGGCCTGCCACCTGTTGTTGTGCCGAAGGTCTCTTGGAGACCTTGTTAGTAATGCTGCACAAACTTCGAACCAACCTCTGAGATGGTGGTTCGAAGGTATGTGGAGGTTTCCCATCCTTTAAAGGTGGTCTTTTCTTCATACCAATTGTTGAATTGGTGCATGAAGAAGAAACGAAACTTTTGGACCAATCTTCGAGACTGGGATCAAAAGTTGTTGATGCTTGCAAGTGCTTTGCTCAAGCTCTATGTTCAGCATCGAGTTATGAGACGACGATCCCTTTTTTTGTTGGGTTTTCGTGTTTATCGTCATAGCTCTCTAGTAACCGCACGTTCTTTGCGGTTACCTCGTTGCGTCATTGTTGGCCATGTGTGGTCGAACAATGTATATTCGTACTATGGGTAAATAAACATGGTCATAGGCAAGGGTATGCCCACCATTGTTTATTCTATGCGGCCCATAGTCGGGCTAACAAAGTCATAAGCAGACTTGTTACCGCTGTTCTGTAACACCTCGAAATTTTTGCGTCCAATAATGTGCCGACACGTGTCCTAAGTTTACACGTGGCATTGAAGGACTAAAATTGACAAACCTTGAATATATGTAAATTCGAGGATTATAAATGTCAATCAAGGGTAATATACTTTATAGTATCCCTAAATGATGCTCATACCTTCAAACGGATAAATCATGGATCGTACGGAAACGAAACGCGAAAGAAAGTGAGAGATTACAAGCTATAGGGGTTAAACGTGTCAACATGTTTAATTATACCTCTGAGTGACCATTTAACGAACCCGAGGCTTCGTAACAGTAAAATACGCTCACTAGAATATAATATATAAATTTCGCGAAGTTCCGTTTTAAAACGAGAAAGTTATGATCAAATCCGTATGCGAGGGGTAAAAAGCGTCAATAATAAAAGTTAAAACCTTTCTAATAATATTGAAAATAACCAAGGGACTGAATAATACATATAAATAACACGAGGCCCTTAGTTGTAAATAACCAAGGGCCAAATCGCAAAGTTGCCCCTTCGGTTCCGAAAGGTCAGGTTATTAATTACAAAGATTCTGATCATGATTATAAAAGATTCAAGTTACCCCTTCAAAACCCGAAAGGTCAAGTTGATGATTACTAAAGATTTCATTATTTATTACTAAAGATTTTATCATTATTACCAAGATTTAGTCATGATTATAAAATATTCAAGTTACCCCTTCAAAACCCGAAAGGTCAGGTTAATGATTACGAAAGATTTCGTTATTAATTACCAGATTCTCGTAATCATTTCAAAAGATTTAAAAGCCTTGAAAAACCACCCTCTCGCGACCCGCGTTGAGATTTGGGGTAAGTGAAGGCGGGCCGCGAGCCCCCTAAGATACGCGCATGATTTTAAAAACCAGGCGACCCGCGTACAAGGTGCATGGTTCCCCCATGCGGGCCGCGTCAGGCGCCCAGATGCAGAAACATGCTTAACTTGGCTGTTCAGCCTTCTAAAAGCCATGACCTGCATTTAAACCTTCAAAGTGACCCCTAAACAACTCCTAAACACTAGGGACACATGTTGGAAGGTTGGGGTTAGTTGGGGGACTTGTGTGTCAAAATTTGTTGTGAAACCTTACTATAAAAGGGCATGTTTGGTTCATAACCAACACACAACTCAAAACACACTCCTCTGGTCATTCTAAAGGCTCTCAAGCATTTCTCTGTATACTCTAAGCAAGACCCAACTTCTGTAAGTCGTCTAGATCCTTTGTAGTTTGATTTATGCTTAGATAACTACTAGAAACCAAACCGTCGTAACTACGGTTTGACTTCAAAATAAATCCGTAATGGCTCAGTCTTATTGCGGATCAAAAGTAGTTATGAGTTGGTATTTATGTGGGTAATAAACCCCTAAAAGGGTTTCCCCTGATCACCACTCTAACCATGTCAAATGTCGAGTCAAACGTGCACCTAAAAAAAGTCAACAGAATGTCGTTTTGGCGAATCTTGCATAATCTGTAATGTATATGCTATGAAACCTGTTTAGACACTCATAAAACATGATATTAAGTATATAAACTTGTTTGCGCTCGTTTGAATCGACCATTTGCTATATTGAACCGGTTCGGAGCCGAATGTCGCAAAAGTTTGACTTTTGCATTGACTTCAGTTCTGACCCGTTTTAGTGAGGTATAGATATGCCTTAGGACTCTCTTAGGACCAGGTTACATGATGGTATAACCCTCTGTGACCGGTTCATTGTTTGTCCGAGTCTTTTACGCATTTCCGCTAATCGCCTAAAAGTTGACCGTAACGCCCTTTATAAATTTAAACGAGGTTTTCGGACATGTGAACGGATCATGACCTTGGTTACTGATTTCTAAGCATGTCCCTAAAATTTCATGTCAATCCGAGGTCCAGAATAGGAGTTATGCCAAATGGCGCAAATTTCGGAACTTTGGTAATTAAGTAGCGCATTTAGCATAACGCCTACCTAAACCAAGATTTCGTCCCCAAAACTTTTACCTACTGTTGTAAAATAATATTTGGGGATTTTTAAAGATTTTTAATCATTTTTACCCTGCTCATAACCTACGGTTATGGCTACGGTTCGGTAAATACCGAATATACCCTTTTGGGCCGTAACTTGAGTTCTATAAGGTCTTTTGACCCGATTCCAGTTGCTACTGATTTTAAATAATAAATAAAGTATTTTAGACTTTATAAACTGGTCGGGAAACTCAGATTCCCTGTAGAACTCATAAACCCCTTTAAGAATCTTTAAAATGACCGAAAAACCCCTACGGGGCGTATAAAGGACAAAAACTCGTTACGGGCATTACGGAAGGTATCCTACTGATACCACAACCTCTTTAAGGCATATTAACTTAGGAAACAAGCGTAAGACTCTTACGGTTACCCTATGCGCCTTTTGCGCGTACGGTTCGGCGTACGTAACTAGTTTACATGAATTAGCCGATGCGGGTCAAACCATATTGTTTTGACCCCAAAATCCAGAGTGTGAATGTAAGACCCATATAAAACAAGTCTTCGAACTTGTTTGGGCGAAATCACCACTTGTTCCCGGTTTTCGCCTTTCACGCGATTAAACCGTATATATTCCTTTGAAACTGACCGGTCTAAGCTACGGCTATTATAAAGACCCGTTAGGATTCTAATAGGTTGATAAAACCTTCGTTCCAGATTAGGAGCCCAGTAAAAGTACTTGCGACTACTGATTAGAATATACGGCTGAGTTATTATTCTTGCTATTTAAGACAGGAGCTAGCTCAGGTAAATACTCTTAACTTATTTCCCTATACGGGCTTGGGATACGGTATAATAATACCGCTTGGTCGGGTATTGAATATTTAATCGGATTGTGATTAAGTTATTGAGGTAACCCGGTTTGATCTGTATTGTTTGAAATAAAAGCCTTTAGGGGTTAATGACCATGTCCCGGATATCCTTGACATCATTGTATTATAAAATGGTCACGTCTTATGCACGGGGTGTAGGCATACACCTGACAGTTGCATAAGGGAAACGGTATCTCACGCTCAGTGGGCCTATACTTGTGATGTGTCTATTAATCATGACTCGGTTTCTACATCGGGCCCTGAACGTACAACGAACATGTAAAACTGTATACAAGATCATAACTATGATTGTCCTAAGTTATAAAAAGATTAATCTTGCCTCTGGGTATTTTAATCAAAAGACATTTTGTGCCATGTGCATTCAAATAAATTTTCAATCATTTTCCAAAATGAGTCAGTTGAGTGTATTTACCAGTGTAAACTGACGTATTTTTCCAAAAAGATTAAGTGCAGGTGCTATACGTAATAGGCTGGCTACTCCAGGCATCATTATTCAAGTCTTGCAAGCTTTAGATGTCAAAGTCTGTTGAACAATACTTTTCGATATTATTATTTGATCCCCTGTGGATACCTTTCGACTATTTGTAATACATTTGATATTACGAACAATAGTTGAATATAATTATCTTTATGCTTCCGCTGTACATTATTATATTGTGTGGTTTGACTATGATGTCTCCAACTACGTCACGGTAATCCCCACCGGGCCCACCGGTGATACACGTGGAAATCGGGGTGTGACATGTTCGGACGCTTGTTGTTCGACGAGGGTTTATTTAGAGCGCTGTTCTGCGTTCGTTTTGGAGCCACTTACCTTCCCGCTCCAATACCGAGTTTGCCTTGCAGTAGCATTGTTCGGTGATGTGGAGTGAGCTTGGCTCTTCCGTAGAAACCACTCTGCGGAAGCTATGGTTATGTCCGTAGCTCCTCGTGAGTGTCTGTGGTTTTGCATTACCACATTTGCTCAAAGCGGGTGTGGCTCGGACGTAGCTCTTGAAGGTTCAGGAGACAGGGTTGCTGATGTGCGTTCGCGTGCATTCCCTTCCTTCCTTTTGTTAAAGAAGGTGTTCATGTACCCTCTGCGGTTGTGAACTGGACAGGAGGGATTTGAAGCTTGAAGAGAATGAAGGCAATGCGGTTCCCCTGTGTCTGAGATGCGGTTCAGTCCAACGGCCAGCGCTGGTTCTGAGCATCTGACACACCTGAACGGGCTCGTGTGTGGCATGTCCGCATATTCCACGTGTGCTCGTGGGTAGTGCGGATAGGTATTATACCCCCTTATAGTGTGGAGATATATATTTTTACCTATTTTTAGGGGTATGTTAAAAAACGACATGCGGTATGGGTTATGGTGCGGTATACCAGAGAAACCGCATGCCGCTTATAATTGGATAATGTAGTCGCTTTTTGTTGCATACGTGGCTGGACGCACGTGTGAGTTGGTGGAAGTTGGTGAGATCTTCCTGGCATGTGCTGAAATGAAAGGACGTTTGCACTGCCCGTGGCATTAAATGCACTGTAGCGAAGAGTGTAAACGTCTCTTGTGTCAGGCGCGTGGGTGGCCACGCGCGCGTGATAACCGTCAGCGGAAACGGCGCTCGACACGTGGTGTCATACGATTCGCCCTTTTTGAACGTGATCATTTGTTTTCTCCCTCCGCATTAATTGCGATGGGTATATAAGGGGAAACCGTTCGTGGTTTCCCCTCACTTGTTTGAAATTTTCAAAAATTTGCCGGTGAGAGAAACTTGTTCTTTGTCTTCACTGACGAAATTCCTTGAAGTTCCAGTGAGGGTTTCGGTTTTTCTGTTCACCATCTTCTGTTTCTTTGATATTCTTGATGGCTGAACCATCTAATCCACACAATGTGGTGGGTGAAAACCCTGAACAACCGGTAGTGGTTGAAGAAGAAGAGGAGGGGGCTGCCGGTGGTGGATTACCGGCGTTAAAGTGGACCAGAAAAACCTTTGATCGTCTTATGCTTGACGTCCAAATGCCCCCTGAGTATGGGGCTCAGTATCCATCGGAGGGTGATACTGGTGCTGACGCTCCGGCTGGTTATGTGACCATGTGGGCCGACTTTTTTGGTGACTGTAATCTCCGGTTACCGTTGACGGTGTTCGTTGTGGACGTCTTGGAGTGGTACAGGGTCCACATTTCTCAAATGAGTCCATTTGGTATGATTCGAATTCGTAATTTTGAGTTCACCTTCCGTGCTCTTGGTATAGAGCCTACCGTCGGAGATTTCCGACGGTTTTATCAGATGACTGTGTCATTGGGTTTCTTTTCTTTCCGTTAACGAGACGGTAGCCCCAAGCTGATGACTCCTCCCAAGGGGATGACGATGTGGAAAAAGAAATTCTTCTATGTCAAGGCTGCTGCCATTGTTGCAGATATGACGTTTCGGAACGTGACCGAGACGATCATAGGGGAGACCATTGCGATGCCCAGTTTGAAATCAGTGCAGTGGTTTCCGCAGCTTCAGACTATTGAGTCTGTGAAGCTGACCAACACGCAACTGTGGTTGTTGCGTATGATGTTGACGAGGAGGAACAAAAACTCGAGGCCCGTGGTGCGGGAGAAAAGTGGTGGTACGTACTTTTCATGTGTTTGAGTTCCCTATTCTTTTTTGCGGTACTGACTTTATGTTTGTTATCAGAGGATGCTCCCGCATGGAGGATGTTTGCCCCGGATTTTCTTGGTACGGTTGAGACCGTAGTTTGTGCGGATGGTGAGGAGGATCATAATGCTATCATCCGTAGTAACTTCCGGGTGCCTACTGAGGCCGCACTGGCAGTTGAGTTGCCGCCAGGCAAAGGTATAATTTGGAAGGTTTTTCACTTGTGATGATAATGTTGGTTTATTGATTCACCCTTTGGATTGATTTTATGCAGGTGATCTTGGGGCCTTAGGGGACCCCGATGCGAAAGGTGTGCCAAAGAGGCAAACTGTGAAGGGCGTGCGCTTTCGCCAAAAGAAGATAAAGGAGGTCACAACTGTGCCTCATCTGGTGCCGCAGGTGGCAGGTATCTCTCACTCCTCTTTTCGTCGACACAAGGATTATGTGATAGTATCTGATACCCTTGAGGGTTTGGGTACAGCCGCGGGGTCGCGTTCTGGTGCTGCGAAGAAGCAGGCAGAGGAGACGGCCGCGGGAGGAACAGCTGCGGGTCCCCCTGTGATTGGTGAGAAGAGAAAGCCAGAGCCGAAAGCTGCTGGTGGTGTTGAAACCAAACGTCGGAGACTGGTAACCAAAAGGTCTGCTCCGACGCAGAAAAAACCTGCGGTTGTTATTGGTAAGTGTATGCTAGCTTGTTTTAACTGTTATGTGTAACTTGTTTTGATAGCTATTTGACGTTGTTTTTTGCAGAGTCTCAAGATGAAGATTTTTCTATCTTTGATGCTCCGGAGTCGCCCCCGCGTGCCACGGATGCGGGTGCAACTGAAGTGCCATCGACACCCCCTGCCAAGGTGGTGTCGGAGTCGACGGTGCGGACAGAGGGTACCGCAGAGAATGCTGCGACCCAGATTTTTGACACTGTTGACTCGTCCAACAATCTGATTTCTCCCAATGAGGGAGACAATGTGAGTGTGCGGTTTGCTGATATCGGGAAGCAACGGTCTGATGCCGAACCGGAAAAAACTGGCGCTGAAACGCGGCAGCATGATGCTGAGCCGCAGAAGTCTCCTGTTGATAAGGGTACCAGCTCGTCTGCCGGTGGTGCGGGGTACGATGGGCCTCCAATTCAGCCTGGGGAGTCTGAGTTGGAGTACTACTACCGCACCTATACCCAGGGTCGTAGTACTGTGTATCACCGACCCCCCTGGACTGTTATGCAGGGGGATGATATTTCCAATGACCCGTCGGCATGCAAGGAGATTCTGGGTGGTCTAGGCACCCCTTTTGAGTTTGAGCGAGCCCGCGCTGCGCCCCGTGAGCTGCGCATAAACCAGCTCTCAACAATGTTAGTAGGGTCTTCTATTGTGGCGAATGCCATCTTGGAAGACTACAAGGTGTTGGGTCGCCGCGAGGAGGAAGCAGCTCGCATGCGGGCTGAGGCGGAGAAGTTGGTCGAGGCAGCTCGTGTGGGTGCGGAGCAGCTCGAGAAGGACAAGGCTGCTTTTGAGAAGCAGAAGCAGACTTCTGAATGGGCTGCCGCTGCCCAGCTGAAACAGGTGCGTACCCTTGCTAAACTTCTTGCTGATGAGCGCAAGAGTTGGAATGAAAAAATGTCCAATGAGCGCAAGAAGTGGAATGCATCGTGGGCTAAGCAGAATGACATTCTGTTTCATGTTCGGCAGGAGCTGACAAATGCCAAGGCAGCGAACGCTACCTTGAGTCAGGAGAAGGCTGCGGCTGAGGCCATTTCTGTTAAAGCGCTGCAGGCGAAGGCCGACGCCCTGAAGGCGCTTGGAGAGGCCAAAGAAGCCGGGGCTCTTGCCTCAAAGGCCCTTGAAGAGGCCGCAGAGAAGGAGAGCCGTGCTTCTAAGGCTCTTGAAGAGGCGAATGCGGAGCGCATTCGTTTGGACAAAGTTGTTGCCAGTCTGCAGGTATGTTTCTTTAACTTTGTTGCTTTCGTCCTTTATTGTTTTGAAAATATTTATCGAGTGAACTGTTTGCTGTTTTTGTAACAGGCTGAGGTTCAGGCCCGGGAGGTCGCGGTTGCAGACCTTACTGCCCGCGTGTCTGTTGCGGAGAAGCGGGCTGACGCCGCTGCTGAGGCCAAGGATGCCTTGGTGTCCTCTTTTAACCAGCTGGAAGCTGACCGTGAGTGGTTGCGGACTCATGGCATCGCGCGTGTAAGTATTCGTTGTCTTTGCATTTGCTTGGGTTAGTATTCAAGACTTATGATCCCTTTATTGCAGATTGTTGAGGCTATAATGAATGCCCCTGAGACCGCATCTGGTTTGGACCTGGTTAAGGAACGTGCGCGCGATGCTGGCTTCAAGGCTGGTTACAACCGCTGCATTGGGCATATCAATGTATTATCCGCAGGCGGTTATACTGATCAGGCATCCGGGTTCCGTGATGTGGATACCGAAGGTCGTCTGAAAGCGGCTGTAGCCTCCTTTTATGACACGCCCCTTGCCTGTGTAGGGGAGCTGGACGATTGTTTGGAGGTTGCGGACTATGTTGACCGCTTGCGGATGCTTTATCCGGATGTGGAAGAGGAAGAACCCGCTGGTGGTGCAGGAGGAGATGCGGGGACCAGCGGTACAAAATAGGTTTTAGGTTGGCGAGTGTGCCTCCTTTTTGTATTCCTCTTGTATAGAATAGGAACTTTATGTAAATTCATTAAGCATCATGTGGATACTTGAATTTTTTGAATATAAAGTTTCTTTGTTCAGTTTGTACAAGTGTTTTTAATTCTTGCATGTCTGAACGTATGTATGCGTAACTTTACCCATTTATGAACGGGGTCAAGTATACTCCATACTTTTGTTGTATGGGTATGCATCAATTCTGTTATTTACCGTGTGAGGGTTTTAGAATTGCTTAAGCTTTGTAAAAGCTTATATTACCGGAACTCTACCCATTTGTGAATGGGGTCAAGTGTACTCCATACCTTTGTCGTATGAGTCCGCGTCAATTCCATTGTTTGCCTTTTTTGGGCTCAGGAATTGTGTCAAGTGTTTGACAAAACTTGTTTATCCGGCCGGATGAACATGCAAGTCTTTTTGCCTTTTGCTGGCCTATTACAATATTTGTGTGTGGTTACCACTTTGTATGGGTATCTCGAATGAAGATTTTGCCAATCTGTTTTTGGGATACCGCAAAGTGGAACACGCATTTGTAATAGTAATAACAAACAATAATGTATAAAATTGCGTATTTATTTATTTGCAAATGGCCTGCGGCCCGATAGGTTACATAGAGAAATGTAAGAACATGGCTTACATATAACAGCGTCGAAGCTGTTGTGCATTCCATGTGCGTGCGATAGGTTCGCCTTCTAGTGTTTGCAATCTGTACGCGCCTTTCCCTAAGACCTCTTTGATGAGGTAGGGTCCTTCCCACTTGGGGGCGAGTTTGCCTGGGCGCTCGGCATTAGATGCCTCATTGTCGCGTAGGACGTAGTCTCCTGGGTTGAAAGTACAAACGCGGACGCGCGCGTTGTAGTACTTTTCAAGTTTGGATTTATATTTGGCCTCATTGATGGCAGCGTTTTCGCGCCTTTCTTCCAAGAGGTCCAAATCGATCCTGCGTTCCATGTTGTTGTCTAGTTTTTCAATAGCCAACATTCTAGGAGAGGGGAGACCTACTTCTGCGGGGATCACCGCTTCTGAACCGTAGACTAGGCTGAAGGGTGTTTCCCCATTGCTTGTTTTTGGGCTTGTACGGTGAGCCCATAAGATACTTGGGAGTTCATCGACCCAGCCACGCCTGGCCGTTCCCAACCGTGCCTTGATCCCTTCGACTAGGCTTTTATTGATACTCTCGACTTGGCCGTTCCCTTGCGGGTGTGCGACTGATGAGAATATGTGCTCAATATGTAGTTCCTCTAGCCATTTTTGAAATTCGTCGGCAGCGAAGTTGGTGCCGTTATCGGTGACAATGCACATTGGTAATCCGAAACGGCAGATGATGTGTTCCCAAATGAACTTTCTTGTTATCATAGCAGTGGTTGAGGCGAGTGGTTTTGCTTCTACCCATTTGGTGAAGTAATCAACCGCCACTATGATAAATTTAACCGCACCTGGAGCGTCAGGGAAAGGTCCCACAACGTCAATTGCCCATTTCTGAAAGGGCCATGCGGTTGTGACGGGGACTAAGTTGTTTTTTGGCCGCAAGGTTTTTGGAGCATGACGTTGACAGTCGATGCACTTGCGCAACTCTTTGACGGCGTCCAGGTGCATGCCGGGCCAGTAATACCCGGCATTCATGATTTTGGCCACTACCATGCGTGGTCCAGCGTGTATGCCACATATGCCCTCGTGTATCTCTCGAATGAGGTATGTGGCATCCTGGGGGTTGACGCATCGTAGTAGTGGCCCGAGGTATGATTTGCGGTATAAGATACCGTCTCCCATTTGATAATGGCACGCTTTGTATTGTAGTTTGCGTGCTTCTGATTTGCTTTCGGGAGTCACACCTGATTGTAGATATGCGATAATAGGTGTCATCCATGATGTTGAACCGTATTGAATGACGTTGACTTGGCGCAGGGGTACCGAAGGATTTTGCAGGATTTCGATGCGTATCTCCTTTGCCAAGTGTTGGAAGCTGGTAGATGCAAGTTTTGATAGTGCATCTGCGGACTTGTTTTCGCTTCGATTAATATGGCGAATATTGAACGAAGCGAATTTGGATTTTAGTTGCAGGACTTGCTCGAGGTAGAGGATCATGATATCCCCCTTTGCGGCATAGTCGCCGCGTACTTGGCCTGCAACTAATAAAGAGTCGACGTGGGCTTCCAGATGTTGCACGCCGATTTTGACTGCTAAACGTAGCCCCGCTAACAGAGCCTCATATTCTGCCTCGTTGTTTGTGCTTTTGAATTCGAGGCGGATTGCATATGTAAGTTCTTGGCCGTCAGGGCTGACGAGTCGCAGACCTGCACCCGCCCCTTCGTCGTTGGAGGCACCATCTGTGAAGAGTGCCCATGTCTCTGAGGAGGGTGGCGTTGGTGCAGGAGTTTGTGCTTCTTCGCATTCTTGGATGCGATTCACCGGTACTTCGGCGGCGAAATCAGCTAAGATCTGGCCTTTAATCGCGGGGCGCGGCTTATAATGTATCGTGTGCGCGCCCAGCTCGATTGCCCATTTCGCTAATCTCCCAGAGATGTCGGGTTTGGAGAGGATCGGGCCGATCCTGTAATTGGTTAGCACTGTGATGACGTGGTTTACGAAGTAGCGTCGCAACCGTCTTGAAGCGTGCACTAATGCTAGCACCAATTTCTCCATTATTGAGTACCTCGTCTCTGGGTCGTTGAGCATCTTGCTGATGTAGTAGATGGGTGTTTGAACCCCCTTTCGCTCCACAATTAGTACCGCACCCACCGCGTTGTCCGCGGCGGATAGGTATAGTATGAGTGGCTCATCCTTGCGTGGTGCGGTTAAAGTTGGGAGTTGTATCAAACACTCCTTCATTTCCCGGAAGGCCTGTTCAGCCTCTGCGGTCCACTGGAATTGTTCTTTCTTTGAACAGCTCCGCAGGGTCTTGATGAACGGATAAGACTTAGCTGCGTGGTTGGCTAAGAATCTGTTGAGTGCCGCTAGCCTGCCGGCTAGCCGTTGCATATCCTTCATCGATGAAGGCGATGGCATGCGCTCGATCGCCTGGACTTTCTCCGGGTTTACCTTGAATCCATCTTTAGTCACGATGAACCCAAGGAATTTGCCTTCTTCCATTCCAAACGAGCATTTCCCTGGATTGAGCTTTATGTTAACGCTTCGCAGAGTTTGGAATGTTCTTTCAATATCTGTGAGCATGGTATCTTCTTCCATGCTCATGACGACCAGGTCGTCCATGTAGATTTCGACACTTTTGCTTATTTGGCCGCGGAAAGTGTCGTTCATCAACTTTTGGTAGGTTGAGCCCGCGTTGCGCAACCCAAACGGCATTTTTGTATAGCAGTAATTTCCGGTGGGAGTCCGGAATGCCGTTTTGTCTTCATCCTCGATTGCCATTTGTACTTGATGGTATCCTTTGTAGCAATCGAGGAAACACTTCCACCTGAATGGTGCGAGATTATCGACCTTTTCGTCGATTTCTGGAAGCGCGTAACAATCCTTGGGGCAGGCTTTGTTAAGGTCTTTGTAATCGACGCACATGCGCCAGCCCCCGGACGGTTTTTCTACCATGACTGGGTTGGACAACCAAGTCTGGTATTTAACTTCCCGCAGGATGCCTGCGGAGAGCAGTTCTTCGATCTGCTCTTGCATCGCCTGATTTTTAGCTGACCCAAGGTGGCGTTGGCCTTGGATCACTGGCTTGATACCTGGCATGGTATTCAAGTGATGTTGCGCAATATCACGTGGGACCCCGGTCATGTCTGCGGGTGTCCACGCGAAGATGTCTTGGTTCCTGAAGAGGAGCTGCTTCAGTTGCGCTTTGGTGGTCGGGGACAAGGCGTGACCCAATGTGACCTTTTGTTCTGGGTATCTCGCGTTGAGAACCCATTTTTCTGGCTGGTCGTTGGGGGTGGGCCTTGCGACCTTGGTCGGACGTACTTCGTCCGACATCATGACGTCCCTGCGGGCATAGATTATCGCGACCCCCGATTCGGTTGGGAAACCAACCGCAGAGTGGGGGACCGACGTAATCATATTGAAATCTCCTTGGGATTCTCTCCCGAGGAGTACGTCATATCTGGAGGTGTGAGGTAAAACCATGAAGTTTACCTCTTCTGTCCTTGTGCGGTTTCCGCTGGAAAGACGCACAGGGAAAGTAATCTGGCCTAGGGGAAAGACAGTTTCCCCTGCGAACCCGGTTAACGGGTAATCTACTGCTTGCAACCGATCTTTGTCCTCCTGGTCGAACTGGTTGAAGCATTGTTCGTAGATTATATCAGATGTACTGCCCGGGTCGATGAATAGACGCTCGGTGCAGTAATGTGCCAGTTGGCCTGAAATGACGACGGCGCGCCTATCGCGCGGTCCGCCTCGGACCTTTGGAAAGACGACTTGCTCGTCCTTCCAGTCACATTCCGGCCTTCTTGCCGCTTTTCGCGGCCTGCCCTTGCCTCCGTGGATCATGTGGGTGGAAGCCACGTGCATGGTTCTCTTCCCGGAGGAGGTACCTTCGCCATGAGGGGTAATGCGCTTGGTGGGTTTTTGCCCACCTGGCAAAAGATGTTGCAGTTTCCCCTCCTTTAAGGCGCGCTCAATCTCCAGTCGGAGACTGATGCAGCTGTTGGTGGTGTGGCCCGAGTCCTTGTGGTACTCACAGTAGAGTGTGAGGTCCTGATTTTTCTTGGACTTCATTGGTTGGGCCGGTCGCAAGAACTGTGGGTCCGCAAGGAGGACCTCACTTGGCGACATGGTGATCTCGGTCCAGTTGCGGTCCCGAGATTCTTTCTTTGACGCCCGACTGTCTCGGGCGGGGTTGTAGTTCTTTGGGTCGAACGTGTTGGTTTGCGGGAAGTATGGTTTGGAAATATCGCGATTTCCAACGTCCCGGTTGCGTTTATTGTTACGCTTGGACCCTTGTTGGGATGTTTCGGCTTGGGGTTTTGCCTTTGTCACATGCGGTTCGAGTGACCGCTGTGTCTGGGCGTATTTCTTGACCGCAGTCATGACATCTTCCCATTTTTTGGGCAAGCCCTCCTTGCCAGAGATGGTCATGATCATCTCTCTGTCTTTGACGGCCCGGATGAAGTGGTTTCGTGCCATCTGGTCTGCCACGTCACCTATCTCCAGGCACTCTTTATTATATCGGACGACGAATGCTTCGAGCGATTCGTCGTTCCTTCGCCAGATGTTCATGACGTCACACGAATCTCGTTCGTGGCGTCGCTGCTGGCAAAAATGTGCGAGGAACTTGGTACGCAAGTCCTCGAATGAATCCAATGATCCCACTGGCAAAGAATCGAACCATGCCCTGGCCAGGCCCGTAAGGGTCTGGGGGAAAAAATTACACCAAGTGGGTTCATCCCACTGGCCGTTGATGCCCGCGCCCATGAAGACGTTCATGTGGTCGTCCGGGTCGGTCGAACCATTGTATTTCCCAACGTTGAATGGGAACTTTGTCGTGGTGACATGGGCGTTGGCAATCCGCGTGCCGAACTTGGAATTTTCGGCCGCTGCCTTTGGCCTGTATGGTTCGTTCGCAGGGCGCTTTGCCGCCCTAAGGTATGTGTTGCGGGGATGACTGGGAGGAACATAGTTGCGTCCTCCTGGTCTGCTACTGGTGTCATGCGAATCACCGCGGTAGCTGTGGTCGTCAGGGTCGGTATGACCGTACCCTTCGGTGTATGGTTGTGGGCCCAATCGGCTCTGAATGCCTGGGCCGCGTCTGGAGGTTGATCGCCTCCTGTCCTCGCCATGGGGGCCAAGGCGGGTATGTACCGGTCCTCTGGTGTGGGACCCGTATGAGGAATCATCCTCGTTGAGGGTGTGGACCGAACAGTAAGACGATCCCCGTTCTTCACGTCGGCTTCTTGAAGCCGGGCGTGAATGTATCCTGCCGTCGTATTGTAAAAAACGCTCAACAGGAGTGTGCGGTGCTGGGGGAAGCCCAGCTCGTATATTCGCTTCAGTACAAGCGCGGTTGTATGCTGCAGTCAGCGTGGCTGCCTGCTGCTCGTACCAGGCATGAACGGTCATGCCTGGTGGGATCACAGATGGGAACTGTGATAAGTCATGTCCGAACATAAAGGAGGGGCTCCTTTGTGTGGACGTGCCAATGTGTCCGGGTTGGGAGGTCGAGGCATTGACCCCTACCGGGTTTGGGATTGGAGGATTTTGGTTATCCGCAGTGTTGTTTTGGTGATCAGTCATGATCGTGAGAGAGGAAAAAGGATGGTTTAGAAAATGCTATGAGTAGCGGTGGGCGCCAATGATGAAACAATGGTTAACCGGGCAGGGTTAACACACTGGTCTCGTCAAGAAGGGTTAATCCCTTCCTCTCGAGGATCGCTGGCTGGATCACCGGTGGTTGATCTCCTGCACAAGGAAACAAGCCGTGACTCGTAACAAGGAGGATGGGGTGGGGGGTGCTCCTTGTTACCACTCTCCGGCGTGAGAATCAGTAGTTTGCTTGGGAAGCAAAGTAAGATAGTAGTAGTAGTGAGAGAGTTGTGAGAAGATACCTCAAACCTGGTTTGGGGTTGGTATTTATAGCCGAGGAGTGAAGGAGGATGATGATGGATGGACTGACGACGTGCTGCCCCTTTTCAGGTGTGTCAGGCTCGTCGGTTATGGAGGTTACGCCACGTCAGTCCATTGCTTACGTAGCTCTGACAGGTAACTGCCATTGGTGCCACTTGCACTGTGGTGTCAGTACCACTTGCTTGAGTGCATAGGATGCGGTGCAAGCCGCATCGCTACGTGCGGTAACATCTGTAGTTACCGCGTCTCCTACTTGTGATCAAGGAATACGCGAGATGCGGTGCTAGCCGCATCGTCGTCTTGCCTGCATCCCTTGTCGTGACGAAAATGTCCGTATGGTGCGGTGTCAGCCGTACCGCTACGTTCATCTTCTTCTATGCCTAAGGTAAGGCTTTCCTGTATTGATAGAAGTGTTCACTGGACGCGGTGCGATGCCGCATCGCTGTGAATACTTCCGTTTTCATACACCAGATGTGATGCTATGTCGCATCACTCTACCGTTCTCATGTTCCATGTAAGTCCTTCTTTGTTACTAGATAGATTGGATTCAACCCTTGTGTCGACGCGTTCCCGCATGGGCACAAGTAGGTTGTTAGTTAGTGGGGGTTTTGATAAGGGTAATGGTCACTCGCGGTCCATGCTGACGCGAGATCTGGGACCATACCCCTTCAATGATGAAACAATGGTTAACCGGGCAGGGTTAACACACTGGTCTCGTCAAGAAGGGTTAATCCCTTCCTCTCGAGGATCGCTGGCTGGATCACCGGTGGTTGATCTCCTGCACAAGGAAACAAGCCGTGACTCGTAACAAGGAGGATGGGGTGGGGGGTGCTCCTTGTTACCACTCTCCGGCGTGAGAATCAGTAGTTTGCTTGGGAAGCAAAGTAAGATAGTAGTAGTAGTGAGAGAGTTGTGAGAAGATACCTCAAACCTGGTTTGGGGTTGGTATTTATAGCCGAGGAGTGAAGGAGGATGATGATGGATGGACTGACGACGTGCTGCCCCTTTTCAGGTGTGTCAGGCTCGTCGGTTATGGAGGTTACGCCACGTCAGTCCATTGCTTACGTAGCTCTGACAGGTAACTGCCATTGGTGCCACTTGCACTGTGGTGTCAGTACCACTTGCTTGAGTGCATAGGATGCGGTGCAAGCCGCATCGCTACGTGCGGTAACATCTGTAGTTACCGCGTCTCCTACTTGTGATCAAGGAATACGCGAGATGCGGTGCTAGCCGCATCGTCGTCTTGCCTGCATCCCTTGTCGTGACGAAAATGTCCGTATGGTGCGGTGTCAGCCGTACCGCTACGTTCATCTTCTTCTATGCCTAAGGTAAGGCTTTCCTGTATTGATAGAAGTGTTCACTGGACGCGGTGCGATGCCGCATCGCTGTGAATACTTCCGTTTTCATACACCAGATGTGATGCTATGTCGCATCACTCTACCGTTCTCATGTTCCATGTAAGTCCTTCTTTGTTACTAGATAGATTGGATTCAACCCTTGTGTCGACGCGTTCCCGCATGGGCACAAGTAGGTTGTTAGTTAGTGGGGGTTTTGATAAGGGTAATGGTCACTCGCGGTCCATGCTGACGCGAGATCTGGGACCATACCCCTTCAAGTCCCCCCAGTCTAGTGTTGCTGCCACATACAAGGTGTATGTGGGAGGAGTACTGGACTATGGTGTTTGGAAGGTAGTTTGGAGTCTGGAGAAGATCCTAGACCATGTGTGGTCTTTTCTGTATGTAAATGAAGCTGGAGGTCCGGAAGGGTCATCTGACGCCTCTTCCGTATCGGTGAAGGAATCTCGTCTGATGCGAGATTCTCAGCCGATTTATGTCACCAGGTGGCCTGCCACCTGTTGTTGTGCCGAAGGTCTCTTGGAGACCTTGTTAGTAATGCTGCACAAACTTCGAACCAACCTCTGAGATGGTGGTTCGAAGGTATGTGGAGGTTTCCCATCCTTTAAAGGTGGTCTTTTCTTCATACCAATTGTTGAATTGGTGCATGAAGAAGAAAAGAAACTTTTGGACCAATCTTCGAGACTGGGATCAAAAGTTGTTGATGCTTGCAAGTGCTTTGCTCAAGCTCTATGTTCAGCATCGAGTTATGAGACGACGATCCCTTTTTTTGTTGGGTTTTCGTGTTTATCGTCATAGCTCTCTAGTAACCGCACGTTCTTTGCGGTTACCTCGTTGCGTCATTGTTGGCCATGTGTGGTCGAACAATGTATATTCGTACTATGGGTAAATAAACATGGTCATAGGCAAGGGTATGCCCACCATTGTTTATTCTATGCGGCCCATAGTCGGGCTAACAAAGTCATAAGCAGACTTGTTACCGCTGTTCGGACGCTTGTTGTTCGACGAGGGTTTATTTAGAGCGCTGTTCTGCGTTCGTTTTGGAGCCACTTACCTTCCCGCTCCAATACCGAGTTTGCCTTGCAGTAGCATTGTTCGGTGATGTGGAGTGAGCTTGGCTCTTCCGTAGCAACCACTCTGCGGAAGCTATGGTTATGTCCGTAGCTCCTCGTGAGTGTCTGTGGTTTTGCATTACCACATTTGCTCAATGCGGGTGTGGCTCGGACGTAGCTCTTGAAGGTTCAGGAGACAGGGTTGCTGATGTGCGTTCGCGTGCATTCCCTTCCTTCCTTTTGTTAAAGAAGGTGTTCATGTACCCTCTGCGGTTGTGAACTGGACAGGAGGGATTTGAAGCTTGAAGAGAATGAAGGCAATGCGGTTCCCCTGTGTCTGAGATGCGGTTCAGTCCAACGGCCAGCGCTGGTTCTGAGCATCTGACACACCTGAACGGGCTCGTGTGTGGCATGTCCGCATATTCCACGTGTGCTCGTGGGTAGTGCGGATAGGTATTATACCCCCTTATAGTGTGGAGATATATATTTTTACCTATTTTTAGGGGTATGTTAAAAAACGACATGCGGTATGGGTTATGGTGCGGTATACCAGAGAAACCGCATGCCGCTTATAATTGGATAATGTAGTCGCTTTTTGTTGCATACGTGGCTGGACGCACGTGTGAGTTGGTGGAAGTTGGTGAGATCTTCCTGGCATGTGCTGAAATGAAAGGACGTTTGCACTGCCCGAGGCATTAAATGCACTGTAGCGAAGAGTGTAAACGTCTCTTGTGTCAGGCGCGTGGGTGGCCACGCGCGCGTGATAACCGTCAGCGGAAACGGCGCTCGACACGTGGTGTCATACGATTCGCCCTTTTTGAACGTGATCATTTGTTTTCTCCCTCCGCATTAATTGCGATGGGTATATAAGGGGAAACCGTTCGTGGTTTCCCCTCACTTGTTTGAAATTTTCAAAAATTTGCCGGTGAGAGAAACTTGTTCTTTGTCTTCACCGACGAAATTCCTTGAAGTTCCAGTGAGGGTTTTGGTTTTTCTGTTCACCATCTTCTGTTTCTTTGATATTCTTGATGGCTGAACCATCTAATCGACACAATGTGGAGGGTGAAAACCCTGAACAACCGGTAGTGGTTGAAGAAGAAGAGGAGGGGGCTGCCGGTGGTGGATTACCGGCGTTAAAGTGGACCAGAAAAACCTTTGATCGTCTTATGCTTGACGTCCAAATGCCCCCTGAGTATGGGGCTCAGTATCCATCGGAGGGTGATACTGGTGCTGACGCTCCGGCTGGTTATGTGACCATGTGGGCCGACTTTTTTGGTGACTGTAATCTCCGGTTACCGTTGACGGTGTTCGTTGTGGACGTCTTGGAGTGGTACAAGGTCCACATTTCTCAAATGAGTCCGTTTGGTATGATTCGGATTCGTAATTTTGAGTTCACCTTCCGTGCTCTTGGTATAGAGCCTACCGTCGGAGATTTCCGACGGTTTTATCAGATGACTGTGTCATTGGGTTTCTTTTCTTTCCGTCAACGAGACGGTAGCCCCAAGCTGATGACTCCTCCCAAGGGGATGACGATGTGGAAAAAGAAATTCTTCTATGTCAAGGCTGCTGCCATTGTTGCAGATATGACGTTTCGGAACGTGACCGAGACGATCATAGGGGAGACCATTGCGATGCCCAGTTTGAAATCAGTGCAGTGGTTTCCGCAGCTTCAGACTATTGAGTCTGTGAAGCTGACCAACACGCAATTGTGGTTGTTGCGTATGATGTTGACGAGGAGGAACAAAAACTCGAGGCCCGTGGTGCGGGAGAAAAGTGGTGGTACGTACTTTTCATGTGTTTGAGTTCCCTATTCTTTTTTGCGGTACTGACTTTATGTTTGTTATCAGAGGATGCTCCCGCATGGAGGATGTTTGCCCCGGATTTTCTTGGTACGGTTGAGACCGTAGTTTGTGCGGATGGTGAGGAGGATCATAATGCTATCATCCGTAGTAACTTCCGGGTGCCTACTGAGGCCGCACTGGCAGTTGAGTTGCCGCCAGGCAAAGGTATAATTTGGAAGGTTTTTCACTTGTGATGATAATGTTGGTTTATTGATTCACCCTTTGGATTGATTTTATGCAGGTGATCTTGGGGCCTTAGGGGACCCCGATGCGAAAGGTGTGCCAAAGAGGCAAACTGTGAAGGGCGTGCGCTTTCGCCAAAAGAAGATAAAGGAGGTCACAACTGTGCCTCATCTGGTGCCGCAGGTGGCAGGTATCTCTCACTCCTCTTTTCGTCGACACAAGGATTATGTGATAGTATCTGATACCCTTGAGGGTTTGGGTACAGCCGCGGGGTCGCGTTCTGGTGCTGCGAAGAAGCAGGCAGAGGAGACGGCCGCGGGAGGAACAGCTGCGGGTCCCCCTGTGATTGGTGAGAAGAGAAAGCCAGAGCCGAAAGCTGCTGGTGGTGTTGAAACCAAACGTCGGAGACTGGTAACCAAAAGGTCTGCTCCGACGCAGAAAAAACCTGCGGTTGTTATTGGTAAGTGTATGCTAGCTTGTCTTAACTGTTATGTGTAACTTGTTTTGATAGCTATTTGACGTTGTTTTTTGCAGAGCCTCAAGATGAAGATTTTTCTATCTTTGATGCTCCGGAGTCGCCCCCGCGTGCCACGGATGCGGGTGCAACTGAAGTGCCATCGACACCCCCTGCCAAGGTGGTGTCGGAGTCGACGGTGCGGACAGAGGGTACCGCAGAGAATGCTGCGACCCAGATTTTTGACACTGTTGACTCGTCCAACAATCTGATTTCTCCCAATGAGGGAGACACTGTGAGTATGCGGTTTGCTGATACCGGGAAGCAACGGTCTGATGCCGAACCGGAAAAAACTGGCGCTGAAACGCGGCAGCATGATGCTGAGCCGCAGAAGTCTCCTGTTGATAAGGGTACCAGCTCGTCTGCCGGTGGTGCGGGGTACGATGGGCCTCCAATTCAGCCTGGGGAGTCTGAGTTGGAGTACTACTACCGCACCTATACCCAGGGTCGTAGTACTGTGTATCACCGACCCCCTGGACTGTTATGCAGGGGGATGATATTTCCAATGACCCGTCGGCATGCAAGGAG
The DNA here is from genome assembly GCF_002127325.2 of Helianthus annuus. Taxonomy (NCBI): domain Eukaryota; kingdom Viridiplantae; phylum Streptophyta; class Magnoliopsida; order Asterales; family Asteraceae; genus Helianthus; species Helianthus annuus. The sequence goes on from NC_035433.2 coordinate 83,197,060, forward strand.
ATTCTGGGTGGTCTAGGCACCCCTTTTGAGGTTGAGCGAGCCCGCGCTGCGCCCCGTGAGCTGCGCATAAACCAGCTCTCAACAATGTTAGTAGGGTCTTCTATTGTGGCGAATGCCATCTTGGAAGACTACAAGGTGTTGGGTCGCCGCGAGGAGGAAGCAGCTCGCATGCGGGCTGAGGCGGAGAAGTTGGTCGAGGCAGCTCGTGTGGGTGCGGAGCAGCTCGAGAAGGACAAGGCTGCTTTTGAGAAGCAGAAGCAGACTTCTGAATGGGCTGCCGCTGCCCAGCTGAAACAGGTGCGTACCCTTGCTAAACTTCTTGCTGATGAGCGCAAGAGTTGGAATGAAAAAATTTCCAATGAGCGCAAGAAGTGGAATGCATCGTGGGCTAAGCAGAATGACATTCTGTTTCATGTTCGGCAGGAGCTGACAAATGCCAAGGCAGCGAACGCTACCTTGAGTCAGGAGAAGGCTGCGGCTGAGGCCATTTCTGTTAAAGCGCTGCAGGCGAAGGCCGACGCCCTGAAGGCGCTTGGAGAGGCCAAAGAAGCCGGGGCTCTTGCCTCAAAGGCCCTTGAAGAGGCCGCAGAGAAGGAGAGCCGTGCTTCTAAGGCTCTTGAAGAGGCGAATGCGGAGCGCATTCGTTTGGACAAAGCTGTTGCCAGTCTGCAGGTATGTTTCTTTAACTTTGTTGCTTTCGTCCTTTATTGTTTTGAAAATATTTATCGAGTGAACTGTTTGCTGTTTTTGTAACAGGCTGAGGTTCAGGCCCGGGAGGTCGCGGTTGCAGACCTTACTGCCCGCGTGTCTGTTGCGGAGAAGCGGGCTGACGCCGCTGCTGAGGCCAAGGATGCCTTGGTGTCCTCTTTTAACCAGCTGGAAGCTGACCGTGAGTGGTTGCGGACTCACGGCATCGCGCGTGTAAGTATCCGTTGTCTTTGCATTTGCTTGGGTTAGTATCCGTTGTCTTTTCTTTGCACAAGGAAACAAGCCGTGACTCGTAACAAGGAGGATGGGGTGGGGGGTGCTCCTTGTTACCACTCTCCGGCGTGAGAATCAGTAGTTTGCTTGGGAAGCAAAGTAAGATAGTAGTAGTAGTGAGAGAGTTGTGAGAAGATACCTCAAACCTGGTTTGGGGTTGGTATTTATAGCCGAGGAGTGAAGGAGGATGATGATGGATGGACTGACGACGTGCTGCACCCTTTCAGGTGTGTCAGGCTCGTCGGTTATGGAGGTTACGCCACGTCAGTCCATTGCTTACGTAGCTCTGACAGGTAACTGCCATTGGTGCCACTTGCACTGTGGTGTCAGTACCACTTGCTTGAGTACATAGGATGCGGTGCAAGCCGCATCGCTACGTGCGGTAACATCTGAAGTTACCGCGTCTCCTACTTGTGATCAAGGAATACGCGAGATGCGGTGCTAGCCGCATCGTCGTCTTGCCTGCATCCCTTGTCGTGACGAAAATGTCCGTATGGTGCGGTGTCAGCCGTACCGCTACGTTCATCTTCTTCTATGCCTAAGGTAAGGCTTTCCTGTATTGATAGAAGTGTTCACTGGATGCGGTGCGATGCCGCATCGCTGTGAATACTTCCGTTTTCATACACCAGATGTGATGCTATGTCGCATCACTCTACCGTTCTCATGTTCCATGTAAGTCCTTCTTTGTTACTAGATAGATTGGATTCAACCCTTGTGTCGACGCGTTCCCGCATGGGCACAAGTAGGTTGTTAGTTAGTGGGGGTTTTGATAAGGGTAATGGTCACTCACGGTCCATGCTGACGCGAGATCTGGGACCATACCCCTTCATAGCCATATTAATATAATAAATTAGAATTAAAAACATCATTAAAGCTGTATTTATGAAGGTAAATATGTAGTTAGGGTCTGGAATCAATGTCCTTTAATTGATGTGTGGTTAGAATATAATTTAATGTCATGTTAAATTAGAAACCATACATATTGTAAGGAACATGTATAACAATATATCACTAAGTAACATTAACTATTGAGTATTTTTAAAATATGGTTAAGAACACATAGTAAATTAGGTGACATATACAATTATTATGATTGTCTTTTATGTTATAATTATTAACAGTATTATTATTGTTATTAGATATCATGGATAAGTCAAAAGGTATAATGTAAACCTATGTGCTATTTGAGTAAATGTTTATCAATGATTCATATGATAGTAAGATGGTGTAACCTAAACGAAGCCCCTCTATCATGATACTTAAGATGCTTAGATGGTTATGAATAATTCACAAGATGATATATATAATAATATAACCTTTATGTAGACGCATTCTCTCATGTTATTCCTTTTTACTTAAAAATTTTGCAACTATTAAACATTATGATGCATTTTTTAAATAAAAAATATTAGAGTATTATAAAGGTTATGTTCGTACAAAAATCAGGGGGGGTTGCTTCTAGTCATACAATAACAAAAAAATGATTTTGACCATTTTGCCCTTACTACTTTCTCATGTTGTAAGACCCAAACGTGCAAAAAACTAATAGAACTGGGACACAAAGCAACTCTATTTTTGGTCAACTCCAACTTAGCCCATTTGTAAGTTATTTATTTGGATATACTCAATTTGAGATAAAATATAAATTAAAATCAACCTATGATAATCAAAAGAAAATAAATTCACCTGCGAAGTGTATATGTGGCTCTTATATCTTAAACCGTGGGGTATGGTGGGGCGGGGGTTTGGGGCATGGGTTGACACGTGGACTTCGAGCCCGCGCTGGCGAGTGACGTGTTAGGTCGGTATGGCGGGGCGTGGCTAGCCCGCGTAGGTTGGCCAGCTTTAATAAAATTTAAAAATAAACCCTAAAAAACGGTTATTTTTTAAATTTTGACAAAGATTTATAAAGCCATTTAGATGGTCTTTTGGAATGGACAACATTAATTAACACAAAATTAAATGATGATTGTTATGGGAAAATGATAAGTCGCTTACTTTTATTAGAGTGAAACCGAGAAGTTAGGGGTTACATTTTAGGGTGTGAGAAACAGGAAAGGGAGAATTAGAAACGGTGTGACACCCCAGGAAAACCAGTAAACGATACAACTTACCTAGCTTCCTCAGTGAGTGTGTACCAAATTTCGGGACGAAATTTCTTTCAAGTTGGGGATAATGTGACAACTCGAATTTCCAAGATTCCTATTTCGCATTTATTGCACGTTCTTGTATTGTTTAGTTGATTATTTGCACAATTAATTGCTATGGAATTATATACGTATTGATGCAACGAATCATGTTGTGTAATTGTGCATGGTTGTTTGTTAATTATGAAAGACTTGGTAAATATATGAACTTGGTGGTGAAACTATGAAATTGTTATGAGATGGTGTACATATGTAAAATATGATACTTAGGGAGGTAGAGGGTAATTAGTGAAATCCTAGAGATACTTAACCCTAATCTCTTGTTCACTAATCATTTTTCACAAAACCAAAAGCACGTACTTCATTCTCTAATCTCCTAGCAATCATCATCACCATCATCATTGGCAAGATATTCATCACTCTTGATTCCTCTCTTTCTCTAGAATCATTCAAGGTAATTGTTTATTGATTATTGGAATGCATGTAAACCCTAATTGATTATTTGAATTGTTGATTGTTGTTCTTGATTCTTGATTATGTGTTCATGAAAACCCTAGCTTTCATATGATACTTCTGAGGTTTTTGTTTGAGTCCTGATGGTTTAGAAATGATGTTGATTAGTGTAGAATCAATTGTCGGATGTTAAGACACAAGACATGCTAGGATGAATGAATTGATAACTGAAATTGCTGCTAGATAGAATGCAAATGTGTGATTAGGGTTTCATGATCGCATGATAATAGAAAACGTAACTGATACAATGTCTATGTAGGGAACATGCGTATGTTTGATCTTCTGTCTGAGTTTTAATTGTTGATCTATGTCCGACTTTCATACACAACACACTTGGTCCGAATTATTTAAGCTTTGTGATGTCCGACCTTTTAAATGATCGAGGTCCGAGTTTTAATGAATGGATGAAGTCCGACTTTTGTTAATGAAACATGAGTCCGACTTTATATATATATGTAATGGCCGACCTTTTGAAAGCATAAGGATGTCCGACTTTTATGTGAGGCAACCTAGTCCGAACTCTTTAATAAACACATAGAGTCCGAATTTTTATTAATGGATGATATATGTCCGAGTTTTGTGAGCATTACATAAGTCCGACCTCTACAATATGCAAAAGGTCCGAGTATTATGAGAAGGGATTCCTGTCCGAGTTTTTTTGTGGGGGCTAAGGTCCGAGTTTTAGGGAAGGAGGATGGGTCCGACCTTTTAATTATAGGTAGAGGCTGCCCGAGTTTAAAGGGGGGGAAACCCTTGGTCCGACTTTGTTGAATGGACAAGGGAGTCCGAGTTTGTAAACCCTTTAGTCCGAATTTATTAACCTAGAATGCTGTCTAATCTTCTGTTATGTTGATATGTCAAGTTGTTGTGAATTAAACATGATTGTTATCCTGATTACATACTAAACATGATTGTTATCCTGATTACATACTAATTGCCCGGACTTTACAAGTGAGGTGTGTGTAAAAGCTCACAGTATGATTATGTATATGATCTCATGCTACTGTTCATTCTGCTTATAACTGTATGATTCGATATATGCTTGTATGAAGTTGAATGCAACTGTATGATCCTGCATACGTGAACATTCTATGTGATATCATCCGGTACACAATACGCACACTAAACACAATTGCTTGAATATCAGTGACTTGCAAACCCTAATTTGATGCAAACACTTACATCGTATCATGTGCAACATATCCTAGGTCGTGTGTAACGGACTTAGACAGTTAATAAACCCTAGAAGCAATAACATACCAAGCAAACCAAGGTGAGTTCACACAGCCAAGGCATGGGGTTCCCAGGGTGGGAATGGGATTTGATTATTTACTGGTACTTATCTATAATGGAACGTAGTGATATGATCATCGGGTGAGGAAGGTGATTGGTTAAGATACTGCTAGACTAGTGATACTAATTGAACTGATCTTCGCATACACGCCAGGGTTGGCCGCGATATTATGACTAATCTTCGCACACATGCCTAGGAAGGCTGCGAACTATATGCTAAACTTCGCACAGGTGCCGGGTGGCCGCGATACAAATATACCTAGTCTAGAATACTTGAGAACTTTACTTAATCTTCGCATACATGCCTAGAGGGCCGCGATACGAACTATTACGATACATGACTTAATGAACGAATACAATGCTTACCATACTATTACAAATACCGAACTATAAACTGTGAACTCGCTCAACTAGTTGTTGATCCTCTGTTACATGCCTTGCAGGTCGTTAGATACATGGAGCTTGCACAGGGAGGAGCAGGTCGTTGTGGAGCATGGATCATGAATGCTTAATTAAACACTTATGACATTTCATACATTATTATTTACGTTGGGTTTACTTACATGCTTCCGCTACTTAAACAATGTTTGGTTTTGAACATCAATCATGTCGTGATGAATTACATTATCTACTTTTATTATTAAATGCTGTGTTCGATATGATTGGTGGCTTGATCCTGGTCAGTCACGCTCCCAAGCGGTGATACTCCGCGTGTGGATTTTGGGGGTGTGACAAACGGGTCAAATTTTGTTTATTTCTGGCCCCTTGTTAATAGGCAATTACAACTTGAAAGACACAAATGTATTTAAGAGACTCATAATGAAGGTTGTAAAAAAGTTGATATAACTAAATTTTTAAGTATAAGTATATATAGATATTGGCCATGGCTTTTTTGGTTCATGAACTATGTACGGACTTTTATAGTGCCACCAGAACATGTGTGCCCCTGTTTTCACCCAAGAAGTTAAAAAATCCAATCTTTAAAAGTGGTTAGCCTTTAGTTTCTTAAAAAATAAATAAATAATTTTTTGAATCTTACAGGGTCTGACTTGAACATAACCCCAACGCTCTGATCCATCTTGAGTGCATGTAGCCATGGCTAATCTTCCATGAAAATGTGGAAGAACAATGCATGTTATGGTAGTAATGAATAAAATTGCAAAACTGAAATTTCTCATTTTGCAAAAAAGATGAAAAGTTTAGACTAATATGAGAAGACAATTGAAGGTATTTATATGCATGGGAAAGGGAATTATTGATCAAGGATGGGCAATTACAACTTGAAAGACACAAATATATTTAAGAGGCTCATAATGAAGGTTGTAAAAAAGTTGATATTGGGAAGAATATATTGAGACTTGGGGTCAACCAAATGATGAAAGGAGATGAAGAGTTGTTCTTAAATTTCCTTTAATTCTATTATTTCGGTTATGTTATCTTTAATTATTGTAATTCTAATTTCTCCTTTAATTCCATTAATTCAGTTACTTTAATTCTATTATTTCAATTATGTTATCTTTAATTATTGTAATTCTAATTTCTTCTTTAATTCCATTAATTCAGTTACGTTATCTTTAATTTTATTTTAAGTCTAACAAAGGGAGATGAAGAGTTGTTCTTAAAATTCCTTTAATTCTATAACACACGTATATATTTTAAAGTAAATGTTTAAAGTTTTTTTATTCCTTTAAAATTCCTTTAATTCCATTAATTCAGTTACGTTATCTTTAATTTTATTTTAAGTCTAATTTGTTACAATTATAATATTAATTTTACTAATTTGAAGAAAAAATGTATTTAAGAGACTCATGTATTTAAGAGTCTCATTAATGAAGGTTGTAAAATAGTTCATATAACTAAATTTTTAATTATATATAGATAATTTTAAATTTATTCAACCCGTACAATATGGTTCTTATAGATATAATTTTTTATTATTTAATATATAAAATTATATTTATTTAACCCGTACAATAAAAGAGGTTTTTAAATATATATTGTTTTATTATTTAGTATATAAAATTCATTTATTCGACCCATGTAATACACGGGGTTATAACCTATTTAAATAATAAAATAATATATCTTTGAAAGCCTCTTTTATTGCACGGATTAATTAAATATAATTTTATATATCAAAAAGATTATATCTATAGGAACCATATTATACGGGTTGAATATAAATGTAATTTTATATACTAAATAATAAAAAATATATATCTTTAAAATCACGTGTATTACACTGAGTGAATAAATGTAATATTGTTTACCAATTAATAAAAAAGTTATATCTTTAAAAACCCTCGTGTATTACACGACTTGAATAAATATGATTTTATATACCAAATAATACAAAAATTATATTTAAAAAAACTAATGGATATACTCGGTATGTGATAGATATGGTGATTGCGGAGATGATTATTGAAAAGAAGATACAGTGGACAAACATGTTATTCAAGAAGCAAATAAGCAGCCATTTAAGTGATAAAATCTAAATTATATTTAAAAAACTGCGTAATAAATCTAATTTAAAAGAAGACTAAGACTTTGTTATTATTAGTAAAATCAATGATTTTATATTTGTAATTTTGTTTGGTATTATTTTATTAAAAAGTGCATATTAACAAAATAATATTTAGCTGGAATATTATCTATAAGTAATTAGAAGAGATTAAACTAAATAATAATCATCCATAAGATATTAAACTAAATAATATTTAGTAGGAGGGTATTAATTGGAAGAGATTGGTTATCTATAATTAATTAGAAGATATTAAATTAAAATAATAGTTATTCATAAGACATGGCCTAATATGAGGACAAGTGTCCCATAAATCATAAATGGTTTCTTTTATTATATAGTATAGATTTTTTTTATTTTTTTATTTTTTTTATCATCAAAAGATAAGATAGCTAGCAATTTTTTAGATTTTTGTTATGATTTTTTTTTTTATAACTAGGACTTTGTGTTGCAATGTCGTATTTTTATCAGTTGTTCATTCGTCTAACGTCTTTATACGTCTCATTGGTGCCAATTTGTTGGCACTGAGTAAATATATACGTGTGTACAATTCGTGTAACACCAATATTCACCGTGTATTGTGGAAGTAAGTAGTGCTTCGGTTTGTTATGTAAATGTGTAAAAAGTTGATAATGAAGGTCACTAAATCATACTCATTTAAAATATATTTGATTTGTTATGTATGTAAGTTTTTTAGGGAGGATGGTAATCCAAATATATCAAAAGTAGTTAGAATTACAAATTCAATTACTTTAACCCTACGTGGTTGATTTGTAATGTATGGATCAACTACTCATTCGAGTGGTGTTATGCACCTAGCAAAAAAAGATGTGTAGAACTCACACTCAGTTTAGCGCTCAGTCTAGAAGTGGTAATCCTCTTATTATCTTCAATGGTTTGACAACCGCATTGTGTTCATATTACGAGTTGCATGACTTACCATATGGAGATGGCAAAATGGTAGGACCGCTAGCAACACATTTTGTCTGTGGTCCGTTTGACACACGAGAGCACGGATAGCATACGAATTATATGCTAACCATACATTTTGCTTAGCCACATATTGCATGTTTTCATCATATTATTTGTTATACCTAATATCCATTCAGGTTGGGCGGTATCCTTACTTCACATGCCCAACCTCATGGTATGGAGTTGTCTCATTGCTTCACATGTTTCACTTGCCCAACCTTACGGTATGAAGTTGTCTCATTACTTCACATGCTTCACTTGCCTAACCTCACGGTATGAAGTTGTCTCGTTGCTTCACATGCTTCATTTGCCTATTTCTTTTCTATATTTTTGGATATGCCAAGTATCGATGCAAACCTTCTTGCCGCAACATAACCCAAATTAAATACCACATAGGCTAAATTTTAGTTACTCCACTTGCCAAAATCCTTCTTGCCACTAGGGGCGTACCCACCCTAAAGCGCGAGGTGGTGGGCGCATCCATTGAAAAAATTAGTGTAATTTTATACCGTAAAATTCCGTCCGCACCCTTTAAAAATTTTCAGTCGCACTCCTTAAATATTTTTAACCGCCCGTCTTAAAAAATATTATGAATTTAAAAAAATAAAAAATATATATATAAACACTAATTATACATATTAATTCAAAGTGGTCATGAATAGTGTTTTGTTTTTATTTAGTATTATTTTATTAATTATTCATTTAATTGTTTAGTAATAAGATAATTATTAGGTATTTGTACTTTTTATTAGTAGCATTTTGTTTAGCATTCAGTTTGATTGTTTTATAATAATTTAAGTTCCGATCACAATGATAGCGACACGATATATGTTATCAAACAAAAAACCATAAAAATTAATAAATACCGGTACCGATGTTGTTCAGTTCGGTACGGTGTGATAGGAATACGATCTTAGTTTATCGAAAGAAAAAAAATAAAAATAAATCCCAGTAATGATACAAATATTGTTCAGTCGGTTTCGGTTTGGGTTGGTACGATAGCGGCACAATAGCCGTTTTCCATAATGTTTATATGACAACGTTGAAAAAAATAAACACAGAATGCAAACCAACCAAACCGATATCAACTGAACAACATACAAATCAAATGATGTGTTGTGAGGGTTGATGTGTTGTATTGCAAGCAGTTGACACAAGTTCGATTGTTGTTGTGTCTGATTCTATGTTTTGCCAATGTGGGGCTAGCCCACTTGGTGGAGACATATGCCTCTTAAGTGAGATGTTCCAGGTTCAATCCTGGGCAAGGGTGATAAATATTAGAATTATTGGTGAATAGAGCAGAACAGGCGTTGTCATTCAAAAAAATGAGCATCGGTACTGGTACTGGTATGGATATTCGTTTTTATTGTTTTCGATCGATGTAAGGTTTTCTCTTTCGATTACTATAGCGAGTGTAGGTACCGTAACGAACTAAACAGATACTAACCGAATTTTCGCCGCGAAGCGCGAGAGGAAAATCACTAGTTATTATTAAATACATAATATAATTATATATTTATTATGTATCCACTTCACCCAATTAAACTACTAATCTTATAAGTTTAAGCCCAACCCAACCCAACCCAAACAAAAAAATTAGTAAAATAACCCATTACACTCAATCACGCATTGTCCGGCTTTTGCAATCCCCAGCCCTGAAGAAAACCCCAACGAAGCACGACCTACTATCCAGTTGGACGACATCATTTTTTATAGTTTTATTTTCTTACTGAATGTTTGGGAGAAATAGAGTGATAGGGAAGTAGATAAGGTTGATCTTTGTGTGTTTGTTGATGCTTTGTTATTATTGATTATATTGTTTTATTTGAATCTTTGTTTATTTATGTTATTTGAATCAATTAAAACTAGGGTTTTATTGTTTAGGAGTGTCTCTCTAGATGATATTTTGGATAGATATCAAATTGAAGCAATTAAAACTAGGGTTTTATTGTTTAGGAATGTCTCTCTAGATGATATTTTAGATAGATTTCAAAAAATGAAAAGGGTACAGTTTTAAATATGTTCGTATGACGTTTGACTTTTGTTGATAATTATATAAATTTTAGTTTGATTTTGTTTTGTTTTACATGACCCGGCCCGATCTGACCCACTATGAACCGGAATTTTTTGTATATTAGGGGTCTAAAATCCTTAAAATTTTCCGTACCCCTTAAAAAAAATTCCTAGATCAACATACCCTCCACCATCACATACATCTGCTTTACTAACCTTCCTTGTAATAACCATACACCTTCTACTTTACCACAATTGTCACTGTGTGTGACAACGTAACCCAATTTTTTTAATTAACAAAAGATGTCACTGTGTGTGACAACGTATATAAAGTTTTATGAAAATTTTGTGACTTATACTACGATTAATACATTTATTATGAATTAAAACCTTTGGGTTTTACAATGATATTTAGATTGAAATAAAACTTTAATAAATAAGTAAACATATATTTTTTTTGAGCGGCCAACGAATCTTGTAAATTGGCTACTGCCTAGTGGCGAAATTCACCACATCGGGATAGACTCGTCTTCGAACCAGGAAAACCCTAGCCTAGGGCCGAAGACCGTGAACACTTGTCCGAAGGCATGACAGTGCAGTAAGGTAAAACCCGCTCAGTTCAAGGATCGAACCTGAGTCACTTGAAACACCAGATCTCTCATTTACCACTTCAACACAAGCTCATTGGTAAGTAAATATTGATAAACGTACACAAATCCAGTAAGTTCATCAAATCTATTTTTTTAGCTTTATGTTATTTTAGGCTTTTATAATGAACTAGCCTATATCCCGTGTGACACACGGGTTTAAAAAATACAATTAATAACCTATTATTTAATATGATGTTTTATATCTTAACAATCAAAATAACATCTAAGAGCATTGACATTGATGCCTTCATCTTCATTTATATAATTTAATCAAAAAATTTATTTTTCTCTAAATTATCTTTAGTTTTAAAAAACCTATCACGTCCATCTCTATATCTATATCTTTATCTAACTCACAAACACTAATTTTATTATTTATTTCTCTTTCCTACACACTCACAACAAAAAATATAGTGGATGGATATGAGCCTCTAAATATACAGGTTTACTTTAACGTCTTCACAAATTCTCTATTATAAAGATATCAATGTAATGGTATTTTTGTTGTTTCCTCTATTTCTTTACGTATGATTAATTATCGTTCGCATCCTTCTATACTTTGATTATCTAAATTATTATTACCATATGTAACAAATTTAAAATATAAATGTATAAGAGGTCTTTAAAATTAAATAGATGAAAAGTAATTATTTTGATATAACACAATTATAATTTAATAAATAAATACGTATATATGACTAAATTAAGTTATATATAAAAAAATACACAACTTATACAATGTTAATACATATGATATAAATAAAATGTTACTTTAAATTTAAATTACATCTGAATTTTTATATATACTACTAAAGTTATCATTATATTACATTTTAAACAATGGCAATAAATGAAAATAAGGATAATAAAATTCATACAATATACTAACGTGTCTGACTTAAACTAAACATAAAGCGACATACACGTACACTTCACTGTTACTGAACACATGATATTTAGTTTTTCAAGAATTTTATCAAAACATTTGTACCATTTGTAATATCTGATAGCAATGGTGTATAATAGATATTAGAACCAGTGTCAATGGGAGGTGGATTTAGAAACGATGGATAAGAATTTACAACTTCCTTCCCATAAGCGGCACTTCCGTTACTTGGTGATTTGTTATTAGTAAGTGGGATATTTTCAATACCTGCTTTATGATAAGAAAAATTAAGAATCAGAATAATAGCGTACATTTAATATTTACATGAAATGAAAAATGAAAATTTTTAAAAATCTTACGAATGTAGAGTAACTTTTAAATAGAGTTTATTAAATACAAAATTATAGGAAAACATATATATTACCTCTAGATTTGTTCGGGGAATTCCTTTTATCCATCTCTTGTTTTCGAATAACTATTCTTTTTCCAAAATCTAGAATGAATAAAGATATTTAACATATAATCAAATACGAAAAAAAAACATACCATTTGTAATGTTTGAAAGCGGACTTCGTATTTGAACGCCTGAATAAAAAAGGAAGAAAATTTCATTACTTTAAAAGAATTGTTTAAAAAAATAGAAATATTATTATTGAATTGGCATATATTATTGACACATATAGGAATGTATTGAAAAAACAATCTTGGCTTTGGCAACTCAAATCATAAAGTTTGGCTTTTTTGGCTGCCATATGTAATTTCCTTTTTTTTCGCATAACCTTTGCTTCAAAAGAGCGATCGTTTTCATCTGTGGATAATATATGCAAAAAATAAGGAAAAAAGTAAACTAAATAGAATAAAAGAAAAGTGAATTTCGAGAGGTATTTGAAAAACTTATTTATTATAATTTTTAAGATAAAAAATACATAATAAGTTATGGAATACTTTCAAATTCGAAGATTTGAATGTGTAAAGGGAAAAAAATGCAAAAATAAGGTATGTAAAATTAAACATATGTGGTTAAAAATGAGTTTTTTAAAAAAAGTAATAAGTTGATTTAAGTATATAAGAAAGTCAGTTTAAAAAAGTAACATAAATTTATTAAAAAATATTTTGTTAAACCTAAATTATAGGTGTCGATTTATAAACAAAAATTCAAGATTTTTGGTAACTACTATGAAATGAAAATTATAATGTGTATTATAAAAATAAAGTTGTTGAGAAAGGACTTGGGTTTAAAAAGTTATAAAAGTTATCTTTAAAATAGAATGACATAAAATATAATGATTGGAAAAATAAAAAGACAAATGTCACAAAACATTAATAAACTTAAAAACAAAAGATAGTACTTGCTTCAGAATAGTGTTAAACCATGGAGTACAACAAAAGGAAATGCAAATTCGGAAACATAATTGTGGGAATGATTCCAAGCTTTTAAAGTACTTCTTAAACGATTAACCGAAATTAAAACACACTAAGATAACATAGAAATAGAACACGTAGAACATAAAGACTGTGAAGTCTTCATTTCTCAATGTTTGGAGTTAGGAGACTTGGTTTCCCAGGTTTAGCTGTTTTCGTGGTGGACAATGCTCCCTTTTCTTCCATTTCATAACTCCCAACCAAGTTTTTCTTGAAAGAAGGTTTACGGGTTCTCCTCTTAGAGATCGCGGGCTCACCAAATTCCTTAGTGGCAATGTCAGTCTCTTCCAAATTATTGACCAAAGGGGTGATTACATTATCATCCATGGACTCAGCAACATCCTAAAAATGATATACAAATTTTACGTGAAAAAAAATACTGGAAAATGCTTTAAATTTTATGGATTCAATTGTGAAAATTAAAAAGTATTTGCTTAAAATAAAATACCTTTGCTTTCACGTCTTTGCTTGAATTGGTAACATCGACTCCCATAATAACATCAGTGGGGTTATCATCCTGCGTTTTATGTAGAGTACAATTGTAAGGAAAAAATACTCAGAAAAAATATGTAGGATAACATATAATTGAAAAATAAAGTGTAATAAAGAGTAATTTTAGAAAGTAGAAAATGCATACATTCAGGTTAACAGTATCTTCTGAATCCATATCAGTGAACCTGTTGTTCAAAGAAACAGACGTCTCAACCTACAATGTAATACGAAAAATTAGTATTGAAAAATACAATAAACATTAAATGAAAAGTTAAAAAAACATCCACAATTAATACTATTACCTCAATGTTGTTTGCTTTCTTCTCAAGCTCAAATATGATATCCTCATCATCAGAAAACTTAGAAACACCGAAAAACCAAAAGTTGTTTTCAATGTTGAACTCACTGATATCAATCTTAAATGCAAATTTTTTCCCCAAAAGAGATTCAAACTCGTCAGGATAGGGACCCTTATCACCACCCTGTAGTATATATACAAATATAAATATGAAATATTAGAGGGGACAAAATTAACAATGTGCAAAATTAATAAATAAAAACTTACAGCAACATGTTTCTCAATTAACTTTGCAGCAGTTGTTTTTAGGATTCTGCAAGCATCTCTGTCAAACAATGTCAATGACACAGTTCCACTTGAATCTTGAACAGTCAATGGAATTTTAAGCCTACATAACAAAGTGTAACAATGAAAGTTAAGAAATATAAACACCTAAGAGAAACAAAATAATTATAACGTTTTCAAATATGTTTAGACCTCTCAGTATATTGAATCACAGTGTCCTTGCAAGTTGCCGTTTTGCACTCATAAACATCTTCTTCATCAACCAACACATCAACCGTAGGTGTATCATCAACAACTTTTTTGAAAACCTTCTTGTTACAAGCAAAATAATACCATGGCAAACCTTCGGATATCATTTGAACAGTACCAACAATAACAACAGACTTTGCCTAAAAAAATAGTAGTTTAGTTATAACAGAAATAAAGTTAATATAAAAACAGAGTCATGTAATTTACCTGATTGAGATTTACTTCAGCTATGTTGTTGAATTCAGATTTAACAACATACTCATTATACAATGATAAAAAGATTCCAGAAAGCCGAGAAGATTGACTCGAACATGAAGAAGCAGCAGAGCTTTTAATAAGCCTGTTAGAAATATTTATATTAAATTAATAGCTTTGTATGTATAATAACTTACCAAACAAATTTATTTAAGAAAATCTGGGGTTTTTTAATTAAAATGATTAACCTGTTACGAAAAGCAGTAATTTCATCACAAGCAGAATTGATGAAAAGCTTTGAAACATTGAAACAGCTGTTAACATAACCAAAACGACCAAAGTACTTTAGTGTACCAAACTGCAGAATGACAATAATAACACCATGTTGTTCTCTGTTTTCCCAGTGCTCTAGAATCCGATCAGCATAAGAATCCCAAAAAGAAAGGTATATAGAATCCATCCTTCGGGATGTACAAACAGCGTTAAACAAAAGGACTAAAAATTTTAATTTAGAATTTCAAATCAATATATTGATTACGAATAAAACTACTTACTCTAGATCTTGAATGATGACATTGAGTTTCTTGGTGTCTTTACCCCTTGCTGTCTTAAACTTCTTAAGGTCTTTAACATCAGCAACAAAACCAATAACATCTAAATAATCACAGTTAGGCAAAATGTTCAAAAATGTTACCTATTTTAAAAATTTAGCTAAAATACATGTATAAGGTTTATAGTTACCTATAGATTTGTTTTCAGGAACAGTTTTCTCAATGATATCCTTAAAGGATGTGAATGAGAAGCCATAGATGGGACCATTGAAATCCTTACATGGCTGAACATCAGTATCACAGTAGATTCCCAGCTTGTTTTTGTTGTCCACATACTTGTACTTGGACTCATTTAAACCAATAGTGGGTTTGACAATGAAATAGCAATCTATTATGAACGCACAAAAATTACATGGAAGTTGATTAATTAAGAAGGTTATAACTAACTTATTATAACAGGCATAAGTACGCTTTTTTAAAGCTATTTTAATGCAATCAATGTTCATACTATTTGGAGATTAATTAAGAAGGTAAACATATACATTGCAGTTGGCTATTTAACCAGGTTTTAACTTATTGAGATTAAGATTAATAACAACCAAAGTTTAAACTATTTGGAGATAAAGAATTACATTTTATCAATTTGAGGGATAATGTAAATGTAAATTTTCTAAATATTTTGGATGTATAAAAGATAAAAATGTAAGCTACTTCATTCATAATAAGGTCAAAATTTATGGATGGGGATTCGATCTACTCAAGAGTTTTATGTGCTAGTATAATGAAAAAATTCATAATACAAAAAAAAAGATAAAAAACCAAGTATTTAATAAGTATACATTTATTGTAAGTTCATAAAGACCCAAAGAATATTTCATAAGTACACCTTTATGGACTTTAACAGTTATAAGCAACTGAAATAATACACATATACAATTAAATAAAAACCGTCGGGTATTCCTAAGTACACCTTATTTATAATTATGTATATGTAAATAACCTCAATTTCATATCTTAAATTAATGTCATTTTTAAGTTAAGTAATTGCATGTTGTGTGTTCAAACAAAGTTTGGCAGTTCATAAAGAAACAAAGAATATAACAAAGTCCACTATGATAAATTACATCTTAGAAAGGAAGTTAGAAAAAACAGACAAACATGCAATATTGTGCACTAAAATAAATATACAAAACTTAAAAAGGTAGAAACATATTACCAGATTCATTCAAAAGATGTTCAAATTTGGGAAACCATCTTCGGAGAACATTGGCTTGCATGGTTGTTCCCTGAAAAAAAAACATGAAAATCTACGTCAAAAAAGGGAAAAGAACAGAAAAATATGACATACATGGTTGTTACAAACATATACCTCTTCATCAACAACAATCATTTCGATTGAGTAAAACTGATCTGGATTGTTATACATAGGCTGCTTCCATAACCGTAGTACACGAACCTTCACAGTGTAATCACGGCGAGCAAGGTCCAAATCCTTCAAATAAGTGATGTTACTGTATCATAAAATATAGGGTTAATAGTATCAAGTGTAAAATATTCAATGAATAACAAAACCATTAAAGGGAAAAATATTAGAGAGATGGGTACCCGAGCTCCATTAGTTAACTCTTTTGCTTGAAAGCTGAAATGCAACAATGAGAGTTAAGTGGATGATGAAGAATGAAGGTGGGAGAGTGGATATAAATAGTGGGGAATGAAAGAAAACAACAAAACTATTTTGAGGTATGTGAAAAGCAGAAAAAGTTATCTTTCTTGGTTGACTGTAGTTGAATAACTAAAACATGAAACAATTTGAAATGTGTTGTTTGTCCTTATAGTGGACCGTTTAAAAACAGACCTGTACACAAAAAGTGTGGTCAAACTTCATTTTTAAATTTTTATCTTATCTACTTAAAATGAACAGTCAATTTCAAGTGTTAACCATTTGAAGGTCAACTGCTGAATTTTGTGAAACAAACAAAACATTCAGTCCCATATTAGGCTTTCAATTTTGTTTGTATTATTATGTTTTTTTCCTGCTGTCTTTTTCAGGACATTTATAGCCTGTAATATAAGTTACTTCTGTTTTGTTAGCTTTTGTAATGTTAATACTTGTTCTGATATTAGAGATGGATGTGAGATATCTATTTGTATAGTTAACGAAAAAGTTTGTTCAAGATCAAATTAAGGAAGTTTTATAAAGAACAACAACGACTATAGTGTTTAAAAAGAAACAAACTAATGTTTGCGAGAAAAACAGTTAAAAACAAAATTCGGGTGGGTTGTTAAATAAAAGTATTTTACTGAAACTGATTAACATAATTTGTTTTAGTTTCAAGATAGCAAATATTGTTAGTGAATTATTCAAACACCGAGAAATATCTACTTAACAGTTTAAATGTTCAAATACTAATAAATGAAGTGGAATCACCAAAAAAGGACTTGTGCGTTTAAAAACAGATGGATAAAAAGTGAGGGAAAAAATTGTTGGTAAGGTCAACTACAACAAAAAGGTCTTTCATAAGGTCAAAATTTAAAATTATGGAAAAGAGGAAACAAAGAGTTTGTTTTTATCTGCTTTTACTGCTGTCTATAACTTAGGAAAGCGAAAAAGTTAAAAAGCGGAACAGTGTTTTTAGGAAACGGTTTGAATACCTACTTGATCAAAAGACTAACTTCTATACTTTAGGAAATTTAAGAAGTTTACAGTCTAAAAAGTTAAAAAAACTGTTAAAAGAAATACCAACATTATTCAGATATTTTCTATAGTTTTTATTCAGAAATACATAATGGTTACAAAATATTCATAAAAAAAAAATACCTAATAGGTCAAATTGGTGACATAAGGGTTAACCAAGATGAAATCATAGCAACAAACTTTTGGTTTAAATTGTACAATCATTAGTAATAAACGCATTGTTCTATTTGTGAGTAAATTAACAACAAAAAGGAAAATGAAACTTAAAATTGTATGTACCTTTCGTCAATTTAAAAGTCCACTAAATAACAATTGGGATTCAGGTATGCATCAATCAAATGATCAAACTGATGACTCGAAGGAAAGTAGGTTGTATGCCCTACAACAAAAAACAGTTGTTGAAAATCAAAAGTATAAACGCATTGATCTAATTGTGAGTAAATTAACAACAAAAAGGAAAATGAAACTTAAAATTTTATGTACCTTTCGACAATTTCAAATTCCACTGAATCACAATTCGGAATCAGGTATGCATCAATCAAATGATCAAACTGATGACTGGAAGGAAAGTAAGTTGTATGCCCTACAACAAAAAACAGTTGTTGAAAATCAAAAGTCTATGATCAACCAAAACTGAACTTAAAAAAACATGTACTCCAGTGCTAAACTACAAAATATCATCTAAGGCTAGATATCAAAGGTGAAATTATTCACGGCAAACATCCACAAACAAAAAGGAACATTCAACAAAATATTGGATTATCAAATCAAATCATATTCAGATTTCAGATATTAAGATTCAGATATGTTATAAATAATTACTTTTTCAAATCCATAATCCATAATGTTAATATAACTAAAAATTAAAAACCAAAATATTAGTCATATTAAGTCAACAATTGAATTTGAATTATCAATACAAAAAATTAGTATGAATATTCAAGTACCAAGTTACAATTCCTCAATTACATTTTAAAATGTTTATTAACAGCTTGAGTTGGTTTAGGGAAAATTATCAATATTAAATAGACTTATCTGATTAGAGCAATTCCAAAGAAGAATGAACTGAAGTGCTAATCAAATGAAGCCCACCAAGTTGATTGACTGCCAATACTTGAATAAACCCTAATCTGTTCAAAGCAAAATCAAATGTTAGAATAACAAAAATGAATCACAAATCATAAAAACTAACACAAAATCAACAAAGACATGAAGAAAAATATATTTACCTGTTTATCGAGTGGTTAAGACCTTCAGACATGATTGACTGATGAAAAATATCAATGGATGAAGAAACCCTAATATCATAAACGGTGGTTCAGATCTAGAAAAAAAAATAACAAAATCAACTAAAGTGCAAGAATCAAGAACAATGATCAAAAATTGAAGAAACCCATACCTGTGAAACGCGTGGTTAACAGCTTCAAGCCTGATTCACTGCCGTTAACTCAAGAATGGATGATGAAACCCTAATATCATAAACGGTGGTTCAGATCTAGAAAAAAAAATAACAAAATCAACTAAAGTGCAAGAATCAAGAACAATGATAAAAAATTGAAGAAACCCATACCTGTGAAACGCGTGGTTAAGAGCTTCAAGCCTGATTCACTGCCGTTAACTCAAGAATGGAAGATGAAACCCTAATATCATAAACGGTGGTTCAGATCTAGAAAAAAAAATAACAAAATCAACTAAAGTGCAAGAATCAAGAACAATGATCAAAAATTGAAGAAACCCATACCTGTGAAACGCGTGGTTAAGAGCTTCAAGCCTGATTCACTGCCGTTAACTCAAGAATGGATGATGAAACCCTAATATCATCAACGGTTGCAGCAGATCTATAAAAAAAAAGAAAGGAAATCAAGTAAACAAATTGCAGGATTGAAGAACAATGAAAAAAAAAAGTATTAATCACATACCTGTTAAGCACGTGGATAAGAACTTCAACCATAGATGAGAACTGAAGAGAAAAATTGGATGAGGGATTGTTGAGGAGAGAAGAAGGAAATGGAGCGGCGCTGTAAAGGATTAGGGTTTGTGTGGAATGAAAGAAAGAACCCGGTTCACAATCGTGTAGACGTGGACACCCTATCTTTTGAACACGGTAGTATATTGATTGAGAGGTTGACATGTGTATAGGGGGAATGTGGGGGTGCCAAGTGGCAGAACCTTGTTTCTTTTATTATAGTTAGAGATTAAAGCCAACCAGGATCCCCTTCTAACGATTTGTAGCTCCTCAACATTACGTTGAACATGTTAGTATTTACACGTTCTCATCATAAGTTGATAACTTCTTCATGTCATATGGATAACAATGTATGGTAATATTAGCATCCTAAATATCTAATGAATATTAATCTTAGATTTCATGGCACAATGTTGATCTAAAAATCCAAGATAAGCGCCTTAAACGAGTGATCACTACTACAAAAAACATCATTAAAAACGGTGAATTGTAGCCAATTAAAACGGTTTTAAGAAACCCGTTTTAAAAGCCAAATCACCGTTTTATAAAAATAATCCTTTTAAATCGGTTATACAAACCCGTTTTATTTGATATACATTAAAGTGCCATATATTTATTTAAAACGGTTCATTTATTTGAAACCGTTGTTTTCTTATGACCAAATAAAACGGTTAAAAAAAACAAAATTGAACCGCTATTTTTGCTAAATTATTCTCAAATAAAACGGTATAAGATATTCAATTAAAACGGTTTTAAAAACAATATAAAAAACCAAAACCATCGTGATAAAAAACATCTTATAAACCGTTTTATTTGATTTATCATTTCAACCGTTTTATTTGAGTATGTTATTTGAGGTTTGTTTTGTTTCAATTAAAACGGTTTCAAAATCCTATATACCGTTTTATTTGATTTATTTTTTATTTTCAATCGTTTCATTTGAGTATGTTAATTGAGTTTTGTTTAGTTTGTTTTAAAATTTATATATATCTATATATTTTCCTTGTAATCCTTATTATTTAAAACAGTTTCAACAATTTCACCGATTTATTTGTTATATGCATTTTATATTTTAAATATATAATTCTAAAATCCATATATACGTGTTTACAGTAACATTGATTTGATTAGGGTTTAGTTTGCTTTGTGTGGTTGCCGTCAAGTGATCTAAAACAAATTCTTCAGGTAAGGTTAGTTTGGTTATCGATTCTTGAATGTTAGTTATAACACTTATATTTATTTTTTCATGATCAGAGCACAAAATTTGGTTTGGAAGAGCAATAATCATAATCAATTTGGTTCAGAAGAGCAATAATCATAATCATCAGACCATATCTACCAAACCATTTTCAAGAATTGTTTATTAAGGTAACATTATTATATTTTTAGCTTATATAATCATTGACTTATACAAACTTGCATCTTTAAATTAAAAATAATTATATAGAGCATAAGGGTTAGGCTAAACGTAACGTCATTGTTACTTGTCATACCCCTCCCCTAATCTATCATTCCATCCATGATTTTTTCCTCTAAAATTTTGTGATTTTCTAGATTAATTGTAGATGAAAGAAATTTTATTTTTTCGTCTTGACCGCAATCAATTAAAATTTATAAGTTGGAATCTAAGTAACAATTTTTAAAGTAACATTGAATTTTTGTTTGATAGGTTTTAATATTATGATCTGTTTTGATAAAAAAATGAGGAAGTTATTTTTTTTTTTTTTTTTGAACAGCAAATATTACATAAACACTCTTAAATTACATTAATTCTACCCCATGCCAGGATTTGAACCCTGGTCTCTCCCCAAGAGATACAAAGCCTCTACCACCCCACTAAAGTGGTGATAAATGAGGAAGTTATTAGTTGGGTCTTTTCTTTCATAAACTAATAGTTTGGATATAAAGGATTTGGTTAATTTGATTAACCATTGTTGATGAATATAAACAAAGTTCGATATATATTTCTTGAAATATGGTTTTACAAATGTTTTTAAAATTTGTTAGTAATAAAGAAATGATATTAATATTATTATTTATGTTAATATTATTAGTATAATAACCATGATAATTTTACTACTACTAATAATAATAAATTTAAAAAACTCATATTTATTTTATTTGACATAATAAGAAAAATTTTAAGTGGAAAAACATTGAAGGTGGTGATATGTTAAATAAAGAAGGCTAAAGTAATTAAATAAAAGATTTAAAAGTTTTAGGGGAGGGGGGGGGGGAGGGGTTATAGCTAGTAAAAAGATGAAAAAAATGGTACGTTTAGCGGCCCGTATTTATAAACCTTGTAGATTATACCCGTCTAAAATTAATCTATTAGAGATTAATTTTGGATTGTCCCCTTTTTCGGGACTGCTTTTTGATTATTCTATCTCATTTAGGATATATATATACACACGCGCGCATTTTAACGAGTTGATTATGTAAAAAAATTGGCAACATTTCTCTTTATACTCCATCGGGTATGTTCTTTTTGCATGCATACCTGAGGAGTTAAAGAGAAATGCTGTCGATTTTTTTACATAATCAACTCGTTATAATGTGTGTGTGTGTATATATATATATGAGATAGAATAATCAAAAAGTGGGTTAGGATTCACCGCCTTAAATTGCTTTAGGATTACTTATTTATTCACATCATATATGTGCATTTATATCTTTTATTTGTTTGTTTAAAAATTTCAGATGAATCGTAATCATTGGATGTACAAAACTGGGAGATTTAACCCTGCATATTTGAGAGGCGTGCAAAGTTTTATTAAGATTGCTGAAGATGATCGTGTACTAAAAGGAAATGAATCAATTCCGTGTCCTTGTATGGAATGCAAAAATTTTACCGAATTTAAAGAAATAAAGGACATCAGACATCATTTGATTACAAATGGTTTTATGTATAATTATACTTGTTGGTCAAAACATGGGGAATCACTTGCCAATCGTAGCACAACATCGACTAGTTCTGTTGGTTATAATGATGAGAACAATGATTCATACATTAGTGATGATAATGACAATTTAAATGACAGTGATGACAATTTAAACGATAACAATGATAATTTAAAAGACATATTCGATGATTTGGAAACTAATATTGGTGACAATGATCAAGAAAAACTACAACAGATATTTGCCGATTCGGAAAAACCATTATATACAGGTTGTGAAAACTATTCTAAACTCAGTGCAGTGTTGAAATTGTTCAACTTAAAGTCGAAGTACGGATGGAGCGATAAGAGTTTTACAAGTCTATTAGTGGTTTTGAATGACATGCTTCCCAAAGACAACGAGTTACCCATATCCTTATACCAAGCTAAAAAAATGATGTGTCCAATGGGATTAAAAGTTAAAAGAATACATGCATGTCCGAATGACTGTATCCTATATAGAAATGAGTTCGAAAACAGTCATGAATGTCCTACATGTGGTGCATCGAGGTACAAGCGAAAAAAAGAAGTTGCTGAATATGATGACGATGTGACGAAAAATGGACCACCCGCTAAATTGTTGTGGTATTTTCCCATTATACCGAGACTTAAACGTTTATTTGCTAATGCTAAAGAATCAAAATTATTGCGTTGGCATTTTGAAGATCGTAAAAAAGATGGAAAGTTAAGACATGTGGCGGATTCACCTCAGTGGAGAAATATTGATTATAAATTTCCAGATTTTGGTACCGAGATTAGAAATATACGGTTTAGTCTTAGTTCGGACGGTATCAATCCTTTTGCAAATATGAGTAGTCGTCATAGTACTTGGCCGGTTCTTATGTGCATCTACAATCTTCCACCATGGTTATGTATGAAACGAAAATACATAATAATGTCGTTGTTAATTCAAGGTCCATACCAACCCGGTAATGACATTGATGTTTATTTATCTCCTTTGATTGATGACATGAAAACACTATGGAGTACAGGCGTAAACATGTATGATGCTTATAAAAAAGAGAACTTTACTTTGAGAGCCATGATTTTTTGCACCATAAGTGATTTTCCAGCATATGGAAATTTGTCAGGATATAGTACGAAAGGTAAAAAAGCTTGTCCAGTATGTGAAGACGAAACAAGTTCGATATGGTTAAATAATTGCAGAAAAACCGTGTATATGGGACATCGACGATTTCTTCCCACTAACCACCGTTATCGAAGAAAAACCAAAGAGTTTGATGGAAATACTGAGCTCCGAACGGTTCGGAAAGGGGGTTTTGATGCATATTCGCGAGTTGAAGGTATAAACACCGTGTTGGGAAAAAGAACTCGTACTGAGAAAGGAACTCGTACCAAGAAAGGAACTCGTACCAAGAAAGGAACTCGTACCAAGAAAGGAACTCGTACTGAGAAAGGAACTCATATCGAAAATAGAGATAATTGGAAAAAAAGGTCAATTTTTTGGGATTTACCTTACTGGAAATGTTTGGAAGTTCGACATTGCCTAGATGTTATGCATATTGAAAAGAATGTGTGTGATAGTTTGTTGGGCTTATTGCTAAATATTTCCGGAAAAACTAAAGATGGTGTTAATGCTCGTAAAGACATGGAAGAGATGGGAATACGTAAAGAGCTTGCCCCTGTTGAGAGTGTGAATGGTACTTATCTCCCACCTGCATTTTATACTATGTCAAAGGCAGAAAAAACAAAGTTTTGTAAATGTTTACATGATATTAAAGTCCCATCTAGCTATTCTGCAAATATTAAAAGTTTGGTGTCGATGAAAGAGTGTAAATTGCTTGGTATGAAGTCTCATGATTGTCATGTTTTAATGACACATATGATTCCTATTGCAATTCGTGGATTATTACCGGAGAACATTCGACATACAATCACAAAACTTTGTTTGTTTTTTAACATGATTCACACAAAGGTTATTGATCCCGAAGTCTTGGACGAATGGCAAAAGGAAATTATCATTACCCTTTGTGAACTAGAGATGCATTTTCCACCGTCCTTTTTTGATATAATGGTACACCTGATATCTCATATCGTACAAGAGATTAAGGCTTGTGGTCCTGTATTCCTACGTTACATGTACCCTTTTGAAAGATACATGGGTTTCTTAAAAGGTTATGTAAGAAACCGTAACCATCCCGAGGGCAGTATTGTTGAAGGATATATTTGCGAAGAGCCGACCGAGTTCTGCACAGGTAATGGTATCATAAGAACTATAATATTATTAATTGATATTAGTTTTGATAGATACAATTTACAATATACTAACTGATATATTCACAGGTTATTTGGAAGGTGTCGAAAGTATTGGTGTTCCTAAAAGTCGTCATTCAGGTCGACTTGCAGGTTTGGGAGTAGTTGGTATGAAAATAATAGATCCAGGCTATGAGGATCTACAACTTGCACATTTTGTTGTTCTACAACATATGACATGCATTGCTTCATATATTGAAGAACACATGGAAATATGACGATCGACGCATTTGCAAAAGACAGAAAAATGGTACAAAACTAAACATAACGAACAGTTTTCTGAATGGATGAAGAACAAGGTGGCGAAAACTTACGATCAACCAAATGTTGATAAAACTGTGCAAAAGTTGGGGCAGGGGCCAGATTTTAGAGTAAAATCATACCAAGGGTATGATATTAACGGTTATACATTTTACACTAAAAATCAAGATAAAAAAAGTGCAACGCAAAATAGCGGAGTCACGTTAATAGCCTCAGCTACAGAATTTGACAGAGTTAATCACGCCAAAAGAATCGCCACAAACTCATATTATGGTGTCATAGAAGAAATTTGGGAGTTAAATTACGATGATATCATTATACCTTTGTTAAAATGTAAGTGGGTCGATAATCGTACAGGTGTTAAAGTTGATGAATATGGTTTTACACTTGTCGATCTTACCACTGATGGGTATAAATCCGAACCATTCATTCTTGCAAGTCAAGCCACACAAGTGTTTTTTGTGAATGACCCAAGCAAACCAAAATACCATATAGTATTGCAAAGTAAACGTCGTATTCTTGGTGTTGATCATGTTGTTGATGAGGAAGAGTACAACCAATTTGATGAGCTACCGCCATTTTCCGTCGGTGTTCAATCGATAAACGAATCTGCAACTGATGGCGTCACATACGTACGATCCGACCACAACGAAAGGATATATGTTGAATAATCAAGGTTGATATGATATATCTATATTTTACTTCTTATTAAATCGTTGAAGCCAATTTACTAATAAACCTTTTTTTTCCAGGAATGATCGAAACCAAGAAAAGAAAAGAAGAAAAAGATTATAAAAGACTCGAGATTTTCGTTTCTTGTTTTTCAATGAACGAACGGGAGGACATGTAACTCTTTATGTTTTTGGGGTTTTCTTTTTAACTATTTTTATTTCATCAACTTGTTTGTATTTTTAAGTTCCATTATTCTTGTTTTAGTGATGCTTGAAACCGAATCGAGTTATCTCGGGTCCGTAACTTGGATACATCGAGGTAATTTTAGATTGTTGACGACTCTTTGCTTGATTGTTACATTCTCCTTATTTGCAAAATGAAATGTTGGTATGAGGTAATGAGATTGTTAATTGAGACTCTGTAATTACAATGTTCGAACCAACTTAATTTTGGAACAAGTACATATGTATGCATATCGCAAGTTTGATTTTTGGGTTTTTATCGGGTGCTATATTGAGTGCTAGTTCCGTTTAGCGGCGACCCGAAACCTATTTATAACCCGATTTTTAATTAATACTTTAAAAAAAATTATGTTGATAAATATATTATGAATTTACATCGAGATAGTTGGTAACCGGGCAACAAGCTGCGCCGCTACCCCTTTTTGAATAGCAAAACTAAGCTTTTAAAAACAAAATAAACAAAATAAGTTGTTTAAAAAAAATTTAAACGGTTTAATAACTTCATGAGCCCACCACATCAACTCCGGACGTATCTGGTAGAACAAACCGGATGGTGCCATGCCATCCCCTCCAACAGTTGTATGAGTTTGGTTTCGTACGAACATTCTCTAACCCGTTGAAGATGCTCTAATTGGGCTAGCAGACTTTGGGGCTGTTTGGCAACATCTGAATAGTTAAGAGTTGAATTAGTAAAAAGTCTGAACCATTAACTGCTGAATCAGTAAGAGGTCTAAACAATTAAGAGCCAGTATAATGCTTAACCATTCAGAGCAAATTTCTGAACCATTCAGACATCTGCTCGTGAAATAAATAGTCTGAATGGTTGGCGTTGAAACGGTTCGAGTCGAAATGGTACAGGTCAAAATGGTTGGCGTCGAAACAGTACGCGTCGAAACGGTACGAAACTCGTTCCGACCCGAAACTCGTCTCATGCGGAAATTCGTGTCGGCCCAAAAAAAATTATTTGTTTAATGTGTTTGCGGTTTACTATATATTTTTTCCTTTGATTGTCTTATATAATATAATATAACTAATTTATTTTGTTTAACCATTGTATTTTTCTTCATGTTACTCTAAACTATACATTTTTAGAAAAAAATCATTCAGAACTTATGTTAGTTTCATTTTCTTTCATCGTTTGAAATAGAGCTCCAACTGTTGTATAATATAATATAACTAAATTAATTATCACACAAGTAAACCAGGTTATAAATAGGTTTTCACATAAGATAGCCTATATGGATTTTAGATTTTTAGGTTATTTAATAACGGGCTTCTATTGATAATAATTATATGTTACGATTAAAAGGGTTAAAAATAATCGGTAATTACTTCCCACCTTTCTCTTTTCACTTTCATCTCCCCGCCTTATCTCCCCGCCTTTAGAAGCCCTAACCGCCACAACCCCTCAGTTACCGCACTGAGAGGAACACGTCCAGATATAGTGTTGAGATACATCCTTCTTGTAATCGCTACATACATTGGCACAAGAGCATGGCTCCATCAGATTCAGTCTCGTCAGATTCAGTCTCGTCCTGTACCAATCCATCAGATTCAGGTATGTTTCAAACTCGAATTACAAGCAATTACACTTCAAACTAATGCAATCGGAAGTCCTAAACACCAATGAGTAAATTGCTATAGGCAAACCCTAATTTAAAACCAAACTCTAATTTAAAACCCTAAAAATGTCTATAGGATTTTGCTCTAATGGTTAGGGCTTAATTTTATTTGGTTTTGTAGTTTTGTTTTGGGCTTCTTAGGTAGTCTTTGCTTTGAAAATCTGCCATTACTTCTTGTTTTGAAGAGAAATAGGGGATAATTCTTTCAAGCCTTACTAACTTTGTGGTTCAACATATGTTAGGGTCTTAGGATTTAAGTGATGAATATATTATGCACTTTTGGTTTTGTGCCATGTTTTTTTTTTTTATATATAATTTGGTCTCAGATGTCCCCACATCTTCGATTTTGTTAGTTTTTTTAGTATTTAAATGTGAAAGTGATGTTTTATATTATCTGGTCCCTACCTCTCACATTAAAAAGTTAGGATTTTTTTTAGAATTTCAAAATATATCTACTTAAATAAGGTTTGCTTGACTTCCAGGATAAAAGTGCATGTTTCTATTTCCATATTAAGTCACTTTATTCGTTTTCTTGATTGCTCTTGTGTGCTGCTGTTATAATAATAATGTCATTTAATATGTTTTGTTGTTTGATTCTTGGGTGTGCTAATGTTTACGTTTGTATAACGTTTTATTGATTTTTTCTTAGGAAAAATGTCTAATAAGCGCAAGCGAGGAGCTGCAAAATGTTTGAAGAAGTTTAATGATCCGGAAGAATGTACTGTTAAATTCAATGAGAACGGTTTAGCGATTGGAAAAAATGCGGCGACTTTTAAGTCATGGGTTGGCATAGAGTTTAGGAAAAGGATTCCTTATCATAAGGTAGCTAAACAAGTAGACAAACAACTGTACGATGATTTATGGGAGTATATTAAGGTATTATATTTTTATCTACAAAATTTAAATATTATATATGTTACTTTTTATGTTTTACTTATTTTTTTGAATACACAGGAATCATGGAAGATACCTAACAACGATGCAAAAGATACAGTCGTGAAACTTGGAAAGGTCTCAATGAGAAACTTTCGACATACACTTGCAACCAAATACGCTCAAAAAGATATATCTCCCTTTGAAACGTTCAAATTTCTAGACAAAAGTTATTGGGATTCTTTTGTTGTAAAAGTAAAATCTGAACGTTTTAAGGTATTCTTTAATTTATTATTAATATTATTATATGTTTTAAATAAGATTATTATATGTTGTAATTAGTATTAACGGGTTTTTTTTTTATATTTTCTGAAGAAAATAAGTCGAAAAGCAAAGAAGAGTGCAGAAAAAAACACTGACCATGCCCATGTAGGACGAATGGGATTCGTTGGATTGGAGGATGTTTGGGAAGATAGATGGAAGCAACTAGTAGAAAGCTACCCACACCTAGAGGTATTCGGAGATGAACGTATACAAAAATATACTGTTAGTAGATCGTACTATAATCATCTCACAAAGTTGTACGAACTTCCACAACACCTATTATCAGATGGTGAATTCAAAGGAACACTTCACAAATTTGTAAGTATTTATATACATTTATATATATATATAAATCATTTTTACCGCAATTTGTTTTTGTAACAGCATTGTAAAGAGAGAGAGATGAAAGAAGATGGTACATACTATGACATTGGAAAAGACGTAGTGACTGAAGTGCTTGGTAATGGTCATCATCACGGGGGACGTACTCTGTTAGTTTCAAGTGTGCTTGGTGTTACAAAAACCTTGCATTCCAGAAAGAGAAAAAAGAAGTCTAAGGGGGTTGATAGAGTAATAGAAGAGACAGACACGGTGCAAAGGGACCAATCTCGTTTAGTTGCAACGGCTCAGGCTCTACCGGAAATTGAGGTACCATATTTCCTCTATATTAATTAATGAGTAAACCGCCATTTTCGTCCCTGTGGTTTGTTAAAAGTTGTCACTTCAGTCCAATTTTTAACGTCTGATTACTATTCTTTTTAATACGGCTGCACACTAGTAGAGAAACACCTTTCTTGACGCGCCTTGAGCGTCATAAAGGGCACCTTTCTTGGACGGTTTAAAAGTGACCCCATGTTAGAAATCTGGGTGTACGGCTGCGTTTACGGCCCGTTCGCTGCCATTAAATGGCTGCGTTTAGGGCCGTATAACGACTGCGTACGGGCTGTAAAAGCAGCTGTTTAACGGCTGCAAACACAACGGTTATCCGCTGCGTTTACGGCCCGTTCGCAGCCTTTAAATGACTGCGTTTACGGCCATATAACGGCTGCGAACGGTCCGTAAACGAAGCGGTTTAACGGCTGCAAACGCAAAAGTTAACCAATGCGTTTACGGCCTGTTCGCAGCCGTTAAATGGCTGCGTTTAAGGCCGTATAACAGCTGCGAACAAGCCGTAAGCGCAGCGGTTTAACGGCCAGTTCGCAGCTGTTATACGACCGTAAACACAGTCGTTTAACGGCAGCGAACGGATGGATTTGGATTAGAAAATACATATCTGAATTTTTTGGATTTGGATAGTATTCTTACAAAGTTTTTGCCATTTCAGATATCTAAAAATAATTCTAAAAAAGTTTTTAAATAATAAATATTATTAGAATTTTCGGATATTATGTATATTTTGAATGAATTTTTTAGAAAGTTTCGGATATTTTGGATAATCCAGATATTAGAAATAGCGATACATTAGAAAAAGATAGGTGTATTTTATAGTATTTACTAACAGTATTTACGTGTTTGCAGTCAATCACTACTTGTGAGCTTATATGGCCATTCAACGATTCCTTCCCCAACATGATTTTAGGACATGGGCAAGCTTATCCGTCTTCTGATAGGATCTTAGATAACAACCCGATGCATGTTGATTACATAAAGATCTATGTAGATGGTGTAGTGGAAAAATATAAAGGTTATCCAATCCCGCCACACACAATGAAGCCTGAGGAAGTAACTGATATGGGTAGTACACAAGGAAATTTTATTCAATGGCCTAGAAAAGCCATAAAGGTATATTTTTTACGAAACTGTAGCCGTATATTACTTTATTTATTGTTATATTAACAATATTTGTTTTATGATACAGCTTTTAAACACTGATTCTCGTCAAGAATCAGATGCTTATCATCAACAACCACCACCCGACTATTCTGAGTGTTATATGCCAGCTCCGGTAATTGTTTTTTTTTATAACTTATAATTTACATATAGTTGAAATAAAATATATTTTCTTTGCTAATGTAGCCTGACGAAGGACACATGGAATTTCAAGAAGAAGTTAACACTGGAGTGAGTTTTATGGATTTGGTAATCACTTTATTCTATTTCTCTCTCTATATATATATAGTTATAAGAAATGGTCTGATAATGTCATTTGTTAATGTAGCTAAATATTGAGATTCCAATACCACCGAGTCATAACAAGGATGTTGCTGATCCTAAAGTTATTGAGACTGCTCCTACTCGGCCTGTTCGTAGCGAGCATGTTCCTATACCGCATGTCTCCACTGAGCCTGTTCCTACACAACCTGTCTCCACTGAGCCTGTTCTTGCACCGCTTGTCTCTACTGAGCCTGTTCTTGCACCGCGTGGGTCTACTGAGCCTGTTCGTACAACACCTGTTTCCAAACCGAAGAAAAAAAATACAAACATCGCTAAACTTTTGAGAAAGGTAAAGAAAAGGCGGCCTGAAAACATATATAGATTAGTAGAAGAATTGGCGCTTAAAGCTAACGAAAGTTACTTCGCCAAACGGAATGTACAAGGAACCTGAAGTTGAGCACGTTGAAATAAAGGAATTAATGAATCTATCTCTTGACAAATGGGCGGAGCTCGGAACTTTGAATTGGTATATTATGTAAGTACTTGATTTTTTGTTGAGTTATTTTATGGAAACATTTTATGAAAATATAAGTGAGTGATACTAATTTATAATATTTCTTTCTTTGCTTTTAGGTATTTATATGCTTTGGGAGAGATAAACAGCTTGAATAAAACTTCGTATTTTAATCCTCATTATATTGCATTAAATGCAATTGAAGCAAATGAAAACCTTGCCATAAATCATATTAAATCTGTCATGAAGTGTCATAAGAAAAGACAATATTTTATGGCACCATATTTAGCCGGGTATTAGTTTTTTTTTGCTACTTTTCTTGATTTTATTTATTTCATTTAGTTAAAAACTAACATATTAATTTTTGTAAAAAACTTCATAATGCAGGGGTCATTATTCATTAATTATGATTCATCACAACCCCGTAGATAAAAACTACTATGGACATATTATCGATTCAAGCAATGAGGAAAAAGATGCACCGTGTTACAAGATCACTGAGTTATTTGAAAAAGCTACGAAAACGAAAATAACATGGAAAATGGAAAATGTAAGTTTTTATTCATTTTCTTTAAGTTTTGTTTATTTATATTTTTTAACTAGTTACTTGTTAATTCAATATATTTAGTGTCATCAACAAAGCGGAACCTGGGAATGTGGGTATTATGTGATGTACGCTATGTATGATTTTTTGATGACTTGCAGAGAACATCTTGTAAGTATATTTGTATATTTATATCTTTTATATGTTGAACTATAATGCATATTGAATTGTAATCTAACTTTTATTTATTTATTTATTTGTTCAAGATGATGTACAATTCTAGGCCCCTTACTCGGTGTGAAATTGACAAATTTGTAGAAAACATATTAAAGACGTTTGTGCAATTACATGGTAAGCTTTTATCTTCTTTTCATGTTATTTTGTATGAATATGTAATCTAGAGCATAGATATGGTATGCTTGTGACCTTGGCTGGTGATAGTGCCACTTATATATTTATATTATATTATGCAGTAAAGAAGAGAGCAAATTCTACCTGACGATTCACCGGGATTTTTAAAGAAACAATTTGCTATTGGCTTCTAAGAATCAGGTTAGTTTTAACTTTGATTTGATATTGTTAGCATGTAGTCTCTTGCGTAGAGATTTTGGGGTGTCGATATATTGGTAGTTTCGCTATCCGATGCGTTCTATGCACATCTAATGTGGTTTCTAGTTATTATAAAGTAAAATAGCTGTAAATTCTTAAATGAGCTAAATTTGACCGTTAGGATTATGGTTTCTAGTTATTATGTGAATCCCATGCTGCCTTGAGTATCTAAGTACATTTGGAATCCTATAGACCAGATAGTCGTGAATTTTGGTCTAGTTCGAAACGCATTTCGTCCAATATGTTAGTTTAGCGATTCGAGTTTAAGGTTTTATTTAGTTAATTGTATGACATAGTGAATACTCACAATAATAAGAGTATTTATAAACTGATTTGGTGTTGATAAAACTAGAATTAACTTGAAACCATGTATTAGCTTGGATCTATTGATGTTGACATGTTCTTTCTCCGGTTACATAATACTACATTCAGGTTATAAGTTTAAAGTTTTAATGTGTCATTGTTTTTGCAGGGGTTGAATTCACAGCAATATGGATGTGTGCTAGAGGGTTCAAGTCAACTTATTAAGGATTTCTAGTAGATGTTATTTTGCCGAAACTTGGATTAATGGGTTATGTAAAGACAAATTAGAACAATTGTGTGATGTTTTGAAGAACCAGATTTCCTTTATATTTATGCATCTATTTTTGTTTGAATGGCTTAGTAATGCTTTTAAATTATTAATTGTATTATATAATTAGTTACTATATATAATATAACCTCATGAACCTCATTGTTAGCAGTAATTGAATGATGAAAAACATTTTTAAGAGGGTATATTTCTTTTTTAAAACAATCATAAATGACCACTTTTTAAAACAACCTAAAACGATGTTGTTTTGATTTTTCTAAAACACTCATAAATCATAAAAGAACCTTTTAAAACCGTTGATTTGTATTTTTAAAACACTTAGAAACTCATGAACACCTTTTAAAACGGTTGATTCCACCTTTTAAAACGGTTGTATTAGTTTTTTTAAAACACTCATAATCTAAAAACACCACTTTTAAAACGGTTGCATTTTTTTTTTTAAAACACTCATAATCTACACAAGCACTTGTGAACGTGATTTTTTGTGCAAGCCTTTTAAAACGGTTGAGTCTTAATTAAAACGGTCCATTAGCTTTTAAAACATATGAATTTAAAACGGTGGTCCAACCGTTTTAAAATGTATAGATCACCGTTTTAAAAAGGGTTATTTTTGTACTAGTGGATGTATTTTTACCATACATGAAAATTAGGCTGCCTGTTTGCTAATGCTAAGGCTATGGGGTATGGGGCTTGGGTTGGGGCGTGGGTTGGCTGAAAACGTCCAAGCCACCACCCCGGGGGCTTGGGTTGGGGCGTGGCCCCATTGGCGTGGGTTTGAAGCCGGGCGTGGGGCGAGCTAGTAAGGTGACATGGCGGGCTCTCAATGGCCAAACCAAACTCATGCCCCCAACCCAAGCCCCCCCATACCCCATGGGCGTGGGTTTGAGTGGTGGTGTGGGGGGGGGGGGCTCCCATTACACATGTCAACAAATGCCCCAACCCAAGCCCCACCATACCCCATAGTCTAAAAAGGTCATGATTCATCATTTAAAGTTTAAACAAGTGTTTTAAGGTTAGAAATATACATTTTCAAACGGCAAACTAATCTACTTAAACAACACCTTCCGACCATACTATATCCCCAGAGTACAATTATTAGAATATTTAATAATTACAAGTAAAGTTTACTATTAAAAGTGGCTATTTGTACATGTTATCATTTGAATAACTTTTTCTTTTGTTAGAAATTTACATTTTGACTCGTAATTTGACACACAAATTACAAAATTAACTAGTGAAAGAGTTATACAAAATACGGGTGTGCTAATTTCTGCTCAAACTGGCAAACTGAAAACCAGATCGAACAGAGAACGAGCCAATTCACGTTCATGGTATGGAAAAATACATGGTTTTTGGATTGGTCCATCCACTACCATTTCGGTCTGGTTCATGTCCAGAACCAAATCCTTTTTTTTATTGAAAAGACACCGTTTACGCAAGGAATCAGACTTATATCATTAGCCCAGAAGTTTGATCGGGTTCTTGCTTTGATCTGAGCGATTGCACACCTGTAGTTTCTAGTCAACATTCAGCTACAAATTCCCAATATTTTTGGACATAATCCACTTAACAACATGCTCTATTTAATTAATTAATCAACTATAATACAATTAAGAAGTTTTGTGAATAGACAGTAGACCCGGAAATTTTGACCCAATAGTTTGAATTTGGGCTAATTTGGACTTTAAAAAAAAGTGATGGGCTACTTTGGGTTAACATTAATACTTAAGTGGGTTGAAATGGGTGGATGAATGGCCAAATAAAATTACCCGGTGGGTTACCCTAAAAAACAAACGGGTTTCCAAATCGAATTCAAACGCAGATTCAATTCGATTATCAAGACTCATAACTTAACAAACAGGTTTGAAACGATTCGAATTCAAATCATCTCATCTGTCTATTCTGAAGATTTATTGTGCTGCGTAATTTGAGGTAAACATCAATTTTAGGGTTATTTTGTCGCAAAATCACTGATTTTAGGGTTAGTTTGTCAGGATTTTAGGGTTAATTTGTCGTGAAATCAATTATAGCAATTTCATGATTTTTCCATGCGATTTCATACAAAAACACACTCCATGCGATTTTGGAGACCTCCCATGCGATTTCAACCAAAAACCCCCACATGCGATTTGTTCGACTCCAGAACACGCGCTTTTTTATAGGGTGCGAATTGGCTTCAGCGTACCATCGTATCGTACGATAAGCCCATTTGTATGTTACACTTTTTCTATATATATATATATATATATAGGGAGGGGCTCATGCGAGAACCACCCTTATTGTGAGAACCTTGAGAACCAATGTGAACACAACCTAAAATAGCTAAAAAAACCTAACCCCCACCCCCCCCCCCCCCCAAAAAAAAAAAAACCTAAACCCCCCCCCACCCCCCAAAGCTAAATGCTAAAAAAAACCTAAAAAAAACCTAACCCCACCCCCACCCCCCCTCAAAAACCTAAACCCCCCCCCAAAGCTAAAATGCTAAAAACTAAACCCCCAAAAAACCTAAAAAAATCTAAAAAATCTACAAATTTTTTTTTGAATTTTTAAATATTTTTCATGTTAAAATCGCTACTTTTAGAAGCAAAAAAAAAAAAAAAATTAAATTTTTTTTTTATTTTTTCGAAAAGTAGCGATTTTTTTATAAAAAATATTAAAAAATTCAAAAAAAAATTTTTTGTGTGATTTTTAGCTATTTTTAGGCATTTTTGGTGTGTTCACATTGGTTCTCGCGGTTCTCACAATAAGAGGTGGTTCTCGCATGATCTTCTCCCTATATATATATACGATATATATGTTTTGTATACTGAAGAAGATGAAGAAGAATAAGAACAATCACTCATACATAGAGATTTATTTATGTGGTTTGATCATTATGGTTATGACCGTAAGCAACTGTGATGCGTCTTCATATTAAGAAAAATAGAAAATGATGCAGAGCAGTTTAATAACAAACAAACAAGCACAACCAATTTATGTAAGAAATAACTAATTTGGTTGACCTAAGTGATCTAGGATCTCTGGTCTGGATATCCACACGTGTAACAATTCTTCAACGGTCAAACTAGAATAACAAGTTTTTTGTTTTTTTTTTTTTTTACACTTATAACTCAAATGGAGATGTTTAATATCGTTATCTTTGATAGTAGGAGGATGATATATCTATGCATCACGCTTTAATCTTTGTTAGCTGAGCATGGTTAGAAAAACCAACATGAATATAAGTACGATAAATCTGTTGGTTTCTATCTCTTATTACCAGTAAGTTACCAAATAGCTTGAATTTATAGGTGGATCAATGGTAATTAACAGTTATGCATAACGTACCTTCTTGTTAGTTCTTTAAGCAAGGCTACAACATTTTCTCTCAGCTGGGAATTAGATAATAGAATACTTGATAGCATAATTTAAACTAGGGATGAGCATGGTACCGGTTCGGTACCGAACTGGTACGGGTACCGAATAACGGGGAAAATGGGTACCGGTACCGAATATACTGGTACAGTATCGGTATCAGTACCGAAAAACGGGGAAAATGAGTATCGGTTCCGGTACCCAGTACCAATTGCCTATCCCTAATTTTAACTGCATTTACAAGCAAATTTTATTTGACACTTAAGATAGTTTGAATAATTTTCTAGTGTCTAAAATATGTTCTACACCCCTAAAAGGATATACTAATTTTCTAGTGTCCAAAAAGATTTTTGTACAACATAAAAGGCATTGGACTAATTGTTATTGTTATTTTTAACTTTTTGTTTTTATTTATATTTTTTTTTTCTTTTTGTTTTTATTTATTTTTTTTACTTTTATATCTTCTTATTTTTTAGTTTTTAATATTTTTATTTTTCGTTTTTACATATTATAATTTTTTTCTTTTTTTATATATTTTTTGATTAATTTTTTATCATCTCGTCCTAACCCAAACCCATCCTAACTCAAACTTATCCTGACCTTTTTTTAATATACTCATCCTGACCCAAACTCATCCTAAACTAAACCCATCTTGACCCATGATCCAAACCTACCTAACTTGCCCACTTTGCCACCTATAATCCTTACGCTGTAAAGATATATCTTGTACTTTTTTTCATAAGGAACTTGTGGTGAACCAAGTTAACTTTTGGTCAACCGTTCGACAAAATGCCTAGGTGAAAAATCATGAATAAGTTTAGATTTTGATGTATTTGACTCTTTGTACTAACATCAATTGTTGTACAGGTAGAGTAGTATGCGTAAAATGATGAGACCAATGATACAACCAAGCCTCTTCTAGCGAGATATCTTGTACTTCTTTTATTCGGAACTTGTGAATTAAGTTATGTCTTGGTCCAACTGATTCATCAAATGCGACGGTGAAAAATTGCAACAAATAATTTTAGGTTTGTTTTATGAAAACATGAATTTGCGTAAAGAGTAGCATGTATAAGA
Organism: Helianthus annuus; assembly: GCF_002127325.2. Classification (NCBI taxonomy): domain Eukaryota; kingdom Viridiplantae; phylum Streptophyta; class Magnoliopsida; order Asterales; family Asteraceae; genus Helianthus; species Helianthus annuus. The sequence goes on from NC_035433.2 coordinate 83,235,183, forward strand.
TAGTGAGAACAATGATGCATCCAGTGTTTAGTACCATGGTTTAAAAATGCCGCATCAGGTGCGCATAATGCGTAATGCGTGCACGATGCGGTGATGAAAACGCATTGCTGCAGTTGATGTGCAGTGATTTCTCAAAGCGCATTGTCAATAGCGATCGCTATAGCGCGCTACGTAGCGTATAAGTATAGTGTCGCTATTAGGGTTGTAGCGATGGATAGCGAGATTAGCGACACTTTATTTTTTGAGTTAAATGCCATTTTAGTTTCTATGGTTTGAGCCATTTTGCCAGTTTAGTCCAAAGGTTTTATTTTTCACCTGTGGGTCCAAAAAGGTTTCACCTTTGCCATTTTAGTCCATTGGGTTAACTTCATCCATTAATTCTTTTAACGAGAAGGGCAATTTGGTCATTTCACATGACCGAATTGCCCTTCTAGTTAACAAAATTACATATAAAATGACCAAATTGCCCTTTCGTTAACAGAAAAAATGAATGAAGTTAACCGAGTGGACTAAAATGGCAACGGTGAAACCTTTTTGGACCCACAGGCAAAAAACGAAACCTTTGGACTAAACTGGAAAAATGGCCAAAAACCACAGGGACTAAAATGGCATTTAACTCCTTTTTTTGTTTTCTTAATATAAATAGCAATTAAATATAGCTATAAAATAGCTGAATTTTAGGCTTTTGTTAAATATACATGTAAAGTAGCATATATACCAGGGTATTTTGATTTAATACACATATAAAATTTTAATTTTTCTTTTCTAATGTATCGCTATTTAAAAATAGCCGCCCGCTATTTATCACTATTCGCTATGTAGCATATAGGTACCTTATCGTTATTTGTCGCTATTCACCATTAACAACTATGTATGGTGCAGGTGATGCGGTCTGTTTGTATTTGAAATTATATTTATATATTGTTTTAACCACCTAATGTCTATATGTTTGTTTGATATATTGATTTTAGGATTAGGTATTATGATTTTATATATTGTTTGTAAGATTATGATTTTATATATTGTTTGTTATTTACCTATTTTCTGTTTGTGGTTTTATACCTCGTTACATAAGCCAACACAAATATGTTGATTTTATATGCTTTATACCTGTTGCTACTGTGTTTGAACTTTGAATAACATATTTTCTGTTTTTGAATCACTGTTAATTTGTTTTATACTTGATTTTATAAATTAAAACTGAGTTTGTATGTTTAAGTGTGTTGTTATAAGAGTGTTTTTATGTTTTAAGTATTAACGATATAAGAATTGCTATCTAGAATGATTATTTTTAGTATAGTTTAATAATGAACGCCTCACATACGCCGCTTTTTAATTCCACATTCGATACACACTTGACGAAGGTGATTACCCTTTTAAAAGTTCATCCTTAGATCACCTCAAAACATGAAAATTGAAAAACATTCCTTAACCTCTTAAGAATGCTTTAGTTCCTTTGAATTGTGCACTAATGATCTTCAACTAACGCCCAACGGTTGTCATCATTTAAGTTCTTCACTTGGTTCACAATTCGCTCTTTCTTTCTTTGGACTTCCATATTTCAAAGCTGGCTTCTTTAGTGTTTCTAATAGCTCGGATGCTAGCATCATTTGTAGTGAATCATGCAATGCTTATTATTATTATTATTATTTTTTTTGGCTAATTGCCCAAATGACGTAGGATTTCAGTTAATACCTCTAACCAAGTCTAACCAACTCCTTTGCCTGATATTTGGATTACGATGATACAAGAAATACTTGAGACACTTGTGTTTTATTCACAAAATTAGATTGTTACTGAATTTCTATTGTTGTATGCGTTTTTTGAACACATTTTCTTTTTATAAACAGATATGGTGATTCCTTCACCCGTAAAGGCTCAAAGAATCACAAACTTTCTAAAACCATATCTCTTGAAGATGCATTTTTCAAACAAGTTTGTAAGTGCACAGGTGATTCATGCGCCAACTGCAACTGTTGCAGCTGCCGCAAGTTCACAGGAGAAGGTTCTGCGTGAAGCCTGGACTCAAACACAACAAAGTACATGAGATGTTTCCGCTGCTGCTAAGATCGGAATGATATTAGGTGAGAGGTTGCTCGTTAACGACATCCCAGCCGTTTCAGTCGTCTACAAAAAAAAAAAAAAAAAAAAAACCAAAGATATCATGTAAGATTAAATATATTATGTTTAATATTTAATCTATAGCCATCTTAATCATTTACATTATAGAGATCAAAATATATTAGAACCTATTATTTAATTAGTTGGTAATTGTTGATGGACCATATTACCCTTAGTAACTAATTAGGTTTCCTCCTGGGTGCTTATATAAGGAGAGTTATGTGGAGGTTTAAGGGTTACTCAGTTTCACAATTCACACACCCCATTAGCCATAACATCATCACGAAACCTCCTCTCCATAACCGATACCCTTTTCGGTTTTCTTAGCACCATCATCAGTTAGCACCCTAAGGAGGAACCCGATCAAGATGACAGGCATGTTGAACTCCCTCACAGGATTCTCCTCTGCACTATCTGCTATGACAGGTATGACTTATATTGTTTTCCTTCATGCATAAACAGAACTGAACCAACATGTGGTATCAGAGCATATGTTGATTAGTCAGTTCTGTTTTCGTATCCATAATTCTGGGATTGAAACTTGGAAAACGGATTATTTTCTTTATAATTTTTCAAAACCGTCACAGCCGGTTTCGAGTCATGAAGATCGACTCGAAATCATGATTTTCGGAAAAAGATTAATGATATGTTCATTCGGAATTAACTTGTTTATGTTTAGCCGAAATCTGTTTAGAAAAAACTATTAAAATTCAGGTTTCGGGTTCCAGAATTTATGTTTTATGTTTTAGGGTTCATCATGTTCTTGAGAAAATTCGAAGTATTCTGTTATGATTTGGAATATGATTCGGATTATTAAGTGTTTTTTCCTGGCTTTGATCTATTTTGTCCTCTAAAGTTTTTTAGAAAACTGTTAAAAGATAAAGAGATTGCAATTTCGAAATCTGTTGACAAAATTAGATCAGCTTAAAACAGGAAAGAATATCTCTTAATCCCTTAGATTTCGAATTTTCGGTTATGATATCACAATTAACAGCTGTTAGTGAGGTTGCTACTCGCAACCATAACGTCATCACTCGCAACCATGAGGTTGCTACTCGCAACCATAACGTCATCACTCGCAACCATGAGGTTGCTACTCGCAACCATAACGTCATCACTCGCAACCATGAGGTTGCTACTCGCAACCATTACGTCATCACTCGAGACCATGAGGTTGCGACTCGCAACCATAACGTGATTAGTCGAGACCGTAGTTGCGACTCGCAACCAAAACGTCATTAGTCGAGACCGTAGTTGCGACTCGCAACCATAACGTCATTAGTCGAGACCGTAGTTGCGACTCGAAATCTCATTATTTTAAGCTGTTTAAATGTGAACTAAAGAAAAATTTTTTACTTAGTTAATTTGAATGAGCTTTTGATATATCATTTCTGGCCAAGCAATCCTAAGACCGTAGTTCGATCCGCGCTAACGGGTAGTTTGCTATTAAATAAATGGTTTTGTAATTTACTTAGTTAATTAATCAGAATCAGATAATGTAATGTTTTACAAAACCAGAAATAGCTTAACTTGAATGAGCTTTTGATATATCATTTCTGGCCAAAGCTGACTTGATACATCTACTTATCATTCAGGTATTACGAAAGCTATGCTAAGTGTGCATCATAAGCATGAATGTTTTAATATCTGGCCAAAGCTGATTAATTCTTTTATAGATGGCATACTTAGCAAGTGCATAACTAAAGTGATTGTTTCAATTTCTGGCCAAAGCTGATTTGTTACAACCACTTTGCACATATGCTTGAATGATTACACTTCTGGCCAAAGCTGTTTTGTTTTCGTTTAAGTAGAAATTTTTAGTTAAGTCTATTATTTTGATGTTAGTAATAGACATTATCACAGCTTCATTATGTAAAATGGTCATTATTTTGTCTGCCTTAGTTTAACGTGCCCATAGATCACATTAGTTTTTCTTCCTTAGTATCATAACTTGCTCATCTTATTTCCACTATCAGCACCCAACTGCGGGATTCCACCTTTGACTGGTGATAACTTTGCTGCATGGAAGGATGCTCTCATGCTTACTCTCGGATTGCTTGATTTCGATTATGCTCTAAGAGAGAAAAAGCCAGCGGACCTTACCACTCAAAGTACTGCTGCTGAGCAGTTAACTCATGAAAAGTGGACTAGGTGTAACCGCATGTCTCTCATGTTTATGAAGCAATCCATAAGCAATGCAATCAGGGGAGCTATTCCTGATTCTGAAGATGCTAAAACCTACTTAGAACATGTGGAGGCTCAGTTCAAAGGGACGTCTAAAGCACACGCTAGTACCCTTATTCTCAAGCTGGTGACAACTAAGTATGATGGGAGGAGCGGCATTCGCGAGCACATCATGATGATGAATGACATGGCCAATAAGCTGAAGGGGCTGGAAATGGAAATCAGTGATGGTTTCCTTGTTCATTTCATCATTACTTCGCTTCCTTCTTCTTTTGAAGCATTTAAGATCAACTACAACACTCAGAAGGAAAAATGGACGATGAGTGAGCTGGTCGCCATGTGCGTACAGGAGGAAGAGTGCATGAGGATGGATCGCACTACTGATGTTGCCAATTTCACTACCTCCAATCCTAAGAAAAGGAAGCACAATTATCAGAGGAAGGATGCTTCTAAAGTCCATAAGTCTAATCCTAACCCTAATACAAGTGCACCTTCCAGCTCTAAGAACTCCTTAGGCAGTATCCGCTGCAAGTTCTGTAAAAAGACAGGACACATGCAGAAGGAATGCCCTGACTTCAAGGAGTGGCTGGCTAAGAAAGGTAACGATTATTTTATGATACTTGAGTCCTATAATTTAAGTGTTCCTGCTAATTCTTGGTGGTTTGATTCTGGTTCTATGGTTCATGTTACCAATTCTACTCAGGGATTCCTTTCAATCCGGAAGCTGGAAAGAAACCAAAGAACGCTTAAGGTTGGGGATGATCGAGAATTAGAAGTGAAGGCCATTGGAACATTACAATTAGTTATGAAAACTGGTTTATGTATTAAACTTTATGATACCTTATATGTTCCTGAGGTAACTCGGAACCTTGTATCAGGACCAAAGTTAGACATGGACGGTTTTATTGTTTCCCATGGTCATCACCAACTCTCTATCCATTATGATTCTGTTCTTTATGGTACTGGTGTTCTGGATGGAGGTCTCTATAGATTAGAACTAGATGATGGCTTTTCCAAATCTTTGTTGTCATATAACATTAATGAATCACTCACAAAGATGGAAGAGAAACGAGACTTAGAGACTTCATCCATGTTGTGGCATCAGTGTTTAGGCCACATTTCAAAAGAGCGATTAAATCGTCTCGTAAAGGATGAAGTCTTACCTCCTCTCGATTTCTCTGACTTTGGAACATGTGTCAAATGTCTTAAAGGTAAAATGACATTAGCGAATAAGAAAGGTGCCACTAGGAGTTCTAATTTATTAGAACTCATTCACACTGACATTAGTGGTCCCTACCAAATCGCTGGCATAACAGGACATACTTCATTTATCACTTTTATTGATGATTATTCTCGTTACATGTACTTGTATCTTATTAAGGAGAAATCTGAATCTCTAACAACTTTTAAAGATTATAAGGCTGAAGTTGAAAAGCAATTAGATCGTCAGATTAAAGTTGTGAGATCAGATAGAGGCGGTGAGTATTATGGAAGACATACTGATGTGGGTCAAGCTCCTGGTCCATTTTATGAGTTTTGTAAGGGCCAGGGGATTGTGAACCAATACACCATGCCTGGTACACCTCAGCAGAACGGTGTCGCTGAAAGAAGAAACCGTACCCTTATGAACATGGTGCGCAGTATGTTAGCCAACACTAACTTACCATTATTCCTCTGGACTGAAGCGTTAAAAGCAGCTGTTCATATACTCAATAGAGTTCCTTCTAAGTCTGTCCCTAAAACTCCTTATGAACTTTGGACAGGAAGGAAACCGAGTCTTAAATATATGAAAGTATGGGGCTGCATTGCTGAAGCAAAACTTTACAATCCTTTCCTAAGGAAACTTGACCCTAAGACAGTTACCTGTTTCTTTATCGGGTACCCTGAGAACTCTAAGGGTTATCGTTTCTATTGTCCTTCCCATGTCACCCGTATTGTTGAAACCAAGCGTGCCGCGTTCCTGGAGGATTTCAAGGTCAGTGGGAGCAGTACCAACCCTTACGAAGAATTGCAAGAAGTACAAGACGCGGGGGGGAGAGACTCGTCACTTACCATTACTCCGATTACTCCTCTTGTACCCAATGCAATTATTACACCTGGAGTTACTGCACCAACTCCAAATTCACCTCTACAATCAGAACCCATTATACCTCATGACGAAGGCACATCAAACGCTCAAAACCAAGACAAACGCTGAACCCGATAATCTACTCAGGAGGTCATCCAGGCAAAGAAGGCCTCCTAACTGGGATGATTATGTTACCTACCTGACTGAAATGGATCCCGGAAAGCTCAATGATCCTATCTCTTACAATGAAGCCATTAGCAGTGATCAGTCTTCTGAATGGAATAAAGCAATGATTGATGAGCTTGATTCCATGAAGAAAAATGACGTTTGGGATTTGGTAGAATTACCCAACGGAGTCAAACCCGTAGGATGCAAATGGGTGTTCAAAACAAAACTGGATCCGAATGGTAACGTTGAACGCTACAAAGCGAGATTGGTTGCAAAGGGCTACACTCAGAAAGAGGGAATTGATTATCAAGAGACGTTTTCACCTGTCTCTCGTAAAGATTCATTAAGGATCGTCATGGCCCTAGTAGCTCATTTCGATTTAGAGCTGCATCAGATGGACGTTAAAACCGCTTTCCTTAACGGAGATTTGGACGAAGATGTTTACATGAAGCAACCTGAAGGCTTTGAGCCTGAAGGTCAGGAGCATCTAGTCTGTAAGCTGAAGAAATCCATTTACGGGTTAAAACAAGCATCACGTCAGTGGTACCTCAAGTTTGATGAAGTCATGAAGAAGCAAGGTTTTATGAAGAATCAAGTGGATCAATGCACCTACCTCAAGATGAGTGGGAGCGACTTTACTATACTTGTCCTTTACGTAGACGACATTCTATTGGCAAGTAATAGTTTAGACATGCTGCATGAGTCGAAGCGTTTACTCTCGCATAACTTCGACATGAAGGATCTCGGAGATGCATCTTACGTCATTGGCATCGAAATTCACCGAGATAGAAACAAAGGGATCTTAGGATTGTCCCAAAGGGCCTACATAGATCGTGTCCTTACACGGTATAACATGCAACAGTGCAAACCCTCCGTCGCTCCAGTAGTTAAGGGAGATGTTTTCGGTTCGTTTCAGTGTCCGACAACAGAGGTTGAGAAGGAGCAAATGAGCCAGATACCTTACGCATCAGTAGTCGGGAGCTTGATGTATGCTCAAGTCTGTACTCGTCCAGATATCGCTTATATTGCTGGAATGCTAGGCCGTTATCAGACTAACCCTGGCTTAGATCACTGGAAAGCAGCTAAGAAGGTACTTCGATATCTGCAAGGGACGAAAGAATATAAACTGACTTATAGAAGAAGTGATCATTTGGAAGTGGTGGGCTATTCTGATTCTGACTTTGCCAAATGCAAAGATGACAAGAAATCCACTTCGGGCTATATCTTTATGTTAGCAGGCGGCCCTATCTCTTGGAAGAGTCATAAACAACAGTTGACCACAACTTCCACAATGATGGCAGAGTACATTGCTGTTTATAACGCAACCTGTCATGGAATGTTGCTTAGAAACCTGGTCACTGGGCTCAAAATCGTTAATTCCATTTCTAGACCATTGAAGCTTTACTGTGATAATTCAGCTGCCGTTAGTTTCTCGAACAGTAACAGTTCGACTGGAGCTGGTTTATATCTCGATACGAAATATCTATTTGTACGTGAACGTGTTGAGGAAAATAATCTTTGTATCGAGTATATTAGTACTAAGGATATGCTTGCGGATCCGATGACTAAAGGTCTCCCTCCTAAGGTTTATGAAGAACATGTTCGGAATATGGGATTTAGTAAAGACCTTATTTGAGCATATTGTACTAGCTTATGTTTTATGATTAATGAAATTTCCTCAAGTTTGATTTTGTATGTCTGTTAGAATATGTTCAACTGGTATAATGGCATATAGACAAATAAAAGTTACAAATCAAACAAAGGGCTTACGCGTATTTTGATCATGACGATTAGGTTTTAAATTAAGGCTATAGTATGATTAATGGGGGTCCTGAGTCGCATAATGATTCAACGGCTGTATTTTTCTGCTATAGTACTTGTTTAAGGCTAAAATGAGTGTTAACTCCTGATCAGGCTTATCTAATACTCATAGTAAATGATTACTCGGCTAAGTGGGAGAATGTAAGATTAAATATATTATGTTTAATATTTAATCTATAGCCATCTTAATCATTTACATTATAGAGATCAAAATATATTAGAACCTATTATTTAATTAGTTGGTAATTGTTGATGGACCATATTACCCTTAGTAACTAATTAGGTTTCCTCCTGGGTGCTTATATAAGGAGAGTTATGTGGAGGTTTAAGGGTTACTCAGTTTCACAATTCACACACCCCATTAGCCATAACATCATCACGAAACCTCCTCTCCATAACCGATACCCTTTTCGGTTTTCTTAGCACCATCATCAGTTAGCACCCTAAGGAGGAACCAGATCAAGATGACAGGCATGTCGAACTCCCTCACAGGATTCTCCTCTGCACTATCTGCTGTGACAGGTATGACTTATATTGTTTTCCTTCATGCATAAACAGAACTGAACCAACATATCATGGTAAGGTCAAAGCAGTCATTGATTCCTTAAGGGAAGCAGGTGTCAAGTTGCTTTAATTTTTCTTTTTTTTTTTTTTGGAAATGGGGAATCCCCGGCTAAACTTTATTAATATTTCAAAACAAAATTACAAACAAAGCAACTTTGTTTAAAGGCGACTAGCCAAAAAACAAAGTGCAAAAAAAGAAAAAATACATCTCAAAAATACCAAACTAACAAAGAAGCTAAAATTTGGAGCCTAACTTCATAAAGCGCACCATTTCATCGGTTTCCGACTCCACCTCAGCTTCATCCCCATTTATTTTTGTCAAACCATCATAATATTTTCTCATGTTTTCAGACCATGAACTATATTCTTCAATCTTCGGGCGGGTACTAGTTTCCACAAACTTTTTAACCATTTCTATCTCATGTTCCCACAACCCAAGATCCGTGTCAAAACAATCTTCTTCATCCTGTAATGTACCAAAGCTATTTTTTGTGTTTACATTAGGACTCGGTCCAGGCCCAAAAACATTTTTTGAAACATCAAAAAAACCGCTTCCCTTGACTGGGCCTTTAATACCCGGCCCAACACCTTTTAGAAGAGGATATTGGACATCAGATTTTAAAGACGCCATACCTGGACTATTCCGCAATGGGCCTGAAGTACCAAGCCGGTCCAAAGTTGAATCAGTTTCATTTTGAAGCCCAATAGCCTTCTTTGAGCCCAGCGATTGATCCAAATCCAAAATCCCATCCGGTGGGCCTTGCTTTTGAAGCCCAACCGTATCACCAACATTACCTGGTCGACCCAAATCAACAACAACAATTTTTCTTTTTGTTGTAATCATATATGGAACGAACCCGTTTGTTTGTGTGCGCATAACGACATTGTACTGTACAATGCTAAATTGCACCCATGGGGTCGTAGGATGACTCGGGGTTGATCAGTTGTCCGTTGAATTCTGTTACAAGACTTTTTATTTGCACATGCTTTAGAGAGATTAGAGTTGTAATTTTTAACGTGTTTGTATGAAGAACGTATAAATTCGAGTCACTTTATGTTTTGGCACCGCAAAAATGCGTCGTACCATTCATCAACAAAAAAAAAACAATATTTTCATACGTGCTTATTTTTAAGCATATTTCTGTATAAATTCAAGTTGGTTTACGTTTAAACGTAAATTTTCATTAAAGTTATATTAAAAGATAGTGTTTACATTTCCCTTTATAATTAATCTGTCTATACCTCTGTCAAACTTAAATTTATTTTTATGGTTTTTGGTGGATGTAAAACATGTATAGATTTTCTTTTGAACATACTTCTTTCGCTGCTATACTGAACCAAAATATAAATCGACCAAAACCTGCGGCGTAGCGAGGATAATCTTACTAGTTACAATTCAAAATGTAGAACCCTTTAGAGCCAGAGCAAGGGGTGAGCAATAACTGAACCATTAAATGGATCCGAACCGAAAACCAACGAAACCGAATTAGCCGAAAATCGATTATCGGTTATTTATTTGTACCTTCGGTTAATTAAAATTAATCAAACCAACCCATTTATATTATTTGCATATATGTCTAGCTTTTATATCTCCATTTCATGTATTTATCAATCCATTTTATTTATTTATACAACTATTTCATGTATATATACATCCATTACATTTATTTCTAAGTAAAAAAATTAGCACTTGTTTGGTTTGGTTATTAATCGAAATTAACCGAACCAAAAACCGATAAATTAACCGAATAAACCGAACTGATTAGCCGATAACTTTGGTTACGGTTTCAGTCAATACTAATAATTGAACCGGGCACACCCCTTAAAGTCGGACAAAACCGAGATAACTCACAGACAAAACTTCAGTTACAGTTAATTACGTTTCTAGAACACTCCTGGTACATTATCATACACCATAATATATCTGATCAAACATATCTTCCTAAATAACTATTCAAACAACTACTTAATATAACAAGATTATAATATAATATACATGTAACAACCCTCGTCAAAACTATTATTTATTGTATTATTTTATTCAATAGGAAAACCTAATTAAAACACCCAAGTGATACTGCATGACCCCTAAAATTTTCAGAACAATCGGAATCAGGATCAGGGCCCCTAAAACTCAGGGGGGGCATTTCCTAGTTAGTATTATCCAAACTGTTTTCGATAGAAATTGAATTTTAACGAACCGTCGACTCACCCAAGCTACTGAGACGCGTGGCTACCTCATATTAAAAGTGACCTCTCGCGCCACGCGCCAGGACCAGGTTTCCCGGTCGTGACACGCGAGGGAGGACATTTTTCAGCTATAAATAGGAGAGGTTGGGACTTGAAATTCGGCGTTTGAACGACGAAGAAATTCGTCTGAGGCACGGAGTTATGCTCTGTTTACCACAATTAACACACACAAACCTCGAATCGTTGCCGCAATCAGGGTAATTACTCGATCGCTATTACGATTCAACGTCCGATCGATTGTAACTATCCAACGATTGTCCGGGTGCTGCTCAAATTGAGCTTATACTTTGTTATTCATCGTGATTTCGACTTGAATATTCGAGTGCTGTTCGAATTCGGACTATGCTCTGTTATTCGTTGCGAATCCGATTGAATTGTTAAGTATTGCACTTGTTAATCGTTGTGAGGGTTTAATCTCGTGAATTGTCGTAACTGCTGTATTAGTTACAACCCCGTTTGTGTGAATTAGGCTAATCAGTAGACTAGACTCTGCCCAAATTGAATCAGCAATATATCAAGGCTTATCTGTAGACTAAACCTTGCCGGTAGAAATCTGCAATGTGAGTTCATTTCTCTTTTCTCACCGTTTGTGAGTCTATACTCTTTTATCACAGTTTTATCACCTTTTTGTGAAACAATTATATTACAAAATGCTTTCTAAAATCCTAAATGGTTACCAGTTATACTTACAGTGATTAAGTTATTATATTTTACTGGTATGGGAGGTATTATACATTATTTGATTCTCGTTACTATTATCCAGGAAGTTAGCATGACCACAATTATAACTAATATTACTCTAAAATTATTAGGTATAAATCTAAATGGTGCATGCCATAATAAAATAGTCAAGTATAATACTTTTAGTCAGGTTACTATACACTGATATTACAATTAGTGAATTAATATATTTTGATAAGTTATAATAATTGACATAAAATGTCATTATTCTGGATTGCATGATTTAGTGCTAGAGATAATATATTTGACAAAGTAATAAGACATCATTATGTCCAAAGTCACTAGCTGAAAGAATGATCAGCAGTGATATGTCCAAAGACACTAGTTGAAAGAATGATCAACAGTGTTATAATTAGAATCACTAGTTGAAAGAATGATCAACAGTGATAATGACCAGAAGCACTAGTTGAAAGAATGATCAACAGTGCCATGAATAGAATCGCTAGTTGAAAGAATGATCAACAACGATATGACCAAAGACCCTAGTTGAGAGAATGATCAACAGTGTTATAATTTGAATCACTAGTTGAAAGAATGATCAACAGTGATATGGCCCAGTCACAAGAATCACCTAATGACAGATAAAGTGAATAATAATAAAGTATAGTTATTTGATAAATTCACTATTGGACGAAAGTAAGCCAATGAGTGATACTATTGCTGTTATGTTGGAATTGCCATTATGTGACAAAATACTGATTGAGTAAGGTAAATGCAAATAAATATAAAACCTTAATACTGTAAGGTATAACAATATATTTGTATAAAAATGGAATGAATTCACTCAGCATTCCCGCTGACAAAACCTTTTTCAAACATGTTTCAGGTAATTATCATAAGGCTGGATACGGCACTGAAAGGCATCAAGAAATGGCTTATTAAAGAAATATTGTTTTATAAAATAAAATTTATCTTTATTAAAGCTACCATTTTAAAATAGGGATTTATCCCATCTATTTAAATCAAATCCGGTGTTTTCTAAACTCTGATATTTTTCCTAACTTACGGTCCTGATGAAAATTCCGCTGCAATGTTTTTCAAAAATAATCACCGGTACCACGGGACTGCTTACGGCACCCGATTCCGTCCAGGGTGGGTCGGGGGTCGTGACAGAAGGTGGTATCAGAGCCACTGATCGAGCCATTACTGTGAGCCTATAAGTGTTGTGACAATTATACTTAAACTTAAATAAAAGAGTTAGGACATTGCTATTAACTGGTAGCATATCTGACTTGAATATAAAAAGAGATGCCTTAGTATAAGCTAAGCCACTTGTTTAAGCTATTTAGGTGTTCCTTTAATACCTAAACAATAAAATTAGGAAACTAATACAAATTAACTTATGTGTTGTACATGAATATGTATATGTCAATATGCACACATAATATCCTGGAGGTATTATTTTGTTTAATTATTCTGTGATATTAATAAGTGAAAATATTTGCAATCCAGATGTCGAATGAAGTATCACATAATCCAGAAGTTCATGCTAATAATGAAAATCCTTTGGATAAAAATGCTATAGAAAATCTAATAGCTCAAGGAATAGCTAATGCTTTACCTTTAATAATCAAAGCTGTTAAAAATCCCGTAGAACCCACCAAAGCTATGAACAGTAAGCATACCCGTGACGATAGTTTTAACCATAATATCAATAGTGATAATAATGATATTACCAAAACCCCATTTCCCAAGAAGAAGAAGACGATGACTCTCGGGTGTACCTACAAAGAATTTCTAGCCTGTAAACCAACCGAGTTCGCGGGCAGTGAAGGTGCCACGGCTGCTCTACGATGGTTGGAAAAGACGGAAGCTGTTCTTACGATCAGCAAATGTGCTGAAGAAGATAAGGTGATGTATGCATCTAATCTCTTTAAGGAAGAAACCTTAGAATGGTGGAATACAATTCTTCAGGCAAAAGGAAGGACCATGGCTTATGCCATAAACTGGGAAAAATTCAAGGAAGTAGTAGAAAGAAAATTTTGTCCTCCTTATGAAAAGGAACGAATAACTAACAAGTTCCTAAATCATAAAATGATAGATGTGAATTGTCGTGAATATACGACAATATTCTTCGAATATGCAAGAATGGTACCAACTCTGGCTTCGCCAGAACCCGTACTGATTTCTCGTTATATTTGGGGATTAGTTAGCGAAATCCGAGACATAGTCAAGGCCGTTAGACCACAGACTATTGAGGAAGCAGTTGAACTAGCTAACATGCTGATAGATGGACTAATCCGCACAAGAGAAAAAAACAAGAAGAAAGAATTAGCCCAGAAAATTTTCCAAGAATTCAAGAAGAAAGAAACTGAACCGTCATTGGAGCAACCTATCTGCAGAAACAGTAACAAAACGCATTCAGGACGATGTCGTTTTAGGAACACACCCTACTGTGACTTCTGCAAGATGACCGGGCACATAGAAGAAGAGTGCAGAAGGAAAACTAACGTCTGTTACAATTGCGGGGAAACCGGACACATCAAACCATATTGCCCGAAACTAACCAAAACATCTGACACCAAGGCTAGAACAACAAACGGAGCTAAGAAGAATGCGCGAGCATACGTACTTACTACCCAAGAAACAGAGATGATTCCAGACGTAGTCACTGATATATTTCTAAGTTAAGTTATTATTTGACCCTAGTACGAATAAAAGTTCATAAATAAATACATTCCGTCAAATATTTCCTCTATTTCAGATCCATAACAAACTTGTTTGGTTTTCACTTTCGTTGAATCCTTTATTTGGTCACGATCACCTTGTGGTGACGTTTTCACAAATTTGAAGCTTGTGCTAATCTCGTTGCACCTCTTACGTACGGGTTTAATTATTCATTCATGTTGAATTCGCTTTGATTTATTCTATCAAAACAATCTTAACACAATCATGTGCTAAGATAATGATACACAAACTCATTTCATATTTCCGTGTATCTATCGAGCGTTTCGTAATCCTTATTACCTTATCATCTTCGATCGAAATTTTTTTTTCAATTATTTCAATTTCAATCCAAAATAATTTATTGAAACATTCGGATTTACTTCATTTGATTTACATCATGGTGAAACTCGTTTCATTCACCGCTACTATTTCAATCACTATGACACCTTGTGGCGTCATAATAAATTTATAGCTTGAGCTATTTTCAATTTTACTCCTAATGTACGAATTTTAATTTTTGGTTCATATTCTTAACCAGTCTTAATACAACTATGTGTTAAGATAAAAGTACACAAATTCGTATCATATTCCGGTGTACTTCTTAAACGTTTCTTTCATTATTTATCAAAAATATTAGAGTAATTCAATTGGTCTTTTTCATCATCAATTGAAACTCCTATTTTTGAATATCCAAGTTTTCTTCATTTAAAACTTTCAGTTAATTATACGGTGAAATTGTTCGAGCACCGTAATTATTGAAATTATTCCAAGCCTTACGACACCTTGCGAAGTCGTAGCTTATCATAAACATACAAATCATTCAAAACCCACGTATATCTTTCGTTTGACTCATCATTTGAAAATAGTCTTGATACAATTGTATATTAAGACAATGATACACTAAACTTTGTTGCAGTCCAGTGTATTCTTGCAAGGTCAACACACTGATTTTTCTCTTGATATGATTCGATAATTAACAATCATCTTCGTGCTATTATTTCATTCTGACCTTATTGATTCTGAGTCTTCCCCAGTTGCCAATCAAAGTAAGTTTTCTTTTGACCATGAATTTTAAAAAGTCATTTCACTAAACGGATACCTATTTGATCATATATCTGTTGACTTGAACCTAGTCCTATTCTAAACTATATCATTTCATCTCATTCAGTTGTCATCGATTTCTTGAACTATTTCAGTTGAATTTTAAAAACCCTACTGATACAACTAGTATTCACAAAATTTGACTCTGTGTCATTTACCTTAAGAATCTAGTTTCATTGACTAAATTAGGACATAAATCTAACTAAAATATCATAACCCAAATCTGGACGAGATTTTTATTAAGGTGGGGAGAATGTAACAACCCTCGTCAAAACTATTATTTATTGTATTATTTTATTCAATAGGAAAACCTAATTAAAACACCCAAGTGATACTGCATGACCCCTAAAATTTTCAGAACAATCGGAATCAGGATCAGGGCCCCTAAAACTCAGGGGGGGCATTTCCTAGTTAGTATTATCCAAACTGTTTTCGATAGAAATTGAATTTTAACGAACCGTCGACTCACCCAAGCTACTGAGACGCGTGGCTACCTCATATTAAAAGTGACCTCTCGCGCCACGCGCCAGGACCAGGTTTCCCTGTCGTGACACGCGAGGGAGGACATTTTTCAGCTATAAATAGGAGAGGTTGGGACTTGAAATTCGGCGTTTGAACGACGAAGAAATTCGTCTGAGGCACGGAGTTATGCTCTGTTTACCACAATTAACACACACAAACCTCGAATCGCTGCCGCAATCAGGGTAATAACTCGATCGCTATTACGATTCAACGTCCGATCGATTGTAACTATCCAACGATTGTCCGGGTGCTGCTCAAATTGAGCTTATACTTTGTTATTCATCGTGATTTCGACTTGAATATTCGAGTGCTGTTCGAATTCGGACTATGCTCTGTTATTCGTTGCGAATCCGATTGAATTGTTAAGTATTGCACTTGTTAATCGTTGTGAGGGTTTAATCTCGTGAATTGTCGTAACTGCTGTATTAGTTACAACCCCGTTTGTGTGAATTAGGCTAATCAGTAGACTAGACTCTGCCCAAATTGAATCAGCAATATATCAAGGCTTATCTGTAGACTAAACCTTGCCGGTAGAAATCTGCAATGTGAGTTCATTTCTCTTTTCTCACCGTTTGTGAGTCTATACTCTTTTATCACAGTTTTATCACCTTTTTGTGAAACAATTATATTACAAAATGCTTTCTAAAATCCTAAATGGTTACCAGTTATACTTACAGTGATTAAGTTATTATATTTTACTGGTATGGGAGGTATTATACATTATTTGATTCTCGTTACTATTATCCAGGAAGTTAGCATGACCACAATTATAACTAATATTACTCTTAAATTATTAGGTATAAATCTAAATGGTGCATGCCATAATAAAATAGTCAAGTATAATACTTTTAGTCAGGTTACTATACACTGATATTACAATTAGTGAATTAATATATTTTGATAAGTTATAATAATTGACATAAAATGTCATTATTCTGGATTGCATGATTTAGTGCTAGAGATAATATATTTGACAAAGTAATAAGACATCATTATGTCCAAAGTCACTAGCTGAAAGAATGATCAGCAGTGATATGTCCAAAGACACTAGTTGAAAGAATGATCAACAGTGTTATAATTAGAATCACTAGTTGAAAGAATGATCAACAGTGATAATGACCAGAAGCACTAGTTGAAAGAATGATCAACAGTGCCATGAATAGAATCGCTAGTTGAAAGAATGATCAACAGCGATATGACCAAAGACCCTAGTTGAGAGAATGATCAACAGTGTTATAATTTGAATCACTAGTTGAAAGAATGATCAACAGTGATATGGCCCAGTCACAAGAATCACCTAATGACAGATAAAGTGAATAATAATAAAGTATAGTTATTTGATAAATTCACTATTGGACGAAAGTAAGCCAATGAGTGATACTATTGCTGTTATGTTGGAATTGCCATTATGTGACAAAATACTGATTGAGTAAGGTAAATGCAAATAAATATAAAACCTTAATACTGTAAGGTATAACAATATATTTGTATAAAAATGGAATGAATTCACTCAGCATTCCCGCTGACAAAACATTTTTCAAACATGTTTCAGGTAATTATCATAAGGCTGGATACGGCACTGAAAGGCATCAAGAAATGGCTTATTAAAGAAATATTGTTTTATAAAATAAAATTTATCTTTATTAAAGCTACCATTTTAAAATAGGGATTTATCCCATCTATTTAAATCAAATCCGGTGTTTTCTAAACTCTGATATTTTTCCTAACTCACGGTCCTGATGAAAATTCCGCTGCAATGTTTTTCAAAAATAATCACCGGTACCACGGGACTGCTCACGGCACCCGATTCCGTCCAGGGTGGGTCGGGGGTCGTGACAATACATAACTTACAAGTGACAGATAGCTCACAAATTCCATCCTTATAATTTCCCCTATGCAGGCGCATCCACCCCTGTAACACCCATTCACTGTCTTCATCAAACACAAAGTCTCTATGATACCCTGATTTCATACTGGCCCTCAGTTTCGACACAAGTTCACGGTTCAGCGGTTTGATCTTGAACCCAGCCCGTACGAGTCGTTCTTGCCACTGCTTGTACGTCTCAGGCCTCTCGACCATCTCGGCACCTTCACATGTAATCACGTTTATAGCTTCACGCCCAAAAAACTCCTTTTCGAAATTCAGCCGTTGTTCATCATTATGGTCTAATGTAGCATCGAACATGTCAAACATAGAAGAGTAATGAAAAAGGGCTTCCTTGAAACGTGTGACGAAAAATGGCAAGTTATAAGATCCATTTGCTACAGTTTGAACAAAAATATCGGGTTTCATATCTCTTATCAGTTTATGAGACTAGTAACGTGCCTGCGCGATGCGGCGGGGGCGACACTTTGCATTGTGATACTCGTTTCCGGTAGTTTTTTATTTGTATAACCGCCTGTTGTATTCAAACAAAGTTCAATGGCCAAAGCCAAAACCTAAACAAGCCTCTGGCGTTAAAGCCACGAGCACTTTTTTCCATGGTACTAACCGATTTAACTTTTTTTAGTTACCAATTTTGTGAATACAATATTTTTCTAACCCTCCATTGTCTTTTTATGTTGATCTTTTGTTTAAAGATGGTAAACGAAACCTACTTATTGTGAAATATTATGTTAAAGGTAGGTTCTATAACAAATTAGCTATTAAACATTTTGTGGCTTTGACGGAATTTATCATCTACTTGTACATTTTAATCCGCGCGTCAATACTGAACAAGACAACTATCGAAACGTCGACAAAAATGAGTAGGTCGTCACGGTACCTTTAGATTTTTTTAAACATTATAGTTTATAAGATATATCAAGAAACGTAAAAGAATTATAAGTTTGTTGTAGAGTGAGAAAAGTGTAACTAATTGTCCATAATTTTGTTAAAACTCAGGGATTTAAGTGTAATAAGTTAAGGGGCTAAAAAATAAATAGTGTTTAAAAGACCAAATTACTCTCATTTTAGGGGTCTATCTATAAATAGGGGGGGGAGTTCTTATTTTTTGGGTATCTTAAAATACCTCTCCCTCATCTATACTATATAATAAAAGAAACCAACTTTGGGACACATGTCATTCATTGAAGGCATCTATTTTTTAGTTTTTTTCTCTCTAACCTACTTAATTATAAATAATTAATATTAAGTAAAAGATAATTATAAAATTAAATTTAATATAAATTTAAACAATTCGTATAGGATTAAAATCTTATTAATGATCAATAATTATTTATATATTTCAAAATTAATAAAATAGGTTGTTAAAGACTTATTTTTTTACTTCAAATTCCATTCCGTAACCATTTAAATTATAAGTGTATTATAATCCCTAATGATTGTTCAAAATAATATATAGATAAATAGATAACTACGTACTATGGCTTGAATATATATTTTTGTATGATAAAAAATTATATTGTATAAGATAATATATAAAATAATATTAATGTTGTATAGAAGATCATCTATACCTATACTACATACAGTGGCGAAGTTTTAACCAAATGACAGGGGGTCGAAAACGTATATACGAAAAAAAAAATTATAGAACTGGGGGGTCGGAAACATATATACCAAAAAAATTCTATAAGAAAACCGTATATATAACACTACTGAGCGAAAAGTTCGGGGGGCGGCCGCCCCTCCCCGCCCCTTCTATACTTCGCAACTGACTATATAATAAAAGAAACCAATGAGGGGACACATGCCATTTATTGAAGCCATCTATTTTTTAATTTTTTCCTCTCTATCGTACTTAATTATAAATAATTAATATTAATTAAAAGATAATTATCAAAATTTAATTTAATATAAATTTAAACAATTTGTATAGGAGATAATATAATATTTTGAAATATTATTAGATTTCAAAATTATTTATCCTAAAATTAACAAAAACATACACTAAATATAAACTAATATAATGTAAATGATTTATTTATTTTATTAAACTAAAGTAGTTAAGGTAGAAGCCATTTTAAAAATGTTTACAAGGGGTAAACAAAAACATTAATCAATGTTTATTGGTTCTATATTTTTCTTTTCGTGTTCAACTCTCAACTCAAATGCGGTATTCACTATGTTTACGTGACATTTATAAGAACCATCACCGCAATCACCCAATCCATCATATATCGAGTATATCCATTAGTTTTTTTTGAAGATATAATTTTTTATTAGATTCGTTCAACCCGTGTAATAAATGAGGTCTTTAAAGATATAATTATTTTATTATTTACTATACAAAATAACATTTTACACAACCGTGTAATACACCGGGTTTCTAAAAATATAATTTTTTTGTTATGTGCTATCTAAAATTAGATTTATTCAATCTGTATAATACACATGGTATATAAAGATATAACAATATAATTTTTTATTGATTGGTATATAAATTATATGTGCTCAACCCAAGGTTCTTAAAAATGTAACTTTTTTCATTATTTAATATAGAAAATTAAATTACTCAACCCGTACAATACATGGGGTTCTTAAAAATATAACTTTTCTGTTATTTAATATAAAAAATACATTTATATCCCATGTAATAAACGAGATTTTTAAAGATGTATTGTTTTATTATTTGGTATAAAAAATTACATTTATCCAACCCGTGTATTACACGGGGTTCTAACCTAGTTTATTATAATATAGTATAGATATAGATTAGTTGCATATTCTTTCTTTTGATAATATACTATTGATTTATAAAGAGAAAAATGATAGTAATCTGTTAGATGAAGACACTAAATTGTACCAATCTTTCATAGTGAACTTATTATGTTAATGAGTTGAACTTTGAGCACAAATAAAATGAACGCAATTCAATATAGTGATGAAAGTATGGTATTAAAGTACCGGGCCACTAGACGGGTCTCTTTGTTTTCAACCTAAAACCATTCATAGATAAACACAAACTCTACAAAAATTATTAAAAAAGTCTCAAATTTCAAGAACCACCTGCATATTTACTTAGAGATCAATCCAGAAACCAGGTGGGTTTGGGTCGGCTCAGAGCAAATGGGCCAGTCTGTTGAGCCGCTTCTCTTCTCTCTGGGTGGTATCACACATACTCTTTTGAGCATGGAGATTCTTCCTTTAGATAATTAATTATGGTACACTTGGCATCAGGTGATTTGTGTAGCAGGTAAGCTTTGACACCAGGAACAAGTTGTAACGTTTCACTAAAAAACAACTTGCTGTCAGTTTCAATATATATATGGTGTACCTTAAAATCCAGCTTCAAAAACCTCAAATCCCGAAAAGGTGAACAACGGATTCCATTCACCGGAAACAATGCAAGTAGACGAACAACATGTGCGGAAAGCGTAATCGATTTGGCAGCTTGTAAAGTATCGAACATCATCAGCAGATTATCAAACTCCATCTTCTCTTGATTTTTGCGGCTGCTACGACCATTGGAATTAATGACCCCGGTGTCAAGAACAGGAAAATGTGCTTTCAACTGTGGGAGACCACTCCCTTTCCACTTGAAATATCTAAGTTTTGGAGTCGTGAATTCACAGTGACCCACATCCTGACTGCAGTAAACGAAGGTGAACTCTGAAAGTTGCAGAGCGTGTACATTCAAAGCTTGGCCATTTGTAGCAAGATAACAACGGACCAATCTTAACTTGTCTAGCTCCGGAAACCCTGAGAACGGATCAAGATCCCTGATGATTACCCATACCAGATGTAAACTGGTGAGATTCTTGAATGATCCTGATCTTGGTTGCAAAAACGGGCAACCCGCAGCATATTTGCTCACTAACTTCAAGCTTGTTAATGAATCCGATGACCAGATCGGCCACATCCAGATCCCTTGGTTATATATAGTGTATCCGATGCTTGCTTCCAGTTCTTTTACACCGTGCAAAAACGCGTAATCAAAAACTTTTTTTACCATCTGGGCATTGCATGTTCCACCACGTTTGAAGGTTAGTCTACGCAACTGCACTGGTTGACGATTGGATAAAACCTTAATGACAAAGTTATCAAAAACATGGAGTTGTTTAAAACTATCAGAACTGAAATTGAGATCGGGAACCAAGGTCCATAAAAACGACCATGATCGCGATATCATCGATGTTTCAACGGCATGTTTGGCGTCAAGATAAGAAAGAATTTCAAGCAGCGGGATTTCGGGCAGACTGTCAAGCGTTGTTTCTGTTTCTGTACGTAATTTTTTGACCCCCATCTGAATTGGGGTAAAGATACAATCTTTCAAACAAATACAAATAATTTATAGCTGATTTCTAACCTCAATCGCCAATTTGTCTACTTAGGGTTTTGGTCGCAGAGGGGCTCCAATTTGTCGGTCCTGTAGCGTACTTTTCATGTTGCAGATACTATTTAATTACTTTATCTTTCATCTTATCCCCTATTACTAATAGCACTTACGTTTCAGGTCCCTCTACTACTCTTTCTTTTGAACGGCTCAAGTATTATTATATTAAATAAAGGTCCTAATATTAATACATGGCAAAAACTTATTTACACATGCTCTATATATTGACCGTATACAGTTATACGGCCCGTATAAAATGAAATAAAACTAACAAAGTCTGTGCCTGCAGACTTTGTCAGTTTTTTACATTCCATACGGGTCGTATAACTGTATACGGCCCGTATACACCATGTGTAAATAATTTGTCTGGTCGTATACAATGTGTACGAACGATGTATACGGGCCGTACAACCGTATACGACCCGTATGAAACGAAAATTAGATTTTACCCAAATTATTTAAGGGATTTAAGGTGTCAATCACACGAGACATTTTACAGTCGTTAGGTGGTCAAATCTTTCTAAAAGTAGAAAAAAATATAACATTAACAAGTAACAAAGATTGAAGAATAAAAAAACGTGTCGTATGACTGTAATAAAAAGGAAGGGTGAGGCATTTGATGAGAGTTGTAAGGAGAAGCGTTTTAATCACTTGTTTCGAATCATCATAGAAGGCGTGTCGGGTTCTGCTAGAAGAGTATCAGGATTTTGTTGGTTTGTTTTCAGGTAGGGTTTAGAATGTTTGAAGTATTCTTGGTTCAATACCAACTCTTCTGAAAGACAAGAATACAACGTTCATGTATCACAAGGAATGACCGATCTAAGGCAGAGAACCTGATTTAGATACACAAATTCATCACCGGTTTCTACAACACAAGCACATACACAATTTGTTGGAAGAACCCGACACATCTTCTGCTAGTTACTCTTTTCTCCGATTTCAACAAATCTTTCAAGGTCTTAAGTGATGGACAATTGGTTAAAAGATGTAGAAGAATTTGTGTAGAGATCTTTACGTACAAATTTGCATCATCCTTACGGTTACAAATGAAGTATTAAAAGATGTTAGTTTCTTGACAATATGGTTTCTCGACAAATGAAGTATTATCTGTCCTTGCTGCCTCTTCGGTTGGTAAAAGACATAGGATGGTTTCTAATACAGGCTCTTTTAGAGAAGCGTTGGGATTCAAGGGTTTATGAGTAAAAGATGTTAGCTTCTTGACAGTATGGTTTCTCGACAAATGAAGTATTATCTGTCCTTGCTGCCTCTTCGGTTGGTAAAAGACATAGGATGGTTTCTAATACAGGCTCTTTGTCAGTTGTGGTTGATTTATAGGAGGAGGTTATGAAACGAATATGTGTTTATGCGAATTCCCAACATCCTTGCTTTATTCTCTTTAATCTATTAGAACGATCCTTGTTTTGTCACGTACATGCGTTTAATTCCCAACATCCTTATTGTATCAGACTCTCTCCCCTCCTTTTCTCTCTCTGACAACCCTAGACCCAAACCACCGCAATCCACCACGTTCTGCGAAAAAAAAAACATCATCTTTTCATCATTGTTCTTGAAGATGAAGATGAAGATGAAGAAACGAGGGTTTATTCTCTTTAATCTATTAGAACAATCCTTGACTTGAATTTGTGGATTTCGGTTGGGTCAGAAACTTAACAATTTTCACAGTGGTGCCAATGTCCTACTACTACAATCCTTCCAACGCCTGATTCCGATACAACCCTTGATGTTGAAACCGGTTTTACCTCATGAAAAGGAAAGAAAGAAATTTTTTTAGAGAAGCGTTGGGATTAACGGTTTATGACTCAAAGTTAAATTTTTTTTTCTTTAATCTATTTTTTTAGAGAAGCGTTGGGCCTCCCATGTACCTTGGCTTCGGCAGAGCTAAATCAGTTAAAGGCTTTGCTGGAGGGAACTTTAGGATGATTACAACTATGAAACTTAAACGTGCTCGAGCTTTGCAGCTCACTACCGACTCTAACTTGCCTGATCAGACTCGCTCTGTTCAAACTCGAGAACTGAAAGAAGAGGATTTTTAAGTTGAACCCATGCGGGGCAGAGGGAAGCAACCTTGGACAGGTCAGACGATACTCGTTACCTCCTGGAACGAATGTGGGTCTCATTATACGGCAACTGTAGGGAACTCGTGTTGAGCAAATCACACCGGCTTCGATATTCTAGTCATCCAGGTTTGGATGAGAGACACTAGGATTTATAAACCTTGTACTGACGATCGGGCATGAAGGCCCACCTAGTTAAGTATGTGAATGATGGATGGACTTGTGGGAAAGTCAAAGTGAAGGATCAGCAACCAGCAATACCCACATGGAAATGAGAACAGACTGCCATGAAATTTGGTCGCTATTCTACTTACAACTCGAAGCGGAAACAATATCACCTGGATGATCGTTGATTGTCTCACGTAACCTGCACACTTTCTAGCCATCAAGCAAACGGATAAGTTTTCTACACTTGCAGTCATCTACCTGAAAGAAGTGGGTGCTAGGCACGGGGTGCCTACCTCCATTATCTCTGATTGCGACTCACGATTTGCATCTGATTTGTGGGCAGACTGAACACAACATATCACCCACAAACGGATGGGCAGACTGAACACAACATCCAAACTCTTGAAGACATGCTTCGAGCATATGTAATCCACTTTGGCAACGGATGGGAAAGACACCTCCCTTTAGTGGAGTTCCCGTATGACAACAGTTACCACACCAGCATCCAGGCTGCTCAGTTCGAGGCATTGTACGGGCAGAAGTGCCGATCACGTCTTTGTGGGACAGAAGTTGGAAACAGCCAAATCACTGGCCCAGAAACCGTCGTAGAAACAACAGAGACGATTGCTCAGATACGACAATGAATGGCGACAGCTCGTGACCGTCAGAAAAGCTACGCTGATAAACACAGGAAACCACTCGAGTTCCAGGTTGGAGATCGAGTACTACTTAAAGTCTCACCTTGGAAAGGTGCAGTTCGTTTTGGTAAGCAAGGCAAACTCAACCCGCGGTATGTTGGACCTTTCGAAGTCACGGAGAGAATTGGCAAGGTGGCCTACAGATTGAGTCTACCCCAAAGAACTCAGTGGAGTTCACAACGTATTCCATGGGTCGAATCTGAAGAAGTTTCTGTCAAAGGAAACACTCATAGTTCCTTTCAAGGTGCTCACCATCGAAGATCAGTTGCGATTTGTCGAAGGACCAGTAGAAATCTTGAATCGGGAGATCAAGATTCTTAAACGCACCAGGATACCTATTGTTCGAGTTCGTTGGAACTCCCGTCGTGGCCCAGAGTTTACCTGGGAACGAGAAGACCAAATGAAACACAAATATCCCCAGTTGTTCGAGAACAATGAAACCACTACTGAGCCTGAAGCTACTGTGGAATTTCGGGACGAAATTCCAAACCAACGGGGGGATGATGTGACACCCCAGGAAAACTAGGAAACCATGCAACCTAACTAGCTTCCTCAGTAACTATGTGCTAAATTTCGGGACGAAATTTCTTTCAAGTTGGGGATGATGTGATAACCCGAACTTTCAAGGTTAGTTTTGTTTAATCTCGTGACACCTGACTAGCATCGCTATTATCCATGTCTTACTATTTTTCGTCACTATGTTTACGTCTCGTATGTCTGTTAAATTGTTTAATTATATCTAGTTCTTGTGATTATTCTAGTTCTTGTGATTATCACCTATGATATAACAAATGGCCATGACTAGTTAGACAATGTTGCATCTTCATTCTTCATACTCTATTTGGTCCGAACCCATGTAGCCCGAATGCACAGCCCACATTACACGGCCCATGAACCCTTGTAACCTCATGCACGCACATAAATGTGCGTGGTTTTCTTGAATTAGTTTCCTTTTACCACAAGAGAACCCTAGTTATTCTTTTCCCTGTAGCGACTTTCAGCAGCCCCATCCCTTCTCTCATTCCCAGTTGCCTGATAACAGACATCACCAAGTTATTCCATCCCAAGGTTAGTACCCTTGTACTCGATTAGATAGTTGTCCTTGGCTGTATATGTCTTGTCGTGGTATCAAGCATGATTGTGAGTTTATGTTATAACATGAATGATGATGATTGGATTATGGGAATGCTATGTGAAACTGGAAGTTGTTATTATGATGAATAGGTGATGATCAGTTAACATGCTAATGATTAGAATTATTTCATATGATTGTGATTATATGTGGATGATGTGAATCATTGATCTAGGGTTAAATAACATGTTAATGAAACGTATTGTTTATATATATATGATGATGATAACCTTGAATGAAAGTGGAGGCCATGAGTGATCTAATCAAACAATAATATTTGGTGCTCATGTGAAACAATGGCCAATGTTGTCAGCCATTTGCTTGAAGTGGTCCAATCAAATAAAAGGTTTAATGAATTAGAGGGATCATGAGGCATCTAATTAATGTTGTCAGAATGATGTGAATGATTGTTAATGGCAAAATAGTGATTAATCGTATATAAATGCATGAGTAGAAGGAATTGAGTTAATGGGTAGTAACTTGATGAAACAATCAAAGTCCCATTTAGTGTCAGTGCATTTAATTTTTGCAGTCAAACAATTGAGTTGAACTTTATAAAAAGATGAACCCATGTAAGTTGGTATGCACTAATTAGAGTTGCTCCAATCAATTTCTAGTATTAATCGGTTCAATCATTACTGTTGGATTAGAATGATATAATATGTGCATGTCATTAATGTTGTGAAGAGTTTATTATGCTAACAAGTATGTGAAACACAAAAATTGCTTTATGTGACTAACTGTGCAATTAGTAAATGGACATTAGGATTGTTAGGCCGAAGGATTTAATTGGGCTTTAGCAAACGGGCAGTGTTATTTGGTTATGTTATTGGACCGAGGGGTTTAATGGGCTGAATGTTTAATAAGTTGGGTTAATAAGGTCTTGGGCCGCATAGGGGTGCGGCAGGGGTAGCCGGGTGGAGGCCCAAGCGCACGACATTTCTGTTGGACCGGGCAGGTGGGCTCTTGCTCGATGCTTGGGCCGGATCACATTATTTAGTGGGCCTGGGATTTATTCGGGCCACGGGTTAGACTCGGGCCGCATAATTGATTGGATTACTGCATTAAAGTATTAACGGTGAATGTGAGACGTGAATGGAATATGTGAAGTGTATATGACTCGAATGTTTACTATGTGACTACGTGATTACTAATACACTTTGTGCAAATTGTTACATACGTGTGTCTAGATACGTGAATTGTGAATTCCTGAAACTGACTGTCTCTGGTAACCACGATAGGGTTTGATTGATCAACTTGAATACGTGAATAAACATACCGACCAAACCGAGTTGAGTTCACACTTTCCACAAGGCATGGGATTCCCAAGGGTTTGGAATGGGTAAAGGATTGAAACTGAAACTACGTGATCTCCTAGTTTGGGACACGTACACACCCTCTTTATTGAAGGGTGACAACATGTGATAAGTATTTAATCGGAACCGTGGTTTGGAGATTTCGTACACACCCTCTTTACTGAAGGGTGACAACACGGATACTAGACCAAAACTCTCTATCATGAAGTCCCTCCTTTTTATATTGACTTAATCGCCGGGCCAATGGCGAGCGGGTCATTAGTTAGATAGCGCTATTTAGGTTTGACAAGCCTCACACCGTGCCGCAGAGGACGGGTGTGAACTAATGGATCTGGGCACTAGTCAATGATGATAGACATTGACGTTAGGGCACCAACTTACTTTAGTCAGTGGTCGATATTGTATACGGGTCTAGTGGTTCACATAGGGAAGCTCCTACTGGTTATGGTTTGGGAAAGAAGGAATTGGTAAATCATATTTTCAACTATGGGGTAACCCCCACGGCAAGTAAGCCAGCTAAAGAAAAACTATGTTTATGAAACAACTTAAAACGAACACCCAACTGTGAACTCGCTCAACTTTGTTGTTGATTCGTTGTTACATGCCTTGCAGGCCTTTAGGTGCATATCAATTGGAACTTGCTGTCTGGGAAGCTGGAGTGGTCATGGGTCGAGATATATGGAATCTCAATACAAGCTCAATGGTTAATGTACTCTTGGTTTACTAAACACTTAACAAATGATTTATGCTTCCGCTGTACACAATGAACGATATGTAACGTTTGTAACGCTTTATGTTAATAAATGAAAGTTTTATTATAATTATGAGTTCAATGTGATTGGTGGCTTGGATCCTGGCATGTCACACGCCTCGCGGGGGTTTTCCGTACGTGGTATTTTGGGGGGTGTGACATTTGCAACCCTAATACAAATCGGATATATCTTCTTACTTCAAACTCAAAACGATTACAAACTAATGGCAGGTAGACGAGCAACAAGTTGCGCCGCTACCCCTTTCTGAATAGCAAACCCTACCCTGCTAAACACAAAATTCTGCCCCTTAACATGTGCGGTGTTACTGCTTGCTTACCACCTGTTGAACCCGCTTCAGGAACCGCACCGCGTCAGGGGCGAGAGCGCCAATTGAATTAAATACTGTAAATGAATTAAATCAGTCCCCCACAAAGTGCCGACTTCCGAGTAGTGTGAACATGATTATTTTTGTGGTAGTATAATTATTAGAAGGGATTTTTACATATTTCCCCCTCCTAAGAAGCCTTATTACATATTTCCCCAATCCCTAAATTTAATTACATATTTCCCCTTCCTAAAGAAGGCTTATTACATATTTCCCCAATCCCTTAATTTAATTACATATTTCACCTTGCTAAAGCACATATATTACATTTTTGTCGATTTCTTTAAAATACTCATATATAGTTACTATTTTACCCTTAATGAGTTTATTAAATAACTAAATATATATTTCCCATTCAAATAAAATCTATTAAAAAAATTATAAGATTAACAATATGTTTTTTTTTCTTTTGCTTTTTAAGTTTATTCCTTGTGTAAATTGAATATAAATCGGAATCGGGACCAGACGCAAATTTGATTTTTGGTTTGCTGGGTTATATTAGTTGTTTACTAATTAAAATTTGAAATCAAATTATCTCTTTTTTTTTTATTCGAGTTAGGAATCTGTAGGGTTCTACCAAATTGATTAAATTCAAGTTACATAGTTCAGTTGTACTTGAATCGACTAGAGTTTGTTTGTTTTTTTCTAAATTAAATGTGAAAATAAACTTCTAGATGGTTCCAACGAAAAATATTAAATTCAAATTCAATAAAGAGTTAAAATAGAAAAAGCAAAAAAAAAAAAAAACATATTTTTAATGTTATATTTTTTATGTATTTGATTTTATTAGAATGAGAAATATGTAATTAATCATTTAATAAACTCATTAAGGTTAAAATAGTAATTCTATAAGAGTTTTTTAATGAAATGGATAAATATGTAATATATGAGGTTTAGAAAGGTGAAATATGTAATTAAATTTAGGGATTGGAGAAATATGTAATAAGGTTTCTTTAGTAAGGGGAAATATGTAATAAGGTTTCTTTAGGAAGGGGAAATATGTAATTAAATTTAAAGTTTGGGGAAATATGTAATAAGGCTTCTTAGGAGGGGGAAATATGTAAAAACCCCTTATTAGAACTAGGTGAATTCCCGTGCATTGCAATGGGGCATTCAGTTGGTATCAGCTTGGTTTTTAACAATATTCATACGATACTGTTACTCGGTATAGCAACCAAAAAATATATGACAAAGATGATACTGACATGTGTTTTGTAATGTTTGAAAACCATAAAAAAGAATACAAGTATTAGTTCAGATAATACTGATACGGATATCGATGTCATTCAGTCAGATTTGGTTTTGTTCATCATGACCTCGGACGGTAATGGCTCGATTCGTCGAGATAAAAAAATTAACATGTATTAAAACATAGTAGCTGAATTTTAATGGAACATTATATTTAATTACTAAAATAATGAAAAGGTTAATAAAATATATCTTTGTGCTTGGATCACTTGTACATTATTATTCAGAACTCGATTTTGAGTAAATTCGTATTGATACGTGAATAAAAATAAGTGGATTGTAACGACACACTCTAAGGAACAAAATAAACTAAAAAGTAATTATATCATAAAACAATAAAAAAGTACATATAATATAAAAAAATAATTAAGTATATGATAAAGAATAAAAAATAGTTTTAATTTTACTTCATATAACTTTGGTTGTATAAATGTCAGTCAATATGTAAAACTATAAGAATTTAATTAAACTAGGTTTTTTCACAATCACCGCGTTGCGGTGAACTTATTTTGTTATTTATTCTGTGTTTACATGTGTTTTGAAATCACTACGAGAGCGTTGCACACGAAACCGCTGACAAGAATAAAAAGAAGATATAGAAAAAAACACTAAAAGATAGCCGAAAGAAAATCAACCAAAAAAATTTTATGGTAATGATTTTGTTCGCATGAAACCCGTGGTCAGAGATAAGCAAATGGTATTGGATACCGAACCTGAATTTCCCTAACCAAAAGATCTTAAGTACAAATTCGGTACCGACATTTGGCGCCTACTGGTTTTTACCTTCATATACCGGTACCATAACCGGTATTTTCGGTATCGATATCGGTTGGCACCGAGCTCATCCCTACCCATGAAACTGAAAAAAAGAAATCATTAAAAGTTGAAGAAAATCAACAAAAAAGTTGCACGATACCGTTGTTGTTCGTACGGTACCCATGATCAGAGATGAGCAAATGGTACCAGGTAAAAGTACCGAATTTCCCGAACTAAAATATTTTCAAAATCATTTCGGTACTGACTTTTGGGGTTTTCTGTACAAGGTTGGTGCCGGTTTTTATCATTGTATATCGATAACTGTACCAGGCTGGTGCCGGTTTTTACCTTCATGTACCGATAACAAACTGGACCATACATGTATTTTCGATACAAGTACCGGTTAAGGAAATAATTATTATTATAATATCGAAATAATAAAAGTATTAAAAAATTATATATATTACTATAATATTAGAAAATAAAAATAAATTTACTGTTTAAAACCTTGGATAATTAATTAATAATTAAAATAATATAAGGATAAGGATAATAATAATTGGACCGATAATAGGTGACCATGTGGGTCGGCCTATTAAATCAAAAAGGGTTCAAACTTGATTGTAAATTTCAAATTTATATGGGAGAACATGTGGGCCAATGTTATTTATGTGCAAATGAAATTTCAGTGGGCCAACGTGATTCATTTGTGGGCTGGTATCTAATGTTTGGGCCGAGCATGTGATGTTAACTTGTTAAAATTATAATCAACTTTGGACGATAGGGTATTGCATGACCCTACATACGCATACTTATATCTACTGTACTTTAGGTCGCGTGTAACAGATCAACTGTTAATTAACACTAGAAGTACATTATCAAATCGAGCAAACTAAGGCGAGTTCACTACTCTTTCACAAGCATGTGTACCGGGGGACAAACAAACTAATATTCCTGGGAGGAATACTTTTCAAACGCTTTGGCTTAATTATGATGTTGGTTAATAAACTCGAACTGTATCACGAAAGTCCCTACTTACATACCGAGCTAGTTGCCTAGGAGGCAACGGGGTATTAGTTGATAGCGCTATTAGGCTTGACAAACCTCACACCGTACCTGGGAGGACGAGCATGAACTAATGACCTTAAACACTATGATCAATGATGATAGACATTGATGGGAGCACCAAAAACAAACAGTCAATTGGTACAGAGTTTATTATTCGTAACATGTCTTTAAACTAAAAACTTACATGATTTTCGTTAAACAAAAATGTGAACTTGCTAGCTTTATGCTGATACACTTTTCTGCATGTTTGCAGGTCGTTAAGTGATTTCATGAAACGGAGCTTGCAATCGGGGGAGTTGAGGATGTCATGGGTCGTGCTGTTTGTGAATACGTTGATGTTATGCTATGCTTTATGAACAATTTAATTTCAAATACATAGAACAATATCCAAAGCTTCCGCTGAACGTAAACTTGTTTAAAACAGATGTTTGAATTGCACTTTTCATATTGAATTCAGATTTCATATTTATTATTCACTGTAGTTCAATGCGATTAGTGGCTAGATTATGGTACATCACACGTCTCGTGGTGGATTCCGTCTGTGGTATTTCGAGGGTGTGACAATCCATATCAACACCGATATGCAAATAGTAGATCTGTTTACTAAAGCTTTGGGCTCCAAACTGTTACAACTTCTACTTGGCAAGTTGGGCATTTGTGACCTTCATGCTTCAAGTTGGATATTTGCAATTTCTTTCATATTGGGACTCTATATTTTCCATATTTATTTTTCTTCTTGAAACCTTATTTATACTTGTAATTTTCTTTTGGTGTAAATGAAGAAATCAGAAACAAAAGCCAATATCGTTTTCTTCACATCTAAGGATATTAAAATATTCATAGTTCGATATCATGAGCGGATTCTCTAACACAGGTACTAGTGCATCCACTTAACAAAGCGTTTTAGAAACAAGTATTGATTTAATATATTAATTTTCAGCTCAAGTTCAACAATGTTATTAAATTTTTTTATGTTGTGTAGATGTTCATAAAACCAGTTGATATGAGTACACAAAAACTGGCATAAGGTAGTTGTATTATTATATCCTACCCTAAATCTTTTTCCTTCTCTGAATTTCTATAAATCTAGCTTAAATGTAACCTCTATTATTCATTTGGCATCCATAATTTGGTGTCGTGTATAGTTTAAGGTAAAATACCTGACTTTTAAGCATTAGGTATTAGTTGATAACAAAATGTTAATTTGGTTTTGTAAACGGTAAACCCATTTAAAGACTTTCGCTACGTTAACATTTCGAAATTTTGGGACAGTATCTTAAATAAAAGATGAAATTATTTAAATAATTTACAAAGAATTTATATAAATATGTGTTACAAAATTTCTATAATTGTATACATTTCAGTGTATTTACATCAAAAGTGGCACAACTTACATTAGACCAAATATCTACTTGTGAAATAAGACTTGACTTGGATGAAAATCAAGTTTCCAAGCCAGCAAAACCACCCGCTTTCATCATTTGTTTAAACTCTTTGTAGTTAACCATTCCATCACCATCTTCATCGACCTTTTTGATCATGAGCCTACACTCCTCAACCGATCGACCCTGCCTTAACCCAAGCGAGCCCAATACGGACCTCAACTCTTCCACTGTGATGAACCCGTCCCTATTTTGGTCAAACACATTGAACGCCTCTCTCATATCTTCTTCCTCGTCCCTCTCGCCCAATATTGTCTGATAAAGTTCACCAAACTCCTCCATGTCCACAAACCCGTCTTTATTGACATCTATTTTCTCGATCATTTGGGCAAGGTCATCATCTGGTATGTATATTCCAAGGTTCTCTAAAGACTTTGCAAGCTCTTGTTTTGTGATCTTGCCATCACCATTGCGATCAAACATCTGAAAAACACGACGTAGCTCTGCTGGATCCATAATGTATAAAAATAACACTTATGTTAATCAAAATGAATCAAAAGTTTAGTGGTTTTCAGTACGATAGAAAGGAAATGAAAATGATCAATTATAAAGATGAGTCGGTTACGAAGAACATAGGTATAACATCATGATTGAATGCATAATGAATAAGAGAAGGAAATATGCAAAATTGGTTACAAAGATAAAATGGAGGGTTTATTGAAGAGGAAGTGGTGTAATTAAGGGGGTTTGTGGTTTAGAGAAAAAGAAGGAGAAGATATATGAGGGGCTATTTGTGGACAACCTGTAATTCCGCAAATTGTCAATTTGTTTGCTTGGTTGATATTGTACATATTACTTTGGTGAATAACATTTTTAAAACATAATAATAGTAATAGTTCAAGTTTATAAATATAAAATAAAAAAGCTATAAGTGTTTGAATTTCATGCCATGAGACCATGACCTGTTAGTTTTTTAACTAAATTTTAAAATTTTACTCATTTGATATGTTATAAAAAGATAATATTTAACCATTATAAATAAACAACAAGTTTGAGCTTAGTTAGTTGTACTCTTAGCTTTGGGTGATTTTTAAAAAAAATTGAATTATGTGGTTTTAAATGTTTATAAATTAGAAAATGAAGTGCATTATTAATAAACTAAAATATACATAATCTATTATTTCTCTAATATTTGTTAGTTCCAAATATGTAATTAATAAAAAATAAAAACTAAAACAAAGAATTATAAAATTCAACATATAACTTTATGTTTTAGAAAATATTAATTTAATTATAATTAAATAAAATATGTCTACTTAATTTTAATTATCCAATAAATATTACCAATGAGTGGAGTGGTTGGAGAAAGAATTGGTGTTCTTTGTGACTC
The DNA here is from genome assembly GCF_002127325.2 of Helianthus annuus. Lineage (NCBI taxonomy): Eukaryota > Viridiplantae > Streptophyta > Magnoliopsida > Asterales > Asteraceae > Helianthus > Helianthus annuus. The sequence goes on from NC_035433.2 coordinate 83,270,038, forward strand.
AGGTTCGATTCTCACTCTGCTCATTATTTTATGCGGCATCCAAGTGAAGAGCAAGTACGGGTGGCGTCGGTTCGACTTGGATGTGAGGCGAGGTTTTACCGATTAAACCACTGTAGTGCCTTCGGGCGGGTGGAGGTCGGGTTTCCGCACATCTGGGGAAAGACAAGGGGTTGGCGGCAGTCGAGTAGTCCACCTTGGCCACAATGCCCGGTGTCACGAAAGAAATATAAGATGAGAGGAGTAGGACATTGTCATGTGCAGCTGTGAGCTGTGTGTGTCTGCCACTCTGCTCGCCTCCGCATCATTGTCTGAACTTGATAATGGGATCAAGACAGGACACTGGTCGTTCTACAATGGGAGCTCACACTATGACACGACCCAATACAACGAAGACATGATCAAATTCAGAAAAATGGCTTTGGGCACACAAGACTAGGCCAACAGTGAGTACGGCCGGTACAGGAGTGAATACATATTGCACCCATCTGGGTTAAGTAGTGAAGGGCCGAATACTCGCAAAATGGAGACGATTAGGTTGCGGTATGACAATCGTGGCTCGAGCGAGGGGTTCTAATGATAATTGTATAAAAAGTATGCTATTTTTTTGTTTATTTTTAAATTCGATTTAATGAGTTCGTGTACGATTATTGAAGTTGAAAGATTCAAAAAAGGTTTTGGTTAAATTGGTGAGATTTATAGTCATTTGACAATTGGTTTGAAGGTTATTTTAAAGGTTTCACAAAATAACGTGTGTACACAATGGATTTGTTATAATCAGCACCACATTAACACCAGGTTTGACAAAATAGTTGTCGTTTGACATGTTTGCTGTCAACTGGCACCACATTTTTCGGCTCCTAAATGATATGTAGAATACTATGCCACAAATAGTTATTCTTACTAATATGTGTACACAATGGATTTGTTATAATCCGCGCTAAACAAAAGCTGAGAGATGCAAAGATTCGGCTCAATTTAGTATCACGTCTGCGCACGCTTTAACGTGATGTCCGCACATGTTGTCCGCGGCGCAACGCCTGCGGAGTATTATCCTAGTTGTAACTTTAAATTGGAACAAACACCAAGTAAGGAAATTTCACAACATTATTCCAATTTCAGTTTTCATCATCCATGACCTTTGCTGTCTTATTTACCCTTAACACCAATTTATTCTCAAGTACACAAGTACAAAATACGCCGCAAACGTCATGTTAACTGGATGGATGAGATTCTTATATATTCTTTCCCTCCAACCAACGACTGTAAAACGCCAATGCTTCCTTAGGTTTATACTCTGGAACCGTATGGCCCGATCCCTACATCAAAATTAATGTAAAATCAAATTCAAATAAACACACTGCAAGATAGTGATAGGTATTATAGCCTAATCCACAGGTTTAAGTATATGTGTGGGTACATTGACATATAACATATTTTTAAGTAAAGAACCATGAGAACCACATGTATACTTCTATGTAGTAGTGCTGCCTATATATCATGGAAGAGAGAGTATCACATTTAAAGCGCTATGTATATATATTTATGCGGTTTCAACAGTTCTTTACTTAAATTTTATACTATATTAACCTTGCTTCGCTGTTTTAAATGGTTCCAACATTCTTGGACAAAACAATGATTTAAAACAGAAATTAAAAGCCTCTTAAAAATGCTTGTCAATCTGATGTATGTATGACAAACCTTAATAGTGAGAAACGTGAGACCGTTGTCGTATCCTTGTATAAATCTGCAAACACAAGAAACATGTCTGCTTATACAGATATCTTAATAATAAGTAACCCTTTTAATAAATATAAAAGCCTACCCCGCGACTTGGTCATCAACCCACCACCTCCTCCACTCGTCAATAACTTGGTAACCTAATGATCGTGTCCACGCTTCACTTCCAGTGAAAGGAACACACAGATCATGATCCCCGCTGCGAGAACATACAAATTAATGTTACTATCGTTTAAATTTTGGTTGTCTTGATTAAATAGATCGGGCAGGTTAGGTAATGGGACAAATCGTACAATTTTACTTGTTGGAAGTTGAAACGCAACGTTAAAGTTGATCTGATACACTTTTTGTTTATTTCTTTCTCAATTACATAAAAAAAGAATATCGTTACAAATTTGGGTGTCTTTTGACCCGGTTTGACATGTTCTAGTTTAACTAGTTTCTTTTAACTACTTGGCCCGTTATAGATGTTATCAACCCAGTTAATAAGTAAACGGGTTTACATTGCCACCTTTATTGCAATTGTTTAGTTTTAAAAATCTGTATAAACACGAGTGTTTAAAATTAATCAAGTGACGGTACCTGAAAATTAGAGCACGATAACCACGAGCAGTGAGGATTTTATGGTAAGGGATCATGCTTCCAGCATCACTATAGTATGCTATCTTATCAGTACATATCACCCAATCGCCCGCCACATTAATCTGAAGAATCATTTTGATTTATTTTTTTTTTTTTTTTGCCAAGAATTCAATTAGTGTATAAATTTACAAAAAAAATAAAATAAAAATAGAAATGTATTATATCTTACCGGATCAGCATGAATCGCCTTCCGGACTTCTTCATTGTTTAGCCATATGGTTGCTACTACATCATCCTACAAAAATATATGTGCGGAAATAAGATTGATTTATTATTTTTTTTTCTTTTTTGTAACTTTATACAATAGTGACCAAGTTTCCTAAGTGTTAAACTATAGTGATTCAAAGTTTTTTTTTTCTTCTGGTCATTTAACATTCATTAGATGTGCAAAGCATGTACAACTCTTTTATATATGTAAAAAAACAAGAATTAAGTGAGACGAATAAAAGATATACAATTGGTTACTATGTGATTCACTTTTTTTTCCAAATTCACTTAAATTAAACAAGTTAATTGGAAAATAATTATCCCTTATTAGTAACAAGACAGGAATAACTAAAGAAAGTTGTGTAACTTTAGAGAAAACTTTAGTGAAACAAAAAAAGAAATTGAATATAGTTTGTACACACTAAAGCTTGAATATAGTTTTTCAGTGACATTTAAACCTTTTGACTTGTTTTCTTAAACTAGTTTTTCTAGTTTTACCCATTTGGCCCGTCATCAATATAACACAATCCGGATTGACGTAACTTTACATAAATGACTTACGGTACATGGGACAGCTGGTGCACCATTGAGAAGCTCAGGCCAAGACGGCACGTAACCAGGCTTAACCGGGGCTCTAAAAGGCCAAGCCCGCCCAAACATCCTGGTTCGAACCGGAAGGGGTCTTTCGGTCTCACCCAATTTCCTGAAGCTAGCTGGCAAGTTTGATTTTCCAAGGCTAATTTTACTTGATATATCACCATGATAACATGCTTCTAAAATGTTGTACATGTTTATACCAGCAACATCCTGAAATTACAAGTTCAAATCCAAGATAAGCAAGGATGTTATACAATTCATTAGAATTATATATATATGAAAAATAGTGAATATTCAAAAATAAGATTACTTCGTCAACTTTCGAAAGCGCTCTTTCACAATCAGGTTTTGTAGAATTGTAATACTTCCCTTCACACACTGTGACAACTTCCTGCATGTGTTTAAGGTCAGCCTCTGTTCATAAAGATACAGTTTGACTTTCCAAGTCAAAGAGACAAAATTTATCAAAATTGTGTAGCAAATTTTAACTTTATGACAAAAGTTTACAAATATCATTGTGGGTTTGAAATTTATAAGAAAATCCTTTTTGGAATTTGAATGTTGATGATAAAATATTTAAACTTTAAAGTAAAAGTGTACCTCATAAAGTTCATCTGAAATGAGGCCCATCCCATGTGCAAATGGAACAATAGCATTCCCATCAAACACTTCATCTGCAACTCCATTTCCTACCATGTATCCCTGCATTTTTATTGATTAAATCCCGGCGAATAGTAATGTATATCGAGTGCTTGAATAATTATAGTTGTAATAAAACAGGTTGTGGACAATAGGGATGTGCAGTTTAGTTCTTTTTATGAGGATGTACCTTAAAGTTAATAGTGGGTATAACACCAGCATCAAGTCCTGAAAAATATCAAAATGGGTAAATAATTTTCTCAAACTTATGCTACTTGGGATTTATTAATAGATGATTTACCTTTCACTACTTCATAAGACAACATAGGGACGTAAACTCCAGCATATGATTCACCAGAAATGAAAAATGGATTTGAGAGATATTCAGGATATATCTTGAACCACTAGAATCACAAAAACCAAAACGTGAACATATATTTTTTTGAGTGTGTGTGTGTGAGGAGGGGGGGGGGGGGTGGGCTTCATTTCCAAACCAAGGTGGTCCAGTGGAACAAACTGGACCACCAGGGTCAAACCTCCACAACGGAGGGATGGTCCGAATTAGGTCGCTTGCTTTTGGACGAGTGGCATATCAATTTAGTCATGTTTGCTTGTAGTCAATTTCATCATACAATCAATTTGCACACTGCTAATAACAATTTAGTCATGTTTGCATGTAATCGATCAACTATTCCATCATCTAGTTTATGTTATAAAAAGATAATATTGCAAAAGGATTATAATCCATAAGAACATAAATTTCGTACTTATCGCATTTAATTTGTTTTCTTTATTTTGTTCCTATTTTTTCAGAAATACCTCAAGGAGAAATTTGTGTGCGTCTAAAGCTGTTGCTATATCCCCTGTGATATAGTCGGTTTTATTCTCGGAATATGACAATCCAACTCCAGCTGGAGAGTCCAAATATATCACGTTCGAAACCTAATCACATATGAATAAAAACCCTAACAAAGATTACAATTCTTGCTAATGATCAAATTTATGTAGTGATTTGTGGTATATCATACTGGTTTTCACAACTCAAAAACATGAATATATATAAATTACCTTTGTCCATGTATATGGATTAAGATGAAGTTTGGGCAAGCCTCCAGTTTTTTCAAAATTAAATGGACCTGCGATAACACATTGGCTTTATTCTTACACCAACTAAATGATCCAAGAACCACTCCCATTCAAATACCCTATATATAAAGACCACTAATCCTTGATGATTACTAATTAAATTCTATCAAATTTTTTTATTTATTACGGTCATATAATCAGATTAGGGTAACAGGTTAATAATTTGGTTAATTAAACTGGATTATTAAGACATGTAATATTTTCTAACTATTTCGTTTTAGTCGAGTGATTATCTGGCTGTCTATTTGTTACTCTTAAAATCGCAATGGTTATTTTCACATGCAAATACCCTATATATAAACACCCTAAAATCAATAAGTTAGCTTTTGACTCGAATCAAGTTAGCCACAATAACTGTAGAGGTGTAAACAAACCGAGCTCAAGGTCAAAAAGTGAGCCGAGATTAAAGCTTTAGGTATAGAGCTCGAGCTTGATTTCACATACCAAAGCTTGATTATGCTCGTGACCTTAATTGAGGATGTTACTTGTAAAATATAATTAATTTTATTTAATGTAATAATAATTATTTTACGTAAAAAGATGATTAAAGTAAACTAGATAATAAATTTTGATATACTGATACAATTAAAATTTTAATTTAAGTGATCCGTGCAGCACAACCCAAGCTTTGAAAACTATAAGCGAGCCAAGCTCGAGCTTGAGTATTCTTAAATTAAACGAGTCTGACTTGAGCTGAGCTCATGCTTGTCTCAACTTGTTTATATATATATAAACTTTTTTTACATCAATGCGCTACAAAATCCTTTTATCAATTCAAGATTAAACCCATGTTCCCTGCGTTATTTGGTACTAAATAACAAACAAATTTAAGAGAATTTATATAAAAAAGATAAATGACTGAAATAAAACGGTACACAAAAGTAAAGTATACCATGTTCATAAACAAACCCATCAAAACTAGAGCAACCAGGGCCACCATTGAGCCAAAGGACCACTGGATCTTCAGAAGGATTTCTTTCTGATAGCACGTAATAATAATACAATTTCTTGCCATGGTTTTCATCTATTGTCACATACCTACAAACCCATTGAAGATTACACAAAATAAATACCAACCCATCAATAAAAACATCAACACGTTAAGTTAAGAAAGTAAAGATCAAGAGTACCCAGCATAGTGTTTGGAAGGAAGAGTTCCATCAAACCCAGGAATTTGAGAAATCGCAGCATTTTCAGGTGCGGAATGTGCCGAGAAAAATAAAAAGGTAAATGTTATACAAATTGAAAATGTTATCTTGTTCATGTTTGAGAATAAAATTATTTAGCGGTTTCAAGAAACATAAATGTGTGAAAGACTCTTGGATTTGTTTGGATTTATAGTGGGAGTGCATTCTGAGTATAGAACCGTCTATGGTGTTCGCTTACAAAACAAAATAAATGATAAAAGGGGACCAGTGAAGATTTTTTGTATCTACTCAAATGGAGCCACTCTTTTTGGGACCAGATAACATTTAAACATGTGATACATTTAAACATATATGTGACACTATACAGGAGGGCCTTCTTCCCTCGTCTACCTTCATGGCCGCACCCTTGCAAAAGGATTTCTGGCTGTCTCTCTACCACATCCTCCCTGCCCGTTATTCTTTCTTCCACATTGAACAACAGGCTTCCGCCAAGGAGAATTGGTATTATTTATTGAATCTGAGCTTTAGAATTTTAGAGTTGAAATCCCGAGATTAACTTACATGTAAATTGCTACTTTTTCGTATTTATAAATATAACAAACAGGTTAACTAACGTCAATCAGCAATTCAAAATGATTATGCATTTTTCTAAAAGTGGGTGAAAGTAGTAACTTAATTAACCGAACCATAATAAGTGAATTGTTATCGGTATTGTTTCTAAACTGATTAACCGACTTAAACAAGACATTACAGTTGATAGTTAAAACCAACACCCAATTAATTAACCCGTGTAAAACAATTTTAATATTATTGTAGATGCATATTCACAAGAATAATAATGTGTACACATGTATCTTTATCCCTTTTTGTATGTAAATGTAAGGATGTAAATTTCTGTGTCCTTCTCATTCATGTAACATCGTATATATCATTTACAAGGGAATCTCCTATCATTAGGTGGAGATATACATGACTAAAATAACAATATTTTCCCTAAAATATACAATGCTCTATTACACCCCCGTAGTCGAAGCGAGAGGTGGCCGAATGCTGAGACTGGATCGGAAGTCATCAAATAACACCTTAGGCAAACCTTTGGTGAATATGTCAGCTACCTGAGAACGCGTAGGAATGTGAAGTATCCGAACAGAACCTCGTTGAACTAGATCACCAACAAAATGAATATCAAGCTCAATGTGTTTTGTACACTGATGTTGAACGGGGTTGCCGGAGAGGTAAATCGCACTAATGTTATCACAGTACACAAGACTGGCAGTGGTAAGAGGTTTGTGTAATTCCAGCAACAGATTACGGAGCCAACATATATCCGCAACCACATTAGCAACTCCCCTATATTCTGCTTCGGCACTAGAATGAGATATAACTGACTGACGTTTGGATGACCATGAAATAATAATTGGGCCCAAATAGACACAATAACCTGAAGTAGACCTCCGTGTATCCGGACACCCTGCCCAGTCGGCATCCGTGTAAGCACGCAATGAGATATCCATAGAGGTACCAATGGTCAGACCATGAGATGAGGTGCCTTGCAAATACCGAATGATTCGTTTTAGTGCATTCCAATGATCTACCTTTGGTGCATGCATGTACATGCACACTTGCTGAACAGCATAGCAAATGTCGGGTCGCGTGAAAGTTAGATATTGAAGTGCTCCAGCGAGGCTACGGTACAGTGTCGGGTCATCAAAATCAGCACCCGAATTAGCTCCAAGCTTGGGTTTGGTGTCAACCGGCGTAGCCGCAGATTTACAAGAAGACATACCGGCTCTCTCAATAATTTCTTTTGTATAGACGTGTTGAGACAAGAACATGTTGCCACCCTGTCGCTGAACCTGTATGCCCAAAAAATGACTAAGTGGCCCTAGGTCTTTCATTGCGAATTCGGCCGAAAGACGAGCCATAAGAAGAACGCGAAGGGAGTCAGATGAGGTTGTGAGTATGTTGCCATCGACGTATATGAGAAGATAAGCTGTGTTGCCATTAAGCCGGTAGATAAATAAAGAGTTGCCACATTTACTTTGTTGAAAACCCAAGGTGAGAACGAAGACAGTAAATCGTTGGTACCACGCACGAGGAGCCTGCTTTAAACCATAAAGGGACTTCTGTAGGAGACAGACATGATCAGGATATTGACGATGGCGGAACCCCATGGGTTGATACATATAAACAGTCTCATTTAGGTTGCCGTGAAGAAATGCGTTGGTGACATCAAGTTGGTGAATTGGCCACGATTGTGACAATGCAAGTGATAGCACAGTGCGTATGGTGGTAGGTTTGACAACCGGACTAAATGTTTCACCACAGTCTACTTCAATTTGTTGGTTGCTCCCATCACAAACAAGCCGAGCCTTATAGCGCTCCAATGTACCATCCGACCTGAATTTGTGGCGAACGAGCCACATGCTACGTAAAACATGCATATGAGGTTGCCGGGGAACTAACACCCAGGTCTTATTTTTAATAAGTGCATTAAATTCGGTAGTCATGGCATTACGCCATTCCGTGCTGGACAAAGCATCCTTAGGATTTTTAGGTATGGGGACGATAGTTGAGGAGGCAAGGTTAAAGATGTTTTTCGGTTTATGTATTCCATCCATAGATCGTGTACGGATGGTACGGGTGGGTGGTGGAGGGGGGGGGGGGAGAAGGTGGTGGAGGTGTAGGAGAAGTACTGGATGGCGAAGATATGTCGGAGGTAGAGGTAGGCTAGAAGTAGATGGAGAGCTGTTAAGGTGAAAAGAGGAAGAAGGGCCGAGAGAAGGTGTTGGGCTTGCGAAGGAGTTTGGGCCGAGAAGGGAATTAGGAGGCTGTGTAGGTGGGCCGGGATGTAGGTGTGATGAAGGTGGGCTAGTGGGGGATGTAGGTGGGCTAGTGAGGGATGTGGTTGGGCTCGAGGAGGTTGGGCTGTGAGAATGGGTATTAGGTGGGATGGGAAGTGGGCCGATGGGAGCTATGTTGGGAGCACTGGAGGGGGCAGTGGAAGGAGAATTGGGTGGAACAGTAGTGTGACTGTTGGAGGGAGGAGTATTGGGGTGAGTATTGTGGGGGGAGTCGAAAAGATGTGAAGGGTGTATAGGATCAGTTAAGAAATCATAAGTTTGTGGAGAGGGGGTGGGGTTATTCGCAAAAGGAAAAATGCCTTCGTCAAAGATGACGTGTCGACTTAGTATAATTTTACGAGTGTGGAAATCGAGGCATTTATATCCCCGATGATTGGCTGGGTAACCGAGGAAGACACATGGCATTGATCGATATTGGAGTTTATGTATATTAGTGTGGGGAATGAGGGGGTAACATAAACAGCCAAAGACTCGAAGGTGTGAGTAGGATGGAATGCAATGATATAATTTTTGGGTAGGAGAAAGATTGTTTAGAATTTTACTAGGCAAAATATTGTGAAGGTATGTGGCGACCTCCAAAGCATGATGCCAATAAGTGTTAGGTAGGGATGCATGAGCTAAAAGTGTGCGAATGATATTGTTAATAGAATGGATTTTTCGTTCGGCCTTTCCGTTCTGAGATGAGGTATATGGACAAGAAAAACGAAATTGCATTCCATTTAATTTGCAAAATTGTTGGAACATATTCTTATTATATTCCTTGCCATTATCACATTGAAATTGTTTCAGTTTGCGTTCAAATTGAGTGAGAATCAGATTGTAGAATGTAGTAAAGGTGGAGAAAACTTGAGATTTATTCGCAAGGGGGTAGGTCCATAAAAAATTTGAAAAATCATCAAGAAAAAGTATATAATACCGGTGACCTCCCGAGCTAAGAATCGGGGAGGTCTAAAGATCACTGTGAATTATATCAAATGGCATGCTGGTAACATTGTGTGAAGCAAAAAACGGTAATTTAATATGTTTACCAAACACACAAGATTGACAAACATGAGTTTTCAAAGTTCCACAATTAATAAAACTAGAATGTTTAAGAGAGTTCAATGAAGAAAATCCCGGATGACCGAGACGTTGATGCCATGTGTCTTGCGAGATTGCCGTAAGTGCCGTGGGAGATATGATCTTGGTGACTTGGGATGGATCAAAAGTGTAGAGTCCTTCGGAGCTATTGCATCGTAGGATAGGGGTCCGAGTCTTGAGATCCTTCACCAAAAAACCATATGGGTCAAATTCAATGGATAATTTATTATCGGTAGTAAACCGACGAACAGAAAGCAAGTTTTTAATGAGAGATGGGGCATAAAGGACTTGGTTCAATTTAAAAGGTGGGAGGGGAGGGGGTAGGGTAAGGTCGCCTTGTCCATGCACGGGAATGGTTTGACCATTTCCCACAATAATATTTCGATTAATGCCATTATTAAAAACAGACGAAAGGTGAGAGTTAGAAGTCATATGACCTGTGGCACCTGTATCCATGGTCCATGATGGGTCGTTGAGAGATATCGCGTACATTGCTTGATTCAGATTAGTGGGCGTGTGACCGGCAGCAAAGGGTTGGTTTGGTCTGGGCCCGAGAATACCCGCTGAGTGGTTATTAGTTTTGTTTGCTGTTGGGTAGGGACATGGGGGTAGGTTGGGCCATGCACCCCATTGTGAGTGAGAGTTGCCATTATGTGGGCCGGCCCATGGGGGATAACAAGGCCATGGGTAATATCCGCCCGAAATAGGGCCACCAGGGGAAGAATTGAAGCCGCCGCCACCATACTGTCCATAGATACCTCAGCCACGACCACTGCCTTGACGCCCGCGACCTCTACCCTGACTGCGTCCGCGTCCGCGGCCCCGTTCAGAAGCGTCGGACCGCTGATCAGCCTTGTCTCGTGTCTCCCGATGTTGCGTGTCAGCGGTGGCTGTGAGAGCCGTGCCGGCGGTTTGCGCGGAATGTCGGACTTGACTTAATTTCCGGGATTCGGCCATACATAATCTGGAGCGTGTGTCATAGAAATCGGGGAGGGGCTTCATTTGTTGAATAACAGATGCGGTGTTTTCGTATTGCTCATTGAGACCCGAGAGTAATTGCAAGACCAGCTGTTCGTCAGTTACAGGAGAGCCGAGGTTGGTGAGTTGGTCGAAAATCACCTTTAGTGCCTGGCAGTACGCGGACATGTTTGGGAATTGATCCAGGTGAGTGTTCGAGAATTTGTTGTTGAGATCAATCGTACGTGTAGCCTTGTTGTCTTGAAATATGTTGGCGATGGTGGTCCAAGCATCATAAGTAGTCGTGTCTGGTTTAAGAACCGTGTGTAGCAAGTCGGTGGAGATGGTACTGTATATCCATTGAAGTACAATGGAGTCGAGACGTTCCCACGTCTCGGTCGGAGCAGACTTTTCTTTTTCCTTATCTTTGGCCGTGTCAGAAGAAGAAGAAGAAGTTTCTGAGGTCGATTTTTGTTGAAGGTGATCGAAGACGAGGTGGGCTTTACATTGGATTTTGAACATCTCAGACCAGGTAGTGTAATGCCCGGTTTCGATGTCCAATGTAACGGGTATGAGGTTCTTTATGGAGGTAACAGTTACAGCGGGGTGAGGGGAAGACGATGAAGACATGCTGAGAAGGGAGGTTGAGATCGGCGCAGGGAATGGTGGGGAAAAAAGAAGGATCGGCTAGGGTATCTTCCTAGGGTAGGTTTGATACCATGTAAGGATGTAAATTTCTGTGTCCTTCTCATTCATGTAACATCGTATATATCATTTACAAGGGAATCTCCTACTATTAGGTGGAGATATACATGACTAAAATAACAATATTTTCCCTAAAATATACAATGCTCTATTAGTAAACATGTACTAATTGCTAAAAGTGCATCTTTGAACTCGTCTTTGCTTTTAAGGTTTAAAATTTATGATTTTTGTCATTACTATTTAATCTTTTAGCTCTTATCATCATAGGGACACAAAGGGATATTTGCATACGGTGTTCATTGACTTTGAATAAGCTTGTGATGGTGCGTCTCATCTAGTGATCTAGGATAATCTTGAGGTGACCGGGATCCCTTGGAGGTATATAAAGATAGTTAGGGAAATGTATGTTAATGCTAAAACAAGTGTTTGTGCATTAGTGAAAAATACAAACTTCGTCATGAGGTGGGCCTTCACCAAAGATCTGCATTGAGTTCGTTCATTTTTGTAGTAGTCTTGGATGGCAAGCAACGTTAAAGAGAAAAGGTCTAGGGATAAATCGTTTCTACATAAAGTACCTTTAATATAACTTTAGTGGTCCCTACAAGGATACCCAAATTACTATTGATAAGTCATTCCGCAGACAACCAAGATCAAGTATCTAGGGTTCTTTATGCAAAGTGACGAGGATATTAAGAGTCACATAGCTTAGTGCATTCAGGCGGGTTGATGCAAGTGAAGAGCAATCACATAATATTGTGTGAAAAGAGAATGGAGTGGAAATTCTATAGTTATGAAGTTTACGCTAAGTTATACCAAACCAGTTGTCGGGTGATCAAGAAGAAATAAGAGAGAAAGCTGGATGTCATAGAAATTAGGGTGATGAGGTGGGTTTGTGAGCACACAAGATTGGACAATATAAGAAATGAAGTATTCTAGGGAAAAATGAGGTGGCATTCATTTCCAAGTAAGATAAGGGAGAGGAGATTTAGATGATTTAGGCATGTGTAGAAGAGACAGATAATAATGACACTAGTAAGAACCATGGAAACAATCACATTTGATCGAAAGAGGAACAGAGGCAAACCAAAAATGACATAGGATGAGCAAATTAGGCATGATGTGCTAGATTTGCACCTCTCTAAGTAAAAGATTTGTGATTTCTTGGAAAAAGAAGATAAAGCAATGGATGTTTATGGGAGTGTATAGATTTTTCCTAACTTTGTCTTTAGTGTCCTATCTTTTTCCCACGTCTCTCTTGAGTGCCTTCACTTTAGTTTTGTCTTAGCAATACATTTTTTCTATTTCATATGTTTTAATTATTATTTTTATTAGTAGTTGTACACTTATAAGTGAAGCAGTGGATATGGTAGTGTATCCATCTTTAGAAAGTCAAGGCATAGTGCCTCAGATGTGCAACTGGCTAAACAGAGAGACCCAACCTAGTATCACTCTAATGGGTCTAAAGTTGTATTCCACCGCAACACCGATTCCCCCAACAAAATCCCTTAAAAGCTTTAAGGTTGTTATTCCTGGCAAGGAATAGAGTAAGGGCTTTAACGGTCTTGCATGTTAAAATATTATAAAATTTTAGTATATGTACTAACCAAATTTAAATATTAAATGCAGTATTTCAAAAATAATTTATTCAAATTATAAAAATAATTATAACATATAAACTAAAACATTAAGGTAGTGTTCATTTCCCTAATGAAATGGACTCTTAATGGAATTTGAATGTATATTTCATTTCTTATGTTGTTCGTTTCAATAAAAGGAAAGTATGTCATTTACAAATTTTACACTTCACAGAATGAAAAATTATAACCTACCGTCTGTTTCAACAAAAGGTAAGTATGTCATTTACAAATTTTACATTTTACATTTCAGAGAATGAAAAATTATAACATATCGTCGAGTTCACATCTTTTTTTATGGATACAAGGTAAGTATGTCATTTACAAATTTTACATTTCAATTCCATTGATAATGATAACAACAAAACACATTATGGATTCAAATGAATTCTTTAAAATCCAATTCCATTTCCAATTTCAATTTCATTACATTCTACAAAATGAACACTACCTAAGCACAGAACAAAATAAGGAATTAGACCTTTGTTGTGCCCATCCAGTCGGTTGAACACACGAAGATGTATACTTTAAAAATATTAAAGGCGTATATACTAAAAAACAGTTAGGATAAGCATGAAAGCTATACCTAAAAATGTGAATAAAAATATATATTTAAACAATATTTGCTTTATTAGGGTAAAAGGGGAACCTTCGGCAAAGGTACCCCAATCGGGTATTTTGGGTACTTTGGAAACATCGCCGCACAAGGACTGGGTAGTACATCAATAGTGAAAGAAATTTTGATTTGTAAACCTAATATGTTTTGCGAAGGATGGTGTTGGGTAACGGCTTTATAATAATAAATCAGGGAACCCGGATAGGGATGAGCAAGTTTAGGTTCGGATCGAAAATAACCGAGAACCGAACCGAAAATATACCTAACCCGACCCGAACCCAAGTACCTAGGTATTTAGATCGGTTCCAATTTTTCATATAAAATAGGGTCGGGTCGGGTCGGTTCTCGGTTCTTTTCATGGTGAAACCCGACTTGGACCTATGGACCGGAACCGACCTTATATTTAGGGTAGTGAATCGGTTCTGTATTTTATGTTTGATCGGTTCTTGGGTCAGGTCGGGTAATGGTCGGGTCGGGTCGGGTCGGGTTTTACCTTTTGCTCACCCCTAAACCCGGATGCAGTACTATCAACCCCTAATTGTTTTTGTTAGGGCTGTAAATGAACCGAACGTTCAGCGAACAGTTCGTGAACTGTTCGGCGGGAAGTTCGTTTATGTTCGTTCGTTTAATAAACGAACGAACATGAACAAGAAATTTCGTTCGATTAGTTAAATGAACGAACATGAACAGAGGTCTCGTTCGTTCGAATGTGTTCGTGAACGTTCGGTAAGGTGTTCGTGAACGTGTTCATGAACATTCGTTGATTTGCGTTCGTTTATGTTCGTATGTTTGTGTTTTAATTGAAGATCTTTGTACTTTCTTATATTTTATTTGTACTTTATATATTATTAAACTTTTATTTATTTTATTACCCTAACAATTAAACTAGGAAACCTACTTTCACCTTGTTTATGCATCATTTCCCTTTCATTTCTCATTATTTACATCGGCGAATACGATCGACCTCCGTTCCACAATAAGGGATTTAAGTTCGAGTGCTACTCTCTGGGCTATCTATTTTTATTCTTCGTCGCGTTCGCTAAATTTATTTGTGTTTGTTTGTGTTCGTGAACTGTTCACGAACACGCTCATTTCCTTAATGAACGAACACGAACATAAAATCTCGTTCGGTAAGTGTTCATGAACCGTTCGTGAACACATTTATTTCCTTAACGAACGAACACGAACAAGGCCTTGTTCGTGTTCGTTCGGTTCGTTTACAGCCCTAGTTTTTTGTTATTAAACAAAATATATTAAATCGGATTATTGCATTATGAATGACATTTAGCCTGTTACAACACCCGAAGCAAGGGGTTATATACTATATCCCAAGTTTTGATAAAAAGATGTTAAAAAGTATTTACCTGTACTAACGTAGAACACAACTTATTCAATTCGTAGTATAGCCGAACTCAAAGTTTATTATCTATGGTATGTAGGGCTGTTCACGAGCCGATCCGAACCAAGCGGACCTTTGCTCGTGCTTTGCTCCCGAGCGAAATCCGAACGAGCATATTCGAGCGTGTAATTTTTCGAGCGAGCGGTGAGCGAGAAGCGAGCGACGAGTAAATTGGACAACCATAGATTTAGCATGTTTCCTTCGATGTCTCTGCTATCGGGTCACGACCAAGGTCCAACTGTCCGAGGATGACACTAAGATTGAGGTTGGATCGTCCGAGGATGAGGCTCTGGTTGAGGCAGGTGAGGCGATGAATATACAACAAAGAACAATTGTCGCATTGTGGCATATGGTGAGAGCGAGAGACGATTGACGACGGACGATTAATGAGAGAAAGATGTCAAATATTGTCGCTTCACGACTTAGAGTTTTAGTTTTAAATTTGGTGTTAAATTTTTTTATTGGTTTGATTAGTCTAGTATGGATAAATATAATTGTTTATTTGAGTATAGTTGTCCAAATCTAATATAGCGGTATATATAAAATATGAATATACATGTAATTTGTGTGTACATATATAATTATATATGTAATAAATTAATAAAAAATTAATTCGAGCCGAACCGAGCCAAGCGGACCTTTGCTCATGCTTGGCTCGTTTGCAAACTGAACCAAACCAAGCGAGCATATTCCGAGCTTTTTCCCAAGCGATCAGCGAGCGAGCGATTTGAACAGCCTTAATGGTGTGATTACTAGAGGGCTTTTGATGTCGGGTCAAAATGAGTCGTATATTATATAGTTTGTGTCGAATTTTAGCGTGTTAAAGATATTAAATCCATACGTGTTATATACTTATTATGTGTTGATGTTCATGGTGTAATAGGTGATTCGACAAGGTACTAAATGAGGAAACGAGAGTCCAAAATAAATAAAGCTAAAAGATGGAGGGCTGAATTGCAAATGAAGAAAAGTTGTTTACAAATAACTCATAAAAGATGAGGGACTAAAGTTGAATATTGGTTCAAACTTGAATTAATTCATTCAACATATGGCAAAAGAAAATGTTAAAGATCCAAGTCAACGCATTTTTTCTTTACAATTTCGTTGAACAAAAAGTGGAAATATGTTGACCGAGCTTTATATGGGTTGACTGAAGAAAAGACCGCATGAAATTGGTTTGTATCTGGGCCTGTTTGCGTTTTATGAAGGCCATGGGCCTACTGGATCTAGTCCCACTAAAGAAGTCCATATCACATTATTTGTGACTTGTGAGGGGTTAGAAGGAACCGACTCGGGGAATTATTATATACCCATTGTGATGAACGAAAAGAGGGACCGGTGTTACGAAAAGATAATATTTTTGACGGCAGCTTTGGGAGGCAAGAGCAGGGACGCACGGAGAAGGCAGCCGCCTTCGGGCGGCTGTGAAGGGTTTAAGATATGAGCGTCTAGGTGGATTTCTTCAAGTGAACGGTTCATAGGGTTTGACACTTTTCTCAGTTTTATTTATATTGGATTTGTTTTTGACATTAACAACGTTTTATAAACAATTTGATTTGTTGGTTTATTTAAACTATTTGCATGTGTTTTGAGTTCTTGCTTTACAACTTGCTCGGTTGATGACAAAACCTTGTAGCTTGTTGGGTGACATAGAGTAGGTTGACTCACATTAGTAAATAGGGTAATTAAATTGTAAAAGATCTGATGACAAAGACCT
This sequence comes from Helianthus annuus, assembly GCF_002127325.2. NCBI lineage: Eukaryota > Viridiplantae > Streptophyta > Magnoliopsida > Asterales > Asteraceae > Helianthus > Helianthus annuus. The sequence continues at coordinate 83,287,126 of NC_035433.2, forward strand.
GTTTTTATTACCACTTAAATTAACCGATTTTTTAGCACCATGTCTATGTGGTGTCCAATTAATGATTAAACTGAGTTTGGTGTGAACCTAGAATCTGAAACTTGGAGGACTTTATCTTTATCTTATGTGACTTTCACCGGATGATTGATTTCTAGATTTTCACATTAAATTTTGTTTTACTGATTCTTGTAACTGGTACAGCTTGACCACTTGTGTTGGATTATTGATAAACGTTTCTTGTATTTAAATTACTTGTCGTTTATTAAGCGTATTGGCAACTTTCTTGCGTTGTTAGCGGGTTGGTAAATTGGTGGGTAATTGATACAATTAAACGGGTTATTAGGTTGTATAGTGAATCTTAAAAACTATCCTTGATAACTAATCAAATTCATTAATTCCGAGGCTATGTCTATGTGGTGTTTTGAATCTGTAAACGGGTTTTTGTGTTAAACTTGCAATCGGGATTCTGGGTGGGAGTTGCTTTTCTTTAATATATAATTATTCTCTAGTTAAACACTAACCACATATTCCCCGTGGATACGATACCCTACTTACGCTATCTACGTAGCTTATTTAGGTTTTTGATTGACCCTAACGACAGTCATCAAAATGGCGCCGTTGCCGGGGAATTAGTGCGCTTAGTGTTTTTCTAGTTTTCTAAAAAAATAAAAAAAAAAATAAAAAATAAAAACATACAAAAAAATATATAAAAAACAAAAACCCAAAAATATCTTTCTTTTTATTTTATTATATATATTTCTTTAGTTCGGTATTACGCTTGGGTATCCTTGTTTGAGTTTGTACAGGTGAATTCTTCGAAACATGGATAAAGCTTATCAGATCAAGATTCAGTCAGAACTGTCCATACTCAATCTCCATTTGGACGACGATGATTTGAAAAATCACTTGTAGTGAGCAACCCGAGTTTTTACTGAACGCGGCCGCGAAAGAAATGCTATACGGTCGCTGTGGAACATTCACGAGGATCCTGCTTCTTTAACCAGGGGAGTCTGTTCCAATCTTTTGTACATATTTTTTTTCTTTTATCTTTGAGTCGTCGTTTCCTTCCACATTGAGGACAATGCAGGATTTAAGTGTGGGGAGGGGAACTAGTGTTTTAGTTAGGTCTTATAAAAAAATTAAAAAACCAAAAATCCAAAAAAAATTGAAAAAATAGAAAACGCCTCGTAAAAGTTTTGCACAAAATGGAAAATGATAGATATAATCAAATCGTTGGTTTTCAACTAATATATATATATGAATGTACGGTCGGTCACGCGTCTAACTTAGGATATGTGGGTAGGCCCAGCCAGTTGAAGAGTTTCTTAGGAATGTTATAATATACCTTAAATTAGGAGTCTTGTGGGTTCTCACCTTAGGAGCTGTGATAAAACTGAAACTGTGGAGAGTATAAGAGGTACGTTATAAGTAAAAAACTTATAAGTTTTTCCGATTAAATTGGCACACCTATTTCTTTTTGTGAAAACAAATCCGAAACAGTGTGGCGCCCGAAAAAAAATATTCCATCCATTTGAGCTATATGTTGAAAAGAAAAGAAAGAAAAACGAAGCCTATGGTATTGCCGCGGGGATAGCGACTCATGCGGTACATATCCTCTAGATGGAGTTATAAAAAATATGTGAAGTTTATGGCATTAACCATGGAGATGGTGACTCGTGTGGCGTATGTCCGCTAAACTGATCGTATACAAAAACATGTAAAGCTCGCAACATCATCCATCTATCCATCAAAAGTTTAATCGGAATAACATAAGGGTTTTTTATATAAGACGATAGATATAATCTTTTAATCTCATAAGCTTGAAGCGGGATTAGGTGGCGTTGTAGTCTTTTGAGTGTGAGATCCATAGATAACTATAAATTACTTGAACTTAATGGATCGTGAATAAGGGCTTGGACGCTGGCGGTTGGGTTTAAGTGGATCGTATACCTGCAATCTTGGTTAACGTGTGATTTGATTTGTTAATAAATTAATTGAATATATTGATTGCCAATGTTTCTGATTGTGATTCCATTGTAGATAATTTTTTCGGGACGAAAAAAGATAAGTGTGGGGATGTGATGTCGGGTCAAAATGAGTCGTATATTATATAGTTTGTGTCGAATTTTAGCGTGTTAAAGATATTAAATCCATACGTGTTATATACTTATTATGTGTTGATGTTCATGGTGTAATAGGTGATTCGACAAGGTATTAAATGAGGAAACGAGAGTCCAAAATAAATAAAGCTAAAAGATGGAGGGCTGAATTGCAAATGAAGAAAAGTTGTTTAAAAATAACTCATAAAAGATGAGGGACTAAAGTTGAATATTGGTTCAAACTAGAATTAATTCATTCAACATATGGCAAAAGAAAATGTTAAAGATCCAAGTCAGCGCATTTTTTCTTTACAATTTCGTTGAACAAAAAGTGGAAATATGTTGACTGAGCTTTATATGGGTTGACTGAAGAAAAGACCGCATGAAATTGGTTTGCATCTGGGCCTGTTTGCGTTTTATGAAGGCCATGGGCCTACTGGATCTAGTCCCACTAAAGAAGTCCATATCACATTATTTGTGACTTGTGAGGGGTTAGAAGGAACCAACTCGGGGAATTATTATATACCCATTGTGATGAACGAAAAGAGGGACCGGTGTTACGAAAAGATAATATTTTTGACGGCAGCTTTGGGAGGCAAGAGCAGGGACGCACGGAGAAGGCAGCCGCCTTCGGGCAGCTGTGAAGGGTTTAAGATATGAGCGTCTAGGTGGATTTCTTCAAGTGAACGGTTCGTAGGGTTTGACACTTTTCTCAGTTTTATTTATATTGGATTTGTTTTTGACATTAACAACGTTTTATAAACAATTTGATTTGTTGGTTTATTTAAACTATTTGCATGTGTTTTGAGTTCTTGTTTTACAACTTGCTCGGTTGATGACAAAACCTTGTAGCTTGTTGGGTGACATAGAGTAGGTTGACTCACATTAGTAAATAGGGTAATTAAATTGTAAAAGATCTAATGACAAAGACCTGTTTTTGATTACCACTTAAATTAACCGATTTTTCAGCACCATGTCTATGTGGTGTCCAATTAATGATTAAACTGAGTTTGGTGTGAACCTAGAATCTGAAACTTGGAGGACTTTATCTTTATCTTATGTGACTTTCACCGGATGACTGATTTCTAGATTTTCACATTAAATTTTGTTTTACTGATTCTTGTAACTGGTATAGCTTGACCACTTGTGTTGGATTATTGATAAACGTTTCTTGTATTTAAATTACTTGTCGTTTATTAAGCGTATTGGCAACTTTCTTGCGTTGTTAGCGGGTTGGTAAATTGGTGGGTAATTGATACAATTAAACGGGTTATTAGGTTGTATAGTGAATCTTAAAAACTATCCTTGATAACTAATCAAATTCATTAATTCCGAGGCCATGTCTATGTGGTGTTTTGAATCTGTAAACGGGTTTTTGTGTTAAACTTGCAATCGGGATTCTGGGTGGGAGTTGCTTTTCTTTAATATATAATTATTCTCTAGTTAAACACTAACCACATATTCCCCGTGGATACGATACCCTACTTACGCTATCTACGTAGCTTATTTAGGTTTTTGATTGACCCTAACGACAGTCATCAAAATGGCGTCGTTGCCGGGGAATTGGTGCGCTTAGTGTTTTTCTAGTTTTCTAAAAAATAAAAAAAATAAAAAATAAAAACATACAAAAAAAATATATAAAAAACAAAAACCCAAAAATATCTTTCTTTTTATTTTATTATATATATTTCTTTAGTTCGGTATTACGCTTGGGTATCCTTGTTTGAGTTTGTACAGGTGAATTGTTCAAAACATGGATAGAGCTTATCAGATCAAGATTCAGTCAGAACTGTCCATACTCAATCTCCATTTGGAGGGCGATGATTTGAAAAATCACTTGTAGAGAGCAACCCGAGTTTTTACTGAACGCGGCCGCGAAAGAAATGCTATACGGTCGCTGTGGAACATTCACGAGGATCCTGCTTCTTTAACCAGGGGAGTCTGTTCCAATCTTTTGTACATATTTTTTTTCTTTTATCTTTGAGTCGTCGTTTCCTTCCACATTAAGGACAATGCAGGGTTTAAGTGTGGGGAGGGGAACTAGTGTTTTAGTTAGGTCTTATAAAAAAATAAAAAAAAATTAAAAAACCAAAAATCCAAAAAAATTGAAAAAATAGAAAACGTCTCATAAAAGTTTTGCACAAAATGGAAAATGATAGATATAATCAAATCGTTGGTTTTCAACTAATATATATATGAGATAATGTACGGTCGGTCACGCGTCTAACTTAGGATATGTGGGTAGGCCCAACCAGTTGAACAGTTTCTTAGGAATGATATAATATACCTTAAATTAGGAGTCTTGTGGGTTCTCACCTTAGGAGCTGTGATAAAACTGAAACTGTGGAGAGTATAAGAGGTACGTTATAAGTAAAAAACTTATAAGTTTTTCGATTAAATTGGCACACCTGTTTCTTTTTTTGAAAACAAATCCGAAACAGTGTGGCGCCCGAAAAAAAAATATTCCATCCATTTGAGCTATATGTTGAAAAGAAAAGAAAGAAAAACGAAGCCTATGGTATTGCCGCGGGGATAGCGACTCATGCGGTACATATCCTCTAGGTGGAGTTTTTGTTTATAACGCCCCTAATGCCATTACACACGGCGTTATAGGGCGTTATTTTTCAAAAAAAATTCGCCCGGCGTTTTGATTATAAAGCTTAAAAAGAGAGGGGGCCCATTTCTTGACCGTTGACAACGGTAACATTATTTAATTTTTTTTTTAATTTAAAATATTCCCACTATAAATATATACCCCACATTCACACCTTCTTTTATAAAAAACCCACTTTCTCTCCTACTTTCTCTCCCACTTTCTTCTAATTTTTTTAAAAAAAAACCCACTTTCTTCTAATTTTTATACAATCATGCATCCATACCGCCCCCCTTTTGGTGTCCCCGCAAGACCCACGAACCCGAACACAACCCAACCGCAAACCCCGTACAACCTTCAAGACATGGACCCGAGCTTTTTAACTTACGCGAATTACTGAGTGGCGCCCCTCTGTTTGTTCCTCCCTGTTGGTGCACTTGTGTCTGTACTTTGTCTGTATTCGGTCTGTATGTAAACGATGTCCTAAATCAGTCTGTAAGTTGACCAAGTCAACTATCCTCCTAGTTTGACTTGGACAACATGATGTTGTCTGGATCGAAGGATAGCCTCGAAGGATACTGCTAATCCTTCGAGGTGCTCGAAAGATATGGTTCGACCATGGTTCAACCATTAGACATCGAAGGATGATCCTTCGATGTCCATGCTGATCCTTCGAGCTCCCTGTCATCGATAGATGATCCTTCGGACCATCTATCGATCCTTCGACCAAGACCTGCTATGTATGGGTATAAATACCCATGCAGTGTGGTAGTGTTAGATAGATGCACATTTGGAGAGTTAGAGAAACTCTGCTGGAAAACACACACACACACACTTTAGAGAGTTTGCAAACAGATTGTAAACCTTGTGCTTGTAACCGTAAACCTTCATACGTATTAATACAGTGGTGTTAATCGGTGAACTTTGTGTGTTCTTGTGTTTGTTCTTGCTTCATCCCGGTTTGCCTATTAGCTTGGATTCCGCACTCGCTAGTGGGTTAGTATAACAAGGTTTAGGTTTGTTCTCGATCCTCCGAGAAAAGGGACCTACAAGTGGTATCAGAGCCTCGCTCTTTACCTTGTTTAAAACCGGTTTGTTCAAGTTCTTGGTGTGTTTGGACACTTGGTTTAGCACCCGTTTTTGGTAGTTTTCTGCATAAAAACGCATACTAAACCTATCGGGAGTGTTCGGGGTCGGTTTGGGTAACATAAAAATCGTTTTTGTGAAACCTTGATTTTTCCGGCCATATCTCCGGTGTGTTTCCGGTGACCAGTTCTTGAAGATAAGGTTGCTTATTTTGGCAAAAATTTTTGAAAGTCAATTGTTTGGTGAAAAGTTGTTGCAGAACCATCCTTTCTGCCGAAAGTTGGTACATCAACACATCACCTTTTTCACCAACCCGTCGTACTTTGTGTCAGTGTGTCAGAGCTGTCGAAAGATATCCTTCGACATCGAAAGATATCCTTCGACATCTTTCGATCAAAGGCAGCTCGAAAGATAAGCATCCTTCGAGTAGTCTTTCGAAGTCTAAGGGTTATCCTTCGTAGTTGGAATCTTTTCGAAAGTTGGTTGTCCGAAAGATAAGGATACGTCTCGAAAGATAAGGATCTTTCATTGTGAATCCTTCGAGATCAGTATTCGAAAGATATAAATCTTTCGAACATTGAATCTTTCGTGATAATCAGTCGAAAGATAAGGATCTTTCATTGAGAATCTTTCGAAGACTATTGCTCGAAACTCAACAGTAATCTTTTGATCACTGTTGATCCTTCGAACAAGTCTTGATCTTTCGATCAGATTGTATCTTTCAATTGTTGTCTGTTTGTTGTTAACAGTTTGTGGTGTGTAGGTTATTTGTTAATTTTTGATCACAATGAGTTGCACAAGTCCTTGGGATTGGAGTACGGATCCACAACCAGATCTGAAACAGATGTCGATGGCTGAATATATGACGAGTGCCATTCCAAAACAACAACAATCAATAAGTTCGTGTCAATGGGCTTTGGTATCCAATCAAAGTCAAAGTCTTCAGAATCTTCTGATTAGTGAGAGTGAAACAGGCAGTAACAATCGTCCACCAAAGCTGAACCACATGAACGATTTTCCGTCATGGAAAGGCCGCTTTCACACATATGTTCAAGGACAAAGCACCGACCTTTGGATGTGTTTTGTCAATGCATTCAATGAAAGTCTTGAAAGTAGAGCATCCACTTCAGAAGGTTACGCCAATATGCTTGAAAATGACAAGAAGGCTTATGAATTGGAGAAAAAGGCATATGCCATACTTACTCAAGCACTCAACAAAGACATCTACCATCAGTTTTCATATTGCAAGACCACGAAAGCTTTGTGGGATGCCTTAGTTGCTAGAGGAGAAGGCAATGCAGCTGCTCGAAAGTCTAGGCATGATTTGTTGAAGAAAGAATTTGAATCATTTCAGTTCTTGGAAAACGAGACTCTGAATGATATGACCACACGTTTCTATCATTTGATTAGTGAAATGTGTGCTTATGGGGTGGCAGCTACTCAACAAGACATGGTGAACAGGTTTGCTGACGCCCTACCCCCAAAATGGAGTTCGTTTATTGAGCTGTTGAAGCATACTAAAGCTCTAGATGAGATTAACATCTATGAGTTCATTCAGAAGCTGGAACATAAAAATGATGAAGAAATTAGGAAAGCAAGGCGTGCTCCAGCTCCTCAGAATACAGAAATGTATTTGCCTGGTTTTGGTCCTTCAGCTAGTTCTGTTCAGCAACCGAAGCTTCAAACTGCTTTTGTGTCCAATACGAGTTCTTTTCCATTTCCTCAATCAACAGCTGCTCCACCACAACCTCAATTCGATCCGAGGTCTTACATTCCTGTTCCAACACAGCCACAACCACAACCTCAACAACAACAACAGCAAGCTCACTATACAAGCAATCCTCAACCTCAATCCCAAAGTCATCACACAATCCGAGTCGACAACTCAAATCTTTCACACCTTAGTATTGAAGTTGCTAAGGAACATATGGAAATTATCAACACCATGGTCAGTGCTTACTGTGGTTTGGTAGCTGGTCAGCTTGGAAACATCAACATGACCAATGAAGATTATGATCAGATCGACAAGGAAGAAATGGAGTTGATGGATATTAAATGGGCTTTTGCTAGTGCGGTTAGAAGGGCAAAAGATTTCATGGCGAGAACTGGAAGAACTTCGTTGGAAGGAAAGAAAAACACGAAGTATGGGTTTGATATTAATGCCGTCACGTGCTTTAATTGTGGCGAGAAAGGGCACTTTAAACGTGAGTGCACTCGACCAACAAAACACGGCAATCACAACCCGTTCAGAAACCAGACTAATGCGAATGCCCAACAAGAAAACCGTGAACGGAGGATGGTGGCAGTGAATAACAATCAGGGACAGCCTGGAGCTACCAATCACAATCGGGCTTTGGCTGTTCAAGCTGATGAAGGATGTGACTGGTCAGTGCAGTTTGGTGAAGGTGATCAAGGAAGTGGAACTGCATTGTATGCTAAAGTCATCGAGCAGGTTCATAAAGAAGAATCTTCTGGGAGCGATGACAGTTCTGGTTATTCGGGCAGTTCGGATGAAGAAGGCTCTGTTTCTGGGGATAATCACTCAGAGCCTGATGTGAATGAAGAAGGAGATGATGATATACAGGAGCTACTGAATGAAGCTGATGAGCTTAAATGTCAGAAATCAATTCTGATTAGGAAGGCTGCTGATACATCAATGGAAATGGAAAAGCTATTCTCTGAAGATGGAGCTTTTTCTTTTCAAACTGCCTTTATGGCAAATGGTTCAGCCTCTACTAGTCAGGTAACTTCTGAACCTCCTGCTCCTAGTATTTGTAAATCATGTGCAGAGATGAAGCTTGAATCAGAAAAGCTTCATAGTCATAATCAGAATTTGGTTATTGAACTGTCAAAATGCCAAGAGGCAAACATGGCTTTAACCCGGAATGAAAAAGAATTTAAATCTGTAATAGAAACATTAAAGAAAAATGTGTCCGAGGTTAACAAAGTAGTTTACCACAAACAAGTAAGTATAAATGAGTACATTAACCTTGTGGAAGAAACTAAGAAGCAATTAGCCATTGCCCAATGCAAGCATGATGCGATCAAACAGAAATTGGATAGTTATTCTAACTCCCGATTTGTGCTTGATCACATCATAGACGTTCAACAACTGAAAGGTAACGTGAAAGGTGTAGGGTATAAGGCGTGTCCACCCCCTTTGATGGACAACTATACCAAGATGCCCGATGAAGAGGAAATGCCTCGGTATGAACCCAGTGTGCCTTTGAACTTTGAGGAATTTTCTACTGGCCTAGGGTTCAAATCGGACAGTTCTTCAAACACAGCCCCTAAGGAACAAGAAACTTCACCATCCATGAAACAAAGTCCTCCAATTATCGAGGACTATGAGACATCGGATGATGAATCAGATGTGGCTGTAAGTGATCAGGATAAATCACTTGGCAAGATGAAAGGAGTAGATATTCCACGAGAGAATCACATCCTTTGTGATCCTGATACTCCTGAGGTTCCATCTGTTAAAGAGCAAGTGATTGATCCTGTCAAGGTTGAAAAGAAGGCGGTGTCTACTGTTAAAAGCAGTAATGTGTTGTATACCTTGGTTGGAGATAGTAAAATCTATTCAGATCACGTTTTTCCAATTAAAAATGTAAATAAATCTTTGATTGATAAAGTCTTTGAAGACAATACAAACAAATTTTTGGGAAAAACTCTACCAGGAATTGTGGTAACACAATGTGATCCAATTCCTAAATCTGAAATTAGAAAACAGTTTAGGAATCAGAAATCTTCAACCACTCTACAACCTAGTGCTTCTAAAGGTAAACAACCAATCAATCGAGCTCAAAAGCCTGAAACAACAAGAGCTCGAGTTCAAAAGAAAGAAAAGGATGTCAAGTTTGTGTCATCCAAGGGTACTGATAAGATTGAAACTTTTGAAAACAAATCTAATACAGATTTTGTAAAACAAGTCACAATCTTAAAACGAAACAGTGATAACAATTACACTCAACACACAAACGGGTGTGATGAAAAGGCTAGTACCTCTGGATCCACGACCTCAACATCTGGTAGTCGATCAGGTTCTCCTAAGTCTGTTGAAAGGAGAACTTGTTTCAAATGTGGAGAAATTGGGCACATTATCAGAAATTGCCCAAATGCTCCAAAGAAGAAAATGGTTGAAAAAGCTTCACCTGAAACAGTTCACCCTCAACGTCGGTCAGTTTCACCTAAACAAGATAAACGAACTGTAAAAGAACAAGAAACTAAACAACGACGTAAGAACATAAAAACTGTTGAAAAAGCTTTAAAATCTGAAGTTAAAACAGTTCAGAAGGAACCAAGTGTGTCACAACCTGTTAAACCAGAATCTTCAAAAACTGGTAGGCACAGACAAACTTGGTTACCTAAGTCGGGTGACAATTCAGGGGGAGCAGTTGTTCTTGAAAACCATCAAGAGATAGAGCTTACGTATCGTGATGCCAAGGGACGACCCAAGACCACTAAGGCTTGGGTCCCCATTCTCAACTGATGTGTTTATTTGACATGTGCAGGATGTTCTAGGAGGAACTATTAATAGTCATTGGATTGTTGATAGTGGAGCATCCAGGCACATGACTGGCGACTTACGGCTCCTGTATGACGTGAGAAATATCAGAGGAGGGTATGTTGCTTTTGCGGGTGATAAAGGCGGGTACATTACTGGAGAAGGAAGTATCTCCAATGGCATCGTGTGCTTTGATAAGATCAATTATGTGAAGCAAATTGATCACAATCTTCTCAGTGTGTCGCAAATCTGCGATAAAAAGTTCTCAGTGATTTTTGATGATGCTGGCTGTTATGTGCTGAAGCCTGGTTTCAAAATTCCACAAGAATGGGTTCTCTTATCGGCTCCGAGAGTTAATGATCTTTATATTCTCGACATGAGCCAAGCGATTACTACATCTGCACAAGTCACCTGTTTTGTCTCAAAAGCCACAGAAAAGGAGTCTATATCTTGGCACAGAAGAATGGGACACATTCACTTGAGGAAGATGAACCATTTGGTGAAAAATAATCTTGTGAATGGTGTGCCTGTAAGAAGTTTTCATTTGCAAGATATCTGTGTCTCGTGCCAAAAGGGGAAGCAAACGAAGAAGTCTCACCCCTTGAAGAAAATCAACACTGTCAGCATGCCTCTCGAACGTCTTCATATGGACCTATTTGGACCTATGAAACACAAGACAACGTTTGGTGATGCTTATTGTTTAGTAGTTACTGATGACTACTCTAGATTTTCTTGGGTATCTTTTATGGCACACAAGAGTGAAACTCCTGGCATCCTCAAGGATCTTCTTACAATGTTGGAAAATCTCTATACGTTGAAAGTGAAAAGGATCCGAAGCGACAATGGAACAGAATTCAAGAATCAAGTTATGGATGAGTTTTGTACTTCTAAAGGCATTCTTCATGAGTACAGTTCTCGTTATACTCCACAACAAAATGGTGTCGCTGAGAGGAAGAATCGAACTATTATTGAAACTGCAAGAACAATGTTAGTAGAGTCGGAACTCCCTATTCAATTCTGGGGAGAGGCTGTATCGGCTGCTTGCTACACGTTGAACAGAGTTCTTACAGTTAAGAGACATGGCAAGACTTGCTTCGAACTCCTTCAGAGAAGGAAACCGGATCTTTCTTACCTTGAACCATTTGGTGCTCCTTGTACAATGATTGAGCCGGATGGAAAGTTTGGTGCAAAAGCTATCGAGGGTTTCTTCCTTGGATATGCTACTCCTAATTTTCGTGTTTGGAATCTAGCTACCAAGAAGATTGAGCTATGGAGCGAAGTTAGGGTTCAAAGGTACACGAGTCCTGTTAGGGCTCCGGGTGATCCGTGGATGTTCGATTATGATGGGCTATTTGACTCCTTCAATCTGCCAACCTTTGACGAAGAATCAGCAGCGGCTCGAATGTTGTTGGAAAGTGACAACGCTGCTGTCTCGCCATTGGTTAGACCTATTGTTGTTGATCCTCAAGCTTCTACGTCAGTCAACAATATGGTTCAAAATGAGGTTTATGAAGATGCTGCTGATTATAATGACTCTTCTGAAGATGATGAATATCATGATGCAGCCGAAGGATCTTCAGCTCCAGCTGCTCCTGTTCAAGGTGCCTCTGGTGATACACCTCATACGCAGAATATCGATACTGCTGAAGGGAATGCATCCACTTCTAACCACATTCCTGGTGTGGAGTTGGTTGTTGATCTTAATCTGAACAATTTGGGTATCAATGCTCGTGTACCGGATAATCCTGAAATGAGGATTCACGACACCCATCCCCAGCAGAATATCATAGGAGATGTCCATCGCGGAGTGCAGACGCGTAATCAGCTGAGAAACAACCGGAATGCTGGTTTGTATTCCGCTATAAGAGAATCTGGTCAACAAAATGACTGGTCCTTCGCGTGTTATGTGTCACAAGAAGAACCAAAGTCGTGGAAAGAAGCATTGAAAGACAGTGCTTGGGTTGAGGCCATGCAGGAAGAATTACAGCAATTTCACAAGCTGGGTGTTTGGAAGCTTGTTGAAAAGCCTGAGAATTACAAGAAGATTGGCACTCGATGGGTCTTCAAGTGCAAGAAAGACGACCGTGGAGTAGTTATTCGGAACAAAGCTCGTTTAGTCGTTCAAGGTTTTCGTCAGATAGAAGGAATCGACTACAACGAAGTCTATGCACCAGTTGCACGTCTGGAAGCTATTCGGATCTTTCTGGCTTATGCCTCATTCAAAGGATTCAAGGTTTACCAGATGGACGTCAAAAGTGCATTTCTACATGGTGTGGTTGAAGAAGAGGTATATGTCGAACAGCCTCCAGGTTTTGAAGATCCTGTTCATCCCGATCGGGTTTGGTTGCTCAACAAAGCTCTCTATGGTCTTCATCAAGCACCACGAGCTTGGTATGCAACCTTATCTACATATCTGCTGGAGAACGGTTTTCGAAGAGGTCTTATCGATTGTACTCTCTTCATCAAAGAACAACATGGAGATCTTCTTCTGGTACAGGTATATGTTGATGATATTATTTTTGGTTCTACTAATGATGTTTTGTGCAGGAATTTCGAACGCATCATGCAGGATAAGTTCGAGATGAGTGCTATGGGGGAAATGAATTTCTTTTTGGGCCTACAAGTGCAACAAACGAAGTCTGGGATATTCATCCATCAGACCAAATATGTTGGAGACATCTTGAGCCGGTTCCAGATGTCCGATGCAGCGCCCATTGGTACCCCATTGCCAACTAATCATGGAATTACTCCTGACTTGAAGGGTGAACCTGTTAGCCCTTCATACTATCGCGCGATGATCGGATCCCTTATGTACCTCACAGCATCAAGGCCAGATATAATGTACCCAACATGCCTGCTTGCCAGATATCAAGTCAACCCGAAGGCCTCACATCTTGCAGCTGTCAAAAGGATTTTTCGTTATTTGAAGGCTTATCCAGACACCGGTCTGTGGTATCCTAGGGATAATAACTTTGACTTGGTCGCATTCAGTGATTCTGATTTTGGCGGATGTAAAATCGACGGCAAATCCACAACGGCTGGATGTCAGTTTTTAGGAAATCGCCTAGTCACCTGGCAGTGCAAGAAGCAGACGTGTGTCGCTACATCAACATGCGAAGCTGAATACATTGCTGCCTCAAGTTGTTGTTCACAAGTTCTTTGGATCCAACAACAATTGCGGGACTACGGTTTTGAATTCCTAACTACTCCTATTTACGTTGATAATTCTGCTGCTTTAGATATCACTAGAAATCCTGTGCAGCATTCAAAGACCAAACACATCGAAATCAAATATCACTTCATACGTGATTGCTTTGAGAAAAGGCTAATCGATGTTGTTAAGGTCCACACCGATGACCAACGTGCCGACTTATTTACCAAAGCTTTTGACAAATCTAGATTTGACTTCTTATTATTGGTAAATGGCATTAAGGTCAAGCAAGAGTAAACCAACATCGGAAAATCATTTTTGTAAATATCTTTGTGTGTTTTTAAATTTATCTTAGTTTGTTGATTTTAGGGGGAGTAAATCCAAAAATCGGAAAATACAAAAACATCGAAAAATTTCAAAAACACAAAAACAATAGAAAAACAAAAATGAGTTTCCTGGCGAGCAAAAGAGAAAATGATAGTACATCAGTGGTCTATCCAAACCTCTTTAAACCTTAAATGCAAAACGATAAGCAGCTCTATATAAGATGTATCGGTAGGCTCACAATCATTTTAAAGTGTGCAGGGTGATATAAATCTTAATCGACTGAAGACCAGGTGGGAACCATTCATTGGCATATGGTCTTAGTACCGAAATTTCGTTTGATAGATTGCCGAGGTTCTGAGATATTCGGTCTTTATGCTGCTTATCATCTGGGTATCATGGTTGTATCTTTTACCGAAAAATAACGGGGACGCAAGTCTAGATCTTCCATGATACTATACATACGTGTACATATTGCATACTGCATTCGACCTCAATAAGTGATAAACAATCACATGTCCAAATCAAATAAGTGATAAAATATCACATTTATCCGGGTGTCAAGTTCGTCTCTCTGCTGTACGGAAGTACTGACCTGTTCACGGACTTGCACCTGTGCCCTCATGCATACGAAAATCAAGTTCCTCATCAATAAGTGATTATATCACAAAGGACTTGTTTTCAAATCAAAATAAGTGAGTATCTCACAATTTATACGGTCAAACAGATGATAATCGGTATACTCACCGGTAAGATGAACTCTCGTGCATACCTTGATACGGGAATGTGTCGTGATGTGGATGAACACCGGTTGGTAAGTATAAATCATACCTTAACGTATCCTCTCGCCATGATTACATCTGATAAGTTGAGCTTAAGTGGACAACAATACCGATAATTGTTATAGGATGCTTATCTTAATGTTAACTAACTGAACAACAAGAGTGTTTGGCATGACCGTACACTGATATGATTCTCTTACCCTCGAAACTCGCAAAAAGAATGTCTGTATATATTTACTTACTACTTAACTTTTATTGTTCTTCTTTTAAACAGTTTCGTCGTTTGGTGCATATCAGCACGACATTAGCGGTGATGTCGTTTGATAACACTCAAAGGATTTTAAATTGTTGTCTTTTACTTTCAAAAATACCAAAAAGATTTTAGGTGTGTTTTAATATAAACTTTATAAAAGCCAAAAAGATTTTATTTCTGCTTTATTTTCGATCGTACGATGTTGGAGCTCAAGTCTTCGTTGCCTGAAACCTGAACGAAAACCAAACTGACTAAATCTTCATAAACGGTCGAAATTTGCATGTTTTGAAAGTTAGAATTTAAAATTTGAAAAATTTATTAAACTTTCAAACTGTCGGACGGTGCTTGATTGTGACATGGTCATTCGTGTGTCATTTGCTTATACTATGTTCCAAGCAGTTGTTCTCATTACGCGTTTAGATTTCTTGCATGTGCAGATTCTAAAGGCTAGGAGAACATGGTCGATGACAAGCTTTGGAATGAAGACACGACGAGAAGGCACTCAAAAGATGAAGATGATTGAGTTGCCGCTGGCTATCATCAACACCACAAGGATCTCACTTCATAAAGTTAAAGTATTTCACGAGCATAACTCAAGGGGGAGCTTATGTTAAGGGGGAGTTTGTTAACACACTGCCTACATGATACGGGTAGTTTGTTGATACACTCTCTGCTTTCAAGACGTGAAGACTTTGAAGATCCTCCGACCATGAAGACTTGAAAGGACATCAGAGTTTTGGAAACTCGAAGACCAAAGACTGTCGAAGTTCGAGACAAGTCTACATCTATAGAAGATAAAGACAAGATAAAGACAAAGCTACAGCCAAGGGGGAGTTTGTTGGTGCACTTGTGTCTGTACTTTGTCTGTATTCGGTCTGTATGTAAACGATGTCCTAAATCAGTCTGTAAGTTGACCAAGTCAACTATCCTCCTAGTTTGACTTGGACAACATGATGTTGTCTGGATCGAAGGATAGCCTCGAAGGATACTGCTAATCCTTCGAGGTGCTCGAAAGATATGGTTCGACCATGGTTCAACCATTAGACATCGAAGGATGATCCTTCGATGTCCATGCTGATCCTTCGAGCTCCCTGTCATCGATAGATGATCCTTCGGACCATCTATCGATCCTTCGACCAAGACCTGCTATGTATGGGTATAAATACCCATGCAGTGTGGTAGTGTTAGATAGATGCACATTTGGAGAGTTAGAGAAACTCTGCTGGAAAACACACACACACACACTTTAGAGAGTTTGCAAACAGATTGTAAACCTTGTGCTTGTAACCGTAAACCTTCATACGTATTAATACAGTGGTGTTAATCGGTGAACTTTGTGTGTTCTTGTGTTTGTTCTTGCTTCATCCCGGTTTGCCTATTAGCTTGGATTCCGCACTCGCTAGTGGGTTAGTATAACAAGGTTTAGGTTTGTTCTCGATCCTCCGAGAAAAGGGACCTACACTCCCACTTTCGACTATGGTCAAGCCGGCGGGTCTCAACCGTCACAACCCGAAGCCGAACCCGATGTGGAAGTCGTACCGGAGACGCAACCCGAACCGGTGCAAGAAACATCGAAACGCGGCAAAAGGTCGCATAAGAAGAAGGAAAAAGACGCACCGCGGCGTACAAAAAATATCATTAAATGGACGAAGGAAGAGGAATTCACGTTGACTCGGGCGTTTCTCGACATTTCGGAGGACGAAGAGACCGGTAACTATTTTATATAAATATTATTTTACTTATTTTGTTACTTTAATTTTTAACATACAACTTATTATTTTTTTTTTGTAGCAAACTTTCAAACGGGCCCGGTTTTTTTGGATAGGGTTCGTGCACTCTTCTTTAGCACGTGGGGTCAAGGCGAACATCGGGACAAAGATTCCATTTCTAGCAAATGGACCGACATCAACAACAAGTGTCATGCGTTCCAAGAAGTCTTCCAACGTAACTACGATAATCGGCAGAGCGGTGAAGGTGACGTGGGGGTTTTAACGAAGACTTTGGAGGAGTTCGAGAGGACAAAATGCCCTTTCACGTACTATAAGTGTTGGGAGCTACTACGAAAAATGTCACACCCCCAAAATCCACCTGCGGAGTATCACCGCTTGGGAGCGTGAAATGACCAGGATTAAGCCATCAATCATATTGAACATAGCGTAAATAATTAAAGTAATTCATAAAACCCAATTCAATACAGTTGATGTTCCAACAAAACATAGTTTAAGTAGCGGAAGCATATAAGTAACCCAACATAGTTAATAGTTTTAAAATGTCATAACAGTTCAACGTAGAAATCACGATCCTTGTCCACAACGACCGCGCCTCCAGTGCAAGCTCCAAAAGTACCTAAGGTCCTGCAAGGCATGCAGCAACGAATCAACAACTAGTTGAGCGAGTTCACAGAAAGTAAGTACGTAATGGTAATTCGTAAGTTCGTTAATGGGGGCTTCCCATGTATGTATGTACTAATAGTGGGGGTTTCCCATGGTTATATTTGTTACTAATGGGGGCTTCCCATGTTTATCCTTACTAGACTATTGTAACCATGTGTTCTTCTTAATCCGAGAACAGGAATACGTACAAGGTCACGTAGGATTTACGTGAGTGCCCTTCCCCGAGGACAGTGGTACGTGTGGGGTTTACGTAGGATTTACGTAAGTGTCCTTCCGACCCGGAAGATAGTAGTAGGTATGAATTTACGTAGGTTTTACGTAAGTGTCCTCCCGACCCGGGAGACAATGGTAAATACTAGTTTACGTAGGTTTTACGTAAGTGTCCTGACTAACCTGAGGACGATGGTCTATAGTCTAGCAATAGCGTAAGTACGAGTAATTATCCAATTCAAATCTTCCAACCCAATTCCCACCCGGGAATCCCATGCCTTGGCTGTGTGAACTCACCTTGGTTTGCTCGGTATTCTAAGTATGTTCTCACAGTTAATCAATCACGTCCTATGGTACGCACGTATACATAATCAGTTTGTATTCATCAAGTTGGCACGTAAGTATATTCATAGTAGGCATCGCATCAGTAAACACCGAGTATCACATTGCACGTATTCGTAATCATACAAGTACTGTTTTATACTTAACAGCAGTTAAATATCTCAGTTAACTTTTAACAGGATTAGACTGAGTTACGGGACAGGTTATACATTTGGCGAAACACAATGTTGGCGAAACACTTGTTGACGAGACACATTCTGTTTCGCCAACTACCCTTGGCGAAACACCCCCTCTATTTCGTCAAACCCCTTTGGCGAAACACCCCTTCTGTTTCGCCAAAAATTCCGTTTCTTGAACCAGTTTTAGTTACGTCAAGAATCAGTTACGATTTTACAGAAAACCCTAATCATGCTAACAGCCGTCATGAACATCATCGATCAGCATCATCATCACAGAACCATCATACAGAAATCGTTCAACATATAATCATCATCTAATTATCATGTACAACCTATACCCTAAGCGTAACGGCTTGTTAATGAAATCCCGAACATCTACACTGTCTAACATATGCACACAGGTAGATCCGATATTTGTGATCTAAACAATCAGAATCTATGCCAACAATCATTAACATGCACAACCACTGCAAGATTCATGAAATCATATTTAACATCAAGTTCTGCATAAGATTATGTACTCGATTAGTCATGCATAACTAAGTCAAGACCGTCATACTCATCTCTGTTCCAGAAATCAAACATTCACAACATGTATATAGAAACAAAGAATCAAGAAACCGATTTAACAAGCATGAAACTAACCGAGATGGATGACACGAGTGTTTGATCGTTCGCGAGTAATTGGGAGAACACAGAGTTGCCGTCACACACACAAAGGAGTTCTAGGGTTTCCTGATTCGCTAAAGTGTGCCAAATGAGCGGTTCCGTATAACTTATACACATCTAAGTGTTTTGGGTCTTTAATGGGCTTGGCGAAACTGACGGGCCGGCGAAACACTTATGTTTCGTCAAGTTCGGGTTGGCGAAACAGGCTTTGTTTCGTCGGGTATGTTCATGGCGAATCACAATTCTGTTTCGTCGAGTTGTTTGATGGTGAATCAGTCTAAGTGTTTTATAATAGTCCATGTTATATTTTCCAACAACAATAAATCACATATATGCACAATCATAACGCGTTTCATTAAAACATAACATGTATGGTTACAAGTCAAACAAGTCAACTACTAAACAGTCAAAGTCAACCTGCAATAAATATGAGAATGAAAGTCGAAAATTCGAGTTGTCACAAAAAAGTCCAAAGTGGGCGGTAGTTAATCCAATGACGTCTAGTAGTAGACGTCGGGCTAAAAGGTCAAAAACATCATCCTCCGTTGACCCGTCAACTCCGACATCGGATGCCCGCAATGTTGATTTAAATGAGGCGGTGGACATTGACGAGGGAATTCAAGAAGAGTTGGTCCGACCCACCGGTAGAAGAAAGGGAACCGGGAAAAAAACGGTCGAGTCGTCTTCCGATCTCGAGTTAAAGGAAGATTTCGAGGAGATGAACCGTCGTCTCCAAGACATTCGCGACCTCGGCCACCAACGTTATGAGATCATGAAGGAACGAGTGGCCGAAACCAAAAAATTTAACGAGATGCAAGAGGCGAGGCAAATGGAAAAGGACATTGAGTTTTTGTCCAAACATATCGACCACCTACAAGGCGATGCGTTGATCCTTGCGCAAATGCGTCGCCAAAAAATTAGAGAAAAATATGGACTCTAGATCATGTTATTTTTTTTTTTAGTTTATTTTTTCTGTTTTTTTTATTTTCTGTTTTATTTTCTGTTTTTCTGTTTTTTTTTTTCTGTTTTTTTTTATTTTCTGTTTTTATTTTCAGTTTTTTTTTATTTTTATTTCAAGTAATGTAATTTTATTTTTAAATTAATGAAGTTTTTTTATATTTTAAATTAAAAAAATAATTGTGAACTGATTGTGAGATGATTGAATGGGGGTTATTGGCATAATGCCCCACTACGCCACTTTTGCTATAATGCCCCATTGCTGACTAGGACGCCACATGTCGGATAATGCCCCATGGTGGGGGCATTATAAGGTGTTACCACTACACATGGTCTTATAGTGGTGTTATTTATCATGTTGTTTTGTGAAATTACACTTATTTCATAAAATTGCAATATAATTATTTCTTGACCCATTTCATTAATTCCTAAAACATGTTTTTTTTTTTTAAATTTGTAAAAATTTTATATTACACAGGTCTAGCAAAATTTTAAAATCATTTATAACGTCTTTTTAAATAATAGATGCAAAATCAGATCTGACATTGCTTATATCATTACAAAAACATAATCCCAATTCTGTGAAAACTCGTAGAACAACCAAAAGCACCAGAATTAAATAATTAGGTAAAACCCGTTTAATAAACATGTAACATGTCATGTTTGAGAAAGTCTATTTAACAAGTTTAATTAAATGAGTCGTGTTTGGTTATGCAACCCGTTTAATAAGCAAGTTGACCTGTTTTAATCCGTTTGAAACTAATAGTAAAATTTATATATATATTAAAGTTATTTTTATACTGGGTATCACATATATTTAACATGTAAAACTTACGTGGCGAGGTATCTTCTTCTTCTATTTACCTGTGTAAGTTATCATCTCTTTCCCGATACATATCACCGGATGGTCCAATTTTGTATATTAGGGTTTTATAACTATTATTTGTATTTATTATTTTCCTAAAGCATGTTTGATTTGTTAAATGTTATATTAGTGATGTTGATGTTGTTTCTTTTAATAAATTGATAGTTATTGTTAATCGTATATATGTATCTTCATTGGTGTTCTGTTTTATGTGAAGTGAATTAGATTGATCACTTTATTTATTAGGACATTGATGACTGTCGTAAGGGTCAATCAAAAACCTAATTAAACTACGTAGATAGTGTAAGTAGGGTATCGTATCCACGGGGAATTTGTGGGTAGCGTAAAAGAATCTAATTAAAAACTAAACTATCTAAATCGGGGGTTTGTTTGTTTGATTGCAAAGAAAACATAATTTGTCACGAAAAATGTTATCAGAATGAAAAGAAGTAACCGTCACCCGGAATCCCGAATACCCGTTTTAACACAAAAATCTGTTTACTGATTCAAAACACCACATAGACATGGCCTTGGAATTAATGACTTTGATCAATTGTTAAGGATAGTTATTAAGATTCACCATTCAACCTAACAACTCGTTTAATTGTATCAATTACCTACCAGTTTACCAACCCGCTAACAATGCAAGAAAGTTGCCAATACGCTTAATAAACGATAAATAATTCAAACACAACCAACGTTTACCAAGAAATCAACACAAGTGGTCAAGATATACCAGTTTAAAAGAATCAGAAAGTAGATAATTATGTCAAACCGAACAAACGTTCATCCGGGCGGAAGTCACGAAGAATTTAGCTTCTCATGGTTGTCTTTTCAGCTTCAGTTGTCATCCCGACTCAATTAGACATGCTTAAATGGCTTGAATGGATGAAAAGTATGATTAAAAGTGACAAGAATTGCCTCCCAAGTTCGTATACGACGGCTAGGATTACAAAAAGTGAAAAAAATGTCCCCTCAAAATGTAGTTTCAGCCGACTTTTATAACTTTCCCGTAAAGTATGTCGGCCGCGCATCATGACATCTTTACCATAACCCCCCGTGTGTCGCGGGGGTCCATCCATTGACCGCCATGTTTTAATTCTTGACCGACATGATTTATGTCACACCCCGATTTCCACGTGTATCACTGGTGGGCCCGGTGGGGGATTACCGTGACGTAGTTGGCAACAATATAGTCAAACCACACAATTATATAAATGCACAGCGGAAGCTTAAAGATAAATATATACTTCAACCTCTTGGTTGTAATATCAAATGTATTACAGAAGTCGAATGTATCCACAGCGGATCAAAAATAATAAAATATTGTTCATTCAGATACGGCATCGAGTTTGCGAGACTATTCGTGATGTTTAGGAAGCTAATACCAGCCAATTTCGTATAGTACCTGCACTTAATCTTTTTGGGGAAAAATACGTCAGTTTACACTGGTAAATACATTCAACTGACACATTTGAAAATGTTTATTAAAATTGATTTGAATGCACAAGGCACAAACTCTTTTATAACTTGGGAAAATTATTAAAATCTTGTGAACGTATTACATGTTCTTTTATGCGTTCAGTAGCCCGGGTCGTGCCGGGTTAAAGATTTATAGACACACCACATTACGTAAAACCGTAGTATAAAAACCAACGGCTACGTCTTTTAATTTAATGTCGACAATATATACCGGGTGTACGCCTACACCGGGATGTCGATGGTCGTGGCCATTTCGTAAAATGATGCCAAGGATATCCGGGACAACGGTCATTAAACCCCCCAAAGGCTTTTAAGAAACAAAACTGTTTAAATGAGCCGATCATATTATTTAATTAACCACCTAAGCGATGGAAAAATATAATGCTCAATCAAGCGGTATATAAATGCACAGCGGAAGCCTCGAATTTTTGTGTCCAATAATGTGTTAACATGTGTCATTTGTTTACACGTGGCATTGATATTAAATAAAGGACTAATTTTGACAAACCTTGAAAGTATGTAAATTCGAGGGTTATAAATGTCAACAAGGGTAAATATACTGTATAGTAACCCTAAATAATGCTTGTACCTTCAAACGAATAAATCATAGATCGTACGGAAGCGAAACGCGGAAGAAAGTGAGAGATTACGAGCTACAGGGGTTAACTGTGTCAACATGTTTAATTATACCTCTGAGTGACCCTTTAACGTTCCCAAGGCTTCGTAACAGTATTATACGCTCACTAGAATATACTGTACAAATTCCGCGAAGTTCCGTCTTAAAACGAGAGAGTTATACTCAAATTCGTATGAGAAGGGTTAAAAGCGTCAACAATGAAAGTTAAGGCTTTCCGGATAATTAATAAACTAACCAGGGACTTAATAATGCGGGTAAATAACACGAGGCCCCTATCGGTAAATAACCGAGGGCCAAACCGCAAAGTTACCCCTTCAAACCCGAAAGGGCAGGTTAATAATTACGAAAGATTTCGTTATTAATTACCAGGATTTCGTAATCATTTCAAAAGATTTAAAATTTCTGGAAACCAAGCCTCTCGCGACCCGCGTGATGGTTAAGGTTAAGTTGAGGCGGGCCGCGAGCCTCCTGTTTTACGCGCCTGTTATTTGAATCCCAGGCGACCCGCATTAAACAAGCATGGAACTCCCATGCGGGCCGCGTAAAACGCCCAGATGCAGAAAGCTTGTAACTACTTGCCTTTTGAGCTTGTGAATGATCAAAACCTCAATCAATGAGGCATGGGCGCCCCCTACTCGACCCATACCACTTAGGGGCACCTGCCCATCATCCATACTCAGTGTAGCATGAGTTGTAATGATCCTATAGCCCAAATTTCACTATAAATAGCCACATTTGGCTCATAACATTCACACAACACAAATCAACTTCTCTGATCATTCTAAGGAGCTCCCAAGCATCCATCTCTGCTCTATAAACAAGAAATAACTTCTGTAAGTCGTTCACAATCAATAGGGTCTTGCATTTCCATAGTTATAGCTTATAAACACAACCGTCGTAACTAACGGTTGTCATTACAATAACTTGCAAATGGTTCAGTCTTATGACGAATCAAAAGTGGTTTTGAGTTGGTACTTATGTGGGTAATAAACCTCTAAAAGGGTTCCCCCTGATCACCACTCTAACTATGTCAAATATCGAGTCAAACGCGCACTTAAAAAGTCAACAGAAAGCTATTTTAGCAATTTATGCATAATCTGTAATGTACATACTAAGAAACCTGTTTTGACACTCATAAAATATGATATTAAGTATATAAACTTGTTTGCGCTCGTTTGAATCGACCATTTGCTATATTGAACCGGTTCGGAGCCGAATGTCGCAAAAGTTTGACTTTTGCTTTGACTTCAGTTCTGACCCGTTTTAGTGAGGTATAGATATGCCTTAGGACCCTCTTAGGACCAGGTCACATATTGGTATAAACCTCTGTGATCGGTTCATGAGTTATCCGAGTCTTTTACGTATTTCCGTTAATCGCCTAAAAGTTGACCGTAACGCCATTTTGAAAATAAAACGAGTATTTCGGACACGTGAATGGACCAGAACCTTGCTTATCAAATTATAAGCATGTCCTTAAAGTTTCACGTCAATCCGAGGTCTAGAAAGAGAGTTATGCTAAATAGCGCAATTAAGGTAAACTTTTGTAATAAACGGTGCAATTAGCATAACGCCTATCTAAACCAAGATTTCGTCACCAAAACTTTTACCCACTGTATTAAAATAATATTTTGGGAATTTTAAAGATTTTTAATAAATTTTACCTTGCTCACAACCTGCGGTTATGGCTACGGTTCGGTAAATACCGAATATGCCCTTTTCGGCCAAAACTTGAGTTCTACAAGGTCTTTTGACCCGATTCCAGTTGCTACTGATTTTAAATAATAAATAAAGTATTTTAGACTTTACAAACTGATCAGGAAACTCAGATTTCCTGTAGAACTCGAAAAGCCCTTTTAAAGTCTTTAAAATGACCGGAAAACCCCTACGGGGCGTAATATTAACTTAAACTCGTTACGGGCATCACGGAAGGTATCATACTGATACCACAACCTCTTTAAGGCATATTGACTTTGGAAATAAGCGTACGACTCTCATGGTTAACCGTTTCGCCTATTGCGCGCACGGTTCGGCTTATGAAACTAGTTTTCATAAATTAGCCGATACGGGTCAAATTATATTATTTGGACCCCAAAATCTAGAGTGTGAACCATAAACCCATATAAAACAAGTCACTGAACTTGTTGGGTCAGAATCGCACTCCATTCTCGGTTTTCGCCTTTTCACGCGATTAAACCGTATTCACATATCGGAACCAACCGGTCTAGGCTACGGCCATTATAACGACTCGTTAGGATTCTAAGAGGTTAATTAAAACCTTCGTTCCAGATTAGGAGCCCCAGTAAAAGCTATCGGTGATTTAATCCAAATTAAGGAAATATACTTGCAAAGGTAAATACTTTAACTTATTTCCCCTATATGGGCTTGGGTTACGGTATATTAATACCGCTTGATTGAGCATTATATTCTTCCATCGCTTAGGTGGTTAATTAAATAATATGTTCGGCTCATTTAAACAGTTTTGTTTCTTAAAAGCCTTTGGGGGGTTTAATGACCGTTGTCCCGGATATCCTTGGCATCATTTTACGAAATGGCCACGACCATCGACATCCCGGTGTAGGCGTACACCCGGTATATATTGTCGACATTAAATTAAAAGACGTAGCCGTTGGTTTTTATACTACGGTTTTACGCAATGTGGTGTGTCTATAAATCTTTAACCCGGCACGACCCGGGCTACTGAACGCATAAAAGAACATGTAAAACGTTCACAAGATTTTAATAATTTTCCCAAGTTATAAAAGAGTTTGTGCCTTGTGCATTCAAATCAATTTTAATAAACATTTTCAAATGTGTCAGTTGAATGTATTTACCAGTGTAAACTGACGTATTTTCCCCAAAAAGATTAAGTGCAGGTACTATACGAAATGGGCTGGTATAGGCGTCCTAAGCATCGTACATAGTCTCGCAAACTCGATGCTGCATCTGAATGAACAATATTTATTACTTTTTGATCCGCTGTGGATATATTCAACTTCTGTAATACATTTGATATTACAACCAGAGGTTGAAGTTTATATATTTATCTTAAGCTTCCGCTGTGCATTATAAAATTGTGTGGTTTGACTATATTGTTGCCAACATCGTCACGGTAATCCCCCACCGGGCCCACCGGTGAAACACGTGGAAATCGGGGTGTGACAATGGTTTGAAACAAATTGAACCGGAGGAGACAACGTCGTTTTCTGATTTGGCTTCAAATCTGTTTGATTTCGCACAACCGGCGGATAATTATTATTCCCATTTTTCACGGTTTCTTGAAATGGCGTCGTTTGAATAGTCGAATTCGAAGCAGGGAGAAACGTAGGAGACGACGTCGTTTGATTATTCTTCACTGTCGGTGCTTCACTATTCACACTTCAGATCCAGAAAAGTTGTGTTCAAATTCGAGTTAGAAACCGTTGAATTATGAGCAGATTGTGTCGAATTGTTTGCGAAAAAGTAAGAATATATGGAAGAAAACTGCGATCTAGCATAATCAGAAGAAGAATTAAGTGTACTATTTGCTTGCAAACCTATGCTACTACTAGAGATACTAAAGCTTGAGCCTAAGAAGATGTTAGTAAACCATGGGGACGAAGGATTTTGCGAGGGATTGAAGGCGAGAAAGACGGTGAAAGCGACAAAAATAGCGACAAATATGTAGGCGAAAGTTCGAGATCTTTTGGTTCTGAAGGTGAATATGTTGGTGAAGTTGGATTCTGAGGGTAGGGCACCGTTGTTAATGGGGGTATACTTGGTAGATTCCGCCATGGAAGTGGAAGCAGAGTATGCAAAAAGTTAGAGAGAGAAAGTTGGAGAAGATGTGGGAATGGAGGTCTGTGATTAGATTAGAGAGAGAAGATGATTGGGTGGGGGATATAAATGGTTTACACATTAGTCACTTTTTATAAATTATTTACTCAATAGTTGTTGGAAAGTAAAATGACAAGAGTGCCCTTATGTGTAAGGCACATGACTATACTTAACAGAAAATTCTAACAAAGTTAGGCCTAAAGGACATAGCGTGCATGATTTTGAAACATTAAGGACAAAACTCGTCAAATTTAAAGGCAAAGGACACCGCCTGCAATTTGATACAAACATAAAGGACAAAACTTGTAATTTACTCTATGTAAGAGAAAGTTCTATGCAGAATACTAAATATTACGAAAACACGCAGAACATAATGAATCACCCATTTTTTCAATTCTAAAAACCTAAAAAGTAAGTGAAAATGTTATAAATGTAAGATTTATTGTTACTTACACTAGAATTCAGAACAAAATATAGAAAATTTTCAGTTTTTGTATAACATACACTTATTTAGGTTATGTGCAGGCTAAATTACCACCATATATGTAGGCTATATATAGGTAAAAATATACAGCTTTTTATGTATATATAATACACATATGAATGTAGAAACATAAAACTTAAAAGTATGAACCTTAAATCCCAAAATTTAGAGTTTTGGAGTTGTTCTTTTTGTTCTCGCAATAGTTAGTGTTCTGTAATGACTCTCATCTATATATATACATATACATATATATATATATATATATATATATATATATATATATATATATATATATAGGGGAAGGTTCATTTGAGAAGAAATTTAATGTGAGAAGAAAAAGAAGAAAGGGCATAATGGTAATTAAACATTAAATAGTTTATAACTCCTTCCATTAATTAGGTTATCTCTAATTAATAAACCAAATAACATATTATCCTACACATTTTAAAATTTATCCTACATGTATCTTACACTTACCGAAATTTACCATACGCATATCTAAATTTATCATACACAATTAAGAATTTATCCTACAGGTATACTAAAATTTATCATACACATGTCGAAAATTGTCCTTCACCCTAAAGTATTTTATCTTGAAAGGGTAAATTTAATAGTGAGTTACAACTTTATTAATTACAATTAGAAATTTACCTATATGCCCTTATTAGTAACATTAATTACACATATTAAATAAAGTAAAATGGAGCATTTCTATTGGTTTAAAACTTATTCTTTTTATTCTTACAAAATTTTTCTTCTCATTTAAACCCTCCACTATATATATATATATATATATATATATAGGGGATGGTTCAAATGAAAACCACTTTTATTGTGAAAACTCGAAAACTAATTAAAAAAAGCCTAAAAAACACACAAATTTTTTTTTCAATTTTTTTTATAAAAATCGCTGGTTTTTATATATTAAAAAAAAATTTCAAAAAAAAAATTGTAGTACACATGTGTAATAATACACATGTGTAGTACACATACATATGTGTAGTATTACACATGTGCACTACACAATTTTTTTTCTTTTGAAAATTTTTTATATAAAAAAACCTGCAAAAATTATTATGCAAAAAAAAATTGGTATGTTTTTTTGGCTTTTTTAGTTAGTTTTCGAGTTTTCACAATAACTAGTGGTTTTCATTTGAACCTTCCCCTATATATATATATATATATATATATATATATATATATATAGGAACAGGATTAGGAGAGAACGCCTCAAAGTGTGAGAACGGTGAGAACGATTCTCAGCCACAAGATCTTAGTGGTTTGTGGCTGAGATTGATGCGGTGGCATTTTTGTAAATAATAGGGCCCTTGGAACTACCAGGAGGGGTAAAATAGGAAGATCCAAACAAAGGTGCACATGCTAATCACATACCATTTTCCCCCATCATATTTAAACGACAATAACTTTTTTATACGTGATTATTTTTCGAAAAAAATTACACTATAAAACTCAGCGTTTTTTTATCTTTCCAACGAGTATACTACTGATATACTTTTCGAAAAAAAAATTAACTTGGTTTTATGGAGTTTTTCTGAACTGGGTGTTTTATGGCATTTTAGACTATGTATTTTCATGTTGTTTTTCTGAACTGGGTGTTTTATGGCGTTTTAGACAATGTATTTTAATGGCGTTTTTCTGAACTGGGTGTTTTTATGGCGTTTTAACTTGGTATTTTCATGGCGTTTTGCTGAACTGAGTGTTTTATGGCGTTTTCAACTGAGTTTTTTCATGATGTTTTTCTGAACTAGGTGTTTTATGGCATTTTTAACTGGGTATTTTCATGGTATTTTTCTGAATTGGGTGTTTTTATGGCGTTTTATTTGAATACCCAGTTCATGTGAGTAGGTTTTTTGACAATATTACCCCTTAGTGTAATTTAGCATCAATGCCACATGCCACCACCAAAATAGTTCTCACCGTTCTCACACTTTTCACCGTTCTCTCTAAATCCTGACCCTATATATATATATATATATATATATATATATATATATAGGGTAGGGATCAAGAGTGAACAATGTTTAAATTGTGAACAAAAATGAACAAATCCTGGCCGTTGGATGATGAGATCTTGGTTATAGGATTTAAATGGTTTTTAAATTAATTAAAACTATAAATTGATTTAAAATAACCGAATAAGGGCTCTTGTAATTCTTTTTCTCTCAAATCTCATCCAAACAAAACTACCTCTACATCATATCTTACAAACCCAAAAAAAGCAATTGACTCCATCCTCTCTTTCCATCAACGACAATTTCTGCAAAGGATTAACATCAAGAAGGATCATTAAATCAAGGTATCGTTACATAATGTAGTATTCATTAAATGATTATGTATAGTACGTCTTTATACACACGAATTTTCTCATCTCAAAATCTAGGGTTTAGTTAGGTTTGTGTAATCAGCCATTTGGTAGTGTAGTTCTTCCGTTTTTGTAGTGTATTGCTGTTATTTGTTCAGATTTTTGGCAGATTATAGTTTTCCTGCCGAAGTATTATAAATTGTTTTGCCCTAATGTTTCGAATCCTTTTAATCAAAAGCTAGGGCTTGAATATATAGTTGTATTATGGTTTGTGTAGTTTTTATAATATTTAAGATATATATTTATGACAGATATGAACGATCAGCTTGATGTTGCAGATTGTGATAAGTGTTATAATAATACACATGTGTAAGTGATAAGTGTACACATGTGTATAAAAATTGTGCAGATTGTTAGGTACATAGGATATATGTTGGTGATGGAATACACAAATCCTGGATTTTGTTTTTTACGCTCTATCGATTTCATTGTTTTGAAAAAAGGGATTTGAACTGAGGCTGTTTAAAATCATATAACCTGTTTACTTAACTGTTATACTAATACACATGTGTAAGTGATGGAATACACATGTATTTAGGTATAGGGCAGACCGATAAGTACATATATGTAGTTAATGCAATACATTCTTTTTGTTTTCATACTATTGTGTACTAGTTTCTCTTATAGTTAATGCTTAAACCTCTTTGTTTCTAATACTTTGTGAGTTGGTTTGTTTTAGGTGACTTATAAAGATCAAAATGCGAAGAACTTGGGGTAAGTGCGTAACTCAAACGTATAAGGGTTGATGTAATTCACTGGCATATATATATATTGTAATGTTTGGATGGAAACACTCGTGTACAGGAATGATATATTTTGTACTAGCTATGGTACCCATCTGATGCACTTTTGTATATTGGATCTGCTACCAAAAGTTTGGCTGAGTTCTGCGATCATAGACTGTTGGGCTTCTATGCTTAATCATGAGGAAGTGAAAAGACGAGAGTTTACAATGCTAAGCCTGTTTTGTCACACCCGCCTTTTTGTAAGAACATTATTTCATTTAGTTAACGGGTTCTGTACAGAATTAGATACTAGATCTTATATATTTTTTTGTGTTTCGAACACCAGACTGAGGAAATGCTGACAAGATCCAGTTATGATGACAACAAACGGTTGGAGCTGTTTACTAGCGCGTTGGAGGTTATGTTGGAAGAAAGGCATGAGTTAATAGACCTGAAAGAATATGGGAACCTTATAATTCTTGAACGTCCACATTTTTATTTGGTTTGCTTTGACTTGAAAAATTGCACGTGTTACTGTAAAATAATAACCTACTGGACTAATAATCGATGCAAATACACATGTGTAACGTCAAAACATTATATCCTACTGGATTGTTGCTTAATGAAACTTGTATGCCATATTGCGAATCGGTAGAGAACGCGTGTACATTGTCCATGAACAACGATGGATACTTGATAAACTTATACACTTCTGAAATAAATCTATATTGTTATAACAAACCAATGTGCATACCCTTAAATCCAAACGGATTCCAATGGTTGATGAAAATGGGTCTTAAGATACACTAACGCATGCTAAATTTTAAATAAACTTAAAACATGGTTGACACAAAAATATACACTGTTGATTTCTTCGTTAATGTGTACTGTTTTTTAAAATCATTTTGACAGGGCATCTTCACATGTAGTTACTGCTAGCAATACGTACAACACATACACATATACACCTCTAAAATGCTAACCTACTGGAATCCGAACACACATCTGCAACTATACTATTATAACCTACTGGACTACATGTAAATGTAACCTGCATCATATATCGCGAGTCAGTAGAGGACACGTGAATATTGTCAAAAAAACAAAGCATGGATACTGGATAAAACTTAAAAACCCAAATACTATAGTTGTATATGTTAAAACACATATGAAAACAACCTACATAAACATCTAATCTAAAACATAAACCAACAGAATGTCTAAAAAAAACTGAATGTTGTTACGCTTTACGTGAACTATTCTTCACTTCCAAAAAAATCGGACCCAGATTCTTCGGTTTCTTCTTCATCGTATATCTCGTCTTCTTCGTCAGTTGACGAGCCGTCCTTGACCGGCTCACCCTTTTTAAGAAGACAATTCCTCTTATCATGATCCCTAACTCGTTTTTTTGCAAAAATTGCATTTCCTTCTCGGTTTTTTACTCTTCTTAATTGCTTTCTCTCCCGGACCAATTAACGTTAGATCGACACTAGATACAGACTCGTATAAACAATTGTTTTAAAATTATAACTTGATGATGTTCTCCTGCTCGTTTAGTGCTCTAAGGAATTAACAAATTGGCTGCAACATCAGGTTGGTCGTTCGTATCTGTTATAAATTATAAATCTTAAATATTATAAAAACTAAATAAACCATAATACAGCTATATATTCAAGTTACAGCGACGCTGGATACAAACTTGTAAAAAGAATTGCTTTAAAATTATATCTTGATGATGTTCTCCTGGTCGTTCAAAGCTCTGATGATTAACAAATTCGCTGAAACAACATGCTAATCGTTCGTATCTGTAATAATTAATAAATCTTAAGTGGAACAAATTCGTTGAACAATTGTTTGTTGATGATCTGAAGAACAAACTGAACTTTGATGAGGATCTGAAGAACGAACTATAAAATATGGACGCAGCTTTTTTTTGTTGATTAATTGAATTTCAATTTACAAAAGATAAAGCATGGGTGGTTATCTTAATCCGATAACTGCCATAATTAATAAAAACGAAAATTAAATATAAAACTATAAATGTTAAAAGACAATCCTACCCTTGTGTTTTAGTTAAGAAGATCTATGGCCAGGATTTGTTCGTTTTGTTCATAAATAGGGAAGTGTTCACAAATGAACCTAACTCTATATATATATATATATATATATATATAGAGTAAGGTTAACATACAAAAAGCCTTATCATACATCACGTAGGAGACAATGGTAACCGTTGGATCAGGGGTATAATCACGCATGGGACCACATAATCACGCATGGGACCACATAATCACACATGGGACCACATAATCACGCATGAGACTATAATCACGCACGTTCTATGATAATAACGCACGTTATATTTTTTGTCATGTATGTTAATGTAGGTTAAGTCTTGAAGTACATTATACTTTCTATATATATATATATATATATATATATATATATATATATATATATATATATATATATAGGACAATGCTCTACAAGAAACCCCATTTTTTTAAGAAACTTAGTAAACTCAACATGTGGCTCTTATCTGTCCACGTATCCCATAGCCATATCATCTTCCTTTCTGAATAGAAGGGTATATCAGTAATTGTCCCAACCTAAGATCTTTTCCCAAGTTGATTTGACTTTATCAATTAATGCCCATCAACTCCATTGTACAAATCACCAAACCCCATATTTCTTTTTCATTATTTGTTTTTACATCTTCTCCATTAACATCTTCTCAACAAGTTCATGCTTTCTCCATTAATGTCCATGGAGACAAATCCACCAACATCCGAGTTAATGTCGCCGGTCCACAATGCCACCGATATCCAGGCTGCCGCCGCTTGGGGAGTTGCTGCTTTCACCACTGTCGTTTGGCTCGTTCAGGTCCTTCATTTTTACCCCGATTTTATTAAGATCAAAATCCTTAAACAAGCAACCAAACCAACAAAAAATCTCGTTCAAAATCTCATCCTAAAGTTTTCGATTTATTTAAAATACATGAATATTAACCATTACTAGATCTTGATTGAAGACAGAGGAGAGGAGAGAGAGAGAACATTAACCATTACTAGATCTTGACTCCGACGACGTTCCGAACTTCGGCGCCACCAACCACCCACCCTCCACCACCTTCTACAACCATCCACTGTCACCGCTATCAACTACCAACAACCCAGAATGAACCAGCCACCACCTTCCACCAACCACCAGATCTGCAACCACCACGTGCCTCACTCATCGTGCATCTACCGCCTCCCCTGCCCCAACCATAACGGTCTACAACACCACCGCCACAGCGCTGCTGCTGCTGCCGTGGGTGGCTGAAAACCCACCAGTTTTCTCTCTCTCGTTCGATTTCTCTGGACCTCTCTTTCTCTTTCGATTTCTCTGGTACTCTCTCTCACGGCTCTCACTCTCTCTCTAGGCTTTGCAGGTTGTAAGTGTTGTGTAGAGAGAATGGAAAGTCATGGGGGCTAGGGTTTTGATTTGGGGAGCAGAAAATGAGATCTGTGATTTTAGAGAGAGGGAATTGAGAGAGTTTGAGATGAGATTGTGATTTTGAAATGGATATGAAGAGAGAGAAAGATCATGCATTAAAGAGAGATGATATGATTGGACAATGGAAATAGAAGGAATTTACTTCCAAAAATACCCTTCCAGTTGACTAATGTGTATTATAACATTTCTTTTAAATCTAATTGTTACAAAAATTATGAGAGCCATTGATCAAGTTAGATGAAAGTTAATCAATGGGTGACAATGGGTTTGCACAGTTTTTTTAAAAAAGATAGAGTTTCTTATATAGCCAAGCCCATATATATATATATATATATATATATATATATATATAGTGGAGAGTTCAAATGAGAAGAAATATTTTGTAAGAAGAAAAAAAAAAGAAATTTCAACCAATAAAAATACTTTATTTTACTTCATTTAATTTAAGTATTTAATGTTAGTATAAGGGTACATTGGTAAATCTATATAGGTCATTAATTTGTAATCTTCCTCTTTAATAGCTAACTACATTAATTTTTTTGTAAGTTACCTTCAAAATATATATTTTTTCAAAAAAATAAAATAAAATAATTTAAAGTGTAGGATAAATTACGAGTTGTGTAGGACAAATTTCAACGTGTAGGTTGAATTTCGAAATATGTAGGATAACTTTTGATGTGTGTAAGAAAAAAAAAGTTAGTGTGGAGGATAATAGTCTTTATGACTAATTAATTAGTCAAAAATGATAATAAATAAGATAAGTGAAAAAAACTATTTAATATTTTACAAAATGACCCTTTTATTCTTTTTCTTCTCAATTAAATTTTCTTCTCAAATGAGTCTTCCCATATATATATATATATAATTAGCATTAATGATATTAAAGACTTTAAGTTTGATCATCAACATTCTTTTGATATTCAAAATGGAGAACAAGTGTGTGACTAACATACTTTCTTAGTTTTGTCGAAAAAGGTTTGACTGGGTCGTTTTTCATATCTCAAATGGGCTGTATAAAATAGTTAGGTGGATAGGGTTTGTGGTGGCAATTTCGACCCATTTGCTTGTAAATGGGTTGATCTGGACTATGTTTTAAACTAATAAGATTAATCGTGCTACGTTGCGGGGTTTCGGTCGATATCTATTTTGGTTTAGTATAGCAACCGAAAGAAATATGCTTAAATGCATATTAACACATGTTATAGATACATACATCGATCGAAAACCATAAAATAAATTTAAATTGGACAGCGGGAGGGGCTGATTTTAAATAATTGTAAATGAAAACGTAAACACTATCTTAAATATAACTTTAATGTTAATGGAACCTAAAACTAAAACACTAAACATAAAGAAAAGAGTAAACTGCCAAAATGGTCCCTAAGGTTTGGTCACTTTTGTCTAAAACTCAAACCTTTTTAATTCGGGTCCCTGTGGTTTCAATTTTGTTGCCATTTTCATCTAAAAGCAAAATCTTGTCAAATTTTTCTGCTAACATCCAGCTTTTTTGTCTTTTTCCTCCATTTTAATGAAGGGCAAAATGCTTTCTTAATATTTTATTATAACAAATTAAAAAAATCTGACAAGTTTGACCTCCGTTGAAAAAGACAAAAAGCTAGATGTTAACTGAAAAATATGACCAAATTTTGCTTTCGGATGAAAATGACAATAAAATTGAAACCATAGGGACTCAGATTCAAAATGTTTGAATTTTAGATTAAAGTGGCAAAAGTGACCAAACCTCAGGGACCATTTTGGCAGTTTACTCTAAAGAAAAAATAATAATAAAGTTCAAAAAGAAAAAAAAAAACTTAAGAAAGATAGAAAAAACCAATAAGTTGAAAACAATATTCACACAACTTGCAATTTGTAATTTACGTCAAAACATAGACCATCTGGAAACGTACATAAAAATAAGCACGGAAACCTATTCCCGAAGAAAATTTACGTCTCCCGAAGAAAATTTACGTCGAAATGTAAACCAAATTAAATTTATATCGACACGTACATAAAAATAAGCACACAAGAAAATATTGTTTTTAAGTTAAAGAATGGTAAGGCGGTTGCGGTGGTGTCGAAACGTAAAGTGACTTAACTGTATAAATGAAAACTTATTATATTTGATCTGACTCGTTTCCAAAGAAAATTTACCTCAAAACGTAGACCAACTAAAATGCACATAAAAATAAGAATCATAGCATAATATATATGACCCGACTTATTTCTGGAAAAAAATAAAATTTACGTTAAAACGTAGATCAACTAAAAGTACATAATAATAAGCATAAAAACATTTATATTTGAGTCAACTCATTTCCAGTGAAAACATTGCATAATATATTAGAAGGTGTTCTTTTCGATGGTCTATCCGGATGTGGGAGAACACTGCTAGCAAAATGGTTGCAAAAGTCGTTAGGCGCTCCCTAGTCGGTCGACCGGGGAGTTGAGAGTACTCGGCCTAGGCGGAGAGTACTCGGGGAGTACTCGGACATGTTAAATTATAAAGAAATTAGTTTTTGGAAATTAAATACGTGTCAAATAACATAAATTTACTAATATCTATAACAAAATACGTGAAAATATTATTCATTCTTTAATATGATAGGCATAGAAATTATGTTTTATTATTTTTAAAGTCAAACTCGGTCCAAGTTGACCTACTAGATACGATTTTGGCCTCGGTTGACCGCGTTTGACCGATTCCAAGTAATTAGGCGGAGCCAAAGAAAGTCGCCTCGGCAGCCTACCTTGTAGCGACTACTCGGGGAGTACTCGGCCTTGGAAACCTTGTTTTACAACCATGAAAAGCTATTGCAAATGAATGCCAAGCAAGTTTCATTATTAACAAATGACCTGAATTACTAAGCGATTTGACCTTGAAAGTCAAATTGTATTGATGTTGATTAACTTAGATTGGAGATGGTAGTAGAGATTCTTACGGTTGGCAAAGCCCATAAGATGTGAATCATAAGGAGATACTAACACTGATCATATTCAAAACATTAATTACATGCTGCACTTTTGGGAGTCAATACTCAATACTACAAGGTTTTTCAATAATCTAAGAGGTTTGTATTGTTCACGATTGCAACACAAACACAGAACTTGCAGCAGCTTTTTTTAGTAAACGAGTTTTTTTTTTGTCTACGTTTTTTCTTTTACGAGGTCAACAAACTTTTTTTGGTGTCTTTAATATTCAATACGTTTTACGGAGTCAACTTGAAGGTCATGATGTTGTTTTGATTAATCGAATTGGTTCTGTTACCAATAGTAGCCTTTAATATACACTACTCGTTATGTTTAAGCGTCCTTTAGTTTTAACAAATAGTAGTCTGTCGGACCAGTTATCAACATATATGTTTTACAGTATTCGGATAGTATCTAAACTACCATTCAAATAATTGGATTACATAATTTGTATTAAGAGTTGTGAATATTTTGGGTTGCAGTGAAAATGGTGACCATGTAGAAGTCAATTGTTATCTTAATGCATTTTCGGCGTCTCAGCTGCCATGTCAGATAATTTCGTGGCTCACTAGCGTGACAAGTGTGAAACCGATCGTACCTAATATTTCCTCCTTGAAGGACATAATTGGTACTTCCTTTTTTTATAACAACTTGTACATTGCCACACACTATTGCTAACACACTGATTATTTTTAAGAAATGCAAGCTGCCTTTTGGTACTGGAACAGCAAGGATTTAAAATATACTAGAACAGTAGGGACCTAAAATATGTGATCACAACGTCTCAGAGTTACATGAGAAATCTATAAAGCACAGTTCCTGGGCAAAGCAACCTATGGAGAAAGGTATGTTTATATGTCTTTTTCTTCAAGTTTTTATATCAATATCTATTTGTATGTGCAGGTGCAAAATACGCCGGTCAGACCGTGTTTGGTAACGGGTCAGAATGGTAATTTTGATAGGGGTTGTAATAGTGTCAGTTGGGTTGACCTAAAACACTTCTTGTCTGGATATGATCATAAATAGTTATATATTATTCTATCAAATATGATTTGCAAATATATGATTACCCATTTGACCCGTTAAGGACACTAGATGAGATAACCTAAAAATACCCATTTATATTCTTTTAAACATGTTCTACAAGCTTACTTAGCTTTTGTTTGATTTTTTAATTAATTTTTGTTATGTCAAATCGAAAATGTGTTTTTAATTTTTTTTAACTGCAAAATCTAGTTGTTGTATATGGCA
This sequence comes from Helianthus annuus, assembly GCF_002127325.2. Lineage (NCBI taxonomy): Eukaryota > Viridiplantae > Streptophyta > Magnoliopsida > Asterales > Asteraceae > Helianthus > Helianthus annuus. The sequence continues at coordinate 83,324,779 of NC_035433.2, forward strand.
CCGGAAAGCCAAAATGAAGCATTCGGAATCGGAAGCATAAGGCACTACCAACACCTCCGCCAGTGGATCTGGCGAATTGTTTTCCTGTTAAAGTCTATGGATCAAGCCGCACACCACTACTAGAAAATTGTCAAGTTTGTGACAACCAAATTTGTAGCAAATTTGTCTGAAATTGGCCTTACCCACAAATTTCCTACAAAAAAATTCGTAGGATATAAACTTGTGGGTAACCAGATTAGCTACAAAAATACGACAAAATCTGCTACAAAATTCCTACAAAATCTATCGTCGCAAAATTTGCTACAAAATACTGACAAAACGCTCTTCTTGCAAAATTCCGACAATTCTTCCACGTTTTTGCCTTTTTTGTATATTATTTTATGATATTTTATTTTTAAGATTAATAACATTACTAAAAAAATATTCATAATTTTTTATTTTTCCGACAAAATTCCTACAAATTATAAAACGTTCTTGCGACAAAATTCCTACAAATTATAAAACTTTTCTGCGACAAAATTCCTACAGATTATAAAACGTTCTTGCCACAAAATTCCTACAGAATATAAAACATTCTTGCCACAAAATTCCTACAAATTATAAAACTTTTCTGCGACAAAATTCCTACAGATTACAAAATTCCTACACAGTTGCGACAAATTTCCTACAAATAAAAAATATAGTTTTTAATGTAGCTACAAATTTCCTACAACTTAGAAATTAAAATTTGCGACAAAATTCCTACAACTTTTTTGCAACAGATTTGTGACAAATTAACAATATATTTTAAAAAACCATTTTTGTATAAAAAATGCAGCAAAATAAAGCATTCCAAAAAAATTGCAGCAAGCAAAATTATAGATAATTCCAAAACAACTGCAACTTCTAAAACCTTCCAAAAGTTCGAAAACATTTCAAAACACACAAAAAATCCTAATCAAGAGCAAGTTTTTTATTCAAAACTAATTCACCATTCCAATACTTAACAAAACGAGAGTTTTGTTTACTTCTTTCCGATGTTTTTCACCATTTCTTCCATATTTTTTCGCCATGCGTCTTGGTCGGCCCGCTCTTTTTCACACTCTTGTTGAAATTGTTCGAAACGGGCTTCTATGTTTTGTCGAGCCTCTCGTTCTCTTTCTAATTCCGCTCCCATACAAGTCTTTAAGTTATTGCGAGTACGCGACCTATAATTTTATCAAGTGAAAGTTATCAACCGGTAAAAGTGACACCATAATTATAAATAAATGATAGAAGAGAGCTTACATATAAACGCTTTGCACGGTAGGTAAAAAACTCCAACGAATCAAAATCATTTTCACTTATCTCCCTATCTTGTAACATTTTTTTGCACCTCTTAGTGGCGTGGGTCTGTAACAATACTTTCTTGTATCCAACTGTTTTACCCTCTTTTGTCCTACATAAAAAGGAGTATTGTAAATTACAAGTGTAAAATATAGAGATAGTTAATAATATTTATAATTATGATTAGCTTACCAAGTTGATACGATGCTGACCAAATCATATTGACCCGCCTGTATGACGACACAAGTCATATTTGCGGTTTGCTCTCCCGGCTATTGATTTTTTTTGCCATTTTTCGGTGTTCCAATGCTGTAATGATAAAAATTAGGGGTGAGTCTGGGAAAAAAATAATTTGCATCAAATCGAGCACCATATCACTCATTTTGACTCGCTACCCAACCCACTAATGTTTTCATCTATAAATAAGGGGAAAATGTTAAGGTCATGTGAAGTTTCACGCGTTCATTGGTCAAATATATCCTTCACACGTTTTTTTACCATTTTGTCTGTAAACCTACAATATTGATAAAAACATATAAGTATATTACGCTATAATAACAAAGAACATCGATTCTTATCTACAGTAACCGCATATGAAATCTGGCAACCTGGGCGGCGACGGTTCATAAGGTTTTTATGTCATGTTTGTTAGATTATTCGGGTTCGTTTACGGGTCATCTGGTTCAGCATATGGGTCAGCGGGTCAGAAGCCAACACGTCAAGACTCAAGCTAAAACAGTTACCTAGAGAACAGATCAAAACCGAAAAACACTAAAGTGCCTGTTGAATGCATCTGTGCATGATTCTGGATTATAAGTCACACACAAAGGACATTCCCTTGTTAGTGTTAAGGAGATCTAAATAAGAAAATCCACATGATTATGAATCATTACTACCTCAAGCGATTAATATGTTTACAAGATAATCAACACTATTAAGGGTGTGATGCAAGGCGCTCTGCATTTGTGTCATGGTGGTTTGTGGGTATTTCATAGACTTTTCTGGTTATTTATAAAATATGTCACCTTAATCTGAGGAAAAAATTGGTATAGTAAGGATCTTCCAATTAATTGTACCAAGGCTTGCAGTGAGGTATTTCAAGGTCTTCCTATTCTTCAAGTAATTACACTACGCTGCAGAAGTAGTTTTTAAGTTTTGTCTATGATGAAGTATGTATGTGTATCGCTTAAGCATGCAGATCTTATTTGTTAACCAAACAACTTTGATGAATTAAGGACACTAGCATAATTTGCAGATTTGTTAAACATCTGCACAGAGCCGCAAAATATAAAACATTTCACTATTAGCTTAGCAATGATTCTACACCCGAGTTTATAGCGTAAAAGTCTAGAACTAAAAGTAAAACCACCTCAAATTCAATTATTTCACATACTTTGAATATATTAACTTTAGTACACTCATATTTCATGGTGATTATAAATTAAAAAACAGGCCACATAATGCACGTTGGTTCAGGCCCAATATAACACACTCTACACTCACAAGACACACACTTGCGACAAGTTTTGTATATTGAACTTCAAAAGAGAATTTACAAGTGGTTACTGAAACAAAGAAAACCTACCACTATTTATAATTAAAAAAGAACGCATGCTAAAAAACAATTCTAAACAACCCGCGATCCCTGTGAATTCGGTCAAATCTGACCACTTCTTTTTCCTTACAACTTGTAGGGAAAGCAACGAATTGATCCAAATAATGACCCCTTAATCTACTAGTTTGTTAGCTACTTAGTCAAATAAAACCCATGAGTTTAGCTACGTGACCCGTGACCCGTAAACAAACCCGAATAATCCAACAAAGCATGTGGGCATTTGGTCTAGCGGTATGATTCTCGCTTTGGGTGCGAGAGGTCCCGAGTTCGATTCTCGGAATGACCCCTTTTTATTAAAAAAATAAATAAATAAAAAATAAAAAACCCTTACTCTTTTTATAATACATATTTTAAATGCCACTGTTTTGTTTAATTATATAATCTATGAGCTAAAGCCAACTCAAGACTTTAAAAACAGATCTACCTACTAAAGTGATATTATATTCAACAAACATGTGCTATTATATATAAAGATAATGTTTACAACTTCAACTGTGTACATTTACTAATATGCATTAATCATGACAAGATGCAACTTCATGACAAATATGAACAGCTACATTACCTGAATATGCAAACGTAAATTTGCTATTCTCTCACAAAATTTATTTTAATTTATTTGATAGATGGGTAATTTAGTCATTCTTTTAATTTATTAAATTTACCATTTGATTCGTTTTATCACAAATGGAGTTTTGATTCGTTTTATCACAAATGGAGTTTAAGACAAAAGTTCATAAACATGAGTCACTCATTGGATCAGTTACTGATCAGTAACAAATTCTGAAGTAATCTAGCTCACCTGACCTAACTTGATATAGGTAGCACCCATACGTTCGAGTAATTTCCTGAGCTAAACAGGTGATAGCAATCCAAGCTGAAGCAGTGATGGTATTTTGCTAGGTGAATTCCGTGACTGCAATATGTTACACCAGATCAATCATATATAAACTTAATTTACTAGAATATAGTTGATGTAACAATGTACGAATATTGTATATCATGTATAAACATTCATTCAGTAGCAGCTAATGATGAGCTATACTGTATATTATAGCATATACCTGTGATAATTCAGTTAGCCACTCGCCACCAACACCAATGACTGCTTGAATACCTTGGGCCAGTCGTAAAGCTCCACGAGGACCTGTGTTGATAGATGTCTGGACGATATCCTCCACAAGTTTTGGCAAATTCTCTATACAATCTGCAAGCAAAAAACACATTTTATAACATAACAGCGAGATAGAAGAAACTAAACTATATTGATTGACTTTGGTGTTGACATTTATAACATAACAGTGCACCCAAATCATATCCACTCAGCACGGAACCCACATGCGGCCACCAGTCATACAAGATCAGGTGCGACAGTGGTGTGTTAAACACCTGCGTTACAGTTGCGTTCAGCACGGAACCCACATGCGGCCACCAGTCATACAAAATGTAATCTTTAGCGGTTTCAGAAGATGGCCAAATGTAATCACAATTCAGAAAACTATCATACTTGATGCATTTCTCATTCTCTAACAAGTGTAATTATGTATGTGTGTGTACGATACTGAAGAGATTCCTAGTCATTTAACAAGAAAAGTGACTGCACTTATAATTTAAAAGATATAAATGACATTCAATTTTCAGCTGCAATAAATGGCTGATTCATCAAACACAGATGATATGTAGCATATAACAAAGTCCTTGAGCTCCCCCACACTAATGAGTAAAAACTATTTAAATAGTCTGTCTCTTTATTTAAAACACTATCATCTTCCTCACTATCTCCCTCACAAACCGGCAATACCACCTCCTCTGCAACATCACGGAACTTAGCCACCAGGATAAATCTACTTCTTACACCACCAGAAGTTAGCCGGAATGTGCAGAAATTCGTCAAAATATGGCCGGAATTCGATTTTTTATCCAATACTTCAGCAAAACACTAATAAATTTCACATTTATACACTAATAGTAACAAAAAACACTTATAGTAGCAAAAAAACACTAAATACATTTCACAGTTTCAGTCAAATTTAGGTTTTACAAAACTACCATGAAATTTAGGGACTTAGGGTTTACGATTGGGATCAGATCAACTTACCGGTTTCACAGTTTGAAGCGCCGCCTGAAACCACCGTCTGGAACGCAGCTTCTGGCCTCTATCTTCGTCGTCGCCTACTCATCGGCTGGTCGATTTCTTTGGTGGGAATATTAGGGCTGGAATGAGTAGCGGGAAAGGGGAGACAGCGAGCCAAGATAGAAGCGGGAATGTTTAATTTTATTTTCAATTAGGGCTTGAAAGGGTGGGCCACATCTAAAAGTGTAACTTTTGTGATTTCTTTTGGAGTAAATTGTCATTTTGGTTCCTGTGGTTTAGTCACTTTTATTATTTTAGTTTAAATCTTAAACTTTTTAAATCTGAGTCCCCGTGATTTGTATTTTGTTTCCATTTTTGTCCAAAAATTAAATCAGGTTAGATTTTCAAAAAAGAACCTGCTATTTTGTCTTCATGCTCCGAGATATTTTAGTCATTATGGCTTTATTATAGAGTAATATTGATTAAAAATAATGAGTAAACTGCCATTTTGGTCCCTGAGGCTTGGTTACTTTTGCCACTTTAGTCCAAAACTCAAACCTTTTGCATCTGGGTCCCTGTGGTTTTAGTTTTATTGCCATTTTGGTCCAAAAATGAAATCAGGTCATACTTGTCTTATAAAATCCTGCAATTTTATAATTTTCCTCAGGGGCAAATCAGGTCATATTTGTCTTATAAAATATGGTATTTATTTATAAAAAAGAAATGATCATTTTGCCCCTGCGGAAAATGACAAAATAACAGGATTTTAGAAGACAAATATGACCTGATTTCATTTTTGGACCAAAATGGCAATAAAACTGAAACCACAGGGACCCAGATGCAAAAAGTTTGAGTTTTGGACTAAAGTGGCAAAATTGACCAAACCACAGGGACCAAAATGGTAGTTTACTCAAAAATAATTAAACCCAAAAATCTGCCCCCCTCTCTCTCTCTAACACCCCTGTGCCTCTCTCTTTTCTCTCTCTCTATCTCTTCTCTGAACTACCACCACCACAACACCACCCCCACTACCAACACCCCACTACCGCTAACACCACCATCCCACTGCCATCATCTCTCTCTTCTCTCTCGAACACCACCGCCACCGAACTCCACCACTGCCGTCGTCCCTGCTGTAAAGGATCTGACTATAACTGTCATCCCTGAGTTTCAGATATGAGTTCGTGCCGATGGATCTGAAAGAATTTTCAAGATATGAATGACTTGGGTTGATTTTCGACGAGTGTTGGTGTAATCGGATTAATTACGGTTCATTTTCGATGCTCTGTAAACAAGTGTGGTAGTGAAGTTGCAAGTTATCCATTGTTGTTTGTTTGCTTGAAGAGTATCAGTTGGAGAACTGATGTAATAGACATTGCAACATTCTTGTTTGACTGGGCATTAAGAAGAAGAAGAAGAAGAGTGGATATGAATCTGGGTTGATATTGTTGTTAATCGGCTTATTGTTGTCAATCGGTTTAATTTGATGGACTTGTGCAGACTTGGGATAAAGAAAGAGTGGGAGAGATGAGAGAGTAAAAGGGTTTGGGTCTGGGTCTGGGTCTGGGGAGAGAGAGAGAGAGAGAGAGAGGGGAGAGAGAGAGGGGAGAGAGACAGATGACATTATGTTTAATCATAAATAGAAAAAGGTTTAATCGATATTTAGTTATATCCTCCAGCATGATCTCCTTCGCGGATTGATATCCTCCAGCATGTTTCCCCCACTCACACACATATATATACATACATATGTATGTGAAATTGAAGGGGTTATATAATCCCCTTACCACTACACCCTATTTTGATATAACGCCCCATAAAGCCCATCTCTTACGCATTTCGCCACGTGTTGCATAACACCCCCAAATGGGCTTTATGACTACACATAGTCTTAGAAAATCGTGATACGTCTCTGACAGGTTTGATATTTTCTTTGCATAGGCTATTTATCAGAACAGTTATATAAAATTAAATGCATCTAACTAACCATTATTTTAATAATTGATTTTATACTCTTCACATATTGGTGTAGCTAACAAAATCTGAAAAAAAAAAAATGTTTGAACATTAATTAATACTTTCGGTCAAAAATGACGTCAAATCTAAAGAAGTTGGTCCAATGAAAACATGAAATAGATATTGTACAACTTATGATATTTTTTCTATTTTATATGATATTTATTGGAACTTTTATTAGGTAACGTGTGGAAAAAAAGTGTCAATATAGTATAGAATCATCTAATATAACTAAAGGGATTTGCCCGTGCTATGCGGTGAGAAATCATCCGTATCGGTTTGATTCGTTATGCAAGGGATTCGGGGTGGTAACGTTTAGAATTGTTATAGGACCTGTACTCGGTTTAAAATCATGATATGTTTGTACGCATTTTAGATTAAAAGCGGATACCGGTAGTTCATCACGGTATCGTATCGTATCATACAATACAGTGCGGTACAGTACAGTATATTGTAGTGTAGTTTTGCATAGTACAGGATCGTATGTATCGTATCGTACAATATAGTATATTATAGTATAGTATATTACCATATAGTACAATATAGTATAGTATAGTATAGTATAGTATAGTATAATGTAGCATAGTATATGATCATATTGTATCTTACAATATAGTATAGTACAGTATCGTATACTATATGGTATAATATATTATAGTGTAGTATTGTATAGTACATGATAGCATCGTACAGTATAGTATAGTGTAGTGTTGTATAGCACAGGACCGTATCGTATTGCATAATGTAATATCTATATCGTATAGTATAGTGTCGCGTCATGTTGCGTCGTGTCGTGTCGTGTCGTGTAGTGTAGGATTGTATCGTATGGTACTGTATAAGATTGTATCGTATGGTACAACATAGTATAGTACAGAATCGTAGGGTCAATTGCCATAAATTTTCGACAAATTTGTCATTTTATAATTTAAAATTATATGTTTTTTTCTAAATTGATAAATTAAAATAACCTTTTTGTAGGAAATATGTAGTAACTGTTATTCATTTGCTAAAAATTTTTGACAAACTTAACATTCTTAGTTTTTTTTTTCTATAAACAACAGTTTTGTAGGAAATTTGTAGCAATTTGTGTCAATTTGCTACAAATTTCCGACAAAATTATTATTTTATTTTTTTTAAATTATCTTTTTTTTCTAAAATTGATAAATAACAAATAACATAACTTATATTTTGTAGGAAATTTGTAGCAACTTGTGTTAATTTCCTACAAAATTCTAACAAATTTATCATTTTATTTTTCAAAATTATGTTTTCTTCTTAATTTGATGAATGATAGCCTTTTTGTAGGAAATGTGTAGCAACTGCTGTCAATTTTCTACAAAATGCCGACAAAATTATAATTTTATTTTTTAAAATTATAATATAAATTTTTTTGTAGGAAATATGTAGCAACTAGTGTCAATTTGCTACAAATTTCTGACAAATCTAGTATTTTGTTTTTTATAATTATGTTTTCTTCTTAATTTGTTGAATAATAGCCTTTTTGTAGGAAATTTGTAGCAACTGCTGTCAATTTGCTACAAATTTCCGACAAACTTATCATTTATTTTTAAAAATTATCTATTTTTCTAAAATTGATAAATAACAAATAAAATTACTTTTGTTTACTTTTGTTTGTAGGAAATTTGTAGCAACCGGTGTCCGTTTGCTACAATTTTCCGACAAATCTAACATTTTATTTTTTAAAATTAGGTTATCTTCTTAGTTTGTTGAATAATAGTTTTTTTGTAGGAAATTTGTAGCAACTGGTATCAATTTGCTTCAAATTTCCGACAAACTTATCATTTTATTTTTAAAAAATATCTATTTTTCTAAAATTGATAAATAACAAATAAAATTACTTTTTTTGTAGGAAATTTGTAGCAACTGGTGTCAGTTTGCTACAATTTTCCGACAAATCTAACATTTTATTTTTTAAAATTATGTTTTCTTCTTAATTTGTTGAATAATAGCTTCTTTGTCGGAAATTTGTAGCAGCTTGTGTAAATTTGCTACAAATTTCCGACAAATCTAAATATTTTATATTTCATAATTATATTTTCTTCTTAATTTGTTGAATAATTGCCTTTTTGTAGGAAATTTGTAGCAACTGCTGTCAATTTGCTACAAATTTCCGACAAACTTATTATAATATTTTTTAAAATTATTTTTTTTATAAAATTGATAAATAACAAATAAAATTACTTTCGTTTGTAGGTTTAATCATAAATAGAAAAAGGTTTAATCGATATTTAGTTATATCCTCCAGCATGATCTCCTTCGCGGATTGATATCCTCCAGCATGTTTCCCCCACTCACACACATATATATACATACATATGTATGTGAAATTGAAGGGGTTATATAATCCCCTTACCACTACACCCTATTTTGATATAACGCCCCATAAAGCCCATCTCTTACGCATTTCGCCACGTGTTGCATAACACCCCCAAATGGGCTTTATGACTACACATAGTCTTAGAAAATCGTGATACGTCTCTGACAGGTTTGATATTTTCTTTGCATAGGCTATTTATCAGAACAGTTATATAAAATTAAATGCATCTAACTAACCATTATTTTAATAATTGATTTTATACTCTTCACATATTGGTGTAGCTAACAAAATCTGAAAAAAAAAAAATGTTTGAACATTAATTAATACTTTCGGTCAAAAATGACGTCAAATCTAAAGAAGTTGGTCCAATGAAAACATGAAATAGATATTGTACAACTTATGATATTTTTTCTATTTTATATGATATTTATTGGAACTTTTATTAGGTAACGTGTGGAAAAAAAGTGTCAATATAGTATAGAATCATCTAATATAACTAAAGGGATTTGCCCGTGCTATGCGGTGAGAAATCATCCGTATCGGTTTGATTCGTTATGCAAGGGATTCGGGGTGGTAACGTTTAGAATTGTTATAGGACCTGTACTCGGTTTAAAATCATGATATGTTTGTACGCATTTTAGATTAAAAGCGGATACCGGTAGTTCATCACGGTATCGTATCGTATCATACAATACAGTGCGGTACAGTACAGTATATTGTAGTGTAGTTTTGCATAGTACAGGATCGTATGTATCGTATCGTACAATATAGTATATTATAGTATAGTATATTACCATATAGTACAATATAGTATAGTATAGTATAGTATAGTATAGTATAATGTAGCATAGTATATGATCATATTGTATCTTACAATATAGTATAGTACAGTATCGTATACTATATGGTATAATATATTATAGTGTAGTATTGTATAGTACATGATAGCATCGTACAGTATAGTATAGTGTAGTGTTGTATAGCACAGGACCGTATCGTATTGCATAATGTAATATCTATATCGTATAGTATAGTGTCGCGTCATGTTGCGTCGTGTCGTGTCGTGTCGTGTAGTGTAGGATTGTATCGTATGGTACTGTATAAGATTGTATCGTATGGTACAACATAGTATAGTACAGAATCGTAGGGTCAATTGCCATAAATTTTCGACAAATTTGTCATTTTATAATTTAAAATTATATGTTTTTTTCTAAATTGATAAATTAAAATAACCTTTTTGTAGGAAATATGTAGTAACTGTTATTCATTTGCTAAAAATTTTTGACAAACTTAACATTCTTAGTTTTTTTTTTCTATAAACAACAGTCAATTTGCTACAAATTTCCGACAAAATTATTATTTTATTTTTTTTAAATTATCTTTTTTTTCTAAAATTGATAAATAACAAATAACATAACTTATATTTTGTAGGAAATTTGTAGCAACTTGTGTTAATTTCCTACAAAATTCTAACAAATTTATCATTTTATTTTTCAAAATTATGTTTTCTTCTTAATTTGATGAATGATAGCCTTTTTGTAGGAAATGTGTAGCAACTGCTGTCAATTTTCTACAAAATGCCGACAAAATTATAATTTTATTTTTTAAAATTATAATATAAATTTTTTTGTAGGAAATATGTAGCAACTAGTGTCAATTTGCTACAAATTTCTGACAAATCTAGTATTTTGTTTTTTATAATTATGTTTTCTTCTTAATTTGTTGAATAATAGCCTTTTTGTAGGAAATTTGTAGCAACTGCTGTCAATTTGCTACAAATTTCCGACAAACTTATCATTTATTTTTAAAAATTATCTATTTTTCTAAAATTGATAAATAACAAATAAAATTACTTTTGTTTACTTTTGTTTGTAGGAAATTTGTAGCAACCGGTGTCCGTTTGCTACAATTTTCCGACAAATCTAACATTTTATTTTTTAAAATTAGGTTATCTTCTTAGTTTGTTGAATAATAGTTTTTTTGTAGGAAATTTGTAGCAACTGGTATCAATTTGCTTCAAATTTCCGACAAACTTATCATTTTATTTTTAAAAAATATCTATTTTTCTAAAATTGATAAATAACAAATAAAATTACTTTTTTTGTAGGAAATTTGTAGCAACTGGTGTCAGTTTGCTACAATTTTCCGACAAATCTAACATTTTATTTTTTAAAATTATGTTTTCTTCTTAATTTGTTGAATAATAGCTTCTTTGTCGGAAATTTGTAGCAGCTTGTGTAAATTTGCTACAAATTTCCGACAAATCTAAATATTTTATATTTCATAATTATATTTTCTTCTTAATTTGTTGAATAATTGCCTTTTTGTAGGAAATTTGTAGCAACTGCTGTCAATTTGCTACAAATTTCCGACAAACTTATTATAATATTTTTTAAAATTATTTTTTTTATAAAATTGATAAATAACAAATAAAATTACTTTCGTTTGTAGGTTTAATCATAAATAGAAAAATGTTTAATCGATATTTAGTTATATCCTCCAGCATGATCTCCTTCGCGGATTGATATCCTCCAGCATGTTTCCCCCACTCACACACATATATATACATACATATGTATGTGAAATTGAAGGGGTTATATAATCCCCTTACCACTACACCCTATTTTGATATAACGCCCCATAAAGCCCATCTCTTACGCATTTCGCCACGTGTTGCATAACACCCCCAAATGGGCTTTATGACTACACATAGTCTTAGAAAATCGTGATACGTCTCTGACAGGTTTGATATTTTCTTTGCATAGGCTATTTATCAGAACAGTTATATAAAATTAAATGCATCTAACTAACCATTATTTTAATAATTGATTTTATACTCTTCACATATTGGTGTAGCTAACAAAATCTGAAAAAAAAAAAAATGTTTGAACATTAATTAATACTTTCGGTCAAAAATGACGTCAAATCTAAAGAAGTTGGTCCAATGAAAACATGAAATAGATATTGTACAACTTATGATATTTTTTCTATTTTATATGATATTTATTGGAACTTTTATTAGGTAACGTGTGGAAAAAAAGTGTCAATATAGTATAGAATCATCTAATATAACTAAAGGGATTTGCCCGTGCTATGCGGTGAGAAATCATCCGTATCGGTTTGATTCGTTATGCAAGGGATTCGGGGTGGTAACGTTTAGAATTGTTATAGGACCTGTACTCGGTTTAAAATCATGATATGTTTGTACGCATTTTAGATTAAAAGCGGATACCGGTAGTTCATCACGGTATCGTATCGTATCATACAATACAGTGCGGTACAGTACAGTATATTGTAGTGTAGTTTTGCATAGTACAGGATCGTATGTATCGTATCGTACAATATAGTATATTATAGTATAGTATATTACCATATAGTACAATATAGTATAGTATAGTATAGTATAGTATAGTATAATGTAGCATAGTATATGATCATATTGTATCTTACAATATAGTATAGTACAGTATCGTATACTATATGGTATAATATATTATAGTGTAGTATTGTATAGTACATGATAGCATCGTACAGTATAGTATAGTGTAGTGTTGTATAGCACAGGACCGTATCGTATTGCATAATGTAATATCTATATCGTATAGTATAGTGTCGCGTCATGTTGCGTCGTGTCGTGTCGTGTCGTGTAGTGTAGGATTGTATCGTATGGTACTGTATAAGATTGTATCGTATGGTACAACATAGTATAGTACAGAATCGTAGGGTCAATTGCCATAAATTTTCGACAAATTTGTCATTTTATAATTTAAAATTATATGTTTTTTTCTAAATTGATAAATTAAAATAACCTTTTTGTAGGAAATATGTAGTAACTGTTATTCATTTGCTAAAAATTTTTGACAAACTTAACATTCTTAGTTTTTTTTTTCTATAAACAACAGTTTTGTAGGAAATTTGTAGCAATTTGTGTCAATTTGCTACAAATTTCCGACAAAATTATTATTTTATTTTTTTTAAATTATCTTTTTTTTCTAAAATTGATAAATAACAAATAACATAACTTATATTTTGTAGGAAATTTGTAGCAACTTGTGTTAATTTCCTACAAAATTCTAACAAATTTATCATTTTATTTTTCAAAATTATGTTTTCTTCTTAATTTGATGAATGATAGCCTTTTTGTAGGAAATGTGTAGCAACTGCTGTCAATTTTCTACAAAATGCCGACAAAATTATAATTTTATTTTTTAAAATTATAATATAAATTTTTTTGTAGGAAATATGTAGCAACTAGTGTCAATTTGCTACAAATTTCTGACAAATCTAGTATTTTGTTTTTTATAATTATGTTTTCTTCTTAATTTGTTGAATAATAGCCTTTTTGTAGGAAATTTGTAGCAACTGCTGTCAATTTGCTACAAATTTCCGACAAACTTATCATTTATTTTTAAAAATTATCTATTTTTCTAAAATTGATAAATAACAAATAAAATTACTTTTGTTTACTTTTGTTTGTAGGAAATTTGTAGCAACCGGTGTCCGTTTGCTACAATTTTCCGACAAATCTAACATTTTATTTTTTAAAATTAGGTTATCTTCTTAGTTTGTTGAATAATAGTTTTTTTGTAGGAAATTTGTAGCAACTGGTATCAATTTGCTTCAAATTTCCGACAAACTTATCATTTTATTTTTAAAAAATATCTATTTTTCTAAAATTGATAAATAACAAATAAAATTACTTTTTTTGTAGGAAATTTGTAGCAACTGGTGTCAGTTTGCTACAATTTTCCGACAAATCTAACATTTTATTTTTTAAAATTATGTTTTCTTCTTAATTTGTTGAATAATAGCTTCTTTGTCGGAAATTTGTAGCAGCTTGTGTAAATTTGCTACAAATTTCCGACAAATCTAAATATTTTATATTTCATAATTATATTTTCTTCTTAATTTGTTGAATAATTGCCTTTTTGTAGGAAATTTGTAGCAACTGCTGTCAATTTGCTACAAATTTCCGACAAACTTATTATAATATTTTTTAAAATTATTTTTTTTATAAAATTGATAAATAACAAATAAAATTACTTTCGTTTGTAGGAAATTTGTAGCAACTGGTGTCTGTTTGCTACAATTTTCCGACAAATCTAATATTTTATTTTTTTAAAATTGTGTTTTCTTCTTAATTTGTTGAATAATAGCTTTTTTGTAGGAAATTCGTAGCAACTGGTGTAAATTTGCTACAAATTTCTGACAAATTTAATATTTTATATTTTTTAAATTATTTATTTTGTTGTAGTTACAAGTAATATAAAATTTTATAATTTTTGTCGGAATTTTGTCGAAAAGGTTATAATTTTTGTGACGAAATTGCTACAAATGCTTATTGTGTGGCAATTTTGTAGGAAATTTGTGAAAATGTTTTGGGTCTTTTTTTGTTTTTCTTTTTTGTTAGAAAATTGTAGGAAAATTGTAAAAAAAATTGAGTTGTGGGAAATTTGTAGGAAACTTTTGTAGGAAAAAATGTAGTTTTCTAGTAGTGCACTGATGGCTAGACGCAGGTTTGGAACCAAAGTTCGGAGGATCTCTCTGTTGCCAACCATTTTTATTGTGAAATTGAGCACCAATTGTGACCATTTCTATCAACTATGATTACAGTGTATCCCTTCTGCTCTTATATATATACACAGTTTGTACACTCAGAGACCGAATGTTTAAACCCTATTTGTCAACCGTCACATTTCTCAAACTGCCAAGTTCATGTTTTGCTTTTTTGCAAATGCAACTTTAAGTCCATGGGCTTTTTGTGTCACTAAGTTTGGTAGCTCCAACTTTTGGAATCTGCATGTGTACACAAAAACTTGTACCATCTTTATTTTCTGCAATTTGGTAACTAAATATAAAGCATTGTGTATACAAGATTATGAAAGTTTATTTTAGTACTAGAGGGCAAAATTGTATTTTACTTAGGTTGGTTCGGTAGGGCTCACCTGAAACACTTTTAACTTCTTTGTTATATAGTTGTTGAATATGATATAAGAAGGTTTTATGCTTTAGACATACATTAGAGTCAATGTTTGACATATTGAATCTATTTACATTTGAACTAGATTTTGTATTTGAAATATTAATAATTAAAATAAGACCAAAACTACTAACTCATGAAAAAATGGTTAGAAGTTATGTTTAGCGATTTTCAAAAGAGCCTTGGTGATTATTGTTTATTATGCCAATTCTTTTGTTTATACTCATTTGCTCTTTATGAATTAATACATTAATTGTATTAGCAAATTGGTTTTAAATATAAATTACGTGAAACTTTTAACGCAATGTGCGGCAAAAAAGCATAGAAACCCGCGGCAACGCGCGGATATTCTCACTACCCAAATAAGATTGAGATGATTGAACAATTATTTGAATCATAAAAGGCCAAAAAGTGGTACAAAAGAATATGCAATATTACACATACAATCACAATTACTAACATATCGATTACCATAGTCCTATACATTGTAAGATGCTATTGGGCGTCCGAAGAAGTAACTAGCACATTCTTCCCATGGATTACGTTGCCCAATTTCTGGAGTACTCATTTGGGAGTTATTAACAACGCCCATTTGTTGCTTTCTAATCCGAGCCAAACAAGGCCAGCTTCCAAAAATGCTTTCACAAAAGTCCACAACTTCTGGACTGTATTCACATGGAGGAATTTGAACCACTTGTTTCCCATATCCATAATCGTACCCCGCTCCAATTGCATGTGCATTGTCATATTCTGGCCAGGGATAATCATATCCATAGCCAGGATAATTGTATTCTTTCTTTTCCCTTTCTCCAACCTCATTCAACTCTAATGGCTCAGGCACAGGAACCAAAGCATGCACAAGCTCAGGCTCAGGCTCAGGCTCAAGCTCAGGCTTAGGCTCGGGCTTGGGAAGAGGGATAGGAGTAGCAATAGGCATATGCTTAGGCTCAGGCTCAGGCTTAGGACTGGCCTTGGTGTTAGGTAGAGACTCAGAGTTAGGCGTGGGCCTAGGCGCAACAGGTTTGGGTTTGGAACGTGGATAACATGTTTTATCCGAGGGTGGAAGGGGCTTTCCATACGCACTTACAATATCATATCCACCGTCATATGGGGTTGGATCGTACTCCTCAAATTCAGGTTCGTTAAACCCCGGATCCACTTTTGAGTACGATATCGAATGTTGTGTATGATACGAGACATAGCCCGTATCACACTCAACCGGTTCGTACGCAATTAACTTAGGCTCCATATAGTTTTGTGCCAAGTAATTGATGTCAGTATTAGGAGATGAATACCAATCATGACAATCACCATAATCATAACCCTTATCATAATCATAAGTATCACTATAACTATAATCATATTCATAACCATGATCTATGGATTTTGCCTCATTAAACACACAAACATTGGATGCATCATAATTAGTATCTACATAACCATAAGTTTCATAATTAGAAAAACTTACTGGATCTTGGTGAGCTACAGGAAAAAAAGTGGTGTGTTCTTGAGCCCAAATGTACCCATCATCATAGTAAGCCATACTTTGAAAGATCAAACAATAAAACTATGAATTTAGAGAAAATATTTTGGTTTTGATTGTTTGATAAAGAGGGTATCTACCGTGTTTGTGAGCATAAAAGAAGATATTATTTTCTTCCAGAGGTTTAATTACTAGATCCAGGTTATTCATTTATTAGGAACTTGTACATCCAGTTGTGAAATATGTATAGTGTTTTGGGTTTTGGATTTTGTGAGAAAAAAGAAATTAAAGAGACAAAGGTAGTGATCGGTGATGCGATATTGTTGTTGTGGAATTTAAGTTTCAGCGAACCACTTGATGCTTATCTGGTGAGAAAAGGATAATTGGACACACTGACCCACTTTCCCAATGCCCATGTACTATTGTTTTAACTAGGGGTGCAAACGAGCCGAGCCAAGCCGAGCCCGAGCTCGACCAGGCTCGAGCTCGTTTAACTTATGAAAGCTCGAGCTCGAGCTCGGCTCGATTCGAGCTTTATTTCTAAAGCTCGAGCTCGGCTCGAAGGTAATTTTTGAAGCTCGAGCTCGGCTCGGGCTCGACTCTTTTAGTATTTATTAATTAATTTTTATTAATTATAATTATTGTTATATATAATTTAGTTATTTTTTCATATTTATATAAATGGTAAATATTATTATTTAAATATATGTTTAATATATTAATTAAAAATATATAAAAAGAAAGCTCGTTAAGGCTCGCGAGCCGGCTCGAGCTCGATAAGCGAAGCTCGGGCTCGGGCTCGTTTACTAAACGAGCTTGTTTTTAGGCTCGGGCTCGAGCTCTAGCTCGTTTAAGCTCGGCTCGTTCGAGCTTTTTTTCGAGCCGAGCTCGAGTAGCTCGCGAGTAGCTCGGCTCGTTTGCACCCCTAGTTTTAACTGGGGAGCAAATATATATTTTATAATTAAAAATATAAAATATATGTATTAGTAGGATTGCCCGCAATAGGTTTTTATGTTTGCCGCACGTTGTGAAAAGAGTTTCACGTTATTTATTTTTAAAATCAATTTGCTAATACGATTAATTTATGAAGAGCAAATGAGTATAAACAAAAGAATTAGCATAAAAAACAATCACCAAGCCTCTTTTAAAAATCGCTAAACATAACTTCTAACCATTTTTTCATGAGTTAATAGTTTTGGTCTTTTCTTAATATTTCAACTTAAAAATTTAGTTCAAATGTAAATAGATTAAATATGTCAAACATTGACTTAAAGCATAAAAACTTCTTATATCATATTAAGTTTTTAATTTTGTTTTGTTTATTATACAACTAGTCTATAAACCCGTGTATTACACGGATTAAATATAAAGAAAACTTAGATTGAATAATGTTTTAATTTATAAATGTTACAAGCCCGTGTTTTACACACGTAAAATAAAAAAAAAATGTAAATCATACTTCTATATGATCCTGATCACATAGTTAAAAAAATGTAATATTAGTATAATCTAATTATTGCGTTTTTTCGATTAGTATTAATATAAAGACGGTTTAATAAAAAAGATCTCATTATTGTATTTTTTTATTTTACGATAATAATTAATAAAATACATTGTCTTTATCTATAAAATTAATTAAATAGTGCATCCTAATATGGTTATTAAAATAACTAAATTAAATCTATTATATTAGTAAGGATAAGGACTAAAAAAATATTTTTAAATATAATGTAAGTCTAAATTGTAAGATTGAATGAGAGAATGACACATTTACAATAAATATTTTTAAATATAATGTAAGTCCAAAAGTATTTTGTGTGTCCAGTAACAATTTTTAGCCACACTTACAATAAATTCGTGTGACTATATAATAAAACCGACCACACTTACAGTAAATTCATGTGGCCGTTGCTATCTTTTAGCATACCTAATAGACAAAATGTTTGATTACAACAACCTTTTTTGTCACACATTCTTTTAATTGATGTGGCCAAAACATAGTTTTTAGTAAATATATGTGACTATATAATAGAAACAGTCACACTTAAATTAAATTCATGTGGCTGGTGCAACCCGTTAGCCACACTTAATGGAGGAAATGCTTGATTTAACAAAAAATGTTGGTAACTTTTAATCACACTTTTAAGTTCTAAGGCCACTAAAAAGTATGTGTGGCCGTATGATATATACAATGACTTGAGCTTTGGTCACACTTGACATGAAAAAGATATATGTGGCGAAAGACATATAGTCACACTTTTTTTGTGTGGCTGTATCCCTATTTTGGCGTAGTGACGTGACAATAATTGAAATCTTATATTAAAAGTTAAATAAGATTTGATATTCATTAAAAGTTAAATTAGAGTCACATCTGACATTCAGGGGACTTTTTATTTATTAGTAGATTTGTTACCTTATCATCTTTATCAATAATTTATATTTTAAATCATTTGCTTTTAGAAATATATGTGGTTAATCTTAATGAGATGTTATATTATCAAATAATAAAATAAATATAACAATGCATAAATCATTAAATCGAAAATATTAATAATAATAAAAAATAATATTAGTTTTTTAGATATAATAATAAACTAATGATTAAAAGTCTTTTGATTTTAAAGGATATTCATATTAAATACAAACATATTAAAAAAATATAATGACTATTTATCGTATGTCATAGAGATGAAGATAATCTTGATCTTTAATACGTAAAATCGTTATATTCAAGAGATAAAGTAATTTTTATATTTTTATCTATATATCATATAATATAATTTATTAAATCAAGCATGATGGTATATCAATTTCTTTTGAGTAAGATGATATATAAATATAATTATTTATTAAGGTGGATAATGATCTTTATATTAATTTATGTATTATCTATTATTATGGTTGATGTTGTATGATAAATTGTCACATGGCATTTTGGTAAAATTCTTTATTATGAGAGAATGCCATGTGGCATTAAAGAGACTTCTTTATTAGTATTAGATTATATTTAATTAACTAGCCTAAGATCCCGCGAGCTTCGCGGGTGGCTTAACACAAGCATATAATATATACTGGCAATGAGATTAACTTTGTAATGAAAGAACTTTTCAATATAAACATATAAAAATATGATTTTTCTCATTTAGGTAAATATGTTTTGATTCATTTTTTTATAGGTATTGAGATGTTATTGTACAAATGATTTTATAGCAATTTTTAGAACCCGGATAGATTTCATTTTTTTTAATTACTTTTTTATAACTTTGGTTATTTGATATATATTTTCTTAAATAAAGCATTTTTAACCAGTTTTGACCTTAATGCATATTGAGCAGAACACATATTGACATGAACCTATTTTGAGCAAAACCCGTTTTGACTGACCTGAACCTATTTTGACCTTAACATATATTGAGCAGAACACATGTAATCAATAATCAATGAAATAAATCATAGTAAAGCTATTTATGATTAACACATAACTAAATCATACAAAAATAATTTATTGACAAATACTCTTTGCTACAAAGTAATCACCGGTAGGATAGAGTGGTGGAGTTCTTTGCTCCCATACACGTATCAGAGCTTGCAGTTCTGGCATCGTCACGCATGCAATTTATACCAAATACATATTCTCATGCCTCATTTAAGCCTTGAATTTATCTACACAAATTAAACAAACGGTTGAGATGCCTTTTCATTAATTATTAATGATTAATACATAAATAAACAAATTATTAATGATTAATACATAAAATTATTTACATTCATTATTAATGATTAATACATAAATAAAATCCTACAAACAAATTGGCATATTAATATGTTGGCTATAACACTTTTGATCTGTTTTCCTTTTAACTTTCAGACTGAATTATATTGTTAGCCTTGAAAGTATAACTTGCAATGATGAACCAAATGCATTAAGAAAGCACAGTTGTATCATAAAGGCACTAAGAAAAACATGGTAACAAAGTAGTAATGCCGACCCATTTACAAATCTCAACATTGTCTTCAATGAATTCCCGAATTCTATCAATGCTTTCAGTTGGGTCCTCTGGTAGATCCTAAAAAACATCAAATGTTGGTACTTTGGTGAAAAATCTTAAAAACAACGCAAATATACATTTTTGTACTAATCACAGTGACAGTGTAACACACCTTTTCCCAACGATGATCAAGTACAATGAACCCGACCAAAGCCACCTCAAGCTGGATCAAAACTATTTTCAGTATGGTGTACTGCCAAATTTCATGCTAAGGAAGTAACTAAGAAATTTGAATCAACTGAATGAGTAAAAAGCATGACATAAACAACCTATTGACCCCCGTTTTAATTCTGCCTATATTATGAGTACTATTCACATACATTGATATCAATTTTACTAAAAATTAGACATATGGAAAATAGACTACCTATGGTGAACATACAGAAATCATCACCCTCGTTGACTATGTACGGACATCACACAGACCATTGCAAATGTTTACAAACATAACCGAGATAAACGAAAGGAATAAAAAGGATACAAAACAAAGGCAACATCCATGGATAGCTTCAGCTGCAATATGACCAATGCAAGAGATGCAACACAGAACAACGCCCAATCCCATAAATGCATATATAAACCTGCAACAAAACATCCTTTTAACACTTTTTCTATCATAACCCATCACAATATTAAGCATCAATCCCCCAACCACCTGTTATAAAGCCAGAAATCAAATTCACACAACTCAATCAAAATCAATCCTATTAAAGTTACACACCAATTGTTCAAGCATCAACCTCCAATATTTTAACTTCTAGGTTTTTAACTGGGAAAACATAAATGTACTTGTAACGGTTTACTAACAGCCTACAAAATGAAACTGAAGATCTATGCAGTTAATATCGGTGGGATATCGATTACTGGCCCTTCACAAAATATTGGTGTCAAATATCGGTTCCGATATTATCGATTTATCGGCGATATTGACCGATATTTGACCATTATTGACCGTCATTGCGGATGCCTTTTGATGTGGACTCGGAGAAAGATTTCATGGCGTAAGATTAGAGCATGTTTCAAATATTGGCACTTTTGAGTTTTGACTTTCGATATTGCTATTAATATTATATATAATATGTTTTACGTTTTATACATGCATATATATAAGTACTTCATGATATTAAAATTACCGATAAAAGCATTCTCAAAACCATTCTCAGCACCCTCGGCTGCAATGAAAATGAAAGTAATGAAATCATGCAACAGGGAATCTTATAACTAAATGAGTCGAAAGAGAGTATGCTCACCATAGATGAACCTCTCAATTAACTGTTTTGCACATGCATAAGACCATCGTTGTTTCTCGATTGAGCAAAAAATGCAAGGGGATGTGTCTTCTTTGAGAATATAGTAAGCAGGATCCTGTAAGTAGTTAATAACAAAAAAGACTTAGCAAGTACTCAACTGATTTAAGTACTCAACTGAATTATGGAAAAAAGCTACTGAAAGTTAAATATATCTGTATCCTTACCTGTATCTTGGGGAAGAAAGCTACCGATGGTTTTCCCATATACTTCACAACATTTAAGAAATACAAATTTACCTCATGTGCAAGATAATTGCATCTCATTCCTTTGGTATCAAAGCCAAAAAAAAAAAATCAGATGGATCATGAGGGATGTATGTTGCTATGTTGGTTCAAAGGATGCAAAGTTAGCAAGATAAAGCCAATTCCAAAAAGCAACAAACACATTCTCTCATTTGATATCACCTGCAAAAGTAATTAAAGTACACCATCATGAACACATAAAACCATTGATAAAAGCTAAAATTTCAACCCAAATCAATTTTCACATGAAAAATGACCATTCGACATGTACTACGCATAATTTATTTCAACCGATATGAAAAATGACCTGTCTCAACCCAAAACCATTTTCATGGGTATCTTATTGAAAGGGGTCAACCGGGTAAACTTGATTTTTTTTTTCAAGAAGAAAATAAATGAAATGACCAAATAGGCCAAAAGTGTTCATATGCTTACATTGTCATTACTCGTTTTATTCAAGAACGCTTATATCAAAAACTCTTATATTCAGACGATGACTCTTTATATACGCCTTCCAGGATTCAAGGCTTCAGACCAATTCCATTCAGCACACAGTTGTACGCTTCTGGCCCATCTTCTCATAAGAGCAACTTTAGCTCACTTAGACTCATACGCCTCATCCCACAAATACAAACCATGTACTAAAAACAACAAATACAAACAATATAACACTAACTTAAAAAAACATAAGTCTTTGAAATGAATGTTATGACCATATTTTAACAAATACTATCAATTTTGGAATCATCCTATTTGCTAAATTAAAATTAAATTGATAGAAAATGAAGTGAAATGATCAGTTGTGCTACTGAAATTTATAAATGATCCTAACTATTTGGGAACCGAAAATAAAAAAAATTGAGTGGATGAAGTAATCAACTTACTCAGTTCCTTTGTTTCGAAGGATGCGAAATTGTTCAGGAGAAAGAACTGCACTCCATTCCTCCTCTGATTTCACAACGGAACTCATAATTCACAACTAAGATCCAACCGATGCAAGCTTAGTTTAAGATTTGATGGTTTATCGGAGGTTGAAACGATGTATTAGAATATAAATTGTTTACAAAGAAGATGAACTTGGAAGCAGAGATGGCTATTGGGCATTTTCGGGAACCTAAAAGGTTCTTTATCACTAAGGGGGTGTTTGGCCTAGCTTTTTAAACCGTAACTAAAATGCTTACAGTGTCTATAAGATTTCCAAAAGTGTGTTGTTCGGTTAAGCAGCATGTTAAAATTTTCCATTTTAAGGTGGCTCACTTTTGACCGGTTAACCAACCCAGCCATTTGAATTAACATCATATGTAACGCATTAGTTATTTAGAAAACATAAAAACGAAACAAAAATGGTTGATATGTTGACGGTTGGCCCAACCCCAGCCTAACCATTTCACCAGCAAATTAAAACCACCAATTTGACCCGAAACCATTTTGACCAGTTACCCAACCCACCCACTTTGACCTAAATTGTTTCAATTAAAAGAAATTATCTGACTATTAACATAATATGGATTTTATCGTATCTAATGCATCAAGTTTGTTATATAACAGTACCTGATATAAGCACTCCTCATATGACATATTTGTTGTAAGGAGTTGGTTCACGCAACTACACTCTGTATGATCTTCCTAAACAATCAACACAAATAAATTAGAATAATAACATTTGTTAGCTTTGACCAGTCAACAAAGTCCAATGGTCTCTAGATACAATAAATGCTGAGTACTGATTTAAATATCATAAGAGATTAAAACTAAGCTTCATGTCAAACTAAGATTCATGCAACACGAGCTAGCTATCTATAAACCTATTATTTTATTAGACACCAAAAGTATATCAACTTTATAAAACAAAAAGCAAAAAAAAAACATAAAAGTATAAAACCATTTAGTGGCGAAGCTTGAGATTTCCGACCGGGGGTCGAAAACGTATATACACAAAAATTTCTATAAAACGGGGGTCGAAAACATATATACGCAAAAATTTCTATACGAAAACAACAAACTCTCCACTACTGAGCGAAAAGTTCGGGGGGTCGGCCGCCCCCTCCCGCCCCCACTATCCTTTGCCCATGAAACCATTGTTTCATATCAATTCCATTTAACCAAATCAATTATTAGGGTTATCTGACTATCAAATTTTGATATATAAAAGTACCTGTTAATTCAAGTCAGTTGCCTCAACATACATCATATCAATGCGGAGTAGTAAAGATTTCATGATAAAAACATAATATATACAAACACATCTTTTAATTCAGAAGTCATTCCTTAAGAACTCCTATAGATGAATTAGTTAATGATCATGTGCTTAATTATGATCAGTTTGAGTGGAAACGAACAAATAAGCTAGTGATGATTAATTAAAACAAAAGAATGAGTTTAACCTATGTCGAAAAAAGAAGACAAACAGGAGTCAAAAGGTACCAACCGTTCTAGTGAGAGAAGCGCCTTTAAATGGCGGCTGGGGATTTGCCCGTCACAGAAAAGGCCGTTTTTAGGGCTTCCATGTCTTCTTCAACTCCACTATCACATTCATCCTCTGACATTATCAATTCCAATCAGGACGACTTAGAATTTAAAGCTCTATTGATAGATTATTAAAAATATACATGAAATTAATTTGAAAAAAAATAGATTCTTACTTAAGTGTAAGAACAACTCAAGACGGGTTCTTAGAGATATCAACTGGTTTGCTACCCTCCAACAACTGATTTGCTATAAATCCCTTTTACTGTTATAGAAAAAAATAAGGTTAATAAATTAAAATACCCAAGATACCAATAACCAAAAAAACTACTATCCTACATCCTCTTGAATTGCAAAACTTTATAGATTACATGTAGGTCTTCTCCTCAAATGCATTGCAAAACTTTAGAGATCTGTCCAAGTCCAAGGTCTTCAAATCAAATTGGTTCTTCACCATCAATAATCTGATTTCACACTTTTGGCATCCCACTGTTGAACACCACTACAAAAATTATAGCAGAAACATTGTAACTAAATCAGACATTTAACAATAATTTCATTGTTTGATTTTTGATATGACCTCAAAGCTCATTTACAATCTTCTTCTTCTTCTTCACATTTGGTTCAGTCAAGAATCCACATAATCCAAAAAAATTATATCTAATATCAACACTAAATCATAACAATACATAAAGAAGGGATTCATACCTTGTAGATGACGACATTTGATTAGTAGAATACGAAAAGAGAATCGGTCGAAGATGAACAAACCGTAGATGAGAATGACTTCAAATCCAAAAAAACAATACAAATCAATATTGGATGTTAAAGACAACACAAAACCATTATTTTTTTTTGTATGAAGACCTATCAAGCGAGGTAAAGTCATAGAAGTTCCCCCTGTCAAAATACATTTCTGAAAAAAAGACATAAATCACACATCGACAACAACGAAACCAGTGAACAATAACACAATTTTATTGAATAAATTTAAGAAATAAACAAAAGATTAAATAACATACCTCTTTATAGCTCCTTCAGTACCTTGTTACTTTCCTGAATCATCTCCCTAAAAAGAAAAGTAGATGACCTATATCTTTTCAAATGGTGAGAATGGAAATTGACATGGAATTCAAAAGCAATAACAAATTTAAAATAAGTTGTCTCGGTATATTTGGAAATAAGTTACAATTTCCAAAATTTTGATAAGTATCCATAACTAATTTAAATTTCAAATTTTGAAATAAAAAGTCAAAACATGTAACATGACTTTCAAAGTTAAACATAATAACACTTTCTGAATTCAAAATTCTCTTTTATGGTTTTATAATTTCTTGTCATCTTTTCACTAAAATAGTTATCTTTCATGAAGATCATGTTTAACTTTGAAAGTCCATGGCGTAGTTATATTCAATTGCCAATGGTATAAATCAAAGAACTGTCCACAAAGATATAAAAAGTCCCAGCTTCTTACTCGATGAGAATTGGAATGCTAAAGTTTTTAAGCATCAAAACCTCCCATTTTTTTGCGCGAACCTGATGTTGGCACCCCTGAAACAGAATAAATTACAAGAGATGATCTTCGACGATCTAAAACAGCAGATAGATCAGAAATCTTTGGAAACATATTCGGACATCGCATTTAGATGTCTGCAGAATTCTCATAGAGAACGCCCAACCATGTTAGATGTTGTGGAAAAACTTGAGAATGCACTTACATATCAGGAGCTTTATGAAGGAGTGAAACTGACAAAGGGCTACACACAAATGCTTATGATCATTGCGGAAGATCCTTTGAATTATATACCCGAGACCGAACTGAAGATGCTTCTCTTTAAAGGGACCCTCCTTAACAGGGGCAAAACGGTAAACCTATCACATTATCACAGTTATTCCTATTCCCAATTTTAATCCCTATCACAATCAGAGACACTGAAATCCATCCATAATAGATCTCTTTTTAAAAGAAAACACTTCAGAAACAAATGTGAATTCTTTTACTTTACAAATCTTTGTACATTATAACTTGAAAAACAAAGAAATCTTGTTGCTTAGATGTATCAAATGGAATTTTATTTAACATACACATTATCAATTAAGAGAATGCTACCAATATAGATATATAAAAGAATAATGTTCAAATATTCCCATGCGAAAGAAACTTACAATGTTGCCACATATCTCCAGCATATTCTTGCCCCTTCTTTGTTGCTTGGCGGCCTTCTTTGCCCCTTCTTAAAGGTATCAAAGTGTTGAATCCACCATGCTTACGTTGGTCAAAATCACTGCATACTGTGACAAAAAAATAATGACACTTGAAAATTTTTACATCAACAGCCCTAAATAATGACACTTGGATTCCGGTTTCAAACTTCTGTTTACATGTTCGAGACAATAGAGCTTCCAGCGTGAGTTGCCGACTTGGATTCCGGCTTGACCGATGTGAACAGAAATGCATACTGATGACACGGAAATCCCCATTACCTGAATTAACAATCAACTTGTTACTAACAAATGCGTACAAATTTAGCATGAAACTACACAAATATCATAACAATTTATATATAAAAAAACACATCTAAATACCTTGAGATTAATCGGTTCACCTAACTCAGAACTCGTGTTGCTCTTTCCTTCGTCGTTATCGTTATCTGAATCCGATGCAGCCTTGCGTACAAACGCGTACAAATTAAGCATGAAACTACACAAATATCATAACAATTTATAAAAAAACACATCTAAATACCTTGAGATTAATCGGTTCACCTAACTCAGAACTCGTGTCGCTCTTTCTTTCATCGTTATTTGAATCCGATGAAGCCTTGCGTACAAACGCGTACAAATTAAGCATGAAACTACACAGATATCATAACAATTTATAAAAAAAACACATCTAAATACCTTGAGATTAATCGGTTCACCTAACTCAGAACTCGTGTTGCTCTTTCCTTCATCGTTATTTGAATCCGATGCAGCCTTGCGTACAAACGCGTACAAATTAAGCATGAAACTACACAAATATCATAACAATTTATAAAAAAAAAAAAAAACACTTTTTTTTAATTATATACCTGAGACCGAACTGAATGCGTACAATTTTAAGAAGTCAAACCAATAACTGAAAACACATTTTTTTTTTGAATTATATACCTAAGATACATATTTTAAGAAGTCAAACCAATAACTGCTATCAATAAAATCTGAAAAAAAAGGTGAAAACATATCTATCCAATTTTAGGGTTTTCGGCCATTCACATCAATTGTTTTTAGGGTACGATTCTGAAATTGGATAATGTTGTTACTTACAATAAAAATCAGTATGATAAGGAATCAAAGAAAAATGACAAATCAAAAAACCCTAAAATCAAAACAGTTATATTCATAAAATCTGAAAAAAAAAACAGTTGATTTGAACAATGATTGTTAGAACCGTACTTGTGATTTGAACAAATCCAACCGAAACATGTTGCGACATTGAAGAGGATGAGTGATTAATAGATGGAAGAGGGATTAATACCGTGATGAAGACATACGATCTTTAGGGATGCAATGACAGGGAGATGTAAGATTGAAACTGTAGAAACCCTAATCGCCTTGTGAGAATATGAAGAATAGGGAATGAAAATGGTCGGGTTGTGTGTTTATATACCAAAAGCCGCTTGACCCGAATGTGTGTAAACGGATCCCGCGTGATCCTTCACCAAAGAGAAATGGCGGTCAATTGAGAAAATAAGGGTTTCATCAAATGCCACGTGGCAAGCAATGGCTTAAGCTAATGACAAGTGGCTAAAGATTATTTTGTTTTATTAGAAGTAGTAGATATGGTAAAAAGAACTAAACTACCCTTATGTAGGGCCGTTCGAATCGCTCGACGCTTGTTTGGAAATTGCTCGGAAAACGCTCGTTCGATTTGACGCTCGGTTGTAAACGAGCCGCTCTGCTCGGTTCGGTTTGTAAACGAACCAAGCATGAGTAAAGGTTTGCTCGCCTTGAATTATTATTTTTAATTAGTATATATATATATATACATACACATATACACATATATACACACGTGGATACACATATATATACACAAATATAAATTATACATATATACACACACCTATATATATACACACATTACACATACATATATAGTTAAATATAAATTAAATTTATAATTTTATATTTACACTCTAGTAGATTTTGGTCCACTATATATAAATTTACAACTATATTCATACGTACTAGTTCAATCACGCCAATAAAAAATTAATATCAAATCTAAAAATTAAACTCTAAACCAATAAACAACAGTCTGCTCATCACCTCAATGTTTTGTGTCATTACCCTAAGTCGAACGCCTTCTGTTCTCAACGTTATTGTTCGTGAAATATAATCATCGCCTCGTCGACCACAACATTATTATTCATAAGAAAAATACTATGCCATGAAATATGCCTGTTTTTAAAGACATAAAACTTGAGACCAAACATTGTCACTATCTCTCCCAGCAAATTTAACTCGGGCGACATGATTGTCCAAATCGCTTGAACTTCACTCGACGCTCGTTTGGAATATTTACTGCTCGAAAAATGCTCTATTAATTTGAGGCTCGGTTTTAAATGAGCCGCTGCGCTCGATTCAGTTTGTAAACGAGCCAAATACGAGCAAAGGTCCGCTCGATTCGGCTCGACTCGTCAACAGCCTACCAATTTTAACTGAGTAGTCATATTTGCATATCTAAACTTAGATAGTGCTTTAGATTCAATTGCTTTTAGGTACTAATCCCATCAACACATTTTTCCATGTCTTCTGGTTCTTTGAAATTGTTGAATTTAACATCCGGAGAATCAGTCGGATTTGAACTTCTAAGCTTTACTTCACCCGTAGATATGGGGCATCCTCTACAATAGAATCCACCTATCTACAATAACATCATATATTCGGTATTTATAAGCATCTAGGCACAATACAATACAATATCATAATATTATTTTCGAGGATGTATATACCACAAAAGAAAACCTTGATAATCTGAAGGGCTTCCAAGAACCAAGTTCATGTTGCTAATTTGCTCTTGTTAATAAAGAAGAATTCGATGAGTGTTGTTGTGAATGGATAATTCACAACTAAACAATAATTCAAACACAAATGGAATATAGTAGATTTATATTGATATGTGGTTGATTATATATAAGAAACTGAATGTAGTACAAGATAGTGAAGGAAAGGGAATGTAGTACAAGATAGTGGTTGATTAACAATAATCATTCATGTTCTCAATCTCTTCACTCTTCAGCTTTTATCTTTCCTTCATATTTCCACATACTTGTTCTCTTAATGGGCTTATGAAATGGGCTGCTAAACTGGGCCATGGTGTTCTAATCGGTTCACAACAGTTGTGGAGTTTATTATTCAGTATTGTTTTTATTTTTAATTTATCGTTTAGTTTAAAGTTTGTCTATTCATTATTAATTTATCTCTAGTTTTAATAGTAAGATAATTATTTATGTTTTTGCAGTATTATTATCTAGGGAGATGATCAAATAGGAAGTCTAGTTTGGCTAGAAAAGATAAAAAACAATAAGATTATGACATATTGCAAAATTTAAAAATAAAATTGAAGGGGATTTTAATCAATTTTTTCTAATCTTCTTCATTCTTCCCTCTTTGTAACTTGAAAACCTATTATTTTCAAAAACCACCATCTTCAATTATTTCTTCACTTTGTATCTCAATAATCACTATATTATAATGCGATTTTCATTATCAATCAATGATTAAAACACCCAACGAACGTGTTCTTTAACTTTTCTAAAGAAACCAAATTTAATTTCATACAATATCTCATTTTTTTTCTTGTGATTTTGAAGCGAATCACTCGATTTGTTCGATTCGATCGCTAATAATTGTTTCCAGCATTCAAATTTCGTCAATCGTTGAAGAAATCTGAAGAAATCGGCTTCGATCTATGTAAGAAAATTTTGAATTTCATTTTTACGATCTGGGTTTTTGAATCGAGTCATTGCGTTTTACAAAAGAATGAAGAAACATTTTTTTTGTATTTTCAGTCCATTGCGTTTTAGAAACAAAACATTTTATTGTGTTTTTAGTCCATTGCGTTTTACGAAAACACATTTTATGTGTTTTTAGTCCGTTGCGTTTTAGGTAAAACACATTTTTATGTGTTTTTAGTCAATTGCGTTTTGTAATAAACACTGTTTGTGTTTTTATTATATTATGTTTTAGAAAAAAAAACACATTTCTTTGTATTTCTAGTCAATTGCGTATTATAATAAACATTTCTTTTGTGTTTTTATTACATTACGATTTAGAAAAAACACATTTCTTTGTGTTTTTAATCCATTACGTTTAAAAAAAAGACTTTTTTTTATTTTTAGTCCATTGCGTTTTTGAAAAAACTAGGATTGCGATCCGCCGCTATGCGGCGGGATTCTTTAGTTATAACTAAGTCAATCTAGGACCCGCACGTTATGTTAAACTTGTCAAACGGGGAAAAATAGACGATTAAAAAACGTTCACCCACACACGCATGTTGCGTCGTGTTAACTCGCAAAATTTAGAACGAAACGTAGAAATGTTAAACCAAAGACGCACGTTGCGTTGCGATGTGTTAAGTCACAAAATTTAGAACCAAGCATAAAGCGAAAATTTGCGGAAAATGAAAACTATAAAGGACCAAACTTGAAAATAAAAAAAAAAGTTAATAGGATAGATTGCAAAAGATAAAAAGTTTTGGGTTAAAAGTAAAAGAAAAAACAAATAGTTTTGAGTTAAAAGTAATTTATGAAATACTTTTGGGTGAAAAGTAAAAAAAATCATTTTTTTGGAAAACCCCCGAAGCCAACGTTACGACAAACATATGCATAACCATTTTTTCTTTGAAAACCCCCCAAAGCACACCCCACGTTGCGGCGGGGCATAAAACGGTGTCAAATAGTACTAATGTCACACAACCGTCATCGACCACTAACACTGACTCGACCTAGGATATGCGTGTTGCGACGAACTTGTCAAACATGGAAAAATAGAGGTAAAAACGTTGAACCACACATGCACGTTGCATCGTATTAACTCGAAAAATTTAGAACTATAAGTAAAATGAAAATTTGCGAAAGTTGAAAAGTATAAGTGACAAAAGTTGTGAAGGTAAATTGCAAATAATGAAAAGTTTTGGGTTAAAGTTGAAAAAACAAATTATGTAGGGTTAAAATTGTAAAAAGTAAAAACCTTTGGGTTAAAAATAAAAAAATCATCTTTTTTTTTTGAAAAACGCCCAAAACACAATGTACATGTGATAATGCACAAAAAAGTTGCAAATGTATATATGGAATAATACATTTATTTGTGTTTTTAGTCAATTGTGTTTTAGAAAAAAAGACATTTTTTTGTGCGTCTGGTCATTGCGGTTTAGAAAAAAAAAGACATTTTTTTTATTTTCTGGCCATTATGTTTTAGAAAAAAGACATTTTTTGTGTTTTCTGGCCATTGCGTTTTAGAAAAAAAAAAAAAAACTTTTTTTTGTATTTTCTGGCTATTGCGTTTTAGAAAAAAAAATAATTTTTTTTTGTGTTTTCTGGCCATTGCGTTTTAGAAATAAGACATTTATTTGTGTTTTTAGGCCATTGCAGTTTACAAAAAAAAAATGACATTTCTTTGTGTTTTTCAGCAATTTTTTTAGAAATAACACATTTCTTTTGTATTTTTTGCTTATTGCGTTTTAGAAAAAAAGACATTTCTTTGTGTTTTTTGTCAATTGCCTTTTAGAAAGAAAAAAAAAAAGTCATTTTTATGTTTTTGTCCATTGCGTTTTACGGATCTGGGTTTCCGAAAAAAAATTCATAAATACAGTAATAGTATTCTTGTTTTAAAGGTTAAAAAACGTTAATTTTTTTGTGCAATTTTTATAAGAAAATAATGTCGTATGAAATAGTTATTAACGTTTAAAAAACAGATCGAAATTGGACGAGAAATAAACTGTTGCTTTATATTAACTAGAATACCCCTTCACAAATACCCGTGCCTCCTCTCATTTAATCTATAAGTCTTTGTTTAATTAATTGATAGTTAAGATTACTTTATAGTGTTCCTAATAAAAATAAACTTTCTGAAATTATCTATATAAAAAGATTTCTTTTAAGTTATTCAATACACTATAAAATGGTATTTATGGTTCTTTTGAATTTTTATGGCATCACAACATCATTGCGTCGGAGAACTTGACCACTATGTTTTATTGTTTGATTTCTTTTATTTTTAATCAAACACAAGCTCTAATTAAAAAAATAAGACACAAACTCTAAATTTAAAAGTGGAACATTATTCGAAAGCATCCAGAAAATTAATCCGAAAAGAGAATACAAAAGAATGAATCACGAAAGTGATGCTAATATCATCAAGGTTTCTCATTTTCAAACTACGCATTACTCAAAAAATGTCTAGCTTGAGATCATATATAGCCATGTTTTTTTTATCTTTTATAATATTATTAAATGTCTAGCTTGAGATCATATATAGCCATGTTTTTTTTTATCTTTTATAATATTATTATAATTTGTCATTTATCATTAAGTTTGTTTCTTGATTAGTTTTTTAAGTATTGATATAATTATTAATATTTTATCATTATAAAATTAACTAGTATGTTAGCTAATTTGTAATTATTCTTTTTATGGTAATATCTCTATATAAATAGATCTTAGTTATTCATTACAAAGAATACTATCAATTACCAAGACACTAATGTTTTGTCTGCTGAGGAGATAGTTGAGA
Organism: Helianthus annuus; assembly: GCF_002127325.2. Taxonomy (NCBI): domain Eukaryota; kingdom Viridiplantae; phylum Streptophyta; class Magnoliopsida; order Asterales; family Asteraceae; genus Helianthus; species Helianthus annuus. The sequence continues at coordinate 83,358,435 of NC_035433.2, forward strand.
TGGGGGATTTGCTGCAGCTCTTAAGTAATGTGGAGTTATCGTCAATCCCGGATACTTGGTCATGGGAGGGTTGCGGCACTTCGGGATTTTCAGTTAGTGGAATGAAACAAAGGATTTTTGACGCTTCTAATGTGCAGCTAGCTAGCTGTGTCTTTTTTGTGGTGTAATTGGGTTCCAAAAAAAGGTGGGGGTTGTGGTTTGGCGTGTGTTTATTGATAGGTTACTGACATCTGAAGCTCTGGCTAGGCGGCAAATACAGATTGATTCGCAACTATCAGTGGCGGAGCTTGACCAAAAGTTCCGAGGGGGCGAAAGTCATGGAACCCAATTTATATATTATATAAATATTTAGGCAAAATAATTGGGGGGGACAATCCTATATAATTTTAAATTTTCGGACAAAAAAATAGAAAATTTTACCCTTCTAACCGAAACATTCGGGGGGACGAGTACGCCCCCCACTTTACACTATGCTCCGCCATTGGCAACTATGCAAGATTTGCGAGTCTGGGATTGAGTCAGCGGATCATTTGTTTACTGGATGCCCGATTTTTTCTGAAGTTTGGTAGGTGGTTTTTGCGTGGTGTCGTGTCCCAAACTTCTTTGCTTTTCATGTTCGGGATTTATTGAGCTACCATGTTACGGCAATGGCAGGTACTCTGTCACACCCCTAAAATACCACATGCGGGAACCCCCGCGAGGCGTGTGACGTACCAGGATCTAGTAGGACCGGCAATTTTACACGAATACACGAATACACGACACGAACCTACAAGGAGTTAACAGGTATCGTGTATGGCCTTAACAAGTATCGTGTACCAAACAGGTAGACACGAGATTACCTGTTAATTTTCGTGTAGAAACAGGTTAAATACCTGTTTACCTGCTAATACCCGTTAGTACACGATAAGAAATTAAATTAAATAAAACTCATCAGCCATGTGCGTGTGGGTTCCTTAATTCCTTTCTATTTTCATTTCTCATTCAATTAAAAAAAATAAAACCCTAAACTCCCTCTATAACTCTTAGATAGCATGTCGTGTTCGTGTTTTTGTTCATGTTAACAGGTATTAACAGGTAATTTTCGTGTATAACAGTCGTGTTAACAGGTATTAACAGGTAATTTTCGTGTATATCGTGTCGTGTTCGTGTTTGAAAAAAAGGACACGATAAGTTATCGTGTCGTGTTCGTGTATGGGATTTCGTGTATCGTGTCTTATCGTGTCGTGTCTTATCGTGTACGGGTATACACGATATGCCAGCCCTAGGATCTAGCCACCAATCACATTGAACTCATCCATGACTTAAATAAAAACTTTCATTTATTAAGGTACAGTATTACATTACATAAATATAGCTCATCGTATTTGGCGAAAGCATAAATCATTTGTTAAGTGTTACATAAACCGTATGTACGAAAACCATTAGACTTGTCCCGCGAACCCATGCATTACGACCCATGACCACTCCAGCATCCCAGACAGCAAGTTCCACGATCCTCATAATCTAAAACCTGCGAGCATGCACACAAGTGTATCAGACAACGCTGGTGAGTACATAGTTTTACGAAAACGTTAGTTACCAAGTGTTTAGTTCAGTTCATTGATTACAATGTTGATAATACCCCGAATACAAGACGGCTCCAGATTTATTTTGCTCGTTCCCCAATGCTCCTATCAAAGCATTGGGCATGACTGAGTCAGTAGTTCACACCCGTCCTCTCAGGTACGGGGTGAGGGTGCCAAACCTAGATATCGCTACCAACTAATACTCCGTTACCTCTCAGGTAACAAACAACAAGGAGGGACTTTAATGGTGATAGGATGAGTGTATTATCTAACATTCCATATTTACCCACAAAACGTATTCCTCTCAGGAATACCCAATTGATTTACCCAAAACCTATCCCTCTCAGGGATACCCAATGACTGTCCCAACCACCAGGACGCATGCTCAAGAGAAATGAACTCACCTTTAGTTTGCTCGGTAGGTTATGTTACTTATTCCAAGTTAGTCAACCAAGTCCTAGTATTGTTACCATTAACAATTAGTTCACGTACAATTAAATCACATAATTGACATCGTGCATACTATGCATATAATCTCATGATACACCCTAGTCATTCAGTGCACATAATGGTTCATAACACAGATTCATGTTCCCAATTACCAACTTAGTATGTCACAACGCTCATCATATATTATGTTTACAATAACTGTTTGGGGTCACGTATGATATATCGATCACATATTCTTCGTTCACACTACACAAGTAACATACTAGTAAAACACATAGCCATACTCGTATTCTATTCATTAATACGCAAATACGCGGGTCTCGTATGTTATATAAACAATATTTTAGTCAAACACGCAATCTTATAGTGTATGGCCCATTTGTTCAAACCCAATAAAGCGTATGGCCAACTTCGGATGTTCGGCCCAATACACCAGCCCAAATGTTTAACCAGTTTAATGCGGCCCATTCGTGTTTGACCCAACAGCGCAACCCGATCCAAAACCCAGCCCAGTAAGCATTCCAAGTAAGTCCACTTGGACTGTGCGACTAATCCCCACTCGTGGCCTAATTTAGTGTTTGCGGCCCATTTACATAAAAGGCCCACGTGAGTTAATCTCATATTAATGTGCGGCCCAATCGTGTATGTATATTCGTTAAAAATGTTATGCCGCCCAATTACAAGTAACCATTTTACGTTTAACAAGTCATACCAACTACCATTGGCATCACATAACATCTATCACCTAATCATTAATCATCACATGTCTTGTGATCATGCAACAAACATTCTGTAACGCTCCGCGTTTTCATAACTTTCCTAATTTAGAAATCGAGACTTAAAAATCTATTTTTAGAAGTTTGTCTCTTTCAAAAATTATAATCCGTTATATCGTCGGAAATATTTTATTTTTATTTTAATTCATTATAAATATGGTTAATTTTTCATTGTTTAATTAATTAAATTAATTAAGTTTTACTATTTAAAAGTTTATTTTTATTAATAAACTAGTTAATCTAGTTAGATATTGAAGTTAGTAAGCTAACTTAGTTAGTTTAAACTAAATTGTTAGTTTTTTTTTCTTTTAATATAACTTGGTTATTAATAATACAGTGAGTTATGTAATTTTTTAAAGTATAAAAGTGCAGGGACTATTGTGTGATATGTTGAATGTATGAGGTTGTGTTTAAATAACAAAAAAAAAAGAATAAAAAGGACGTTGACCACGGGACTCGAACACGAACACAACCAGCTGAGCTGGGTCTTCACATCCGAAGAAACCCAGCTCACATTCTATATATTGACTAGTCAACAGCAGCCAGCGCGCTGAAACATCAGCAGACGCGTTTCAGATCCATTTTTTGGCGGTTTTCCTTGTTTTTTTTTTTTTTAGTTTTAAACTACCTTTTTAACATTAAATACTCACCTAAACCTAACCTAATCACTCCCTATAAATACCAACCCTAATCCAAGCTTCTTTCACTTTTCTAATCATAAAAAACACTCTCAAATCCTCTCCAAATTGCAGCAAATTTCCAAGTTCGAGCAGATTGTTCAACCTCCAATAAATTGAGCATAACTCACTCGTTTCTTAACCTTTTCACTTGATTCTTTTTCCCACTTGTTTGGAACAACCTTAGGAACATTTCCAGAGGTTTTCCATGGAAAACCAAGCTCTGGAATGCCCACAAAAAGGCTCCAAAGTGGACTGTTCATTTCTGTTTGTATCTAAACTTTGTTAATCTTAGTAAACTTGAGTTTATCTCATCTCAAACCTATGTCCTAATGCTCATAATCAATGGAATGGTTAGTTGGGCTTAAAAACAAGGCTGAGAAATGTTAAATAAGAGGTTAAAACCTCACAAACCTTGTGTTTTAGTTAGGGTTTTACCCACAAGTAGTGTTCAAGCATGAAGCTTGATGAATGTGTGATAGTTAGACTAGTTTGGGCTATCCTTCATAGAAATCCACTCACTACTTGATGTTTTTCCATAGATTAGTTGTTGTATTTCATCTTTCTTGTAAGTTCATGATCCTCCTTGTTGTTTATAACAACAAGTGTCGTGGTGAACATTAGAGGTGCCTAAATGGAAGTTTTGTTCTTCCTACCTCATGTATGAATTCTATGACACAAAGAGGTGCCTAAATGGAGACATTAATCTCCTACCTCATGCTTGAACCATAGGACTTTGTAATCTTTATATTATTTATTCCATATATATATATATATATATATATACACTTAAGTAACTAAACTTGATGATAACTTAATAGTTACTTGTCAAGAATATGTTACATCATCTATGACCGTGCTCTTGTTACGACTCTAATGGACCTTTGAATCCATGAAATCATACAAACTCTTTTGAGTTTCCATAGTGTCAAGAACAAATGTTATGTGTACAAGATGATTATTTTCACATATGTCTATTCTTCATGCACTTTAAACTCCAAACCCATAAACCAAATGTAACCATCTCTTCCAAACTCCAAATCGAAATATTCAACTTTCTAGTCTCAACACCTTCGTCACAATTGGATAAATCGGAAAGCATATGCAATTTTATGAGTATACTCGAACCCATTTTTACTTTTAAACACTTTGGGTGCAACATGTATTCTATATTAAACTCACGAAACTTTGAAACTATTTGAATCACTCTCTATCCATATTGAACATGAAACTATATGATGCTTGTTAATCTCGTATGTGATGTTAAACATTTTGTGTCTATATGCTCATTAACTTCGTACAAGCCTACATTAACAATTATAGCGCTACAGGAGTAATGCACCGCCCACGATTCTTGGGGTATTGTTAAGTCAAACATATTAACCTCCATTTATTCTAACCGGGGATAGGTAACATTAACGCATTGGATTCTTGGGTTTGAACATATAATTGACACCGTTACGACATACTAGTAACTTGCATATTGTGATTCATGTTGGATACGAGCCTTAGACTATTTTAAAACTATTTTTATGCTATATATCAAACTTGTATACTCACCTTTGCTTTTGCATTGAACTCTATTTTAATACATGTTGCAGGTTTCATAGTCAAGATGATGCTAAGTGAAGAAACAAGATTTAGGTGGACTTAGAAACACACTTAGATTAATCTATCATGTTATGTTATGTATCGAAACAATGTTGTTCTTTTTATTGAATCATGTATGACATTTAGCATTGAAATGAAATTTGAATCTAAATTATATTGTCACATAGTGTTATGAAGTTTTGAGCAATTTGTTCGTCTCATCCCGATGTTTCCGCCATCGGTTGGGGTGTGACACAATCCATACCCCACTGAATCAAATAGCAAAATATCCTTGAATCATTCAACATAGATCAATTAGTTCATCAAACTCATCAACCACTATCATGACCCCTAGTATTATATATGTCACACCCCAATAATTCCACGTATTACCGGTGGGCCCGGTGGGGAGTATCGTGACGTAGTTGATATCATCATTGTCAATATACACAAATATATAGCACAGCGGAAGGCTGGGTAAATAAACTATTACAAACCATACTGTCTGTCGATGTTCGAGTACAAGAATAATACAGACTGGAATGTAATAAGATCCACAGGCGGATCATAAAGTACAAAGAAACAAAAAAACTACAGACTCCGGGTATCTATGGGATTTGCAAGATCCTCTACAACACCCTATAGCTCCAGCCTATTTCGATAAGTACCTGTCAATTCAATCTTTAGGAAAATACGTCAGTATACACTGGTAAATACAATTTAACTGACTCGTTTTGAAAACATTTAAGAAAATTGGTTTAGATGCACAAGGCACAAATCCTTTATAACTTGGGACGATCTTATTAAAATCTTGTATACAGTTTTACATGCTTGTCATACATGTGGGGCCGGTTTGTAAGCCGGACATGATTAACTGACTCACCACTTTTAGAACCCACAAAGGAGTTATCCCCAACTTGTGGGTAAATTAATATTTAGCATTTGCATCTGTCGGGTGCATGCCTGCACCCCGTGCATAGGTCGTGGCCATTAGTAACTTAAATGAGCCAAGGATATCCAGGACACGGTCGTTAACCCCCAAATATTTATGTTATCAAACAATACAGATTAAAACGGGTTATGCGGATTTATTAAATCACAATCCGATCTAATAATCCCATACCCGACCAAGCGGCATTAATATACCGTATCCCAAGCCCGTATAGGGAAAATAAGTTAAAAGTATTTACCTGATGTAGCAGTAAATCCCTAAAGTTCCTGAAAGGCACTTTTTACCGGAAGCTATAAATCTGCTTAGAAGGTTTAATTATCTATTAGGATGCTAACGGGTCTTTACTTAAGTCAAAGACTTAAACCAACTAGCTAGAAAGAAACCTTACGGACCTAACCGGTAGATTAAGCGGGGATCGGGATAGAATGTGATTTAGACCCGACAAGCTTGGATACTTGTATAATATGGGTAAACTAAACACATTCTGGAAGATGAAGTTTTTATGACAAAGTTAAGCCCGTTTCGGCTATTTTATGTAAACTAGTCACGTAGGCCGTTTCGAACACGTAAATGCGTAACGGGTAACCGGACAAGTTATAAACAGGTCTTAATCATTATTATGCTCAAAATATGTTAATATAACAGAGGTATATCAACATTTATGCCCAAAAAGTAATTTAAACCAAAATAAGTCCCATAAGGGCATTTTGGTAATTTTGATGCTTATAAAAGAGTTTATTTGTAAAACTGAGTTTTAGGTCTGATTAGATTAGTAAAAACATGCATTTTATGAAGTTATATCAGTTAGATACTTAATATATGAAAAATACACCTTTTATGACCAATTATGCACCGTAGGGGCATTTTGGTAATTTTACATAGACATTTAAAAGCTAAAATTAGGTTTCTGAGTTTACAACTTAAACTTACTGCAATATTATGTAAATTAACTTAAAACATCAGTAGGTTATGGGTTTTAAATGATTAATATAGTTTTGACCCATACTAGGTGCTAAAAACGCCTAATATGCGATTTAAAGGGCTAATATGGTAAAAATAGGAAATCTGATATTTTGGTCGGTTTGTAAGGTTCAAAATAATACATTTATCATTTAGGATCAGTAGCAAAGGTTTTAGTTTATTCACATTGCTAAAAATCGCGGTTTTATGCAAAAAGGGCGTTTTAGGCATTAATGAGCATAATTACGATCAAGAGCATAATTTACAAACGATTAGGCACCATGTAATATAACTTCAAAGAGTTATACTACAATATAATATGGTCCTAATGGAAGCTTAAAACATGGAAGAAATAAGCTTGAATGGGTCAGAATTGAAAGTCATAGCAAAAGTCAAGCTTTTGCGACTTTCGGTTATAATCTGCCCTTAGACGATTAATTGTCGGATTAGGACTGATAAAACATGTTTAAATAGTCATTACCGAGTTATTAGAATATTATAATCTAATTTAGAACCTCTTGTTTATTAATTAGAATCATTTTTGTCAATTCTGTCCAGTTTGACTTTTTGTCAAACTACTTTGACCCGACAATTAACCAGTCAAACGAGATAATTAGGAGACACCCTTTCAGGGGTTAATCACCTATACTAATGTGGTTTTATGACCACTTTCAATTTGGTCAGTGGCTGGACCAAACAAGATTAAAACGGAAGTCAAACCTAAACTATAACAAGTTTGACTTCTAGATAATTAAGCTAATTAAAGTGACTAAGCAAGTGATTAGGAGCTTACTAAAGGTCCAAGCTATCTTTTCTACACTTGATAGTCTTCTCCAAGTCCTTGTGAGCTCCAGAGATCAGTTATTTTTTATTGTTGCAAATGTGAGTTTTTGAAACTCAACTTCAAGACCTATTTATACTAGATCATGAACTCTTGGATCATGCCCAGCTGTTATGGAAGGCCCTAGGATCACCCCAGGTGTCCTAGTGGTTTATTTTTACCGTTCAACAATCCATGGTTTCGAAACAAGTCATTTGGAGTCGGTTAATCAGCTTAACATACATCTGTCCAAAATTTCTTCCCAGCGACGATCTTACGGACCGTAAGCTAGACATCTTGCGGACCGTATTCGAATCTTACGGACCGTAAACCTCAATCCATGCGGTCCGTAACCGAACTTAATTTACAACGCCCAGTTACCATCTTACGGACCGTAAGCCTAGGGCCATACGGTCCGTAACCGTTGACCAGAGGACAAATATTTTATAACTTTTATACACTTCACCATGCATTTCTATTGTCCGAATCTTGACCCATAATTCAGTACAATAGTCCATATGACCAGTTCTGAATGCCCAATAACAATGCCATGTAATTGTGTTTCCTTGTACTTAAAGAAGTTGTCCAAACATGAAGGTTTTGTCGGCTTTTCATATGAACTTCAAATTCTTGAATTGAAGTATGAACTATTATTTGTAGCCAAGGTTTAACCTCCCTAATAGCCATTTATCAACGTGTTAACATAATTTATAAAGCTTTCGGGAATTATTCAAAAAGGTCATTCAGAGGTAAACTTTAACATGTTGACATGTTTAATTCCCGTAGCCCTATTTTTTCATATGTATACACGCAATGGCTTCTTGTATTCAATTAACCTTTCGATTAAGGACAAATCTTCCACGAAGTGTCAATCAGAGGCTCAAGTTTGGGCATGTTGACCTTTTAAGTCCTTCATGAGAATACACTCGTTTAAAGTTCGGGACACGTGTCTATATATAACTGGACACGTTTTTACGTGGTGTTACAATATATCACCGAGTTTACTTACAAACAAGCCTAGAACATCATCGAGTTGATTATGATCACGTAAACACCAAGATTAATTCAACCATATATACAAAATCACTAGCACCAAGTTATGTCTACCAAAGAAACTAATCACGTCACAAAGATCAGTCATACGAAACACGAGATCATATCAAAACTTATATTACGATCAATGTATAGATTCATCAAACACTCGTATAACAATTAAACGAAGATGATAAACTAACCGAAGGTTGAATGTGCGGGAGTGCCTAGACAATGAGAAGGGTAGCTATGGACGTGCTTCTGCTGTCGATCAATAAAAGAAGAAGGGGAATAATGCTTTAGGGTTTGTTACTTTTCCAATAATCACGTAACAACATCCCCATCCCTCATGTTATATGCATAACCTGCCTGTTGGGCCTCGGCCTGGTCTAAAGTGTGGGCCGAGTGGATTGGGAGTGTGGTGTGTATTGTGACACCCCAGGAAAACCATACAACTTAACTAGCTTCCTCAGTAACCGCGTGCTAAATTTCGGGATGAAATTTCTTTCAACTTGGGGATAATGTGACAACCCGTATTCCAAAACCTTTCTTTGTGTTTTATTGAAACTTGTATGATCAATACGCGACTAGTTGACATGTTTGATTGCAATGGAGTTCTTACGTTTTGATATGCTATATGCTACATGAATGTGTAATGTATGTATGTATGTGTGATAAAATTGGTCACTGATCACAAGCCCTTTGGGCCGCACACCTCACTCTTCTCGGCTCACTATACTTGGACTCGAGACCAAGAGGGGCAACCCATTGATGGGTTCGGCCCACTTCCTTTGTGCGTGTTCACATACCCATTATGGGGTTTTGATCCTCATAATTTGCAAACCACAAACACACACAAAACCCTAGAACTCTCTCCCTTCCTCTCTTCCTTGTGCGACGGCAGCCCCCTCACCCGAAGCCACCCATCTCGAGCAATCTAGGCTTCTCGGCTTCCTGGTTAGTGTTAATTCTTGATCGCTTTCTATGTTTTTGATGTCACGTTGTTATGTGATGAACTAGGGTTTCATGATAGTAAATATATGGTATGATGAAACTAGTTTGAGTACTCGTGCAAATCGACTTATGCATGTAAAACAATCGGTTAATATAGGGTCTTGATAATTGATGATTTCATGATTTAATTGTTGATATGTTTGTATGCTATTGTGGTGATCTAAGACCGATTACATGTTAGCAGATTAATAATTTTTGAACATAAGTTGTGTTGTATTATTGGCTTGATGAACAAAAGAACTAGGGCTGCATGTTAGTATTTGAAACCACTCACTTGTGTGATCCGATTCAATGTTTCGGGATGTTAATTGATCGTTTTGATAGATAATGATTAAGGTAATATGAATACACATGATTGCTGGAAAAATTGTTGATTTGATCTAAATTGAAACTGCCAAACTTGTTAGTAAAGGATACGGAAATAATGGACTGCAATTAAGGAAATCTGTTACATTCCTGATCTCGACACGGGTTGCGAGTCGAGAACTCACTTTCTCGACTCGAGACCACGCATCATCAGCACAAAAACAGCATAACTCGAGACCACGGTTGCGAGTCCTGTTGCAACTCCAGACCTGACTCGAGACCACCCAGTCTCGAGTGATAAATGCATAAGTCGAGACCTTCTTAGTTGCGACTCGAGAACACCAAGACTTCTACTCGAGACCGCCTAATCTCGACTCGAGATCTCTAGTCTCGACCCGAGACCATATAACCGTATAGACTGTTGGACTTGCACACTGTTACGGGCCTAAGTATTGGGCCGCACTGTTGGGCTTTGTTTGTTTACGTGATTTCTACTGTTGAACTACCATGATTACTCGTGTATGCCATGATCATGCAACTTGTTAGTATAAGTGTAGAAAACCATACATTCATTACTTAAACCTAGACCTGACTGTATGGTAACCATGTTAGGACTTGGTTGACCACAAGTGACTCAAGTGACCTTTTGTGTATCTGCCGAGCAAACCAAGGTGAGTTCACACTCTTACCAAGGCATGGGATTCCTGGGGGTTGGGAATGGGATTGAATGATTACTTGTACTTTTATCGTTACTGGAATACGTACCACTGACCTCGTTAGGGGAAGGTCACTTATATACAGCTAGGCTAGTAACACATGGGAAGCCCCCACTAATCTTCGCACACATGCCTGGAATGGCCGCGATACGAATACTAATCTTCGCAAACATTCCTGGAGGGCCGCGATACAAATATAACTAGTCTAGAATACCTGGGGAACCCCCACTAATCTTCGCAAACATGCCCGGAGGGTCGCGATACAAATAAATACGATACATGGTTTACAAAACGAACATGTGAATTACGAAACGTATACTATAACTAAACAACTAGCTGTTGTCACACCCCTAATTTCCACGTGTCACCGGTGGGCCCGATGGGGAGTATAGTGACGTAGTTGGCATCATCATAGACAAACAACACAATATAAATAAATGCACAGCGGAAGCAAAGATAGATTCATTCCAACTTTAATAGTGTGTAATATCAAATATCACTAATAGTTGAAACGGATCCATAGGCGGATCAAAATAAAATAAGATATTGTTCAACAGATTTATTGTCATCCAAGCTTGCGAGACTTATTGTGGACGCTCTAGAAGACAGCCAGCCTATTTCGTGTAGTACCTGCACTTAACCTTTTGGGAAAATACGTCAGTTTACACTGGTAAATACAATTTAACTGACTCATTTTGAAAAAGGTTGAAAATTGATTTAAATGCACATGGCATAAAAATATTTTTATAACTTGGAATAATTATGCAATATAATCTTGTAAGGGATTTACATGTTACTTATGCGTTCAGTAGCCCGATCCGTAGACCGGGTTAAAGATTAATAGACACACCATAATATAGAGTTATACACTGACGGGTGTACGCCTACACCCCGTGCTCAGGTCGTGGCCATCTCGTAAGATGATGCCAAGGATATCCGGGACATGGTCATTAACCCCCCAAAGGCTTTAAGCAATAAAACACATTCAAAACAAGGCATCTCAATAAATTTAACCTCTATTCGATTAAAGAATTCGATTCCGGACCAAGCGGTATTTTATATACCGTATCCCAAGCCCGTATAGGGAAAATAAGTTAAAAGTATTTACCTTGGTAAGTATAAATCACAACTAGCGAGTGAAGGTAGCTTTTACTGGTTCTTCTATTCTGGAACAAAGGTTTATATAACCTATTAGATTCCTAACGGATCTTTATTTAAGCCTAAACTTAGACCAGTTAGTTTTAAGGACGACACGGTTCAAACGCACGATTAAGCAAAGACCGGATAGAACGTGATTTAGACCCGACAAGTTTGAATAATTGTATAATATGGGCATGCTAAATACATTCTGGATTTTGAGACAAAAATGATAATGTTTGACCCGTTTCGGTCAATTTATGCAAACTAGTTACATAAACCGAACCGAACGCTAAAAGAGTGTTACGGGTAACCGTAAGAGTCATATGCAAGTTCCCTGAGATAATATGCTCTAAATATGTCATAATATCAGTAAGTTATGTTCTATTATGCCCCGAATGAATTTAAACTCAACTTATGCCTTATAAGGGCATTTTGGTCATTTTAAAAGATTATAAAAGAGTTAAATTTGTGATCTGAGTTGTAGGTCTGATTCTTACAGTAAAAATACTTAATTTAACATATTATAACAGTAGGGTATGACCCATATATGAAACTTATCATTTAAAATCAAACTATGCACCTTAGGGGTATTTTGGTAATTTCACAAGGGCTAAAAGTGTCAAAACTGGAAACCTGAGTTCAAAAACTTATACTTACTGTTATTTTATAAAAATATACTAAGAATATCAGTAGGTATCAACCTTATATGTTTAATATGGTTATAGTGCATACTAGGCGTTAAAAACGCTTAAATAGGCGATTTAGAGCCGTTTCCGAATTTTCAAAAGAAAGCTGATATTTTTATATTTCCAGAATGCTCAAAATAATTTATTTAACAAATTAAATCAGTGGAAAAAGGTTTGGGGTCAAAAAGATTTATAAAACTCATTTTATGGCTTAAAAGGGTAAATTCGGTATTTACCGAATTAAACTTAGAGACCTATGATACGATCAGCCAAAAATTAAATAAAAATCTCCAAAAATCCCAAAATATTATATAACATCAGTGGGTAAAAAGTTTTATATCAAAAACTGGGTTTAAATAGGCTATACGCTAATTATGCCAATTACTTAACACAAAGCTTTCAAATTACGATATTGAGCATAACTCTAAATCTGGACCTCAAACTGATATCAAATTTTTGGTGCAAGTTTATAAATCAGTAACAAACGTTTCTACTCTTTCACTTTTTCAAAAATCGCGTTTTATAGCAAAAAGGGCAAAATAGTCATATTTAAGCATAAACCGGTAACATGCATATGAATCGGACAAGTGTAGAACTAAGTTGTAAAATCTCAGAGAGTTGTACATATATAAAGATGGTCCAAAATAAGCTCTAAGGCAGATCTCAAACATGCACGGATCCGAATCGAGAGTCAAAGAAAAAGTCATTTTATAAGACTTTCGGTTCCGATACGGGTTTAAACTGAAAATTGTCGAGTTGATCATGATGAAACATGTTCTTACATTAATTACAAAGTTATTTTGATGATCAAACAGGTTGCATGTGACCTACATTACTATCTATGCTAAATTTTGCAAAAACACATTCTGTTGACTTTTTAAGAAAAGCTTTGACTCGACAATCATCATGCTTAGAGTGAGAATCTGAAAATGCCCTTTTGAGGGTTTGCTACCTACATAAATACCAACTTGTAGGTACTTTCAATTCGAGAAATGACTGAGCCATTTTCGTTTAATCGTAAAGTCAAACTAAATTTACGACGGATTGACTTTCGGTTGAATAACTAAGCTAGAACGAATTAGAGCAGGTTATGAACACTTACAAGAGTCCTAATAACAAGTACAAAGCCCTATGAACCCTTGATGATGACCAGAGAGCTCCAGAATTGCTCTTGTGAATTTTTGAAGATGAAAGTGTTCTTGGTTTTACTACTTCAAGACCCTTATATGCAGAATTTGATCTCATTAAAGGGTGCCACAGAAGTCTAGAGGTGTTGTAAGAAGGTTACAAGTGCCCCTAGATGCATGTAAGTTGATTGGTGAGGCTTTAGAGTGGATAACAGCTGGTTACAACTCGGAATCAGGCCCTTAACTGCAATAATCCGTTTTCTGTCGCTGGGCAGGCCTCGCGTCACGCCTAGGGCCCTAGGTGTGACACCTAGCCCCATCTGATCCTCAAATCTCTTTTAATGTTGAAGTTTTGGTCCTTGGTCCTTTATTACGTGGTTTTGGCTATCAATCTTGCTCATTAGACCCTCAAACTTGATTTTTATGGACCTTGGGACATTTACAAACATGGTAAAGTCCTCGGTTAACTTTGTGCTCACCCGAAAAGTCATGAAACTCGACGTTGACGCATTTAGCCCTTCGTGCACGGTTTTGATCATAACTTTCTCATACGATCACGAAACTTCATGAAATTTTTACCACATATTCTAGTGAGTATATTTTAGCATTACAAAGCTTCGGGTTTGCCAAAAGATCACTCAGAGGTATAATTTCAACATGTTGACACGTTTAGCCCCTGTAGTTTGTAATTCCTCACTTTCTTACATTTTCCGCTTTGTATGATCCATGATTTAACCGTTTGAGACTATAAACATTATGTAGGGTTATTTTAGAGCCTATCTTTCCATTGTTGACACTTTGGACCCTTATAATTCCATAGTTTCACTGTTTGTCAACTCTAGTCCCTCTAAAGTATGTTTTCACATATCCAAAGGCTATGCCACGTGTCTATGCATTATTGGACGTAAATTTCCGAGGTGTTACATCCTCGCCCCCTTAAAAGAAATCTCGACCTCGAGATTTACTGGAACAAATGAGGGTATTTTTCTTTCATCGTGGATTCTACCTCCCATGTGTATTCGGGACCTCTACGGGCATCCCACTTGACCTTAGCTATAGGTATGTACTTTCTTCGTAGCTTTTTCACCTGTCGATCTTTAATCGACAATGGTTTTTCCACAAACTTCAAGCTCTCATCAATGTGTATATCTGTATGCAGTATGATCAGTGATTCGTCAGCGAAACACTTCTTCAGATTACAGATGTGGAACACATTATGTATACTACTAAGCTCTTCCGATAAGTTTAGCTTATAAGCAACTGATCCGACGCGTTCGATAACCTCAAAAGGTCCTATGTATCTCGGGCTTAGCTTACCTTTCTTACCAAATCGCATCACTCCCTTCCAGGGTGATACCTTAAGCAATACTTTGTCACCTACTTCGAAGTGAAAAGGCTTACGCTTTGGATCAGCGTAGCTTTTCTGCCTATCTTGGGCAGCTTTCAAGCGATCGCGAATCTGGAAAATTTTGTCCGTTGTTTCAAAAACCAAATCTGGTCCTGATAATTGAACTTCTCCTACTTCTGCCCAATAGATGGGTGTTCTGCATTTTCTACCATATAATGCCTCGAAAGGCGCAGCCTTAATACCAGTATGGTAGCTATTGTTATAGGAGAACTCTATCAAGGGTAGGTGGTTATCCCAACTGCCACCTAAATCAATCACACATGCTCGAAGCATGTCTTCCAATGTTTGGATGGTACGCTCACTCTGTCCGTCTGTCTGCCAACCGTTATGTGATAGTGCTTCTTGACTTATTGGCGAAACATATCCTTTAATCCTTAGGGTGTAATACATTGCGAGCTCCACCAAGCTCCTTAAATAGGTTTTAGCTCATAAGTTATTTGATCTTTGATACATTCGATTCCTTCGAATGATTTTATATATTCAAGGCTTAACTAGTCTGGTAATTAACAAATTGGCACACTCTTCCAGAGTGATATCTTTGTTGAACCTTATTCCTTAACAAGGACTTAGGAGGGTTGCTATTTTCATTAATCTTTGATTTTTCTGCCAAAACTGGCAACCTTACAGATGATCATGGATTTGTATGATCCTATTCGTTGTTTCCAAGGCAATTTTCAGATCCTGATGATTGGACGTACCAATCTTCTATTTAACAATAGGTATTCAACATTCCATCTAAGCAAGGTCTCCAAAGGAGCAGCCTTGATACTTATATATCAATTATTATAGAAAAGCTTATCTTAATGTGAAATGGTTATTCCAACCATTACTTAAAACTAATCTTAAGGGATAGTTAATCCTCACAGTTAGTCGAACAAATCGACGATCCTGGGCAGCTGATGGAAATTCTTAATTGTTGCCTAACTTGGGTTGCGGTATTCAGTGCATAAGCAAAATGAACCGTCTTTCTTAATTAACAATACCGAATTCTTCAGAATATCGAGTTAGGCTATATGAATCCTTTATTTTAAAACTTACTTAATCAGGGTTTCGATTCTTCCAATGATGGTACTAGCTACCTTGGAGATTTCATAATAGAATAACCCTAAATGGGATATAAATCTTAACTCTACTTGCCTCTCAGGAGGTGAATAGGGTAATCTTAGGAGAAGATAATCAAGATACAAGGAGATTACAAAGATTTTCCAAATCTCAGGCTCCAGTTCATCCATCATTGCTCGTGTCAAATAAGTGACACGTTTATGTTACAAGTCCACGAATCACTTATTCGGGGACATTTACTTGGACAATTCCATTATGGATATCTTCTTTGAATACCATTAGTTGACTTTAGTACCATATGACCATCGGAATATCCTTGTGGTCCCATGCATTAAACCTCCATACTGATCAGGCATGGAAGCAATCTATGGAACATATTAAGATACATCAATCCTCATATGGCGCTTTTATCATACTGTCTGGTATTCGTAATCGATAGAGATTAAAGAGATATCAACCATATGTGCTGACGCACTTCCTCTAGAGAGAGGCTACTTCTAGAATTTTGCAATTTGGAAGTTTTTGACACGAACAGAAGGAATGGTTCTTATGATTTCACTTGTAAGTTTTACCTTACACTTAATGTCAGGGGTTCTTACGGGAAAATTTCATAAAAGTTTGCTAAATTTATGGTCTTATGAGGGACTTAGCAATACCTGAAACCAAACGTAACTCCTAGCAATAAAGTTATAATAAGGGGTGTATCTGGTGTCATTATTAATGTGAACTGCCTCTAATTATTGATCAGGAAGGTTAAACGCCTCCATTCTTAATCCTTTTAAACTTAGCTATAAGATCTTTGACAATTTGTAGGGCAGTTCCGAACTTGACTGATTATTCCTTAATCTATAAAACGTGAGTAGCTGAGGTGGATCCATAATGGATTCATAGTAAGCAGGCTTTGAAACCTTAATGTGCCCTCTTATTGTTGATGCTAAATCATGATATATATATATATATAGTGCATTATGCTTAAATTCTAGGTTAACCGAATAAGAGCACTATTTCAACCAATGAATCAATGTTTGCAACCTACTGCCGATAGTTTATAGCTCTTATGGGGGTCGGAAAATTCTTATTCCATCTTTTCCACTTTGCAAAGCGGATACCAAGTTTTTCTAATAAGGTCCTTAAAATTTGGACCATCCCATACTGTATAAGGGGACTCCATTAGTGTCCCCACAAATCAAGAGTATTACCACCGAATGATTGTGACGCACACCTTACCGCGTGCTTTCCAGCATAACCACTGTTATACCTAATGGTTTCTACTTCTTTCAACAATTCCTTGCAATCAATGGCCCCTTTTTAACTATTGAAGTCTCTTGACTTCCAAGAGACGAAGTACTTTTTAAGTACATCCTAAAAAGAATGGGCTCCTTGCCACATATGATTTTATTTGGGTCATTCTTCGCATATGGAGTATGAATAAAACTCTTATTTTGAGTAGCGACATGTGTTTTAGAGTAAACAACATTTGGCTTCTTGAATCATTTCATGTGTTTTCTTATAACCTTTCTAACAACTGCGTTAACTTTGGTTTTGGAGATTAACTCCTTTAACATTGAGGTTCACTCTTGATGCACCGTTAACATTTGTCGCATCTCTAGCATTGCGACTGTTGTTTGTCTTATATGAGCTTTCCATACTCGAATCTTTTGGTATTAAATACCAAATGTAACAATTTATTGTGTGCATTTCAACAGCTAGTCATCGCTCTGATGACTTATCATACATTAACCATGGTATTATTAAACCATATAAACATTCCTAAGAAGTGTTATTTGATTGTACATCAATCATATTCAGCTTAAGACACAAAAGGATCATTAATGGCCTTTAGGGTTTTGACCGAGTCCGTTACCCTTTTAACAGGGGATCAAAATGTCCCAGCTGTCTTTGGCATATAGATGATTTTAGATAGCTCGAAGGCTTGCCATAATGGCTTTCTAAAATATGAAACATTAGTCTGTCAGGAAGGACATAAATAATCATATGGCACGAAGGCCTTGTTGCATAGGACGTTATAAGATATGGCAACAAATGCCTGTCATAGAGGACATTAATTTATAATCCGCAATCTTATTAGATTAGGGGTTTTAAGATTTGAATCTAGTTCTTCACCATTGAACAGGGAGTCATAGGCTACCATTGTCATCGTCTTGAAAGGCGATTTATTTTGGCACATAGGCAAATCCTAGGACATCATTAATGGATGTTTACAGATATACATATATGTATATATATAATTATCATCATTGAGTATGTCAGTCATGATCTTATCGATCTCATAGACTTTAAGGCTTGGGCATTGCCCATCACCTTCGACGATGTACCCCAATGGTCATATCTGACAATGTCTCTAATGGACAATATAATATATAACCCGTGGGTGATATAGATCTTATCGGTGATTCAGGATAACACCACGAAGGGTAGTACAATAAACACACTTATATATAGGAAGTACCAGCAGCGTATCCACCATGTGTTTATTGTATTACTCTAGTTTCGTTATCTAAATCACCGTCAAGATGCATATAATCATAACCATTGAGTCAGAAAGTACTTCTTGAAATCTCCTTATGAAGATAGGAAGGCCCAAGACTGTACTTCAAATATCCTATAAAATAATATGATCATCGTATCAGATGATATTATTCATGATCGCACTGATCATATAGACTGTTAGGGTTGGGTATAACCCACCACTTTGAACAGGGGATCATAAAGACCACCACTAGCTTTGTCCTATCTCAAATAGAACAAAATATAGCCCGTAGGCTTTTCATCACTAGGGATGTTAATATTATGGTGACCATACTGATGATACTGGTCAGGATCGCATTGATCATATAGACTATGGGATTTGAGCATAGCTCACCCCCTTGGGCAAAGAATTATAAAAGATTACAATTGCCTTGTCACTATTGGACAATATATTATATCCCGTAGGCAAAATATCACTAAGGGATGTTAAATAACATGATCATCATATTAGATGATATTAGTCATGATCGCATTGATCTTATAGACTATTATGTTTGGACCTAGTCCAATATTTTTAGACAGGGAGTCGTAGACCACAACCGTCGTGTTGTCTTATTGGACAACAAGTTTAGCCCGTAGGCACTTCATCACTAACGGATGTTTATAATATGATCATCTTATAGGATGACATAAGCCATGATTCCTAATTGCTAGGCTAGACAAGAGAATTGGAAGAATCCAATATAAGGATGACTGTTGTGATTTTTCGGATCACATTTGTCAAGAGTGCTAACACGTTCTTAGGTGTTAACAAGGATCTGAATCCCTTGAGTAGATTTCACCATCTTGGCCACGTAGGCTAGGTCTCACCTTTAAGATTCTTTTTAAAATGCATACTGACAGGGAAGGAAAGATATTTATTTTATTCGGGATTTTTGTCATAAACCCTAATTTATAAGTTAATAATAGCACAAATGGCCTAGTCGCGTAGACAAGTTAGATTTTTAAGCCATGATTTCAGAGAATCGTGGCATTAAGGTTTGAATCAAAGTTCATTACCTTTTCCTGACAGGGAGCTGTAGGCTACCACTGCCTTTAGTCTTATATGACATTAATTATAGCCCGTAGGCACTTCCCTTATAAGGGATGTTTATTACGGGATTGCCCTTTAGGGACATTCATTAATCATGGTAAGCAGAGACCATATTTGGTTAATTTATCAATCATATTTAAGATTTCTATAATAATTTATCCTAATTATAAAACAATAACAGTTTTATTTGTGGCACAAAAGGCCTAGTCACATGGACAATTTAATTTATAAGTTATGATTTCAGAGAATCAAAACATGAAGGTTTGAACCTAGTTCATTACCTTTCTCTGACAGGGAGTCATCGCTACCACTGTCTTTTGGCTCTATGGAAATAAGCAGGGCCCGTAGGCACTATATTACCACGTATGGTAAAAATATGATCATCTTAATTGATGACCTAAACCCATGATTCAGAGATCATAAGATTAGGTTAGGAATCTTTAGAAAGATCCTTTTATATAAAAGTGACGTGTGTGATTTTAATGGATCATGTCTGCCAGGAGTGTTAACATGTTTTCAGATGTTAACAGGGATAAGAATCTTTTAAACAGGTCTTACCATCTTGGCCCGGTCTTATAATTGACCCGAAGGCTAGGTTTCACTCTTAAGATTCTTAGTTTATAATTAACGCAGAACAAATTTTAAATTGAAATGTTAATAAGGATCTGAATCTAAATTGAGGAACTGCCATCTTGGCCGGGTCTTAATATGACGCGAGGCTAGGTCTTGTCCTTTTAGATTTTGCCATTTTATTATAATGGTAGATCTTGCAAAAGGAATGTTATTTTAATTTATTTCATATATTATATTCATATATATTGAATAAATGAAATTTTGATAAAGCATTCCAATGATTCTAAAGATACTGAATTGCCCAAAAAGGGACTTAAAAGAAATGATGTTGTCCTCAAAGAGACTGAAAGATAAAAATGTCCTTACAAGGCATGGGATTCCCGGGGGTTGGGAATGGGATTGAATGATTACTTGTACTTTTATCGTTACTGGAATACGTACCACTGACCTCGTTAGGGGAAGGTCACTTATATACAGCTAGGCTAGTAACACATGGGAAGCCCCCACTAATCTTCGCACACATGCCTGGAATGGCCGCGATACGAATACTAATCTTCGCAAACATTCCTGGAGGGCCGCGATACAAATATAACTAGTCTAGAATACCTGGGGAACCCCCACTAATCTTCGCAAACATGCCTGGAGGGTCGCGATACAAATAAATACGATACATGGTTTACAAAACGAACATGTGAATTACGAAACGAATACTATAACTAAACAACTAGCTGTTGTCACACCCCTAATTTCCACGTGTCACCGGTGGGCCCGGTGGGGAGTATAGTGACGTAGTTGGCATCATCATAGACAAACAACACAATATAAATAAATGCACAGCGGAAGCAAAGATAGATTCATTCCAACTTTAATAGTGTGTAATATCAAATATCACTAATAGTTGAAACGGATCCACAGGCGGATCAATATAAAATAAGATATTGTTCAACAGATTTATTGTCATCCAAGCTTGCGAGACTTATTGTGGACGCTCTAGAAGACAGCCAGCCTATTTCGTGTAGTACCTGCACTTAACCTTTTGGGAAAATACGTCAGTTTACACTGGTAAATACAATTTAACTGACTCATTTTGAAAAAGGTTGAAAATTGATTTAAATGCACATGGCATAAAAATATTTTTATAACTTGGAATAATTATGCAATATAATCTTGTAAGGGATTTACATGTTACTTATGCGTTCAGTAGCCCGATCCGTAGACCGGGTTAAAGATTAATAGACACACCACAATATAGAGTTATACACTGACGGGTGTACGCCTACACCCCATGCTCAGGTCGTGGCCATCGCGTAAGACGATGCCAAGGATATCCGGGACATGGCCATTAACCCCCAAAGGCTTTAAGCAATAAAACACATTCAAAACAAGGCATCTCAATAAATTTAACCTCTATTCGATTAAAGAATTCGATGCCGGACCAAGCGGTATTTTATATACCATATCCCAAGCCCGTATAGGGAAAATAAGTTAAAAGTATTTACCTTGGTAAGTATAAATCACAACTAGCGAGTGAAGGTAGCTTTTACTGGTTCTTCTTGTTATGGGTGAAATTCTGAGCCTATATCCTGGAAAATATCTTGATATATATCTTGTTTATTGTATCTGTTTACATCCGGGATGCTGACTCAGGATATTGGTAACATCCTGAATGGTATCCTCAGGATCACTAACGGAATTAAATGCAGGTACGTGGGTTAGAAGCTAGCAACGTTCATGAAGACTTTTTCTACTGAAGACTCGGTCCAAGTCGTTCACAAGAAGCCGTTGAAGCCGCATTACTCGGTCTACAACATTCACATTGGAATATTCGGAGCATCCCATGTTTATAGGAATTTTAGTTTGTAATTCGTTAATATAAATAGTGGGTATATCAGATCAACTAGGACATCACAATCACACTCCCTACACACTCAACACTTGCTCTCTCGCAACTTTCACAAAATTCATTGTAACACTTAGCGATCTGATCTATATCCTGCACTGTATCCTGAAGTTTAAAGCAATAAGAAGAACTAGGCAGCTGCGATTGTCAGCTCCCGAGGTTTTATGTCGGCGATCTAGATTGATCAAGGGCTTTCCTCGTACATCTCGTGTCATTTACTTTACTTTATTGCTCATTGTTTGATCGTAGATACAGCTCAATATCCTGAGCCGTATCCTGAACACTGTTTTCCCAAAGAACCTAACAAGCATATTTTCAACACACTTTTCAGCACACTACCTCACTTAACTAATTTGATCACTAAATTGCTTCGGTAATTTTTGACCAAAACAATTTGGCGCCCACCGTGGGGCAAGTGGTGCTCTCTTTACTAAAAATCTTTGTGAAATCGTTAATCGGTTTTCTGTTTTCAAAACTTTTTGCCACATTGTTTACAATGGCCTCAAGATCAAACATGAGCTCTTCTACTATGTCTGCTACAACTTCTGCAACAGTTGGTTCGGTGCTTCCACCGCCTCCTCCAAGGATGCCAGCCTCTACACAATCTCAAGATGTTATCCCTACCCGGAGTGTCCAGGGATCTGCTCCTGTTTTAGCTTCTAACGATGAAATTCTAACCTTGTTTGGAAGTGTGCTGGAACAAATGAGGCAGCAACAGGAAACAAACCAAATGCTTTTAAGGGAAATACAACTCCTGAAGTCTGGCTCAAGCAGATCTGCTGAGGATAATGTCACTCCATTACATCCCAGAGTGTTGAATTTTAGTTCAGCTGTGTATGCTGAGGATAACAGGGGGAATATCATGCCCAGCCTTCCTCAGAATCATACTCCTGAAATGCCCTCCTCGGTCAGGATATCGACTGTGAGGAGCTCAGGATATGCTTCAGGATATGGGCAAAATCCTCTAACGGGTAACATATCAAATAATAATAATGCTATTACCGCTAACAGTGTTGGATCTTTGCAGGATACAACTGTAGCGTCAGAATTATCCATGGAACTTCAGAAATTAAAGGATATGATATCCAGTGTACCTGGGGTGGTGCAGCCAATTCCTGAAGTGTCCCAGGATAGCCACAGGGTATCTCGGTTCGTGCATCCTATATGTGATGCTGAAATCCCAAAAAGATTTCAGACTCCGAACATGAAACTCTACGACGGAACCACGGATCCTGAAGAGCATATTGCCCAGTATAGGGAAAGGATGGAGATCAACCCTATCCCTCCGGATCTCAAGGAAGCCTGCTTGTGCAAGGGTTTTGGTTCAACCTTGACAGGATCGGCTTTGAAATGGCTCCTAAATGTTCCTCCACATTCGATTACATCTTTTGCTCACTTAGTAAATTTATTTAATAGTCAATTTTCTTGTAGTAGAAGCTTTGAAAAATTAACAAGTGATCTCTACAGGATAACACAAGGACCTCAGGAATCCCTTAGGGATTATGTGAACAAGTTCAGCCGGGAATCGCTAGACATTCCTCATCTTGATGTTGCAACGGCTGTGCAAGCTTTCAAGATGGGGCTGCAAAAGGATTCTCAATTCTATCAAGACCTTGTAATGAACCCATGCAGGAACCTGGATGAAGCCCGGAACAGGGCTCTAAGATATATTCGGTTAGAGGATGACAGAAAAATGCAAGAAAAGATGAATGCATCCTCGACATATGAATCGACTAACAGGAAATCAGAATCCTCATATAGACCATATCGCTCTAGGCCATATGGCAGAAATGATAACAAGAGAGTGAATGCTGTTGAAGACGAGGATCCTGAAGAATATCCTGAATTATCTGAATATTGTTTTTCTGTTAATATACCTGAACTAATGTATGCTATGCAGGGTTTGGGAGATAAAGCCAGGTGGCCTCGGAAGAATCAACAAAAAGCAGATTGGAAAGACAAGTCAAAATGGTGTGCTTTCCATGAAGATTTTGGACATATGA
This sequence comes from Helianthus annuus, assembly GCF_002127325.2. Lineage (NCBI taxonomy): Eukaryota > Viridiplantae > Streptophyta > Magnoliopsida > Asterales > Asteraceae > Helianthus > Helianthus annuus. The sequence continues at coordinate 83,382,778 of NC_035433.2, forward strand.
CTGAGGACTGCATCGCTCTGAGGAAAGAAATCAGTTACCTTCTAAGCAAGGGATATTTGAAAGATCTCTTAGGGAAGAAGAAGAATAAGGGTCAGGATACTGAGAAGGATCCTGAGCGAGCGGCATCACCTCCCGCCGATGCCAAGATAATCAACTTCATTTCAGGAGGATCCGACATTTGCGGAACTTCGTATTCGGCGGCCAAGAGACATGCAAAGGAAGCTAAGGCCGAAAGGGGAGACAAACCTATCAGGATGACTACGCTCACAACTGACAAAGTGATCACTTTTGATGCAGATGATAGGGATACTGTCCAGGATCCTCACCATGATGCTCTGGTAATAACATTATATGTGGCTAACCACTTTGTACGCAGGATACTGGTTGATAATGGCAGCTCCGTCAACATCATACAACTGGAGACTCTGAAGAGGATGAATGTGTCTCCGATGGATATCACTTCGAAGTCTACTGTGCTCGTTGGTTTCAGTGGAGAAGCTAGGAACACAGTGGGAGAGATAAGGCTGCCAGTATATGTTGAAGGAGTCAACAAGATGCAACGATTTTGTGTGATGGATTCTCTATCATGCTATAACATCATCCTAGGAAGACCTTGGATCCACGATATGAAGGCCGTTCCATCAACGTATCACCAATGCATCAAGATCCCTACCCCTTGGGGGGTTGTCAAGATCGACAGTGATCAGCAGGAGGCGAAAGAATGCTACTCATCCTCGATGAAATCCTCAACCAAACCTAGTGCAGCATAGCAATTAAAGACGCGGGCCCAGGATATCGTGGAGGATACGGAGCAGGATGTGAAGAAAATTGTCCTGGACTAGGATAATCCCGATATTTCGGTGCTCGTGGGAACCAATATCCCTCAGGATATCGAAGAATAATTAATTAACTTTTTGAAATGCAGGATGTCAACGTTTGCATGGAAGCATGAAGATATGACAGGTATATCTAAAGACATTATTACTCACAAGCTTGGAATTGACAGGTCATTCAAGCCTATACAACAAAAGAGAAGAAAATTCGCCCCTGAGCGGAATGCAATTATCCAAGAGGAAGTTGAGAGATTATTGAAGTCCAGGATGATCAGAGAAGTTAAGTTCCCGAGGTGGCTAGCAAACGTGGTTGTAGTACAGAAGAAAAATGGGAAATGGAGAGTTTGTGTAGACTACACAGACTTGAACAAAGCTTGTCCTAAAGACCCATTTCCTCTCCCACACATTGATGCAATGGTAGATGCCACTGCCGGGCATGAAATGCTGACCTTCATGGACGCATCCTCAGGATTTCAACAGATCCAAATGGAGCCTTCTGACCAGGAGGATACTGCCTTTATGACACCAACAGGTATTTATTGTTATACAGCTATGCCTTTTGGTTTGAAAAATGCAGGTGCAACATACCAAAGATTGGTAAACATGATGTTCAAAGACAAACTGGGGGACACCATGGAGGTGTACATTGACGATATGGTGGTAAAATCAAAGAAAGCTCAGGATCACCTCCAGGATATTAAGGAAGCATTTGATATCCTGGACAAGTATAACATGAAGCTGAACCCTGCAAAGTGCCATTTTGGAGTGGGGGCAGGAAAATTTCTAGGATATATGGTAACCAAAAGAGGAATAGAAGCAAGCCCAGAGCAGATCAAAGCTATCCTGGATATAAAATCATCCTCAAGTATGAAGGACGTACAAAGATTGACAGGCCGAGTAGCAGCTTTAAACAGGTTTATCTCAAGATCCTCAGAAAAATGCAAAGACTTTTGTTAGGGCTGGATTTTTACAATACATGATCCTCACATGTGATCCTAACCAGTGATCCTTACTTCTTTGGCAGATAGTGATCCTCAGCAAACTCCCAGGATCAGGATCACGGACCATCATAGGATCCTCATGCTAACAGTTGCTTTCGTTGAATTTAATGTTGTTTTGCAGGAATGACTAGCAGGATCCGCTCTTAGCATCACAATTAAAGGACACGTCTTCACAACTATGGCATGTGCTTAATCGGAGATGGACGTTGTGAAGGATATGGAAACTTGGCATGATTTAAGGGCGATAATTTAGGCTAAATTTACTTTTATTTCTAAAGGGGTAATGAGCTGATTATTAGTCTTTTTACCTAAAATAGGTCACCTACACTTGTATATATAACACTCTTCCTCATTCGGAAGAACACACAACACAATTCTCACACGCTTAGACACTCGAAACCATAGTGATCCTTGTACTCAGCTCATTATCATCCGAAGTTGTAACTATATTTTTCTTATATTGAAGTTGGTGATCGGTAGTTGCCATCACCCGAGGTTTTTTATGCCGGAGATCATACATTGATCAAGGGCTTTTTCCTCGTATAAATCATTGTGTCTTTGCATATTTCTCATAAAAGTGATCCTTTACTTTTATAATTAACCAAGCATCATACCCCGTTTACATAAAGTTTGGTTGCATTATCCTTGTGTGATTTTTGACCAAAACAGTTTGGCGCCCACCGTGGGGCAATTGGTGCTTCATTCATAAGAAAACCTTTTGTTCGAAATCATTTCAAAGAATTACATGGCTTCATTATTGAAAAACATGTCCCCGGCAATGTCTGCAGTCACCTCGTCCCAGAACATTCTGCCTCCACCACCGGCAGGATCCCAGAAGAATGCTGAGAAGAGACAAACTCCTACTAATTCTAAAACTCCATCTCCTTCTGCTATGAATTCTTATATTCCCAGTACTAGTGATGTATTTACTTTGATTTTGCAAAGATGAAGGATCGTATGCAGCGGCAGGATGAAACTACTGAAAGGATCCTCAGGGAAATTGGAGATCTCAAAAGACAAAAGAAAACGGCAGAGGATCATTCCCCACTGATGCCCAAATCCTTGAGCTTCGATACTCCAATGATTACTTCTCAGCCATCAGGAATTCCAGACGTGCAAATTATGGGAGAATCAAGAGGATTGCACCTCGGATCGACAGCAATGACTCAGGCATCAGGCTCACACTTTCAGCCGGCAGGATCCTATCCCCAGCATATGGGATCCTTCATGAATTCGGGAGCCTATCCGGGAGCACAGCAGTTTCAAGGATCCTACTCTATTCCAGGATCATCACAGGTTCAAGGATCCTCCTTCGTTCCAGGATCATCCCAGATACCAGGATCCTTCCAAATACCAGGATCCTTCCAGATGCCAGGATCCCTAAAAAGTTTGCAAACAGGAAGTCTAGATGTCCATCAAGGGGACTTCATTCCAATGCAGACCATTGCTTCCATTGGTCCCTCCGTTATCCCCGAATCCCAGCAATATGGATTCACTAACTTGAACTCAATGGGAGGTAACACTTTAAATAATCATCTTACTACTAACCATGGATTCATGCAGGATACAGGTGTCAATCATGCTATGGCCAGAGAATTGCAGAAGCTAAAAGATACGATCTCAAGTGTTCCAGGGGTAGTCAAGCCTATCCCAGAGATTGCAGATGGAAGCCACAAGGTATCTCGCTTTGCACCACCAATTTGTGATGCAGAGGTACCCAAAAGGTTCCATATCCCTATTATGAAGCTGTATGATGGTACAACGGATCCAGAGGAGCACATAGCACAATACAGGGAGAGGATGGAGATCAATCCTATCCCAGAAAAGCTGAAGGAAGCATGCCTTTGTAAATGATTTGGATCCACTCTTACTGGATCAGCTCTTAAGTGGCTGCTAAGTCATCCCCCTTACTCTATTACTTCATTTGCTAATTTAGTTAATTTATTCAATAACCAATTCTCTTGTAGTAGAAAAATTTGAAAGATTAACCAGTGATTTATACAGAGTAACTCAAAGTCATAATGAATCATTAAGGGATTACATAACTAAATTTAGTAAAGAATCCTTGGACATTCCCAACTTGGATATGGCTACGGCTGTTGAAGCCTTCAAAATGGGACTGCTTAAGGATTCATTATTCTATGATGATCTTGTTATGACACCATGCAGGAACCTAGATGAAGTAAGAACTCGGGCACTCAGGTTCATCCGGCTAGAGGATGACAAGAGGATCCAGGAGAGACAAGTAGGATCCTCAAAACAGGAGAAGCAAGGATCCTCCTTCAAGAACAACAAATTCAAATCCTACCATAGAAATGAGAACCAGAATGTGCATGCTGTTGACCAAGAAGGGGATGATGAAGATTATCCTCCAATCTCAGAATATTGTTTTTCCGTTGATAATCAGGAACTAATCCTTGCAATGCAGAATCTAGGTGAAAAAGCTAGGTGGCCCAGGAAGAATGATAAACCATCCGGGACTAAAGACAAGTCAAAATGGTGTGCATACCATGAGGATTTCGGGCATCTAACCGAAGAATGCATAGCTTTAAGAAAAGAGATTGGATATCTGTTAAGCAAGGGGCACCTAAAAGAACTGTTGGGAAGAAAAAAGCAAAGGACTCAGGATCCCTGAAAAGGGTCCAGCACCTCCGGCAAATGCACAAGTGATCAACTTTATTTCCGGAGGATCAGACATCTGTGGTGTTAGGGCTGGATTTTTATTATACATGATCCTTACACGTGATCCTAACCAGTGATCCTTGTTTCTTTGGCAGACAGTGATCCTCAGGAGGACTTCAGGATCAGGATCATGGACCATTACAGGATCCTCATGCTAACAGTTACCTTCGTTTAATACAATGATATTTTGCAGGAACATCTAGCAGGCTACGCTCTTAGCATCACAATCAAGGGACGCGTCTTCACAATTATAGCATGAGCTAAATCAGAGATAGACGTTGCAAAGGATATGGAAACTTAGCTTGATTTAAGGGCGGCAATTTAGGCTAGATTGTTTTTATTTCTAAAGGGGTAATGAGCTGATTATTAGTCTTTTTGCCTAAAATAGGTCACCTACACTTGTATAAATACCACTCTTCCTCATTCGGAAGAAGACACACGACAACACACAACACAATTCTCACACGCTTAGACACTCGAAACTATAGTGATCCTTGTACTCAGCTCATTACCATCCGAAGTTGTAACTATATTTTTCTTATATTGAAGTTGGTGATCGGTAGTTGCCATCACCCGAGGTTTTTTATGCCGGAGATCATACATTGATCAAGGGCTTTTTCCTCGTATAAATCATTGTGTCTTTGCATATTTCTCATAAAAGTGATCCTTTACTTTTATAATTAACCAAGCATCATACCCCGTTTACATAAAGTTTGGTTACATTATCCTTGTGTGATTTTTGACCAAAACAGTTTGGCGCCCACCGTGGGGCAATTGGTGCTTCATTCATAAGAAAACCTTTTGTTCGAAATCATTTCAAAGAATTACATGGCTTCATCATTGAAAAACATGTCCACGACAATGTCTACGGTCACCTCGTCCCTGAACATTCTGCCTCCACCACCGGCAGGATCCCAGAAGAATGCTGAGAAGAGACAAACTCCTACTAATTCTAAAACTCCGTCTCCTTCTGCTATGAATTCTTATATTCCCAGTACTAGTGATGTATTTACTTTGATTTTGCAGATGAAGGATCGTATGCAACGGCAGGATGAAACTAATGAAAGGATCCTCAGGGAAATTGGAGATCTCAAAAGACAAAAGAAAACGGCAGAGGATCATTCCCCACTGATGCCCAAATCCTTGAGCTTTGATACTCCAATGATTACTTCTCAGCCATCAGGAATTCCAGACGTGCAAATTATGGGAGAATCAAGAGGATTGCACCTCGGATCGACGGCAATGACTCAGGCATCAGGCTCACACTTTCAGCCGGCAGGATCCTATCCCCAGCATATGGGATCCTTCACGAATTCGGGAGCCTATCCGGGAGCACAGCAGTTTCAAGGATCCTACTTTATTCCAGGATCATCCCAGGTTCAAAGATCCTCCTTCGTTCCAGGATCATCCTAGGTTCAAGGATCCTCCTTCGTTCCAGGATCATCCCAGATACCAGGATCCTTCCAAATACCAGGATCCTTCCAGATGTCAGGATCCTTAAAAAGTTTGCAAACAGGAAGTCTAGATGTCCATCAAGGGGACTTCATTCCAATGCAGACCATTGCTTCCACTGGTCCCTCCGTTATCCCCGAATCCCAGCAATATGGATTCACTAACTTGAACTCAATGGGAGGTAACACTTTAAATAATCATCTTACTACTAACCATGGATTCATGCAGGATACAGGTGTCAATCATGCTATGGCCAGGGAATTGCAGAAACTAAAAGACATGATCTCAAGTGTTCCAGGGGTAGTCAAGCCTATCCCGGAGATTGCAGATGGAAGCCACAAGGTATCTCGCTTTGCACCACCAATTTGTGATGCAGAGGTACCCAAAAGGTTCCATATCCCTACTATGAAGCTGTATGATGGTACAACGGACCCAGAGGAGCACATAGCACAATACAGGGAGAGGATGGAGATCAATCCTATCCCAGAAAAGCTGAAGGAAGCATGCCTATGTAAAGGATTTGGATCCACTCTTACTGGATCAGCTCTTAAGTGGCTGCTAAGTCTTCCCCCTTACTCTATTACTTCATTTGCTAATTTAGTTAATTTATTCAATAACCAATTCTCTGGTAGTAGAAAATTTGAAAGATTAACCAGTGATTTATATAGAGTAACTCAAAGTCATAATGAATCATTAAGGGATTACATAACTAAATTTAGTAAAGAATCCTTGGACATTCCCAACTTGGATATGGCTACGGCTGTTGAAGCCTTCAAAATGGGACTGCTTAAGGATTCATTATTCTATGATGATCTTGTTATGACACCATGCAGGAACCTAGATGAAGTAAGAACTCGGGCACTCAGGTTCATCCGGCTAGAGGATGACAAGAGGATCCAGGAGAGACAAGTAGGATCCTCAAAACAGGAGAAGCAAGGATCCTCCTTCAAGAACAACAAATTCAAATCCTACCATAGAAATGAGAACCAGAATGTGCATGCTGTTGACCAAGAAGAGGATGATGAAGATTATCCTCCAATCTCAGAATATTGTTTTTCCGTTGATAATCAGGAACTAATCCTTGCAATGCAGAATCTAGGTGAAAAAGCTAGGTGGCCCAGGAAGAATGATAAACCATCCGGGACTAAAGACAAGTCGAAATGGTGTGCATACCATGAGGATTTCGGGCATCCAACCGAAGAATGCATAGCTTTAAGAAAAGAGATTGGATATCTGTTAAGCAAGGGGCACCTAAAAGAACTGTTGGGAAGAAAAAAGCAAAGGACTCAGGATCCTGAAAGGATCCCTGAAAAGGCTCCAGCACCTCCGGCAAATGCACAAGTGATCAACTTTATTTCCGGAGGATCAGACATCTGTGGTACATCCTTCTCGGCGGCCAAAAGGCATGCAAAGGAGTCAAAAATGGATAATGGAGAAAGACCTATTAGAACATCAAGTGTCTCAGAGGGGAAAATGATAACGTTTGATGAGGATGATCGCGTTAACATTCAGGATCCTCATCATGATAGTCTAGTTATTACTCTCTTTATCTCTAACCATTTTGTCCGCAGGATCCTTATCGATGGAGGAAGCTCAGTGAACATTATCCAGCTTGATGTTCTGAAAAAAATGGGTATCCCAGAATCAGACATCACACCAAGATCCTCCGTGCTTGTAGGATTCAGTGGAGAAACGAAGAAAACTCTGGGGGACATCAAACTCCCAATCTACGAGGAAGGATTACATAATTATCAAAAATTTTGTGTGATTGACTGTTTATCTTGTTGCAATGTTATCCTTGGCAGGCCCTGGATACATGATATGAAAGCAGTCCCATCCACCTACCATCAATGTGTGAAGCTCCCTAGCCCATGGGGAATAATCAAGATCGGCAGTGATCAGCAGGAGGCTAAGGATTGTTATACCTCATCCATGAAGCCAACCTCGAAGCCAAGGGAGCAATAGCAATTACAGTATCCTCCGAGGAATGTCTTGGAGGCAAGGGAACAAGATGTGGACGAAATCCTCTTGGATCCTAGTGATCCTGAATCAAAAATCTATATCGGATCAGGGATCCTTGGCAAGATGAAAGAAGACTTAATATCCTTCCTCAAAAGAAGAAAATCTACCTTTGCTTGGAAACATGAAGATATGACAGGTATATCTAAGGATATTATTACTCACAAACTTGGCATTGACAGGTCTATCAAACCAATCCATCAAAAAAGGAGGAAGTTTGCACCGGAAAGGAATGCCATTATCCAAGAAGAAGTAGAGAGACTACTTCGAGCAGGTATTGTTAGGGCTGGATTTTTATTATAGGTGATCCTTACACGTGATCCTAACCAGTGATCCTTGTTTCTTTGGCAGACAGTGATCCTCAGCAGGACTTCAGGATCAGGATCATGGGACATTATAGGATCCTCATACTAACGATCATCTTCGCTTAATACATTGTTATTTTTGCAGGAATATCTAGCAAGATATGCTCTAAGCGTCATGATCAAGGGACGCGTCTTCACAATTATGGCAAGAGCTTAATCGGAGATAGACGTTGCACAGGATATGGAAACTTGGCTTGATTTATGGGCGGCTATTTAGGCTAGATTGTATCTCATTTCTAAAGGGGTAATGAGCTGAATATTAGTTTAGCTACCTAAAATAGGTCACCTACACACATATAAATACCACTCTTCCTCATTCGGAAGAACACACACGACATACAACGCAACTCTCACACACTTAGACACCAAAAGCAATAGTGATCCTTGTACTCAGCTCATTATCATCCAAAGTTGTAACCGTTTTGTTCTTATATTGAAGTTTGGTGATCGGTAGTTGGCATCACCCGAGGTTTTTTATGCCGGAGATCATATACTGATCAAGGGCTTTTTCCTCGTATAAATCATTGTGTCTTTGCATCTCTGTCACGAAAGTGATCCTTTACTTTTATAATTAACCAAGCATCATACCCCAATTACATAAAGTTTGGTTACATTATCCTTGTGTGATTTTTGACCAAAACAGTTTGGCGCCCACCGTGGGGCAATTGGTGCTTCATTCATAAGAAAATCTTTTGTTCGAAATCATTTCAAAGAGTTACATGGCTTCATCATTGAAGAACACGTCCACGGCGATGTCTGCAGTCACCTCATCACAGACCACTCTGCCTCCTCCACCGGCAGGATCTCAGAAAAATACTGAGAAGAGATCAACTCCCACTTTCTCTAAACCTCCATCTTCTTCTGCTATGAATTCTTCTATTCCCAGTACTAGTGATGTATTTGCTTTAATTTTGCAGATGAAGGATCGTATGCAGCGGCAGGATGAGACCAATGACAGGATCCTCAGGGAAATTGGAGACCTCAAAAGACAAAAGAAAGCGGCAGAGGATCATTCCCCACTGATGCCCAAATCCTTGAGCTTCGATACTCCAATGATCACTTCCCAGCCATCAGGGATCCCGGACGTGCAAATCATAGGGGAGTCAAGAGGATTACATCTCAAGTCGGCAGCAATGACTCAGACATCAGGCTCACATTTTCAGCCAGTAGGATCCTATCCTCAGTACATGGGATCCTTCATGAATTCAGGAGCCTATCCGGGGGCACAGCAGTCTCAAGGATCCTACTTTGTTCCGGGATCATTCCAGGTTCAAGGATCCTCCTTCGTTCCAGGATCATCCCAGACACCAGGATCCTTCCAGATACCAGGATCCCTAAAAAGTTTGCAAACAGGAAGTCTAGATGTCCATCAAGGGGACTTCATTCCAATGCAGACCATTGCTTCCACTGGTCCCTCCGTTGTTCCAGAATCCCAGCAATATGGGTTCCCTAACTTGAACCCAATGGGAGGTAACACTTTAAATAATTATCCTACCACTAACCATGGATTCATGCAGGATACAGGTACCAATCATGCTATGGCCAGGGAGTTGCAGAAGCTAAAAGATATGATCTCAAGTGTTCCAGGGGTAGTCAAGCCTATCCCAGAGATTGCAGATGGAAGCCACAAGGTATCTCGCTTTGCACCACCAATTTGTGATGCAGAGGTACCCAAAAGGTTCCATATCCCTACCATGAAGCTGTATGATGGCACAACGGATCCAGAGGAACATATAGCACAATACAGGGAGAGGATGGAGATCAATCCTATCCCAGAAAAGTTGAAGGAAGCATGCCTATGTAAAGGATTTGGATCCACTCTTACGGGATCAGCTCTTACGTGGCTGCTAAGTCTTCCCCCCTACTCTATTACTTCATTTGCTAATTTAGTTAATTTATTCAATAACCAATTCTCTTGTAGCAGAAAATTTGAAAAATTAACTAGTGATTTGTACAGGATAACTCAAAATCATAATGAATCATTAAGGGATTATATAACTAAATTTAGTAAAGAATCCTTGGACATTCCCAACTTGGATATGGCTACGGCTGTTGAAGCCTTCAAAATGGGACTGCTTAAGGATTCATTATTCTATGATGATCTTGTTATGACACCATGCAGGAATCTAGATGAAGTAAGAACACGAGCACTCAGGTTCATCCGGCTAGAGGATGACAAGAGGATCCAGGAGAGACAAGTAGGATCCTCAAAACAGGAGAAGCAAGGATCCTCCTTCAAGAACAACAAATTCAAATCCTACCATAGAAATGAGAACAAGAATGTGCATGCTGTTGACCAAGAAGAGGATGATGAAGAATATCCTCCAATCTCAGAATATTGTTTTTCCGTTGATAATCATGAACTAATCCTTGCAATGCAGAATCTAGGAGAAAAAGCTAGGTGGCCCAGGAAGAATGATAAACCATCCGGGACTAAAGACAAGTCAAAATGGTGTGCATACCATGAGGATTTCGGGCATCTAACTGAAGAATGCATAGCTTTAAGGAAAGAGATTGGATATCTGTTAAGCAAGGGGCACCTAAAAGAATTATTGGGAAGAAAAAAGCAAAGGACTCAGGATCCTGAAAGGATCCCCGAAAAAGCTCCAGCACCTCCGGCAAATGCACAAGTGATCAACTTTATATCCGGAGGATCAGACATCTGTGGTACATCCTTCTCGGCGGCCAAAAGACATGCAAAAGAATCAAAAATGGATAATGGTGAAAGGCCTATTAGAACATCAAGTGTCTCAGAAGGGAAGATGATAACATTTGATGAGGATGATCGCATTAACATTCAGGATCCTCACCATGATAGTTTAGTCATCACTCTCTTTATCTCTAACCATTTTGTCCGCAGGATCCTTATTGATGGAGGGAGCTCAGTGAACATTATCCAGCTTGATGTCCTGAAGAAGATGGGAATCCCAGAATCAGACATCACACCAAGGTCCTCCGTGCTTGTAGGATTCAGTGGGGAAACGAAGAAAACTCTGGGGGACATCAAACTCCCAATCTACGTGGAAGGATTACATAATTACCAAAAATTTTGTGTTATTGACTGTTTATCTTGTTGCAACGTTATCCTTGGCAGGCCTTGGATACATGATATGAAAGCAGTCCCATCTACCTACCATCAATGTGTGAAGCTCCCTAGCCCATGGGGAATAATCAAGATCGACAGTGATCAGCAGGAGGCTAAGGATTGTTATACCTCATCCATGAAGCCAACCTCGAAGCCAAGGGAGCAATAGCAATTACAGTATCCTCCGAGGGATGTCTTGGAGGCAAGGGAACAAGATGTGGACGAAATCCTTTTGGATCCTAATGATCCTGAATCAAAAATCTATATCGGATCAGGGATCCTTGGCAAGATGAAAGAAGACTTAATATCCTTCCTCAAAAGAAGAAAACCTACCTTTGCTTGGAAACATGAAGATATGACAGGTATATCTAAGGATATTATTACTCACAAACTTGGCATTGACAGGTCTATCAAACCAATCCATCAAAAAAGGAGGAAGTTTGCACCAGAAAGGAATGCCATTATTCAAGAAGAAGTAGAGAGACTACTTCGAGCAGGTATGATCAGAGAGGTAAAATATCCAAAATGGCTAGCCAATGTGGTCGTTGTCCAAAAGAAAAATGGAAAGTGGAGGGTATGTGTCGATTTCACTGATTTGAATAAGGCATGTCCCAAGGATCCTTTCCCATTACCCCACATTGACTCCATGGTGGATGCAACAGCGGGACATGAACTGTTGACCTTTATGGATGCGTCATCTGGATTCCAACAAATTCAGATGGAACCATCTGACCAAGAGGATACAGCCTTTATGACCCCAACCGGTTTGTATTGTTATATTGCCATGCCTTTTGGACTAAGAAATGCAGGTGCAACATATCAAAGGCTGGTAAATATGATGTTCAAAGATCAAATTGGAAAAACTATGGAGGTGTACATAGATGATATGGTGGTCAAGTCAAAGAAAGCTGAGGATCACCTAAGGGACTTGGAAGAAGCATTCGATATCCTTGATAATTACAACATGAAACTTAATCCTTCAAAATGCCATTTTGGTGTTAAGGCAGGAAAGTTCCTAGGATACATGGTAACTCAGAGGGGCATTGAAGCAAGCCCGGAACAAATCAAAGCATTAGTAAATATCAAGTCTCCTGCCAATGCCAAGGATGTTCAGAGACTGACAGGCAGGATAGCAGCTTTGAACAGGTTCATATCGAAATCCTCAGAAAAATGCAAAGAATTCTACGATATCCTAAGGAAGAATAAGAAGTTTGAATGGACTGAGAAGCATGAGAACGCTTTACAAGCCCTTAAAGAATATATGTCCTCAGCACCAGCATTAGCAAAACCGGAAAAAGGAGATGTGTTATCCTTATACCTGGCGGTATCCTCAACCGCTGTAAGTGATGTCCTTGTCAAGGATCACGAAGGTACACAATATCCTATCTACTATGTAAGTAAAAGTTTACTTGATGCCGAATCCAGGTACTCACACCTCGAAAAACTTATTCTTGCATTAATCATGGCATCCACTAAGTTAAGGCATTATTTTGAAACCCATACTATTGTTGTTAATACTAATTTTCCAATTAAGAATGTCCTCAGGAAACCGGAGATGTCAGGGAGAATGGCTAAGTGGGCAGTGAAGCTTAGTGCCCATGATATAAGATATGAACCAAGAACAGCCATTAAATCACAAGCCTTAGCCGACTTTGTGGCTGATTTCAGTAGTGATCTACAAAAAGAAGCAGAATTGGAGGTCCAGCAGCTGGATGAAACCAAGGATCCTTGGATATTACACACTGACGGATCCTCAAATGTCAAGGGCACAGGGCTCGGGATCCTACTAAAATCGCCACAGGGGGACATAATACCCCACTCCATAGCCTGTGAGTTCCAAGCAACTAACAATGAGGCTGAGTACGAAGCCTTGATTGCTGGCTTGCAAATTGCTAAGGATATGGGGGTAAAATATCTTAAAGTATATGTAGACTCATTAGTGATCACCAATCACTTTAACGGATCCTATGCTGTTAAAGGTGAAAAACTAACCAAATATTTAGAGATAGTCAAAAAATTGGCACTCTCTTTTGTTTCTTTCAGCTTAACACAGGTACCGAGGGAGGATAACACGGAAGCTGATGCATTGGCCAACTTAGGATCATCCTTAAAAATTCCAGAAGACATAAGTATCCCTATCATCCATATCCTAGCTCCTGCTATTGAAAATCAAGTGGCCATGGAAATAGAAGAGGATACTGCAATAATCCCTAGTGAAGAAGCTCAATCTTATTCAGGATCATGGGTCTCACCAATCATGAAATACTTGCAAAACGGAGAGATTCCAATGGGAGAAAATCCTAGAGCTTTCCGGATTAAGGTATCTCAATTTACAATTTTAAATAATGTGCTATATAAACGATCCCTTGCAGGACCATACTTAAGATGTATTGAGGATCCTGAAATTGAAGAAGTGTTGAGAGACTTCCATGAAGGAGATTGTGGAAACCACACTGGGGGCAGGGCATTATTCTCAAGGATCCTTAGAACAGGATACTACTGGCCAACCATGAAAAGGAATGCTGTAGAATATGCTAGGAAATGTGATCCTTGTCAAAGACACAGCAATATCCTTCATCAACCAGCTGAACTGCTACACCCTATACCATCCTCTTGGCCATTCATGAGATGGGGAATGGATATAGTGGGCAAGCTTCCTAAAGCACCTGGTGGAAAAGTATTTATGCTTGCCATGACTGACTATTTTTCTAAGTGGATAGAAGCTGAAGCCTTCGCCCAAGTCAGAGAAAAGGAAGTCATATCCTTCATCAAAAGAAATATTATAACTAGATTTGGCATTCCCTCTGAAATTGTATGTGATAATGGCTCCCAATTCATTGGAAGCAGAACCACTAACTTTTGTGACAGTTGGGGAATCAAGATGATAACATCAACACCAGTTCATCCACAAGCCAATGGTCAAGCAGAATCATCCAACAAGATCATCATCAACAATCTGAAGAAGAAGCTAGGATCCAAGAAGGGGAAATGGGCAGAGGAGTTACCTCATGTGCTATGGGCTGATAGAACAACTCACAAGAATGCCACTGGTCAAACACCTTTCTCTTTAGTATTTGGGGCAGAAGCAGTGATCCCAACAGAAATGGTGATCCCAACTGCTAGAACAAGTACTCGTGATCCTGAAGAAAATGCTACAATTCTAGCTCAGGATTTGGACACTATTGAAGAAATCAGGGATCTAGCTAGGATAAGGATGGCAAGCTACCAACAAAGAATGGCTGGTGCCTACAACAAAAATGTCAGATTAAGGAAATTCCAAGTCGGAGATATGGTGTTGAGAAAAGCATTTCAAAATACTATCAATCCTGCTGACGGGAAGTTAGCACCAAAATGGGAAGGTCCCTACTTGATTGAAGCTGAAGCAGGAAAGGGGGCATACAGGTTGCTAACCATGGAAGGAAACTTGTTGCCAAGAGCCTGGAATGCTGTTCACTTAAAGAAATATTTCATGTGAACATGATCCTCCATGCACGTGATCCTTACATTGAAGTATCCTTAAAGGATCCCGGTGATATCAGTGATCCTTACTCTGGTAATATGCTTATCCTAGAAACTATTGCATTTTCTTACTTTTTACCTAAGGATAAGGATCATGTATCCTTCATCCTCTACTCACGAAACATTTGAGTTATGATAAGTTCAGGTATCTTCAGCATATCGTCAAAGATCTTCAAAAGCACCGCAGATCCTTGGGTCCAACCCCAGTTATCCTTGGGATTATCCCCAGTTTCCTCCAGCAGCGCATGACGATCCTGATATAGTTCACGTCTTTGGGACCAGTACCCACTTCCGGGGCTGACAACCTCATCGTACTGGCTATATTTAGGATCCTACGTATAATGGTAAACGTACCATACATCCGTTCCTAAGGTTTCTAACGTTTTCACGTTAGCTAAGGTTTTGACATTTTCATGTCACTAAGTTTGGATAGTCGCCAGAAAGGGCCATACTCCAGTTTACATACGATCCTTTGGGCTTGTCCCCAGTTATCCTTTGGGCTTGTCCCCAGTGATCCTCCGGGATCATTCTCAGTTATCCTTTGGGCATGTCCCCAGTTACTAATTTATCTTTTACATTGGCTTAGTCCCAAGTTATGTTCCATTTTTCAGGTTCTCAAAGCTAAATGAATAAGGATCCTTGATCCTTGTTATCCGTTAAAATTTTACTTTTGGTTATCTTGATCAAAGGTTAGGATCCTAACTTGGATCCTCAGGTATGATCCTTGACTATTTTGATTATACTAAACAACCCTTGCACTTTGACAACTAAACCTATGATCCTAAAAATAAACCACCTTAAAAATTTTCGATTATAGGATATTTGATCCAGGATCATATCCTAAATTTCTTGAACATAATTTGCTCAACTTTTCTTACTTAAACAAACATGTGTCAAAACAATTGAAAATAAAAAGGATAATAACACAAGATAAGCGACAAAAGTTCAAGATTTTATTTATTAACGAAAGGATTAACCCTTCAAAAGTTGTCAAAATTGCCAACCCACATTTCTACCAGCAAAACGTGGCCCGTCCACATGGGTTGGCAAAGGGTGTCCATTGTCTATGCGGTCTTAGCATGTGCAGGAAATTAAAAACGGCAGGATCACAAAGGCTTCATCCCCCAAACAGAGGATCCCTCCACCTTTTGTAATCCTACCTATTGTCCAAAGGATCCAGGATCCTTAACCCTAAAAACTATTGTTCAGAGATTACAAACCACAATTGTTTCAAACCACAAACAAACCACTACCTAACTCAAAATATTGGGCTCCGACCTAGTCTCGAAATATCCATCATCGCCCAATCCAGCAGCTCACACCTTTACTGCTCCATCACCACCAGCTCCACTTGCTTCACCCTGATCCTTACCAGCATCTCCACCTTCAAGCATAGGGATATCCTCAGCATCATCATCATCCTCCAACTCTGCCAGCCTTGCCTTCCAACCTTCCACGTCCCATGTGCCTTTGTCAAAGGAAGGATCCTGAGCCTCTGCAGCCATTTGCAGCTGGATCTTATACATGGTTATCGCAGCAGAGACCTTAGCATCCTGGGTGATATCATGCTTCTCGTAGTCAAATTTGATCAATGCTTTGACAGCTTCATCCCTGGTAGCACGGAGCTCCTTCTCAAGATCGGCTATCTTGAGATCCTTCAGCACACCCATCTGTTGGAGGTCGGCAATTTGGCGATCCTGATCTTCAACGTGGCTAACATAAGTTTCTATTTCAGTAAGTTTCTGCAAAAACAACAAGATATGACGTCCGGCATAGGTGATCCTCAAAAACCATCAGGATAACCAACAGGGGCAGTGATCCTAACCTCGTTGACAGAATCAAGAAACTGCTGGCGAATCAGGGGAAATCCTTGGAGACCCTCAGCATCAGAAGTCTTTCTCTTCTTCCCTCCTTTCCCTCTCACAGGTGCCTTGGGGACAGAGGTACTCGGGCTGGCCGGATTCTTCTTCCTCACAGATTTGACGTTAGCAAGATCATCGATACCAAACTTGGAGGCAGATTTAGCAGACTTAGCAGATTTCCCAGCGCCTACACAACCAAAATAAGATAAGTATTCTGACTAAATTAAAAATCTTACATAAAACTACTTTTTAAATAAGGATACTTACTTGACATTGTGGCAGATGCAGAGGATACTTCCTGTGAATCTTGGGTGGCAACTTGAAAACTTCTGGTTTCAGGATCAAGCTTTCTGAAGGCTAGAACTCTCTCTCTTGCAGCAGGGGTCAACTTGAGATGAGCAACGGATATAGCTGCACACAAAAAAACAAAGAAAGTGTTAGTGATCCTCAGTCTAAGGAACAAGTCTGATGGTGATCCTTCAGGATCCTCTATCCTACCATGAGTAGCCCACTCCTTGGGCAGATCCTTCCCATTAGGGATGGTATCCCTCCTAACAAAGAAGAATCGTCGCTTCCAATTCGTATCATTCTTGGTGACCTTAAGAACAGGGTGATCCTCTCCGGCTTTCCGTTTGAACAGATATCGACAGGATCCAAACGTTGTGAGATCATATATCTCAGCCAGCTCCGTCATTCCTAAATCAATCCCTTCTTGCTCAATGATCCTTTCCAGGGTATACAAAACCCTCCAGATCATCGGCATGGCTTGAATGTAAGATATGTCGGTCAAGGAAAAGAAAGATTGGGTGAAAGCCGGAAAGGGATACGTATAGCCTATGGTGAACGGAGTAACAGGAAAAGCTACCCAGGTGTTAGAAACAAAATCGCTCAAAGCAGTAGGTGTGAAGGATTTGAAAACAGCATTCGCCGGAAAGCAATGACGAATCCTGTCTACATGAGCATCAGTAAAGCAACATCTCTCCGTAGGAGAGTCCTTGATGATCCCTTGGCTTTTTAGGGGACTGCTCTTATTGGAATCCTTATGTGGAGAATTTCGGAGCAACATACTTGTGGCGAAACAGAAACAGAGTAAAAGTAGAAAAAACAGAGCAAGAGAAGGAAGAAAGGATAGAGAGAAGAAGAATACCTGATCAATCTCCGGTGGAGATTATAAAGGGAGTATATCCTGAATTTAAATACAAATCGATCCTCACCCTATCTCCTATTTATAATCATGATTTGCAGGATGTCACTTCAGTGACGTAATGATCACAACGGCTAGTCCGCTGATAACGGCTAGTTATCCGGGTAGTCCGTTGAAGATAAGATCAGAGCAAAATATAACTCATTTATTTACAATAAACTCCTTATATTTTGGGGGCAATTGTTAGGGCTGGATTTTTATTATAGGTGATCCTTACACGTGATCCTAACCAGTGATCCTTGTTTCTTTGGCAGACAGTGATCCTCAGCAGGACTTCAGGATCAGGATCATGGGACATTATAGGATCCTCATACTAACGATCATCTTCGCTTAATACATTGTTATTTTTGCAGGAATATCTAGCAAGATATGCTCTAAGCGTCATGATCAAGGGACGCGTCTTCACAATTATGGCAAGAGCTTAATCGGAGATAGACGTTGCACAGGATATGGAAACTTGGCTTGATTTATGGGCGGCTATTTAGGCTAAATTGTATCTCATTTCTAAAGGGGTAATGAGCTGAATATTAGTTTAGCTACCTAAAATAGGTCACCTACACACATATAAATACCACTCTTCCTCATTCGGAAGAACACACACGACATACAACGCAACCCTCACACACTTAGACACCAAAAGCAATAGTGATCCTTGTACTCAGCTCATTATCATCCAAAGTTGTAACCGTTTTGTTCTTATATTGAAGTTTGGTGATCGGTAGTTGCCATCACCCGAGGTTTTTTATGCCGGAGATCATATACTGATCAAGGGCTTTTTCCTCGTATAAATCATTGTGTCTTTGCATCTCTGTCACGAAAGTGATCCTTTACTTTTATAATTAACCAAGCATCATACCCCAATTACATAAAGTTTGGTTACATTATCCTTGTGTGATTTTTGACCAAAACAGGTATGATCAGAGAGGTAAAATATCCAAGATGGTTAGCCAATGTGGTCGTTGTCCAAAAGAAAAACGGAAAGTGGAGGGTGTTGGGGCTGGATTTTACTATAAATGATCCTTATACGTGATCCTGACAAGTGATCCTTGTTTCTTTGGCAGATAGTGATCCTCAGCCAGACTTCCGGATCAGGATCATGGGACGATATGGTGATCCTTATACTAACGGTCATTTTCGATTACTACAATATTATTTTGCAGGAATATCTAGCAGGATATGCCCTACATATCATGATCCAGGGACGCGCTTTTACAAATATGGCAAGAGCTGAATTGAAGATGAACGTTGTGCCGGATATGGAAACATGGCTTGATCTAAGGGCAACAATTTAGGCTAGATTATCTTTATTTCTAAAGGGGTAATGAGCTGATTAGTGGTCTATCTACCTAAAATAAGTTACCTACACATGTATAAATACCCATCTTCCTCATTCGGAAGAACACACACAACATACGACACAACTCTCAACACTTAGATACTCAGTGATCCTTGTACTCAGCTCATTATCATCCGAAGTTGTAACTACATTTTTATTATATTGGAATTGGTGATCGGTAGTTGCCATCACCCGAGGTTTTTTATGCCGGAGATCATATATTGATCAAGGGCTTTTTCCTCGTATAAATCATTGTGTCTTTGCATCTTTATCACAGAAGTGATCCTTTACTTTTATAGCTAACCAAGCATCATACCCCGTTTACATAAAGTTTGGTTACATTATCCTTGTGTGATTTTTGACCAAAACAGTTTGGCGCCCACCGTGGGGCAATTGGTGCTTCATTCATAAAGAAAATCTTTTGTTCGAAATCATTTCAAAGAGTTACATGGCTTCATCATCGAAGAACACCTCCACGGCGATGTCTGCAGTCACCTCAGCACAAACCACTCTACCTCCTCCACCGGCAGGATCCCAGAGAAATGCTGAGAAGAGACCAACCCCTTCTTTCTCTAAACCTCCATTTTCTTCTGCTATGAATTCTTCTACTCCCAGTACTAGTGATGTGTTTGCTTTAATTTTGCAGATGAAGGATCGTATGCAGCGGCAGGATGAAACTAATGACAGGATCCTCAGGGAGATTGGAGATCTCAAAAGACAAAAGAAAGCGGCAGAGGATCATTCCCCACTGATGCCAAAATCCTTGAGTTTTGAGACTCCAATGGTCACCTCTCAGCCATCAGGGATCCCAGACGTACAGATCACAGGGGAGACGAGAGGATTACATCTCAAGTCAGCAGCAATGACTCAGACATCGGGCTCGTATTTTCAGCCAGCAGGATCCTATCCTCAGTATGTGGGATCCTTCATGAATCCGGAAGCCTATCCGGGGGCACAGCAGTTTCAAGGATCCTACTTTATTCCAGGATCGTTCCAGGGCCAAGGATCCTCCTTTGTTCCAGGATCATCCCAGGTTCAAGGATCCTCCTTCGTTCCAGGATCATCCCAGATACCAGGATCCTTACAGATGCCAGGATCCCTAAAAAGTTTGCAAGCAGGGAATCTAGATGTCCATCAAGGGGACTTCATTCCAATGCAGACCATTGCTTCCACTGGTCCCTCCGTTATTCCAGAATCCCAGCAATACGGATTCCCTAACTTGAACCCAATGGGAGGTAACACTTTAAATAATTATCCTACCACTAACCATGGATTCATGCAGGATACAGGTACCAATCACGCTATGGCCAGGGAATTACAGAAACTAAAGGACATGATCTCAAGTGTTCCAGGGGTAGTCAAGCCTATCCCAGAGATTGCAGATGGAAGCCACAAGGTATCACGCTTTGCACCACCAATTTGTGATGCAGAGGTGCCCAAAAGGTTCCATATCCCTACCATGAAGCTGTATGATGGCACGACGGATCCAGAGGAGCATATAGCACAATACAGGGAAAGGATGGAAATCAATCCTATCCCAGAAAAGTTAAAGGAAGCATGCCTATGTAAAGGATTTGGATCCACTCTAACTGGATCAGCTCTTAAGTGGCTGCTAAGTCTTCCCCCTTACTCTATTACTTCATTTGCTAATTTAGTTAATTTATTCAATAACCAATTCTCTTGTAGTAGAAAATTTGAAAAATTAACCAGTGATTTGTACAGGATAACTCAAAATAATAATGAATCATTAAGGGATTATATAACTAAATTTAGTAAAGAATCCTTGGATATTCCCAACTTGGATATGGCTACGGCTGTTGAAGCCTTCAAAATGGGACTTCTTAAGGATTCATTATTCTATGATGATCTTGTTATGACACCTTGCAGGAATTTAGATGAAGTAAGAACTCGAGCACTCAGGTTTATCCGGCTAGAGGATGACAAGAGGATCCAGGAGAGACAAGTAGGATCCTCAAAACAAGATAAGCAAGGATCCTCCTTCAAAAACAACAAGTTCAAATCCTACCATAGAAACGAGAACAAGAATGTGCATGCTGTCGACCAAGAAGAGGATGATGAAGAATATCCTCCAATCTCAGAATATTGTTTTTCCGTTGACAATCACGAACTAATCCTTGCAATGCAGAATCTAGGTGAAAAGGCTAGGTGGCCCAGGAAGAATGATAAACCATCCGGGACTAAAGACAAGTCCAAATGGTGTGCATACCATGAGGATTTCGGCCATCTGACTGAAGATTGCATAGCTTTAAGAAAAGAAATTGGATACCTGCTAAGCAAGGGGCATCTAAAAGAATTGCTGGGGAGAAAAAAGCAAAGGACCCAGGATCCTGAAAGGATCCCCGAAAAAGCCCCAGCACCTCCGGCAAATGCACAAGTAATCAACTTCATATCCGGAGGATCAGACATTTGTGGTACATCCTTTTCAGCGGCCAAAAGACATGCAAAAGAATCAAAAATGGACAATGGAGAAAGGCCTATTAGAACATCAAGTGTTTCAGAAGGGAAAACGATAACCTTTGATGAGGATGATCGCATCAACATCCAGGATCCTCATCATGATAGTTTAGTTATTACTCTCTTTATTTCTAACCATTTTGTCCGCAGGATCCTTATCGATGGAGGAAGTTCAGTCAACATTATCCAGCTTGATGTACTGAAGAAAATGGGTATTCCAGAATCAGACATCACACCAAGATCCTCCGTGCTTGTAGGATTTAGCGGAGAAACGAAGAAAACTCTGGGGGACATCAAACTCCCAATCTATGTGGAAGGATTACATAATTATCAGAAATTTTGTGTTATTGACTGTTTATCTTGTTGCAACGTTATCCTTGGCAGGCCTTGGATACATGACATGAAAGCAGTTCCATCTACCTACCATCAATGTGTAAAGCTCCCTAGCCCATGGGGGATAATCAAGATCGACAGCGATCAGCAAGAGGCTAAGGATTGCTATACCTCATCCATGAAGCCAACCTCGAAGCCAAGGGAGCAATAGCAATTACAGTATCCTCCGAGGAACGTCTTGGAGGCAAGGGAACAAGATGTAGATGAAATCCTCTTGGATCCTAGTGATCCTGAATCAAAAATCTATATCGGATCAGGGATCCTTGGCAAAATGAAAGAAGACATGATATCCTTCCTCAAAAGAAGAAAATCCACCTTTGCTTGGAAACATGAAGATATGACAGGTATATCTAAGGATATTATTACTCACAAACTTGGCATTGACAGGTCTATCAAGCCAATCCATCAAAAAAGGAGGAAGTTTGCACCAGAAAGGAATGCCATTATCCAAGAAGAAGTAGAGAGACTACTTCGAGCAGGTATGATCAGAGAGGTAAAGTATCCTAAATGGTTAGCCAATGTGGTTGTTGTCCAAAAGAAAAACGGAAAGTGGAGGGTATGTGTCGATTTCACTGATTTGAATAAGGCATGTCCCAAGGATCCTTTCCCATTACCCCACATTGACTCC
Source organism: Helianthus annuus (assembly GCF_002127325.2). Taxonomy (NCBI): domain Eukaryota; kingdom Viridiplantae; phylum Streptophyta; class Magnoliopsida; order Asterales; family Asteraceae; genus Helianthus; species Helianthus annuus. The sequence continues at coordinate 83,405,632 of NC_035433.2, forward strand.
ATGGTGGATGCAACAGCGGGGCATGAACTGTTAACTTTTATGGATGCATCATCTGGATTCCAACAAATCCAGATGGAACCATCTGACCAAGAGGATACAGCCTTTATGACCCCAACCGGTTTATATTGTTATATTGCCATGCCTTTTGGACTAAGAAATGCAGGTGCAACATATCAAAGGCTGGTAAATATGATGTTCAAAGATCAAATTGGAAAAACTATGGAGGTGTACATAGATGATATGGTGGTCAAGTCAAAGAAAGCTGAGGATCACCTAAGGGACTTGGAAGAAGCATTCGATATCCTTGATAGTTACAACATGAAACTTAATCCTTCGAAATGCCATTTTGGTGTTAAGGCAGGAAAGTTCTTAGGATACATGGTAACCCAGAGGGGCATTGAAGCAAGCCCAGAACAAATCAAAGCATTAATAAATATCAAGTCTCCTGCCAATGCCAAGGATGTTCAAAGACTAACAGGCAGGATAGCAGCTTTGAACAGGTTCATATCGAAATCCTCAGAAAAGTGCAAAGAATTCTACGATATCCTAAGGAAGAATAAGAAGTTCGAATGGACTGAGAAGCATGAAAATGCTTTACAAGCCCTAAAAGAGTATATGTCCTCAGCACCAGCATTAGCAAAACCGGAAAAAGGAGATGTGTTATCCTTATATCTGGCGGTATCCTCAACCGCTGTAAGTGCTGTCCTTGTTAAGGATCACGAAGGTACACAATATCCTATCTACTATGTAAGTAAAAGTCTACTTGATGCCGAATCCAGGTACTCACACCTCGAAAAACTCATCCTTGCATTAATCATGGCATCCACGAAGTTAAGGCATTATTTTGAAACTCATACTATTATTGTTAAAACTAATTTTCCAATTAAGAATGTCCTCAGGAAACCGGATATGTCAGGGAGAATGGCTAAGTGGGCAGTGAAGCTTAGTGCCCATGATATAAGATACGAACCAAGAACAGCCATTAAATCTCAAGCACTAGCTGACTTTGTGGCTGATTTCAGTAGTGATCTACAAAAGGAAGCAGAATTGGAGGTCCAGCAGCTGGATGAGACCAAGGATCCTTGGATACTACACACCGACGGATCCTCAAATATCAAAGGCACAGGGCTAGGGATCCTACTAAAATCGCCACAGGGGGACATAATACCCCACTCTATAGCTTGTGAGTTCCAGGCAACTAACAATGAGGCTGAGTATGAAGCCTTAATTGCTGGCTTACAAATTGCTAAGGATATGGGGGTAAAGTATCTCGAAGTATATGTAGATTCATTATTGATCACCAATCACTTTAATGGATCCTATGCTGTTAAAGGTGAAAAACTAACCAAATATTTAGAGATAGTCAAAGAATTGGCACTCTCTTTTGTTTCTTTTAGCTTAACACAGGTACCAAGGGAGGATAACACGGAAGCTGACGCATTGGCCAACCTAGGATCATCTTTGAAGATTCCAGAAGATATAAGTATCCCTATCATCCATATCCTGGCTCCTGCTATTGAAAAACAGGTGGCCATGGAAATAGAAGAGGATACTGCAATGATCCCTAGTGAAGAAGCCCAACCTAATTCAGGATCATGGATCTCACCGATCATGGGATATTTGCAACACGGGGAGATCCCGATGGGAGAAAATCCTAGAGCTTTCAGGATTAAGGTATCTCAATTCACAATTCTGAATAATGTATTATATAAGCGATCTCTTGCAGGACCATATTTGAGATGTATCGAGGATCCTGAAATTGAAGAGGTGTTGAAGGATTTCCATGAAGGAGATTGTGGAAACCACACTGGGGGCAGGGCATTATTCTCAAGGATCCTTAGAACAGGATACTACTGGCCAACCATGAAAAGGGATGCTGTAGAGTATGCTAAGAAATGTGATCCTTGCCAAAGACATAGCAATATCCTTCACCAACCAGCTGAATTACTACACCCCATACCATCCTCTTGGCCATTCATGAGATGGGGAATGGATATAGTTGGCAAGCTCCCTAAAGCACCTGGTGGAAAAGTATTTATGCTTGCCATGACTGACTATTTTTCCAAGTGGATAGAAGCTGAAGCCTTCGCTCAAGTCAGAGAAAAGGAAGTCATATCCTTCATTAAAAGAAACATTATAACCAGATTTGGCATCCCCTCTGAAATTATATGTGTTGGGGCTGGATTTTATTATAAATGATCCTTATACGTGATCCTGACAAGTGATCCTTGTTTCTTTGGCAGATAGTGATCCTCAGCCAGACTTCAGGATCAGGATCATGGGACGATATGGTGATCCTTATACTAACGGTCATTTTCGATTATTACAATATTATTTTGCAGGAATATCTAGCAGGATATGCCCTACATATCATGATCCAGGGACGCGCTTTTATAAATATGGCAAGAGCTGAATTGAAGATGAACGTTGTGCCGGATATGGAAACATGGCTTGATCTAAGGGCAACAATTTAGGCTAGATTATCTTTATTTCTAAAGGGGTAATGAGCTGATTAGTGGTCTATCTACCTAAAATAAGTTACCTACACATGTATAAATACCCATCTTCCTCATTCGGAAGAACACACACAACATACGACACAACTCTCAACACTTAGACACTCAGTGATCCTTGTACTCAGCTCATTATCATCCGAAGTTGTAACTACATTTTTATTATATTGAAGTTGGTGATCGGTAGTTGCCATCACCCGAGGTTTTTTATGCCGGAGATCATACATTGATCAAGGGCTTTTTCCTCGTATAAATCACTGTGTCTTTGTATCTTTATCACGGAAGTGATCCTTTACTTTCATAGCTAACCAAGCATCATACCCCGTTTACATAAAGTTTGGTTACATTATCCTTGTGTGATTTTTGACCAAAACAGTTTGGCGCCCACCGTGGGGCAATTGGTGCTTCATTCATAAAGAAAATCTTTTGTTCGAAATCATTTCAAAGAGTTACATGGCTTCATCATCGAAGAACACCTCCACGGCGATGTCTGCAGTCACCTCAGCACAAACCACTCTACCTCCTCCACCGGCAGGATCCCAGAGAAATGCTGAGAAGAGACCAACCCCTTCTTTCTCTAAACCTCCATTTTCTTCTGCTATGAATTCTTCTACTCCCAGTACTAGTGATGTGTTTGCTTTAATTTTGCAGATGAAGGATCGTATGCAGCGGCAGGATGAAACTAATGACAGGATCCTCAGGGAGATTGGAGATCTCAAAAGACAAAAGAAAGCGGCAGAGGATCATTCCCCACTGATGCCAAAATCCTTGAGTTTTGAGACTCCAATGGTCACCTCTCAGCCATCAGGGATCCCAGACGTACAGATCACAGGGGAGACGAGAGGATTACATCTCAAGTCAGCAGCAATGACTCAGACATCGGGCTCGTATTTTCAGCCAGCAGGATCCTATCCTCAGTATGTGGGATCCTTCATGAATCCGGAAGCCTATCCGGGGGCACAGCAGTTTCAAGGATCCTACTTTATTCCAGGATCGTTCCAGGGCCAAGGATCCTCCTTTGTTCCAGGATCATCCCAGGTTCGAGGATCCTCCTTTGTTCCAGGATCATCCCAGGTTCAAGGATCCTCCTTCGTTCCAGGATCATCCCAGGTTCAAGGATCCTCCTTCGTTCCAGGATCATCCCAGATACCAGGATCCTTACAGATGCCAGGATCCCTAAAAAGTTTGCAAACAGGGAGTCTAGATGTCCATCAAGGGGACTTCATTCCAATGCAGACTATTGCTTCCACTGGTCCCTCCGTTGTTCCAGAATCCCAGCAATATGGATTCCCTAACTTGAACCCAATGGGAGGTAACACTTTAAATAATTATCCTACCACTAACCATGGATTCATGCAGGATACAGGTACCAATCATGTTATGGCCAGGGAACTACAGAAACTAAAGGACATGATCTCAAGTGTTCCAGGGGTAGTCAAGCCTATCCCAGAGATTGCAGATGGGAGCCACAAGGTATCTCGCTTTGCACCACCAATCTGTGATGCAGAGGTACCCAAAAGGTTCCATATCCCTACCATGAAGTTGTATGACGGCACAACGGATCCAGAGGAACATATAGCACAATACAGGGAAAGGATGGAAATCAATCCTATCCCAGAAAAGTTGAAGGAAGCATGCCTATGTAAAGGATTTGGATCACTCTAACTGGATCAGCTCTTAAATGGCTGCTAAGTCTTCCCCCTTACTCTATTACTTCATTTGCTAATTTAGTTAATTTATTCAATAACCAATTCTCTTGTAGTAGAAAATTTGAAAAATTAACTAGTGATTTGTACAGGATAACTCAAAATAATAATGAATCATTAAGGGATTATATAACTAAATTTAGTAAAGAATCCTTGGATATTCCCAACTTGGATATGGCTACGGCTGTTGAAGCCTTCAAAATGGGACTTCTTAAGGATTCATTATTCTATGATGATCTTGTTATGACACCTTGCAGGAATTTAGATGAAGTAAGAACTCGAGCACTCAGGTTTATCCGGCTAGAGGATGACAAGAGGATCCAGGAGAGACAAGTAGGATCCTCAAAACAAGATAAGCAAGGATCCTCCTTCAAAAACAACAAGTTCAAATCCT